>NC_047084.1:475057368-476257368 GCF_902459505.1 Geotrypetes seraphini
ATTCTGTTCAAATAATTGGAAATTCTGCACAAGAAAAGAAAATTCTTGCAAAATCCTCCCATTATAATGTTGGCATCTCCTCTTAGGCATGAAATATCTCCCACCACAGCCACAGTAGCAGTTTCCCATTTACCTTCACCCTATTTTCATGGCATCTACACACTCACACACACATACTCTGTATAGGGCGCCAGTCTCAGCAGCCGCCTAAGAAGTGGCTGAGAATCGCAGACTGGCGTCCTATACAGAAATGCATCTGGCCTAACGGACACATGCCTATCTCCGCCTAACCATCCCAATTCTTTGACCAGCACCCATGTCACAGATGCTGAGGGTTCCCTTGCCATCACCTGATCACAGCAAGGGAACCCCCTGCCGCAATCAGCTCGGTGGCTGCAGCAGGGAATCCCCCTCCCCAAAGTATCCCAGCATGAAGGATGCCCACTGCTTCCTGCCCCTGAACTCCAAAGAGCTGGGCAGGAGGGATGCCCACTTCCTCTTGCCTCCGAACCCCCAACCCCCTCCCAAAGAGCCGGGCAGGACGGATTC
The DNA here is from genome assembly GCF_902459505.1 of Geotrypetes seraphini. Taxonomy (NCBI): domain Eukaryota; kingdom Metazoa; phylum Chordata; class Amphibia; order Gymnophiona; family Dermophiidae; genus Geotrypetes; species Geotrypetes seraphini. The sequence continues at coordinate 475,057,918 of NC_047084.1, forward strand.
CAATCCCTTCTGCCCTCAAACCCCTTCTGAAGGGCCGGGAGGGGAGTTAGGTATCTGGCCAATCGGCGTCTTAGGCCACTCCCACTGGTCCTGGGAAGGAGGCCTAAGACTCCGATTGGCTTAGGTACCTAAGGCATCCCTCCTGCCTGGCTCTTTGGGATGGATTTGGGGCAGGAGGGAGTGGGCATTTCTCCTGTCTGGCTTTTCGAGAGGGTTTCGAGGGCAGGAGGGAATGGGCATCCCTCCTGCTGGGGTTCTTCGGGAATTTTGGGAAGTTCCAGGGGGGGAGGGGGTTCTGGTAGGAGGGAGTGGGCATCATTCCTGCTGGCTGACTTCACGGTGGGGTCCCTGCTGCAGCTGATCGCGGCAGGGGAATTCCCTTGCCCTAGTCATCTCAACAGCCACGTCTATTTGAAATCTATGCCACATTTTGCTGGCCTACATTTCAGACGTTTATGGCAGCCATAGGGCCGCTTAAGCTCACCCAAGGTCACTTCCGGGTAAAACCACGCCCAGCCTTGGGTGAGCTTAAATGTCCCAATGCGTCTCCCTCAACCGTGACAAGAGCCTACAGTGTGGGTGGCCTGTCTCGGATTATTGGGTTTTTTTTTAAGTGCATCCTGACTGATTGCTAGACTGCGGTAGTATTCCTACCGCTGCCTACAATCGACACACTCATTTATAGAATCTGCCTCTGAGAGTACGCTACACAATATATAATATATACTATAATTTAGTGGTGATTATATATTCAGGGTACTCCCTGTGAAATTTACACTGTTTGTCCTAGGCTATAGTTTTTGGATATTTTGAATCACTATAGGACAGGGTTTTTTATAGATCAAAATATAAAGATAGCAATGTTAATTTGAAAAAACTGAGAAATAGTAATCATCACTTTACAAATTAACAAATAAAAATAAAACAAAAAATTGATAATAAGATAATACCATTTTATTGAACTAATCCACGTTTTAATTAGCTTTTAGAGGCAAAAACCTCTTTCCTCAGGTCAGTAAAGTATACTGCTTATACAGTATCCTGTCCTGACCTGAGGAAGGGAGTTTTGGTCTCTGAATTCATCAAAAATGTATTTAACTTTGTCCAATTAAAGAATCACCTTATTTCCATTTTCTATTTATAAGCGTTTAACAACACAGCTGCAATACTACTTTATCCTAAAGCAAAAAAAGAAATAAAAGAACTAGTAAAAATTTTTCTACTTTTGTCATCTCTGGTTTCTGCTTGTTTCATCTTTTCGTCACAGTCTTCCTTCTATCCACTGTCTACCCTCTCTCTGCCCCTTCCATATGGCATCTTCTCTCCTTCTGTGCCCCTTCCAGGAACTGTCTGCCTCCACCCCCATTGGTCTGGCATTCATCTTTTTCCCTTCTCCCAATGGTCTGGCATCTCTCTCCTCTCCCCCCACCATGGTCTGGCATTTCATTATCTCCTATCCTTTCTCTTCCCTCATCCTTCTCAATTTATTTTTTGCATCTGTCTAGATTAAATTCTTTCGTACTATCCAGTCCTCAATTTCCCTCTTTTCACTGTGTAACTACAGCTTGCCATCTCTTTCGCTCCCTCCCTCCAGTATTTCACGAATGCTATCATCTTCCCGCATCCTGCATGTACCCTTTTTTAAATTTATCCCCTCCTTCCATCATGTGCCCTCTTCCTTTACCCCTTCCATCCAGCATCACCTCCTCTCTCTGTCCTCTCCACTTCTATCCAACATCTGCCCCCTCTCTCTTCCATCCCCACTTCCGTCCAGCATCTGCTCCCCCATCTCCCTTCCCCACTATCATCCAATGTCTGCCCCTTCTCTCTCTCTCTCTCTCTCTCTCTACCTCCATCCACCTCACTTCCATCAGCATCTTCCCCCCACCTCTCCCTCCAACCCATTTCTATCCAGTATCCTTCCCCCTTCTGTCTCTTCCTCTCCCTGCACCCAAATTCCTTCAGAATCTGCCACCTCTTTCTCCCTCTACCACCATTCCATCCACCCTTCCATACCAGTATTCTGCTCCCTTCTCTTTCCCTCCATCGCTGCTGCATGCTTCTCGAACCAGCAGCAGCGGCTGTAAACTTTAAATTCAGCCATCATGGGAACTTCCTGCACCTCCCCAAGGCTGCCGGCGCTGCTCCAGAACAATGAAGAGACATCAGAGAGGGTGGGCCAGCAGTCATAGGGCAGTGCAAGAAGGTCCCGCAATGGCTGAATTTAAAGTTTACTGTCGCTGCTGCTGGTTTGGGAAAGCAGCAGTGGCAGAGTAGGGCAAGAGGTCCCAGAACCGGTATGCTGGCTGTGCACCCCTTTAGAGCATGCACCCGGGATGGACCATCTCTTCTCCTTGATACACCACTGGGTGAGAGAGCATTGTCTGGATGAGCAGCAGGATAGCACTAGAGAAGATAGAAAAGAGACTGGAAAGTGCATATACAGGACTTGTGTATGTTTCTGTGTCTCTGGTAAGGACAGTATCATATAAATAAAGCTTCCCTTTGAAAATCCAGCTGGAATGGAGACGTTCACTCATACAAATATACTTGTGCGGATACTAAGTGAAGGGAGATTTACTTGGGCAAAGTCTCCATTCTGCCGATATGTAGCTTTTTCTGATGCTTTTGAAAGGATATTTTATTTTGCCTTTTTCATTTGTGAGCCTTTTCACATGTAAGGTTTTGCAAATTTATATCTTAGCAGTTCACCCTTGGAAGCTCTGATTTGTATCTGAGGCAACGGAGAGTGAAAATGACTTGCCCAGCTTCTCTGTTCTCAGCCCATTGTTGCAGAGCTGCCAAGTTACCCAGTAGAAAATGACACGGTGACAAAATTCATCACCGTTCCCACCCCCGAAGATAACTGCAAGAAACCATCTTCATGTCATTCTTTAAGGAGAGAGGGAAGAATCAGAGTATGAATGGCCACAACCACTGACCCGCAAGCTTTGCTTTTAAGAATGCTGGTGTAGAAGGACTGAAGTTGAAATAGACACTAGAAAATGACATGGGATTATTTCCCATGGTTATTCGCAGGGGCGGGAACAGTGATGAATTTTGTCACCGTGTCATTCTCTATTACCCAGTTCCAGGAGGAAGACTTCTTGGTCAGGTGTTTGGTTGGTTTTTTTTTTTTTTTTTACTGTTTGTAGTCCCTGATATCACTGATAGAAATCAGCAGTTCAAGTTCCATAATGTACCAGGATAGGGTTGCAAAAATCCAAGACTGGCTCGGATTTTCCCTCCTGGAACTAGGTAACTTGGTAGCTCTCTAGCTGTTTCTTCATCCCCTAAACTGTATCGTTCCTTTGGTTTATAGCACAAGCCAGCATGCTGAATGCTCTGCACTGCTCCGATGGTCACAGAATTCCTATGATCGCCAGGACAGCGCAGAACATTCAGCCCGCCAGCCAGCACTAAAAACCTCTTCCATGCTTTTGTAAAAAAGGATGGGGAGTTTAGTTTGAGATTACTTATTCCATACTGGGTGAGGGTGGTTCTGTGTCTTGTGTGTATGAAAGACATGGTTTTCTGTTAGCGTTGACCAGCCTTGTTTGGCGAAATTCATAAGGCATGGTTCCTGGGAGCACCTTAAATAAACCTGATTTGAATCTCCTTATTGTCTGCCGATCTTCTTTTCTTCCACGTTGGATTCTTTGGTGGACCGCTTGCCTTGTTGTTTTCTTACAAATTAACATACATAGAGTGGAACACACCAGAGGAGATACAGATTTGGTTGTTTATACCAGTGTTTTTCAACCGCTGTTCCGCGGCACACTAGTGTGCCGCGAGATGTTGCCTGGTGTGCCGCAGGGCCGCCATCAGGGCAGTACTACCAGTCCTGCATTCAGGGGCCCGGAGCTGACAGGGAGCCCGAGGCAGTGGCGCCAGTAGCTCGCCAAGGCAAAGTGAGTCGATCACCCAGGACTCACTTTGTCTTGGCGATCTAATCTATCGAGCCGATAAGTCTTCTTCTCCCCGACGTCAATTCTGCAGTCGGAGAGGAAGTTCGGGCCAGCCAATCGCTGCCTGGCTGGGCGGAACTTCCTCTCCGATTGCAGAATTGACGTCAGGGAGAGCATGCGTCGGCGTCGGCTTTGGGGCCTGTTATCCATTGGTGGGTCCTGTTCCCCGATGGCAGCGGCAGTGGCAGTGGCTTGGGGAACGGCAGGGAGAAAGAAAGAAAGAAAGGGGGCAGGCAGGGAAACAGAAGGAAAGAAGAGAAACAGAAAAAAAGAAAGAAAGGTCAGGGAGAGAGGAAGAAAAAGTTGGGGGAGGGAATGAGGTGTGGAGGAGAGAAAGCATACAGGCTGATAGAAGGGAAGAAAGATTGGATGCACAGTCAGAAGAAGAAAGTGCAACCAGAAATCACCAGACAAGGTAGGAAAAATGATTTTATTTTAAATTTAGCAAAGTGGAGGCAGTATTACCACAGTTTTCAAAGGAATTTGCCCAAATAAGAACATAAGAACATAAGCAATGCCTCTGCTGGGTCAGACCTGAGGTCCATCTTGCCCAGCAGTCCGCTCACACGGCGGCCCAACAGGTCCAGGACCTGAGCAGTAATCCTCTATTTATACCCTTCTATTCCCTTTTCCAGCAGGAAAATGTCCAATCCTCTCTTAAATCCCAGTACTGTATTCTGCCCTATAACGTCCTCTGGAAGCGCATTCCAAGTGTCCACCACACGTTGGGTAAAGAAGAACTTCCTGGCATTTGTATTGAATTGTCCCCTTTCAACTTTTCCGAATGGCCTCTTGTTCTTTTATTTTTTGAAAGTTTGAAGAATCTGTCCCTCTCTACTCTCTCTATGCCCCTCATGATCTTATAAGTCTCTATCATATCCCCTCTAAGTCTCCTCTTCTCCAGGGAAAAGAGACCCAGTTTCTCCAATCTCTCAGTGTATGAAAGGTTTTCCATCCCTTTTATCAGACGTGTCGCTCTTCTCTGAACTCTCTCGAGTAACGCCATGTCCTTCTTAAGGTATGGCGACCAAAACTGGACACAGTATTCCAGGTGTGGGCGCACCATCGCCGATACAGCGGCAGGATAACTTCTTTCGTCCTGGCTGTAATACCCTTCTTGATTATACCTAGCATTCTATTCGCTCTCTTAGCGGCCGCTGCGCACTGTGCAGTCGGCTTCATTGACCTGTCTACCATTACCCCCAAGTCCCTCTCTTGGGTACTCTCATTCAATAACATCCCTCCCATCGTATAGTTGTACCTCGGGTTTCTGCTTCCCACATGCAATACTTTACATTTCTCAACGTTGAACTTCATTTGCCATTTTGTCGCCCATTTTCCTAGTTTGTTCAAGTTCCTTTGCAATTCCTCACAGTCCTCTTTAGTCCGAGCTTCCCTAAATAGTTTGGTATCATCTGCAAATTTTATTATCTCACACTTCGTTCCTGTTTCTAGATCATTTATGAATATATTAAATAACAGCGGCCCGAGCCCCGAGCCCTGCGGAACACCACTCGTGACCCTCCTCCAGTCAGAGTAGTGTCCCTTCAACCCTACCCTTTGTTTCCTACCTGCCAACCAGTTTCTGATCCATCTATGTAAATAACTTAATAGTTAACTGGGTAAATTCCCAGAGATGAAAACTTCCCTTCACTTACTATGCACAGTTCTGAATTTATATCTGCTGTCTATATTTTACAATATGGTCACCTTTTACTAAACCGCAATAGTGGTTTTTAGCGCAGGGAGCCTATGAGCGTCAAGAGCAGTGCTGGGCATTCAGCGCAGCTCCCTGCGCTAAAAACTGCTATTGTGGTTTAATAAAAAGGATGGAGGGTATATTTGTCTATTTTTGTATGCTATAAAAACCAAATACAGAGAGAGACTGAGAGCTGTTGACGAAGAGCTACGTGTGTGTCTTTCTTCGATTCCAGCCAGAATATCAGCTTTGTGTTCAGCCAAACAGGCCCAGGTTTCACACTGAATAAAGTATTTTATAATTTTTCACTATTCTGTTTACTTAATATTTCATAATAAAGTAATTATAAAATACTTTCTTTGTATTTATTTGATTCCTATTCAAGAGAATTACTTTATATATAGTCAATATAGGCATAGAGTTAAATTTTTTAACATTTTCTAATGGTGGTGTGCCTCGTGATTTTTTTCATGAAACAAGTGTGCCTTTGCCCAAAAAAGGTTGAAAAACACTGGTTTATACATACATATGGGTTAAAGTTGGACAACAGAGTGAGGCAGTTGAGAGGAGTTGCAAACTTGGTTATTAATATAGATTTATGTTTTGGATAGTATTACTGCTTTACAATGCATTTGAACACTTTTATATACATTAGGAAAGGGTTCAGAGTTCCTGAGCAAGTAGGTGGGAAGGGAAGGAAGTGGGTTTTTTGTTCAGAAATGTTTGGGGCTTGCATAGAACTAAAACTACACTGGCACTGGTATGGTAATCTTTGTTGTTTATTTTGAATTTTAAAATAAAAGAAATACAAGTGGAAATAAAGAAGTGAATAAGAAAACAGGTAAATGAATGGGGGCGGGGTGTGGGCGGGGCAGGGCCAGGGGGGCCCAGTGTACTTGTGTGCCTAGGGGCCCTCGAAGAATTAATCCTGCCCTGCCTGCCCCTCCCTGTACACATACACATTCACACAAGCAACCTTTTTTCCAGTGCCCCCCCCCCAATATGCTTCATCCATCTTTTTTTAAAGCCCCCCCCCCAATATGTTCCAAGCCCTTCCCTCCCTCCTTGCACACTCACTGGTTTATGTACAGCATGAGGAAGAGTTGCCCAACAGCACATCGAGCTGCTTCCTGTTTCTCTCCCAACTTGGGCTCTACTACTCCTTTGAACTGCAAGGCAGGAACTGCCGGGGACAAGGTGGCAGAGGAGCAGGACGCAGCCTGATGTACAGCTGGGCTACTCCTCTTCTTGCCTTGATGGAGGGTGTGTGTGCAGGGAGGAGAGGGAGGCAGCCAGCCATAAAGCCATCTGTGCCATATAACTGTTATGAACCTCTTGAGGCTGTGGAGCTTATAAGTACCATATGTAACGTAATGTGCTATAGGACAAAAAAGCAGACTGCACAGAATTCTGCACAGGAAAGTCTGAATTCTGTGCAGGCTGTGAAGATGGGGAATTCACAGATTTTTTTGCATTGTACAGTAGAACAGAATTCCCTCAAGAGTAACATTTGGAGTGATGTGTTCCAGATTCCCAGACCTGGCCCATCTTGGGGGCATAGTAGCAGTGCTGAGGATCTAGGCATGATTTAGGGCTTATGTTCTTATGCTATTTCTTATGGATTATGGTTGTCATAAGAATATTCACTTCACCGCACAAAATATATTCAGAAAAACACCACTGTACCAGAGGTAATCCGAGACAGTTCCCTGTTAATTAACGGAGAAAAGACCTCAGTTCTTTCCAGGAATTATTGTCACCTGGAAAACCTCTATGTTAGCTGTACCATACAGTTACATAGGAAAAAAAATCCTTGGTCTACAAAAACTCCATATGAAAAGTTAATATACTTTTTAACTGGTATTTCATTTAAGAACTCAATAGCAATTCATAGGAAAACTTATCTTCAAAGGTGCTCTATCCTCCCGAATTCTCCGTTTCTCCGATACCGCAGATTGTGTTCAACAAAACAGGAATTTAAAGAACAAGTTACATATAATTGACCAGGATTTGAGTGACTATCCTTGTGAATGCTGGACAAATGGGGAGGGGGGGAGGGAGGAGGTCAGTAACATTAAGGAGACAAGGCCAAGACATCCTACTCCCCACCCCCCAAAAAAGATTTTGTAGAGGAAGTTTTACAAGAAAAGGACATAGATTCCTGCATTGTAATTCTTACAATGTTTTGTCACAGTTTCCTGTAACTGCAACAGCAGTCACTGCTATTTACCAGTTCCTTAGTTACTCAGGGTTTGCATTATCTGCCTGGTGTGAACTGCACTATTTTTCCATGTCAGAGAGCTGCGCCTCTGGATTCAGTCAGCTTTGGACAACCTGTGTCTAATGTCATGGTCTGTCTTCTTTCTTCTTCTGGCCTGTTACAGACCACTAGAGTCTTTCCCGGTGCCTGTGTAAACATGAAAAACATCTCACTAAATGATTCTAAAGCTCACAGTGCAGAGAGGTTGCCTGTTTTCATCACAAAATAGAAATAACGGGCAATCGGCAAGCTTTTTATCATTTCTGTGTGAATGGATCAGGTGGGTTGCTGTGACCACCATATTATTTCAACTCACAATAAAAGTACGTGTATTTATGACGCTAGGGTTACAGAAAAAGCATCATTTCTCACAGACCACAAAATGTGCAGCGATCTAATCTTGATGTTAGTGTACCATTTGTTCTTGAAGAGCCAATTAGCATTAAATAAAGGATGTCTCTTTAAGGTAAAAGTAATAGGAGGCTTGGGTGCTAGACTAAGTATGGAAATTGTTATGCAGGAGCAATCCAAGCTGGAAATGTGCCCTGTTCAACATGCCCCCAGGCGCTCCCACCCCACCCACTGTATCACAGCCAACAAGTGTAAAACCCCCAAGTGGTGATGTGATGCAATTACATTACAATTTAATTATTACAATTAAATGTATGAGATGTTATAATCACACTCAGATGTTCACACCAACACAGAGGGTAAACATTTAAATACTGTATTTTTATTTATTTGTTGCAATTTAAAAAAAAAAACCCAATAACAATTGAGAGAGAAAGAAAACTATAAAGGTATGCCCAACAATTGGTATTGGATGTTGTTTAAACAAGGTAAATTGAATTTAAATACAAATGAATAGCAAAGCTAATTTACCCCTCGCGTGTGATCAAGTTTACATTGATAACACCATTTTACAATAGTTAGTGATAATATTCAAACCTCAAACAAGCATGCCATGCCTTTCTACTTAATATCGATTTTGTTCCAGGGTATCCAGAACATGACTCTTTAAAAACCAGAGAGTGTTTCTCAGTCCCAAAATTCCATAAAATACACAAAAATATATATACATTTACACACAAAAATAAAGTATTTAAAAAACCTGTTTTCACCGATATTGCCGCTTTCTTGAGTTGTTGTCCTGCCACTTGTCTGAACCAGCAACTCCTATGAAGATCCGGATGATTCCTACTATCCTATATGTAAACAAATGAATGAAAGCAAAACCCTAACTTCCCTGGATGAATGCAGGCTAAAGTCAGTGTTTTCATAGGCTAAGGCCATGCATTTCTAATTTCAGGTGCAAAAGAACACATAATTCTTTTATCCCTGATGTGACTCTCCCATGCAATCCCCCCCCCCCGCCCTCCCCCCCAAAAAAATGCTTCTGAAATGAAATCAGGTCAGAAGTTTTAACATATACATTCACACAATATCTGAGCAACCTCAGCATTATCTGCATATCCAAGTATTTTTGATTCAGAAATAATGAAACTCCTCAACTACCTCACAGTCCTCTCACACAAAGCTTGCCAGCATATGTCAAGATTACTGACTGAAAACAGCTCTTCACTACAGAACTTCCTAGAACTCCAAGACAAGAGATCACTCTTAAGACTTTAGACCTTCAGTTCTCAGAAGAACATTTGTTAAATGCCTTTTAAAAATTCAAATACACAATATCAACCAGCTTTATCCATGTGTTCATTCACCCTTTCGAAGAAATGCAGTAGATTGGTGAGGCAAAATTTCCTTTGACTAAATCCATGCTAGCTTTCTCTCATTAATCAATGCTTATGTATTTGTTCTGTCATTTTGTTCTTTATAATAGTCTCTACCATTTTGCCCAGCACCGATGTCAGACTCACTGGTCTATAATTTTCCAGATCACCTCTGGAACCCTTTTTAAAAATCGGCCTCATATTGGTCACCCTCCAGTCTTCTGGTAAGAACATAAGAATTGCCGCTGCTGGGTCAGACCAGTGGTCCATCGTGCCCAGCAGTCCACTCATACGGTGGCCCTCTGGTCAAAGACCAGTGCCCTAACTGAAACTAGCTCTACCTGCAAACGTTCTGGTTCAGCAGAAGCTTGTCTAAATTTGTCTTGAATCCCTGGAGGGTGTTCTCCCCTATGACAGACTCCGGAAGAGCATTCCAGCTTTCTACCACTCTCTGGGTAAAGAAGAACTTCCTTATGTTTGTACAGAATCTATCCCCTTTCAATTTTAGAGAGTGCCCTCTCGTTCTCTCTACCTTGGAGAGGGTGAACAACCTGTCCATATCTACCAAGTCTATTCCCTTCAGTCTCTTGAATGTTTCTATCATGTCCCCTCGCAATCTCCTCTGTTCAAGGGAGAAGAGAAGCCCAATTTCTCTAATCTTTCGCTGTTGGGCAACTCCTCCAGCCCCTTAACCATCTTAGTCGCTCTTCTCTGGACCCTTTTGAGTAGTACCATGTCCTTCTTCATGTACAGCGACCAGTGCTGAATGCAGTACTCCGGGTGAGGGCGCACCATAGCCCTGTACAGTGGAATGATAACCTTCTTCAATCTGTTCGTGATCCCCTTCTTTATCATTCCTAGCAATCTGTTTGCCCTTTTCACCGCCACCACACATTGCGTGGACGGCTTCATTGATTTGTCGATCAGAACTCCCAAGTCGACGCTCCTCCAGTCCGAGTATTGTCCATTTACCCCCACTCTCTGTTTCCTATGCTCCAGCCAGTTTTTAATCCACGTGAGTATTTCACCCTCGATTCCATGGCTTACAATTTTCAAAAGTAGTCATTCATGTGGAACCTTGTCAAACGCCTTCTGAAGATCCAGGTATACAATGTCGACCGGGTCGCCCTTGTCTGTCTGCCTGTTTACTCCCTCAAAGAAGTGCAGCAAGTTCGTAAAAAAACGATCTGCCTTTGCTAAAACCGTGCTGACTGGTCCTCATCAGCCCATGTCTGTCAAGGTGATCAATGATGCCGTCCTTTATCAGCCCCTCTACCATCTTTCCCAGTACCAAGGTCATACTCACCGGTCTGTAGTTTCCGAATCTCCCCTCGAACCTTTCTTGAAGATCAAGGTAACATTCAACACCTTCCAGACTTACTGGAATCTTCCTGATTGATCGATAGATTGGCTATTAGTTGAAGGAGTTCAGCTATGGTCCCTTTCAGTCCTTGATGACCCTCGGATGGATGCCATCCAGTCCCAGGGATTTATCACTCTTAAGCCTATCAATCTGCCTACACACCTCCTCTAGACTGACCGTCAATCCTGTCAGCTTTCCATCTTCGTTTCCAGCATATAGCCTGATGGATTACGGCATGCAAACGCAAAAAATGTGTTCAGTTTGTCAGTGATTGCTTTGTCCTCCTTTAGCGCTCCATATTCCATAGTCATCTAATGATACTATGCTGGATCTTACCAAGAAAAATTACTAATTACTAACAATGGCTCTGCAAGTTCATTTTACAGTTCCATCAGTACTCTGGGATGTATAAAATCCGGTCCAGGCGATTTGCTGCTGTTCAATTTGTCAAATTGACCCATTACATCTTCCAGCATGAGAAAGATTTGTTTGAGTTTCTCCGATTCATCGGAATTGAATTCCATTTCTGGCACCCAGTAACTCTCCCAACATCTTCCTCAGTGAAGACTGATGCAAAGAATTAATTTAATCTCTCCACTATAGCCTTGTCTTCCCTGAGGTCCCTATTTATCCCCTGGTTGTCTAGTGGTCCAACTGATTCTCTTCCTGGCTTCTTGCATTTTAATATACCTAAAAAAGATTTTGTTGTATGTTTTTGCTTCAGTGCAATCTTCATCCAAGGTCTCTGCCTTCCTTATTAGCGCCTTGCACATGACTTGACATTCCTTGTACAAATCCCATGTACACCAAGTAATATCAGACTGAATGGGAACCAATGGCAAAGCAAATTCAAAGACAAAGAATGAGGTGCAGCCAAAGAATCTTTATTAAATCTAGATGCACATCAACTTTGAATGTATTCTGACTCAAAAGAGTCATGTTTCGGCTGTAACCTGCCTCAGGAGTCTTAAATACATACTAAATAATAAATAAATACTTTTTTTTTAGTCCCTTGACTACTGCGACATTGTCTATTTGGGTCTTCCTTATTCCTCCCTTAAATGGTTACTACAGTGTAAAGCACTTCCATAAGAATTCTCTCGTGTGCACACCAGTATGACCACATCACCACTCTCTTGGCTTATCACTGGTTCCCCATCGATTCCCATATCCAACATAAACCCTGACTTTGGAACACAGGGTACTACATTAAGGAACCCCTTTATATCTCTCTTCTCTCATCACTCCTTACGTACCCCCTCATGCCCTCCGCTCTGCCTCATATCCCCAGTCTACTGCTCTCAACTTGAATCATGTGCATCCCTTTTTTCTGCTGCCCCCCTTCTCTTTGAAATTCACTTCCTAGTAACTATCTGGACTGGACCATCAGACCCAAAATTTAGGTTCATTTAGAAAATGTACCTTTATGGCCTTTTCCCTGGAATTGCGAGGAGGATTGGGCCACCTGCTAAACAGCATGTTCCTCTGATTTCCCGTTCTCTCTCTTTTTCTCTTCTCTCCCCCCTCTTGTCATCTCAGTGATGTTGTAATTCCTTTCATTCTGAATTATAATTTACTTTGATTGCAAACCGCTTTGTAATTTGAAAGGTAGTATATATCAAGTGCCATTAAAACATAAACATGCCTGGGAAAAATGTCTTTCTTTTCCAACTGGGAATCCTGAGCGATGCAGTTTTATCTTGCTGCAGGCTCGTGCTGCCATCTTATCAAACTCTGAAGGCTGTTGGAGTAAAAATAAAGTACATGTTTGAACATAACTCAAAAAAATAGTGACAGGGTGACCTTGAAGAGTTCTAAAGCGGCGGCACAAAGCTTGCTGAATGACCCTTCCCAGATCTCAGTGGGCTGATCTAGGAAATTCTGGAGGATTTGTCACAGGAGTGGGTTTCAAGAGAAGAATCACAGATTTTTGTACTATGTTTCATTCCAGGTAAAGGAATACATCAGTCAGAGCTAGTGTAAAAGAACTGTGGCTTTTAAATACAAACCAGGCTTCATATATAGATCTTCTGTTGGGGAGGGGAGTTAGCTGAGGGACTTTTGTCATTACTGTTTCAATAAATGTCTTGGAGTGCCACAGTGGAGCAGCTGCCATCTGTTCACAGGTTGACGCATGTTAAGGAAGCTCAACAGGGACAGCCAGTTCCTTTCATATCTGTCCCCCACATCACTGCTGCTGGCTCATAGAGGCAGGGTAATCTCAACGTAAGTCAGCCTGCATACGGGACCCCAATCCCTGAAATAAACTTGAAATACAAACTCCAATTCATTTAGTTTCTGTGCACATGATTTCAGCTTTGAGCAAAAGCTGATTACTGAAATAACTGCAAATTTCTGCAAAAGTATAAAATAATACTGTGTCCCCTCAGCCAGATTCAAGGAATGTTTTTGCCTGAGATCCCAAATGTATGATTAGTTGTTGAACATATTCTTAACTATTTTGGGTCCGATTTTATAATAGGACACCTATGCGAAGAGTCCAAAAAAACAGGCCAGCTCAACCTGTAGACCTGTGTCTCGCAACACTTTGAAGCCGGAGCACACTAAACCTAGTGTCCCCGACTCGAGACACCCAGAAGTGCGCTGGCGTCAATGTGATGATCTCGCATGCATGTGTGACGTCAGTGTGCCAATGTCGGCGCATGTGCAAATACCCTTCAAATGGGCTTTGCGCCAATAGGAGAGAAGGGCCGGTGAGAAGAGAGAAGAGCTGGAGAGAAGGGCCAGCAGAAAGAAGAGGTGCCAGCGTCGGGAGATTGCTTACAGGACATGCCTCTCTTCGTGAGAGGCACATCTTGTAGACAGTCAGCTGGCGCCGGCATCTCTCCTCTTCCCCAGTGTACCGCAGCACACCTGAAATTTCAGGAGGCACACTGGTGTGCCACTGCATACAGTTTGCGATACACTTCTGTAGAACAAGGGAAAGATGATGGAAGCACTGGTCAAGGACACAATCTACGAACACATAGAAAACAATGGGACAACTGAAGGCGAGCCCAGCACGGCTTCTGCAAGGGTAAGGTCATGCCTCACGAACTTATTGTATTTCTTTGAGGGAATAAACAGCCAGGTGGATAAAGGGGAAATCCATAGACATCATTTACCTTGACTTCCAAAAGGCCTTCGACAAGGTACCTCACGAAAGACTGCTTAGGAAGCTGTGGAGCCACGGGTGCAGGGGGGATGTCCACCGATGGATCAAACACTGCTGGCAGGCAGGAAAACAGAGAGTTGGAGTAAAGGGCCATGACTCAGACTGGCAATGGGTTACAAGCGGAGTTCCACAGGGGTTGGTGCTGGGACCGCTCCTGTTCAATATATTTATCAACGACCTGGAGACAGGGGACGAAATGTGAGGTTATTAAATTTGCTGATGACACCAAACTCTGCAGCAGGGTTAGAAACACGGAAGACTGCGAAGACCTGCAAAGAGACCTAACGAGACTGGAAGAGTGGGCAAAAAAGTGGCAGATAAGTTTTAACATAGAGAAATGCAAGGTCAGCATGTAGGGAAAAAGAACCTGATGTTCAGCTACAAAATGGGAGGATCACTGCTAGGGGTGAGCAACCTTGAAAGAGACCTGGGGTGATGGTGGACACAACATTGAAAGCATCAGCACAATGTGCGACAGCCTCAAAGAAAGCGAACAGAATGTTGGGTATCATTAAAAAGGGTATCACGACCAGGACGAAGGAAGTCATCATGCCGCTGTATCGTGCAATGGTGCGCCCACATCTGGAGTACTGTGTCCAGTACTGGTCGCCGTACCTCGAGAAGGACATGGTAGTACTTGAGGGGGTCCAGAGGAGAGCAACTAAACTGGTAAATGGTATGGAAAACTTTTCATACGCTGACAGGTTGAAAATGCTGGGGCTGTTCTCCCTGGAAAAGCGAAGACGTAGAGGAGACATGATAGAAACCTTCAAAAATCCTGAGGGCTTAGAGAAGGTGGACAGGGACAGATTCTTCAGACTGTGGGGAACCACAAGTATAAGGGGTCACTCGGAGAAATTGAGAGGGGACAGGTTTAGAACAAATGCGAGGAAGTTCTTTTTTACCCAGAGGATGGTGGACACATGGAACGCGCTTCCGGAGGTTGTGATAGGCCAGAGCACACTATAGGGTCTCAAGGAAGGTGTAGATAGGTTCCTAAAGGATGAGAGGATTGAAGGTTACAGATAGATGTAGAGGTAGAAACATAGAAATAGACGGCAGATAAGGGCCACGGCCCATCTAGTCTGCCCAACCTTAATGACCCTCAGGATTACAGAAATGGTCAGGAACCACTTTACAGGTCACAGACCTGATGGGCCGCTGCGGGAGTGGACCGCTGGGCGTGAATGAACCTCTGGTCTGACCCAATGGTGGCAACTTCTTATGTTCTTAAGTAAGGCACTGGCTCAGGGCACTGTTGATAAAGGGCACCAAAGTCCTGGTCTGACAATCTCTCCCCTTTCTTTTGCATACCCCCTGCAGGAATATGGGAGGAAGGGAAGAGATATTGGTGCCCTTTATCACCACCAGGGGAAGTGGGATTTGAGAGAGAGGAGGAGCTACTGGATCACAGGTAAAGGGGGGGGGGGGAGCGCATTGATGCAAAGTTAGCTCAGGGCAGGCACTACAGTCCCTCGAGCCAGCCCTGCAAAAAAGGGCACATATTTTATAAAGACAACAGAGGCCCTTATGTGCTTTTATAAGCCCCAATCCAGCCCCAGTAGCTGGCAAATGCTAATGTGCTCATGTGTACCTGACTCGTAGTTAGTGTAAATAGGTACAAATGCTCTACACCAGTATGCCACAAACCTTTTGAAGCCACGGCACATTAAATGTGGGGCCACGGCTGGAGGGCATCCAGAAGTGCGCAGATGTCAATGCAGTGATGTCACAAGCATATGAGGCATCATTGCGTTGACGTCCGCGCATGTACAGATGTCTTCCAGCTGTGGCGCTGAGCCTCCTATTACCACCGGTGGAGGGATGCTGGGGAGAGAGAGGAGTAGAGGCGCCAGGGAGGCATGTCCTGTAAGCAGTCAGCCAGTGCCTCTCCTCCTTGGGTGTCTCGCGGCACACCTAGAATCTGCTGTGGCACACGGTTTGCGATAGTCTGCTCTACACATATTTGTGTATTTTATAAAATATGTGCATACATTGAATTTCACTTCCACTCTACCTAAATTATGTCCCTATAAAGAATGACATGGAGACAAATTTTCCCTATCCTCATAGGATCACTCTATTCCCGTCCCATCCCTGCGAGCTCTGTCCTCATCTGCACAAACCTCGAATACTTTAAAATCATAAGTATTTCAGGCTTGTGTGGTTAAGAACATAAGAATTGCCTCTGGGTCAGACCAGTGGTCCATCATGCCCAGCAGTCCGCTCCCACGGTGGCCCTTAGGTCAAAGACCAGTGCCCTAACTTAGTCTAGCCTTACCTGTACGTTCTGGTTCAGCAGGAACTTGTCTAACTTTGTCTTGAATTGCTGGAGGGTGTTTTCCCCTTTAACAGCCTCCTGAAGAGTGTTCCAGTTTTCTACAACTCTCTGGGTGAAGAAGAACTTCCTTACATTTGTACGGAATCTATCCCTTTTTAACTTTAGAGAGTGCCCTCTCGTTCTCTCTACTTTGGAGAGGGTGAACAACTTGTCTTTATCTACTAAGTCTATTCCCTTCATTATCTTGAATGTTTCGATCATGTCCCCTCTCAGTCACCTCTTTTCAAGAGAGAAGAGGCCCAGTTTCTCTAATCTCTCAGTATACAGCAACTCCTCCAGCCCCTTAACCATTTTAGTCGCTCTTTTCTGGACCCTTTCAAGTAGTATCGTGAACTTTTTCATGAACGGCGACCAGTGCTGGATGCAGTATTCCAGGTGGGGGAGTACCATGGCCCGGTACAGCGGCATGATAATCTTCTCCGATCTGTTTGTGATTCCCTTCTTAATCATTCCTAGCAATCTGTTCGCCCTTTTTGCCGCTGCCGCACATTGCACAGACGGTTTCATTGACTTGTCTACCAGTACTCCCAAGTCTCTTTCCTGGGGGTCTCTCTAAGTACTGTATAAGATTTTTGATACCGTCATGCATCACCTTACACTTATCCACATTTAAACCTCTGTTTGCATGTCGCGGCCCATTTCTCGAGCATGTTTATGTCATGTTGTAGGTCTTCGCAGTCGATTCTGTGTCTTCACTATTCTGAATAACTTCTTATCATCTGCAAAATTTAATCACCTCACAGAGTTTTCGGGAATGGGACAGGACAGAACTCTGGAGGATGGGATGGAGATATTGAGATCCTGTGGGGAT
Organism: Geotrypetes seraphini; assembly: GCF_902459505.1. Lineage (NCBI taxonomy): Eukaryota > Metazoa > Chordata > Amphibia > Gymnophiona > Dermophiidae > Geotrypetes > Geotrypetes seraphini. The sequence goes on from NC_047084.1 coordinate 475,075,265, forward strand.
GGGGACAAATTTGACCCTGTACCATTCTCTAGGAATGCCTCTTGCAGATCCATGTACTTATGTTTTTGACCAAATTCAGAACATGGTGCCTAAATTTGGGTACTGAAAAAAAATGAGTGCTGAGCACTGTTTAAAAGGCTAGGACTGCTTCCAATTTTGAGTGCAAGAACTTCTCGGTAGGTATTTTACTTTTCCTACACTTCACTCGTCCTCCTGGCGTGCCTCTTATCAAATCTGGTTCATGTCACTTTCTCTCAATGCTCACCTTCACAGTTATCTTTAACAAATATAGCAGTTTTTCTAATTTCGCACCTAAGGCACCACACTTGTTTGGTCTCATTTCACCCCTCTACTTTCCTTTACCATCGCCCACCACTCTAGCATTATCATTAATCTAATTTCATCTCATTTTATAAATTTTCCTTGTTGATTCACGTCCATTTTTTATTTTTTTTTATTTGTCTTTATATTTTTTTCACACATTCTGTCACAGTTTTTATGATTACACCATTGTTCATTTATTCATCTTCACACATCACATACACTGTTGGTGGCACTAATATTTCATGTCATCACATTTTATACAGTTTTTCTTCATTCTTCAAAAAGACCCCTGAAAAAGGAGTATTTCTCCGAAACACGGACCATGTAGGGTCTGAACTCCATGTATATGAGAGTCATTTTCAAAGGATTGCAAATTGATATTGTTTTTTAAAATAAAGATTCCCGTCCTTGTACGTTTCCATCTTCAGTTTCTTTCTTGTTTCAAGGATTTACACCAACAGAAACCTGGTATAAATTCCCACACCTAAATTATGCAAGTCTCCCCCTAAATTCTCTAATACTCTGCATTTTTAGTGAATGCCCCTGAACCTCCCATACCACTCCCAAGGCAACATCTTCTTTTTACTTTGCGCTCTAAAAAAAATTTCCACACGCATCTTTACCAAGATGCGCATGTGAATCTTTCCTGTAGTTTACAGGAGCGAGCGTTGATTTAACATCTCTAATTCACTGATGCGTTGATCCAGTGATTTACGGTATTTGGTATTAATTTTTCTATACCGTTCTCCCAAAAGAGCTCAGAACAGTTTACATGAGTTTATTCAGGTACTCAAGCAATTTTGGGCAGGCCTCTCTCTTTCCCTTCCTTGCCACCCCCAAGAGTTTATTCAGGTACTCAAGCATTTTCTTCCTTAAACTCCAGGACAATAACTTACTCGACAATATTTGTACCCCTGAGGTAAGCTTAGCCGAAACACGGACCGTGCCAGGTCAAATAAAGCTCTTTTCAGAAGAATTCTTTCATCGTTGCTACTCACTTTCTGTGACTATATCCCTGGTTGTTGAGAGCTGTTCTATCCTCACTTTTGGGATTTTATTTTAATCTTTAATTGTTGCCAATTAGCACCAGTAATTGGTTGTTAGCCCCCAATTATTGGAGGTAATGGGTTTATTGCTTAATTAAATTATATACACAAATTAGGCACATGCCCAAATTTGCATGTGCAGTTTTGAGCATCATTTAGAGAATTCCCCTGTGCTTGTGCTTAGGCTTTTGCATAACTTTATAAAAGCCCTTGTAAAACAGTTACATGTGAAAAATCTGTGTAAAATTACCCACTTTTCTTGGCAATTCTACAATAGGCCCTTTTTTTATTAGTATAAAGGGACATAAGGGCTGCCAGCGCAACCGCTTAAATATACATGTAACAGCTAACTGTGAGTATGTATGCCAAAAAGACAGCTGGTATACTTGTGCCTCCATTAATTTTATTTTTAAGGTTTATTGTATAGTTTTATTTGATTCACTACAAAGCTACGGTAGAGGTTTCTTTCGTGGGCCGGCAAGGGAAATGCTCTGACGCTCATATAATTATTTTGATTGTCAGAGCATTTAACTCACTGGTCTGTGGCAGAAACCTCTACCGTGATATTATAAAAGGATTCCTATGATTGTTGTTACCTGCTTAGAATATTTTAGATCATGCAGAATACAAGTAAATATTATTAGAATTTTTATGCCACTTCCAGTATTCTTTAAGTTACCTGCATGAGAGGCCCCCTAGGCTTCACCCATGTGTACACCCTCTTGTAAATCTGTGCTGTGTAGTAAGTTATGTTGTAGTTACAAATAGAGCTTAGGCAGCATTTTGGCATTTCAGGTCTCATTCAAGATTTTTCAGAGGTTGTTTCTTATGAAAAATGTGCAGTGACTTCTTGATAAGAACACAAGAATAGCCTTGCATCAGGCCCAGTAGCCCTTTCTCACGGTGGCCAATCCAGGGCCCTAGTACCTGGCCAAAACCCAAGGCCAGGCCCATTCCATGCTACTGATTCAGGGCAAGCAGTGGCTTCCCCCATGCCTTTCTCAGTAACAGACTATGGACTTTTCCTCCAGGAAATTAATCCAAACCTTTCTTAAAAGGTTTGATTTTAAGTAATATGGGTCAGACCAAAGGTCCATCTAGCACAGTATCCTGCTTCTTAGCAGTGGCTAAGACAGGTAACAAGTATCTGATAGAATCCCAAAATGTAATAAGTTCCATGGCTTTCCTCAGGACAATCTTAATAACAGTTTATGGACTTTTCCGCCTGCAATTTGTCCAATGTTTTTTGTTTTACCTGGCTACATTAACTGCTTCTATCGTTTGTTTCAGCAATGAGTTCCAGAGCTTAACTTTATGTGAAGTGAAAAAATATTTTCTTATCTTTTGTTTTAAATGTGGTACTGTATAACTTGATGGATTGTCTTTGTACTTTTTGAAAGAGTGGACAATGGATTGTGTTCATTCCACTCCACTTAGGATTGTGTAGACCTCCATCATATCTCCCCTCAGCTATCTCCAAGCTAAAAAGCCCTAACCTCTTTAGCCTTTCCTCATATGAAAGTCTTTTCATCCCCTCGATCATTTTGGTTTCCCTTCTCTATACATTATGCAATTATGTGGAAATAAACCAGGAGGAACAGGGCTAAAAGCTATCTGGATACTCCGATATTTAGCACTATCTGGCTCACTTTGGGTTGGAATGGGATATAATATAGGAGAAAAAAGTTCTCACCAAGTCAGATTATATAAATATCTGGCTACTTTTAGAACAGCTAATTTCGCCAAACACAGTTATCTTTATGACCACACATTCAATGACTGAAGTTCTAGTTAAAACTAACCAGATGTCACCCAATTATCTTTGAGGAGAGTTGCCAATGAATTGGCTCCATGGATCTCAGGACATTCCTTTCCCATAATTCTTTGACCTCTTAACAGCTGCTACTGCTCCCCCCCCCCCCCCCTTGAATTCTGTTACTCTTTTGGCCTCTATTGCTGGGAATGAGTGGCCTAGTGGTTAGAATTACAGCCTCTGCACCCTGAGGTTATGGGTTCAAGCCCCAAGCCACTCCTTATAACCCTGGACAAGTCACCCAATCCTCCATTTCCCCAGGTACAATAGATAGATTATGAGCCTGCCAGGACAGACAAGGGAAAATGCTTAAGTTTCCTGAATGTAAACCACTAAGACCAGTGGCATAGCCAGACAGCCAATTTTGGGCAGGCCTCTCTCTTTCCCTTCCTTGCCTCATCACACTCAGCCTTTATCTTTCCCTCCCTTGCCACTCCCCAGCCTATGAAGCCTCTCCATTTCCCTCCCTTCCCACCCCCCAGCCCTTGTAGCCTCTCTTATCATGCCACCGGAAGTGGGTCCTATACACTGTCGCTGGGTGACACAGAAGCCTTGCCTTTGATGTAAAATGCAGAGGGAAGGCTTCCAGGGCAGCCACTAGCAGTTCTAGTTGAAGAGGAAGAAAGAGGCTGCATGGGCTGGGGGGATTGGCAAAGGCAGCCTGTGGCTGCTGAGTGGACGGGCCTAAGCCCAAACTAGGCAGGGCAGGCCAGGCCTGTCTAGGCCCACTCGTGGCTATAGCCCTGGCTTAGATAACCTCCAGTGATAGATGGTATATAAATAACTTAAAAATAAATAAAATCATTCCCTCTTTGAAGGAATATTTCCTCATAATATGAAAGCGAATTCCCTCAAGAATAATAGAAAGCATATTTATAGAAAGGTTAGTGGAAACAAGGAAAAGCTTTCCAGTGGAACTTGCAAACCAAGAAAAAACAAGAGATAAGCAGAAAGGATCCTTAGATACAAATATGTGAAGATAAATCCTGACACTGGGCAGGCTCTGTAATATTGCATCAGTAGAGGCAAACTAGAAACATAGAAATAGACGGCAGATAAGGGCCACGGCCCATCTAGTCTGTCCACCCCAATGACCCTCCCCTATCTTTCTCTGTGAATAGATCCCACGTGTCTATCCCATTTGGCCTTAAAATCAGGCACGCTGCTGGCCTCAATAACTAGGCACATGTTCCGGTCCTTTCCTATCATTGTCTTCCCTAAATTTAGTATAACTTTGAAATTCTGAGGTCATTTACTGAACTGTTTATTTAAATTCCAATTTTGCCCGTTACCACCTTTGTTGACATGTTTTTCTTGATGTACCTTTTAGCTGGGTTATTCAAATCTGAAGTGAAGCCCACGTTACGAGTTTACAGAGCATATAATGATAGAATGGAGACATCAGAGCTGCCCTTTGTATTCTGCAGCTCCAAGTCCTTGTACAGCAGTGGTCTCAAACTCAAACCCTTTGCAGGGCTACATTTTGGATTTGTAGGTGCTTGGAGGGCCTCAGAAAAAAATAGTTAATATCTTATTAAAGAAATGACAATTTTGCATGAGGTAAAAACTCTTTATAGTTTATAAATCTTTCCTTCTGGCTAAGTCGTAATAATAATATTGTAATTTATAGCTAAAGAGACATATGATGAAGAAACTTTTATTTTAGTTTTGTGATTATGATAAACATACCCAGGGCCTCAAAATAGTACCTGGCGGGCCGCAAGTTTGAGACCACTGATTGTACAGCCATCAGTCCTGAGCTCCTCCATGGTATTGTACATCTTTGCCACCACAGTTATAAATCCCATTAATAATAATAATAATAATAATAGTAATTTTATTCTTATATACTGCCATACCAAAAAAGTTCTAGGCGGTTCACAACAAGGTGAGCTCTAATACATGGGATACAGATAAAATACAGATTAGAATAATGGACTTAAAACAGATAAAGACAGAAAGCATTTACTATATAATGCAGAAAATACCAGCAGGGCAGGGAAAGAAGTAATACTGTACATAGAACAGATAAAATACATCAAGTTGAATATAAGGAACTTGATTGAAAAAATGAAGCAGAATGCATTAAGATAGCAGCCTATCAAAGAGTTGAGTCTTTAACAACTTTCTAAAATCAAGATAGGAAGAGACCTCTAACATAATTTTTCCAAGCCATACATTCAATTTAGCGGCTTGAAATGAAAGGGTTCTCTCAAGGAACTTCTTATAATGACAGGATTTTTAATGAGGAATATGAAAACAAGGCACTCTACGTGTGGTCCTTTTTGGCGTGACTTAAAGAAAAATGAATCACAGTGACTCTCAAAGTGACAGCTGTTTATTTTAGTTTATATTCCTCTCTATCAACATTTCTAGGCGGATTACCAGTTATAATAAGACAAATACATTAAAACAGCAATTGTTGTTAATAATGGTCTGCAGTATTTACCTGGGGCATATCACAGAGTTTTATGGATATTTCCATTCAACCCTGACTTTGACATCCTTTTGTGTAAAGAAAATCATTCTGCTAGAGTGCTGATGGTCCTTTTACTTTGACAGATGGTTCACAGTGTGTAGCGAGGGTGAGAGGGCGCCCCTCCCCTGCCCTTTTTACATCCCCCACCACCTCCACATGCTCCTTCCCCACCCCTTCCTGCCGCACACATACCGCTTCCCTTCCCCCGCACCTCTGAATGTTCCTGGTGAAAGCAGCAAACCCCAAGCTGCTGTTGTGCCCGCATCAGCTCTTCCTCTGACATCACTTCCTAGGCACGGTCCAGGAAGTGACATCAGAGGAAGAGCCGATGCTGGCGCAACAGCAGCTTGGGGGTTTCTGCTCATGCCAGGAACGTTACAGAGGTATGGGGAAGCGAAGCGGCACACAAGCACGGCAGTAGGAATGGGGAGTGGAGAATAGGACAGGTGCCTGCACCCTCTCCAAAAACGGCGCCTGGGACAGTCCGCTCCCACCCCCACTTACTATGCCACGGATGGTTTCATATTGTTTATTTCCAAATTGCTACCAATACTCCCTCTAAGGATTGTCCAAGTACATATACATATTTTTTCGTTGGAGCAACAAGTTCTAAAAACCAACAATTTTCCAGATTTGCAAGTATTTTTATGAGCGACCATGTACAATCTAAGAGCAATGCTCCTAGAATGTATGAGTGATTGCTCATTTTGCTCTGCTTAGAAGGAACAGAGGTTGCTATTAGAAAAGATAGGTTAAAATGGCTCCTTAAATCCATGGATCGACCCTCACCCTTTCCAGTCTCATGGTCCTGCTCCCTGTCTCCAAAAAAGAAAGAAAGAATGAAATGCATCAGTGTGCGTGGCATTCGAAGGAACCTAATTTATCTTTACCTTCTGCAGCTATGAAGTCTTCTCCTTCCAAAAGACGATGCAACTCAATTCCGACTACTCAAATCCACATCGCAGGAAATTCTGTCCGCAAACAATCAAGAGAAGAGAGAAGAGAAGAGCCAGAGGTTGAGTGAAGGACAGAGTTTTGCTAGTCTGGACGAGGAAGGTAAACTACTAGTTTCGATTTGTGAAATGAAAGTACAAAACAGAATATTTTATTTTAAACATGTATTTCATGCCTTGGAATGTACATGTGCAAAAGAACATCATAGATAAAGGGTAAAATATTAGGAAGTAGAATCAAGGTTACGCACTCTAAATTTAGGTGTGGGATCAATGCCTAAATTTCAGACGCTCAAGGGTGCAGGGATATGAAGTGGGTCATTGGTTGATCCGGGCGTTCCTTTCAGCTATGCACGTAATTACTAGAATAAGGGCCTCTATTCCCAAATTAGGTGAAGGCTTTGCACCACATTTTCCTTGGTGGAAATAGCCACGCCTAAATTTAGTCACGGTTTTCGGGCTTAGGCACGATTCTATAAGTGGGGCTTGACTTTAAGTATGGCTTATAGAATAGCACTTTTATAGATACCATTTATAGAATTTAGCCCTTCATGTGTTTTTATGGTTTGAGCGAATTCCAGTTTCTCCCGAGTTCTGGTTTTCCTCTGCTCCCCACTTCATATGTACTTGTACAAAACCATATTCCTGAGAAACAAAAATTAAAATTGTTTTCCTTGGGTGCATAGCCACAGGTGGGCCATGATCCCTCTACTTTGGAATCATATCACCAATGGAGAGCAGCAGAATAGGCAAATTAGAGAACTGGAGGCAATGTCAACATCTATATCACCTTACACCCACCCATGGCATCCTCAACCCCCACCAAAACTCAGTCCTGGCTTTGCCCCCTTCCAACATTCTACATGGTTCCTAAAATACACAAGAACATTCAGAAACCTCCTGGTAGACCCATAGTATCTTTAAAGGGTACAATCCTGGAACCTCTGTATCGCTTTATTGATTATTTTTTTGCAACCTTTTGTTAAACTTTCACTAAAGATACCACTCATTTCATTCAAAAAATTGACATGGTAATGAATATGCTGTCAACAGATATTCTTGTTACTCTTGATGTAGTATCTCTATATAGTAATATAACGCAGGGCAAAGCTATTCAGATAGTCCAACAGACCCTTCAATCCAGAACTTTTTGATGGCATTAACCAATCTGGTACTTTTAAAAAAATATTTTCAATTCAATGGGAGTTTTTATCTACAGTGCCAAGGGGTGGCCATGGGTACAGTGGCCGCCCCAAGCATAGCCAATCTGTATATGTCCCAATTCAAGGAACAACATCTGTATGTCTCAACATTTTTAAAATACAATCAGTTTGTGGACCAGATTTATAGATGATGTATTCATGATTTAGACTGGGTCCCAGGAGGAACTGAACTCTTTTCTCCTCTGGTTGAACAATAGAGACACAGTTTACAGCTACTATGGATCTATATCAAGTAACCTTTCTGGATACTGAAGTTGTCAAGCATGGCAACTCCTTACACACCAAATGTTGGAATGTCCACTCGTACGGCTAGCAAGTAAACTGCAACTACCCATCCCCCTTTATTTTGAGTTCACTTGTACGAAGAGCAAGCGCAGGCGCAAATGGCATCTGCAACCAACAAGGATAATCTGCGCCTGCGTCTCAATCCGTGGGATCGCTTGTGGGCGTGCGTCCGATCAGATCATTTGCCTGTTGAATCTGTAGTGAATCGGTTGCTCGGCAAAACTCGGCCGCGAATCGCCCAACAACGATCCAGATTGGTGAGTTTAGTGAATCTAGGCCCATGAATCTTAAGATTGTTCTGACACTGTGAGGAAGTATCCTTCAGGGGAAGTGGTAACATCCTGTATAGACTGCCTCACACTGCTCATAGTCACGATTCTAAAAATTGTACAAAAAATAATCTATAGTGCACAAAAGCAAGGGAGGCGTGGACCTGGGAGGGGCATAAGTGGATAACGGGCATGGCTAGATCTACATGTGTAGGTTCTAGAATACTAGTAGTTATGCTGCCTAACTACCAACAGACAGTGTTAGCATATATACCACCCATTGAGCTTGCATAAGTGTTTGTTTCTTAAAGTTAAGCACATAATTGTGGACTTATGCTAGTATTCTATAACAGAAAACGAGCAAAAAATCCATCCAAAGGTTCCAACACAAAAAAGCAGGAGAGCAATTTCAAGAACAACAACTGTGGAACTGACGATCTTAATGAAGCCTTTTATTCAAGTCTTATAGTCAACCAATCTTAGTGTACATGGTTGCAGTTCAAAAAACTAACATAAATCCGAATACTGCAGCAAACTGATCTTCTCAAAACGCAAAGTCTGACCATGCCTCCCCACTCCTTGCCAAACTTCATTGGCTCCCACTAATCTCCAGAATCCATTTTCAAATGTTCCTGCCTGGCTTTCAAGATCATTTCATGGAATCCTGCCCTCCTCTTATCCCACTGTCTTTCAACTCCTCCAGTCCCGACTCCTCCAGAACTGCCCAAAGGCTTTAAACTAGCCTTCCCCTCTCCACGCGGCATCCACTATTTCAGGCCAAACTGGGAAAATCCCTTCTCTTCAAATCACAGGTCTTTGGAACGACCCTCACCACTCCCGCTGCGGAACCTGAGCTCCCTTCAGTTATTCCGCAAACAACTGAAAACTGGCTTTTCAGCAAATTGTTAGCTCTATCCTTCCCCCCCTTTCTCTCCCCCCTTCTACACATAAGTTCATGTAATCCTTTTTTCTTCTTCTCTACCCACTATTTTAAGTTCTTGTAAATCCGTGTCGAGCTCCATTCTCATGGAGATGATGCGGTATATAAACTTAAGGTTTAGATTAGATTAGATTAGATAAAATGAACAGTAAATGGATTGTGGTACTATAGACCCAACATGGGTCATTGTTTCAGGTCACAATAGACCTTCTTCGGGGCTCTGCTGCTTCTATAAACCACATGCAATGAATTGCAAATTTGCAAACAATAATACTGTATGCTGATAAATCGTAGCCGTCGAGCGATATCGCCAAAGTAGCTACTTTGCTATTTGTTGTTAACTACTCTACTACTTTGGCGATATAGCTCGATTGACCTTTCCTGACTATTGGGTCTTGAATTTCCTTGGCCTTGAAGAACCTGAGTGCCGCCATTTCATGGACTATTATTTTGTCTCAGGAAACAGTAGCTAGTCATTCCAAAATTTGGCACCAGCTCGCTGCAAAATCAACTTGGAAGTGTCCACTCCATGTCGTTTTCATCAGCATTCAAACATGAGGGCACCCACCTGGCTGACAGTTTGTATATACCCAGCTGCTTGTGGTTTATACACCCAGCATGTTCCATGGATATCTGTAAGTGTCTCAGCAATTGTTTTTAGCCGATATCTGCCAAAATCAGATCATGGATATGGTGAATAATTTCAGGAGCTGATACTGTTTGAGGCTTCTTCACTTGTGTTCCAAGTTCTCCCAGACCTTGCTGCATCTTCGGTCTCAAAATCTCCACACTGAAAGTTTGCACACCACTTCTTCAGTATGGATTATGATGGGCATTTGTCACTCAATATTTGCATTATACATTCATGGATTTTCCTTTGGAATTTTCTTCTGCAGGAATAGGAACTTCAAGACGGCTCAGAGTTTCACACTTGAAAATTCCACACTTTTCGTTGATGTGGTTCAATCATTGATTTGAAACAATGTTAAAACATAGGATTACGATTCTGCAAATTGGCACTTTGCAAAATAAAATAACACTCTTTTCAGCTACAGTGGCAAAATAGCACTCAGAATTTAGGAAGTTAGTTGGACTGAGAACTTTTCAGCACTCTCTCATACATTATACTGAAAATAAGGATTACTTTTTAATTTTGTAGCATGAGGCTATATATTCATGCAATTTTTTTTCATAAATGAATTTCATTAATTCATTCATAATGTCATGGCTAGTGATTTAAATTGATTTAAATCAAACCACCCTAATTTTCATGCACAGAAATTAGATGCCTGAAAACTGTCCTATGTCATTGCAGCATTCCACAATGCATTGTGATTTTAGCTGCATTTAAAGGAGGCATTTCTGGTAGTTTGTTTTCAAGAGAGGTGGGAATACCATTGTTGTTTGCATTTTATGCATAGAAGCCGGTGCAAATGTCAACAGGTAGAAAAGTGAAAGGAATTTGAATTTTAGCTCACACAGGTACACAGTAAGTATATTTTTGTCCCTAGAGGACTTTCAATCTAAGGTTTGTACCTGTAGTAAGGGAGGGTTAAGTGATTTGCCAAAGATTGTAAGGAGCAGTGAGATTTGAGCATGGCTTCTATGTCCACAACTCTAGCCATTAGGCTAATTTCACTTCTAAAAAATTTGATGCAGAGTCCACAAAATATGTCCTAGTGTTATAGTTTGAAATGTGCACCCTACATTTACCTGGAGAGCAGTGGAGAGTGTTTGTCAATGTTTGAAATGCAAAATTATTTCATGTCTTTTCTGTACAGCCTTAAGTTCACGACATCGCCCCGACTTGGTACCCAGTACGCCATCCTTATTCGAAGCTGCGTCCTTAGCAACCACAATCTCCTCTTCCTCCTTGTATGCAGATGAGCAGTATCACCAGGATGGAGCCAAGCTGATTTCCTGCAGGTACTGAGCATACTTCCTGCAAGATGCAGATACTTAGCTAGAGTTAAATAACATAGCTTTTAACATACATTATTAGTAACTATGTTCCATTACAGAAAGTGGGACCTGCTGTAAAAATAGCACATGTGTGTGCAGTGTCCACATGGGGAGGGGGGTAGAGTGGACCTAGCCTCTGTTTCCCTTCTCCCTGCCATTCCAGTGTGAAGGTCTGTCCAGTGGGGTTTTCCTCTGCCATGACCCACCTCTCTGATGCAATTTCCTGTTGGTGGGTCATGGCAGAGGATAAGTCCCACCTGACAGAGGGCAACCTTCAGTGCTACCCCTGCCACTACCGGCCTGTAGCATTAACTGGAGCGGCAGGGAGGAGAGAGACATAACCCAGCTGAACCCAGATGGAGGGAAGAGGAGAGGAAAGGAAGATGGACTTTGAGGCAGCTTCTACCATTGGGCGGCCCTAGGTATTTTGCTGGTTGCTCAATAGGAGCTACACACCTCTCCCCCCCCCCCACACCCGCCTTTGAGGATCCTCCCATGTTATAAGGATTCCTGCCAGAAATTTGGGAAATAAAATGGATGGCTAATGTTAACACAGACATCCTCACTCCTGGCTGGAGTGACATGCTATGGATGCAGGAGAAGGTGTGCTCACTAGTGAAACTTTATTGTATTGCCCAGCTGTGTTTGGTCTTTCACTCAGAGGAAACCACCTTGACTGCTCCAGTGTTTACCCAAGTTTAGTTCAGCCCCTTCATAGACAAAACTCCAAAATATTTGTATTGCTAAAGTATTTTGTATTGCCAAACCAAATGTATCACATGCACATAACCAATTATTTGCATTTTGGCATCTCAAAACCTTTGTCTGTTCCACCCCCACCGCTGGGATACATCTCTCAACAGGTTGTGTCATGCAAAGCAACCGAAACCAAAACAAGAACCCTTTAGAAATATTCTTCTTAGTGAAGATGAGCCTCACCAGAACTCTTGACAGTCGGCATGGTTACAGTTTCCCCCCTCCCCCCCCGCTGTTTCATGAACCTTCCAAATAAATAGTGTTAAAAATTCATTTCAGGAGGGAATAAAGCCAATGGCATGCGGCTCCACAAATGAAACTCTCCAGGGACTGTGCCAGATTTTCTTTAGGCTGTTGCTGTAGTTTCTTTCATTCTCCGATTATAATTGAGATTTCTTCTCGGATTTAGTTTTGATTTGGTCTTTACATGTGTTCCAAACATTCATACACCCCCATTGTATTTTTCATCTGCTGCTGTTTTTTCCTTTTCAAGAAAAATACTAATATAAAATGTCCCTTGTTATGATTCACTGTTCAGGCAATCACTACAGCACCATCTTCAGGTAGCAAATAGAATGTTAGGAATTATCCGGAAAGGAATGGAAACAGAGATGAAATTGTTATAATGCCCTTGTATTGCTCTATGGTACGGTCGCACCTCGAATACTGTGTGCAATTCTGGTTGCTATATCTCCAAAAACAGAGCAGAATTAGAAAAGGTATAGAAAAGGGTGACAAAAATGATAAAAGGAATGGGGGATGACTTCCCTATGAGGAAAGGCTAAAGCACCTAGGGCTCTTCAACTTGGAGGAGAGACGGCTCAGAGGTGATATGATAGAGGTCTATACTGAGTGGAAAAGGTAGATTTGAATCGCTTGTTCACTCTTTCCAAAAATACTAGGACTAGGGGGCACGCAATGAAGCTGCTAAGTAGTAGATTTAAAATAAACCAGAGAAAATATTTCTTCACACAAAGTGTAATTAAACTCTGACATTCGTTGCTGGAGAATGTGAAATCAGTTAGCTTGGTAGGGTTTTAAAAAGGTTTGGATAATTTCCTAAAAGAGAAGTCCATAGGTCATTATTGAGATGGCTTATTCCTAGGATAAGCCATATAAAATCTGCTACTTGGGACCTGGGTTGGCTACTTTTGGAAACAAGATACTAGACTTGATGAACCTTCGATCTGTACCAGTATGGCAATTCTTATGTTTTTAAAGATATATGTGAAAAGTATGTTTCTTATGGGATTCAAATTACCGCCACGTCTACTGTTCCCTCTAAGCTGAAAAGGAGTCCTTCACCTACAGTCCTGCCAATGGACACTACTGTCTCACTATCACATTTCCAATAGTAAGGTACAGGCAAGCTCTCCTGGACTTTAGGGTGCCTGCCTTGTGTAGAACGGGTAAGAGTGAATTGATTTTTCACCCTTTCAAAACCAGGAGACACTTGATGAAATTATATGGGGATATTTTTAAAACAAATAGGAGGACATTTTTTTTACTCAAATCTCTGGAACTTGTTGCCAGAGGATGTGGTTTCAGTAGTTAGCGTAGCTGGATTTAAGAAAGGTTTGAACAAGTTCCTGGAGGAAAAATCCAATTACTACTTTAGGTAACTTTAAGTCTAGTTTAAAAACTATGCTTTTTAAAGATGCTTTTGCAGTATAACTGTCCTTCTAAGGATGTTTTAAGCCCTTTTTTATCTAGTATCCATGGCTAGCCCAGCCATTCAAGTTTTGCTTTCAGTTTCCCCGTCCATCCGTTTTTTTCCCTTTTTTGTTCTTTCCTATTATCGATTGTAGTTCTTCCCCCTCCTCTCATTCCTGTTTGTTTTGGTTAATCACGTTGGTCAAGATAGTCCGTCTCTTGATGTTTCTCTGATGTAATGTCTTTGATGTTTATTAGTTCCCTTCATTTTGTATTTTTATTATGTAAAGCCGCCTTGATTATAGATAAGGCGGGAAAACAAAATGTTAATAAACTTGGAAACTGGAGTCTGCTATTGAGATAGTCATGAGGGAAGCCACTGGAGTAGTAACATGGAATGTTGCTACTACAAGGGTTTCTGCCAGGTACTGTGACCTGGGTTGACCACTGTTAGAAACAAGAAACTGGGCTAGATGGACCATTGGTCTGACCCAGTATAATAGTTCTTATGATTGAAAACACAATGTTGAAGCACCGTTCCCCACTGGCAGGGCAGGATTAATTCATCGAGAGCCCCTAGGCACACAAATACACTGGGCCCCCTGCTCCGCCCCACCCCACCATGCGCCCAGGTGGAAACAGGAAGCAGGAAGCAGGAAACAGGAAGCTTTGGGCAAGCAGTACCGCTTGCAAAATTACAGTTCCCGTTGCCTTTCTTACCCGCGTTGTTTGCTTGTCTTACTTTCCATCGAGGGGGGGGGGCGGCGGCACATTGCTGATCGAGTGGGCCCATGTTGCCGATGGAAGCACGTGCAAAGTTTAAATTTGGCTGTTTTTGCTTCAAGGTACTATTCAGTTTAGCACCCAAATATATAATTGACCTTTTCTCTTTCTCAACCAATAGACATAAGAGAAGCATACACCGGAAGTTTGTCTCACCACCGGTTAGAGGATGTAAATTAAAAAAACATCAACAACATCTTTTCTCTTATCAAGCTGCATTATGGGGAAAAGATCTGGAACAATTACTTTGCATGCTAATAACTATGGGGAATTTAGGAAACACCTAAAAACATATCTGTTCCTGAAGTAGCTGAACTGCACAATCTCCCACAACAAATGATCTCCAGAACTGTTAGTCACTAATCTCTAACTTTGTTAATTCTACTCAATCTGTAGCATTTTTAATCATTGTAAACCGCATAGAACTTCATGGTCCTGCGGTATATAAACTGTTATTATTATTATTATTTATATTGCGCCTGCATAAGAATAATCGAAAATGTCATAGCACATGAGCCTTAAAAAACATTTGGGTCCATTTTGTGTGCCTAATAAGCTGCATGTGAGTACTGCATGTTTGTTGGCCTAATAAAAGTTGCATATCCTCAAAACTAGTGTCTGTTCAAAAAAATGCCAAACTTAAACCACAAAAATGAAAATAAAAACCTAAATAAAGTAGGTCTTAAGAATACAGAAAAAAGACTTACTTTATTTAGGTTTTTATTTTCATATTTTCATTTTTGTGGTTTAAGTAGGGGGGGAGGGTTAACAGACATGCAATTTTGAGCATGTGGATTACAGAATGACACGGTGACAAAATTCATCGCCATTCCAGTCCCTACAGATAACTGCGGGAAATCATCCCGTGTCATTCTTTAGTGTTTGTCTCAACCTCAGTCCTTCTACACCAGCATTCTTCAATGCAAGGCTTGAGGGTCAGTGGTTGTGCCCATTCATACTCTGATTCTTCCCTCTCTCGTTAAAGAATGACACGGGGATGGTTTCCTGGGGTTAACCACGGAGACAGGGGAAAATTCTGTCCCTGTGTCATTCTCTAGAGCAGTGGTTCCCAACCCTGTCCTGGAGGACCCCAGGGCCAATCGGGTTTTCAGGCTAGCCCTAATGAATATGTATGGAGCAGATTTGCATGCCTGTCACTTCCATTATATGCAAATCTCTGTTATGCATATTCATTAGGGCTAGCCTGAAAACCTGATTGACTTGAGGGTCCTCCAGGACATGGTTGGGAACCACTACTCTAGAAGTACCTGGCAGAAACCCAAATAGTAGCAACATTCCAGAGCTGAGATTGTGATGTCACAATGCCTCATTCCACCAATGCCTAAGAGCCAACCTCATCAGTGATGTCACAGTGACTTGACTATCCTATACTTGGCTCACATAAGAATATAAAAATAGTAATTCTGGGTCAGATCTGTGGTCCACCTAGCCCAGTATCCTGTTTCCAACAGTGGCCAACCCAGGTCCCTTTCTTTAGTGTCTATCTCAACCTCTGTCATTCTACACCAGCATTCGTCAGTTGCTTTTCTCATTCATACTCTGATTTTTCCCTCTTTCCTTAAAGGATGACATGGAGATGGTTTCCCACTGTTATCTGCGGGCACGGGAACGGTGATGAATTTTGTCACCGGGTGTCTAATATACAAATTAATTCCCAAATTTTTGAATTGTTTGTAACAACTAATAAAAGGTACCACAGGTTACAAAGGTTCCAGTTTCCTCATAGACCTCAGCACTGTCAAATAACAGTATTAATAAAGACCAAGAAGTGTTAATTGTGCTAAGAAAACAGGAAACCTCGGCTGCTAGCAGCCTGCAGCTATCATCGGGGTGGGTGACTCTTTTATTTTATTTTCAGTCCTGAATGGGGCTTTCAAGAGATTGAGGGAATAACAATTATTTTTATTGCACTCATTTTACTCTTGTCGCTTTCAGTTCTGCAAAATGACTTACCTCAGGGCCCTGCTGAGAGAGTGACAGAGCTGGAATTAGAACTGAGAGCAACGTTTTAACAAGCAATCAGAAATAAGAGATCTCAACCTGTGCAATTACTAACCTTACGATACAGAATGAGGCAGGATGGGATAAAGTTTTTCTCTCTCAAAGCTGATATGAGTGGCAGAGTCAATTCATGGTGTGTCCTTCTTATGGCACTTCCTTTGGTTGCAGTGTTTTCGTTTTGAACACCCTTGTTTGCTTGTTACATTCATAAAATGATGAACCGACAAATGCATTTGTTTCATGATTCTGGTTCTGTTCAATAATAACACATTTTAACATCTGTAGGTTCCTTTCTCACTCTTGATAAATTGTATTCAGCCATGTAAGTCCCAGCTGCCAGAAGTTCAGTCTGAACCATTTAGGGCTGCTCCATCATTAAGAGGGGTAGTTGCAAAGGTGTGTTACGGCCCTAATGCATGTTATTTGCCCCTTAACGCATGTTAAAGGGAAGTGATGTGCATTATATCTCCATAACACATATCAAATTACTGTAGGATATACAATAATGAAATGCATGGAGGGGCAAAATCGAAAGGAAAGTCTAAGTCCGTTTTTGTCTAAGCTGCAAGTCGTCCAAAGTAAAAAACAGCTTAGGACACATTTTCAAAAAATACGTCCATATTTTTTTTCATTTCTATAATCGTCTAAGTATATGTCCTGTCGATCTACGTAATCGTCCAAGTCACTAAATCGTCCATCTTTATACCACATTTTCGTCCAAGTCAAAAACATCTGGAACAAGCCCTGTTGGATGTGGGAGGGATCTGCAAAGCGATGGACTGAACATCCAAACATGGCACCTAAATAGTGGGGTATCTTAAAGGACACTGCTGTGAACTTCACAAAAAGGGTGCCATGTCTTTTCCTCACTACAGCTCCCTTATAGGTCATGGTGAGCCCCCCCAACCATCTCCAGAATCCCCTAGACCCTCTTATCTACCACCCCAATAGCCCTTATGGCTGCAGGAGCCACTTATATGCCAGTAAAAAAAGGTTTTGGGTGTGTATAGGGGAGTGCACATGTTTCAGTATCAATGCAGTGATTACAGGGGCTTATGGGCATGGGGCTTCCTTTCCATGGGTCCCTAACCCACCTCCAAGATGGCTTATGCCTCTGTGCAGGTTGACTAGGCTTTCCTATGCCAGGCTGCCAGGTGATGATGGTCTGGAGGCTGAATTTTAAAGTTGTGATTACAATTTTTATGGGATTGGGGTGGGGTCGGTGATCACTGGGGTAGTGTGTAGGGGGTCTGTAGTTTGTGTCTGCAGTGCTTATCTGATAACTTTAGGTGGTTTTTTGTGACTTAGACCATGTTTTAAATGGTCTAAGTCACAACGTCCAAGTTCTGTCTATGCTGTGCTGTATAACTTTCGGTTATACATGCAGTATGACTAAGTCTAAGCCTGCCCACATCCCGCCCAAATCTCGCCCTCGACACTCCTCCTAAAATGCCCTGTTTAACTATGGTTGTTCAGCGACACTATGAAGGCCTAGGTCATTTAGAAATACGTCCCAAACCTGTTTTTATTATCGGCACTTGGACGTATTTTGACAATGTTCATCCAAGTGCCGACTTAGTCCGGTTTTTGGATGTTTTTCTCTTTCGATTATGAGCCCCAAAGCATACAAATGTATTCAAAATATCGCAATACTATCTAAATCAAATAACTCAGTTTGTGATGTGAACAACGGAAGCTGTATTATTTACATTACATTACATTAGTGACTTCTATTCCGCTCGTACCTTGCAGTTCTAGGCGGATTACAAAGAAGCTAACTGGACATTTCCAGAAACATTACAGTTTAGGTATTAGGATTACAATGAAGCTAACTGGATATTTCCAAAAGATTTGCAAGTTAGGTAGTGGACTACATGGTTGATACTTAAGAGAGAAAAATTACAAGAGGGGGTGAGACTATTGGGGAGGTGAAGGACAAGGGGAAGAGTTAAGATATCTGGGTAAATTTTTTGAATAGCAGAGTTTTGATTTCTGGAAAAATAATCCCAACAAAAAGCTGGTGGGTTTTTTTCCCTGGCTGGGAGCATCAGGCTGCAAGGCCTCATCCAGATTCCCCTGGCCTCCTCTTAAAGTTGATCACAGGTCCATGCAGCTTTAGATGGTTCAAATGTTCTTTTCAGTTTTTGCCCATGCCTTGTGCTTTCTATGAAGATGAAAATTTTTTTATGTCGATGACATAGAGGTTGGTAGACGTTAATATAAATGCTCACCTGAAACCTGAGGCTTTTTATTTTGTCTTTGGTGAATGCTTGGTGGGAAGGAGTGGCATAGTGATTAGAGCAACAGCCTCGGCACCCTGAGCTTGTGGATTCAAACCCCATGCTGCTCCTTGTGACCCTGGGCAAGTCACTCAATCTTCCAAGTTTCAAGTTTATTCATGGCTTGATATACCGACCATCACAAGTATCTGGGCGGTTTACAATATTAAAAATTAAAAAGGTCTAATATTATTTGTGATTTGGGTGGGGTAAAATAAAAAGAGGGTAAACCTAAAACTATAACGAATTAGGACTGATTAGAAACGAAAGGTTTTGGGGGAATAGGGAAGTTTTAATTACAATGATAAATAAAAGTAAAAGGAAGGGTAGAGGGAAGGAGAGTTTTGAGAGGGAAACAGGGATGTAGTTTCTTAAAAGCTTCCCCCCCCCTAGTTATTGGTAGGCATTTTGAGATTTGTTTTAAATTTACTTAAGGAATTTTCATTGCCCCAGGTACATTAGATAGATTGTGAGCCTGCCAGGACAGTTAGGGAAAATGCTTCAGAACCTGATTGTAAACCACTTAGATAGCTTTGATAGGCGATATATAAATACCTAAAATAAAAATTTTTTTTAAAAAATATCTTAATTTGTTTAAGTGGAGAGTGGGTGAATTGTGTTAATATAGTTGTTTGTTCCTCCATGCCTTGGTTTTGTAATTTTGTTTTGCATAATTAAAAAACTATGCCAAAAATTAAATTGCTACTGAAAGGTAGCTGGAAAGCAAAGACCACAAATGCTCTTAATCTAAGCAACAAAACTCATGCGCTACAAGCTCTGATGTTAGAAGCAGACTTGGATATTGTTGCTATCAAAAAGACATGGTTCAGTGTTTCCCATGGATGGGACACAAACATACCGGGCTATGATCTTTTTAGGAAGGACAGAGTTGGTCGAAAAGGTGGAGGAAGACATCTCTATGTAAAGACTAATAGTCAAGTGAAGCGACACGGATCGCTTTGAAAAGAGAAGATGGAACTTCTATCTGTGTGGGTGTTGTCTACAGACCTCTGACTCAATCACAGTAAATTGATAAAGATCTTGTTGAAGGTATCCCAAAATTTGGGAAAGAAAGGGGAGGTGATGTTGCTGTGTGATTTCAACCTGCCAGATGTGGATTGGAAAGTTCCGTCTGCGGAATCAGAAAGTAGTAGACATATAGTGGATGCATTTCAAGGGGCTTTGCTCAGAAAAATGGTGATAGAACTGACAAGAGATACAGCGATACTGGATCTGGTGCTCATAAATAAGGAAAGTGCCTCTAATGTCCAAGTGGGTGCCCACCTGGGTGGTAGCGATCGTCAAATAGTTTGGTTTGATATAACAGCTAAAGTAGAGGATGGCCACCTAAAACTCAAAATCTTGGATTTCAAACATGCAGACTTTAGTAAAATGGGGAAACCGGAAGTAATACTGCTGTTATACAGATCAATGGTGAGACCTCACATGGAGTACTGTGTCCAATTTTGGAGACCACATTATCAAAAAGATGTGAAAAGAGTGGAGTCGATACAGAGAATGGCCACTAAGATGGTCTCAGGACTTAAAGGCATCACATATGAAGAACGTCTGATCAAACTGCGCTTATATTCTCTTGAAGAACGCAGAGAAAGGGGGGACATGATAGAAACATTTAAATACATCATGGGCCACTTCAAAGTGGAGGAGGAAATCTTTTTTCTAAAGGGTCCCACGGCGACAAGAGGGCATCCACTAAGACTTAAGGGAGGAAGATTTCATGGTGACACCAGGAAATACTTCTTCACTGAATGGGTGATGGAATGATCTTTCCCAGCAGGTGGTCAAGGCCAGTAACGTGCTCGACTTCAAGAGTCGATGGGACAAACAGGTGGGAGTACTACGGAGTTATGCTCAATCAATAGATACTCCAGGGAAGACTAGTTGGAGGGAGGGTTCTTGAGTGGGCAGACTTGTTGGGCCATCGACCCTTTTCTGCCGTCATGTTCTATGTTTCTATGTTTCTACCTAAAAAAAAGATGATAGGATGGGAGGACATAAGAAATGTGGCAATAAAATGGTCCAAGCAGAAAGGAGCAATAAAAATGGCTACCAACATGAGGCTGCAGGTTCAAGCCCAGTGCTAGTCCTTGTGACCCTGGGCAAGTCACTTAATACTCCATTGCCCCAGGCATGTTAGTCAGATTGTGAACCCACCACGAGAAATAGGGAAAAATACTTGAGTACTTGAATGAAAACTGCTTAGGCTATAAGTATAAGCAGTGTATCAATACTAATAAATAATACATTCATAGTTTTTCTCACTCTAATAAATGATTTGTATTATGTGTGTGGAGGTAAGGAGGCAGTTGGGTTTTGCCATTGAGTCCTCTGGTGCTGGGACAGATATGTATTGGAAAGATTATGCAAATAAGGTGTTAGAGGGAGATTGAAATGTACACAGTCATTTTTCATTTCGTTCTCACGATACATTGCAGCCTGCACGTCCTCAGTGTGATTTTTCAATGTTGGAGAAGAAAGTGGCTTATTTATAGTATACTAAGGCTCATAACACATTGTGTAGTTTGGTGCTGACTGAAATGCCTCATTATATTCTTGTTATCACACTTTTCTCTATTATTTGGCTATCTACACAGTCTCTTCTTACTGTCTCAATGCCATTTTATTGCTTGGTTTTATGTAGATGCAGACCTTGGTTTTCTCCAGCAACTCAAAGACAATTTTTAACACATTTGCATATTCAGTAATATAAATTTATATTTCTTGCTTTATAAAAAATACAATTTTCTGATTTTTCTGTGTTCTGTTAAGATTATACTGGGGGACCCCTAGCCAGATGAGTTTCCAGCATATCCTTAGCGAATATACAAGAGAAAAATTTGCATATGATGGCGGTCAGTGGCGTACCTAGGGAGGAGCGGGGGGGAGGTCCACCCCAGGTGCATGCCCCAAGGGGGTGCACAGGAGAGAGCTGAACGGGAACGATGGGGGACCCGCGGGGTTAAATACAACTCTAGCCGCGAGGCTCGTCTTCTGTTCCTACCTGCCCTGCCGCGCACACATAGCCAACCGTAAGTCTTCCCCGATGTCAGTATAATGTGTGGGGGGGGTTTACATCCCCCCAAACCCCCCACAATGCCAGCGCGATCTCTGTTAAGTAAAGTGGGGGGTTCCCCCCCCCCCACACCCCCTGTCGGAGCCCTTTAAAATACTGTTTTTCTTTGGCGCGCTTCCGCCTTGCGCTCAGTTGTCTGCGCTGGGTTGTCATCGCGCCTTTGTCGTCTTGTGCTTTTGACCTGTCACCGGAGGAGGGGGGTGTCAAAAAATGATGGGCCCCCGGGTGTCACATATGCTAGGTATGCCACTGATGGCGGTAATAGACATAAAGTCTATTCATATTCATTGTACATATCCTAGAGCAGTGGTTCCCAACCCTGCCCTGAGGGACCACCAGCCAGTCGGGTTTTCATGATAGCCCTAATGAATATGCATGAGAGAGGTTTGCATATCATTATGGATATCCTGAAAATCCAACTTGGATGGTGGCCTCCCAGGACAGGGTTGGGAACCATTGACCTAGAGGACCACAGGATGGGTTTGAGAATCATTGTTTTATGCTAATTTTGTTGACACAGCACAGTGTTATCACAGCCTGTATAAAGAGCAGAGCGTGGATGAAAAGTGATTTTACACACTTGTAATAAAAGAAAGATATTTATGCAAAATTAACATTCATAATAAATCCTTCCTAATTTCCCCTTGCATTCTGGATACATGGATCTTCATTGAGGAAATATACTGGAAAAAAAAGTCACATATACAGAAAAATAATCAGTGCATTTTCTTGAACAGAATAAATGCTTTTATTTAAGAAATTTGCTTGACATATGTTTATCATACTGAGAGAAGGTCATTTTCAAAGTCATACTGCCTGTGGATAAAATCGATAGGCATGGCATCTGTGGTTTACCTGTAGTTTGAAAAGGCATCATGAAGGGCCAGCTTGGAGAAGGGTAGACATACTTTCAGATTTCCAAAAGTACGAGTGCATTTTTCCTCAGGAAGGCAGACCACACCAGTTAGTAGGTATAAATAAGTGCAGGTAATAAAGACCACATGGTGAAATATATAAGCAAATGTGTCACTAAAATTACCCCCCAAATAGCTATTTACAATGTCTCCCCGAATTATCCCCCAAATAGCTATTTACAATGTCTCCCCAAATTACAATTACTCCCCAAATAGCTATTTACAATGTTTAGGTGATCATTTGATAACTGCTGTAAATGCATAAGCTTGCAAATTCACAAGCTTTATATAACTATCACTAAATTACCTAGTGCATGAGTAGCAAAGGTTTAGCTGTTTGGAAAATAGGGAAGGGGTTTACTTTGAAATGTTCAAAAATTAAGATGTACTGAAATACTCCCAAATGGTGTCTCAAGAATGTCAAGTTCTGTATATTGCAGTATATTGATGGGAGGCCATCAAAAGATTCTGATAAGGAAAAGGTTAACAGCACTGTATGGAAACCCCCTAGGATTGTTAACCCTGCCTCTGCAATGTCCCCAATCCTAGCCCACTTGAGTGGAAGACTTGTGCCCTGAAATGATGTATATATGTAAAAAAACAAAAGTGGTACAGTTGCCAGGTTATGCCTTTTAGATATATGAAAATAAAGGTCAAAAAACAAGATGTAGGTGAAACCTTGAAGTGAATATATTCCTGGCTAACTTGGAAAAGTTGCATGCCCTTCATCAAATCAGTTCAAAACTAATTCTCATAACGGAGGAAGACAGCAACAGTTGGACAGATGCCTGGTGTTTGACACCAGGCACAAGTTACTGATATATATATAGAATTTGTTTGAGAACAACCTCCTGTTTCATAAATAAGCATTCATTTTAAATAATAGAGGTTTATCCTTGCAGGGTTGTTTCTTTATGAAGCTCTCTTAATTTATAAGTGCACTTCAAATTTGTATTCCTTGGAAGGGACCCAAAACAGCAAGGAATTTAACCAGGAAAGGCTCCTGCCCAGTTAAACCTTGCTGACATAGTAACATAGTAACATAGTAGATGACGGCAGATAAAGACCCGAATGGTCCATCCAGTCTGCCCAACCTGATTCAATTTAAATTTTTTTATTTTTTTATTTTTTTCTTCTTAGCTATTTCTGGGCGAGAATCCAAAGCTTTACCCCGGTACTGTGCTTGAGTTCCAACTGCCAAAATCTCTGTTAAGACTTACTCCAGCCCATCTACACCCTCCCAGCCATTGAAGCCCTCCCCAGCCCATCCTCCACCAAACGGCCATATACAGACACAGACCGTGCAAGTCTGCCCAGTAACTGGCCTAGTTCAATATTTAATATTATTTTCTGATTCTAAATCTTCTGTGTTCATCCCACGCTTCTTTGAACTCAGTCACAGTTTTACTCTCCACCACCTCTCTCGGGAGCGCATTCCAGGCATCCACCACCCTCTCCGTAAAGTAGAATTTCCTAACATTGCCCCTGAATCTACCACCCCTCAATCTCAAATTATGTCCTCTGGTTTTACCATTTTCCTTTCTCTGGAAAAGATTTTGTTCTACGTTAATACCCTTTAAGTATTTGAACGTCTGAATCATATCTCCCCTGTCTCTCCTTTCCTCTAGGGTATACATATTCAGGTCTTCCAGTCTCTCCTCATACGTCTTCTGGCGCAAGCCTCCTATCATTTTCGTCGCCCTCCTCTGGACCGCCTCAAGTCTTCTGTCCGCCAGTATTCAGTGGCTCTTAATTGGGTAGTGATGCTGAATATCACCCAGCTGCATAGCGAGGGAAGGAGGCGCCCAGGGCGGTGGCATCTGTACCGAGCTGTACCGAGCACCCCCCACACTCTTCCCTGCCAAGCCTGCAGCGTGTGCCCTCCCCACCCCCGCATACTTCTTCAAATCTTCACTGGCAGCAAACAGCATCTTCTACCTGCTCGCAATGGCCTCAGCTGTCTCCACAACGTCACTTCCTGGTTCCACAACCATAAAGTGACAGAAGGAGAGCTGAGGCCAGCACAAGAAGCAGGTACAAGATGTTGCTTGCTGCTGCTGAAGATTGGAAGAGATGGGTGGGAAGAGAGGTGCCAACGTCCCCGACATGATGGCACCTGAGGGGGAGACAACTCCCCTCCCCCATTGCTACACCACAGATATTATGACTAGCCAGCCATTCCCTAATCAGCTAGGTTAGGGGTGGTCTAAGGGTAGAGTTTGGGTGGAGCCACAACTTACCAGCGGCAATATTCAGTCCACTATCGGTGGGTAGACTCAGCAATAATAATCAGTATTTCTTCAGAGATGCTAGTGAATGCATGGAACAACCTCCCCAGGGAAGTAGTGGAGACAAAGGCATCTAAAACTTCAAGAAAACCTAGGAAAAAAAAATAAGTGAAGGGAAAGCCGGAGTTGAAGCAGTGGATCTGTGGCATTGTGACAGAATGAAACCTGGCAGTGGCGTACCTAGGGTATGTGGCACCCGGGGCCCATCATTTTTTGACACCCCCCCCCCCCCCCCCCTCATGTAAAATTTTTTTTTTTTTTTTTTTTTGCAATAACCATGAAATGGAAATAAATGGTCAGAATAGAAACAGGCAGTGAAAATTTTCTTTTTTTTTTTTTTTTTTTTTCCAAAGTATTTTTATTGAGAATGGCAAAAGGTCCAGACAAGCAACCATGGTCTGTACAGAAACTTATACATTATCAAAAAGAACACAGAATGAGAGTAACAGCAACAACAAGCATGAACAAGCCTCTCCCAAGAGAAAATTGCCAATGAGAGGCATAGCAATACACAACAAAAGGCCAAAACTTGGGGCAAGCAAACAAATCCCACCCCAGAACCCACAAGAATAATAAGCCGGACTAGACCCTCAGCCATATTTTATAATGAAAAAAACCCCCACAAGCAACAACACCCAGACCGCTCACCAGACACACCAATCCGCACAACAAGCACCCAAGAAACACCCAGCCACCACCCAGACAAAACTACCAGACACACCTACCCCACCAAGCCCAGACCCAACCCCCCCTCCCCAGAGAGTGCAAGCGCAAAGTGGACCGTGAAAAGGGCAGCTGCAGAAGTGGAAAGCCCCAGATAAGTAGGTTAGCTAAAGAAAGCCCACAGATAGAAGAAATCAGGATAACAGAAGTTCCAACAAATGCTCCCACAGAAAATTTTCTTTTATTGAACCTCATTTATGTAACCATTATTCCAAACATAACATAACATAAATTATGTCTGAATTGTCATGACATCAGAAGTACATATGGAGTAGTTGCAGGTGATGCTTGGGACAGTTCTGATTATGTTAGTTTGGTTTTATGTGGTTTTTTAATAGAAGGGTTTTTATTTCTTTTTTTAAGGTTTTGTAGTTTGTGGTCGAGGTCAATAGGTTGTAGAGTTGGGGGTCAAGTGTTGCAGCTCGAATGGCTAGGAGGTTGTCGAACAGTTTTTTTCTTTTGACGTTTTTGGTTGGAGGGTGTGTGAATGGTGCGTGAGTTCTCCTATGTCTGTTTGAAGTGGATTGAATTATTTAGCTGAAGAAATTAGTTACCCCCCCCCATTCCACACACATTAATTCTCTTCCATTTTTGTTCCCATTATAAAAAAAACACTGATAAGTTCCCAGGAAAAAAATACATTAAAATAAGAAGTGAAAACAAAGGCCCCTACAGATGAGAACATAACATAAGAATAGCCTAACTGGGTCACACCAATGGTCCATCATGCCCAGTAGCCCATTCTCATGGTAGCCAATAGTGCTGCCCGATTCAGAGAAAAATATTTCATTCGATCCGATTCACCCTGTTGAATCGATTTTTTCGATTAGATTCACTGTTAATGACACCGCTTTTTAAGTTTAAACAAAGTATAACAATAAATTTCACAACAACAATAAATTTCACAAAGTACTTAAAAAAAAAAAAAATCACATTTTTCCATTAAAGCAGTTCTGGAGACATTTGCTTGAACAGTCTTTTTTCCCAGTCCATAAGCAAGCAATATGAAAAAGATTTCCTTAATTATCTACTCAAACATTTTTGCTATTTACTTTCATTGTACCTATACTATTATTCAGTAGAAAAAATGGACTTAACTGTGCAGGAAATGAATCTCCTCATACACCCACCATATAGTGCAAAAATGTGCAAAGGTCTGTTTTTTTCTTTCGATCACTACATAGCCTAATGCCACACAAGCAGCGCTGTTACAAACATATTCTGAAGGTCAATGCTAAGGTTGACAAAGTTTCCTTCCTTGGACCAGAAGGAGATACTGACAAACCACTGGAAGAGATTCTAAAACAACTACCCAGAAATAACACCCAAAGACCCACTCAGTGTGTGAACCAGTTGAGTGGAGTGGACTAACTGGGGGTGGAAATGGGCCCAGAGTTTGCTCAGCAGAATTTCCCAGACTACCTCTTCCTCTCAACACACTGACATGCTACCACCACCACCAACACTAGGAACACCTCACCGAGTATGCCAGTAATGCTTATAAACTTTATAAAACACATTATTATATTTTCTTATAAAGCATATATTTTAACTGAACTCAGCCTTGCCATTCACAAAAATAGAAAAGTTCCCATTTCAAGCTGTCTCATGTACACTTTTCAAATCTAACATATTGTAATCACAAAACAGAAAATAAAATTATTTTTTCTACCTTTTGTTCTCTGATCAATATTCAAATCTTGTTGGTCCCAGGCTCTTGTTGTCTTGCTTGCCAGGGTCTCCTTTCTCCGTGCTAACCATCCGTCTGCCATCTCTGTTCTCCCCTTCCGTTTCCCTTCCCTCTCCCGGAGATCTGGCATCTTTCCTTTTTTTTGTCTCCATCCACAGATTCACCTTTTCTCAACTCCCCACCACCCCAGGATCCACCATCTCTCCCTTTCTGTTCCCAACTATCCTCCTATCCAGTATCTCTATCCCCCCTCCACACCATCCCCTGTTTCCAAGTTCTCTCCCTTTCTGTTCCTTCCCTCCCTAAATCCCATTATGCACCATCTCTCTCCCACTCCTCTGTTTTTAGACCCATTATTTCTAACCCCCAAAGTCTGGCATATGCATGTATCTTTGAACCCCCCCTTCCCTCTCTCCCTCTGTGTACTTTTACACCAGGACCCCCCTCCCCCGAAGGTCTGTCCCCCCTCCGAAGGGCTACACCCCACCCCTGAAGACCTGCACCCCCCGAAGGACTTTACCTCCCACCCGAAGGTCTGTCCCCCTCTGAAGGCCTAAACCCCACCCCTGAAGGACTGCACCCCCCCCCCCCCGAAGGCCTGCACTCCCTTGAAGGTCTGCACCCCCCCGAAGGCCTGTCCCCCCCTTGAAGGCCTGTCCCACCCCCTTGTAGGCCTGTCCCCCCTTTAAGGCCTGCCTGCCTGCCTTTCCCCCCCTTGAAGGCCTGTCTCCCCCTTGAAGGCCTGCACCCCCTTGAAGGCCTGCACCCCCCTTGAAGGCCTGCACCCCCCTTGAAGGCCTGTCCCCCCCCTTGTAGGCCTGTCCCCCCCCTTGTAGGCCTGTCCCCCCCCCTTGTAGCCTGTCCCCCCCTTGAAGGCCTGCCTGCCTTTCCCCCCTTGAAGGCCTGCACCCCCTTGAAGGTCTGCACCCCCCCAAAGGCCTACACCCCCCCCCGAAGGTCTGCACCCCCCTGAAGGCCTGCCTGCCCCCCTTGAAGGCCTGCAACCCCTTGAATGTCTGCACACCCCCCCCCCCCGAAGGCCTGTCCCCCCTTGAAGGCCTGCCTGCCTGCCTGTCACCCCCTCCCCCTTGAAAGCCTGCTTGCCTGCCCGCCCGCCCCACCCTGAAGGCCTGATGCCCCGACCCACCCCGAAGGACCGCTCGCCCCCCTGGCCTCCCCGCACCACCTATGAACAGCCGCAGCAGGATCGCGAAGTCAGCGTCGGGTACCAGCCCTAAGGGGGTGTTCCCGGCCTTGCCGTTCAGTCCCCCGCCACCCCCGCAGGACCGCGCGCCCCCCTGGCCTCCCCGCACCACCTATGAACAGCCGCAGCAGGAACGCGAAGTCAGCGTCAGCGATCCCTGCTGCTTCCTGCGCCACGGTCCCGCCCCTCCTCTGACGTCAGAGGAGGGGCGGGATCGCGTCGTAGGAAGCAGCGCAGGGATGCTGACGCTGACTTCGCGATCCTGCTGCGGCTGTTCATAGGTGGTGCGGGGAGGCCAGGGGGGCGAGCGGTCCTTCGGGGGTGGCGGGGGACTGAACGGCAAGGCCGGGAACACCCCCTTAGGGCTGGTACCCGGGGCGGCCCGCCCCCCCCCCGCCCCCCCCTAGGTACGCCACTGAAACCTGGGCAAACCTAATGGGCCTTATGTTCTTATCTGTCATCATTTTATTAATGTTTGGCTCCATCTACCTTCTACCCTCCATGGACCCCATTGCTTTATTGCCTTTTGTGTGTAACCCCTTCTTGCCTAGATACATTCTTTTGGTGTGGGAAAGTCCAGGTTAGAACTGATTTCATTGGGGTTCTGTTGGCAAAATACTCGACACACTCTAATCCCTCCACTGGCACTCAGTAACAGTCCAAGTCAGAATTTGGTTCTGAACCAAAAGATTTACTTAAGATTGACGCAAAAAGGCACAAGCTTACAACATTAATAAAGCATAGACGGAGAACAAAAATCTACTACATGTCTTCAAAGGGGTGAATAAACATATGGATAAAGGTGAGCCGGTCAATATTGTGTATTTAGATTTTCAAAAGGCATTTGAAAAAGCACCTTATGAAGGTGCGGGTGAAGTTTAAGTTTGGTTGCTCTGTTTTAAGGCTTTGTTTGGTTTAGTTCCCAAATATATAATTGAGTTTTTCTCTTTTACAACCAACAGACATAAGAGAAACTCACATCTGAATTTTGTTTTTCCGCCTGTTAGAGAACTTAAAAAACATCATCAAAATCTTTTTTCATATCAAGCAGCATTATGGGGTAAGGATTTAGAACAATTGCTTTTGCTTACACTTGTGGGGAATTTAGGAGACATCTAAAAATATCTGTTTTCGAAGTATTTAGGCAGCTAATTCGTAAAAAATTTATTATGCACTATTTTGATCATTTTTGTGTCTCTAATTATTGGCTTTTAACTTTTTTTAGTTCTATTCAACTTCTTTTATTGTTGGGTTGGATTTTTTTTTTTAAACTATTGTAAACTGCATAGAACTTTACAGCCTTGCGGTATATAAACTGATTATTATTATTATTATTAAATTAGAAAGACATGGCATAGAAAATAAGAACATACATAAGAAAATAAGAATTGCCACTGCTGGGTCAGACCAGTGGTCCATCGTGCCCAGCAGTCCGCACACGCGGCGGCCCTTAGGTCAAAGACCAGTGCCCTGAGTCTAGCCTTACCTACGTACATTCTGCAAGAACTTATCTAACTTTGTCTTGAATCCCTGGAGGGTGTTTTCCCCTATAACAGCCTCCAGAAGAGGGTTCCAGTTTTCTACCACTCTCTGGGTGATGAAGAACTTCCTTACGCTTGTACGGAATCTATCCCCTTTTAACTTTACAGAGTGCCCTCTTGTCCTCTCTACTTTGGAGAGGGTGAACAACCTATCTTTATCTACTAAGTCTATTCCCTTCATTATCTTGAACATTTTGATCATGTCCCCTCTCAGTCTCCTTTTTTCAAGGGAGAAGAGGGCCAGTTTTTATAATCTTTCACTGTAAGGCAATTCCTCCAGTCCCTTAACCATTTTAGTCGCTCTTCTCTGGACTCTCTCGAGTAGCATCGTGTACTTCTTCATGTACAGCGACCAGTGCTGGACGCAATATTCCAGGTGAGGGCATACCATGGCCCGGTACAACAGCATGATAACTTTCTCCGATCTGTTTGTGATCCCCTTCTTAATCATTCTTAGCATTCTGTTTGCCCTTTTTGCTGCCGCCGCACTTTGCATAAATGGCTTCATTGACTTGTCGACCAATACTCCTAAGTCTCTTTCCTGGGGGGTCTCTCCAAGTACTGCATCGGACATCCTGTATTTGTGTAGAAGAATTTTCTTACCGACATGCATCACCTTACCCTTATCCATGTTAAACCTATTATGGATTAAGAACTTGTTAAAGATAGAAAACAGAGAGTAGGGTTATATGGTCAATATTCTCAATGGAGAAGGGTAAATAGTGGGGTTTCTCTGGGGTCTGTGCTGGGACTGCTGCTTTTTAACGTATTTATTAATTATCTAGCGATGGGAATAACTAGTGAGATAATTAAATTTGGTGATGACACAAAGTTGTTAAATCACAAGATCATTCTGAAAAATTGCAAGAGGACCTTGTGAGACTGGAAGACTGGGCGTCAAAATGGCAGATGACATTTCATGTGAGAAAGTGCAAAGTGATGCATGTGGGAAAGAGGAGCCCAAACAATAACTATGTGATGCTGGGTTCTGTGTTAGGAGTCACTGCCCAGGGAAAGGATCTAGGTGTCATCGTTGAGGATATCTTGAAACCATCAGCTCACTGCTAAGAAAGCGAATAGAATGTTAGGAATTATCAGGAAAGGAATGGGAAAAAAAGATAAAAATGTTATAATGCCCTTGTATCGCTCCGTGCTGCAGCCATACCTCAAATACCATGTGCAATTCTGGTCGTCACATCTGAAAAAAGATAATAGCAGAATTGGAAAAGGTACAAAAAAGGGCAACAAAAATGGTCAAAGTGATGGGACAACTTCTCGATGAAGAAAGGCTAAAGTGGCTAGGGCTTTTCAGCCTGGAGAAGAGAAAAGTTAGGGAGACATAATAGAGGTCTATAATATACTGACTGGAGTAGAAAGGGTAGCTGTGAATCGCTTGTTTACTCATTCTAGGGGGCATGTAATGAAGCTATTAAGTAGTAGATTTAAAATAAACCGGAGAAAATATTTCTTCACTCAACATGTAATGTAATGTAATTTATTTCTTATATACTGCTACATCCGTTAGGTTCTAAGCGGTTTACAGAAAATATACATTAAAATTATAAGTAAGAAAGGTACTTAGAAATTCCCTTGCTGTCCCGAAGGCTCACAATCTAACTAAAGTACCTAGAGAGTAATAAAGAAGTGAAAAGTAGAGAGAGTGGAAAATAGAAAATAAACATTCTAACAAGACTGTATTGAACTAAGTACTTTGGAAAGTAGAAGAGAGGAGAGAAAGGAATAGATGCAGAAGGAGGAATCGTTGAACAAAAGAATTCTGGAGAAATTTAAATGCTAGAAATAGAACAAAACAAAAACAAGTGGCAAAACAATGAATAAGATTAAGAATAATTCATAAACTGGAAAAAAAAGAAAAATAAAACATTATCCATGGTTTCAGCTTCAGTGATGTAATTAAACTCTGGAAGTTGTTGCTGGAAATGTGGTGTAAGCAGTTTAGCTTAGTAGAGTTTTAAAAAAGGTTTGTCCATAAGCCATTATTAAGGTGGAGTTGGAGAAATCCACTGTTTACTCCTAAGATCAGTTGAATAAAATCTGTTTTACTCTTTGGGATCTTGCCAGGTACTTGTGACCTGGGTTGGCCACTGTTTGAAACAGGATACTAGGCTTGATGGACCTTTGGTCTGTCCCAGTATGGCAACTCTTATGTTCTTTAAAAGTGAGCACAATCACTTTTTTTTCCTTTCAGGACTCTCTTAATGATCTGATTTTCCCAGCGCTGCTTGAATTATGATACTGTTTTTGCTTCTGTCTCCATTAGGAGGCTGTATGTACATCCATCACCCTTTCTGTGAAGAGATAATTCTGTATATTACTTCTGATTCTCCCTTTCTTCCCATTAGTCTCATATCATGACCCCTTGTTCTAGAACTTTCCACCAAGAATGCATTGAAGGTATTCCGTGAACGGAAGGTAAAGCCCTGAAACCTTCATGTGGAAGACTTTGGGATTGCCTTTAAACATAATCGCTCAGATTTCTATAAATGGCACGGAAATTTAAATGCACAAAATTGTGCGCTGTTCTAAGTTGCTCAAGCGACTAAATTGGCTAATGAGCCAATTAGCACAAATAATTGGGTGCTAACAGTTATTGATATTAATTGATAACAATTTGGATATTCACATGCATCTTACTAAGGCCCAGATTCACTAATCTGCCCGATCGGGCCCGATCCAGGCAGGTCCGACGAATTCAGGAAAGAAAAATATGCAGATGGGGGCGATCGGAGGAACGCCCCCATCTGCCTGCACGGATCGCTGTTGTGCAATCCATCTGTAGATGGTCTGCGCATGCTCGTCGGAGCCGCAATCTTTTTTTTTACCTTTTACTGGACCTCTGGGCCGGCTTTTTTATTTTTCTTTTGCCCGTGGTTATAACCCGCTAGAAGCCCACAGGTTAAAACTATGGGCTAGCATTGTGGGGCAGGCTGGGGCAGTGGGAGACAGATCGGGACAATGGGAGGCAGATCGGGACAACGGGAGGCAGATCGGGACAACGGGAGGCAGATCGGGACAGCGGGAGGCAGATCGGGACAATGGGAGGCAGATCGGGACAATGGGAGGCAGATCGGGACAACGGGAGGCAGATCGGGACAACGGGAGGCAGATCTGGACAGCGGGAGGCAGATCGGGACAATGGGAGGCAGATCGGGACAATGGGAGGCAGATCTGGACAGCGGGAGGCAGATCGGGACAACGGGAGGCAGATCGGGACAACGGGAGGCAGATCGGGACAACGGGAGGCAGATCGGGACAACGGTAGGCAGATCAGGACAGCGGGAGGCAGATCGGGACAATGGGAGGCAGATCGGGAC
Source organism: Geotrypetes seraphini (assembly GCF_902459505.1). Lineage (NCBI taxonomy): Eukaryota > Metazoa > Chordata > Amphibia > Gymnophiona > Dermophiidae > Geotrypetes > Geotrypetes seraphini. The sequence goes on from NC_047084.1 coordinate 475,108,841, forward strand.
AACGGGAGGCAGATCGGGACAGCGGGAGGCAGATCGGGACAATGGGAGGCAGATCGGGACAATGGGAGGCAGGTCTGGACAGCGGGAGGCAGATCGGGACAAAGGGAGACAGATCAGCAGGAGGCGTTCGGGGCAGCAAGAGATTGAGGCTGATAGGGCAGAAAGCAGGGTGGCAGAAGGCAGGGCAGCCGGAAAGGGCTTGAGCAACTGGTCCCCAGCAGTCGCTTCTTTTGTGATCGGCCAGCCCAGTCGGTGTGCCTGAAAAATGTTGGTGAATCACTGCCTTGCTAGATTTGCATGCCATTTCCCTGATTTGTATGCATGGATCAGATCGGGTGTGGCCAGGTTAATGAATCGGGTTGGAGTCGTAAAGGGGTCACAGACCGATCAGTATATGATCAGTTTGCATAGTGAATCTAGCCCTAAGCACTGTGCTCTAAAGATTCATGCACAACTCAAAAAGGGTGTGGCCATGGGAGGGGCATGGCCAGGTCAGAGACATTCACTAAAGATTCTTGCAATATTACTGAATACTGGTGATCTGCACCTGATTTACACACCAGGGTTTATATCAGGTTTCAGTTGGTGTAAATCTTCACACTCAAAGTTTGACATGGAATCAGCTCTAAGCACTATTCTATAAATGGCACAAAACTCACATGGATTTTTTTTTCAGCCCACAAATTTGGGCACAATTTACTAAATCTAGTTTAAAATGTGCCCTACTGGATTAGACTATAGGTTTAATCTAATCTTTCCTCTTTTATATAACGCATCATCCCCATTGACCGTGGAGCTCAACGTGATTTACTTTTTTTCCCCAATTCTTTATTCGTTTTAAAAGCCAACACAAAGTGCAACAAATTTACCAACAATTGGTACAAGAATAAAACAGCACTCATTACAATCAAATAAGATAAGTACATATCCCCCCTATCCTGGATGTGTATAACCTTCATTCAGAAATCAAAAGGTAATATTAATAATTCTTACAAAATTTTGTTAATGGATCCCAGACCTCTTTGAATTTATTATAGTGTCCCAATTGTAATGATTTCATATGTTCTGTCTTAGAAACTTGACATAAGGTTTCCCACCAAAAGTTATAATTTACCCTATCCCAATTTTTCCAGCTTTTTGTGATAAGCTGCATAGCAACTCCTATCATGATAAGAAATAATCTATTTTTATTTGCATCAATTGAACTCTTGGATATTAAGAGAGTTCCAAACAACACTATTGCTTACGTCTACTACTTATGGGGAATTTAGGAAACGCCTAAAAACATATCTGTTCCTAAAGTACTTAGGCAACTAACCTCATCCCACAATAACTGATCCCTAGAGTTGTTAATCATTAGTTTCTAACTTTGCTAATTCCACTCAACTTGTAGCATCTTTCAATCAATGTTAACCGGCAGAACATTGCTAAATCCATTCAAACTGTAACATCTAATTATTGTAAACCCCATAGAACTTCACGGTCCCGCGGTATATAAACTGTTATATTATTATTATTATTACAATGTCAGTGAAGCTTCCAATATCATATTGACTTGACCCCATATGGATCTCCAAAATCTAAGTATCAAGGGACAATAGAATATCAAATGACCCAGTGTCCCTATATCAAGATGACAATACCAACATCTATTAGACTTAGAACTATCTAATCTTTGCAAATGAATGACGTGATTTACAATAAGATTTAGATTAACTATTGAAACTAATCTGATTATGCATTAAACAGAAAGGCCTTTAACTGCTTTCGAAATGTTGTCCTGGCTCGATTGGGGACATGGAATTAGAAGCTGACTGAGACTGAGGGTAGTGAGAATGACGAGGGTTTTTTTTAATTTTATGTTTAATTTTCTTTTTGCTTTTTTTTTTTTTTGAGGGGGGGGGTTAATTTTGCTATTTTTTTCCTGCTCTAAGTTTCCCCTTCTGTTGTGCCTTTTACGCACTTATAGTATTGAATGTATTGCATTATCTTTTTCCTCTTCCTTCTCTTTATATAGGTAAATGTAAGTCATTATTTCTTTTATAGGTACTGTAGCCGTTTGGGACAGAGAGGGAAATTCAAAGCACCTGATTAGATTTTTGCCAATTACTTAAGTCAATTTAATTGTTTTACAAACCGCTTCGAATCCTTTGGGAGATTTAGCGGCATATTAGACACCACATTAAATTAAATAAGAATTACATTTTCGTATGTGTAGCGGTAAGCAGTTCCAGCAAAAGCTTGTCTCCCACAGTGGTCCAGCAGGACCCCATGAAGTTGGAAACCGTGCCCCAGCTTGCTTTTGTCATTTTAGTACTTATGTCGAGCAGGCATCTGGCCGATCTTTTCACATATTTATACAGCAAATTTAACATCCATAATTTTTTGTAGTCTGTGTCTTTGTGATACAGTATAATCTCGTTATAATGGACTTCAAGGGACCTGGAAAAATGGTCCGTTATATCCAGAGTTGCATTTTTTAAAAACTTTATTTAGGGCAACTTGAAACATCATAAATCGATGAACAACAGTCACTGCAAAACCATATCAGCAACATCAAGAACAAAACTCAGCAAAACATTGGTATGGCATGAAATGATTGCAAAGCCAGAACACTGTACTGGAAAGAAAAATTCTATGTCATGTTATTTTCTGGGCTGCATTTTGATACTATGTCACCAGCATGCCACGTGCCTTGTAGGCGGAGCCTGCATGTCCGTTATAGCCGAATAAAACAACAGCTAAAAGCGGCTCTGGGGACCAAATTGGTTGTCCGTTATATCTGAAAGTCCATTATATGCGAGTCCACCATAAGTTCCGTTATAAGCGAGTCCGTTATAACAAGATTATACTGTAGTATCGTGTTAGTGAAAAACTGAGAGCCTACCATAAATTCTACTTCATTTCCTTGTACCGTGCAGAAGATGCTGGAGCATCCAGGGATTGGGGTAATGCAGTCATCACTGTATTGTGCTATTCCTCAGTGCCTTTCATGGACCTTATTTACCGAAAAGCTCATGAGTGTTAAATAGAAATCCAAAAACCTCAATCTGCATTCATTAGAGAGCGTTAAAATTGAGAGATTGGAACCAGAGCTAACATTCCCTGGCTTAGGAGTGAAGTTCATTACTGTAATAGCATGCGCAAAGCTAAACGATTAGGAAACGGTGCCTTCTCCCCTGCCCCTCCCCCCCCAATAAACCCTATTCCTGACGATTCGATGGAGAAAGTCCAAATGTGGTTTTTCTTCTAGTTAGTGACATGTGAATAAATGGAACACTAGGAACACTGTACTTGTGACTTATGCAATGTAGAAGAAGGAATTAGAGAAACAAAGGCATGCTGTACCCCTACACACAGCCAAGAGGACTGCACTATGAAAGCAACATTGTTCTCTGAGGCAAAACAGAATGGACTTTCTTTTCAAAGAAAATTAGTGGTAATTAAATACTGCATGTTTTCTAGTGTCCGTGGACACTTTTTGGAGTGGAGCCTTGCAGTCTACAGTGGATTAGGCATATGTATCACCATGGAACAGACAGAGTAGTGAATGCCGAACTTAAATATTTTCTTTTGCAACTTTTGCATTACAAGTATAATACTTGTTAAAGAAAATAGTTACAATAAGTAATATATGTCAACTTAGCAAATCGTATGTCTCTATATTAACCCCAATATTAAGAAAATATAGGAGAGAGAGGCCAGATTACAGAAAAAAAAATTGGGGGCGGGGGACCAAAACATTATGAAAAAACCAGAAAAAGAAAAACTTTTTATTGGATTTAGGCAGGAGTTCACATTTCTTCTATGACTTATAGATTTCCATCTGAAGGAGTGGATATAGCTATAGGGGCTGGAGGCTGCTTTGCTTTCGGGAAATTCTTTAAATGTTCTGAGTCAAGAAAAACATAAATTATCTCCAAAATCTTAACTATTCATTTACATGGAAATTGTAAATAAAAAGAGTCCCTTTGAAATTTAAGAGCTAAAAAAGCCTTTCTTCTCAGTTGTGTGGTTCTACAAAGGTCAAGAAAAATCATCACTGAATGTCCCGAAAACTTAGCATCTTTAAAGTGAGAATACAGTTGAAGAATCCAGTTTCTATCATATTCCAAGGCAAAAGTTGCAATGAGGGGTGCTTTTGCCACTACCATTCTAGAATCTTCTAGGAAGTCCATAAGATCAAAACTGGCTCCCTCCTTTTTTTGTTCTTGTACTGGTTTTTCCATTAGATTTTCTGAGTTCACATAAAAGGCTTTGGAAATTGGAGGTATCGTCTCAGATGGTATTTGTAGGTTTTCCCTTAAGTACTTCTTAAGCATTTCAATAGTTGACAACATAGGAGATAGCGGGAAATTCAACTACCTCAAATTCAACCTACATTCATAATTCTCCAATCTTTCCAATTTTTGATGGGTATTCACATTATCTTTCACCAAAGCCAATTGAGTAGATTCTACCTTCTTAACAGTTTTCTCCATATGTTGAACTTGAGTCTCTAAATTAATGACTACCTGCCCACATAGTTTTATGTGAGTTTGTACTGGTCCTGGAATTTGCAACATATTATTTAAACTCCCATACCTCCTCCACCATTATCTTTGGTCTTTTCTTCAACCTTGGGATAGCCTTAACTCCAACGCCAGGACCCCTAGAGGCCTCAGGCCCTGTCCTGGGGGGAGACCTTCCTCAGACCTTCCATCCTCAACTCCAGCACATTGCTCCCCCGTTGGGTGTCCCATCTTTTCATGTGTAGAGGCAGTTGGCGTCATAAATTCAGTGCGAGAACTGGCAACCCCTTCAGTATCCAAAGTCTCACTCTCCAGCCAAATCTGCACTTTACATCTATCAAAGAGCTTGATATCAAAATATAATTTAAAAGTAAAACATATCCTGAAAAAATGAGTTAATCAAAATATTATCTGTGAAATAAGAAATGTAAGCATTCTAATATTTGCATGACATCCAATTTAATTTTATTAGGAATCGGAGTTGAAGTTGGCACATTACTCTGAATCCAGTAACCCAAAAATTGCTTCTGACTCCACAACTCCACAGCCCTGTTTAGAACCTTAAGTTAACCCTGTGAAGCTGTCTTGGAATTAAGAAGTGACTGTGGAAGCTACGTCTATGGCTGACTGCAGGGACCCTGTAGTAGAGAATGACTTGGGGACAAATTTTTCCCCTTTCCTGTGGGAACCCATGATTTTAAAGTGTTTGAGGCCTGTGCAGATAAGGACAGAGCTTGCAGGAATGGGGCAGGGACTGAAACATAGTGTTCAAGGCTTGTGCGGTTAAGGCAGAACTTACAGGAATGGGACAGGAACAGTGACAGAACTTACGGGGACGGGACACAGAAATTGAGTTCCTGCGGGAATGGGGAAAAATTTGTCCCTGTGTCATTCTCTGTCGCAAGAGGGAAAGTAGGGTGCACTGAACAGCGGCAGGGATCAAAAGGAACTATAATAAAGCTCTAAGTCATGGGTGTCCAACCTGCGGCCCCGTGAAGTATTTTGTGCGGCCCCGGTCAAGGGTGATGCAGTGTTTTCCTCTGCTGCCCCCGGGTGTTTACCGTCTCTGCAGCGTTTGTGCGGCCTTAGATAATTTTTTTCAGTCAGTGCGGTCCAGGGAAGCCAAAAGGTTGGACACCTCTGCTCTAAGGGATTGTTGTTTAGCATGTCCAGCCTGTAAAGAGTCATTCTGTTCATTTAATAAAGCTATTTTACTTGCAACCATTGTGTGTGGCTATATTCCTGAGAGTTCCAGCCCTGACTGCAGAGCCACATTGCCACAGTTCCATTGCATAAAATGGGACCTGCAGCAACAAAAACATGCATTATACATGTCTCATTCTAAGAACAGTGCATGGTACGTTTCTTTTCCCTTGTACTGATTATCTTTTTGCCACGTGTTTCCAGCAAAGGGCCCTGTTCAAGCTCAATGTTCACCTTGGAAGACAGCACCACCTTAGAAGACAGTGCCATCTACCTGACATCGGAGCCCAGCACGCAGGAAATTGACAACGACACTGCTTCAGTTTTGGATGTGTACTTGGTAAGTTGCCCAGTGGTTGTTCTACTGCCTTGTTTAGTCATAAAGGGCGCCCAAGTTTTCTTCACATTCTCTTATTTATTAAATTAAATTAAAATTTGAAATGTATTTGAGATCCACTGAGTGAAAAGGTACCAAAAATAGGGCATGCAACTTATTTATACCGTAAGATAGAGGAATATCAACTGCATAATCTTGCAATTTTTATAGCCTCAGGTATGGACTAATTACATCTTAAAATAAGAAACATTTATCAATAAAAAAGTAAGTCATCCCAGAAATCACATACCCCACTTTAGATACCTGCAGTTTTTAGGCTGTAGAATATGAAAAACATCGAAGTTGTGAAAAAATTTGCATATCTCATTCTACTGACCCTATAATACACAAAACTTTCAAAAATGAAAGTTGCTCTTTCAAACTTCTATAGCCTTTATCTCTGTTATTTGTAATCCCAATTTTCGTATCTTTTCAACTCAACGGATCACATTTCATGTATTTGTAGAGAATTTCCAAGGTATTTAACAAGAGGCTCATCGGAAATAGCTGGCTTCTGTGGCAGAGTCCTTTTCCTGTCAGCCTCTTGCCTTTCCCTTTCCCGCAAATACATATGCTCTGAAATAATGTGTATACTTTTAACTACTGGATGGAAGACAATTTTCAGCTAAAAAAAACTTACCCAAACTGCTCCCTACTTTGTTTGATTCATTTGCACAGCAGTGCTACATTTAAATCATTCTAGGTTTATGCCCTGGAAGTACCGTCTAAAAATCTCACTCTTTGGCTTTCAATTTCATTCCTTGACATGATAAATCTCTCTTTCTGGGATGGATCACCATTGGCATGTGTGTGTGTGAGTGATAGATTTGTAAATACAAATGAGAAGTCATCATATAACATACATTCTCCAGTGCACATACAGAATGTGGTCATTTTTCTGTGTAAGGGATAACATTAGGATACGGGAGGAGAAAGTAAACTAAGAGAAATCCTATATGTAACTTGCATAGCAGGCAAGTAAGAGTCCCAGAGCCCTCTAGCTTCTGTAAATACAACACTGCCACCTAGTGTTATGACAGAAGTCAGTTAGTTATTTATTTAAAAAAGTTTACAAAATCTGGGCCCAATTGGGTGCATAACTTACAAAATAAAAGCATTATTGAGGCCACTAACTGGCAATTACACACCCAAGTGCTAGGTTCTGTTCTGTAACGTGCGAGGGAAAGTAAACATGGGCAGAGTAGGGGTGGGTCATGGGCCTGTCTCTGGAATTCACACATAACTTATAGAATATTATGTTACTATTGACTTTGTGTAACTGCTGGTGCCTGACTTTAAGCACGCCAGTGCCGACTTGTGCAAGTATTCTGTAACAGCCTCTTGGCATCAAAAAGCTGTAATAGAATTGCCACCTAAGAGTTTATCTTCTCTTCAAACTTCAGAATCACTTTGATGAATCGGGTTGTACATTTACAAAATGGTAACAGAAACCCCCTCTCAGCCTCAGAACTAATGGCAGATCTTATTTCTTTTCAGTAAAAGGAAAACAAGGCGTTGAAGGATGAGGCAGACAACAAGACATGCCCTCTGTACCAGCAAAAAAAAGTTGCCAGGCCCAGTATATAGAGAAATCAAGCAACAGAAAATGCTCCCGCATGTGACCTGGAGAAGAGGCACAGACTGGGCAGTGGTCAGGCGATGAATACAGCACTTAGATCTGGTTTGCTGCTTCGGTTTTTCCAACTCTGCTTTCCATGCTGTTGCCATCATATTTTGGGGGGAAGGGAGGAGAGAGTTTGGACTTTAGGGCAACATTTTCCCACTGACTCCTGTATCTATTTCGTTTCCTTGTCTGCAATAATCTTGCCATCACAGACCTCGCACTTGGATTTAAGATTCCCTCCCCACACACCTCTTTTACCTGTCTATGAGAAATAAAAGCTTAGTAAATCAAGCTTTTGAACTCTTGAAAAATTAATATTCCTGAATACAGTGGTCAATAAACTGTCAATGAATTTCATTGCATTTCATATAATAACTGAATGTCATCAGCATTGTGAAATAATTTCATGCAAGGACTAGCAACAGATGTTTGCACACGCTTAATGGAAATGGGCAACTATACAAATTATTTTTGAATGTTTACTAGTGAAATGAACACAGAAAAGCTATTTATAAGAACACCTCTTGTTGTGTATATAACATTGTCTTATGAAATACATACACACATACATATATATTTGTGATCTGTTTTATTGCTTGTAAGAGAAAAACTATATAATTTATTTAGTAAATAGCAGCCTGAACTATAGTTTTATTGATAACAAATAAAATATTTTGTTCTCAGACTCTGTGGTTTGTTATTACACTGCCTTACCTTTTTTCTAGAAGAGATGGTGGAAACATGCAATATCAGTGTGCTCATACATCCTTCTGCAGTTATACCAGGGGTGTCAAAGTCCCTCCCCGAGGGCCGCAATCCAGTCGGGTTTTCAGGATTTCCCTAATGAATATGCATGAGATCTGTTAGCATACAATGAAAGTAGTGCATGCAAATAGATCTCATGCATATTCATTGGGGAAATTCTGAAAACCCGACTTGATTGTGGCCCTCGAGGAGGGACCTTGACACCCCTGAGTTATACTAAGCATCCAAAAATTCTTTTAGATCTTTTAACCAAAAGAATTTATGAGCCTCAGTCCCACCACATCAAATATCTTTCATAGCGGTGAGCTTTATGAGGTCATTTCCTCATCGGCTCTTTCTTATTGTTTTAAATGTTTTTCTTTACTTTAAAGCAGGGGTCTCCAAAGTCCCTCCTCGAGGGCCGAATCCAGTCAGGTTTTCCCCAATGAATATGCAGGAGATCTATGTGCATGTACTGCTTTCAATGCATATTCATTGGGGAAATCCCAAAAACCTGACTGGATTCAGCCCTCGAGGAGGGACTTTGGAGACCCCTGCATTAAATCATTTAAAGTGCATTATGCTTTATGCTACAATTCTTCTATTCTTTTCTATAAAGTGCTTAGTCAATTCATTTTCTTTAACACTAAGTTCATAAAGGTTTAATAAATATATAAATAGGGCTTCAAAGAAGGTTTGGATAGGTTCCTAGACGATAAGGGGATTGAGGGGTACAAATAGGAGTTGAGGTAGGTTATAGGAATAGTCAGGGACCACAGCACAGGTGATAGACCTGGAGGGCCGCCGCGGGAGCGGACCGCTGGGCAGGATGGACCTCTGGTCTGACCCGGCGGAGGCAAATTCTTATGTTCTTATGAAAACTTAGCTTATATAGCTGTTATTTAAAGCTTAATTCAGCTGTCTTCATTCCAGTCTTTATTTAATTAGCTTGGTTTGGGAGAGTTGGACCCGACATGTTTCGCCCACTGCTGTTTCAAGGGTCCTCTCACAACTGCCAATATCGATCCACCTCATACAAAGTTTCAGCATAAAGACTCTGAGCAGAAGACTACAATAAATCATAATTTCTTGGAGATAGTACATACATCCTTCTGCAGCATGCTTTTCTATGATATCCAGTAACATCTTTTAGGAAGAAATGTCAAAAAACATTTTTTCAGCAACACTCAGCCAAAGCTTGTTACTAATGGTTGATTATAATTAGCCTTCACTCCCCCCCACCCCCTTCAAAGTCTTCTGAATTTTTGCTTTATTTGTGTATAGATGTTGTGTATTCCAGGCAAAGTAGTACTCCTCACTTTCTTTGAAGAATAGACTTGTTGGTTTCTGTTACACACACCACCTAACCACTGCCCCTCACCCCCAAAAACAACAAACAAACAAACATTGGGCTTGATATTCAAAATGATTTTAAATATCCAGAAGCTATTAACTGGTTAGTGCTGCTAAATATCCCTGCTAATCAGCCATCACCTAACTGGTTAGGTTAGAGCAGTGGTCTCAAACTCAAACCCTTTGCAGGGCCACATTTTGGTTTTGTAGGTACTTGGAAGGCCTCAGAAAAAAAAAAATAGTTAATGTCTTATTAAAGAAATGACAATTTTGCATGAGGTAAAACTCTTTATAGTTTAGAAATCTTTCCTTGTGGCTAAGGGCTCCTTTTATCAAGGCGCGCTTATGGGGATTAGCGTGTCGGACATTTCATCACGTGCTAACCCCTGCGGCAAGCCAAAAAACCAATGAGGCGTTAGCGGCTAGCGCAGCAGGCGGTTTAACGCACGGTATTCGGCGTGTTAAACCCCTACCGCACCTTGATAAAAGGAGCCCTAAGTCTTAAAAATAATATTGTCATTTATAGCTAAAGAGACATACGATCAAGAAACTGTTTTATTTTCACTTGTGTGATCATGATAAACATACTCAGGGCCTCAAAATAGTACCTGGCGGGCCACGCATTTGAGACCACTGGGTTAGAGGTAGGATGTGGGCAGACCACAAACATAACCAGTTCGCAATGATTTTCAGCCTGCTAATTGGCTAAGGGCTCCTTTTACAAAGCCACGCTAGTGGTTTAACGCACGTAATAGCATGCGCTAAACCGCCGGCTGTACTAGCCGCTACTGCCTCCTCTTGAGCAGGCAGTAGTTTTTCGACCAGCGCGGGGGTTAGCACGTGATGAAAAGTCGTGCGCGTTAAACCCGCTAGCGCGGCTTTGTAAAAGGAGCCCTAAGTAATAGCTTAAAATTAGGACAGCAGACAGACTGTCCTAACTTCGGGTCCCTTTTATCAAGCTGCGCTAAAGGTTTATAGCATGAGCCAGCGCAGTAAGTGCTCCGACTCTCATAAAATTCCTATCAGCGCCAGAGCACTTACCTCGCTGGCCTGCACTAAAAACCTCTACTGCAGCTTGATAAAATGGGGGTGGGGAGGGGTTAAGCAACGAAGTTAACCGGGCACCAGTCTGAATAACGGCCAGTACCCAATTAGCTTTCAGGTGACCACTGAATATCCAGGGTCAGCTGTCACTGCCATGTGCTGAATATCGGGCAGATTATTTCTACGCCCAATAATTTCCAATCTTGGAGGTGAGATGTGGCCTAGTGCTAGAGTTGCTGCCTCAGGATCCTGAGGTTGTGGGATCTCTTAGAGCATTGGGCTCGAACTCGCGGCCCGGGGGGCTACATGCAGCCCACCAAGTACTATTTTGAGGCCCTTGGTATGTTTATCATCACAAAAGTAAAATAAAACAGTTTCTTGATCATATGTCTCTTTAGGAATAAATAACAATATTATTATTGAGACTTAGCCAAAAGGAAAGATTTATAAACTATAAAGAGTTTTACCTCATGCAAAATTGTCATTTCTTTTTTTTTTTAATTATTCATTTTTAAAAATCAAATACATAGTGCAAACACTTGAACAGTCAAGTAATATAACATACAGCACTCTATACCAATACATAATATACAGCTATTTAAATCCCCTCCCCCAACCCCTCCTGGATATGTATAACAATCTTTCATGATTCAAAGGGAAATAATGCTAATAATTCACAATCATATATTATAATATTTTGTTAACGGGACCCAAATTTCCTTAAATTTGCTATGATGTCCCCTCTGTAAAGAATTAGAGGGGCATAATCGAAACGAATGTCTAAATCCGTTTAAGTCCATCCCGTAAGACGTCCAAAATAGAAAACAGCCTAAGACACATTTTCAAAAGATACGTCCAAATTTATTTTTGTTTCAAAAATCGTCTCGTTATACGTCCTGCCGATCTGATCGTCCAAGCCACTAAATCATCCATCTTTATACCATATGTCCGTCCAACTTTCTGGCCAAGTCCAAAATGCGGGAGGGGTCTGCAAAGTGATGGACAGCACACCCAGACATGCCACCTAAATAGTGGAGTACCTTTACAGGGCACTGCTGTGAACTTCACAATAAGGGTGCCATGTCTTCTCCTCCCTACAGCTCCCTTATAGGTCAAGGTGAGCCCCCCAAACCACCACCAGAATCCCCTAGACACACTTATCTACCACCTCAATAGCCCTTATGGCTGCAGGAGCCACTTTTATGCCAGTATAAAAGAGTTTTGGAGGTGTATAGGGCAGTGCACATGTTTAAGTATTAATGCAGTGATTACAGGGGCTTATGGGCTTGGGTCCTCCTCTCTATGGGTCCCTAACCCACCTCCAAGACGACTTAAGCTGCCTCTGGACTGGACAACTAGGCTTTCCTATGCCAGGCGATGATGGTCTGGAGGCTGAATTTTAAAGTTATGATTAAAATTTCTATGGGGGTGGGGGGGTTGGTGATCGCTGGGGTAGTGTGTGGGGAGTCTGTGTTATGTGTTTGCAGTGCTTATCTGGTGACATTAGGTGGGTTTTTGTGACTTAGACCATGTTTTACATGGTCTAAGTCACAACGTCCAAGTTCCGTCTAGGCTCTGTTGTAAAACTTTCGGTTATAAATGCTGTACGACTAAGTCTAAGCCGGCCCACGTCCCACCCAACCCCCGCCCTTGACATGCCTCCCGAAACGCCCTGTTTAGCTTTGGTCGTTCAGCGGCACTATGAAGGTCTAGGTCGTTTAGAAATACGTCCAAAACCCGTTTTTAGTATCGGCACTTGGATGTTTTTGAGAAATGTTCATCCAAGTGCCGACTTAGGCCGGTTTTTGGATGTTTTTCTCTTTCGATTATGAGCCCCTTAATGTTTTCAAACTTATAAATCTGACATAAGGATTCCCACAAAAACTGTAATTTACGTTGTCCCAATTTTTCATTATCAGCTGCATAGCTACTCCTGTCATGATGAGGAGCAATTTATTCTGATTTGCATTAACTGGTTTCTTAGGGAATACTATAGTTCCAAACAATATTATATCATATGATAGCAATAGTGCAACTTCCAATATCGTAATAATTTGACCTCAAATGGATTTCCAGAATTTGAGTATCAAGGGACAAAAATATACCAAACGATCCATTGTCCCTTTATCAAGATGACAGTGCTAGCATCTACTAGATTTAGAACTGACCAACCTTTGCAACATTAACTATTTTTCTGAGGCCCTCCAAGTACCTACAAATCCAAAATGTGGCCCTGCAAAGGGTTTGAGTTTGAGACCACTGTCTTAGAGACAGGAGGAGATAGTGGATGGGCAGACTGCATTTGGCCTTTATCTGCCATCATATTTCTGTTTCTATTCTGTGGCCCCCCATTGAACCATGCCTCCCTTTGCAGTTCCTCAATGCTTTCTCCAAACAGTATTAAATGCAAACACACAAGTATATTCTGCATGCACAGAATTGGTCCCTACCAAACTTCTGAATGCAGTACAATACCAGAAAAATATATTTACCCCTTGTATTGTAAAAAAAAAAAATAAATAAAATATGGAGGTAGCAGATGTCAGGGTTGCTTATGGGGGAGTGGGGTTGCAACTTGGGCAATTACTCTGGGCCCCAGGTCAGAGAGGGTCCCAAGACTGTCTGGAGATGAAGAGGGCAGCCTGTTACCTAGCTTTGGGGGTCCCCTCCCAAATTTCTGCCCTGGTCCCAGGCCATGTCTAGCACTGACTTTATACATTCCAAAAACTTACATGTTCAAATCACTAAATAGGAAATAAAATTATTTCTACCTTTGTCTTCTGATCATTTTATATTTCTTATGTTGCCCCACTCTCATTTCTGTGTTCTTTCTAGCATTTACCATCCATTTGACATTTCTTCTCGCTCCATGACCACTATTCATCTCTCCTCTGTGTTCCTGTTCTTAAGTTCCCCCATGTCTAGCATCTCTCCATCCCTGCCCTCTCTGTGTCTGGTCCCTCTCACCACCAGACCCTTCCCCCAATCCTTCCTTCATGTCTATCATGCCTTCTCTGTGTCCTGTCCCTTCCTATGTCTAAGCATAAACATCACTGTGTGGACATGTTTGTGTTTGTTTATTATCACACTTAATACCATCATTTCTGTCACACAGGTCAAAGTGGTTTACAAATTCCAATACAAAAAAGTAGGAAAGGAACACAAGCAGAAATAAAAAGACAAAGTAAGAGTAGGTTTTAACACAGATATCAGCAAACATTGTTCTGAATAGACAAGCCTTCATCAATTGAACCAGTATTATTAAAAGCAAGGTCAAATAAATTAGTTCTTAGGCCAGATTTGAATTTAATAAATGACAACTCTTGTTTTCTGCTATGTGCAGCAGTGAAGCCATTTGGCTTTCCATCACACACGATCTGCTGGTCCAAGTCATGCCTCTCTCAAACAGGAAGTGATTTGAGGGGGGATCAGCTCACATAAGATGGAAAGCCCTGGGGCTTTTCTCTGCTTTATTGCTGGAGGTGGAAAGAGGCAGCAGGGACTGAGGAATGAAAAGAGATGCTGAATTGGGAGAAGAGGAATGAAGGCATCTATATTTGCTTGCATAAAGGGGAAGGGGATTGCCAGTCTGAGCAGTAGAGTGACAAGGAAAGAAGGAAAAAGAGAAAGGAGAGGTTAGATAGGATGGGAGTTACAATGAAGGAACGAGAGGGAACTGTGGACATTGTGGGAGGAGAGGATAGGGGCACAAAGGAGATGCTGGACCCTGTGAGGAGTATAAAGAGTGAGGGGAGGTTGGGAAACAGAGGCAAGATGCTGAACAAGAGAAGGGGGAGTAAAGAGTAGAGAATGACATGGGGACACATTTTTCTCTGTCCCTGCAGGAACTCATTTTCCCATCCTGTCCCTGCAAGTTCTTTTCCTGTCCCTGCCCCATTCTTACAAACTCCATTCTCATCTACACAAGCCAAGCCTCAAACACTTTAAAATCATAAGTGTTCGAGGCTTGTGCGGTTAAGGCAGAGCTTACAGGAATGGGGCAGGGGCAGGGACAATGACAAAAGTCGGGATGTGACGTGGAAATTGAGTTCCTGCGGGGACGGGAACAAATTTGTCCCCGTGTCATTCTCTAAAGAGTCAAGAGGAAGATGCTGGATGAAGAGAGAGAAGGCAACACAAAAGTTTGGGGTAGAGAGACAGAGGAGACACTGGATCAGGGAATAAAGGAAAGGGAATATGCCTACTCAAGAAGAGATGGTGGATATGAAATAAGTAGGGTGGCAGGAGAGATGATGAATTGGGATGGGAGATACTGGTATGGGTTGTGGGAAGATGCTGATTTAGAGAAAGGGGAAGGGAATAGATAGATGCATTTGGAAGGGGGGAAAGGATATGGGGATATAGGGACCTAGGGGGTGTTGAACATGAGGGTTGTAAGTTGACAGCAAATATTAGACATGGGGGAGTCAGAAGACAAAAGGGAGATGATGGATACTGGAGGGGAATTGGGACAGAGGAAGAGATGCTTTATGTGTGTGTACAGAGGGATGGGGATAGGGAAAATGCTGACCAATGAAGAAACAGTGAGATATTAGACACAAGGAGGAAGTGAGATAATGGGGAAATGCTGGATAGAGTTGGAAAGAGACAGTTAAGACATTAGAAAGAAGAGGGAGGAGGGGATGCTAAATGGGGGAAGAGAAGATGTTAGTCAGAGAAGGAAAAATAAAAAAGGATGCATATGGAAAAGAGAGAGAATGAGAGGAGGTGCTAGATAGAGAGGAAGAGGGGAGTGTTAGAAAAAAAAGTGTAGATTCATAAGACAGTCTACTAGTCTAGATGAACTATTTGTCTGGCCCAGAAAGGCTATTCTGTTATTTATGTTCTTAAGAATGAGGCCTTGGTATGGTAGATGGAGAGCTGTAGGTAAAAAGAGGAAGACTGAATAGTGTGGTAACCTGGTGAGCCCTGAGCCTGGATAAAGTGGAAGAACACAGAAAGTTCAGGTGAACAAAAATATTAAAAGTGCCAGGTATGGGGTCCTATGTAAGTCACAGGTAAGGGAGAAAGTCAATACAAACTTGTCTTTAGGTATAGGGTCCTTTTCTTGTAACATGCTCCTACAGGGCTATTGTGTACACTATTGTCATTAGCATATAATGTATGCTAGCCAACCTTTGGCCAGGTCAGAAATACAGTTCTCAAGTTGAATTTGGCCTATCTGATTGACATGGTTGCAGTTTATACACAAATGGTGTAGGCATAAGCTCTGAGGCATCATTGCTTCCTTCTTGGTCTATTTAATCTAGCTGTGCCCTGAGCTTTTATATTTCCTGGACTGTGCCCTCCTGGCTCTGCCTCTCCTGTACCACTTCCCTTTTGGATGGAACCATGAATATTAAGGTGATTCTGCCACTCTAAAAGTATCATTAAGGGAGAGTGGTAGCACCCTATAGACTCCCTCATATACCTCCCCTTCAGCTTAACCATGCCGATTCAGCACCTGCCATGGGTCCTTTGAAGAACCATAGAGTCCTAGCTGTTTGTGCTTCACTGCTTCCATGTCAGCTCTTTGGAACAGCAGAGTTCATTCCAGGATTTCTACTTTTAAATTTAATGAAGCAGTAACCTTCTTCAATTCTCTGATTAAATCTACACAACCGATAGAGCGAACACAGTTAATGCTTTTCTTCCCAGATCCCCAAACCCCTTCTTCTCCTGAAGTTTTTTGGGGCAGCCTACCACCCTCTCACATTTGGGTATACTTCACTGTGGCCTCCCACTGGGCTAATACTTTTTCCTCCATGTACTGCAAGAGCCACATCCCACCTCCACTGATTCCTTCAGGTCTGAAGTTCCTGTCTTGACTCAGTCCATATGCTCTATAATAGGTTCTAGCTCCCTCTCCTCTCACTCCCTCTGGGCTGCTGAGAGGTCCCCCTAGTCTGGCCCTACCCCCTCATTTCCCTTCAGAGGCATGACATACTGCTTTCATAAACATGGAAATTGGGCTTCAATTCTCTCCCTCTGGTGAGAAGTGTGTACACCACTCCCGTATCTGGAATGGGGGCAACTGGAGGAAGGCCCCATTCCCTTAGGTTCCACCCCACATTTTCATTTCTTCCACTTTCTTCCCAGGGGCTAACCTCAGGGCTAGGGGGCAGTTTTCCCCCATACCATTCCTTTTCCCGGTCCTTGGAAGGTACCTCATCACAGTCCACATCCTGAGACAAAAAATCAGTATTGGCATAATCTCAGCCCACCAGATGTCACACTTCAAAACTGAAGGGCTGGATGCTGAGGAACCTTTGCATGATGTGTGAATTTGACTCCTTGTGGCAAGACATCCATTTGAGGGATTTGTGGTCCATGATGAGCAAGAAATGTCTTCTCACCAGATAATACTGAAACATCTCCAAGGCCACTTGATAGCTGGAGTTTCCTTTCACTAACTGCTTAGCTTCATTCCATAAGAAACAGCTACTGGCTGATGTAGGCCATAGGGTTTCTTCCTCATCCGCTTCTTGTGTTAAGAATGTGCCGAGGAAATCTAATGCATCCCTCTGTACCACAAAGGGCCAGCTGAAGTCTGGGTTGACCAGCACCAGCTCAGAGCAAGGGGGTACTCCAGGACCGAGTTGAGAAACACTGAACTAGATGCTCCCATCCAGTTTATGCACCAGAACAATGGAGGATAACCAATTACTGGTGGACTCTTCAAATAACCCCCACTTCTAACATCTCAGATATTTCCTTTGCTACAGCCTGCTGATGGGCTTCCAGAATTTGGTATAGGCAATGCCAAACCACCACTCTGGAATCAGTCATTTTACTATGGGACACGAGATGGATTTGGTCAGGCATGTTGGAGAACATGTCTTGGTTCTGGTAGATAAATTGTTCTAGGTAAGCTTTAAGTGAAGCTGAAAGATGCTCTCCAAATGGGAACTGTAGAGGTTCGGGCTGTATAGGAACCTCCAGATCAAAGTTGCCCTCATGGACCAGTGTTGCAGTCACTGGAATCCATTTCTTTAAAAGACTGATGTGGAAGATCTTTGCTTTCTTATCTTATCCAATTGTGCCAAACGCAGCCTGAGCTGGAACTTTGTAAGGGCAGGAAATGATCTGGGAGTCCTGAGAAGAAAAAAAGAGAAAGCAGGATCTGAAAACTAAGGACCAGAAGCTGCCTTCTAGCCCAACAAAATGCGGGGTTGGAGCAATGGAGACCCTCTCCATTTTGAACCCAGTGCACTATGCTGACTTTGGTCATGAAAATTGCATTTTCTCACCTGCTTCAGATGTGGGTTCCAAGGCCATATAGCCAGGGACTGGAAAGAGTTAAATGAAAAAGCCATGGATGTGAATGTGGTAACTCTGTACTCTTACAATTTTGTGAAGGCTTCCTACTCAGAACAGAAACTGTAGCTGAAGGTTGGATGGGAACCCCTACCAGGCACTGATAGATTCCAGCAGTGTAAATTGTAAATGTCCTCATTAGAAGGGAAAGATTCACTTGAATGCAAGTGAAATATGAATGTACTGTGACTTTGTCATGTGTGCATGGGGACCAGAGAAAATATCCTACAGTATTCCTCAAAATGCCACTCAAGAAATGGTAAAACTTTGCATAAAAATGTGACTTCATGTCTTTATATCTTTCGTCTAGTTGGCTGCAAAACCTCCTGGTGCAAATCCTAGATGTATGTATGGGCCATGACTACTGGTCCAGTTATGGCCTGAATCAAAGTATAGATCAGGAGCAATGAGGTGTCAAAGTAGGTCATAAATTTCTTTATTATAACATTTTTCACATAGTTTTCTGGCCCATAAAAAGGGAGGCAAGCTCATGTTAGGTTTCAAACTTTGCACAAGAACTTAGTACCAAGAGTTGTACTAATCCCCAAAAAAATGTCAGTCCTCTGACAAGTTTTGTTCGTCTACAGTGCCTGAGCAAAGTACCTTGTTTTGTATTATGTGGAGCAAGGAACTCTGAAGGTGACCTTCATTCAGATGCCTGTAAGTCTCGAACTAATAGAAAGAAATCCTGCCAAAAAAATTTGCATGGTTTTGTTTGAGACCCTAGAGAATATCAATATAAAATTTTGTTCAATTTGGTTCACTTGATATGGAATGGCCCTGCTTCCATTCCACTTTCACATAAGTTAGCAACATGAATAAAATCCATTAGGTTATTTGACTAATTTTAATTTTACACATGCACTGTAAAACCAGTCATCTAAAGTACAAATGGGTTGGAGCTTGTAACAACAACACTGATAGTCCAAGATTGATCAAATGTAGCAGCTAATGTAGCAGCTACAACAGCATCCAAGGATGGTTTTCAACCTGTCAGTTGGGCTACATATCTTCTAAGTGGTTTAATTTAGCTTTTGTTTCATGTGTCATGATATCAACTGCTGTTTTCCTCCATCACAGATGATACAAAAAGTTCCTTAAGGATGTCTTTATCCAGGTTCCTACCTGTTAAAAAAAACCCAGAATGCGAGCATTAAAAATGTACGTTTATCTACAAAAAAAAAAAAAAAAATCATATTGCTTCCTTCAGTACAAGATCTATTACAATGAAACCCATATTTTAAAATTATCATGTTAAGTTTGCTTCCTGTAACAATCCAAAAGAAATGTAAGTTTATAGTCCAAGTTAAAAATGGTAAAATGTGCCATGATAAAAACTCATAAACAAAGCATAAATCTCTAAATTCAAATCTTCAGATCTCAATTGGTGCCTCTGCATAGATCAAACTCATACACCCAATCCTTCATTGGTCACATATTCCTAACATATTTTAATAGTTCACTCTTTCATTAGCTGTCCTCCCAGGAATAATTTCTTAGGATTTGCTGTTAACCTCTAACAAGATACAGTGGAACCTTGGTTTACGAGCATAATTCGTTCCAGAAGCATGCTTGTAAACCAAATTACTCGTATATCAAAGCAAGTTTCCCCATAGGAAGTAAGGGAAACTCGCTTGATTGGTTCCACCTCCCCACCCTCCCGCAGCCACCAGCGATGCTCCACCCCACCCCACCCCACCCCACCATATTCCCAAAAGATCCCCCCACCCCCAAGGCCACTGGTCCGCTTCCACATCCCCCCCCCCGTGAACCGACATCGCCCCTCTGCCCAAACTGAAGCCTTACCCCCATCTGTCACTGGCACGCAGCACCAACCCACAGGAGGTGCCAGTGCCCGAAGATCTTGCCTCTTGCTGGACTGGGCCTTGAGCATCTGCGCATGCTCAAGGCTTTCTGGCTCTCGTTCTCTCTGGAAAAACCATTCTACAGAATATGCACTTATAGACCTAACCATATCAATAAAATATATCCTGGACCAGCATAAATCAGTTATTCTCATCTCTTTAGATTTATCAGCCGCGTTTGATACAGTCAATCATCAACTCTTGCTATGAAGGCTAGCAGTAGCAGGTATCTCCGAACAAGTCCTTCAATGGTTTACCTCTTACTTCGCAAATCACACTTCTGTTGTCTCTTTTAATAATACCACTTCTTCCATTCAAAATAATTTGGTATCCCGCAAGGATCTATTCTTTCTCCCCTACTCTTTAATATCTACTTGGCTCCCTTATTAACACTTTGTCAATCTATTGGACTTAAGACTTATGCAGATGACATTCAGATAATTTATCCTATCGATGCCTCTAGTCCAGATGACATCAATCTTTTCAAAGCCAAATTAGACAAAATCTGCCAGTGGCTCCACGAAAACATGCTGTCACTCAGTATATCTAAATCCAAATGTCTTCTTTTTCCGTGGGAAGATAATATATAGCTCAGTTCTCCCATTACAATAAATGATATCCCTATTATTTCTGTCTCTGCAACTAAAATTAACTTATCGCCCACAAATTAGCTCTGTAGTAAAAAATTGTTTCATTAGACTAAGGATGATCCGTTCTCTTGCAAACATTCTAGACCCTCAATCTCTCAATATTCTAATACATTCTCTTGTCATATCTAAGCTCGATTACTGTAAAGCACAGTTACTTACCTTAACAGGTGTTATCCAGGGACAGCAGGCAGATATTCTTGACTGATGGGTGACGGCACCGACGGAGCCCCGGTACGGACAATTTTAGAGTGATTGCACTCTAAGAACTTGGAAAGTTCTCGTAGACCGCACCGCGCACGCGCGAGTGCCTTCCCGCCCGACAGAGGCGCGCGGTCCCCAGTTAGGATAAGCCAGCTAAGAAGCCAACCCGGGGAGGTGGGAGGGATGCAAGAATATCTGCCTGCTGTCCCTGGATAACACCTGTTATGGTAAGTAACTGTGCTTTATCCCAGGACAAGCAGGCAGCATATTCTTGACTGATGGGTGACCTCCAAGCTAACAAAAAAGAGGGATGGAGGGAAGGTTGGCCATTAGGAAAACAAATTTTGCAAAACAGATTGGCCGAAGTGTCCATCCCGTCTGGAGAATGCATCCAGACAATAATGAGATGTAAAAGTATGAACTGAGGACCAAGTGGCAGCCTTGCAGATTTCCTCAATAGGAGTGGAACGGAGGAAAGCTACAGATGCTGCCATAGCTCGGACTCTATGGGCCGTGACAGAACCTTCTAGTGTCAGTCCGGTCTGAGCATAACAGAATGAAATGCACGCTGCCAGCCAATTAGACAACGTACGTTTAGAAACAGGACGTCCCAATTTATTCGGATCAAAGGACAGAAAGAGTTGGGGAGCTGATCTGTGGGGTTTCATTCGCTCTAAATAGTAAGCTAGTAAGCTTACAGTCCAAAGTATGCAGAGCCTGTTCTCCAGAATGAGAGTGAGGTTTCAGAAAGAAGACAGGCAGAACAATGGATTGGTTGAGATGGAACTCAGAGACAACCTTAGGGAGAAACTTTGGATGTGTACGTAGAACTACCTTATCATGATGAAAGACTGTGAAAGGTGGGTCAGAAACTAGTGCATGGAGCTCACTGACCCTCCTGGCAGAGGTGAGCGCAATAAGGAAAAGTACCTTCCAAGTGAGAAACTTGAAAGTGGCAGTAGCCAAAGGTTCAAATGGAGGCTTCATTAAAGCGGAGAGAACCACATTAAGATCCCAGATCACAGGAGGTGCTTTGAGAGGTGGTTTTACATTGAAAAGACCTCGCATGAATCTGGTGACCAGGGGATGAGCTGAAAGGAGTTTTCCATGGACTGGCTCATGGAAAGCAGCAATAGCACTGAGATGGACTCTGATGGATGTAGATTTGAGTCCAGAGTCAGACAGAGAAAGTAGATAATCCAACAATGTCTCCACTGCAAGGGATGTGGGATCATGATGATGAAGAAGACACCAAGAAGAAAACCGTGTCCACTTCTGATGATAACATTGCAGAGTGGCTGGTTTCCTGGAAGCATCCAGAATAGAACGAACGGGCTGAGACAGAAGAGAATCACATAAAGTCAGCCCGAGAGATACCAAGCTGTCAGGTGTAGAGACTGGAGGTTGGGATGCAGAAGGGTCTCTTGATGCTGCGTAAGCAGAGAAGGAAATAGTGGAAGCAGAAAGGGTTCTCTGGAACTGAGTTGAAGTAGAAGGGAGAACCAATGTTGTCTGGGCCACCGTGGAGCAATCAGAATCATGGTGGCTCGTTCCCTCTTGAGCTTGAACAAGGTTCGTAACATGAGCGGCAGAGGAGGGAAAGCATACAGGAACAGATTGGACCAATCCAGAAGAAAAGCGTCTGCTGCCAGACGGTGAGGAGAGTAGAGTCTGGAGCAGAATAAGGGCAGCTGGTGATTGTGAGGAGCTGCAAAGAGGTCTATCTGAGGAGTGCCCCACTGAGCGAAGATGGACTGTAGGTTACAGGATCGAGTGTCCACTCGTGAGGTTGGAGAATTCTGCTGAGCTTGTCCGCTAAGGAATTCTGTTCTCCCTGAATGTAGATAGCTTTCAGGAATAGTTGGTGATCTGTGGCCCAAGCCCAAATCTTCTGGGCTTCCTGGCACAAGAGGCGAGAGCCTGTCCCACCCTGCTTGTTGATGTAGTACATCGCAACTTGATTGTCTGTGCACAGCAGGAGGACCTGAGGAAAGAGAAGATGTTGGAAGGCTTTGAGGGCATAAAACATCGCTCTGAGTTCCAGGAAATTGATGTGATGTTTCATTTCCTGGGCTGTCCAAAGCCCTTGAGTTTGGAATTCGTTCAAATGAGCTCCCCAGGCATAAGGGGAGGTGTCGGTGGTAATGACAAGTTGATGAGGAGGTAGATGAAACAGAAGACCTCTGGAGAGATTTGAGGATATCAACCACCATTGTAGAGACTGACGAAGAGATGATGTCACAGATATGTGTCGTGAGCAAGGATCCGTCGCTTGGGACCACTGGGTAGCAAGGGTCCATTGAGGAGTGCGCAGGTGAAGACGTGCGAGGGGTGTGACATGAACTGTGGAGGCCATGTGACCCAAGAGTATCATCATTTGCTTGGCAGAGATAGAACGTTGTGGAAGCACCTGCTGACATAGAGATTGAAGAGTTTGAAGACGGTTGGATGGCAGGTATGCTCTCATGAGGACTGTGTCCAGTACCGCTCCAATGAATTGAAGTCTCTGAGTGGGGATGAGATGAGATTTGGGTAGATTGATCTCGAACCCCAGAAGCTGTAGAAACAGGACGGTTTGGTTGGTGGCCAGGAGCACTGTTTGAGATGAATTGGCCTTGATTAACCAATCGTCCAGATAAGGAAAGACTTGAAGGTTTGGAGAGCGTAGAAAGGCAGCCACCACAATGAGACATTTGGTGAACACCCTTGGAGAGGAGGCAAGACCGAATGGTAGCACCTTGTATTGATAATGACAGCGATTGATCATGAAGCGGAGATACTGTCTGGAGGTCAGATTGACCGGTATGTGAGTGTATTCTTCTTTGAGATCGAGGGAGCATAGCCAGTCGTCTAGATTGAGAAGAGGGTAAAGAGTGGCCAGAGAAAGCATCTTGAATTTTTCCTTGACTAAACATTTGTTGAGATCGCGAAGATCTAGGATTGGTCTGAGATCTCCTGTTTTTTTGGGAACTAGAAAGTAACGGGAGTAGAATCCCTGTCCTTGCTGATCTAGAGGAACTTCCTCTATAGCATTTAGAAGGAGGAGGAATTGAATCTCCTGAAGAAGGAGGGCAGACTGAGGAGTGTTCAAAGCAGACTCTTTTGGCAGGCTTTGAGCTGGAAGGGTCTGAAAGTTGAGAGAGTAGCCGTGGTGGATGATGTTGAGGACCCATTGGTCCGAAGTGATAACCTCCCACCGGCTGAGGAAAAGAGAGAGACGACCACCTATAGGTTGAGGTAGGTGGGTAGAAATTGGAACACTGGCTATGCTTTGGAGAATGCAGTCAAAAGGGCTGTGTTGATTTTTGTTGTGGAGGTGGCTTCACAGGTTACTGCTGCTGTGGCCTGGGAGGCTGGCGTTGCTGTTGACGTTGACGCCTGGGTTGCTGGGGAGCTGCTGGCAATGGACGAGCTGCATAGCGTCGTTGATAAGCCGATTGCTGTCTGAAAGGCCGAGTCTAAGGAGGCTTTTTCTTAGTCTTGAGCAGGGTATCCCAGCGTGTTTCGTGGGCAGAGTCCATGGATTCCCCAAAGAGCTCATCCCCCAGGCATGGAGCATTGGCTAACTGATCTTGATGATTAACATCGAGCTCGGATACTCGAAGCCAGGCAAGGCGACGCATGGCCACAGACATCGCAGTTGCTCTGGAGGTAAGTTCGAAAGTGTCATAAATTGACCGAACCATGAACTTACGTAGTTGAAACAGAGAAGACGAGCAGTGATGAAAAGCTTGCTGTTTGCGCTGAGGAAGGTACTCTTCAAATGAAGCCATGGTGGTAAGAAGATGCTTAAGATAAAACGAAAAATGAAAAGCATAGTTACCAGATCTGTTAGCCAACATTGCATTTTGGTAGAGCCTCTTACCAAATTTATCCATGGCTTTGCCCTCTCTGCCAGGAGGTACAGAAGCATAGACACTAGCCACTGTGGACTTTTTAAGAGTAGATTCCACAAGCAGAGATTCATGCGGAAGCTGGGGCTTATCGAAACCAGGAATAGGAATTACTTTATACAATGAATCTAACTTACGGGGAGCTCCTGGAATCGTTAAGGGAGTTTCTAGGTTCTTGTAGAAAGTTTCCCTCAAGATGTCATGAAGAGGAAGTTTCAAAAATTCCTTTGGAGGCTGATCAAAGTCAAGGGCATCTAAAAAGGCTTTAGACTTTTTAGATTCAGCCTCCAAAGGAATGGATAGAGAGTCACACATGTCTTTCAAAAAAGAAGTGAAAGTTGTGGATTCATGTTGAGAGGATGGGTCAGGAACAGCAGGCCCATCCTCATCTGAGGAACATTCACCCTCAGACAGAAAGGGCTCTTCAGAGTCACCCCACAGATCAGGGTCCCTGATATGGGAACTACGGTCTCGGGACTCTGGGCTGGATGGTTCCAAGTGCCGAGATTTGCGCACCGATTTACCCGACCTCATCGATACGGTACCAGGAGACGCTACCGGTTGCACCGGTGCCGAAGTCTGTACCGATTGATGTTGGGCTCTCGGTTCCGGAGCAAGAACAGGCATCGATATCGATGAGGCCGAGTGTACCGGTACCGAAGCGGATGCTGCAGCTAATAGGGGTTGGTCTACTACCGGTACCGGTGGTTCAGACCGGACCGGCACCGGAAGGTTCGGTGCCAATAGAGCAGGAAGGAGTTGTTGTAACTGCTCTTTTAGCTGCACTTGGAGGACGGCGGCAATGCGCTCATCCAAAGAAGGCACCGGTACCGCCTTTTTCTTTTGTGGTACCTGCGGTGCCGCTCGACGCCCCGAAGATGAAGAGCCCGAGGTCGAGGGACTCACTTCAATCGGGGCGGAGCGCTTCCGCTGGCGTTTCACGGTCGGCAGGACTGGGCTCGCTGCAATAGAGACCGGAGGACGCTCCAGCGGGGAAGGCTTCTTAGCCGGCTTACCTGGGTGCGACGCCGGTGTGGTATTGCGCGGCGTCGAAGAAGTAGGTGCCGACTGTGAAGGTGCCGATGCCGGTGTCGATGGTACGGGATCGGACATATCGGCACCGAAAAGTAATCGCTGTTGTATCTGGCGATTTTTCAAAGTACGTTTTTTCAACGTGGCACAGCGGGTGCAGGTGGAAGCCTGATGCTCAGGACCCAAACACTGTAAGCACCAGTTGTGTGGGTCCGTGAAAGATATAGGCCAAGCACACCGCTGGCACTTTTTAAAACCTGGTTGAGGGGGCATGAAAGGAAAAACGGCTTCCGCCAAATCGAAGGCTGAGGCCTCGATGGTGGCAGTAGGCCCCGCCGGGGAAAAACCAAATTGAAGAAAAAAAATAAGGTTTTTTTTTTTTTTTTTTTTTTTTACAAAATTAAAATAAAAGAAAAAAAGGCAATAGAGCCAAAAGGGTTTACGCGAACGGGAAGCCGAAGAGAAAAATTTTCAACGGCCGTTGAAAACCGCGTCTTCTTAGCTCCGCGGAAACTAAGAAACTGGGGACCGCGCGCCTCTGTCGGGCGGGAAGGCACTCGCGCGTGCGCGGTGTGGTCTACGAGAACTTTCCAAGTTCTTAGAGTGCAATCACTCTAAAATTGTCCGTACCGGGGCTCCGTTGGTGCCGTCACCCATCAGTCAAGAATATGCTGCCTGCTTGTCCTGGGATAATGCATTATATAAGGGTATCTACCAAAAAGATATCCGACGACTACAATTGATACAAAACACGGTCATAAAAATTATTACCAAAAAAAAAAAGAAATTCGACCATATCACTCCACTACTAAAAACGGCTCACTGGTTGCCAATATCACACCGTATCCTATATAATAAAACGCTAGCTGCGCATGCGCACTCAGACCTGCATGATCTGTGATCCCTGATCTGTGATCCATAGGTCCGTGGTCACAGTGCGTATGCGGCGGCCAGATCGGGAAAGCACAGCACAGCCAGCGACTCCCCCCTCCCGCCCTCACTCACCGCCAAAACCACCACCTCCTCCTTCTCACCGGCTCACCCGCCTTTAAATGGAGAGAAAAGCGCTGCACCGCGCTAACGCTGGCTTTGCCGTCTTCTGTCCGCTGCGGTCCGCCCTCTCTGACTATTTCCTGTTTCCGCTAGGGTTGGCCGCAGTGGATAGAAGACGCTGAAGCCAGCAGCTGTAGCCGCCGATCTCCGTTCCTCCAGCAGGGGGGGTCTGGGAGGAGAGGGATTGTGGCCGCTCAGCGCCCCCACCGAGGAGCCCAGCAACTTTCCGCTGTCCGGGACCCGAGTCATTTGCCACCTCCCCTTCCCTTCCCGCGGGCCGACTGGCGATTTAAACAGCGTGTGCAGCAGTCTTCACATGCTGCTTCGTGCCCTTCTACTGCCCTGATTTGCTCTGCCGCGTCTCTGATGATGTCATCAGGGACGTGCCAGAGTAAATCAGGGCAGTAGAAGGACCCGAAGCAGCATGTGAAGACTCCTGCACACACTGCTTGAATCGCCATGTGTAGTCGGGCCCGCGGGAAGGGAAGGGGGGGGGCGGCAAAGGACTCGGGACCACGTTTGTAGTCGCGACTGCGGGAAGGGAAAGGGGGGTAGAGGAAACGCTAATGCTGCTGCACAGGGAACTGGTGTGGGGGGAGGGAAATGGAGGGGGAGGGAATGCTGCTTTGGACGGACAGACAGACAGACAGAGGGAGGAAGGGAGACAGAAAGAAAAGAAGAAAGATACAGGGGCAGGGAGATACACAGAAAGATAGACAAACAAAGAGGGCCAGGGACAGAGACAGACAGAAAGAAAGACAGCGGGAGTCGCGTCAGGAGGGGTGCGGGATGTGGCAGAGGGAACTTTTCCAATGGGTGCAACTGGGCAGCTGTCGGGAACCTCTGATCAGGGGCAGAGCAAGGTAAGTGTATCATAGGGATAAGGAGGAGGAGGGGGGAGAAAAAGGAAGGGACGCCTACTGCTGGACAGGGGGAGAAGGAAAGAGGTGCTGCTGGACAGGGGGGGGTGAAGAAAAAGGAACGGAGGCCTAATGTCTGACAGGGGGAGAAGGAAAGAGGTGCTGCTGGACAGGGGGGAGGTAAAACAAAGGGAGAAGGGCTGCTGCTTCATAAGGAGAGCAGTGAAGGGGTGGTGGTGGACACAGGGGAGGTAAAAGGAATTGAGAATGGACAGGGGGAGCAGGCAAGGGGTGGTGATGGACAGCCAAGGAAAAAGAAAGAGAAAGAAAGAAAGCGGCTAAGGAGAGAGAGAGAAAGAAATAAAGAGAGACACACACACATATATTCTAGCACCCGTTAATGTAACGGGCTATAAGACTAGTCACATATAAAATAGCTATCCTTTCTTTCAAGGCTCAAACCACCAAAGAACCGGCCTTTATCCATAAACTTCTTATTCCACATGAACCTATAAGAGATTTAAGATCCTCTTCTCAGTATCTACTTCATATACCATCTTTGAAAATTATTAGCACACATCGGGCTACCTCGTTCGCAATTATGGCCCCTACAATATGGAATTCCTTACCTCTTCATATTAGGGCAGAAAACAACTTAGATAAATTCAAGGGAAATCTAAAGACCTACCTTTTCCAAGATGCATTTGACTGTTAATTAGATTTGGTTTACAGCCAGAGTCATTCTTTATCTTTGCTCCCTACCTTCTTTGTATTCTTTACTTTTAATTTGTAGTTCTCTCCATTTTCCTATTGTTTCTAGTTAGTTATGTATTGTTTTGTGAGTATGTATTAGTTTATTGTCTCCCCCTTTTTAATTATAAATTGTAAAACGCTTAGAAGTTTTGATTTGTGTTTCATCAACATTTTAATAAACTTGGAACCTTTTTAGTCTTTCCTCATATGAGAGGAGTTCCATCCCCTTTATCATCTTGGTCGCTCTTCTTTTAACCTTTTCTAGTGCCGCTATATCTTTCTTGAGATAAGCAGACTAGAATTGAACGCAGTACTCTAGGTGAGGTTGCACCATGGAGTGATACAGAGACAGTATAACACTCTTAGTCTTGTTAACCAACCCTTTTTTAATAATTCCTAGCATCTTGTTTGCTTTTTTTTGGCCGCTGTCAGATATAGAGCGAAAGGTTTCATCATATTGTCTACAATGATACCCAGATTTTTTTCTTGGGCGCTATTCCCCAAGGTGGACCCTAGCATCTGGTAACTGTAATTCGGGCCGTTATGCAATTAAAAGACAGATGAGTATTAAATTTATAGTATAGACATATGGGTAACACAAAGTTGGAAAGAATTCCATGAGCCAGACTCTGCATTCTTTACCCACTTACTCATTCAGACTTTCACTCCTAAAAATATACTGAAATTGCCTTTTACATAGCCAATCCCACCACTACCACATTTGCTAGGCGATACCTGTGTAGACTCCACATTAGTCTATATGAATAAATGCAGCACAAGAAGCTAAAGAAAAGTATTTATCAAGCATTTATATGTAACGGTTACTCTAAAACCTGCAAAAACACTAGGGGGCTCATTTTCTAAGTGCTTTGAAAATGAGTCTCTAATTTAAAAAGATAAAGGGTTAAAAGGGATCAGCATGATCATTCCAAAAATATTAGCACTGGTCACAAAGTATCAGGGTTGCAAAGCCACTGGATGTTCATTTTACCTATGAAGACCAATCTGTTTATTCTCTGGGTGCTGCTCTCTTCCCAGTTCAACGAGGTCTCTTCCAGATCATACAGCTCATGCACACCTTGGACAATCACTTGTTTGGGTTTATTCTTTATAGCTACCAGTCCCTATTTACAAAAGATAAACAAAGTTGAATACAGCTGGTTGTTTCACTACCAGAAGCCATTATTACAGACAGTGGCGTATCTGGGGCAGTGGTGCCCCCTAGCCCCGCCCTCTTCTCCGTCCCCTCACACCCATCCACTCCTTTTCCACCCCTCCTCCTATGCGTGCGCACCCCTTCCCTCCCTCAGTACCTCTTTAAAGCATTAGTATTTGTAAAATAGAACAAATACCATACCTTGAGTCGTATAATCTCCATGGGGCTCCCAAACTTGTCTTTTACACTCTTTTCCCATAAGAGATTCTGGAAAGACATTTATGTGTTTTTTACCAACAGGCAATATTTAGATGCCTAGCATTTAGACTATGGTGAATGAGCATATTACCTGCATGAATTCATTCAAGTTTTCTTCAAGTATGCTTCCTACAGCCTCAAACGTGATGCTAATAATACTCTGTAAGTACAAACAGTAACTTGACAATCAAAAAGCAGGATAAAGTACAGCACGATGAC
Source organism: Geotrypetes seraphini (assembly GCF_902459505.1). NCBI lineage: Eukaryota > Metazoa > Chordata > Amphibia > Gymnophiona > Dermophiidae > Geotrypetes > Geotrypetes seraphini. Next base: position 475,138,953 of record NC_047084.1, read on the forward strand.
ATCAAACTCCATGCAGATGCTTTCTAACTGCACATTAGTAGAATGAACTGTTCTGTTTGTAGGGCTACTGTCAAGAACTAGGTGTCTGAGCACTTTCCGTTTTCTATCACCCCCACCTTAAATTTTGATAATTAAACTCAGCAATCAAGATCACGCAACACCACTCCTTCTCAGAATGCTCCTGTAAGAAAATTCCTAACTGAACATCATACTTTTAAATATAAAACTTCTGTTTCATATGTGTATGAAATGTGCATTCATTAGCATGCATTAGGTTTGTTAGGGCACTTTAAAAAATTTACATAGTAATTGACGGCAGATACACCTGAATGGTCCATCCAGTCTTCCCTGTAATCACAATTTCATGAATAAATTAAAATGTATTTTTTCTTTGCTATTTCTGGGCCATAGACCTTAGAAGTCTACCCAGTACTGACCTTAGTTTCCAACTACTGGAGTTGCCATTGAAGTTCACTTCAGCCTATCCTAATCATCACCTTTGCTGGATTCAGACCATGAAAGTTAGCCCATCCATATCTACTTAGTGATCCACTCTTTTGAATTCCATTAGTTTTCTTCTCCACCACCTCCCTCAGGAGGGCATTCCAGGCATCCACCACCCTCTCCATGAAAAAGAATTTCCTAACATTACTCTTAAATCTACCACCCCTCAATGTATGTCCTCTAGTTTTACCAACTTTCCTTCTCTGGAAAACATTTGGTCCTATATTAATACCTTTCAAATATTTAAAGGTCTGTATCACATCACCTTTGTCCCTCTTCTCCCCTGGATTCTATATAGGTCATCCAAATTTGGGCACCCAAGGCAGTTTTCCACACAAATTAATTAGCAAGCAGTAAACAATCAATTATTGATGTTAATGGGCACTAATATGGACTTATGCATGGATCTGAATACACTCTACTACCCTACCCGCCCAATGTCTTGAAAGCAACCGAAAAGGTGGTGTGGGCATGAGAGGGTCAAGGGTGTTCCAAAAATTTCATCGCAGTGTTACAGAATACTGGGGTTATGTGCCCAACCTGTGCACCAGGTTTCAGCAGATGTAAGTCCTCTCACCCAAAGTAGGGCACGGGAATCCACACCAAGGGCCAAATTCTATAAACGGCATCCCGATTGTAGGTGGTGGTAGGAGTTCTACTGCTGTCTAATCAGCCAATTGGGACACATGTTTAAAGAAACCCCCCCTCCCCAAGGAAGGCCACCTACACTGTAGGCATCTGTCATAGTTGATGAAGATGCATAGAGGCGCTTAAGCTTGCCCAAGGCTGGGCATGATTTTGCCTGGAAGTGGCTTTGGATGACCTTAAGTGGCCCTAGACATCTCCCCGGGGCAGCAAAAGATGTCTGAAATGTAGGCCAGCAAAATGCTGGTCTACATTTTAAACAGACGCGGTCACTGAGCTGATCATGTCAAGGAAATCTCCCTTCCACAATCAGCTGAGCGGCCGCGGCAGGGAACCCACAAACCCCTCCGCAAGTTGGCCAACAGGAAGGATACCCACTCCCTCCTGCTAGAATCTCTGACACCCACCCCCCCAACTGTCTGCAGCAGGAGGAGTGCCCATTCCCTCCTGCTGCCACCTCCTGAAGTATCCCCCACTAGGAGGGATATCTACTCTCCTGCCATCCCCCGAAGCATCGCCCCCCATCCAGCGACCACTACCCCTTCCAGGGTCCCCCACCCACCTGGAGATGCCACCTGGCATCCCCCCTAACAGGAATCCCACCCCGCAATGCCCCCACTCCTCCCCCCATACCTTTTAAAATGAAGGTCCGGCCTGAGGGAGGGTATCTGGCCGGCAGGCCCACCACTGCAAAATGGCGGGCCTTCCCTTTCCCAGTGCATTCTGGGATGCACCGGGGAGGAGCCTAAGGCCCTGTTTGGCTCAGATGCCTAAGGCCCCTCCCTTAGGGGGGCCTTAGGCACCTGGGCCAACCAGAGTCTTAGGCCTCCTTTTTGCACTGGGAATGGTCTAAGACTCTGATTAGCCAGATACCTTAAGCTCCTCCCATGGGAGCTTTAGGTATCTGGCTTGACTACAGCCATCCATTATTTCAGAGATCATCGTTAAGTTGGTCCTTTTAATATCTTTGGACCTCACAGCAGCTTTCGATATAATTGATCATAACAATCCACTGGTATCTCTGGTACGGTGCTGCTAAATTTTCTTCATACTTCCAAAAACAAAACTACAAAGTAAGCTTCAACAACACAGTGTCTGCTTCTGGGAGTAGAATCCCTGACCCCTTTGGTCTGTGGGAACCTCTTCGATGGCATTGAGGAGAAGGAGGGATTGGACCTCCCTTAGGAGGAGAAGGGACTGGGAGGAGTGGGACGCAGACTCTATTGGAGGGTTGTCTGGTGGAAGAGTCTGGAAGTTGAGAGAGTAGCCGTGGCGGATGATGTTGAGGACCCACAGGTCTGTTGTAATGACCTCCCAACGGTTGAGGAAGAGTTGGAGACGTCCTCCGATTGGCTGAGGAAGAGGTAATGATGGTGGAAGACTGGCTATGCCCTGGAGAAAGGAGTCAAAAGGGCTGAGACGGTTTTGACGGAGGAAGAGGCTTGGCAGGTTGGTGAGATTGAGAGCGAGCCTGAGTGTGTTGTTGTTGACGAGGTCTGCGAGGCTGCTGTTGGGGTGGGTTGAGAGGCCTGGCCGAGAACCTGCACTGGTAAGAGGACTGTGGTCTATAAGGACGAGCAGGTGGAGCCTTCTTTTTAGGTTTTACCAGAGTGTCCCATCTGGTCTCGTGTGCTGAGAGGTTCTGGGTGGTTGAATCCAGGGACTCCCCAAAAAGTTCGTCCCCAAGACAGGGTGCGTTAGCTAGGCGGTCTTGGTGGTTGATGTCAGGATCAGATACCCTCAACCAGGCCAGACACCACATGGCAACAGCTATGGCAGACGCTCGGGAGGTCAGCTCAAATGAATCATAAATAGAGCGCACCATGAATTTCTGCAGTTGAAGGAGGCTGGAAATTTGTTGTTGAAAGAGTGGAACTTTGCGTTCAGGGATGTATTTTTGTAGGGCGGATAGTTGTTGTACGAGATGCTTCATATAAAATGAGAAGTGAAATGTGTAATTATTCGCCCTGTTGGCTAGCATTGCATTTTGATAAAGGCGTTTGGCAAACTTATCCATTGTTTTGCCTTCTCTGCCAGGAGGGGTGGAGGCATAAACACTGGAGCCCTGAGTTTTCTTTAATGTAGACTCAACTAGGAGAGACTCATGGGGCAATTGAGGTTTGTCAAAACCCGGAATTGGGATGACCCTGTATAGGCTGTCAAGTTTACGAGGAGCTCCGGGGACAGTGAGTGGATTTTCCCAATTTTTATAAAAAAGTTTCCCGCAGTATGTCATGGACAGGTAACTTGAGGAACTCTTTGGGAGGTTGTTCAAAGTCTAAGGCATCCAGAAAGGCCTGGGACTTTTTGGAGTCGGACTCTAAAGGAATAGAAAGAGCCGCCGACATCTCTCTGAGGAATTTGGTGAAAGAGGATTGCTCAGGCTTGGAAGCGGCATCGGTCACTGAGGGTTCCTCGTCTGTGGATGATACGTCCTCCTCGGTACCGGGTGGGGATTCTTCCCATAAGTCCGGGTCCCTGATATCAGTGTGCGCACGCCGAGATGTCGGGGTGGAAGGCTCGGTGTGGCGGGTCTTAGAAAGAGATTTGCCAGAGCGCATTGAGACGGTACCGGGAGAGGAAGACCGGTGCTGATCCCGGTCCCGGGAAGAGCGGTGCCGGTCTGGGTCCCGGGGAGACCGGTGCCCTTCCTGGTCCCGAGGAGGATCGACCTCAGAGCGGGTCCGTACCACAGGATGAGAACGGGGTGGTTCAGCCGAGAGGACTGGCATGGAAGTGTTAAGTGGCACCGAGGGGGTGGACACCGGTGGGATGGTGCGAGGCTCGGGCCGGTCTGGTACCGAAAGAAGCGGTGCCAAGAGGGTCGGTAACAGGTGCTGGAGTTGTTGCTGCAGCTGTTCCTGCAATTTGTCATGGAGTATGGCCGCGATGCGGTCATCCAGGGGTGGCACCGGGGCCGCTTTTTTCTTTTTCGGTTCCATAGGTGCTGCTCCATGCCCCGGCGATGAGGAGGCCGATGACGAGGCACTCACCGAGATCGGGGCGGAGCGTTTGCGGGGTCGGCGTGAGGCCGGGAGGACCGGCGTCGCCACTGTGGCAGGTGGGTGCTCAAGGGAGGTGGAAGGCTTCTTAGCCGGCTTACCTGGTGCCAGCGACCCCGAGGAAGGATCGGGCGTCGAAGTGGTCGGTGCCGTCTTTTGCGGTACCGTCGACGTCGCGGCAGATTCCATAGCAGATCCGGTACCGAAAAGGATGTTCTGCTGGATCTGCCGATTTTTTAAGGTGCGTTTCTTAAGAGTGGCACAGCGGGTGCAGGTGTCAGCCCGATGCTCTGGACCCAAACACTGTAGGCACCAATTGTGTGGGTCAGTGAGGGAGATCGGGCGTGCACACCGCTGGCACTTCTTAAAGCCCGGTTGAGGGGGCATGAAGGGAAACACGGCCTCCGCAAAATCAAAACCGGAGGCCTGTATGGTGACAACAGGCCCCGTTGGGGCCGGTTTCAAAAAATAGAGAAAATCGAGAGAGATTTTTTTTTTTTGAATCGAATAAAAAAGAGAACCCGAAAGGGAAAAAACAAGAAAAAAAGCGCGAGCGGGAAGGCAAAAAGGATGTTTTCAACGGCCGTTGAAACCACATGCGTCTTCTTCGCTCTGCGGAAACGAAGAAACTGGGGTCCACGCACTCCTCCGTCGGGCGGGAAGGCACTCGCGCATGCGCGGTGCGGCCAACTAGAACTTTCTAGTGAAAAATGTCCGTACCGGGGCTCCGTCGGTGACGTCACCCATACGTTAAGAATATGCTGCCTGCTTGTCCTGGGATAAACAAAAATACAAAGTAAGCTTCAACAACACAGTGTCTGCTTCCATCTCTCAAATCTATGGGGTCCCCCAAGGATCCATTCTCTCACCACTTCTATTTAACATATTCTTAGCCCCTCTGTTGACCCTAGCACAATCTATTGGATTCACGGTCTTTGCCTATGCAGATAACATCCAATTACTTCACTCCCTGAATCCCAAAGTCAATGAAGAGATTCTGGAAATTAACTTCAAACTAAGTTCCTGGCTTCAACAACATAAACTTGCACTGAACATACCTAAAACTAAAAGATAAGGAAGACATATGCCTGCCAATCTGTATAGATTCCATCCCAATCCAAATTGATACGAAAGTTAAACTTCTGGGGTTCATCCTAAACAAAAAGCTCAATTTCCATGAATAAATTAACACAGTCATCCAGAAATATTTTTATAAATTAAGACTTAGCTTCTATTCCTTTGATTGAATTGCAATATAAACTGCTGATACGTGTTTACATTTCCCCGTCTAGGGCTTATCGTGTGGCCCTTCGTCCAGATTTTTGTTGTCCTAAATGTGGGGGGATGAATGCTACCTTGGGGCATATGTTTTATTCTTGTCCTGTTGTGTTTCGATTTTGGACCATTCTTCATCACCATATTGCACGCCTTTGGAATACTCGATGCCTGCCTCATCCAAAGATGCTCTTTTCTACTTCACTATTGACTCATTCTATACCGAGAGGTATTCGTCTCTTTTTGAAGCGTGCACTACTGTTGGGGAAAAAGTCTATTTTGGTTCATTGGATGGCTGTTACTCGCCCAACATTGTCGCAGTGGTGATCTTTGATGATTTTTCAATTAAAGATGGAACTTTTGAACATTCCTGAGATGGATTCTGTTCAGGGATGTAATTTACAGCTTATTTGGGAGCCTTTTTGGGCCTCCTTGACCGGGTATGCTCGTAGCCATGTCTTGAATATTTGATTGCATATATTTTGTGGCATCTCTTCATTTGCTGTTATGTTGCCCCATGCCTTTTTTTTTTGGGGGGGGGGGGAGGGGGATTGTTGTACTATTATAAAACTTGGTCAGTGTTACTTGTTGTTCTTTTGCATTTGGATTATGTTTTTGACCAATAAACAGTTTTGAATATAAATTAAGACTTATATAATCGATAATTTCACTTCTTGATCCATCTTCCATCAACATTTTGATCCATTCTCTAGTCATGTCCCACATCTATTGCTGTAATTCCTTGTACCAGGGCATAACACAAAAAGAAATACGTCGACTTCAAATCTTACAAAACACAGCAGTCAAACTCATTTAAAGAGCAAAAAAATTTTAACACATCACCCTCCTCCTCCGCGATGCCCATTGGCTATCCATCACACAATGTACAAAATACTCCTTCTCACTTACAAAACCAAGCAATCAAATACTCCAGCTTTAATTGACAAATATTTGATTCCCTATATTCCCTCCTGGAGGCTTTGATCTATCAAAATTTACTAGCAATCCCATCTATAGGGGAGATATTCTACAACACAACCCGTAAAACTATTTTTTTCAGTCACTGCCCCTTCCCTTTGGAACGCCCTACCATTAGACATCAGAACAGAACCCTTCCTAGACAAATTCAAATCAAAATTAAAATTCTGGTGTTACCTAAGCCAAATAAAGACCCTGAAAAAACGGGATCATATCGTCCCATTTCCTTATTGAATACGGAGGTCAAACTGTTAGCGAAGATTATGGCAAATAGGATGGCTACAGTTCTGCCCTCCCTCATTCACGTTGCTCAGGTGGGATTTGTGAAGGGAAGAATAATAACTAAAAATGTAAGAAAATTGTTGCTGTCTTTGGAACAGAGGGCGATGTATAATCTACCTTTGGTGCTGATCAGTTTTGATGCTGAAAAGGCGTTTGACAAGGTACGATGGGATTTTCTATATGATACATTAAAAGTATATGGTTTGGTGGGTATTTTGTATCTGCGGTTCGTGCTTTGTATGTGCTTCCACAAGCTAAATTGGTGTCAAAAGATTTTGAAACTGATAAGTTCTCTATTTACAGGGGGATGAGACAGGGTTGTCCCTTATCTCCGTTATTATTCGTACTTACTTTAGACCCCCTTATTCGGGATATATATGCAATGCTGTCTATACGAGGGATTGATATCAGAAATACAACTTTTAAACTTTTGGCTTTTGCAGATGATATTTTAGTGCACCTCAAGGATCCTTTGCCTTCTTTAACGGCATTATTGAAATTGATTAAAGAATATGGTGAATATGCAGGTTTCTGTTTAAATTTAGAAAAATCAGAGGCGCTAGTATCCTCTGTGGCGGTAAAGGCCTTAAGGGGGTCGGAGTTTCCGTTGACTTGGGCGCAAGGGCAATTTATGTATTTGGGGACAGTAATGACTATTTCGACTTCCCAATTATATTGCCTTAATGTGAATAGGCTTCAACATAAAATGGAACTATTGCTGAATACATGGCAAACGTTACCCCTTTCTCTATTGGGTCTCATCTGCTTAGTTAAGCTGTGTATCTTTCCTAAATGGTTGTATATGTTACAAACTTTGTCGTTATGTTTACTGAAGAAAGATTTAAAGATCTTTTATAAAAAAATTACTTGTTTCTGTTGGGTTGCTAAGAAACCTAAACTAAAGTTGACATATTTACTGGGTAATTGGAATAGAGGAAGGTTGGGTTTGCTGGATATGCAGGTCTATAATTATGCATGTTTGCTTTGTCATTTAAGTGATTGGGTAAATGTGACAAGCATTTATACTCCACTTCAAATGGAACAGGAGATTTTAGCTCCTTATGATATTTTTGCGATACTACATAGTACGCGGAATGCATTACCATCTTTTATTCGTTCAAGTGTGGTATTTAATACTTTACAGACAGCGTGGCGTTGGCTTGTACAATTATTGGGAGGGAATCCGATGGTCACTGATCTCTTGCCTTTGCAGGGTAATCCGGCTTTTCTCCCGGGTAGAGACTCTAGGGAGTACAGATTATGGGGTGCAAGAGGAATTTCAAGATTGGAACATATACTGGGAGATGAGGGGGAGCTATTGACCCGTGCAGAATTGTTAGCTAAGGTGGGAGAGACTTGGGGAGCGCAGTTTGCATGTATACAAGTGGAACATTATGTGAGATCCCTTGACAGAGCACAGTTGAGTTTGCATTTGGGGGCTAGATTGAGAGAGTTGTTTGTTCAGAAGGAGGGGATGTCTCTTTCGGTGTCTTGTATTCATGCTATTTTGCAAAAATTACAACCAGATAAGGACTATCAAAATATTTGGGAGAAATGGGAGAAAGATTTGCAGCTTAATTTGAGTCATTGGGATGTTGCCCGTACTTTAAGAGTGACAAATGGGGTGACGTCGTGTACATGGTTAAGAGAAACATATTAAAGGGTTACATTACGTGCCTATTATACGCGTACACAATTGTTTTATAGTGGAGATCTTCCTACACCATTATGTCATAAATGTGGGAGGGAGGGTCATACTTTAGGTCATGCATTTTGGTTTTGTCCCATAATTCAGCACTTTTGGAAGCGAATAATAAATTATATGTCAAAGATAATTGGAAGACCTTTGCACTGTTCTCCTTCCCTCTTTATTTTGGATTTGCCAGAAGCTTTTGGCCATTTGCCTAAGGGACATAAGGCGCTGTGTAGGAAAATGAGTCTATTGGCTAGAAAATGTATACTTCAATATTGGACGATCCCTGACCCTCCGAGGTTTTGGCATTGGCGAAACCAATTACATCAGTTGGCCATTTGGGAAGCTAGAGATGCTGGATTTACTAGAAAGCGAAAGATGTTGTTTCTACAAACCTGGGATTCATATTTGCAAGATTTACATCCTAAGGGCCGTAGAGCGGTTTTAAGTTGGGTCTCTTAATTGGGCTTTTATTTAATTGAATGAAAATAATACTGGTATGTTTTGATAAGGTAGGGTAGAGAGTACCATTGGGTGGGGTGGGGAGGGTGTGGAGAGGCGTGGTAGAGGTTATTGAAAGGTTCAAACACATAGTCACATATAGATAAAGTGGGGGTTTATTGAAAATGGAATATGTTTATTTTATTATGTATATTATTTTATTATATTTGATGCATTATTGTTGTAATCAGTGCCTTGATGTTATATTTGTTGTATTTGATGATGTTTGCATCAATAAAACCATTTGAATCTAAAAACTTTCCTCTTCAAAGATGCATGCAACACTTAAGATGAAACTTTTCATGCAGAGAATTCAAAACATGCCAGGCAGAGAATGATAAATGCTTCCTTAGAAGCAAACCCCATCCTATTGTACTATCCCTCCCTTTTTTCCTTTCCTTTTTTTAAAATTTTCAATCTCGTTGTATTTTTTACCTCCCCGTCCCCCCTCTTCCCTTCTATTTCAGTCAGTACTATTTGACGCATAATCCCCTTTACAGTTTTATTTAGAATTCTTTATTCAATTTTGTTTTTATTTAACTCGTTAAGCATTTTTTACTATTGTAAACTGTTTAGGTACTCCTTGATAAATGGTATAAACTTGGAGTGATAGGGGGTGGCGGCAGGAGGAATTGGGCAGTCCTCTTGCTGTGGACATTCAGAGGGGGGGTGTTTCGGGAATTCCGGCAGGAGGAAGTGGGTATCCCTCCTGCCGGCCAACTTACGGGGAGGTTTGAGGCTTCCCTGCCACTGTCGTTCAGTTGATCATGGCAGGGAGGTTCCCTTGCCGTGACTGGCTCAGCAGCAATATGATTCTCTAACCGGCACCTGTGACATGGACGCCGGTTAGACATGGTTAGACATCAGTCCATTAGGACAGACACGATTCCGTACAGCACACCCGTGTGCGATTCTCAGTTGCTGACTGGGCATCCTATACAGAATCAGGCCCTTAATACTATTCTATAAAGGAGCTCAACCCAAAGTACCCTTTATAAAATAGATTATGTATATTGGTTTTAGATCTCTAGTTTGTGTCAAGTTAGGATAAAATTTTGTATTGATAAACCTTGCATTGTAACTTTTTCTATACTGCCAATAACCAAAAAGTTCTAGGCGGTTCACAAAATAAAAAGGACTGAACATTCCAGTGATGATACAAAGCACACAAAAAGGCAGTACAATATTTCAGTAATGAAAAATACAGTATGAAGCTATGAGATAGTCTTCAATCAAGTAACAATTTTTTTGAACAAATAGGTCTTGACCAGTTTTCTAAAGGTGCAATAAGATGCAGATTGTTGAATCAGACCATCTAACCATACTTTAACTTTACCTGCTTGATAAGCCAAAGACCGATCGGAATACTTTTTATAACGGCAATTTTTGGGATTAGGAAAAGTAAATAAACCAGTGCACCGAACAGACCTAGTCAAACAGTACATTATGTATATAAGTCTGTAACCCATTCTGAGCTCTTTGGGGAGGACGAGATAGAAAATGAACGAACTAAGTAGTGCTTAGGTATTCCAGGGTTTGGGATGGAACCAGTTGATTCTTTCAAAAATTATTTTTAGGTATTTATATACCGCCTATCAAAGTTATCTAAGCAGTTTACAATCATGTACTCAAGCATTTTCCCTATTTGTCCCGGTGGGCTCACAATCTATCTAACGTACCTGGGGCAATGTAAGATTGAGGGCTCCTTTTACTAAGGTGCACCCTTTAGCATTTTTAGCACGTGTGCTAGCCGAAAAATTGCCACCTGCTTAAAAGGAGGCGGTAGCGGTTAGCGCACGCGATATTTCAGCGCGCGCTAAAACCACTAGTGTGCCTTTGTAAAAGGAGCCCTGAGTGACTTACCCAGGGTCACAAGGAGCAGTGTGAGATTTGAACCCACAACCTCAGAGTGCTGAGGTTGTTCCTCTAACCATTCCTTCTTCTCTGCAAGACCTACACCATTTGAGCCATTGCTTGTTCCCCTTCTGATAACGATGGAACTATGATCAGTTAAGTTGTCCAGAGATGGATGCACTTGCAATCCTGCCCTGCGGAGATGTGCTGTTACCACCACCATCACCTTGGTGAATGTGCAGGGTGCTGTGCCAACCCAAAGGGAAGCGCTGAGAACTGATAATGTCTCTCCAGCACATGGAATCTCAGAAATCTTCTATGTTCTGGCAGACAAACATTTGTCAAGTTTAGGGAAGCTAAAAATTCCCCCAGAGCCATTGCTGCAATGACTGACCGCACGGTTTCCATGCAAAAGCATTGAATCCTCAGGGCCTCATTGACCTGTGTGAGATCCAGACTGGGTCTCCAGTCCTCTGAGCCCTTCTTGGGCACTATGAAGTATATGGAGTATCTGCCCAAGCCCAATTCTTCTGGCTCTATGGCCTAAATTTCTAGAAGTCTCTGTACTTTTGCCAAGACTCCGCATGAACTTTCTGGTCCTCCCACCGGGAAGTCCACATACCAGTCTGTTAAGGATTGGGTGAACTCAAGCTTGCACCCTCCCCAAATGATCTCCAGCACCCAGCGGTCTGATGAGCTCTGCACCCAGACCTCCGCATACACTGAGAGCCTTCCTCCTATCTTCAGGTGAAAACTTTGGCCCTGGCATCATTGTGCTTTCTTGGAGGCTGCTGTGGAATAAGAACTGGAGGCTTGCTTTGATCTAGGTCCTGTAAATCTCTGTCTTGATCCCTACTAGGATCTCTGAGATGAGGATCCTCCTGAGTACTGTTGAAAGCACCTGGAATTATGAAAATTAGACCATCCAAAACCTTTATAGGTTTACGGTGTGCTGTCAGGCAGAGATTTTAGACAGCGATCTGCCACGCAGGCCATCAGATCATCCAGACCTGTTCCAAACAACATTTGTACTTTGAAAGGGAGTCTGCTGAGAGTAGCCTTGGAAATGGAATCTCCTGCCCATTGCTGAAATGGAATAAGCCGAGACTTTGCTCATGACTCTGATGTCATAGAGAGCATCGGCTACATAATCTACCTCTGAGACCATATGCTGGGGCAAAGGCTCATCTTCTGTTAGGGTGAGCCCATGCATCTTGGTATGACAAGCGCATGCCCAAAAGACGCTATTGCAGTTGCTTGGATCCCTAAGGTCAAAGCTTCAAACTGCCTTTTTAGGACCACATCCACTCTGCGATCCTGTGTATCCTTTATTACTATGCCTCCCTCATTTTGCAGAGACCGGCACTTGGTTATCTGAGGAACCAAGGAATTCACCTTAGGCTGAGCAAACATCTGTTAACATTCCTGTGCCATAGAATATAGCCTAGTCATTGTCTTGGCTATCTTTAAAGAGCCTTCAGGAGCATCCCAGTGCTCCATGACTAAAATACTCATATCAGGATGCCAGGAAAAAGATGTGGGCCATGTTCTCACACCATTCAGGATAAAACATTAAGTGGAGGGAGCCTGCTGGGAGTCTAACTGCAACTCCCATAAGGAGTTAGTCATGAGCTCTAATGGCACCGAAGGCTTGAACAACCAGTGTACTGTGGGGCCACCACTACATCCTGCATACTTGCTCTTGTGACCCTAAGGGAAAACTCGTTCTGTGATAGCAGGTTCCTATACTTTGACCCCTCACCTTCCTAATTCCTGTCAGAAAGGTCAGCCTGGTCAGCCTCTGCCAATGATCCTGAGGCACCCTAGGAGCCCAAGCCTCCTTACGTGACCCCTGGCTCGCTGCTAGACCTCAGATAAGGATCCCAGCTATCCATAAAAACTCTCCACATCAAATTAACAAATTAAGGAGAAAAGGCTTTGCTAGGATTCACTGAGTCCCCTTTAGGTAACTCCACCTTATCTCTCTTGGGCTTCGTGGCTTCCACACTCTTATGCTTACGTACACAGCTGTTCTGGGGCTCCAGTAGGGATTTTCTTCTGGTAAAAAGGTCTCCCGAAGGATCCTCAGCCCTAGAGACCAAAGGAAAGGCTAAGCATAACACTATCATCTCCCTTCACATGTTGCATGGTACATGGCACAAGGGTGCTCTTCTGCCATCCATCAAATGCAAATCTGGCCTGAATTAAGGTTAAAATAGTCTGAGGACTCCATCCCTGTCAGGTTTGAGGCAAAACAAGGTGATTTGAAGGATCTGGAGAACTTAAAAAAAAAAAATTGGGGAAATCCAAGATGGCTGCTATGGCAGCATTTTGGCATCAAGAAATGGTTCAAAAACAACCTAACTAAAGTTTTAAAAAACACACACACACAAAAAACAGATTTTAGAGGTGGGGGACTCTATAGTGTGTGAAAGAAACCTTCAAAAAACAGATTTTTCAGACCTTCCGATTTTGCCCATAGTTTAGCTACTAGGGATACGGACCCTGAACTTCACAAAGTTTTCTGCAGGTTGGCCAAACAGCTTTCCAAAGGATTAACCTGCCGGCTGCAGATCCAAGTCTGCTTCTTCTCCACACAGGTAGAGCTTATCCCCGCACTGGGAAGCTCTGGTGCACCAACAGCTGCAAAAACACACAAAATACCAAAAATAATAAAGAAATACAAAGATCAAATCAGAAAGACACCTTCCAGCTTGTAGGCTGAAGGAAAAACTAAAGAGGGCAGTGGAGCCCTCTGGAGGATGAGGAGTTGAAAACCTGTAATGGATTACTTCTGCATGGCTCGCAAGTATGGTGAGAACACTATACTGTCCAAAATAACACACCTATTTGAGCAGTAGTGACTCGTGGCCAGTAGGGGGTGATGTTTATGGGACGGTAATGGAATGGACATCAGGATATGATAGTGCAGTATTAAGTGCCTGTTTTTCGTATGATTCTGGGTGACTCTAGTTAGATACAAGCATATGTGTTAGTTAAGGCCATTCCCAAATAGAAGCGTATGAAAAACGGGTGAATAAAAATCTGAATATAAATGTGGCCAAGGTCAGAAAAACGCGCTACAGATTAATATAAGGAACAGTATAATAATATTCTTTTTGTGTACTTTGCTATTAGGTTAGATCATGAAGGAAATCACATGGACTCCATTTTGTTCTCTGTTTTGCTATATCTGCTGTCTTTGGAATCCATTTTGTGTTCAGTTTTTTCCAAGTCTTTGTTTAGGCTTCTCAGCATCGTGGTGTTAATTGATACCAGATGTGCTTTAGGCTGGCTAGGAAGAACATATTGGATTAAGTATCCCAAACTAAGATATAACATGCATTAAATATGAATTAAATATGAGTGAACCAAGTTATAAATGTATGGAATGCTTGGGCCCAAGCAAGTGCTAAATGTGTGGTATGAATGAATTTGTAGTACTTAAAATGAAATGGTTAAGTTAGAATCAGAGATCTGATTCTGATTCTGTAACAGTCTTTAGCAGGGAGAAGGGGAAAACCAGCCCCTACTTCTCTTCTAGGAAGGCTTCTGTGTGAAACTGTCAGCTCAGAGAGCCCTCTTTTCCTTTAAGAATGACAGGCAAGCTGAGAACATTTCAGCACGTTTGCAGATTTCTTTTAATTGGATATGTTATAAAATGTAAATGTATATTCAGAAATGAATGTAAACAAACAAAAGTAATTTCTGAAACTTTTTTCTTTGTCTAACTTTTAAACACCTCCTTTGTTGATTTTTATTGGCTATCAAACTGATGATGTCACACTGAGCCAAAAGTATATAATGGGAGTGTTTCGAGATATTAAACTGAGCTCGTTATCAGAAGGCCAGCATTTTGGCAACTATAACGACCTCCCGCTAATGCAACGGCTAACGCAATTATGCTTTATTCTTTTGGTGTCATGATTGAAAAAATAAAAACAATAATTATATTTTGGTAACAAAACCTTTGCATTTAGCGTCATTTAGCATGTTTTTTTTATTATTTTTCACACCTTGAGTGAAAGCTAGCAGCTTAATTGACAGCTGCAGCTTTGTGAGTGCGCGGGCGTCCAATTCCCATGCTCACTATTGCACTAGAATTGCACTCAGTGCTACACTACTCTCCGCCTAACTTTTAAGCACCATTTATAGAATTTCCCCGTAAGTGCATCACTGCTGTCCACTACAATGAAAGCAGGTAAGATACCATGTGTTAACAGCAAGGTGCAGTCAATGCCTAGTTTCCACCCTATTCTACTGGATGCCATAACAAGTTAATTATCACACACTGCCATGCCAATGTCTTAATTGTTAAATGCCACTGCTTTATATGGTAACTGCTTACCACACTTTAGTAAAAAGACCCCTAAAAGTTGAAGCCAGATCATTACCGTATCTAGATGTGGTTGTGTGGTTTGCATATGCTGCAGCTTCTTCTGCAAACTGAAAATAGGCACAATTAAGAAATTCACTGAAATGCAGTAAAGCAGATTACAAAATTTCTATTTAGCTATTTTGTGAAGGGTTACTGCGGCAAGACTGGCAGTAAAGCACAAGTAGCAAACACTTGTACTTGCTATGAAAATTATACACTTCCCCCTCCAAATCCGCAGGGGTTAGGGGCAGAGCCAGCCCGCGAATATGAAAAATCACAAATAACTTTAGGGCCGACTCTGACCCACCTCCCTCTTCCGGACTTCACGGCAGCCATTTTTGTTCACGGCTCTGCATGACACAGGAGCATAGGAAGATCACTCCTGCCTTGCTTCAACGCTAGACCATGTAAGGTGTGGAGAGATCCAGGAGGTGGGGGTGGGTTAGGGTTAGAGTTTAGAAACTTGCGAAAAACCGAAGTCATGAGTCCTAAACCTCCGAATTTGAAGGGAAAAGTGTATTGACAAGTCATATTCAATAAAATGCAGATTTCTTAATGGTCACCCAAATATGAGTAAAAGAATTCCTCCTGTCAACTCAGTAGTTTCCAGTAGTAATTTCTCACAAAATAATTCTGGTGCTCACTTGTGAGCTGACACCAATCTGGCACCCAGGTTGCTCTCAAAGTCCTGTCTGACTTCCATCAGAACTCTAGGAATACCAAACACACTTCTAAAACTATGGCCTCATGAAACTATGGCTTCATAAGGGAGGGAGAGCTTGGAGGATGAAAGAGAAATAGATTCACACTATTTATATATGAACACACTAGGGCAGTGGTCGGTAAACTGCGGCTCTTTAGCCACTTGAGTGCGGCTCGTCTAGAGCAGGGGTGCCCAACCTGCTTCCCTTCTCACTGCCCTCCTCCAAGCCACCGCCGATGGGGAATAGGCTGCCACCGCCGCTATCGGGGAACAGGCCAGTGCCGAGTTCTGAACTCTCCCTGCTTCCCTTCCCTGCGGGGCCGACCAACTCTCACCACCCGACGTCAATTCTGACGTCGGAGAGGAAGTTCTGAGCCAGCCAATCACTACAAAAGATGAATGTCGTAGGCGTGTTTAGGGGATGGAGACAGGTGCCACTAGGCGCGATTCTCTAAAGGACTTGGGCACCAATAATGAAGGTCTTTAAAACCCTATGATCAGCACTTTAAAAAAACACACTGACTGCTGCGTCAGTTTTTGTGTTTCTTTCATTTTTACTCAATAAAATTTTTTTAATTGTTTTTCTTTTTATGAAGTCTATGTAACCCTTGAAAGTCAGTCACAAACAAAACAAATTGGGGAAGTAAAAAAGTTATCCTTCATCTCTAATAAATAAGTAAATGCACAAAAGTTTAAGTTAATATTTACATACCTACAAGTTAATAAAAAAATATCAATCTTGCATATTTGATTCACAATAAAAAAATTTTTAAAAGTATTAAAGTGATGAACAATAAAGTTGCATAAAAAAACACAATATTAAAAAATCAATAAAACAAACCAAAAAATCTTCAAAGAGAGTTATCCCTTCGATGATCCATCTATCATCAGCACTTTGAAAAGAGCAGGATAAATAATTAAAGAGATCAGTATATGGCCTTCCAACATTAAGGATGCCTGCTGCCAGCTATGACACAAACTGCATTCACTTCCTTGGCATCCATTGTCACTTTATAGTTCAAGGTTTTTTTCATAAATCCAGAAAAAACAATAATGTACCTGATTCCGGATAAGCTGTCAAAAGCATGTAAGTCTAAAACATGAGTAAGGTCAACTCTGAAAGAAAACAGAGAAATAATTTTAAGGAGAAAGTACAGCATGCATAATTTATAGACAACCTCAAATTGCATGACTTTTAAGGCAGGCATTGTAAGGATAATTTTATTTGGGGGCACCTAGTTCAAACTCACTGCCAGGCTCCTGTTTTACTTCAATGTCATAAAGATAAGTAGGTGTCTACTTTGGGCTAGATGCAAAAAATTATCCAATCGTGTACCAATAGTTGCACAGGAAGGGGTATAAGGCCCTGCTTGGCTCAGATGCCTAAGAGGAGGAGCCTTGGGCATCTGAGCCAATCAGGGCCTTAGGCCCCTCCCCATGCATCCCAGGATGCACCAGGAAGGAGAAGGCCCGCCATTTTGGAGTGGCAAGCCTGCAAGCAGGAGGGACTGGGTAGCCCTCCTGTTGTTAATGTAATTTAAAGGTACAGGGGAGGTTCAGGGGTGGTTTGGAGGGCATCCCTCCTGCTGATTTTTGGTAAAGGAGGGGAGGGAAGAGAGGGGTTGGTTCATTGGGTCCTGAGGGCAGTTTGGCAGAGCGGAGGGGGTTGCGGCTTTAGGAGGGTGTGGGCATCCCTCCTGTCTCTATTTTAGTTCCGGGGGTTATCAGGGGGAGGAGGTAGTAACCATTAGTGGGAGGGGGAAGCTTGCAGGGTTTTTTTTTAAATGGAGACAGATATTGTGTGTGTGTAACACATGCACAACATTTGTGCCATAAAAAAAAAGAAAAAAAAGAAAAGAAAAAAGCTCCAATAGCTGAGTGGCAGGAGGCTGCTTTGGGGCTTCCGTGCTGTTCAGCTGTTCAGGCTTACCCAAACTGGCTCTGCACATGTAACAAGGTCGCTTTCATAGAGACTGATTGGATTATGGCAAACCTCCGCAAAAATCATTTGCATGCAAAGTTATCGGAACATCGGTTGCTGTTTCAGAATTGGCCAAAAAATTGGCCCACAGCGATCCGCCGGGTTCAGCGGTCATGTTTTGCGCATCTAGCCCTTTGTCTATAAAATACTAGCATAAGTGGCAGAAATTGTGCCTACATTGCTGGCACAAACATGTACACCTTCTACACATATACATGAATACTCCACCCAAACCCTGTCCCTGTACATATGTATTGGCAAATTACATGCCGCTATGTCAAAGTGTTTACTTTTATGCCAACTGGAATTTTATGATAGGTCTCATAAGTTTGAAAATGACTTTATAAAATTATCCCATGGGGGGGTGTGTGGCAGCAATTTACTAAACAACCTGACGAACCCCAGTAATCAAAAAACAAAGGGGTCAATATTCAAAGCAATTTAACCAGTCACAAACAGCTCCTGGCCTGTCAAATCACTTGTTCAGGATTAACTGGTTAATTTCAGGGGCACTTAACCAGTTAGTATCACTGAAAATGACTGGTTAGTGCCTAAAATAAAACTTGTTATTTTGAGGGCATTTCAGGTGCAGGGTCAGCAGAACTTAACCAGCCAAGATAGTTGCATAAATAAGGCTGCTTAAAAGTGAATTCTATCTTTAAATGGGCCCCAAAGCCGGTTAAGTGCTCAATATCCCACTGAACTGGTTATGGTTTAGCCGGCTCCAGAAAACGGGAAATTCAGTGCTGGAGCCCAGACGCAGCCTAACACTGAATTTCCAGGATAATGCTGGCGCAATCAGCAAAATACTGAGCACCACAGGATGAATAGCGAGACCAGCAATAGTAGAGACCATAGATGCAGGCTTCTATAAACAAACAAATTTATCTCCTTTGATAAAAGCATAGTGCGATTTTTAGCGCCAATCGTGGCAGTAACAGCTCCGAAGCTCATAGAATTCGCACCGCAGCCGGCACTAAAAACAGTGCTACACTTTTGTAAAAGGGAGGGGTTAGAGGTAAAACATTCAAGTTAAAAAAAAAAAACTTGACATAAGTAAAAAAATAGTAAACAGAGCAAAATACCATGATAAGCTCACAAAGCAATAATCAGATTGATAAGGAACACCATACAAATTAATTTTCAAAAACAGTAAATCATAAAATTGAGCTCTAATATGTTTAAACAGAAAAATATATCATATGTCATATGTCATTTTATGAGCCTTCTACATATTTAGATACTGCATTGATGGATCAATGAGACTGAATGATCCAATGTATCAAATGCTGAACTTAAATCTAAAAACACCACAGGATAGACATCAACGTGCTTTAGTGGAAAAGGAGGTTCAAGTCCAAAGCCTCTTTTGGTCAGAGGTCCATAAGGTCTCTTTTATCTCTTTGCTTTTTAATCTTATGTTAGGCTAGTTTTAAAAATGGTAAATCAATATGGTGCCTCTCTCCATTCTTATGCTGATCTTTTGGATCATCACGTGAAAGTTAAATAGAAAAGTTACGAAACTGTTTAGAATTGGATTGGATTGAATTGATTGCAATTAAATCCTTCTAAGACCAAACCCCTTTGGATTTGAAGAGAGAGCTGCCTTAACTCAGGGTTAAGCTTTTCATGAAGGATCAAGTATTGACCTGGACTAAATTTCAGTCCTAGTAGTTTGCAGGTCTACAAAATAATTTTTTTTTTCCGCCAGTCCATAGGTGTAAAAAGGTTGAAGAACACTGATATACAGTACAGCAAACTGTTCATTACAAGAGGAGCATATCTGGCAATGGAGCCAGGCTTTAGGCAACAGAGCCAGGGGCAATGAGAGATAAGCTAAAGTTAGAGCTGCTACTGCTGGGCGGGGGAATGACCCTATTACCAAGATACAACTAATAAGGAAAATTTCTCCTCCCTCCCCCCCAAGCAGCAGTTTCTCTCCATCATCTCCCACCCCATCCCCCGTGGCAGGCACACAGCTCTCTTCCTCCTCTTCCCCTTCCCCATAGTGCACATTCACCTAGCTATCTCTCTGCCTCCCCCTGCTGCTCTCGCTTCCCTCTCCCCTGATCCTAGATCTCTCCTCCTCCCCCAGCACACAAACACCCAGCTCTCTCCCCCTTCCCCAGCACACATCCAGTTTTCTCTTCTTCCCCCCTCAGCAGCACACAAATGCCTAGTTCTCTCCCTCTCTCTCACCTACTGCGGCACACAGACACTAATTGCTCCCTCTCTCTTCCCTCTACAACATGTAGACACCCCATCCTTCTGCTGCACCAGATGGCACTGATCAGAAGTGGAAGACCAGAAAAGTGGCTACTGATCAGGCCACATCCTCCTCTGGCGTGAAATGCAAAGTTGAGTTCCACAGTTCAAATTTTAATTTCAACACTGGGCAGCAGTTGTAGCCTGACACATAGCTGCTCTCCTTTTCTTCCAACTGGGATCAGTGGCAGGTCACACCTATTTAAATAAAGTTGGCAGATTTTTGGCTTCCAAATCTGGGACACCTGGGTAAGGTTGGGTGGGGTCATGTCTCCATCTGTTCTTTAAGAGAACAAGGAAAATAGTAGCTATGCAGCAACTCAAGCCATATCTTTCTCCTCTTCTACCCAGCCCCATTGTGTTATGCTTTGAATGGCATCAAAAACTATAGTGCTTTTTTTTTTTTTAAATTAGAAGGGGATTGGGTTAAGAAATGTTTTTATGCCCCTGCTATTGGGAAAAAAGCTGGTGTTGCTATTCTAGTGCTTAAAAATTATTTAGCAACATTCAACATGATATCTATGGATCCTTTGGGAAGATGGATTCAAGTGGAAATGAGCTCTGGGAAAGATACCTTTGTTGCTGTTCAATATATATGCACCTAATTCGAATCAGGCAGAATTTTAAAAAAATCTTCAAAAATTGATTTTATCATCATCTACCTCTAGTATAATACTAGCAGGAGACTTTTATGCGGTAATAGATGTGATATTGGATAAAAAAAACAACCTAGTAAATTATTAAAATTTTTAGGATTAGATAATTTGGTAAATGCTTGTGGTTTAAATGATATATGAAGGATTCTCCATTTTAATGATCGGGAATTTTCATTTTGTTCACATGTACATAAGTCATTTTCCAGAATTGATTATATATTTGTATCAGACAATTTAGTTCAAAAAGTTAAAAAGGCAACCATAGATTCAATTATTTTATCAGATCATGGAGGTGTCTGGATTGAATGTGATATTGATGGACAAGAAAACAATAGGCCTGTATGGAGATTTAATAATGCATTACTTGCAGACCCCAACTTTATAAAAGAATTTCAGTCAAAAATGAGTGAATTTTTTAAGTTTAATGCCTCGGAAGAAATATCTATGGAAACACTTTGGGATGCATTTAAGGTTACTATGAGAGGGTACATAATTTCATATTCATCATACCTTAGAAAACAATTAAATAAAGAGTTTATTCACATAGAGCAAAATATTAGAAATTTAGAATTGCAATTGAAGTCAAATTGGAATCCAAGTATTTATCAAGCTCTTTTAAAAGCAAAATTTAGTTATAATGAGATTTCTTCACAATTGGCTAGGAAACAGTTGGTGTTTCATAAGACTTTGTATTATGTGAATTCGAATAAGGCGGGAAGATTATTGGCTAATTATCTAAAAGCAAAAAAGAAGAAAATAAATATTACAGCAATTATAGATGAAAATAAGACAATTCATCATCAAACTAGCAATATATTAAAACAGTTTTTGAAATTTTATGCAAGCTTGTATTCTTCTGTGCATTATTCAACTAAAGAAAAAGAAGGGTTAGAATTTTTAAGGTTGATTAAGGGACCTAAAATTTCCGATCATGTGAAGGGGAATCTTGAAGCACCTATTTCAAAAAAAAGAAATACAATCTGCATTGAAGTCCCTTAGAGTTGGATCCGCTCCAGGTGGTGATGGATATACGGTAGAATTTTATACAACATTTCAAAATACATTGTTACCTTATCTACTAAATTTATATCAGGATCAACTGAATAATGGTTGTATAACAGGTACTATGGCAGAATCTTTAACTATTGTTTTGCCAAAACCAAATAAAGATCCCTTGTTGGTTTCTAATTACAGGCCGATTTCTTTGATTAATGTAGATGGTAAAATTTTAGCTAAATTATTAGCTTTACGTTTGGCCAAGGCTCTTCCTTATATTATTGGTATCTACCAAACAGGGTTCGTTGCTCATAGACATTCTTCAAATAACATGAGGTTGGCCTTTCATATATTAAACTTGTCAAAAGGGATGGCTGATCCGGCCTTTTCCGTATCCTTAGATGCAGAGAAGGCTTTTGATCTAGTAGAATGGTCCTTCATGTATCAGGCTATGCAATGGTTTGGTATTGGTTCTGGATTTATACAAATGATTCAAACCTTGTATAGCTCCCCTTCTGCTAGATTATATATCAATTAAACTTTCTCTGAGCGGTTTTGCTTGGAAAGGGGAGTTAGACAAAGATGTCCGTTATCTCCATTGCTATTTGATATTGTTTTGGAACCTTTGTTATTGGCTATTAAACAAGCGAGGGAGATAAATGGTATTCCTTATGCAGGTCGGGAATATAAAGTTTCTGCATATGCAGATGATATTTTGCTTCATTTGAGAAATACTGAAACTACTATCTCAAATTTATTGGAGCTGATTGATAGATTTGGAAAATTCTCTGGATATAAAATAAACTGGAGTAAATCAGAAGTTCTTCCATTAAATGTACAATGTAAAAAGGTTTAATTGATGAATTTCCTTTTATTTGGAAGGAAGATGGTATTAAATATTTAGGTATTTTGATTAAAAGGAGAAACAAACAAAACTGCAGACTGTGTACAAGATGCAGGCAAAAATTTATTGTACCAAAATTAAAATGCAAATAAGTAAAACAAAACCCTTTTACCAATCAAGGGACCCGACACGGTCCGTGTTTCGGACAAACCTTCGTCAGGGGTCCATGGTGAAAAAGGTTGGGACATACCATAAAACATGAAGATAAGTAACAAAGTGCCTGTATATTATGTTCGTCGAGGATTGCTGCAAAAAGTAAAGCGTCTCAAGGAAGCAGTAAAAAGAGGCTGACGAAGGTTTGTCCGAAACACGGACCGTGTCGGGTCCCTTGATTGGTAAAAGGGTTTTATTTTACTTATTTGCATTTTAATTTTGGTACAATAAATTTTTGCCTGCATCTTGTACACAGTCTGCAGCTTTGTTTGTTTCTCCTGCTTGGTTTTTTCTGCAGACAAAGTTGGACTTTCTCCTTTGTTTTGTTGCCCGGTATTTTGATTAAAAACACATTGGAAGAAACGATGAAAATAAATGAAAAATCTATATTATTAAAGGTCACAGAGATGTGTGAGCAATGGAACCCTTTACATTTGTCTTGGTGGGGAAGAATTCAAAAGGTCAAAATAATTTGGCCTGTAGTTTGTTACCAAATGGGTATGTTACCAGTTTATTTTCAAGGGTCCTTTTACAAAAAGTTGAATGGTATTTTGACAAAATTTATTTGGCTTGGGAAAAAAGCAAGAATTGCTTTAGTATCTCTACAAAAACCAATTGGGGAGGGTGGGGTAAATTTTCCCAATTTTTATAGGTATCATCAAGCCTATATAATGCGTCAAGGTATGTATTGGATCCTCTCTGAGCTCTTGGAATATCAGCCAGATTGGTTATATCTTGAATGGAAAATTATGTCCCCAATGTGACTTTCTCATATATTAAATATCAGAATACCTAGTTATGCTAAGGACATTGTGATTTTAATTGACACGTGGAAAACAATCAAATTTATTGATAAATTAACGGATGTTCCTATAGGGAAATCTACTTTGCAGTCCTTATGGTTAAACTCCAAGATTCAAATAGGCGGTGCTGAGATCACTTGGAAGAATTGGATGCAGGCGGATAATCGGACATTAGATGATGTTATATCTAATGGGAAACTGCTTGATTTTTCACAGCTGCAACAATCATTTGGCATTTTAAAGTCTCAACAATATAGGTGGTTGCAGTTAAAGCAGGCTATGCAGAGTGGGTTCCCTGAATGGAAAAATTTAAAAACATTTTTTAGTCTGCAAATCCTTTGTTACCAAACTGATTTAGTAGGACATCAGGCCTGCCCAGTGGTACAAATTGATTTCTGGATTTTTGAATAAAAAGCCAAAAAATAGTCTTAGAGACATCTGGAGCATCAAAATAAAACAGTATATTTCTGTATCTCGATGGACACGAATTTGGACTTGGAGACTGAAATGTACAGCGTCAGCATCTATGAGACAAACATGGTTATTTTATTACATAGGATTTTCTGGACCCCAGTTCGATTAAATAAAATAGATAGTTCTAAGTATAATAGATGCTGGCATTGTCATAGTGATATAGGGACTTTGGATCATCTGTTATATTTTTGTCCTTTTATATTTATATTTTGGAAGTCAATTTGGGGACATATAGATCTGGTTTTGGATTCAAATGTTCCACTATCATATGAGGATATAATTTGTGGAACGATATTACATGTGAAACCCACTTTAAATATAAGGGCCGTCTTTTTATGCTCATGACAGGTTTAGCCATTCAATTGATCACGAGTAATTGGAAAACCCATGACAGAATAAGTTACTCTTTTTGGTGGGTGAATGTGTGCACTACATACAAATATGAAAGAATTAATGCAGAATGTAGGGGATTTAGTGATGTATTTAATAAAGTTTGGAGCCCATTAACTAATTTTGTGGATTTATAATAATGTCTATTTATTTTATATTTCCTTATGTTCATTTACCTTTACACATCCATGGGTGGAGGGGGGTTGGAGGGAGGGAAATAAATTTTGTTGATGACATTTAGGTAAATTTATTCTTCATTTATATTATACTTATTTATATTATGTTACTATTAATTCTAAGAAATCCTGAATGATATATGTGTTACCTGTATAGATAATAGTGCATTGTATGTAGGATATATTGTTCTTTTATTTGTTTGGCACTGTTTTAGATTAAAAATCAATAAAGATTAAAAAAAAAAAAAAAAACTATAGTGCTACACAGGACTGTATTTCAATTAAAATTTTTAATCACAATTAATCACATGATTTAACGGTCCAATATCTCCCCCTCTCCCACACCCAGGTCTAACCTCTCTCCCCTTCCCTTCATCTCCTCTTTTCTAGTACATCTCCCTCCCCACTCCAACCCCAGGTTCATTATCTCTCTTTTCTTATTCCCTCCCCCCATCCCTCTCAGTCCAACATCTCTATCTCCTTCCTCCAGTTTTGCAGCATCTCTCTCTCTCTCTCCCTCCCCTCCACCCCAGGCCCATTATCGCTCTCTCTATCCTTCTCTCCTTCCCATCAGCCAGCATCCATGTACAGTGCGTCTCTCTCTCCCCTTCCCCTCCACCCCTAGACTCATTATATCTCTCTCCATCTTTCTCTGTCCCATTGGCCCCTGTATACAGTATTTCTCTCTTTCTCTCTCCCTTCACTCCTAGGTCCTTTATATCTCACTCTATCTTCTCTCTCTCCCATTGGCCAGTATCTCCCCATCTTTCCTTCCCTTATGATTTCCAATTCATGGTTCAGTTATCTTTCCCTTCCCTTCAAAAGCTGCCCCTCCCCCTAGGTGTTCATTAAATCAAGTCTTCTCGGTATTGACAGCAGCAGAATTCTCACTTGCTGCCTGTGACCTGATCCAGAGCTTTCCCTCTTGACTTGACCTGCCCCTACATAAACAGGAAGTTTGCATCAGGTCAGAAGGAAAGCTCCAGAGCAGGCTGCAGGCAATGAGTGAATATTGCTGCTGCTAGGACCAAGAATACCTGAGTTAAGATACACCTGAGAGGGAGCTATTGAATTGCTGGCAAGGCAGGGAGGGAGAGATACCAGATTGTGAATCAGAGGATGGCAGGAAAGAGAGATGGATGCTAGCAGAGTTTACAAATTATCTGGTTTACTAGATCCAACATGGAAAAGAAGACAAGCAGACCGTAGGAAGAAAAGTTGTTTTTAATCAATGCTCCTAGTAATAAGTGTCCACCATGGCTGCATTTTGCCAACAAGGCTGAAAAATACAGCCATATCGGGCACTATCTTCTTATAGCATCAATTAAAAACTTTTCTTTATATGGTCTGCTTCTTTGCTAGGGGAGATTTTGCAGCACAATTCATTTTTTTTAAAAAGTTGTAACTAATAAATAACATGTTAATCTCTGTATTGGCCACGATTAACCTGAATTCCCAGTGCTACACAGTTCAAAGGGTGGTAAATTATCACTGGCCAGCAGAATAGGAGGAAGTGGCCTGGGTTTTTGCACTGGCACAGTTTGTCCTCTTAGTTGGAATTGGCATGGTATGAACTGAGGTGAGGTAAGGAACAGGAAGAGAAGTTGCCAGTATTACCACTCTACCACTGGTTTCTCCATCACTTCAGCAAGGAAGAGAAGTTCCTATGGTTCCTGTTTCCTCTAAGCCTGAAACAGAACTGTTTCCTCTAAGCCTGAAACAGAACTGTTTCCTCTATGGCTGAAACAGATCTGTTTTCTCTATGGCTGAAAAAGATAATGTGAGAGCTGTTGGAAGTGCTTCTGCCACTGTTTTTCACCCTACACCCTGGTATGCTCCATTGATCTAATATTAGAGAATTAACAGTAGTACGTTGTCACTGCTATTACTGGAGGAGGAAGCACAGTAATCATTTCCACAGGGTAGCAAAAAAGGCTGCAATAATGCTATTTCATCTATTTTAAGAAACAAAGACTTCACCTGGATCTTTGGGTTTCTATTGTTTGAACAAGACTATTTATACACCTGAAACAAAAAAATATACAGAAATGAGGCAGAGCATTCCCCAATATTTAATTTTCTGTAAAGAATAAGGACAACTTTGAATGATAAATATCTGACATCCATGCATTATGGCAGTATGCAGATTATAAATCAAAGAAAGGAAAGAAGAGTGATTAAAAAAAGGAGAAAAGACCTCAGTGAAACCTTGATGATGGAGCTTTTCAGAAGATGTCAACAACTTAAACAAGGAAAAAAAAACATCACTGGTCTAAAATTTCCATTACTACCACACATGCTCACAATGAATAAACTCAGCCTTAGGGTTACCACATGTCCGGACGGCTTTTCAAAACCCAGCACTTTGTCCGGGTTTTGAAAAGCAGATTGTGTCAGTGACATCATTGTGTCACATCCACACATGTCCTCCTGACAAGCAGGCTGAGGGGGCGGGGCTAGAGGTGAAGCTGGGGCATGGCATGGATGGGTGGAACTGGGTGGGCCTGGGAGTGAGTCTATGGGTCCGGATTTTACATATGTAAAATCTGGTAACCCTACTCAACCTCTAACAATAATATAACAAAAAAACAAAAAATGTCTTACTTGAGCACTTTGAAAATGGCAAGAAAATTACTGTCAACGTTTTTTCTACATTGGACTTCAAGAGTGCTTCTTCTTACCTGGAAGCTATGGGTGTCTTTTTAGGAAGCTAAGTACATTTTGGGGGTTTTTTTTGTAACTGCTTTGATTGTAACTGCAGAAAGGCAATATATCACGTCCCATTCCCTTTCCCTCTCAGCCTATCATGCTTACCTCTATTTGCAAAATAACTATGAAGGAACTCCCAATCCATTCTCTGTCAGAGACAAGTGTGAAAGGCACCTGCTCAGGTTCCTTCCAGCCTCTTGAGAGAGAAACAGAAGTAGCCTTGTAGTACTGGGCTAATGGAAGTCACCTCAAAAGAAATCTGAACTTGGAAAGATGCATATGGCCTGAGGTCAAGATACAAGGGGTGTTCAATAATTTATCTAACTCAGCAGGAAAACAAGTTTGCCAAAAATTTTTTGTTTTATTTTTCAATATAGTCCCCTGATAGTGCCATACACGTCATCCACTTTTCCTGCAATGACTTTAACCCCTTTGAAAAGAATTCTTCTGTCTGACCTTCAAACCAGGAGGTCATAGCTTTACTTTCTTGCACATTTCTGTGGAAGTTGCTTCCACAGGCCATTCAATGTGAGGGCCATCTTCAATGTACTCTCTACCCCATTTAAACTGTTTGCTCCAAAATTTTACTTTGTAGGATGATGGGGCAGGCTCACCATAAACTTGTCATGCTTTCATAGATCTTATTTATTTATTTTATTTATTCATTTATTTAGCCCGTCCTCCCAAAGGAGCCCAGAATGGGTTACAAAGGTACATTCACCATCTAGAAGGACAAAATTATTTAAAGACATTTTTGGCAGACATAGCTTAGAAGAATTTGCAGCATTCATAGAAGATATTACATGATCTCCTTTGGCTTTTTCCCTTCTTTGTGAAAAATTTTATCATTGACCAGTGCTCCAAATCTAACAGTTTCTTACTTGATTCACAGGAAGACTCTCCTGACATCCTGTCTCTTGGAATGTTAGACTCGCACTGAGCCACAACTGTGCATGAGTCACAACATGCACAGACTTGTTTCAACATGCTTACTATTTTCTTTCATACTCAGATAGATAAATTATTAAACACCTCTTGTAGAACACATATATCCATTATGCTAAAGTCTAGGACCTGCAGAAAGGATCATTTTCAGGAAGGACATGAAAACAAGAGATCTGGACATGGAGTGAGGTCTTGAGCCCTTAGAGCCTGATTCTGTAAGTGCGAAACCATACCCACACCCAGCCTTGGACGAGCTTAAGCATCCCTAGGTGCCTCCCTGTACCCGTGTCAGACGCCTACAGTGTAGGTGGCTTGTCTAAGTTGTTGGTTTTTTTTAAAGAAAATGTGCATCCCGATTGGCTAGTTAGACAGCGGTAGGACGCCTACCATCACCTATAATCAGGACACCGTTTAAAGAATTTGGCCCTTAATGTCCAAGATCATAAAATCATATTCTTCTTGTGAAATAAGAAGGGTCTCCTGTGCCCCAAGAACTAGGAAAGACTGAATTGTTTTTCAGGGTCAATAGGTGAATAATTACACCTTAGTGTTAAATTGCCCGCAGATGACTGAATCAACCTGCAACACCTTAAAGACAAGAGAGGGTAGTGCCACTTGTGGGCTTGAGTGTAGCCTCCATCCTGCTATGTCTGTTCAGTTCTCACCCATCCTGGAACTTAAGGAGCATTCTTTAAATAGAAAAAAAAAAAAAAGGTTAAGGACAGGCTTCCTGACTTTGCCTCACACTCTATTTCCTTTGGCTTCATGGGCTGGAAAACAGGGAGGCTGCAATAGTAGGTGTCAGGTTTTGTAAAAAAATGGTGCCTATATTGGCACCTTACTTTAGGCGGACTTTATACAATCAGGGCCTAAGTGTCTCATCATTGGATAGTAACATCATTTTTACCCACCTCTTCTCTAGGGACTATAAAATCTGGCATCCCAAGCTGACTCAGGGGGAGAAAGGCCTAAGCTGATAACTAAACCCAAATACTCTACGTTGTACTGCGTTAGCATTGGCACACTGAGCCACCAAGTTGGACCAAAAAAGTAGCCTTGCAATGTTTTCTCTAGCTATCCATTTATCTGCTATATTGAAGTAAGCCATTAGAAAGTATTTTCAGATTTTGAGAAGCAGATCTCTATCCATCTTGTTTAGCATCTGGTCACACAGGAGGTATTTTCTAAAATCATTTTCATGCATATATAAAATTACATTGGTGTTTTCTATCCCACCCAAACCTTTCAGTTCTAGGCGGTTTACAAAATGAATTGGCCTGGGCATTCCCAGGGAAATTACAAGGTTGACAGATAGAAAATACATCGGGACCTGGGGAAGGGTCAATAAAGTTTAAATATATCATTTGACAAATTTCTTGAATAGCATAGTTTTCAATACTTTCTTGAATGTTTTGTAGTTGGGTGTTGTGGTCAGAAGATTGTTTGAGTGGCAGTCTAGTCTTGCTGCTCTGGTGGCTAATAGTCCGTCATATATTTTTTTTGCTTTGTATGCCTTTGACTGGGGGGGTCAGCAAAGTGTGCCTGAGTTCTCCTTGGTCTGGATATGTTTTTCCTGATTAGGCGGTTGTTTAGACAATTCCTCTTACAAAATTATCCCACTCATAAAAGAATGCACATAGATTGCACATATTTATATGTGTGTTCAGTGACTCTAGGGCAGAGTCTGGTGGTGTATGGGAACGGTTATTGCAATTATATACACACATACATTTATTGTTGCTCTTGAGCTGGTATAAATGTACATGAGTGCAGCTACCAAAACTGCAGGGTTTGTGCTAGCATTTATAAAGACATGTAAATGCCTGTCTCTTTTTATAAAACAGGCTCCAATTGCACCTTTCTGCCCCTTCTGTCTTGGCAACCTGTATAAAATTACCCTGAGCTCACAAATAGCTCTGCTGTAATAAGTGCCCTGATCAAAGAGCATTTCACTTTTTCCCCCCAATGGTACGCATTACAGCAAGCCTTAGCAGAAGTGAGCTGAAGGTACCAATTACAAACAGTGATGAATGTCACTTTGCTTCTTACCCAAGAGCTCTCTTTACAGCAGTCAATTCTTCTGGAGTAACTAGGTCTGTTTTATTGATGAGTACAAGATCTGCCAATGCAACCTGCCTGAACAAATTTTTCAAAAAAACAGAGGGGAAAATAAAAAGTGTACCATTATACAATCATCCCATCTTATACATTGAAAATTCACTCTCCCAGAATACAATGGAAAAAAAACTCTCCATCTCTGGCTTTTTACTGACCTTGGATTTAAAAATAAATAAATATTATATAACGCACATACATATATATGTGACTTGCTGAGTGAAAAGGTACTAGCAGTGGGTTATATGACTATTCATATTACAAGATAGAGGGATATCAACTGCATAATCCTGCAAAATTTCAGCCTCAGATATGGACTAATTAGGTCTTTAAAAAATGAGAAACATTTATCAATAAAACGTACATACTGTATATATATATATATATATATATATATATATATATATCTGTAATCCATAGGAAGTTAGAGATACATGCAGTCCCCGAGTTACAGACACTCGACAAGTACAACTCATACTTAAGAACATGGTTGTGGCTTCATTTGATTTCACTGAGCAGTATTTCCAGTGGTAAAGACTCCTACACTTCTCCTGTAGCAGATTCAGGAATGATGCATGGCCACATTAAAAAGTATGTGGTTGTGCATGCTGTACCTTAGAGGGAACGCTGGTAGGGTCAGTTGGCCCTTTTGTCAGCTGTTAACCTGGAAAATGCCTGTAGTTTCATATACTATATGCAAACTCTGCAGAGCCACTTATAAAGCACAGTTACTTACCGTAACAGGTGTTATCTAGGGACAGCAGGCAGATATTCTCTACATGTGGGTGACGTCACCAACGGAGCCCCCTAACGGACGTTTTCGCAAGCAGACTTGCTTGAAGACCTTCAAGCTTGCGATTGGCCCGTGCATGCGCGCGAGCACCTCCCGCCCGGTCTAGGGCATGCGTCTCCTCAGCGTGTCCTCAGTTCAGATAGCTAGCAAAGAAGCCAACCACAGGGAGGTGGGTGAGTTGCGAGAATATCTACCTGCTGTCCCTGGATAACACCTGTTACGGTAAGTAACATTGATTTATCCCAGGATAAGCAGGCAGCATATTCTCTACATGTGGGAGACCTCCAAGCTAACCAGAATGGGATGGAGGGAGAGTTGGCAATTTAGGAGAACAGGTTTTGTAAAACAGACTGGCCAAAATGGCCATCACGCCTGGAAAAAGCATCCAGACAGTAGTGTGAGGTAAACGTATGAACCGAGGACCAAGTGGCAGCCTTACAGATTTCCTCAAGTGGAGTCGAGCGGAGGAAAGCAACAGACGCCGCCATCGACCAGCCTGAGCATAACAAGAAGAGATACAAGCGGCCAACCAGTTAGAAATGGTCCGCTTAGAAACAGAACGACCCAAGCAATTAGGATCGAAGGAGAGGAACAGCTGGGGAGCAGTACGATGAGGAGCGGTGCGCTTCAAGTAGAAGGCCAGCGCACGCTTACAATCAAGAGAATGCAGAGCCACTTCTCCAGGGTGAGAATGGGGCTTTGGAAAAAACACAGGGAGAACAATGGATTGGTTGATGTGAAACTCAGAAACAACCTTAGGCAAGAACTTAGGATGGGTATGGAGAACCACCTTATCATGATGGAAGACAGTGAAAGGAAGGTCCTCTACCAAGGCTTGAAGCTCACTGACCCGACGGGCAGAAGTGAGAGCGACAAGAAACACAACCTTTCAAGTGAGCTCGCGCCAGTGGCTCGAACGGGGGTTTCATTAAGCGAGCAAGGACCACGTTAAGATCCCAAACCACAGGAGGAGGCTTAAGGGGCGGATGAACTTGGAGAAGGCCTTACATTAAGCGGGAAACCACAGGATGGACAGAGATAGGCTTCCCGTCAATCGGCTGATGAAAAGCAGCAATGGCACTAAGGTGGACTTGAACCGAGGAGGACTTGAGACCAGCGCCAGGTAAGTGTAACAGATAGTCCAGGACAGCAGATAAGGAGGCAGACAGCGGCTCCTGCTGTCGAGTAGCACACCAGGAAGAAAAACGGGTCCACTTCTGATGGTAACATTGGCGAGTGGACTCCTTCCGAGACGCCTCCAGGACATCCAGGACAGGCTGGGAGAACTAGAACGAGGGCATCAAGTCTTGAGGAACCAAGCCATTAAGTGTAGAGACTGTAGGTTGGGATGAAGTAGAGAACCCCGACTCTGCGTAAGCAGTGAAGGAAAAACAGGCAGAAGTAGAGGCTCCGCGGAACTGAGTTGTAACCACGGCTGTCGGGGCCACCGAGGAGCAATCAGAATCATGGTGGCACTCATGGACTTGAGCCTGACGAGAGTCTTCAGAATCAGAGGGAATGGAGGGAACGCATACAGAAACAGGTTCGTCCAATCCAGCAGGAAAGCATCCGCCTCGAGTCTGAGTGGGGTGTAGACCCTGGAGCAGAAGCGGGGTAACTTGTGATTGGGAGGGGATGCAATCAGATCGATGTCCGGAGTCCTCCAACAAGAAAATATCTGACGCAGGGTCAAGGAATGGATGGACATTCATGAGGCTGCAGAAGACAACTCAACTTGTCCGCTAGACAATTGTGCTGGCCCTGAATATAGACCGCTCAAAGGAATATGTTGCGGCGGTTGGCCCAGTCCCAGAGCTGCATCGCCTCCTGGCACAGGGACAGGGACCCCGTTCCCCCCTGTTTGTTGATATAATACATGGCGACCTAGTTGTCCGTGCGGACCAGCAACACTCGGTCATGAAGCAGGTGACAAAAAGCCTTCAGGGCAAGAAGATTGCTCGAAGCTCCAGCAGATGGATGTGACAAAGTCGGTCGGCACTGGACCAAAGACCCTGAGTGCGAAGACCATCCAGATGAGCCCCCCAGGCATAGGCCAATGAGTCCGTAGTCAGGACCTTCTGCGGAGGAGGGGCATGAAACAGAAAACCTCTGGAAAGATTAAAAGAGAGCATCCACCAACGGAGAGACTGCCTCAACAAAGGAGTCACGACAATGAGTCAAGAGACAGGGTCCCGAGCCTGGTTCCATTGGGATGCTAGAGTCCACTGAGGAATACCGAGGTGAAGTCTGGCAAAAGGAGTCACATGAACCGTGGAGGCCATGTGACCTTGGAGGACCATCATGAGCCGAGCCGGGGCCGAGGACAGATGGGCTACCCTCCAGCATAAGCGAACGAGGGCCATCTGTCGAGGCCGAGGCAAGAAGGGGCGGGGACGAGCCGTGTCCAGGACCGCTCCGATAAATTCCAGAGACTGGGATGGGCAGAGCTGAGACTTGGGGAAGTTCACCTCGAAGCCGAGGCTCTGAAAGAGCAAGATGGTTTGATTTGTCGCTCGCAGAACTTCGTGGCGAGAGGACGCTTTGATCAACCAGTCATCGAGGTAGGGAAACACCTGCAGGCTGTGGAGATGCAAGGCTGCAGCAACCACCATGAGGCATTTCATGAAGACCCTTGGAGAGGCTGCCAGGCCAAAGGGAAGAACACGATACTGAAGATGGAGATCCTCCACCCAGAATCTCAGATACCGGCGAGAGGCCGGGTGTATCAGAACGTGCGTGTACGCCTCCTTGAGGTTCAATGAGTACATCCAGTCCCCCTCATCCAAGAGGAAGTATAAAGTAGGAAGGGTGAGCATTCTGCGGAAAACAGAGAACTGAGGACACACTGAGGAGACGCATGCCCTAGACTGGGGAGGGGCATGCGCACATGCGCGGGCCAATTGCAAGCTTGAAAGTCTTCAAGCAAATCTGCTTGCGAATACGTCCGCTAGGGGGCTCCGTCGGTGACGTCACCCACATGTAGAGAATATGCTGCTTGCTTGTCCTGGGATAAACCTTTTAATCAATTCTTAGTCAACATCAATTAGAAGCCTCAAGTAACTTTTACTGATCCTTCCTTCTCCCAAAGGAGTGAAATACAAATGCATATTTAGCTCATAACTAACCTATCTGTGCACAAAGATATGGAACAATCTTCCAATGATCATCAAGGCTGAACCTAACTACCTCAGATTTTGTAAGAAGCTAAAGACTCTCCTCTTTGAGAGTATATACACCAAGGACACATAACAATTACTATCTACCTTAGCAAATTACATAACATTGCATCCTTTGAGTATTGAACAACCTTCCTCATAATTTATGTCCATCTTCAACTCACTCAACTGGATTGCAACTGAAACTACTATACTGTATGTCTAATGTTTTCACTATCAAAATACCAGCATATATCTTCAAATATTCAATAGTGTCCATAAATGTAACATTAAAATTTTTTTTAATTTTTGTTTTTAAATCTTTATTGATTTTAAAATCTTCAATAGTGCAATACATAAATATATCATATATAATAAGTCAATATAAGCACATTTAACTTTCAAATATACATAACCAACCAGTTTCTCCCCCTACCCACTCACCTAATGATAATTTAATAAAACATAGAAACAGATTTCCCCAATAACCTTACCCTATTAGTCATATCCTTTCATCCTCCCACCCATCCCAAAATCTCTATATATAAAATCGGAGGTATGTATGTGTGTGTGTATGTGTGTATGTGCCGCGATCACGCAAAAACGGCTTGACCGATTTGAACGAAACTTGGTATGCAGATCCCTCACTACCTGGGATGATATGTTCTGGGGGTCTCGCGGCCCACCTGCACACGTGGGCGGAGCTACAAACATAAAATCAGATTTCACCCATTCATGTCAATGGAAAAAATGTAAAAAGCTGCCATTCTCACAGTAATTCAAAAACGGCTTGACCGATTTGAACAAAACTTGGTATGCAGATCCCTCACTACCTGGGGTGATATGTTCTGGGGGTCTCGCGGCCCACCTGCACACGTGGGCGGAGCTACAAACAGAACATCTGATTTCACCCATTCATGTAAATGGAAAAAATGTAATAAGCTGCCATTCTCACAGTAATTCAAAAACGGCTTGACCGATTTGAACGAAACTTGGTATGCAGATCCCTCACTACCTGGGGTGATATGTTCTGAGGGTCTCGCGGCCCACCTGAACACGTGGGCGGAGCTACACACAGAAAATCAGATTTCACCCATTCATGTCAATGGAAAAAATGTAAAAAGCTGCCATTCTCACAGTAATTCCAACTATAAAACACTTTATATGACACTATAACCACTAGGGACATCTTTTCTATTCTACCACGGACACCATACATATAGAGTTTGTATGTTCTAACTGTGTTTGTAACTGTTTCCTTCATGCACCCCAGTTCATAATGTTATTACATTACATGAGTACTCACATATGCTGAACTAGGCAACAGGTTCCTTTCTGAACCGGGAAAAAACTGCATGGAGTTTCTTTTCAACCTGAGTTTCCACATATTGAGTTGTTTAAATCAATACTGAAACTTTTGGATGCCACTTATTCCAACAGATCTTCCTTTTCAGTTTAAGAGATTGCTAATTCCAGTGAGACTTGCATTCATTCACCACTATAAAGTATCTTTATTTGAATCCATTTACAGTGTTATTGCTATAATTAAATACCCGTGCAACGCCGGGGCATCAGCTAGTATAATATAATGTGAAAAGTGCTCAGTGTCCTTTGTCTCCTGCACAAATGGTGCCGCTAAGAGAACAAGTTTGGGACCATCAAAACACAAACAAGTTATTATAATGGCTACTTATGAAA
The DNA here is from genome assembly GCF_902459505.1 of Geotrypetes seraphini. Classification (NCBI taxonomy): domain Eukaryota; kingdom Metazoa; phylum Chordata; class Amphibia; order Gymnophiona; family Dermophiidae; genus Geotrypetes; species Geotrypetes seraphini. The sequence continues at coordinate 475,174,981 of NC_047084.1, forward strand.
ATGGAAAAGGTAGCACTTATCTTATATTGGAGGTAAATGATCTTGTTCCTTCATCATAACCAAATAGCGACCCGGCAGGAATTTTTCTTTGCTATTGTGCGAGTAACTGGTGCATGTTCATAAGGTTGTGCATAAAACAACTGCTCCTCTACTCAGACCTGAGTTTCACCCAAGCGGGCTTCCTCAGGAGGAGATTAATTGAGGCAGAGCAAGCTAAACAGCTCAGGCAGCATAACGCTATGCTTATCCAACTTCTTCCTATCTCCAGTATATAGCACATGCTATTCTGTCTAACCTCATTTACTACTGTATTACCTAAATATCCTGTATAACTCTTTAAATGTAAGTAACCTGGAACCTAGATAGGCATAGAGCGACCCAGAAACCGGAGGAGGAGATAAGGGGAGCGGAGAAGGCAGGAGAGGCGAGCAGAGGGGGCGGAGAAAGCCATCGGAGGAGGGGATTGAAAGAGGCAGTCGGGTCAGAGAGAAGAGACGAGGCGGGTGGTAGCTCCGCCCACTGCCGACGTCACACCCGATCTCGATCTCTCTCCCCCCATAAAAGGGGACGTGCCAACGGCGCGCGGCCGTTCGGCGCGCGGCGAAGGCGAGCAGCAAAGGCGCTCGCCTTAGCGAGATCGCCTTCGCGAAGAGCCTTAAGAAGAGCCAGAGGGCAGACTACAGGACACCTTAGGGCAGAAAGAGGTCCCCTCTTACCCACTAACAAGCAGGCTAAACACACTAACAAGCAGGCTAAACACACTCACAAGCAGGCTCTTTCTCAAGCAGGCAAAAACACTAACTAGCAGGCCAAACACTCTAACAAGCAGGCTCACTCTCAAGCAGGCTATAAAAAAACTAACAAACAGGATCATTTAGAAGCAGGCAACACACACTCACAAGCAGGTTCACTTACAAGTAGGCAAAAATACTCCGACAAACAGGCAGACCTCTCTAACTATATAGAAGGCAGCCCGACACAGTCACTCTCACACTGACCTTAGGCAGACTTTTCTAATTTCTCTTTTTATTTATCCAACTTGGATATGGCAGGGAGAACAAGAAGCGTTAAGACTACCATCAAGAACAGCATTCCTGTCACCGAGGGGTTGAAGGGGGTGGTCACGGCCTGCGCTCAGACAGAGGAGGACCCGAGACGGTGGACAGAGGTCGCTGTGCAGACCGAAGCCTTCCCCCAGCAGTATACCACAGTCTCTACGCAGACAGAGGAGGTGGAACAGCTGGACGGTGACATCTTGCAGGAACTATGGAACCTGAGGGAGGAGGTGAAACGCTTGCGGAGCATCCGAGAGGATGAGGCATTCATCGATGAGGTCGTCCAGGAGCTGTCCCACATCACCGTGCCGGCGCACGACGAGTCCATCCTCGAGACGCCCAAACCTTCAGCTTTGAGACCAATGATTGGGGTGCAGGAGGTGGCCGGAGACGCCGACTCCTGGCAGCTAGTAACCTCCTCCACAGGCAAGCACAGAAGACCCCCACCTTATTTAGCTTCATCTTCTTCTCTTTCTCGTACACAGGGTAGCTTCACATCAACCCCACAACTCACCTTGAGGAACAGATTCCAGATCTTACAGGAAGGAACGGCCGACGAGAATCAGGAAGACGCCCATCACACGACTCCAGTTCCGGGGACATCTGATCGACATCCCCAAAGGAAGCGCAGAGTAATAGTCATCGGGGACTCCATGTTGAGGGGCACCGAGGGACCAATATGCAGACCAGATATGCAGTCGAGGGAGGTCTGCTGTCTGCCTGGAGCCAGAATACGAGATGTGACAGCCTGTCTTGATAGGCTTCTCAGGCCCAAGGACCACTTCCCAATGCTGCTCATCCACGTCGGAACGAATGACACTGCCAAGAACACTCTGGAGGGCATAGCTAGAGACTTCGGAGCTCTGGGGGAGAGGCTGAAGCAGACAGGAGCACAGGTAGTATTCTCTTCAATTCTTCCTGTTAGGGGCAAGGGAAGAGACAGGGACGAATGTATTCTGAAGACAAATGAGTGGCTACAACGATGGTGCTGGGAAATGAACTTCGGATTCCTGAATCACGGGGAGGCACTACAGGGACTCCAGGGATCAGACGGACTCCACCTGACCAACAGAGGTAAGAACGTCTTCGGACACCGAGTAGCCCGCCTGCTTCGAAGGGCTTTAAACTAGGTAAGTTGGGGGAGGGTACCCATTTATATACCGGAGCAGTAAGTAACAATCCTAATAAGGTGAACCAAAACTCCACTTCTAAGTCAGAGGTAAGTACCCTTGCTGCAAAAGATTCGCTAGGAGACACTCTAATTCAGATGGGTAACTCTCTAAAGGAGTTTAGACACAAAGAGTGGAGAGCTATGTATGTAAATGCACACAGCCTAGGGAATAAATTTCTAGAACTAGAAACAGAAATAGTAAATGCAGACCTAGACGTGGTAGCAATATCCGAAACATGGTTCACTGACTCTCGTGGGTGGGATATAATTATACCAGGATATAACCTGCTTCGCCAAGATAGAGAGGGTAAGTTGGGAGGTGGGGTAGCACTTTACATCAAAGAGAACATCAAGACAACTAGGATCACAGATATCAAGTACACTGGGGAATCCATCTGGGTAAACCTGGCCAGAGGCGGAGAGAAATGCCTATACCTCGGTGTGGTATACAGACCTCCAAGACAATCGGAGGACAAAGACAATGAATTAATTGAAGACATTGAGAATATCACCTTACGGGGGGACGTTGTCCTGTTAGGGGACTTCAACATGCCTGATGTAGACTGGAACACGTTCTCAGCAACAACTTGTAGTAGCAAGAGGATATTAACATCCATGAAGGGAGTACAGCTCAAACAAATGGTACTAGAGCCCACTAGGGCCCAGGCCATCCTGGACCTGATACTTACGAACGGGGAAAGCATCACGGAAGTCTTGGTGGGAGAAACGCTGGCAACCAGTGACCATAACATGGTATGGTTCAACCTTAGAAAGGGCTTCCCTAGATCACAAACAAAAACGAAGGTACTCAATTTCCGGGGCACTGACTTCGCAAGCATGGGTGATTTCGTCCATCAAACGCTACAGGCTCAAGAAACAACGGATGATGTGGAAGCTATGTGGTCAACACTGAAAAGGACACTACACGAAGCAACTATCCGCTACATAAAATCGGTAAATAAACAACAAAGAAAGAAGAAACCCCGTTGGTTCACTGATGAGATCTCACACCTAGTCAAGGACAAGAAAAGAGCATTTCTTTCATACAAACGCACCGGGGAGAAAGAAGCTAAAATTGAATACAAGACAAGGTCTGCAGCGGTCAAAACAGCAGTCAGGGAGGCCAAACTTCGAGTGGAAGAAACTCTAGCAAAGAACATTAAGAAAGGGGACAAATCCTTCTTCAGGTATATTAGTGACAGGCAGAAGAACACAAATGGGATAGTACGTCTTAGAACAGCAGATGGGATTTATGTGGAAACAGATTCCGAAAAAGCCAAACTACTGAACGATTACTTCTGCTCAGTCTTTACCTGCGAGGCACCTGGACACGGGCCACAGCTGGAAGCAAAGCCAAGCAAGGAAAACCCATTTCAGAATCTTGGGTTCTCACCAGCTGATGTTTACAGCGAACTGTCAAGACTCAAGGTAAGCAAAGCCATGGGACCAGACAAATTGCACCCACGAGTTCTCAGGGAGCTGTGCGATGTCCTGGCGGAACCGTTAACCATGCTCTTCAATCTCTCCCTAAGTACAGGGAGAGTCCCCCTGGACTAGAAAACAGCTAACGTCGTTCCTCTGCACAAAAAGGGTTGCAGAGCGGAGGCTGCAAATTACAGACCAGTGAGTCTCACATCAATAGTGTGTAAACTCATGGAAACACTACTTAAATGTAAATTAGACACGATTTTGGATGAGGGGAATCTAAGGGATCCTAGTCAACATGGATTCACTAAGGGTAGGTCATGCCAATCCAATCTTATCAGCTTCTTTGATTGGGTAACAGGAAAGCTGGACTCGGGAGAGTCTCTGGACATAGTGTACTTAGACTTCAGTAAAGCTTTCGACAGCGTCCCACACCGTAGACTATTAAACAAGATGAAATCAATGGGGTTAGGCGAGACACTAATTGCATGGGTCAAAGATTGGCTGAGTGGAAGACGTCAGAGGGTGATGGTCAACGGCACCCTCTCTGAGACATCGGAGGTGACCAGCGGAGTGCCACAGGGCTCTGTCCTGGGTCCACTCCTTTTTAACATATTCATAAGAGACTTGACCCAAGGGCTTCAGGGTAAAGTAACTCTATTCGCTGATGACGCCAAACTATGTAATATAGTAAGTGAAAGCAATCTGCAGGATAGTATGACGCAGGATCTGCTTACGTTGGAAAACTGGTCCTCGACATGGCAGCTGGGCTTCAACGCTAAGAAATGTAAGGTTATGCATCTCGGTAGCAGAAATCCATGCAAACCTTACACCTTAAATGGAGAAACACTAGCTAGGACTTCAGAAGAAAGAGACTTGGGAATAATCATCAGTGCAGACATGAAGGCCGCCAAACAAGTAGAGAAGGCCTCATCCAAAGCAAGGCAACTTATGGGATGTATCAATAGAAGCTTCGTTAGCCGCAAATCTGAAGTCATAATGCCACTGTACAGAACCATGGTGAGACCTCATCTGGAATACTGTGTGCAATTCTGGAGGCCACATTACCGTAAAGACGTGCTTAGAGTTGAGTCGGTTCAGCGGATGGCCACTAAGATGATCTCGGGGCTCAAGGGTCTCTCGTACGAAGACAGACTAAACAAATTGCAGCTCTACACTCTAGAGGAGCGCAGGGAGAGGGGGGACATGATTGAGACATTTAAATACATCACGGGACGTGTCGAGGTGGAAGAAGACATCTTCTTTCTCAGGGGACCCTCGGTCACAAGGGGACATCCATTCAAACTCAGAGGAGGGAAATTCGATAGTGACATTAGGAAGTATTTCTTCACAGAAAGGGTTGTGGATCACTGGAACAAGCTTCCAGAGCAGGTGATCAAGGCCACCAGCGTTATTGACTTTAAGAATAAATGGGATGCCCTAGTAGGATCCTTAAGAGGGTCGAGTTAAGGAACTAGGTCATTAGTACTCAGACTTAATGGGGTGGGTCAGTAGAGTGGGCAGACTTGATGGGCTATAGCCCTTTTCTGCCGTCATCTTTCTATGTTTCTATAGTCCTTTTCTATTGACCCTATAGTACACAAAAATGAAAATTGCTCAAATTTACCCATCCAAACTTTTAAAGTCTTTATCTCTTGTTATTTATAACCCCACATTTGGCACTTTTTCACTCAGCAGGTCACAGATATACATACACTTCTCCCTCCGTATCCATGGTTTCCGTATCCGCGGATTCGTTTATTCATGATTTTTCGGCTGCTGACTCCGCCCCCTAATTTTTGTCACTGAACTCGGCATTTAACATTGGAAATCGCTGCTCCCGGTGGTTCCTGAAGGAAATCGCTGTTCCCGGGTGTTGTATGGAGCAAATCGCAGGTCAAGTTATTCACGATTTATTATGTTTTTCAGGTCTATTTTACCAAAAAAACAGCAAATAACATGCAAAAAGTTATTCGCGGTTTTCAGTATTCACGACTATGTTCTGCTCACATCTCTGGTGAATACAGAGGGAGAAGTTTATATGTATGTGTATATAATTATGTCTGCATCCTCTCATGCTCTCAGCTTGTTTAGCACTGAATTGATAATTATATCAGTAGCTGTGCTAACAGTAAATAATGTCATAGTTCTATTCCAACTTCGTCCTTTGAGCCTTCATGCTGCCCCAGAGTTACTTACCTGTAGCAGGTCTCAGGACAACAAAAAAATGAATCCTCACAACGTGGGTGACCTTATCCAACAGAGCATCAAGTGGAGCTTGGTCGAATGCCAAATTTGTACATGCAATTTAATTATTTGAAGAGGTAATTTGTGCCGATAATTGGGTGCTATCAATTATTGCTGTTAATTGGCAATAATGCATGCATCCGCGGTTATGGAATAATTTGCCCATAGATTTGAGAAAAGAAGAATCATATATAAATTTTAAAATACACCTAAAAGCACATTTTTTCCAATTGGCTTTCTCAAAATGAATAATTCAGTTTGGGACTATAATCTGTATTTATATAGTGATTAATTTTTGATATGAAAAACAATCTTTTAACTGTATGTATTAATTATGGTTTACTGAGATTTGATTGTTTTCATTAGAATTGCTTTTAGAATTAAAATTATTATTATGGAGATCTCTTGATTGCTTAGTATTTTAGGATAAAAAACAAACAAAAACAAATATTTTTAACTTTTGCTTTTACTCTTTTCTATCCTGTTTTTAAATTGAGTTCCTTTCTTGATGAATGTTCATTGTATATTGTACGCCGCTTGGATCTTTTTTTAGGCTGTTATCCGGTATAGAAAGTTTTTAATAAACATAAACATCTTTATAGATGCTATTCTGTAAAGATGTGTGTGTAAATTTTTTCAGGTGGATCAAAAAGGGCTTGGCCATGGTAGGGATATGGGGGGGGGGGTGTCAAGGGCATTTTTACAATTTGCACACAGTGTTAAAGAATTTGGGGGCTCTGTGCCTAAATTTAGGTGCAAAGATTTACAACAGGGTGGTGTAAATCTTTGTGCCCAAAATTGGGCTTGGATCCCAGAACTGGTGTGCCTCGAAGAGATTCAGGGTGTGTCATGAGAGATTCCAAAATTGTACTTTATTTCTAAAAATTCCCTTCAGAAGTATATTGTACTCTTGAATAGATGACATGTACATAGAGTGTCCGTGTGCATAAGGATACAACCGCCCAGACAAGCATCATCTTTGATGTGTTTGGTCCTTGAAAACTAACAGGAAGTCATTTTATTTTTATTTTTTTTGCAATAGCTAACCTTTTTTTAAAAAAAAATAATCTTTATTCATTTTTCCATCTTACAACAAGTGTATAAACAATCAGACATTTGAAATTGAATTCCTCACTTGAATTACTTTCATATATAACATTGATACATAAAGTTTACTCCCTTTCCTCCCCCCCTTTACTTAACTAATACAATCAAATATATTATATATATATATTTTTTTTTCCATTGATCTAACAATTAACATTTAGAACCCCCTCCTATCACCATATTTGCATTTGTACTTATAACTATTTGCAATATTTCAATATTTGCTTTTGTACTTATAATGAAAAATGGTATCTAATCATCACAATAATTTAATGGCCTCCAAATCTCTTTGAATTTATTATAATTTCCTTTTTGTATAGCTATTATTTTTTCCATTTTATAAATATGACACAACGAATTCCACCAGAAATTATAGTTGAGTCTACTCCAATTCTTCCAATTACTTGTAATATGTTGTATGGCGACTCTTGTCATAATCAATAAAAGCTTGTTATTGTTTGATGAAATTTGGCTCCTTGTTCTCATTGACATACCAAATAGAATCGTATCATACGATAAGGCCACAGGATTCTCCAATAAACAATTTAATTGGCCCCAAATTGATTTCCAAAAGACCAAGATAAAGGGACAATAGTATAACAAATGATCTAGTGTCCATATTTCAAGATTACAATGCCAGCATCTATTAGACTTAGAGCCATTTAACTTCTGTAATCTAACCTAACTTGAGCAACAAAGCAATCAAGGCTTTGTTACGGTTTGGATCTTCTTATCTTTGTGAATTTGAATTTTCAGCTCTGACAAAAATTGCAAAAAAGAGTACGACTGCATATGGTGGATGAGGAAATGCATGTTTGCTTGTTGACTATCGAGCCATGTTTCAAGTTAATTTGCACTCAAAAACAAGCACATCCATCGCATTGATTAGTAATTCTATTCTATCAACTTTAATTTTACCGTTGTTACAATTACCCATACATAGCTTAAAGAGCTTTAAATAAATAACTCTCAAATTGAGACACACTGATTTATAGAATAGTGTTTAGTGTGCATTTGTTTTTGCGCCCAAATTTGGGCACCATTTACAGAACTGAGCCCCATCTCCCACCTGCCACTGTCACATGGGACCATGCTAGTCCACTACAAGCTTAAGAAGGATACAACCCTTAGGGAGAGGGTATGTGACAATTTGTATTCTGCTGTCCTTAGAGAACTTCTGCTACAGGTTAAGGAGGGAATTCACAAAACTAATAAAGGCATTAAGATAACCATTTTTTAAACATTGCCCAAATAACATCTTGCATGTAAGCTGTTGCATTTATTGCATCAAATTAGATGTACATAATCCAAGTGTCAAGGTTGCAGGCTGCTATACTAATGTGCAACCATTAATGTGTATTAATTATCACATGTTAGAAGACCATGTGAGATGACATGCAAAATCAATTTGGAACTAAGTTTCTCAAAATTAAAGTTAGCAGGCAAGTTGATGCAAAAACACACAATTAAACCTGCCAAGGTCATTTTAGGTTTCTCACAGAAACGAGTCTGCATTAACATTCAGATATTTTGGGGAATGGGGGGAGGGTAGGTTTCAGGAGGGGGGTATGGAGGGTGGCTTTGGGAGGGGGTTTGGATTGTCTTCTCGTATTGGTTGGGGTGAAGGTGGGGTGAGTTGCTTTGTGTAGCTTTGTTGCTATATAGGGGGGACAGGCACCATGCTGATGATATATTTGCTACTGTTATGACGCTGTTAACTCTTAATAAAACAAATTTGAACATAACATTCAGATATTTTAATGTGCATTATTTTACTATACGCTCAAAGAGAATAAGTCAATTTACCTAATTATGCAGATCATTACCTATTTAGTCAAAGAGTATGTTGATATCTGTCATAGGTGAACACGAGTTAAAAACATCAGTAATGCACAATAATGATCATCAACACACTTCGGCACAAAAGCTTTTTGGATATGTAATTATCTGATACCATAAAAATAATGTAGCAAGCTAAATATCCACAAAGTTAACAATGGTTTTCATATTTTTTGAAATGTGCTGATACAATGAAACTAAAAAAAAAAAGGAAGACTGTACCGTGCTGCTTCATTGATAAGACCACCAGCTTTTACTTCTGTCAGGTGCTGAGGAAAGAGAAAAAAAAATTATTTTCAGACCAAGCAAAATATCAAATATAACACCACCAAAATCACAATATTTACAAATCAATATAAAAAGCACTTGCTTTAACTTATTCTCTCTGCAATGAAACTGCAATCACTTGGATATTTTCATATTATTTATATATATAATTTTGAAATATCTATGAAAAAGTATATTTATTATGTACTTATTTTTAAAATGTATAGACTGCTCAAAACTAAGGGCTCCTTTTATCAAGGTGCACTAGCAGGGTTAGCGCGTCGGACATTTAATCATGCGCTAACCGCTGCGGCAAGCCAAAAAGCTAACGCTTCGTCAATGGAGGCGTTAGCGACTAGCGTGGCAGGCGGTTTAACGCGCGGTATTGTTTAAGACAAACAACATAAGAGTCAGATGTATAACAACATTAATTCTTTGCAATTCTCATAAACTTGATGCTACAGGATCTACTGTATATCAGAATCCAAATTCTCCCATTCTTAACAGTTCTCATATCATATTATAAAAACTTCATTAAAATTTGGGAACCATTAACGTCCTTTTGTCATGATTGATGCCATTTTCCTAATAGTTCTATATTTAATATGTAAGATAAGGGTGGGGTGGGGGGAGGGTTTCTATTATATGAAAAATAAAAATTACTAAAAGGATTTCAGGATGGGAGAGGGAGGGTTATATTTACAACTATAAGTTATAATGATAAGATGTACAAGTGGTTAAATCTATGTTATTGTGTTGCAATTTTTGTACACTTGATGAAAGTTTTAAAATGAATAAAGAATTATAAAAACAAAACAAAACAACAGTTCTCATACACTTATTTTTACAAAATTGCATTGTCAATAATAACATCCTCCCTTCATATATTACATGAAAGCATCCACAAATAATTGAGTTTACAATAATCTCTTAAAAATCACACGGTAAGTAATCAATGGCCCCCAAATCTTTTTAAACTTATGATAATTTCCTTGTTGCATGGCAAGCACCCTCTCCATTTTGTAAATATGACATACTGAATTCCACCAAAAGGTATAATGATCAGACATCTTAAACACCTTGGTATTATATAAGATATAGGGGGGTGGGATTGGGAAAGATAATAATTGCTAATTGTGTTATTATAAATAAATGGGTGGGTGGGAAGGGATTCTTTTATATTTATATATTTTAAGGATTATAAGTAAGATTGTCAACTAGCATTGAATATGAACTTAGCCAGTTAAGTTACAGCTAGTCAAAAAAATCTTCTATTCAAATGCTGGTCTTTCCTCCTAAACACTGAGAGTGAGACTGACTGATGGGAAAAGGACTTCATCTTGGACAAGAATGAGGGCATCATCCTTATTGTTATTCCTTCATCTGACAACACCAAAAAAGGATCCCCTCTCTGGGATATTAGGGTCCTCTCCAGACAATAGCTCATAAAATCCTCAAACAGTTAGATAGCCAGTGGCTAGTTCTAGGGCAACCTGGGGCCTTGAATTCACTAAGATCCTTAACCAGTTTTATAAATTCTCTCGTAACAAGTGCTTGCCCCTAAAGAAGAGTTTGCTCAAGAGCATCTTGAATGCAAGAATGCCCCAACAACCTCTAGCCATATCTATTTGCGGCCTTGCTCCCTCCTGGACTTCTAATCTGGAATCCCTGAGGAAACAGCCTGGAAGCTGCCCTGCAAGGCCAGGTATCTCAAAAGCATGCCTCAAGAACACCTCTGTTTTCCTATCCTGTGGATCTATTATGACTAAACCCCCTTCCATAAGAACTGTTGCCTTACGAGTCATGGCTATCACCAGACCATTCACTTTAAGCATGTTTCTCTGCTTGATTGTGAAAAGCCTATTAATGGCTCTTTCTAGCTTTAGACCAGAATATGGCATCTCCCATGCTATAATGCTCAAGCTACTGATCATCCCATAAGTGAGAAAAGCACTAGACAACTTCCTGATCCCCCTCCAGAAAAGCATCCTCTAAGGTTTTTCTTCCTCTTCTCCCTCCTCAGAAATCTCCAGTGCTCTAAGCACCTGCAATATCAGAGGCAGCAGTAGCTCCTCTTTAAAAACCCCTTCACCAGACCACAGCAGCAAATCTGGTGATAAGGACCTCATATCCTCTTGGTTCTAATCATAGTCCCACCAAGCCTGCTTGCTTTGACTTGGAGCCATATTCTACAGGGGAAAGGTGACTTCTGCTCTCAAACCATCCCCACTTGAGGCAAAAGGCATAATGCTCAAGCAACAAAATCTTTAAGAAAAAGTGGGGAAAATGTAAGAATTCTTGCTGTCCCTTGATCTTCAGAAGATTGTATTTCCCAAGGCTCCTCAACGAAGATGACAGAAAGACCCAACTTCATGGTCTCCAATGGTTACTCACTCAGCTAAAATAGTGTCTGGTCTCATAAGGCAGAACTTACTGCTACCACTGCCCCTGAGGCTACCTCTTCCCATGCTTACTACCGGTAATAGCGTATTCCCAATGATTTAGCTTGTTTAGGCCAAGCACCTTCACAGGAGCAGCAAAGCTCAGGTGCAATGCTACATCAGTGACAAGAGACCATGGGCTGAGCAGCACTAGCTGCACTCAGCCCTCAGTCTGAACTGACATTCCCACAGTAAGAAGGTTTTCCTTCTGACTCACTGTGGCTGTGAAACCAGTCTTCTTGTTCACAGTTGCACTGAGAAACAGATGGGGCCCCTGTTTCTCCCCTCGCCCCGAAAGCCAACACTGCTGTCCTCTATTTTATTATTTTTATCACTCACATTTATTCTCTATTTATGGACTAATGACTCTGCTCACCTCCAGTCAAGTAGGAAGGGGAAAGAAGAGAAGAGGTAGGAACTTAGAGGGGAAAGATCAAAACAAACCAGTCCAGCTTTGGTCCATTCCTGGGTCAAGAAATCAAAGTTCCTTCTGGATTAGAAGTCCATGTAGCTATATCATATGATACAATTCTATTTGGGACGTCTATGAGAATAAAAAGTCAAATTTCATCAAGTAATAATAAACTTTTGTTAATAATGACAGGAGTCGCCATTCAGCATATTACCAGAAATTGGAAAAATTATACTAGATTTAATTACACCTTCTGGTGGACTTTGTTGTGCCATATATTCAAAATGGAAAGAACAATTGCCATGCAAAACGGGAATTATAATAATTTTAAAAAGATTTGGGGGCCATTGATAACATATTGCAATGATTAGACACCTTTTTACACTAAAAGTATATTTATAATAATGGGAAAGGGGGGATTTATTGTTATATTATTGGTCTTAATCAATATTTTAGATTATAACACATGTATGATATGCTTGATTTATAATACTTGTGGAAAGGGGGGGTGGGGGAAGGGTTTAATTTATGTTTTTAAGATGACAATAGATAAGAATGTCAAGTGATATGTATGATTCTAATTGATGTAATATTGTACACTTGATGAAAGATGAAAAAATGAATAAAAAATTGGGGAAAAAAAGAAGTCCCTGCTTATGGCTCTGTCTAGTCATGGGAGATTGATTCATGACCATTACTAATGCCAGCGAACCAGACTCACTCAGCTGCATGGACCAATCACATACCATGTGATGTAGACAGAGAAATACTGTCTATTTGCCGGTAGGGGAGTGATTTTGTGGGATAATTATTTATTAGGATTTATTTACCACTTTTTTTTAAAAAGAATTCACACAGTGGTGTAAAGCAAGACTAGGAGATGATAAAGATGTATAAATGAGTTGAAAAGTCTATCTCTCTATATGGGGACAAAATAACTATCTAGAATTTTAACAAGAAAATAGACCAAATCTGGCATGGAAGAATGCATGGTAAATGATACATCAAGTTTCTTATAACTGATTATATAATATTAACTAGAAATAAAAATATTTGAAATTATAAAATATGTACCCTTTCTTACTCCATCCCCAGGAATGCTTCCTCCTCTACAGTGGGCAAAACAGCATTATGCAGAAAATTCTAGCTGGATATCAAGCAGATACCATATATACTCAAATATAAGTTGGTCCAAGTATAAGACGAGGTACCTTTTTTCCCCAAAAAAAGGTTGACTCGAATATAAGATGAGGGGGGGGGGGGTTAATATTCATATGCCCTGCCAGGATCTGTGCCCTGCCCCCCTCCCTCCCTCCCTGCCAAGCTCTGCATCTAGTCCCCCTCCCTCCCTGCCAGGCTCTGCAACCAGTTCTCCTCCCTGCCATGTATCCTGTCCCCCTCTCTCCTGATTGTCTTGCAGGCTTCCACTAGGTCTACCGTATGACCTGGTGGGCCAGAATAGGAGGGATCCCCTCCTGTATTCTGTCCTGGCTGACTCTGCCAATTTTTTTTTTTTACCTTCCTTCCACCTCCCCCCGCATACCTTTTTGAATCCCTGGTGGTCCAGTGGTGTACCAGGCAGGAGCACGCTTTCTATGCTCCTGCCCCATGCTGAGCCCCTCCCTGAATGGCAGTCTCGAGTTCTCGTGGCCCAGCAGTGTACCGGGCATGAGCGAGCTTTCTCATTCCTGTCCAGCACTGAGACACTCCCCTGAATGGCTGCCGCGAGTTCTCATGAGAATTGTTTTACCTGAAGAAAATTACCTTTCCTATAGGTAGTAAAAGTATACACACTTTTTGCCTGTGTGGTCAGTTATACATCTTGAACATTACATCTACCAAATGCACTCACACCTCCAGAAACAATATAAAGCAGTGTTACCCAAGTCCTGGAGTACCCCCTTGCTAGTCAGGTTTTCAGGTTGTCCACAATGAAAATGCATAAATAGGTTTGAATACACCATCCCCATTACATACAAATCTCTTTCAAGCATATTCATTCAGGACACCCTGAAAATTCGACTAACAAAGGGGTTTTTCCAATATATTAATAGTGACCCAAGATACTCAGACTAATATGAATAAGTTCAGTCAGCAGCAAACAATTAGTATTACCACACATAAGACAAATTTCAACATCATAACGCAGACCATGGAAGGGTAAAGGATGATTATACCCACTGAAACACATACATCATATTTATGTACTTTTACACCCTGCATTTTCAGCACCCACTGCAGGTATCCAATTGGCACCTTTGCTGACTAGACTTTTCAATTCCTTCAAACATGACAAGCAAATTTTGCCTTTTTTATGCGGCTTGTGGGGATGGATAGCAGTTTTGCCAAAGCCAGGGAAGGATGCTATGTTATGTAGCAGTTATAGACCCATCTCCCTGTTGGGCATTGAAAAGTTGCTGTTCTTATATGGGTATTTGCCTCCTACCTGCAGTCCATATTTTGCATCCACAACAGATATAATACCTGCAAATAAATACAGAGACAAGAATTTAGAAAGAAGGCACTTATCATATGCTTCAAAGAGGGTAGGATATTAGCCTTTATAATAATTACACAAATTTAATAACAGAAAACTAAAAGACAACTGGATTTGTTAAAAGTTAGGATAGAAGTTTATAAATTCATGAATGGGGTACAACAGTTATTTAACCTGTCAAACATCACAAAAACAAGAGGACACTCTATGAAACTGACAACCAGCAGGCTGAAAAACCACAGAATGCTTTTCTTCATACAATGTAGGATTAAATTGTGGAATCAGCTGCAAATGATGTGGTCAAGGGGACTAACCTAGTGGGATTCAAAGGGGCTTGGATAAGTTTCTGAAAGAAACACCATCAAAAATGTGTGGCGCAGTGATTAGAACTACATCCTCAGCACCCTGAGGTTGTGGGTTCAACTCTCATGCTGCTCCTTGTGACCCTGGGCAAGTCACTTAATCCCCCTTTGCTCCAGGTACATTAGAGAGAGTGTGAGCCCACTGGGACAGATAGGGAAAAGTAGTTGAGTACTTGAATGAAAACCACTTAGGCTATAAGTGGTATATAAATACTAAAAAATAAATAAAAATATTAAGCAAGTAGACTGGGGAGAGCTACTGCTCATTCCTAGGAGAAATAGATGCATTTTTTGGGATCTCCTGTGTACTTGTGATCTGAACTAGTCACTGTCGAAGACTGGATGTGAGGAGGGGCGTGGCTTAACGCGAACACAAGATGGACGTGTGATCGCGACGCTCCCCTTCAACTAGGCAAAGATTACTAAAAAAAAAATTATCCCTTAATGCTAATTTCAAAGAAAAACAATTAAAATTGCTGATGTAAATGTGGTATATTGATATTGCCCTCCTCTGCCGAAATTGAGATATTGGCATGAGAGAAAGGAGCCAGGGAGAAAAATCGACAGTTTTTTTTTTGAGCTGAAACGGCAAAGTATCGGAGGCAGGTGGCTGACGGGCTTGAGGATCTCTGTGGAAGGCAGACTTGTGCCTCCGAGCCTGGTAACGGAACCCTGAAAGAGGAAGAAAAAGGAAAAAAAAGTCTGTCGATTTATTTTTCAAGTAAGTTGCTGACAGTGTGGCTGTTGGTTTCTGAGCTGAAACGGCTTGGCGTCGAGAGCAAGGCTATTGACGGTGCGAGAGACAGACATAATTTTAAATATTAATCCGAAGAAAGACTTATGCCGCCGGAGATGAAATAAAGCCTGAGGGAAGAGAACCAGAAATAAGATCGCCGGTTTTTTGTTTCAGAGCTGGAAAGGCGCGGCAAAGTTAAAAAGCTACTTACTTGTGTCGCCAAAACTAAAATAGCCCTGAGGGAAGGGAAAGGAAAAGGAGTAAAATCTATTTCTCTTTCATTTTGTTTTGTTTGTCTAGGCAAGCTATTGACAGTGTGACAGTTTGAAATCTCTATTTTACTGAGGAGAAAACTAGTGCTGAGGAAAGGGAGACAGATCTGTTTTTTTTTCTTCACTGTGTTTTTTTTTTAGGCTGATAAGGCATAATATTAAATACAAACATAACGATTGAGGAGAAGATAAAATCCAATTGTTTTCTTCTGTGTTGAATGACATCAAAGATAACTGTGGAGAAATAAAATTGGCAAAAAAATGTGGTAACTGATACTACCCTACACCTGACAAAAATAAAATAAAGCTCTGAGGGAATAAAGGCCAAAAAGAAAATCTGTTATTTCCTTACTGGCAAAACAGAGGAAAAAAAAAAAATTAAGAGTGCCTATATTCTCAAAGGCGGATAGTGACATGGTGTTGAGGGATGAGATTTCCAATGAGCTGAACGACAAAAATTAAAAAGAGGCTTGAGGACCACGGTAAACTGACATTGAACAAGCCGAAGATAAAAGGAAAAAAGATAAAAGCTTCCTCAATTTAAACTAATTTTGGTGAGAGGACAGTGCCTGTCAGTCTGAAATTAAGGCAGTTTGAAATAGACCTCCTCTGCCATTTTTTTTTGAAGAGGGTAAAGAGCTGGACAGGAACCCTGAAGGAAGAGATTCAAAAAAAAGAGTTTGCTATTTCCTCAACAACATAGCATCGAAGACGAGTCATTGAATATAAAGATTGTGGACAAGGTAAAATCTGTAAAAATATAGAAATAAGTTCAGGAAAATGGCAAGTACCAGACAAAATAAAAATGAGGCTGGTACGTCAGCAAAAAGACAGAAGCAGGATCAAAACACACCAAGTAAGATCCCACTTCCTGCTGAAGAACCTGATATATTGAGTAAAGCAGAAGTTATGGAAGAATTAAGACAAATTAAAAAGATGCTTAAGGAAACTGTGACCAATATGGCTGAAATGAAGGAAGAGATACTGAACATCCACAGACAAATGGAAGTAAATAATAAAAGAACAACTGTATTAGAAACCAAAATGGAGGTCATAGAAAGTGAAACAAACAGATGTAAAAATGACAGTCTGGAACTGAATAAATTGAAAGATCAACTGGAAGACTATGAAAATCGAGGAAGAAGGAAAAATATTAAACTTTTAGGAATACAAGAAAATTTAGAAGGGAAAAATACTATACAATTTCTGGAAAACTTAATTCCAAAAATATTACAACTGGAATTAAAACAACCACTTGAAATAGAAAGGGCGCATAGGATCCCAGTAAAAAATGTAGAAAATAAAGGCAGGCCAAGACCGCTAATATTCAAAATGCTTAGATACCAACAAGCATTAGAAATATTAAATGCTGCCAAGAAAGACAAAAATCTAAACTACAAAGGATCCAGAATATGGTTTTTGCCGGATTTTGCAAAAAACACAGCAAATAAAAGAAAGAGACTATTAGACATGAGACCTCAACTAAAAGAAAAGGGATATAAATACGGATTATATTATCCGACAAAAATGAGAGTATCATCTGGAGATAAATCTTTGTATTTTGACGATCCAGAAAAACTAAAAGCCTTTCTTTCAAAATCAGAACCTATGACATTTTAACATAAAACATCAAGATTGGTTTTGATGACATTGTGAAAAATTATAAAAATATGAGACATTGAAATACTGAAGAAAGGAAAACATGAACTAAAGAAAAGACAATAAAAATATAAAAAGAAAAATATAAGATATAGGAAAAATATCAATACCATATTAAATATATGTTTAAGATATAAATTTATGACGTAAATTATAATACTAGGAAAATATAAATTAAAAATTGATAAAGAATAAAGATACATTAATGAAATGTTAAGAACAAAAAATGATTAAAGATAGTAAAGATTAATATAGATAGATAGAAGGGGATATTGATTGAATATTGGTTGCCTAGAGGGGAGGGGAATGTTCGGATTGCTGTTCCAATGTGTGTCCTTAAGCAGTCATTATATTGGGTGGGAAAGGGAGGGAAAAAGATGGGATTTATTAGAATGATTAAAGAAAAGATTAATAAGGGAGTGGATACTTCAGGGGTAAATATGTGTGTCATAGAAAATAATTTTTGGATTTTAAATATGAAAGAAGAAGGGAAAAGGACTATAATGATAAATATTAGAATGTATAATGTCTTTTAAGATATACTCTATTAATGTCAATGGCCTGAATCATGTAATCAAAAGGAAAAAAGTATTAGCATTTTTAAAAAAGCAAAATGCGGATATTTACTGTCTGCAGGAGACCCATCTTAATATAAAAGAATCACAGAAACTAATGGGTGGGTGGGTAAAAGAATGTTTTTTTGCTCCAGCAGAGGGTAAAAAAGCAGGGGTAGCAATTCTTATAAATAAAAAATGTATGGCCAAGATTAAGGTAATAAATTCAGACCCACATGGAAGATGGATACATGTCGATATAGGTATGGGAAATAATGCCCTGACGTTGTTTAATATATATGCCCCTAATTCGAATCAATCAGAATTTTTTAAAAAGTTACAGAATATGTTGTTACCACTGGCTGCTTCTAATTTAGTGGTAGCTGGAGATTTTAATGCTGTAATGGATCCATTATTGGATAAAAAACCAGGTAAAAGTATAAAATCTTTAGGTTTAGACAATTTGGCTCAATCATGTGATTTGAAAGATATATGGCGTATTCTTCATTTTAATGATCAGGAATTTTCATTTTGTTCACAGGTTCATAAATCATTTTCAAGAATAGATTATATTTTTGTTTCAACAAATAAAGTGCAACAAGTGATTAAAGCTTCCATAGATCCTATTATTATTTCGGATCATGCGGGAGTATGGATAGAATTACAATTAGATCAATTGGAGAATGGTAGACCTCTTTGGAGATTTGATAATGCATTGCTTGTGGATGATAAATTTTTGGAAAATTTTAAAACACAAATTAACGATTTCTTTCAAATAAATTTAGTGGAGGATACATCTATTGAGAATGTATGGGATGCATTTAAAGCAACTATGAGGGGTAATATTATATCATATTCAGCTTTTGTTAGGAAACAGATTAAAATACAATATATAGAATTAGAAAAAGAAATAAAAATATTAGAAGCTAAATTGGTAAGTAAATGGGAACATGAAGTATTGCAAGCTCTTTTGAAAGCAAAAGGTAAATATAATGAATTAACTTCAAAAATGATAAGAAGAGATTTGTTTTCCAAGCAAACAATGTATTATGGAAATTCTAATAAGGCGGGAAGATTATTGGCAAATTATCTTAAAGCAAAAAAAAGAAGAACTAATATAAATGGAATAAAAGATGATAATGGTATAATAACCAATCAAACAAATATAATATTAAAACAATTTCTAAAATTTTATAAAGACCTGTATTCTTCCGAGCCTTATTTGGAGAGACAAAAAGATGGAAAAAATTTTTTAGATTCTATTAATGGACCTAAGATCCCTGATCATGTAAAACGGAGTTTAGATGAACCTATATCATTAAAAGAATTAGAAACAGCATTGAGATCTCTTAGAGTTGGATCCGCTCCAGGTGGTGATGGTTATACAGTAGAATTTTATAAAACATTTCAAAATGTCCTTTCCCCACATTTACTAAATTTATATCAAACACAATTTATAGAAGGTGATATTAAAGGTACTATGGCTGAATCAATAATAATTGTTTTGCCCAAGCCAAATAAAGATCCTACTTTGGTTTCGAACTACAGGCCTATATCTTTAATAAATGTGGATAATAAACTTTTGGCGAAAATTTTGGCTTTGAGATTAGCCAAAGCTCTACCACACATTATAGATATGCATCAAACGGGTTTCGTTGCTAAAAGACATTCCTCTAATAACTCTAGAATATTGTTTCATATGTTAAATATATCAAAAAAAATGGATGAACCGACTTTTACAGTTTCCTTAGATGCAGAAAAAGCGTTTGATAGGGTTGAATGGAATTTTATGTATCAGGCTTTAGAATGGTTTGGTATAGGTTCTGGATTTATACAAATGGTAAAAACTTTGTATAGCTTCCCTATTGCAAGATTAAATATTAATAATATGATATCTGATGGTTTTCAATTTCAGAGGGGAGTTAGACAGGGATGTCCTTTGTCTCCATTGTTATTTGATGTTGTATTAGAACCCTTATTATTAGCAATACAACAAGCGAGGGAGATACAGGGTATTCCATATTCAGATATGGAATATAAAATTTCGGCTTATGCTGATGATATTTTGCTTTATTTGAGAAATCCAGACTCTACCTTATCTTCTTTATTGGAATTAATTGATAAATTTGGCAAATTTTCAGGTTATAAAATTAATTGGAATAAATCTGAAATTATACCTTTAAATATTCATTGTGTAAAAGGATTATTTGACACTTTTCCATTCATATGGAAAGAAGAAGGATTTAAATATCTTGGCATTCAAGTTAAAAATACAATTGAAGATACTGTAAAAGAGAATGAAAAACAAGTATTAAAAAAAGTTACGGAGTTATGTGAGCAATGGAACCCATTACATATTTCTTGGTGGGGAAGAGTTCAAACTATTAAAATGATGATGTTACCTGTGGTTTGCTACCAAATGAGTATGATACCTATTTATTTTCAGGGGTCCTTTTATAAAAAACTTAATAGCATATTAATAAAATTTCTTTGGCTTGGTAAAACACCTAGAATAGCTTTAGTAACTTTGCAAAAATCAATTAAGGAGGGAGGGGTAAATTTTCCAAATTTCTATAGGTACCATCAAGCCTATATTCTACGTCAGGGTATGTATTGGATCCTCCCAGAACTTATAGATAATGCACCAGATTGGTTATATTTGGAATGGCGCCTTATGTTTCCCCTAAATTTAGTTCACCTTCCAAGTATTAACATGCCTAGAAGATACAGAGAAAATAAAATTTTAATGGATACTTGGAAAACGTTGAGATTTATAAGTAAATTAACACCTATCCCAATAAACAAATCAACTAATCAATCTCTATGGATAAACTCCAAGATCAAAATTGGCGGAGTTCAAATCCTTTGGAAGAACTGGATTATTGCAGGCATTAGATCTTTAGATGACGTTATTTCAGAAGGTAAACTGCTGGATTTTTCACAATTGCAACATAGATTTGGTCTTAGTAAAACACAAAGTTTTAAATGGTTGCAATTGAAGCAGGCCATTCAGGTTGGGTTCCCTGAATGGAAAACATTGAATAATCAATATAGTTTAAAGTTCTTATGTTTTCAAGCAGACTTCCTAGGACATCAAGCCGCATTGTGGTATAAATTAATATCTGGATATTTGAATAAAAAACCAAAAAATGGTCTAAGAGATATTTGGAGCATTGAGATTAAGCATCAAATTAATGCATCTCAATGGCCACTAATTTGGTCTTGGAGAATGAGATGTACAGTGTCAGCGTCTATGAGACAAACTTGGTTCTTTTTATTACATAGAGCTTTTTGGACCCCTACATGTTTACAAAAATTAGACAGTTCTAAGTCTAATAGATGCTGGCACTGTAATCTAGAACCAGGGACATTAGATCACTTATTGTATCATTGTCCCTACATTAAAAGTTTTTGGAATTCAATTTGGCCACAAATTAATAAATTGATGGAAAATCATATATCAATATCATATGATACAATATTATTTGGAATGATGATGAGGAAAAAAAGTCAAATTACACCAGAAAATAACAAGCTTTTATTAATTATGACAGGAGTTGCCATTCAACATATAACTAACAACTGGAAGAATTATAAAAACCTAAATTATACATTTTGGTGGAATACAATTTGTCATATATACAAAATGGAAAGAGCAATAGCAATACAAAGAGGGACATATACTAAATTTATAAAAATATGGGGGCCATTGACAAAATATTGCAATGAATAAACAATAGAATTTTTCTTCTTCTTTTCTTCTTTTTAATAATTTTTGAGTGACACACATAGAGGGGAGGTAATGAAAATAATTTTTACATAATATGATATAATATGATATATAATATGCAATGTATGATTGAAAAGTAATAGAAGGGTGGGGGGAGGGAGAGGGAGAAAATATATTTAGAACATGATGTATTAGATATAAAAGTGATATTGTGTATTTATCAATTGTATTTAATATGTTGTACACTTTGGAGTAAATTCTCTATTAGTACGTTTAACTTAGGCGTGCTTTGGACGTCCAGCAAACGTAAATAACAATTAACTATATTTAGGCGTGAGATAGACGTCCCGCAAAATAGACGTGCGCAAAATAGACGTCCCTCGTCGCACAGAATAGACGTCCTTCAAAATAGACGTGCGCAAAATAGACGCAAGTATCTGAACCGTCTCTAATGGACCCGTGATAAACGTGAGTACGGATTTGTTTTTTTTAAAATTATACTTTATATATACTCTTTATTATCACACATTCAGCATTGATAAGTATAGGATGATGAAAAACATAACTAAAACACTGTATCAGAATTGTAAGAAATATGTTATGTTTCAAAGGAAAACTAGGAAATGAAACGTACCGAGTGGGTGTTGAACTTACATTATCAGTAATGGAAGGTGGGAACCAGTAGATGTGTGCTACACAGAAAGCTATACAGGAATGTCATACTCACCTCCTATTAGAAGTGGAAAGGATAGGACTTTGAACACCATATAGACTTTTTATAAACTTCATTTAACTTTCACAAAGACTGGCAGGAAAGGCACCCTAACTCATCCAATAAGCTTTCTCTCGATTTGCCAGAGACATTATTTCAGAGAGGATAGTTTAGAAGTGATATCTTGCTCCAAAGAACACTCTCCTGGTCTTAAAACATTCCTACTATCAGCTCATTCTTCACAACAAGAAACACAATCAAAACACAGATTCAACTTGAATGTGGCTTCCAGTTCACAGGAAGAGGAAATAGCAAGCAGCACAATGCTGATCTCATTGTGACATCATCAAGGTGCACCTGGAAGGTAGATATGCCACAAGTAAAAGACAAGCCGGGACTTGAACTCACAACCTACAGATGATCGAGATAGTGCTTTTACTCACTGACCTACACCTGTGTCTCTAATTCCTCTGTCATAGCATACCTTAGTAATGTGCTAAAGTATACTCTACTTAGCTATCATATCACAGTCAGTTGAGGCTCAATGGTGTAAAGCACTGTTGTCACGGATGCAACACCCATATTCTTAAGTATGGTTCAATAAATGTAATACAGAGTCAAAATTATGCTGTTTATTTTATCAAACCCAAGCTCAACTTTTTAATGTATTGTGTATAGTCTCGCTAATGTGTTTGTGATGAAAATTAGATGTGATACGTGTATATATATAAACCCTAGCCACGCATGCGCACATACCTGCGTGCTTCTGTGATCTCTGCTCTGTGATCAGTAGGTCTGTGGCCAGCAGGAGTGCAGATGCAGCAGCCAGGTGACTCCCCCCCTCCCTCCCTCCCTCACCACCAAAATCACCACCGCCAAAGCTTCCTCCTTCTGGCCAGCCGGGAGGAGGGCTCCGAGTCGCTGAAGACTGTCCCAGATCGCTCATAAATTAACCTTTTCATCTGAGGTGTGAGGCTGCGGTGACCTTGCTCCCCGGCTCACTAAGGTTTCATCTTAAGAAATTCAAATGCATTGTAGAAAATGCAAGTGACTATTCTGTGTCATCCTAGACACCCCTGCAACACCCCAACAACACACTCCTGCAGCATAAACCCCTCATGTTATAATCAAGTAAAAGACAAGCTGCGAGTTGAACTCATAACCTATGGATAACTGGTACAGCTTGTTTACTAACTGAGCTACCGAGCTACTTAACTGTAGCCCTAACCCTAACCATAAAGTAGCATCTGACATTATAGAAGCCGTTAGAATTTTGAAATAGTTTTGGACGTTCCTTGGGTGTTCTTAGATCAAATATACCTGTAGATACTTGCAATGATTACCCCTTGTCAAAGCTTGTACCTAAAGCCATTTCTGGAGACTCCCATTCCCAAGTCCCCAACATAGCTCAGTGCTTAAAAGCACTGCATGTATGTTCCAAAGGTCAGGGGTTCAAGTCCTGACTAAGGTTACCAAAGACAGAATATTTTTTTTTTCCACCCACCCACCCAAACATGCATAGCTAAGCATGTGAACCTCTTCATTTATTTAATTTATAACGTCACTGTGTTTGGGGGGGAGGTGAAGTTTCATTAGGTTTACATGGTAAGCTTCTAAGCTTGTACCTAAAGCCATTTCTGGAGACTCCCATTCCCAAGTCCCCAACATAGCTCAGTGCTTAAAAGCACTGCATGTATGTTCCAAAGGTCAGGGGTTCAAGTCCTGACTAAGGTTACCAAAGACAGAATATTTTTTTTTCCACCCACCCACCCACCCACCCAAACATGCATAGCTAAGCATGTGAACCTCTTCATTTATTTAATTTATAACGTCATTGTGTTTGGGGGGGAGGTGAAGTTTCATTAGGTTTACATGGTAAGCTTCTAAGCGTTCTGCTGTACATTTTTGTATAACAGCGATATCGGCGTCGTTGCGCATGTAATGAACTGTATTGCTGTAGAGTATAGTAGCTGCTTCAAGTACGCTCATGAGGCATATATACGTCATCGATGTTTTTTTCTATACTTGTTCTTCATATGCAGTTATTTCCTATAAAATGGCAGCCAGGACACAGCCAAACCAGGCTCTTCCTACCAAACGAGCATCACTACTTTGTAGTGCCTAGCCATCACAGGTCATATCTGCAATTGAGAAACTCCTGGATTTGCCTGACCTGGTGGTATAACAGAAGAGCCTCATGTCCCAGGGAAGTGGAAAGGATAGGACTTTGAACACCATATAGACTTCATATAAACTTCGTTTAGGTTCCACAAAGACTGGTAGAAAAGGCACCTAAGTCATGCAATAAGCTTTCTTTCGATTTGCCAGAGACATTATTTCAGAGAGGTTGCTTAAAAGAAGACTCTCCTGGTCTTAAAACATTGCAACAATCAGCTCATTCGTCACAACAAGAAACAGAATCAAAACACTGATTCAACCTGAATGTGGCTTCCAGTTCACAGGAAGAGGAAGTAGCAAGCAGCACAATGCTGATCTCATTGTGACATCATCAAGGTGCACCTGGAAGGTAGATATGCCACAAGTAAAAGACAAGCCGGGACTTGAACTCACAACCTACAGATGATCGATATAGTGCTTTTACTCACTGACCTACACCTGTGTCTCTGGTTCCCCTGTCATAGCATACCTTAGTGATGTGCCAAGGTATAATCAGCTTAGCTATCATATCACAATTAGCTGACACAAAAAAGTGGTAGGTCAATGGTTTAAAGCACTGCTTTCACTGACTCGAAATCCATATTCTCAAGTATGGTTGAATACATAGTTCAAAAGTGCTGTCTTGATCACACACAAATTCAACTTTTCAAATGTTTTGTATCTGGTATTGCTAATGTGCTGTTTCAGATGAAAATGAGATGTGATTGGTGTGTATCTTGTAATTTTATTCAAATGAGTATTGTGTCAGCTGAAGGAGTTGAGGGTGTTAAAACCGAACTGTACTACTGAATGAATCTATTCCGTTTAGGCGCTTAACATTCGCCGTCCTATATGCTACAATAATGGCATTCCTTTGGTAAGTAATCACAACATCCTTAAGTGGTTTAAGATTTTTATTGTAGAATATTATGTCATTTCATTGACACTCAAAAGTCCAGAAAAGCGGTGTGAAATTGTAACACATGCAACTGCAGTTTGCTGAGATGGATCACAGCTACACCGGTATACAGAGTAAGCCCCTCCTAGGTCCAAATCAACTCCCAGCCTACAGGAGGAAAGGGTACAATGTCAGTGCCTGTGAAATATTAAGATTTCCTCATGGTAGGGTAAGGCAGGATGTAGGAAAAAGACAGGAAAGTAAGGAGGTCAGAGAATAAAGGCCAGAGGTTTATGCCAGAGAAGCAAGGGAAATAAAAGCCATCCTCCTTGTTACAGAGTCCATATGTGAGCTAATAACCTACACACACTGGTTGGAATGTTGAAGGTTAGTAGAAGTGAGCACAAATGTCTCATACCTACCTATGCACAAGTATCAGGAATACGTCACAGGATCCGCCCGTATCACAGGAACAGCTTCACGATGAGATGCTAGCCACATGAGGAGGAGGAGGAGATCAGCTGGGCCCGAACACCTGCAAAGAGGGGAAGCATGTTAATACATTGGAAAAGTCCCCCACCTCAAACTGTTACAATACCTACAGTTATCCTATAGCTTCAGTTGAACTTGAAGTACCAGCATGGAGAAGGGAGGGGGGGGGTGCTAGTCTTATTCTACACAGAAACTTGTAGACCCATACCATCATTAACTCCTACAAGGTGTGGAAAGCTGAGCAGCATATAGGCTTCTGATAGCCATAGTTTTAACATTTTAGCAGTATAACTCATCCAATCTGCTTTCTCTGAGCTCCCAATATAGATGTCATTTATACCTAAAACTAAGGGGGTGTTCAATCAACACACATGCTAACCTAACACCAGCATGTGTCGATATACAATTTGTTGTTGGTAAAACAACAAAAAACCAAGAGGTCCTAAACTGCTAGCTCATACCAGGCCATCGAGAAGCACATTACGATGCCCTTGTATGGTGACGATGAAAGTCTTGGACATCCAACCTGCAACAAGAGTATGAAAGCTGTTAGCTATTTGACATGTGGGCAATTCATCATAAAGCCTGCTAATGGAATGATATACAGGAGCAACATAGTGAATGAGGCCAAAAACAAAGATAGCTTACCTATTATTCTACCTTTAATACTTGAGCTGCTACCAATAACTTCTTGCTTTGCTGGTCAGGGACATCTGAACTTTAACTTCAGCCTAGAGAAAGAGGCATCATCACATTCACTCACATGAGACAGAGACAGACAGAGAGAGAGAAGCTGTTTGGGGTTCACATAAATATACTCACCATTATCCCAAGAAATGGGCTCTTATTAGGTTGTCCCTGACCACCTGCCCTCTCCTACGCTCTTCTTGCTCAGGTAGAGGCCTGCGTCTAGCTTGGATGTCCTCATCATCGTCACTGTCTTGGACCGGCTCAGGAGGGTCTGGCATCCGTCTTCTCAGCGCTAGGTTATGTAGCATGCAGCAGGCAACAAACATCCTGGACACCTTGTCGGGCCTGTACAGCAGTTGCCCTCCTGAGCGGTGTAGACATCTAAAGCGGGACTTGAGCAACCCAAACGCACGTTCCACGATGGTCCTTGTGGTGTTCAGGGCCCGGTTATATCGCTCCTCCTCTGGCTGTTGGGGACGCACAATTGGGGTCATCAACCATGTCCTCAGGGGATAGGCACGATCACCTGCAAGGAGAAACAATATTAGAAAAGGGGCACATATCTGTTGTCCATTGTTCTGCATCACCTCCAAAGTTAGCCATGACCCTGTGGTAAAATGAGAGAAAGGCGGTTAATGTAGCAAAGCTTTATCTGCAGTAGTACGTTAACTCACCAACCAGCCATCCACCTTGGATTTCACCCCTCTGGAACCTGCCACCTAGGCCGGAGTGGGCCAGGATATAAGCGTCGTGGCAGGACCCTGGAAAGCTGGCACACACATCTGTCACCTCCATGGTAGCACTACAGACCACCTGCATGTTCATGGAATGATATGCCCTCCGGTTCCTAAATTGCCTTTCAGTTTCAGCAGGTGGTCTGAGTGCTACGTGTGTGCAGTCTATAGCTCCCAGGACAGAGGGGAAACGTGCCAGTTGAGCAAAACCCCTCATTGTGCGTCGCCGCTCTGCCTCACTCATTGGAAACTGGATATACATAGCAATACGCCTTAAAAAGACTTCCAAAAACTTATTGATTATCCTGGATACAGACGGTTGACTGATGCCAGCCCCAGCTCCCAGGGGCCTTTGGAAGGTTCCTGTAGCCAAAAACCCCAGGGCTGTAGTTACTTGTACATAAACTGGAAGGGAATGTCCCCTAAGAGTGGTGCGCTCCAAATCCACCTGCAGTTGCTCACAGAGATGAACTATGGTCTCCCGATTAAATCTAAAGAGACCAATACACCGCTCATCTGTCATATCAAGGAAGTTTGCCCTGGGCCTATATACCCTGGGGGCCTGGCGTCGGCGTCGGCCTGGGCCTCTGCCTCCAACCTGGCCACGCCCCAGGGCCACAGCCGGACCTCTTCCTCTACCTCTAACCTGCCCACGCCCCGGGGCCGGGGCCAGGGCCAGGGCTGGGGCCGGGGCCGCCACCAGACCCCTTCCTCTGCGCAGCAATCTATCATGGGCCACCACATGTAAGACAAACTCAAACTCATCAATCATCTCTCAAACCAATACCAGACCAAAGACACAACTGACAAGTACACAACAAAAGGGAGAAGATGGGGGAAAGGAGAAACAATACAATCACAGTACAAAGTCACACTATCACAAATCAACCACCAGAAGCACGAACGCACGGGAGTCTAAAGGAGACAAAATAATGATTTTTTAAAGATCCTTATATACTCTCGACGCCGATGTAGCGTCTGACGTCATAACCGTTACAATTTTGAAATCTGTTTGCACAGTCATTGGGTGTGCATAGATCAAATACACCTGTAAATACTTGCAATGATTACCCTTTCTCAAAGCTTGTACCTATAGCCATTTCTGGAGACTCCCATTCCCAAGTCCCCAACATAGCTCAGTGCTTAAAAGCACTGCTTGTATCTTCCCCAAAGGTCAGGGGTTCAAGTCCTGACTAAGGTTACCAAAGACAGAATATGATTTTGTTTTTCCACCCACCCATGCATAGCTAAGCTAAAATATGTGAACCTCACTTCCCAATCTTCATTTATTTAATTTACAAATTGTCATTGTGTTTGGGGGAGGTGAAGTTTCATTAGGTTTACATGGTAAGCTTCTAAGCGTTCTGCTGTACTTTTTTGTGTAACAGCTATATCGGCGTGGTTTAGGATATAATCTATAGTGTTGATGTAACGCGGAGCGGCTGCTGCAAGCACGCCCAAGCGGCACAAACACGTCATCGCGTTTTTATGCGTTGTGACGTCATAGAATCGCCCGTTCTTCATACGCAGTTATTTCTCCTAAAATGGCTGCCAGGAGACAGCCAAACTTCACCACTGAAGACTCCAGGCTACTGGCCAGGCTCTTTTTAGTGCATGAGCACCATTATTTCAGAGTGGCAGGCCATCGCAGGTCATACCTGCAGTTCAGGGACTCCTGGAGCCGCCTGACCCGGCGCTATAATCGTAGAGCCTCCTGTCCCAGGGAAGTAAGTATTCCAAGTCAGGCCCTCACAAATAATCATGTAAAATGTAATGATGGAAACCTGTCTCAATCAAATTGTTCATGTTTTTGTGGGTAAATTTTGATTCCTTTTAAAAACTACAATTGTGCATAATAAATCTTTTACATTGAATACTGAAATTAAAGCACATCCCAAAGGAGCAGTAGTAGGATTTCAAATGACAAATTCAGCTCCTAGAAGGCATCTATTCCATTCACAACATGCACACAACTAATTTTTGGGTCACAAGCTTCACATTTGTAATCGAAACATCTTGACATCAACTTTGCCAAAGTGCTGCTATGTCATTTCAAATACCTTAAACACTCCTGTATCAATCTGCTGGTCTAGGGAGATAGTGGCATGACGTTTAAAGTGACAGCGTCAGTACCCTGACGTCAGGGGTTTCAAGCCACGCTGCTCCTTCTGACCAAACTATTTTATTGCCCCTGCTGCATGATTGTAAGCTCACCAGGACATGCTGTAATGTGGGGCAGTGCTGATAGGCTACAGCCTCAGCACCCTGGGGTTGTGAGTTCAATCCCACCTCCTCCTTGTGATGCTGTCCATGTCACCTCACACCCCCCCTCCCCCCCCCCCCACTGTCCCAGGTACAGTAGAGAGATAGCGATGCCTCCAGCACAGAAAGGGGAAATGCTGGTGTACGTGAATAAATTCATGTAAAACATGTGGCAGAAGGGGGTGGAGGCAGACACCAAAGCGGATAGGGGCTCTTGGAGGGCAGTGTACTCCATTTTTTGTGCTTATAGAGGTCAATACTTAAGTAAACATGTTATGCCATAGTGCTAGATGGCACTCATCATATCCCTCCCTCTCTGTTCTTTCTTTCTCTCTATTATCCAGGTTGAGGATCTCAGGAAAAGGGGGCGACTGCTGAGGCGCCAGGAGCGGGCCTTCCTTGAGGGGGTGAGGGAGGAATTGCGTGCACAAGCCGGTGAGTAATGAGTCCAGTGTGTGTTTCTTTGTGATCAGCTTACCAGAATAAATAGATGAAAATGCTTGAGTAGCTGTAAACCATTCTTAATCATAAAATCTGCAGTAAAGCTGCTATTGTGATATCATGTCACAATGGCTTTATGGTGTTCTACTTGCCTCACTTACTTACGCTACATTTTGATGTTTACAGTGGAGTAGGTGCTTTGCATCCTGTTATTAGCATTTGAAGAAAATAACGTAGTAAATAATGTCATGTTCAAAAGTGTTGTGGACATATCTGACTGTATCCTATTTCTCTCTTGTCAAGCAGCAGCGCAGGCACCCCCTCAGGAGGCCCCGCAGGTGATGGAGGGAGCCCCACCCTGGTCCTCGGCAGAGGAGGAAGAGGAGATGGAGGAGGAAGAGGAGGAAGAGGAGATGGAGGAGGAAGAGGAGGAGATAGAGGAGGAGGAGGAGGAGGCCTGGCAGCCCTCAGGACCGCCCACACCACCACTGCCCCCTGGACCTCCACCACTGCCCCCACCACTGCCCCCTGGACCTCCACCACTGCCCCCACCACTGCCCCCTGGACTGCCTGCCCCACCACTGCCCCCTGGACCCCCACCGCCTGCCCCACCACTACCTCCAGGACCACCACCACCATCCCCTGTTGGACCTTCCCCTTCCCCCACCCATAGCCCTTCCCCTCACTCTCCTGCCCTTCCTGTTCCCATCCCACCCCCTTTCCTTGCTGTTCCCCCCCAGGAGCAGCCCGACCAGCCTCAGGAGGGGGTGGCCAGGGAGATGGCGGCCTACTCTGCCATCTTGGAGGAGGTGCAGGTATTGAGAGGGTGTGTGGAGAGGATGGAACATGCCCTCTTGCGGCTGATAGCCGAAAGAGGGCATGGTGCCAGCAGCCATACACCCTCTCAATGACTGCACCTCTTCTGCCCCCCTCGCCTGAGGTAGCTCAAGCTGCTCTTGGGGGGCACCCACCCTCTTTCCCTGTGTTATGTGTATGTAAATAGTTATTTAAAAAAAAAGTTTTCCAAGTTTTAAAAAGTTGATATTTTAATAAAAAAGTTGGTTATGGTTTAAACTTTCCTGTGTGGTTTTAACCTTGTAGCATCAGAAGTTTAGTGGACAGAGTCCAAGGTAGATAGGGGTTCAGGAGGGACTGCTGAATGGGCCCTTTTCAATATAACAACAAGGTGACATATAGAAAGTTTGACAATCTTTATTGGGGTCTGTCATTCATTCTATTACCTGCTAGCCACTTTGATGTCAAATCATTGCAGAATCTAGGAAAAAAGTAAGTGAATGCAAGGGTATATGCAACTGTAGGTAGATGACAACATCTCAGCTATGATGTGCAAAGTAAGCCAGTCCCTGTTCCAAAGTAAATGGCTACATAAGGAAGAGAATATAAGTCACTCTGGTAGATTTGTTGTTAAGGAATAGGGTTATTTCTAGTAAGAGTTGGCTCCACACCAGGAGAATCCAAATGAGACATGTGGGTTTTTCTTCATTTCACGGAAGGTGATGGAAGTAAAGGCCAGATACCTCAATCTATCCTCCTGGTTCTTGAGCTGCACTATTTTGGTAAAGCAGGTGTGGAAACCACAAAGATGCTCACAGCTGCACTGCTCTCAGTACTATAAAAACTCCATCTGACAATACTGCACTTGCCTGTCTAAGACACCTGAAAACAGAAAAGAGGAGAAGCTGGTTTACACAACGTTCACAAACAGGGGGGTTCAACCCCCAAGGTCCTCCCTTCCCTGAAGCAATGTGTTAACCTCATATATGTTGAGCTGCTTAGATGTCACCGTGGTATAGGTGTTAAGGCAATAACCTTAACTTGCTGATGGTGTGGGTTAGTATCACCTGTAATCCTCCACTGCTACTGTTTAGAACTCATGTGAGGGAATAGACTAACTGAAAACAAAAAGTTTGTGTGCATATAACAGCAGGAATGCGTGCCATGGTGTTCTATGAGGCCAACATTATCAATTTACTATTGTTCCTGAAAGTCATTAAGGATACCTGTGTGAAGAGTGACTCAAGAGTAAGCAAATAAAGGTTACCATATATCATTCTCACCTACAACTGTTTGGCTAGGTGCAAACTGGTGTGCTGAGCTGCTGCTCTGGTCTGAAATGAAGAATACAGAGAAACTGTTAACAAAGACCTATGTCTCCTAAATTAAACACTGAAGTTGTGGCAGAACACACACCTAGAAGTAACAGAGCTGCTAACATACCTTTAGAATCCTTATTAAATATGGCAGCCATTAGGCACTCATTAGGAGTTTTCCACCTGAACCATGTTGATTGGATATCCATTGAATGGCAGTGTTCCCCCCCCCCCAACATACCCGACCTATTCTTATCAATGAGTTAGTACACAGAACCATTCCTCACCTGATTTTAATTTGCCTGTAATTAGATTCTACAAAGAATTAACTTTAACTCTGAGTAAACCCTCTCAGATGTATGAACACATCCATTTTACTTACATATCCATTTGTGTACCAGCAAAATATATACCAGCATGGTCTTTATCAGTCTTCTCAGTCATTTTTATCAGCCCTGTGGAATGGAGAGTAGGAGATATCAGAAATAAAATAACTAGTATAAACAATAGCACACAATGAAAGGCCATAAAGAGAAGTCACTTTTGGTTGGTTAGTTTCTTTAGTTCTATGATAGTTCAAAGTAGCTTACAAAATATCATTCTCACCTGGACTTACTATCTGAGCTGCTTCTAGAAAAGATAAAACCACATATTAGAATGGAGGCTCTGTGGAATAGAGGGAAATGGGAGGCAGAGATAGGGAAAGAAATGTAAAAGACTAAGACAGAGTAAAGTCTCAAACATCTGCATAAGCGATAGGATAGTATAGAAAGGAAACGCTGCTCACCTGGACCTTCTTATACTCATGCACGCCTATGTAGCGTGAGACGTCATCATGGTGGGAAAACTTTCTCTATGCCCATTGGGCGCCGTTCGGGTGCGGTTCCTTAGCCCGCTTCCTAACCACGCCCATCACACCTCATTGGGTGTTGTACAGGGGGTGTTTTTGAACGTGTTCTATAAGTAGCCTGAAAAGATGGCTACACCTTGCAACATGGCTTCAAAGCGAAAATCGAATTTCTTGCATGGAGAGTTGCAGATCCTTGTGGCCCAAGTTGGGGCCAACTATGATTCCCTCTTTGGGAGGGAAGCTGATAGGATTGGGATAGAAGGCCAGCATGCTATCTGGAGAAGAATCTGCAGTGACATAGATGCTGTACACCATCAGGGCCGTGATATAGAGGCTCTGAAAAAACGGTGGCGTGCCCTGCGGAGAGAGGTCCGGCGGAAGCAGGAACGAATTAATGCGCAGGGTCCTTGCGGCAACCTCCAGCTGACTGTCCTGGAGAGTGAGGTGATGGACATAGTGGGTCCTGGAATAGGTCCTGTTGTGGGAGCCATTGATACTTCCCTGGGGCACCAAGGTAACATCACTTTACATAGAAGCCATTGACTTGTTGGTGTTTTTACTCATATTTTATATCTTTCTAAACTACAACAGTACTATACAACCAATGCAATTCATAGTAATATAATAAAAGCCATTGCCTGTTTTGATACTCTTGGAAGCCTAACATGTGGAATACGTTGCTAATGTTCCATATGTTAGCCTGCATAATACCTTGTAAATGACCGGATGTACAGTATTGTGACCTGTGATGCAATTCAAATGATGTTCTCAGATGTTACCGCTTTCAACTAATACCAATGTGTATTTTCTTGTCTTTTTGCAGAGGCGTCCCATCCTCCTTCTGCTGCTGCTAGGGATGAAGGGGATGAGGAGGAGGAGGAGGAGGAAGCAGTGGCTGGAACATCATACGCCACCCCTCCTCCTCAGAACACTGCTACACAAGCTGCACCGGCGCCCCCCCTTCATCCCCACGATGACAACAGGGCAGTAGAGGAGGGGGAAGAGTTGGAGGGGGAAGAAGAGGTGGATGAGGTTGGAGCCCTGGGGGAGGAAGATTTCCATCAGGGTGATGAGCTGGAGGCCCCCCCTGATGAGCTCCACCGTCAATTGGTGGAGGTGGGTGACCACCTCCACCAAAGACAAACTTTGCTCATCAGGGAGGTGGCTGAGATAAAAGAAGCCACACATGTAATGAACCAGCACCTGGCCTCCCTGGTGGCCGAGCAGTCTGCAACACGTGCTGTGCAGACTGCAATCCTGGAAGAACAGGCAGGGACTCGCCGGGCGCTGGAGAACATGTGTGGCATTCTTTCACAACTTCTCCCCCAGCTCATCACCCAGACTGCCTCCCATGGGGATCCTGGACCTCAATCCACCTCCCAGACCTCCTCCAGCCAGGCTCCCACCAGGCAAGGTTCCCCCCCGGCCACCCGTGGCCGGAGTCGAGGCCGTGGCCGGGGAAAGGGAAAAGGAAAGGACCGCCATTAGGACCCACTATGTCCTCTGAACACTCCCAGGCCAGTCATGCCGCATGGACCCTGGGGCTCCGCTGGACCTCCTCTGCATGTACACGCCACAGCCTCTATATCACGGTTCAGTCACTGCAGATCTTTCATCCAGATAGCATCCTGGCCTGAGTGCCAATCTTCATCAGCTTCAACTCCCATCGAGGGCATCATAGTTGGATAATAACTATTACACCCTTCCAAGGATCTGTAGCTCTCCAGGAGCCATGTTGCCGACTTCATCTTAAGGTGCAACCCGTTGCCATCTGTTGGCAGCCTGGACATTTGCCTGACTTCATCTTAAGGTGCAGCCCGTTGCCATCTGTTGGCAGCCTGGACATTTGCCTGACTTCATCTTAAGGTGCAACCCGTTGCCATCTGTTGGCAGCCTGGACATTTGCCTGACTTCATCTTAAGGTGCAACCCGTTGCCATCTGTTGGCAGCCTGGACATTTGCCTGACTTCATCCTTGTCACAGGAAATGAAAAACTTTTTTCTTTGAACCAGGAAGCATTTAATTATTAATTGCACACAGCACAGCGGGTTCTCTGAAGAAGCCTCCTTGGCAAAACGCATCTGAACCCTGCCGGACCATCGCTGTATGGACTTTTAAGTTAAGTTTGCTTGCACGTTTTGAAACTATATTTTTTGGAATCATTGAATACTCACCTATGTTATGGACATGCTAAACAGAATGAAGCACTTTCAATGACCAATCTCTTTAGGGGTTTGTTCCCCATCCTGAGTTTTTTGTATTCCATCCGTGGATTCTGAGCACCATCTGAGTTAAATAAGGTATTAAATACTTCTTCAGGCTTGTTCCCTTTTGTTTTTTGTGGTTGCATCCTATATTATGCATATTTCCATCTATTATGTACAACAGCAAGTCAATGGATTTATGTTTTACAATAAAATCCATCAAATAAATGAAACATATATAGCTGACAGTGTGTTTGTGTTTCAGCTTATATTGTATTCGTTAGGTGCTTCCCAGAGCTACATTGCTGTATCATGTGGTTTACAGAGGTATGTCCCAACAGTGTCATGAACGACCACTAGGCCAGTTAAGGGTTTGAGGATACCCCTAATGGATATGCATCGTGGTAGATTTGATGGCTGACACCTCCATTAGATGCAGGTCTCTCATGCATGCTCATTAGCGCTATCCCTTACAATCCTCTTATCCCACCTTTCACAACCTAGCTCCCTATGCATCAACATCTGTCCCTCTCTTTTGTTATTTTCCTTGATGCATACCAGGGGAGGGGAGGAGAGGGCTGGAACCTACATGCCATCTCTCCATTCCACCTCAAAACCTAGTGTTACTCCCTAATCTCCTTCCATCCCCAGTGGCAACCTTTCACCCTTTCTGTTAGCAAATACCCTTGCATCCCTAATCTCTCCTTGCCTCCATGACATCCTCCACCTCTTGCTTTTATCTTTTCTCATTCAAGACTACTATCCAGCATATCTCTGCTCCCCCCTCCTCCAAGTCTGGCCATATCTAGACACCTCTCCTGCATTCAACTTAAGAATCTCATTTTTTTTTTTTCCCATTATATTTTTATTTTCAAATTTCATAAAAAGTGTACAGAATAATAAAATACATTTGATATATGCATGGTATCACTTTTATATCTAATACAATGTATGTCTGAATTTGATTTTCCCCTACACCCTCCCCCCACCCCTTCACCACTTTAATATAATATTTTCAAATTTTATAAAAGTATATAACATATTAGGATACAATTGATAATTATTCAATAACATATTTATATCTAAAATAATATATTCTGGATAAATTTTATTCATTTTCCCTCCCCCCACCCTTCTATTATCTCTTAATCATTTGTTACATTTTGTATCATATATTATAATATATTATATATAAATTGTTTTCCTTACCCCCCCTATATGTGTGTCATAAGAAAATCTCTAAAAGAAGAAAGGAAGAAAAAGTATTCTATTATTTAATCATTACAGTATTTTGTCAATGGCCCCCATATTTTTATAAAATTATTATATGTCCCCTTTTGTATTGATATTGTTCTTTCCATTTTAAAAACATGGCATATTGTATTCCACCAAAATGTGTAGTTTAGGTTGTTATAATTTTTCCAATTGTTAGTTATATGTTGAATGGCAACCCCTGTCATAATTAATAAAAGTTTATTATTTTCTGGTGAAATTTGACTTTTTTTTCTCATCATTGTTCCAAATAAAATTGTATCATATGATATTGCAATATGATTTTCCATTAATTTATTAATTTGTGGCCAAATTGAATTCCAAAATATTTTAATATAAGGACAGTAGTATAATAAATGATCTAATGTTCCTGGTTCTAAATTACAGTGCCAGCATCTATTAGACTTAGAACTGTCTAGTTTTTGTAAACGAGTAGGGGTCCAAAAAGCTCTATGTAATAAAAAGAACCATGTTTGTCTCATAGATGCTGACACTGTACATCCCATTCTCCAAGACCAAATTAGTGGCCATTGAGATGCATTAATTTGATGTCCAATCTCAATGCTCCAAATGTCTCTTAGACCATTTTTTGGTTTTTTAATTAAATATCCAGATATTAATTTATACCACAATGCGGCTTGATGTCCTAGGAAGTCTGCTTTAAAGCATAAGAACTTTAAACTATATTGATTGTTTAATGATTTCCATTCAGGGAACCCAACCTGAATGGCCTGCTTCAATTGCAACCATTTAAAACTTTGTGTTTTATTAAGACCAAATCTATGTTGCAATTGTGAAAAATCCAGCAGTTTACCTTCTGAAATAATATCATCTAGAGATCTAATTCCTGCATTAATCCAGTTCTTCCAAAGGATTTGGGCTCCGCCTACTTTGATCTTGGAGTTTATCCATATGGATTGATTAGTTGATTTATATATTGGGATGGATGTTAATTTATCAATAAATCTCAATGTTTTCCAAGTATCCATTATTATTTTATTTTCTCTGTATCTTTTAGGTATATTAATACTTGGTAAATGAACTAAATTTAGGGGAAACATAAGGCGCCATTCCAAATATAACCAATCTGGTGCATTATCTATAAGTTCTGGGAGGATCCAATACATACCCTGACGTAGAATATAGGCTTGATGGTACCTATAGAAATTTGGAAAATTTACCCCTCCCTCCTTAATTGATTTTTGTAAGGTTACTAAAGCTATTCTAGGTGTTTTACCAAGCCAAAGAAATTTTGTTAAAATTTTATTAAGTTTCTTATAAAAGGACCCCTGAAAATAAATAGGTATCATACTCATTTGGTAGCAAACCACAGGCAACATCATCATTTTAATAGTTTGAACTCTGCCCCACCAAGATATATGTAATGGGTTCCATTGTTCACATAACTCCGTTACTTTTTTTAATACATATTTTTCATTTTCTTTTACAGTATCTTCAATTGTTTTTTTAACTTGAATGCCTAGATATTTAAATCCTTCTTCTTTCCATATGAATGGAAAAGTATCAAATAATCCTTTTACACAGTAAACATTCAAGGGTATAATTTCAGATTTATTCCAATTAATTTTATAACCTGAAAATTTGCCAAACTTATCAATTAATTCCAATAAAGAAGATAAGGTAGACTCTGGATTTCTCAAATAAAGTAAAATATCATCAGCATAAGCCGAAATTTTATATTCCATATCTGAATATGGAATTCCTTGTATCTCCCTCGTTTGCTGTATTGCTAACAATAAGGGTTCTAATACAACATCAAATAACAAAGGAGATAAAGGACAACCTTGTCTAACTCCCCTCTGCAATTGAAAACCATCAGATATCTTATTATTAATATTTAATCTTGCAATCGGGAAGCTATACAATGTTTTTACCATTTGTATAAATCCAGAACCTATACCAAACCATTCTAAAGCCTGATACATAAAGTTCCATTCTACCCTATCAAATGCTTTCTCGGCATCTAAAGAAACTGTAAATGCCGGTTCATCCATTTTTTTTGATAAGTTTAGCATGTGAAATAATAGTCTAGAGTTATTGGAGGAATGTCTTTTAGCAACGAAACCCGTTTGATGCATATCTATAATATGTGGGAGAGCTTTGGCTAATCTCAAAGCCAAAATTTTCGCCAAAAGTTTATTATCAACGTTTATCAAAGATATAGGCCTGTAGTTTGAAACCAAAGTAGGATCTTTATTTGGCTTAGGTAAAACAATTATTATTGATTCAGCCATAGTACCTTTTATATTACCTTTTATAAGTTGTGTCTGATATAATTTTAATAAATGTGGGGAGAGGATATTTTGAAATGTTTTATAAAATTCTACTGTGTAACCATCACCACCTGGAGCGGATCCAACTCTAAGAGATCTCAATGCTGTTTCTAATTCTTTTAATGATATAGGTTCTTCTAAACTTCGTTTTATATGATCAGGAATTTTAGGTCCATTTATTAAATCTAAAAATTTTTTTCCATCTTTTTGTTTCCCCAAATAAGGTTCGGAAGAATATAGATCCTTATAAAAATTTAAAAATTGTTTTAATATTATATTTGTTTGATTTGTTATTATACCATTATCATCTTTTATTCCATTAATATTAGTTCTTCTTTTTTTTGCCTTAAGATAATTTGCTAATAATTTTCCCGCCTTATTAGAATTTCCATAATACACCGTTTGTTTGGAAAACAAATCTTTTCTTATCATTTTTGAAGTTAATTCATTATATTTACCTTTTACTTTCAAAAGAGCTTGCAAAACTTCATATTCCCATTTACTTATCAATTTAGCTTCTAATATTTTTATTTCTTTTTCTAATTCTATATATTGTTTTTTAATTTGTTTCCTAATAAAAGCTGAATATGATATGATATTACCCCTCATAGTTGTTTTAAATGCATCCCATACATTCTCTATAGATGTATCTTCCACTAAATTTATTTGAAAAAATTCATTAATTTGTGTTTTAAAATTTTCTAAAAATTTGTCATCCACAAGCAATGCATTATCAAATCTCCAAAGAGGTCTATTATTTTCTAATTGATCTAATTGTAATTCTATCCATATTCCCGCATGATCCGAAATGATAATAGGATCAATGGAGGCTTTAATCACTTGTTGCACTTTATTTGTTGAAACAAAAATATAATCTATTCTTGAAAATGATTTATGAACCTGTGAACAAAATGAATATTCCCGATCATTAAAATGAAGAATACGCCATATATCTTTCAAATCACATGATTGAACCAAATTATCTAGACCTAAAGATTTAATATTTTTACCTGGTTTTTTATCCAATAATGGATCCATTACAGCATTAAAATCTCCAGCCACCACTAAATTAGAGGCAGCCAGTGGTAATAACATATTTTGTAGCTTTTTGAAAAATTCTGATTGATTCGAATTAGGGGCATATATATTAAATAACGTCAGGGTATCATTTCCCATACCTATATCGATATGTATCCATCTTCCATGTGGATCTGAATTTTTTACTTTTATATTGGCCATACATTTTTTATTTATAAGGATTGCAACCCCTGCTTTTTTACCCACTGCTGGAGCAAAAAAACATTCTTTTATCCATCCACCTGATAATTTCTGTGATTCCTTCTTATTAAGATGGGTCTCTTGCAGACAGTAAATATCTGCTTTTTGTTTTTTTAAAAATGTTAATATTTTTTCCCTTTTAATTACGTGATTCAGGCCATTGACATTAATAGAATATATTTTAAGAGACATTATATATTTTAATACTTTTCATTATCTTATTCCTCCCTTCCTCCTTCATATTTAATATCCAAAAAATTTTCTTCATGACACACATATTTAACCCTAATGTATCTCCCTTAATTATTCTAATAAATATTCTACTTATCCCTCCCTTTCCCACCCAATACATTGGCTGCTTAAGGATACACATTGGAGTTGTAATCCCAACAATCTCCCCATTCCAGGCAATCAATATTCAATTGTTTAAACAAATTTCCCTTCTATCTATCTATATTGATCTTTTATATTTATTTAAATATTTTCCATAACATTTTATCAATGTATCATTTTCCATTTAACAATATATTAATTTGTATTTCCTTAGTATTATGATTTCAACATATATTTATTTTAAACATATATGCAGTGTATTATTTAATAATTTTCCTGTATTCTGTTCTTTCTTTCATATAATTATTATTGTCTTTTCTTTGTATTGTTTTCCTCCTTTGATGATAGTTTCCACTTCTTATAGGAGTTGAATATAACATTTCTCCATTTAAACATGGCATACGTTGTTAGTTTTGATCGTGGTAAAGTATACATTTCTGAAATGGTGAAGAAATGGCAGAAAGCGGTATAAGCAAATCCAAACTGCTATAAGCACAAGAAAGCATTTGTAGCTCAACACGCTAATGCTCCTTTTCTGAGCTTTGCCATCTAAAACTCCCCAGTTCGACTCCCACCTTTGCTAATTTTAATAAGGTCCTAGTTTTTTGCTATTAGCTCTTATAACATTTCCCTTTGCAGGCAAACCTATTTTCAACTTACCATGGCTGGGACATCCTAAGCAGTGATGAGAGCACATTAACCAGGCAATCCACAAATGTCATCTTGCTGTCAGAGGAAAGGTTTCCTCTCATCACTGCTTAGGATGTCCGAGCCATGGTAAGTTGAAAATAGGTTTGCCTGCAAAGGGAAATGTTATAAGATCTAATAGGAAAAAACAAGGACCTTATTAAAATGAGCAAAGGTGGGAGTCAAACCGGGGAGTTTTAGATGGCAAAGCTCAGAAAAGGAGCATTAGCGTGTTGAGCTACAAATGCTTTCTTGCGCTTATAGCAGTTTGGATTTGCTTATACCGCTTATTGTTTCTTCACCATTTCAGAAATGTATACTTTACCACGATCAAAACTAACAACGTATGCCATGTTTAAATGGAGAAATGTTATATTCAACTCCTATAAGAAGTGGAAACCATCATCAAAGTGCACCTGGAAGGCTGATACGCCACAAGTAAAATACAGGCTGGGATTTGAACCCTCAAAGGCCGCACGATTGGTAGAGAGTGCCTTTCCTCACTGACCCACACCTCCAATTCCTCTCGTTCCCTTGTCATATCATATCTTAGTGAAGTGCTAAGGGAAAAGGAGTTTAGCTATAATGTCATAGTAGGCTGAGACAAAAGAGTGTTAGCTCAATGGCTAAAAGCGCTGCTTTCACTGAGCCCCAAACCCATATTCCCAAGTGTGCTTGAATGCATGTGAGGTGGAGCTCCGTTTTTCTCACACGCTAATCTTCATTCTAAGCACTGTACTAATGCATATAGGACTGTAAATAATCTGTTCCGTTTAGGCGTTATTTGTGCTGCAATTCTTTAATACATATTTCATATTTGTTTTCTACTTGAAAACGTTCCAAATCTTTAGGCATTCCTTTGCTTAAACTTATTTGAGTTCATCCTGATATGATACCTAATGAAGCACAGACAGCTCAGTCAAACAGCTGTAGCTCTATCAGTTAGGAGCCCAGCCTATGCTGCTAACATCCAGAGGTTGTGGGTTCAACACCCACCACGTCTTTTAATTGTGGCATATTACTTTGGAAGATGCAGATTGATGAGGTCACAATGAGGTCAGTTTTGTGCAACTGAACACCTCCATTTTGCAATGAGGGAAGCTGGAATGTTAAGGTGTGTATCTGTTTATTCTCTTTTTAAGTGCTGATAATGTGTGCTGGTTTTTCTTTGCTTTCAAAAGAGAGCCGATTGCAGTGCTGTTTGTTGAGACAAAAAAGGGGGTTGTAAAAGCCATGGGAATATTATATTATGGTTTGGGCTGAAATGTGGTTTGTTATCCATGCAATATAATGTGTTCCATTGTTATGGTGTCATTATATTTATTAGGACAGAGAAAAGATGAAACATACCTATTGAAATTTACTATTGGAATTATTGATAAAAAATACAGTAGACGTCTGCCTCGCGTGTAACAAAGAGCCGCAATTACGATAGTTGAAACGGCATTGAAATCCAAGTTAGACCAGGGTTTCTTACGTCTACATAATTCACGAGAGTTAGACGCACGCGTTCGCCCAGGTAGCGCCTATCCAGCGTCCCCACTTGGCACGCCCATAGACCGCCCACGGAACGCCCACGTCCAGAGCTGCAGACGGGACTATGCTTTCGATAGACGTTAGTTCCTTATGTACTACTTAGGGACGTCTATGTGTCGTCTATTACCCAATTAACATTAATTAAGACCCTTAACTCCATGATTATTCACTTATATCCGACGTCCAAAGCACGCCTAAGTTAAACGCAGTAATAGAGAATTTAGGCCTTTATGTAAAATTTGAAAATAAAAAATAATGGGAAAAAAAAAAAAAAGAAGACTGGATGTGAGACACAATGAACCTTATGAGCCTAAATCACAGCAGTTCCCAGTTAAGAAGCAGTGTGCAGTACTGAAAGTGATTTACAAATTCCTGCTCTGTAAGGAGCATATTAACTACTGGACCATGTCTTCAGATGCTGTGTCATTTTAACCATACTGATGCGCCCAAGTACCAGCATCATCCAACCAACCACTGCACATGTCAGGAACAAAGACTCCTTTTCAAGATTATGAAGTAGCACTGCTTA
Organism: Geotrypetes seraphini; assembly: GCF_902459505.1. Lineage (NCBI taxonomy): Eukaryota > Metazoa > Chordata > Amphibia > Gymnophiona > Dermophiidae > Geotrypetes > Geotrypetes seraphini. The sequence continues at coordinate 475,218,235 of NC_047084.1, forward strand.
CTGCACTCTTTCCTGCTAGTGCTGCCACAGATCCACCCACTGCAAATCACAAAATAGCAGAATACACTACAGACACCTGCTGCTGAAAGCTAAACATGCACCAAATAAGTCATACCTCCAGAAAGACCATACATCCTCTGAAGACACGTTTAATTGAATATCGGAGTAGGCTTCACTGTAGGGACTCCTCAGCACCCATTGTGTCTCACTATCTCCGTTTCTACCGTGAATTGAATATTTACAGTTCTGCATTTTTTGGGGAAACTGTACATCCCTTACGTCAAGAGAGAGATCTCAATTCTATACTTTTGCCAATTTACACATTGAATACTATTTTATCAAATGGCTTAAATCATGAAATTGATGGTGATCACAAGTTTGTTAATGGGATGTTGTTTCTTTGTGTGCATTAACATTATCATATGTTTTGTTTGTCACACATATATATATATATCTTTGGTATATGTATCATTCATTATATTTATATGCATTTATTTATTTGTTTACTTGATTGGCCTCTGGCATTCATTTACTTGTTTGGCTTAGGAAAAAAAAAAATAATTTTTATATGATGTGTTTTAATATGTTGTGTTATGTTTTTATGTTTAGTGACCCCCTGATGCAGGCGTTCCTCAAACGAAGAAACACAGTGCTGTGTCGGGTCCACAGCTTCTGCTTGTGTCCTTTTATGAAATAAACAAGTTGGTTTTACATCAGTGTTCTTCAGTGGAGTGCTCATTGTCCGTTCCCACTTCCTTTTATACTAGTTATCAGTCCTTTTGGCACGAAAGACTAACTCTACAATCTGTTTTCACTAAAGGAAAATAAGATAAACCCTGTACCTAAGATCATTCAACATAAGACTAGTTTAACATTTTGCAAGCCCAAAAAGTGTAAGCAAATTCCACAGTGCTAAGGCTGACCATACACTTCCACATCCATTCAGAACATGGGAGATGTAGCCCAGAGCTGTACAGGTCATCCAACACATATATCACCAAGACTTCCAAGCCATTGAAACTAAAATAATAATAATAATGTGACAACAAAAAAACATCTGCTTACCATCCAGATATATGTCGCTTCCTAATTCAGCATCAATCCAAAACATGGAGGCCACAGCACCTGGGAACATAAGAAAAGTGAAGAGAGATAAAAAAGGAAACAGTAGAACCTGATGAGGAGAAAGCCTGACTTCAGTGTCAGGCAAGATAGTGGAAACTATTATAAAGAATAAAATTACCGAATACCAGAGCAGATAAAAATCAATGATTTTTTTTTTAATTGGATTTTATTATTTTACTAGTGTTTAAGCCCGTTAACATTAACGGGTGCTAGTAAAGCCTCCTTCCCTCACATGTCCCCTATTTTCAGCCCCAGTTCCAAACCCATTTTTACCCCCCCAGCCCCCTTCTCCCATCTATTCCCTTTCAGCCCGAGCCCCCTTTTCTCACCAGCAGCATTTCCCTCCCCACTCCACTTCCCTGCTCCCCCTGTCCCTCTTCCCTGCTCCAACGGTCCAGTAGCACCTCTTCCCTGCTCCCCCTGTCCCTCTTCCTTGCTCCCCCGGTCCAACAGCACCTCTTCCTGGCGGACTGCAAGTCGGGAGCACTGGCTGCTCGGAGCTGCAGGCGTCATCCTGAGAGCCTGCCTTGCGGGCGGGCGTCCGTGGCGTTTTCTTCAGTTGGCGCGCGGTGGTTGCACGGGTGGAGCTGTGCACCGGGCCTTTTTGGCAGCGTCGGCACGTGTTCTCGGGCTGCCTTCGGGGCTCCATGTCTGTGCTGCTTGTCTTGGAGGGTTATGTCGGGGCGGGGCTCCTGTGCGCAATTCCCTTGTGGTCGGCACTGTGTTGGGGCTTCTGCTGGGCAGTGACCTGTTGGCTCGGTGTCGTGCACGTGTGAGGAGTGACAGGGCGGCGGGCAGGGAGAGAGCTTGCCTGTGCTTCCTCCAGCGGTTGGTGAGCGAGGACGGGAGGAGTGGAGTGGCCAGACTGTTCCCTGTCGCCGCGTTCTAAAATAGAATCCAGCCACGGATCAGAAAACACGGCGGCAGGGAACATTATATAGGATGTATGTCTTTCTTTCTCTCTCCATGGCCCTTTTCTTTCTGTCTCTCTCCCTTGCCCACTGTCTGTCGTTTATTTATTTTTTTTTTGTTTCTCTCTTTCTTTTCTTGGCTTCTGGCTGTCTTGTCTTTATTTCTGTCTATCTCTCTCCCTTTCTGTCTGTCTCTCTGTCCCCCTGTCTGTATATCATTCTTTCTCTCTTTATCCTTGGCCGCTAGCCGTCTGTATGTCTTTTTTTCTTTCTCTCTCTCTCCTTGGCCGCTGTCTGTCTCTGTATTTTTTTTCTTTCTCTCTCTCTCTCTCCTTGGCTGCTGGCTGTCTGTTTTTCTGTCTGTCTGTCTTTCTGGCATCCTGTCTGTCTGTCATTCTTTCTTTCTATCTGTCTCTCTGACCCCTTGTCTGTTTGTCTTTCCTTCTGTCTGTCTTTCCCCCTTTCTGTCTATCTCTCTGGCCCTCTGTCTGTCTGTGATTCTTTCTTTCTCTCTGTCTCCTTGGCCGCTGTCTATCTGTCTGGTTTTTTTCTTTCTCTCTCTGTCCTTGGCTGCTGGCTGTCTGTCTTTCTGGCCCACTGTCTGTCTGTCATTCTTTCTTTATTTCTCTCTCTCTTTCCTTGGCCGCTGTGTGGATGGCTGTCTTTCTTTCTGTCTGTCTTTCTGCCTGGCCCCCTGTTTATCTTTCTGGCTGTCTCTCTGCCTGGCCCCCTGTCTCTCTCCCTAGCCCCCAGTTTTTGTTTGTCTGTCTCTCTGCCTGGCCCCCTGTTTTTCTGTCTCTCTGTCTTTCTGCCTGACCCCTGCCTTTCTTTCTGTCTCTCTCTCTTTCCTTTGCCACTGTATGGATGGCTGTCTTTCTTTCTGTCTGTCTGTCTGGCCCCCTATTTATCTTTCTGTCTGTCTCTCTCCCTGGCCCCCATTTTTTGTTTGTCTGTCTCTCTGTCTTTCTGCCTGGCTCCCTGTTTTTCTTTCTCTCTGCCTGGCCCCCTGCCTGTATTTCTCTGTCACTTCTGGCCCCTTCTCTCTGTCGGCCTCCCAGCACACCCCTCCCTCCAAAGTAGCCCCCTTTCCCTCTCCCCCTCCACTTCCCTGAGCCGTATTTTTTTTTTTTTTTTACTTTGTAACAGCGGCTGCACACCCCGGAACCGACACTCCACCAACAGGAGAGAAAATGCCGGCACTGCCGCTTGAAACCGCCACCGCCACTCTCCTGCCGGTCCACAAACCGCCAAATGCTCCTGAAGATGACCGCGCTGACAAAACTCCACAGTCACGTGCCTTCAGCAACCGCGCGCGCCTCCAGCCCCTGCAAGCGCTGTGAGGTGTCAATTAGAATACTGCCACAGAAGCACACCTCATGGCGCCAGGACTCACGATTTTTCAAGAGCGCATGTGCGCTCTAGCGTTTTATTATTATTGATTTAAATCAGAATCTTTTACATAAAATGTTTTTGTTTCTTTTAGGAAAAATCTGTCTAAAGATAGTTTTCTGTTTAAGATTCATTATAGTCGAAAAGTTATACATCATGAAATAAGAATTAGTTTTTAATTATGTAGCATGAGGCTGTATATTCATGCAATGTTTAAATTTTTTGGTAAATGAATTCCATTAATCCATACATAATGTCATAGGCATGATTTAAATCAAGTCTTTCTGACTAGTGATTTATCCTGTCGGCTCACGCTAAAAACTTTTAGCACAACTTGATAAAAGGGGCCCTTGGTTTGCTGGATCATGACATTTTGCTTTCCTGTTTAGATTCATTGAGTTTATCTGGGGTAGTAATTTATTGGTTTCAAGGGTTTCTAAAATTTCATACTTTATCAGATTTTTTTGGAGGGGAAGTGCTGTCCAATTCTTGGCAAAACCCTTGCGGAGTTCCACAGGGATCTTCTTTATCCCCATTGCTTTACAATTTTTATCTTTTCTCTTTGGGTTTGGTTGGTTAATTGTGGGATAAAGATGTACAGCTATGTGAACGATATTACTGTGGTATTACCTATCCCTCGGCTGTCCTTTAATGAAGTTGGGAGAGCTGAAAATGTTTTGAAGATTGTTAAGCAATGGATGGTTGATTATCAGCCACTACTAACAACTGGCCAGCGCTGAATATTGACTTAGCCAGTAAATTACTGCCAGCCAAAAATAAAAAATTGGATATTCAATGCCAGCCATTGGAAATAGCCCATCATTGGATATCCAGCCTCACTGCTGACCACGGGACTTAGCCAGGCTGCCTTCCATGGTCTGAATATCAGCCCAAAAGCTTTTTAAAAAGGTGGATTATATAGTTACCTGGATCAGCTAAGCCTGTAGTTTCCAAGAGGATATAATCAAACTTCCCTTTCTTCTGCATCAGGTTCTCAATAGCCTTTAAACCATTATCCCTGAAGAAAAACAATGTGAAATGAGCATTACCCAAAATGCAAATACAACCTGCACACTTACCCCAAAATTCTGTATATTGCACCGTAAACTGTGTGCACAAATCAGTGCAAACAGCTGATATGCATGCACAACTTAATTGTTTAACAAGCCTAATCAGCACTGATAATTGTCAATTACCTTATAATTGACACTAATGAGAAGTTACGCAAAAACATGGTAGGCATATTCTATAAAGTGCTGTGTGCTAGTTCTAGTGTGTAAATCTGAAAAGGAAGGATGGCCAAGGAGCATCATGAGTGGATCATGGGAGTTCCTAAAATGTATATGCACTGTTATAGAAAGCAAAGTTGCTTACCTGTAGGTGTTCTCTGTAGACAGCAGGGGAATGCAGCCACACTTGCCCGCCCTCCATCCCCTCGTCTCCTCTTCTATTGCTAGGAACAAAACTGACAGGCAGAAGGGAGGGGCTCTAGTAGGGCAATCCTGCACATGCTCAGTAAGCTCAAAAGCTTACTATAGCTAGGGGAGAGTACCGACATCATTAGGCTCAGTCAGAGACTTCACCACCAAGTGGGGCTGCATATCCCTTGCCTGTCTCCGGAGAATATGCCTGATTTGTGCATAAATTAGGTGCACCTAAAGTTATGACATGCACTGTTTCTTAGCATGATTCTATAAGGTGCATATACCTTTTATAGAATCGCGTTGTTATTCTAGTTGGTGCCAATTTTTGGGCACCATATATAGAATATGGCCCTCATTATAAGACAGAACCAGGAATCACATAATTTCTAAGCTACCAAGATAGATGGATAGATTGTTTTTCATTTCATCTATAATTTATGTACCATTAATCTCAAACTAATATAATCTAATCTAGTCATATAGGGCTCCTTTTATAAAGCCACAGTGGTGATTCCCCTTGGCAAATGCATCGAAGCACTTCAATCCCTATGGGCTTTGGTGCATTTGCCATGGAAGAATCACTCTCACGGGTTATAAAAATGGCCTATATAGTCACCAAATGCAGCTGAAGGTAATTACAAAAAAATGATAGGCCATAATTCCATAATAAACAGTCAAAACAATAACTAAGTAAGCGGGTGACTGGGTGATGGGGAAGCTAGATATTGGGGAGTCCCTGGACATCGTGTACCTGGACTTTAGCAAAGCATTTGATAGCGTACCACACCGCAGGTTGCTGAGCAAGATGAGTTCTATAGGATTAGGTGACACATTGACGAAAGGGTTGGGAACTGGCTTGGAGGTAGGCTTCAAAGGGTGGTGGTGAACGACACACCCTCTGAAATGACGGAGGTGATAGTGGAGTGCCACAGGGCTCGGTCTTGGGCTCAATCCTATTCAACATCTTTATAAGGGACTTGGCAGAAGGGCTTAGGGGTAAAAAGCACAGTTACTTACCGTAACAGGTGTTATCCAGGGACAGCAGGCAGATATTCTCACATGTGGGTGGGTGACGTCATCTACGGAGCCCCAGCGCGGACAGCTTTTCAAGCAAACTTGATTGAAGTTTCAAGTTTGCTACACTGCACCATGCATGTGCATGCCTTCTTGCCCACTAGAGGGCGCATCCCACCTCGTGGTCCTCAGTTCCATGACTAGCAAAGAAGCCATCCCCGGGGAGGCGGGCGGGTTGTGAGAATATCTGCCTGCTGTCCCTGGATAACACCTGTTACGGTAAGTAACTGTGCTTTATCCCAGGACAAGCAGGCAGCATATTCTCACATGTGGGTGACCTCCAAGTCAACCAAAAAAGGGCAGGTGGGAGGATGGCAAGTTAGGAAAACAGATTACGTAACACCGACTGGCCAAAACGGCCGTCGCTTCTGGACAAAGCATCCAGACAGTAGTGGGAGGTGAATGTATGAACCGAAGACCAAGTGGCAGCTTTACATATGTCCTCCACAGGAGTAGAACGGAGGAAAGCAACAGAAGCTGCCATCGCCCTGATCTTATGCCCCGTAACTCGACCTGGGGGCGGAAGACCAGCCTGAGCGTAGCAAAAAGAAATACAAGCAGCCAACCAGTTGGACAAGGTGCGCTTGGAAACAGGATGTCCTAAACGATTCGGATCAAAGGACAAAAACAATTGAGGAACCTTCCGATGAGACCTGGTACGTTGGAGATAAAATGCCAACACCCTATTACAGTCAAGCGTGTGGAGCGCCGTCTCGCCATGATGGGAGTGGGGCTTAGGAAAAAACACAGGAAGGACAATGGACTGATTGAGGTGGAAATCAGACACAACCTTAGGTAAGAATTTGGGATGGGTGCGAAGAACCACCTTATCATGATGGAAAACAGTAAAAGGCGGGTCCGCAACCAAAGCTTGCAACTCACCAATCCGACGAGCAGATGTGAGGGCAATCAGAAAAACCACTTTCCAAGTCAAAAATTTCAAAAGAGACTTGTCGATCGGCTCAAATGGAGTTTCATCAGTTGAACTAAGACCACATTCAAATCCCAAACGACGGGAGGAGGCTTCAGAGGGGGACAGATTTTTATAAGACCCTTCATGAAACGTGTCACCAGAGGATGAAGCGAAAGAGCGCGGCCGTCCAAGTGCCGATGGAAGGCCAAAATGGCACTGAGATGTACTCGAACAGAAAACGTATTCAAACCAGATTTAGACAGATGTAACAAATAGTCCAGCACCGAAGACACCGGGACCGAACCCGGATCCAGGCGGCGCGAGGAACACCAGGTGGAAAACCTGGTCCATTTCTGGGAATAACAAAGCCTAGTCGAGATCTTGCGCGAGGCTTCTAGAACTTCCCTCACGGATTGAGAAACCGGGAGCGAAGTCAAGGAGCAAGGAACCAAGCAGTCAGGTGTAACGACTGAAGATTGGGATGCAATAGCGAACCCCGACTCTGAGACAGCAGAGATGGAAACACAGGCAGAAGCAGAGGCTCCCTGACACTGAGTTGAAGAAGCAGGGAGAACCAGTGTTGACGAGGCCACCGAGGCGCAATGAGGATCATAGTGGCTTTGGACGATTTGAGGCGCACCAACGTCCTCAAGATCAGAGGAAACGGAGGAAACGCGTAAAGGAACCTCCCTTCCCAGTCGAGAAGAAAGGCATCGGCTTCTAGACGGTCCAGGGAGTACATCCGAGAACAATACAGGGATAGTTTGTGAGTCTCCGGAGAGGCAAACAGGTCCACCTGCGGAGTCCCCCAGCGGTGGAAGACCTCGCGCAGGACTCTGGAGTTGAGCGACCACTCGTGCGGCTGAAGCAGCCGACTGAGTTTGTCTGCCAAACAGTTTCGTTCTCCTTGGATATAGACTGCCTGTAGGAAGATGTTCTGGGAGATCGCCCAGTTCCAAAGGCGCAGAGCCTCCCTGCAAAGGGACCAAGAGCCCGTCCCACCTTGCTTGTTGACATAATACATGGCCACCTGATTGTCCGTGCGCACGAGGACTACTTGATTGCGGAGTAGGTGGCCGAATGCTCGGGCCGCCAGAAAGATGGCACGAAGCTCCAATACATTGATATGACAGCGACGGTCCTCCGCCGACCACAGGCCCTGGGTCCGCAGACCGTCGAGGTGGGCCCCCCACGCATACTCCGAGGAGTCCGTGGTCAGAACCTTGCCATGTGGCGGGACGAGAAAGAGCAAACCCCCGGAAAGATTCGAAGAGTCGGTCCACCAACGGAGCAATCGTCTCAAAGAAGGAGTCACCGTTATGAGCCGAGAGACCGGATCGCAATCCTGGCGCCACTGAGAGGCCAGGGTCCACTGAGGGATTCTCAGGTGGAGTCTGGCGAAAGGAGTGACGTGGACCGTCGACGCCATGTGGCCCAGGAGCATCATCATGCGCTGAGCGGACACGACAGATAGTTGGGAGATCAGCCGACCCAACCCAATCAAAGCCGCCAACCGAGGCGGGGGGAGGAATGAACGTAGGCGAACAGTGTCCAGCACTGCGCCTATAAACTGAAGTGACTGGGCCGGGCACAACTGTGACTTGGGAAAATTTACTTCGAACCCCAGGCGCTGAAGAAGGATGATAGACCGTCGGGTGGCTGAGATAACCCCTTCCCTGGTTGGGGCTTTGATCAGCCAATCGTCCAGGTAGGGGAAAACTTGAAGCCCCCGAGATCTCAGGGCTGCAGCGACTACCACCATACACTTCGTGAAGACCCGAGGGGACGAAGCCAGGCCGAAGGGAAGGACCCAGTACTGCAGGTGCAAATCTCCCACCTGGAACTGTAAAAATTTGCGGAAGGCAGGATGCACCGGAACATGGGTGTATGCTTCCTTCAAGTCGAGGGAGCACATCCAGTCCCCTTCCTCCAAGAGTGGATACAATACCGGAAGAGACAGCATCCGGAATTTCTCCCGGACCAGGAACTTGTTGAGCTTCCTGAGGTCCAGGATGGGGCGTTGGTCCCCGGTCTTTTTTGGGACCAGAAGTAGCGGGAGTAAAATCCCCTCCCCCGCAGGTTGGGGGGTACTGGTTCCACCGCCCGAAGCTTCAACAAGGCTCTGGCCTCGGCCAGGAGGGTGGGAAGCTGGGCCCGATTGAATGGGCAAGCCCCCGATCGCAGAGGGGGGCCGGCCCCATCCGCTTAGCCCGTCAAAAGGACGGCGCGGGTTTGGAAGAGCCCTGCGCCGGAGCCTTCGTCTGTCCCCCTCTGCCCTGTTGAGGTGGGCATCGAGGTGGCGGCCTAGAAAAAGCCGGGGTCGACTTTTGAGGGTACCTCCTCGGGGGAGGCCGGAAGGGTTTCTGCGGCGTGGCCCTAGGTTTCGGACGGACCAAGGAGGCCAACGAGCGCTCCTGTTCCGACAACCGTTTGGTCGCCGCCTCTAGGGACTCATCAAAGAGCTCGGACCCCACGCAAGGCAGGTCTGCAAGGCGCTCCTGCAAGTTTGGGTCCATATCGAGGGTGCGAAGCCACGCCAAACGTCGCATAGCCATGGCAAAGGCGGACACCCTCGATACCAGCTCAAACGCATCGTACACAGCATGGAAAAGGTACAAGCGCAATTGAGACAGGTTAAACATAAACTTGTCAAACCCCTCCTTGCGGGAGTCCGGTCACGATATTGGGGTAGGTCCTTCACCATGCCACGTAGATAGGAGGAGAAGGTGAAGGCATAGTTGAGGACCCTAGTTGCCATCAGTGAGTTAGAGTAGAGGCGACGACCAAACTTGTCTAGGGTCCGACCCTCCCTGCCGGGCGGGACCGCCGCAGAAACTCGGGAGGGTTGTGTCTTTTTAAGGGCAGATTCCACTAATAAAGATTGGTGGGAGAGTTGTGCCTTTTCAAACCCCTTGGGAGGTACCGTCCTGTATTTCGACTCCATCTTAGATGGAACAGCAGTGACTGTAAGAGGGGTATTCAGGTTTTTAAGCCAGGTCTGATGGAGGACCTTATTTAATGGTAGCCGGGGAGTTTCCCTAGGTGGAGTGGGAAGGTCCTGCTCCTCGAGGAACTCCTTCGTATACTGGGAACCAGCTATGAGGTCCAGGCCCAAGGCCCACGCCATGTCCTGGACAAAGCTGGAAAAAGAGGACGGCCTAGCGGGCGGTGAGGGAGTTCTCGACCTCTCCGCCGAAAAGAAGGGTGAAGCCTCGTGAGAATAACGAGGTTCTCTACCTGACCCCGAGCCCCAAGAAGTCAGATCTAAAGGCCTCGAAGGGGTCGGAGAACGTCTCCGCCTCGAAGAATCCCTCGGGGAAGTCCCCGGGGTCCGAGGTACCGAGGCACGCTCCCTTCTCCTCGGCGAGGAGTCACAGGAACCCCCTCTCGCAGGAGAGCGGAGAAATCTCGGGTTATCGAGGCGAAGCTCCGAAACCTGCAATGCCTCGCCCCCGAGCGGCGAGGAGCGACCACGTCGTCGAGGAGAGCCTCGCGAACGCTTCGGCTTCCTCGGCCGACGTCTCGCCCGAGGCCGGCCCGAGGGCGAGGAGCCCCGGGAGGACCTTGAGGAGGAGGAGGAGGAAATCCGTCTCACCCTCCGCACCTTGCCCCTTGCACCTTGCTGCGCTCAGGCGGAGCCCCCGAGGCCGAGGTCGAGGGTAAAGCCGAGGCCGGTGGAGCCCCGGTACCCGAGACCGAGGTCGCCGAGGTCGGCGCCCCCGAGGTCGAAGCAGTCGGGGCCGAAGCCCGCTGAAACTGCTCGAGGGCCCCCAACAGCTCCGAAGCAATCAGAGCTCGGAGCAGGTCCTGAAAGGCCGGGATCCCGACCATGGTTGGCAGGTCCGAGGTCGGGGCATGCTCCCTGGAGGGCGACCTCGGTCTCGAGTATTCCCTCGGGGCATGAGTGGCCGGAGTCTTAGACGGGCCCGCGGACGACCCACCCGCCGCGGCGGGAGTCGAGGAAGGCTTCTTTGCAGACCCTGTAGTAGGGGATGGAAATGAGGACTTACCCGAGGCAGGTTTGGTCCCAGGCGTCGGCTTCGAGGTCGAGGGACGAGGCGAAGCCGAGGGCGCCGAGGCCGAGGTCAAGGCCGGGGCCGAAGCCGACGTCGAGGCCTTCCCTGGCGCGGAGTCCACCGCGAAAAGCTCCGCCATCCTCGCACGGCGACGGCGGAGCGCTCTTGCCTGGAAAGTGGAGCAGCGATCGCAAGAGGTCGTCAGATGGTCTGGTCCCAGGCAGAGCAAGCACCACCGGTGGGGGTCAGTGATAGATAGTAACTGCTCACACTGGGTGCATTTCTTAAAGCCCGTCAAGGGACGGGACATGAAAAGGAAAAGAGGCCGGGAACGAACGATGTCCCGCGGCCGCGGCTCCCGGGAGCCCCCGGAGCCCAACGGAAAAAAGAAAAAGTTTTTTTTTTACGATTAACGTTAGACAATAACTAGAAAACAAAAATCAAAGCACAGCGATCGAATTAAGAACTCAGACGCGGTGTCAGAAGGCAGAAAAATAGGAGCTCAATTTCCACAGGGCTTCTGGCTCCGCGGAAAAAACTGAACTGAGGACCACGAGGTGGGATGCGCCCTCTAGTGGGCAAGAAGGCATGCACATGCGTGGTGCAGTGTAGCAAACTTGAAACTTCAATCAAGTTTGCTTGAAAAGCTGTCCGCGCTGGGGCTCCGTAGATGACGTCACCCACCCACATGTGAGAATATCTGCCTGCTTGTCCTGGGATAATAACATTATTCGCTGATGACGCCAAACTAAGTAATGTAGTGGGCAAATGCATAATAGATGATGTTTCAATGCCCAACAACATGATGCACGACCTACTCCTACTGGAGCGCTGGTCTAGGTCCTGGCAACTCAGCTTCAATGCCAAAAAATGCAAAGTTATGCACCTGGGCAGCCAAAATCCATGCAAGACTTACACCCTAAATGGCGAGATCCTAACAAGAACTGAAGCAGAACGTGACCTAGGGGTGATCGTCAGTGAGGACATGAAGGCTGCCAATCAAGTGGAGCAAGCTTCATCCAAAGCAAGACAAGTCATAGGTTGCAGAGGCTTCGTCAGCCGAAAGCCGGAAGTCATTATGCCATTGTATAGATCCATGGTGAGGCCCCACCTGGAATACTGTGTGCAATTCTGGAGACCGCATTATCGCAAGGATGTGCTGAGACTGGAGTCGGTTCAGAGAATGGCCACTCGGATGGTCTCAGGACTCAAGGATCTCCCATACGAGGAACGGTTTAAACAAATTGCAGCTATACTCACTCGAGGAGAGCAGAGAGAGGGGGGACATGATCGAGACGTTCAAGTATCTCTCGGGCCGCATAGAGACAGAGGAAGATATCTTCCTCTTCAAGGGTCCCACGACAACAAGAGGGCATCTGTGGAAAATTAGGGGAGGGAAACTACGAGCTGACACCAGGAAATTCTTTTTCACAGAAAGGATGGTTGATCGCTGGAATAGTCTTCCACTACATGTGATCGAGGCCAGCAGCGTGCCTGATTTTAAGGCCAGATGGGATCGTCACGTGGGATCTATTCACAGGGCAAAGGAAGAGGAGGGATCTATTCACAGGGCAATGGTAATAAAGAGGATGGAATTCGTTTTGCCATACTTACAAAATGGAAATAACAATTGCTTTACAAAAAGGGAATTATAATAATTTTAAAAAGATTTGGGGGCCATTGACAAAATATTGCAATGATTAGACACCATTTTCCACTGAAAGCACATTTATACATAGGGGGGAGGTTATTAAGTTTCATTAAAGGTTTAATCAGTAGATAAGAATTTAATATTTATGATCAAAAATGTAGGGGAAGGGGGGTGGGGAGGATATAATTTTATGTATTTAAGATGAAATGAGAAAGAATTTCAAGTGATATGTACATGTTTTAATTGTTGTATTATTGTATACTTGATGTAAGATGGAAAAATGAATAAATGCTTTCCATTTAAACTTAACATTTAATAAAATCAAATATCTCCCTCCCATCCCCTCATTCACAATTGCACTTATAAAGTAGAATGGTATTTATTCATTACAATATTTAGTTAATGGCCCCCCATATTTCTTTAAATTTATTATAACTCCCCTTTTGTATAGTTATTGTTCTCTCCATTTTATAAATATGACATAACGAATTCCAGCAGAAATTATAATTTAGTCTGTTCCAATTTTTCAAATTACTTATGATCTGTTGTATGGCGACTCCTGTCATTATCAATAAAAACTTATTATTTGATGATATTTGGCTCTTTGTTCTCATTGATATACCAAATAAAATCGTATCATATGATAATGCTACATGATTCTCTAATAAACAATTAATTTGGGACCAAATTGATTTCCAAAAGACCATGATAAAGGGACAATAGAATAATAAATGATCTAATGTCCCTGCTTCAAGATTACAATGCCAGCATCTATTAGACTTAGAGCTATCTAACTTCTGTAATCTAACTGGGGTCCAAAATGCTCTATGTAATAAAAAGAACCAAGTTTGTCTCATAGATGTGGACACTGTACATCTCATCCTCCAAATTTGTGGCCATTGAGACGCATTAATTTGATGTTTGATCTCAATGCTCCAAATGTCCCTAAGTCCAGTTTTAGGTTTTTATTTACAAATCCGCTTATCAATTTATACCACTGTGCAGTCTGGTGTCCCAAGAAGTCCACCTGAAAACATAAAAACTCTAAACTATATTGCGTATTAAGATTCTTCCATTCAGGGAACCCTCTTTATGATTTTTTGTTTCCAATTCTAGTAGAGCAGCACAAAGGTGGCTTAAGTAGTGTGCGGGGTGGGCTAGTGAACCATAGAGAGGAAGACCCAGACCCAAAAGCCACTCTAACCACTGCATTTATGATGGAACATGTGTACCCCCCAACCCTACTGTACTGCCATATAGGTGCCACCTGCGGCTGTGAGGACTATTGGGGTGGTAGACAGGTGGGTCTAGTAGGTTTTGGGGGTATTTTGGGGGACTCACCATGACCTATAAGGGAGTTATGGTGAGATGTTTATGTGGCACCCGATTTGTGAAGTTCGTAGCAATGTCCTGTAAGGTGCCCCACTACTCTGTTGCCATGTCTAGGTGTCCAGTCCATTACTTTGCTGGCCCCTCCCATGTTTTTGGATGAGAATGGGGTATAAAGATAGACAATTTAGCGGTATGGGAGATCAAACAGCTAGATGTACAGTTAGACGACTCTCAAAAAACAAAATATTTTGGATGTATTTTTCAAGAATAGACTTTAGACACTGCCAACTTTGGGCGACTAGTGACTAAGGCCCAAATCGGACTTAGACATTTCTTTTGATCATGCCCCTCCATGTGTTCAATCCCAACCCGCAGTCTGGGTATTGCAGAAATTCACATCTTTTCTGAACTCATGTTCCACCCCCTTAGGCTTGGAGATAGCAACAAACCCTATTTCAGTCCGAAGCCAAGCATATACCTGTAAATCCAGGACAAGTGGGGTATGGGGAGAGTCTCCATCAACACAAGTAAATCATGAACTGGCTTGCTCTGCAAAATATTAACAAGTGAGAAACAGGCACAAAGGCAACTCAGAAAAACATTGAGGAACAATGCAGTACTAACTTGCAATGAGCACCCCAAGAAAGGCCTTCAGTAATGTGTATTCTCACAAAAACTCCCCACAGGATATGGCAACTGGCTGAAAAATCTTCAAGCTTGTCATGACAGCAACCAAGGCAGAAAGGAATAGGCTACCCCAAACAACTGAGTGAATACAGAGAGGGCAGGTCGTATGGAATCCTCCAGGGACTAACAGAAAGAAGATTATCGAAGGTATAAAACCTAGTCTTCCATTCTGTTACATCCCTTCCAGATTCCATATGCTAGGTGACATACCAAAGCCATGGTAGATAGGGAGGGACAGAAGAGCCTGCCCTCAAAACCAAGGTCTCCAAAAAAATGGCATCAGAACGCTGTGCCACAACAACTCAGTAAAACCGGGAAAAAATATGAAGAGAGGACCAAGAAACCACCCTGCAAATTTCATAAGGGTGACTGACGCAAGATGCCCCCATGATGCAGCCACATTTCTTGTCGAATGCTTTAAATGAGATTGGTGGTTGCCTGCCGCAGACAACAGAAGATAAGTAAATGGCCATTCCAATCCAACACAGCAGTGAAAACAAAAAAAAAGATCAGACAGCCTGAACTCAATTATCCTTTCCAAATAAAGGAGCAAGACCCTCTGGATACCTAATTTGCAGAGGACCTGATCTGTTTTCTCCGACCCTGTTGGACTAAATGCTGGCAACCTAACCTCCTGATTAACTTGGAAAGCAGAGACCACCTGCAGCAAGAAGGTAGGTACAGTGCATAGGAAAACACTTGCGTCTGACAAATGGAGAAAGGGTTCCCTGCATGAAAGAGCAGACAGTCCAAAATACATCATGATGAAACAATGGCCCTGTAAAATGATGTTAAGATTCTACAAAGGGAAAAGAAGACACAAGGGAGAACTCAGATGAAATGCCCCCTCCCCCCTCATACACCTGGTCACAACTGAAAGAGCTCTTCAGTGCGCTCAAAAAACACACAAAGCCTGCAACCTGAACTTTCAGGGAGGTCACTGCCAGACTTCTGTCTAAACTCTCCTGAAGTAAAACCAGGACTACCTAAATGGGAGCCTTCTCAGGCTCCACCTGATTCCTAGCACTCCACTGTGAGAAAGCCTACTAGGCTTTGGCAGAAGCCATAGTAGAGGGTACTTTGAGCACAAAAAAGAGATGAGATAACTACCTCCAAATAACCACTCAGAAAATAATGGAGGTACTCTCAATCTCTGTAGTGCCTTTGCCTGTCAGCGTCTTTAAAGCAGCTGAGTGGAGAAAAAGGAATTCTGCCTCAGAAACAACTCCAAATGCACGGAAATGAAGATCTTCAGACTGCCAGACGACCAGAGACTGACTACAACCTCCGCCCCCATGGATCATCTACCACAGGGTTGGGGGCAGGAAAGGCAGCATGAGCTTTGAAACCCGGGTGGGTTTCTGTCCAGACACACTCAACCTGCGCTAGAAACCTGTGACAGGGTCACTGGCCAGCAAACTCCACAGAAGGGATCCCGGGTACTTCCAAAAGGTGGCACACAACAAGCTGGCTTCACAGATCCATCAGAGTTTCTCTGTGAAGCTGTAGTCCAGCCCAAGAGGACTGCATCCTTTTCTCCGACAGCAAACCACCCGGGAGGGTCTCAAGGCACTGAAGCCACTGAGAAATGAAGTTTAAGCGAACTTCAAGTGAAAAAATAAGAAACAGAAGCAAAGCAAAAGACTTCTGCTCGGACTGTTTGCAGAAACTGACAGTAGAGTTTATTGCTATCTCCCAGCCTGTGTTCAGAAAAGATGTGGATTTCTGCAACACTCAGACTGTGGGTTGGGATTGAACACCTAGTGTATGGAATCCGGAAGGGACATAACAGAACTGTCATTCGTGGAGTGGTAGAAGATGATTACCCCAATCAACTTTACAGGCTGGTGAACAACCAACTCTTTAATCTGTGAAAGAACCTCAACTAATTAAGTTCCTGCCCTCAAAGTGAGGAAATTACAGATGAAAAGGCTCCAGATTTAATCCTGAACTGCTTTTACACTTTCACAGATAGCAAACATAGCAGGGCTCTTTGCGTGCAGAATAAAGAAGGAGATCTTACTTCACTGAGCAGCAGAGACAGCCATTGCGGAGCTCCAACCATTCCTCATAGAGCTCTCCAGCTTGACTCACCGCCAGGGACTTTTCCAGAGCACTCCCTAGGACACATCAGAAAGATCGAGTTATTCAAAAGATCAACACCTTGAGCAGCAGAATTCTCCACACTCTCTACTTAGTCACTAATGACCAAATATTTCTTTAAGGAATTTTCTCCCCTCTACCACCAACCTTCTTTTGAAAGAACTTCCCCATAAACAAATTTGTTCACGTTTAGAGCTGTCACATAAGAAATATTTTCTCTAACAATATTCTTTTTTCCAGTAAGACAGCCCATCTTTATCACAGTAACATAGTAAATGACGGCAGATAAATTCCTGCATCGTCCAGCCAGTCTGCCCAACAGTCACATTCATTTGAATCAACAATAAATTAATAATTTATTTAACTTGCTAGGTTCCTCGTGTCTTCCCTTCCCCCAAGATAGGCAAGACCTGTATTCAAATAATATGAATGTGATATAAGATACATATACTCGCTCCTGATCCATCTTGCCGCAAACAGACACAGACTGTAGAAGTCTATCCAGTATCAGCTACACCACCCCACTGCTGGAGTCACCATCAAAGCTAACTTCAGCCTGTCCTGATCCGACTTGCCATATACTGGACGCAGACCGTACAAGTCTGTCCAGCATCAACTTTGCTTCCCCACTGCTGGGGCTTCAATTTAAGCACTGCTCCTGCCCTGCTGCCGGAATCATCATCAAAGCTAATTCCAGCCTTTCCTGATCTGTCTTGTCATATATGGACACAGAACCGTATAATTGCATCCAGCATTAGTTTTGCTTCCCCACTGCTGGGGCTTCAATTTGTGCACATACTAAGTGGAATAAAGTTTTCAGCCCAAGGAATGTATCCTGTTAGCTATTAAATTACTTGGGCAAATTCCTTGAACCTGTTCTAATCCACTCTGCCTATATCCTTTCAGAAGCATTAAAAATATTTATATATATTTTGCTGTTTCCATTTATGAACCTTTTTTCACTTGTAAAACTAAATTTATATCTTGTATACATTGCCCTTGAATCTTACTCTTTTGAGCAGTCCACCCTTGGAATCTCTGGTTTGTTCCAGAGGCAATGGCTTGTACAATAAACAGGTAAAATTCTGCCACTTACCCATCAGAGCCCAGTAGCTGGTATGGATGGGCACAACTGATAGACCACATGGTCTTTATTTGCAATTATTTTCTATATTGCTATCAGTGTCTACAAGATTCCAGGATGCTGCACTGAACCATGTCATTATATGTTGCATCATCTCAATGCATTTCTATAGCCTTATAAAAATTTGTAAGAGTGTAGCCTCGCGGGGCACTTGGGCGTATACTTATTACCTACTATGAAGTCCACAAGGGTTTCCAAATTGCTAATCTGAAATCCCAGACCACAGTTTATCTAGTGTGATTTTTTTCTAAATAGAGAATATTCCATTTCTAAGGGCTCCTTTTACTAAGCTGCGTTAGGTTTGCAGTTCCTCTGCTTTCAGGCAGATTTTTTGGGACACCAAGCCGCAAAATGGTATAAATTATTATATGGATTTTTGGATTAAAAAAAAGAAAACTGGTCTTAGGGATATTTGGAGTATTGAGATTGGACAGACAATTTCTGCCTCTCAATGGCCACGGTTTTGGTCTTGGAGATTAAGGTCTACAAGGTCAGCATCTATGAGTCAAACTTGGTTATTTTTGTTACATAGAGTTTTTTGGACCCCTATACGTTTACAGAAGTTAGATAACACTTGATCCAATAGATGCTGGCAATGTAGATTAGAAGTGGGGACTTTAGATCATTTAATTTTCTTCTGTCCATGTGTAAATGCCTTTTGGAAACTAATTTGGCCCCAAATTAATAAATTATTAGAAAATCATGTAGGACTCTTTTATGACACTATATTATTTGGTACAGCAATGAGAGTTCAGAGTCCAATTTCTGCAAATAATAACAAGTTATTATTAATATTGACAGGGGTCGCCATGCAACAAATTACTCAAAATTGGAAAGATTATACTAAGTTAAATTATAATTTTGATGGAATTCAGTTTGCCACATATATAAGATGGAAAAGATCATAGCGTTACAACAAGGAAATTTTCATAATTTTAAAAAAATATGGGGACCATTGACTATTTACTCTAATGATCAGATATCTTAAGCACATGGTTAGTTTATATTTGGGTTGGGATGGGGAATATGTATCATATGGTCATGGGAATATTGATAAAGAGGGGGGTATTTATTTTTATTTTATAAGAATATATGATTGTAATTACAAGTGATTTGTGAAAATTGTTTTATTATTTATAATTCACTTGATGTAAGAATTAAAAACGAATAAAGATTTATTTAAAAAAAACAAAAAACTAAGCTGCGTTAGGGAATTAACGCGCGGAATAGCGCACGCTGAATTGTCACGCGCGCTAGACCTTAACACCAGCATTGAGCTGATGTTAGTTCTAGCCACATAGTGCGCGGTAATACCCTGCGTGCACTAAAAACGCTAGCGCATCTTAGTAAAAGGAGCCATAAGTATCAGTCATATAGACTTGGACCTGAGAGGGATACTTTCCATTTTGCTGCCAACTATCCTCTAGCTAGAAATAACATAAATGTGATTAATTTTGTATTTAAGAAATAAATCCCTTTTATCAGAAGACAACAGAGGACATTTTCTGAGATAAAGTGAAATTTATTTTTAATGTTCTATGCTTGGGGGGGCGTGGCTTAACGCGAACACGAATGGAAGCGTAATCGCAAAGCTCCTCATCTTCTAGGCACAGAATATAAAAAAATTATTCCCTTCTAAATAATTTTCATCAAGAAATAAATACTAAAGAAACGGAACATAAGACAAATGATAATATCTTCTTTTATTGAAGCTAAAACGAAGCCTGAGGTAATAAGAGCTGAAAAAGGCAGAGTGCCGTTTTTCTTCAACGGTTTTATGAGACTTCAACTGCAGCGCTGAAATAGTGAACTGTGTGAGTAAACAAAATGCAGAGCGAGTGAAACAGTGATTGAGAAGGATTGTGTGGACTAACATAATTTATAAAATAAAACCGTTGACTGTTGCCAACCTTTAAACGAAATTAAAGAGGCTTGAGAGAGAAAAAAGCTGTAAGAGAAATACCGGCAAAATTGAATTCTGAGGCGCTAAGAACAAATAAAAGTTAATTGCTTAATAGATTATTGAAATAAAAGAAGTAAAAAAGGATTATTAGAGTGAGGGTTGCTCTCCTCTATCATAGCTGCGACTGGGCTTGTGAGAGGAGAGCCAGAAGAAAGGATTGCCGATTTTTTTTTTTTTTTTTTTTTTTTGGCGCTGAAACGGCATGATATTAAGAATGAGAGACTGGCAGAGCTGGTAAAATAGGTCTGAAGGAGTATTTAACCTGCCGTGATTGAAAGAAACTGAAAAGAAAGGAATTTAAAGAAGGGTAAAGCAATGGCGGTTTGAGGCAGACGCTGAACCCTGAAGGCAAGAATTTCTTTTTACTTTCACTGAAACAGAAGGAGATTGAAGAGAGGGTTTGTTGGAGAGAAGAGAAAACTTAGGGTGAATGATACCAGCCAAACATTGAGCTTGTTGAAAGCATATAGAAAGAAGCTGAGCTAAGGATCTAAAAAGAAATCCTAATTTGCTGCAGTTGAGGCGAAGTATGCGCTGACGGGAGCCGAAACATCTGAGAGCTGTTTAAGATTTCGGCGGTTTATTTAAACTTGCAGTACTGAGTTCACGAGGTTTAAGCTGAAATTGGGCTTGAGAATGAGAAATGAGGAGATAGAGGAAAGGATCAACGGAACTTTTTAAAAAAAAAAAAAAAAAAACTTAAACAGCAAGACGTTGAAGAAATTCAGAAACGCTGTGAATGACCTTACTAAGTAACTGAAAATTACTTTTCTCTGACGGGCTGCGATTGGGCTTGTGAGGAAAGAGATAGAGAAAAAGGTCAACGAAATAAAAAAAAAAAAAAAAAAAAAAAAACTGAAGCAGCAAGGAGTTGAGGCAGTTGAGAGACGCTGAGAAAGAACAGAGAACAGTAGCTTCAAATTTGTCAAATAAGAGGAAAAAATTATATAAAGTGTTGCTCTCCTCGGTCGGAGCTGCGATTGGGCTTGTGACAGGAGAGCTAGGGGAAAGGACTACTAAACATTTTGTTTAGAGCTGAAACTGTATATCAATAAGAAAAAATAAATGCCAAAGATAATTTATGAAATAACATGACAAGTATGAGAGAGATATAAAAAAAAAGGAAAGATAGTTGATCTAAATATCCCCCTCTTTTATTGAGAAAGTGAAAGGGCTTAAAGGAAAAAAAAACCAAAAAGGAATACTAGTTCATTTTTTTTTACATATATAGAACTGGAATTAAAACTGACAATTACTCCAAAGAACTTTTTATCAATATTAAAGAGAAAAAGTTACTAAAAAGGAGTACTTAAGATTGAGACAGATATCTGAAAAAGAGAAAAGGACAAGGGAAAAAAGAAAAGGAATTAAAAACATAAAAATATCAAATATAAAACCAAGAGACTAAACATAAGAAATAAGAATAACCAAGAAAAAGAAAATAACAACATGGCAAGTACAAGACAAAACAAAAATGAGGCTGGTACATCTGCAAAAAGACAGAAACAAGATCAAATAACACCAAGCAAGATACCACTTCCTATTGATGAACCAGACATATTAAGCAAAGCTGAAGTCATGGAAGAATTAAAACAAATCAAACAAATGCTTAAAGAAACTATAACTAATATGTCTGAAATGAAAGAAGAAATTTTAAATATACATAGACAAATGGAAGTTAACAACAAAAGAACAACTGAACTAGAATCAAAAATGGAAAATATAGAATGTGAATCAAAAAGATGTAAAAACGACAGCCTGGAATTAAATAAATTAAAAGATCAACTGGAGGATTACGAGAATAGAGGAAGAAGAAAGAACATCAAACTCTTTGGAATACAAGAAAATTTAGAGGGAAAAAATACTATCCTTTTCCTTGAAAATTTAATTCCAAAAATTCTACAATTAGACTTGAAACAACCAATTGAAATTGAAAGGGCGCATAGAATCCCAATTAAAAATTTAGAAAATAAAAACAGACCAAGACCAATCATTTTCAAAATGTTGAGATACCAACAAACAATAGAGATACTAAATGCTGCAAAAAAAGATAAAAACTTAAATTATAAAGGATCAAGATTATGGTTTTTACCAGACTTCGCCAAAAACACAGCAACTAAAAGAAAAAGACTACTAGACATGAGACCTCTACTCAAAGAAAAAGGATTTAAATATGGTCTATACTACCCGGCGAAAATGAGAGTGTCATCTGGAGACAAGTCCTTATATTTTGAGGATCCCGAAAAACTAAAAGATTTTCTCTCTAAACCAGAACCTATGATATATTAACATAATATATTAAGATGGTTTTGAAGACTCTATGAAAAATTAGAAAATATAACATATCGAAATATTTGAAGAAATGGAGGAAAACAATACAAAGAAAAGACAATAATAATTATATGAAAGAAAGAACAGAATACAGGAAAATTATTAAATAATACACTGCATATATGTTTAAAATAATTATATGTTGAAATCATAATACTAAGGAAATACAAATTAACATATTGTTAAATGGAAAATGATACATTAATAAAATGTTATGGAAAATGATTAAATAAATATAAAAGATCAATATAGATAAATAGAAGGGAAATTTGTTTAAACAATTGAATATTGATTGCCTGGAATGGGGAGAATGTTAGGATTACAGTTCCAATGTGTATCCTTAAGCAGCCAATGTATTGGGTGGGAAAGGGAGGGATAAGGAGAATATATATTAGAATAATTAAGGGAGATACATTAGGGTTAAATATGTGTGTCATGAAGAAAATTTTTTCGATATTAAATATGAAAGAGGAGAGGAAGAATAAGATAATGAAAAATATTAAAATATATAATGTCTTTTAAAATATATTCTATTAATGTCAATGGCCTGAATCACGTAATTAAAAGGAAAAAAATATTAACATTTTTAAAAAAACAAAATGCAGATATTTACTGTCTGCAAGAGACCCATCTTAATATGAAGGAATCACAAAAATTATCAGGCGGATGGATAAAAGAATGTTTTTTTGCTCCAGCAGTGGGTAAAAAAGCAGGGGTTGCAATCCTTATAAATAAAAAATGTATGGCCAATATAAAGGTAAAAAATTCAGATCCACATGGAAGATGGATACATATCGATATAGGTATGGGAAATGATACCCTGACGTTATTTAATATATATGCCCCTAATTCGAATCAATCAGAATTTTTCAAAAAGCTACAAAATATGTTATTACCACTGGCTGCCTCTAATTTAGTGGTGGCTGGAGATTTTAATGCTGTAATGGATCCATTATTGGATAAAAAACCAGGTAAAAATATTAAATCTTTAGGTCTAGATAATTTAGTTCGATCATGTGATTTGAAAGATATATGGCGTATTCTTCATTTTAATGATCAGGAGTATTCATTTTGCTCACAGGTTCATAAATCATTTTCAAGAATAGATTATATTTTTGTTTCAACAAATAAAGTGCAACAAGTGATTAAAGCCTCCATTGATCCTATTATCATTTCGGATCATGCGGGAATATGGATAGAATTACAATTAGATCAATTAGAAAATAATAGACCTCTTTGGAGATTTGATAATGCATTGCTTGTGGATGACAAATTTTTGGAAAATTTTAAAACACAAATTAATGAATTTTTTCAAATAAATTTAGTGGAAGATACATCTATAGAGAATGTATGGGATGCATTTAAAGCAACTATGAGGGGTAATATCATATCATATTCAGCTTTTATTAGGAAACAAATTAAAAAACAATATATAGAATTAGAAAAAGAAATAAAAATATTAGAAGCTAAATTGATAAGTAAATGGGAATATGAAGTTTTGCAAGCTCTTTTGAAAGTAAAAGGTAAATATAATGAATTAACTTCAAAAATGATAAGAAAAGATTTGTTTTCCAAACAAACGGTGTATTATGGAAATTCTAATAAGGCGGGAAAATTATTAGCAAATTATCTTAAGGCAAAAAAAAGGAGAACTAATATTAATGGAATAAAAGATGATAATGGTATAATAACAAATCAAACAAATATAATATTAAAACAATTTTTAAATTTTTATAAGGATCTATATTCTTCCGAACCTTATTTGGAGAAACAAAAAGATGGAAAAAAATTTTTAGATTTAATAAATGGACCTAAGATTCCTGATCATATAAAACGAAGTTTAGAAGAACCTATATCATTAAAAGAATTAGAAACAGCATTGAGATCTCTTAGAGTTGGATCCGCTCCAGGTGGTGATGGTTACACAGTAGAATTTTATAAAACATTTCAAAATATCCTCTCCCCACATTTATTAAAATTATATCAGACACAACTTATAAAAGGTAATATAAAAGGTACTATGGCTGAATCAATAATAATTGTTTTGCCTAAGCCAAATAAAGATCCTACTTTGGTTTCAAACTACAGGCCTATATCTTTGATAAACGTTGATAATAAACTTTTGGCGAAAATTTTGGCTTTGAGATTAGCCAAAGCTCTCCCACATATTATAGATATGCATCAAACGGGTTTCGTTGCTAAAAGACATTCCTCCAATAACTCTAGACTATTATTTCACATGCTAAACTTATCAAAAAAAATGGATGAACCGGCTTTTACAGTTTCATTAGATGCTGAGAAAGCATTTGATAGGGTAGAATGGAATTTTATGTATCAGGCTTTAGAATGGTTTGGTATAGGTTCTGGATTTATACAAATGGTAAAAACATTGTATAGCTTCCCGATTGCAAGATTAAATATTAATAATAAGATATCTGATGGTTTTCAATTGCAGAGGGGAGTTAGACAAGGTTGTCCTTTATCTCCTTTGTTATTTGATGTTGTATTAGAACCCTTATTGTTAGTAATACAGCAAACGAGGGAGATACAAGGAATTCCATATTCAGATATGGAATATAAAATTTCGGCTTATGCTAATGATATTTTGCTTTATTTGAGAAATCCAGAGTCTACCTTATCTTCTTTATTGGAATTAATTGATAAGTTTGGCAAATTTTCAGGTTATAAAATTAATTGGAATAAATCTGAAATTATACCCTTGAATGTTTACTGTGTAAAAGGATTATTTGATACTTTTCCATTCATATGGAAAGAAGAAGGATTTAAATATCTAGGCATTCAAGTTAAAAAAACAATTGAAGATACTGTAAAAGAAAATGAAAAATATGTATTAAAAAAAGTAACGGAGTTATGTGAACAATGGAACCCATTACATATATCTTGGTGGGGCAGAGTTCAAACTATTAAAATGATGATGTTGCCTGTGGTTTGCTACCAAATGAGTATGATACCTATTTATTTTCAGGGGTCCTTTTATAAGAAGCTTAATAGAATTTTAACAAAATTTCTTTGGCTTGGTAAAACACCTAGAATAGCTTTAGTAACCTTACAAAAATCAATTAAGGAGGGAGGGGTAAATTTTCCAAATTTCTATAGGTACCATCAAGCCTATATTCTACGTCAGGGTATGTATTGGATCCTCCCAGAACTTATAGATAATGCACCAGATTGGTTATATTTGGAATGGCGCCTTATGTTTCCCCTAAATTTAGTTCATTTACCAAGTATTAATATACCTAAAAGATACAGAGAAAATAAAATAATAATGGATACTTGGAAAACATTGAGATTTATTGATAAATTAACACCCATCCCAATATATAAATCAACTAATCAATCCATATGGATAAACTCCAAGATCAAAATTGGCGGAGCTCAAATCCTTTGGAAGAACTGGATTATTGCAGGAATTAGATCTCTAGATGATATTATTTCAGAAGGTAAACTGCTGGAATTTTCACAATTGCAACATAGATTTGGTCTTAATAAAACACAAAGTTTTAAATGGTTGCAATTGAAGCAGGCCATTCAGGTTGGGTTCCCTGAATGGAAATCATTAAACAATCAATATAGTTTAAAGTTCTTATGCTTTAAAGCAGACTTCCTAGGACATCAAGCCGCATTGTGGTATAAATTAATATCTGGATATTTGAATAAAAAACCAAAAAATGGTCTAAGAGACATTTGGAGCATTGAGATTGGACATCAAATTAATGCATCTCAATGGCCACTAATTTGGTCTTGGAGAATGGGATGTACAATGTCAGCGTCTATGAGACAAACATGGTTCTTTTTATTACATAGAGCTTTTTGGACCCCTACTCGTTTACAAAAACTAGACAGTTCTAAGTCTAATAGATGCTGGCACTGTAATCTAGAACCAGGGACATTAGATCATTTATTATATCATTGTCCTTATATTAAAATTTTTTGGAATTCAATTTGGCCACAAATTAATAAATTAATGGAAAATCATATTGCAATATCATATGATACAATTTTATTTGGAACAATGATGAGAAAAAAAAGTCAAATTTCACCAGAAAATAATAAGCTTTTATTAATTATGACAGGGGTTGCCATTCAACATATAACTAACAATTGGAAAAATTACAACAACCTAAATTACACATTTTGGTGGAATACAATATGCCATATTTTTAAAATGGAAAGAACAATATCAATACAAAAGGGGACATATAATAAATTTATAAAAATATGGGGGCCATTGACAAAATACTGTAATGATTAAATAATAGAATACTTTTTCTTCTTTTCTTCTTTTAGAGATTTTTTTTTTATGACACACATATAGGGGGGGTAAGGAAAATAATTTATATATAATAAATTATAATATATGATACAAAATGTAACATATGATTAAAAAATAAAAGAAGGGTGGGGGGAGGGAAAATGAATAAAATTTATCCAGAATATATTGTATTAGATATAAATATGTTATTGAATAATTATCAATTATATTCTAATATGTTGTATACTTTTATAAAATTTGAAAATATTATATTAAAGCAATAAAAGGGTGGGGGGAGGGTGAAGGGGAAAATCAAATCCAGACATACATTGTGTTAGATATAAAAGTGATACCATGCATTTATCAACTGTATTTTATTATTATGTACACTTTTTGTAAAATTTGAAAATAAAAATATAATGGAAAAAAAAAAAAAAAAATGTTCTATGCTTGATCAGGTCTTCAACACTGTCCCAAAATTCCTGTACAACTTGGCAGAATCATCAAATGCGGATGCGATTACTATTTGTCCCACAACTACTCTAATGATAGTTTGATACACCAGGTTCAGTTTTGGCTAAGCTCTCTGAAATTGGGTACCACAAATACTTTATGGGGATAACTTTATAAAGAATTTTCCATGTTTTACACACAGAAAGGGGTTCCTTTAGAGCAGGGATTATATATATGTGAGTAATAAATGCATGGAAAAAGCATTCTTAATATGATGTGATCTGAGTGAGTGTTCCGAGATCATAGTTAGGGCAGAGATGTAATGTATGCAATTAGGGCTGGATTCAGTAAAAAAAATCAGCCCTATTCTATAAAGGGTGCTCTGGGATTAGCACTCTTTATAGAATAGCATGGGTCACTGAATTCTGCACCCAACTTTGAGCATGAGGACTTATATCAACTGAAATCAGGTGTAACTCCTGACATGCAAGTTGGGTGCAGATCCATGGTAGTCCATAATACTGTATGACAAGCTTGATGGAACACTTATAATGTATATAATGTGATTAGAATCAAGGGAGAAAAAGACCTCAAAATACCCCTAGAATGTGATCAATGAAGTCACAAATATTTCGGGGTTAGGTATCATCACCGGTCAAAAACCCTTGAATTAATATTTTTTTTAAATTTTTAATTATATTTTGTAATTTTCATTGATTTTTAATTCATATTCTTCTTTTATTATAAATACTAATATGTATTAATTTAAGACTTAAATCTTTCCTTCTAAATGGTTGAGCAATCAAGTGACCAGCAACTGTTGATTCAATATCACAATAATCATTCTATTTATATTTAGAAAATAGTAAGCACTTATCTTAGAAAACCCAACGGAGGCCCGGTCCGTTTCGCTCTAATGGGCTTCTTCAGGGGTAGTAAAAAGGCTTATGTGATTGCCAGTTAAGTTTCCATTTTGCTCAAGAATCGTTGCTGAGATTTTCACAGACTACACATCGGGTTGCGCAACCCGATGTGTAGTCTGTGAAAATCTCAGCAACGATTCTTGAGCAAAATGGAAACTTAACTGGCAATCACATAAGCCTTTTTACTACCCCTGAAGAAGCCCATTAGAGCGAAACGGACCGGGCCTCCGTTGGGTTTTCTAAGATAAGTGCTTACTATTTTCTAAATATAAATAGAATGATTATTGTGATATTGAATCAACAGTTGCTGGTCACTTGATTGCTCAACCATTTAGAAGGAAAGATTTAAGTCTTAAATTAATACATATTAGTATTTATAATAAAAGAAGAATATGAATTAAAAATCAATGAAAATTACAAAATATAATTAAAAATTTAAAAAAAATATTAATTCAAGGGTTTTTGACCGGTGATGATACCTAACCCCGAAATATTTGTGACTTCATTGATCACATTCTAGGGGTATTTTGAGGTCTTTTTCTCCCTTGATTCTAATCACATTATATACATTATAAGTGTTCCATCAAGCTTGTCATATTATATTATTATTTGGACACTATTTCGTTTTCCATTCTTTTTGTCAGTCCATAATACTGAACATAATTTTCCAGAACACCCCTGACCTGCCCATGTCCCTTCCATGGGAATAGCCTCTTTGAAGTTGTGTGCGGATACACTTAGGCATTATCCTATAACTAGGTATTTCCATGCCGATCTACTGTTTCAGCCCCATTTTGGCACCTTGCTTTCATTAGAACCTGTTTAGAACTTTAGAAGTCATTTATAGATTTTCCCAGTTATTGTATAAAATATGCTTGTACATGAACAAATTTACATGGCATAACTGGATGAATTATATGATCTCATTTATTTTGAATTTAGCCCACGCCTTTTCAGTAATAACGCAGAGCAATACTCAGGAATGCTACATATTTCTCTGTCCTCAGAAAGTTTACAGTCTAAATTTGCACAAGAGACAATGGCCAAGATCACACAGAACAGCAATGGGATTTCAATCCTGGCTTCCCTTGCATCTTAACCTACTGCTCTAACCAACTACTCATCCACTGACATTATTTTTCTAGGTTGCTACAAGAAAAGTATCAATCTGCAGTCTGTCCATGTTGATTCTTCTACAACGATGGGGAAAGGAGGAAAGCTCTGCAGCCCCACCATGGCTCTTCATCACTATAGTATTGTGAATCTAACTAGCGATTAGGACTTGAACTTCCATTTGCTGCTTTTCAAACTATAAAGCACATTTTTTGGAATTTAGCAATAACCCAACACTTTTCTCTTTTGTTTTTTTTTTACTTTTTAATTATAATTTACAAGTATAACACTTGATACAGAAACACAGCATGAAACATCTTTGAGGAAATCTTTACATACTTTCCTCCCAAAATAGGAAATAAAGCAACACATAATAAACCTCCTTAGCTAATTGTTTGATATTTACTGTACACTTGTTGTGAATTATAAAATGAATAAAGAATTTAAAAAAAAAGAAAAAAGATCCAACTATATTTTTATTGATCAGGAATTTCTAGAGTATTATCAGATGTTATCAGCTCTTCCGGAGTCTGTCATAGGGGAGAACATCCTCCAGGGATTCAAGACAAAGTTAGACAAGTTCCTGCTGAACCAGAACGTACGCAGGTAGGGCTAGTCTCAGTTAGGGTGCTGGACTTTGACCAGAGGGCTGCCGCGTGAGTGGACTGCTGGGCACAATGGACCACCGGTCTGACCCAGCAGCGGCAATTCTTATGTTCTTATATATGCAGTACTGTTCACATAGACGTAATACAGTCTTACTCTTTGGTTATATGAGTGCATGTCATACAAGCAAAGAGTTGTATGATATGCACACATTGCACATAAACTGAAAGCTGCAGATAATGAAAAGCTGATCTTTCAGGAGGTTCCACTTACCTTCACCAAACTCATTTAGAATAACTGCAATCCTTTTGTTGTGTTGCTCTGTCAAAATATAGTTCAGAAGAGTTGTCTTCCCAGCACCTAAAACAACATAACAGATCAGGAATACTAACAGTAAAAATATAACATGTAAATTTTTATCTTTGATCCTAATATATAACACTGTGATGTCATAAGCACATAAAGACATCTGCAAAGGTAAACACTGAGGACCGGATTCTCAAAACTTACCGTGCCCTTAATGATGGTCACTAAAACCAGTTCCAGCCAGTTCAGTGTGCCAGAATTTTACCGGCCGATTTTACCGGTCTTTTCCTGTTTAAATCTTTATTGATTTTCCAAAGTTAACAAAAATGCAGTACAGTATCTATACAAACAACATCAATCATATATGCATTTATAACAGGGGTCTCAAAGTCCCTCCTTGAGGGCCGCAATCCAGTCGTGTTTTCAGGATTTCCCCAATGAATATGCATGAGATCTATGTGCATGCACTGCTTTCAAAGCATATTCATTGGGGAAATCCTGAAAACCCGACTGGATTGCGGCCCTAAGGAGGGACTTTGAGATCCCTGATTTATAATCAATCAAAATCCCCACAACAATAAACCCCCACCCAACCAATACCTTGCAAGAGAATGAAACCATGACAGAAATATCCCTCTCCCACCCTCCCTCTCTCTCCCAGGGTGTGTGCGCAATATACCAACAGGATCAAAGGAAAAAACAATTACAACGCATCCATAAAAGATATCAAAGGGCCCTAGATTAACCTAAATCTCTTAGTATGACCCAGTATATCTGCGTTCATTTTTTCAAATCTATACATTAAACATAAATTTGCCCACCAAAAATTAAAGTTAAGGCGATCTCAGTTCTTCCAGTTGCGCGTAATCATTTGTAACCATGGTCTTTTCCAAGCTTCCTATCAGACTCTGACTCTGCTATGCAAATGTAGTACAACAAAGTCATTAATATTAAAAAGGTAGTAAAATGGGCTCATTAAAATTTAAAAGAGCACTCTGAACGATTCTCTATCATCACCGGGTGATTCCCTAAGCTCGTTGTTCTGGCAGCATCTGAGCTATCATAGCCTTACTTTCTGGTCAGGGCCTGAGCACTGTTTGGCTCCGGGGATGCACCGGGGAGGGACCTAAAGTTCTTCTTGGCCCAGGCACCTAAGGCTTCTCACATAGGAGGGCCTGCTGGCCAGAGGGAGGTAGGCATACCTCCGGCTGACCTTCATCGTAAAGGTACCGGGGGGGGGGGGCAGCATGGGAGGGAGTGGGCATCTCTTCTGCCATCCTTGAATTTATTTTTATTTTTTTTTTCAAAACAGTTTATTAAACGATAAAGTCCAAACAAACAGAGCAGGTGATACAGCATTTTCAGTATAAAGTATACAGATAAAAACAACAACAAACCACCCAAATGAGTGGAACCGGTAGAGTCTGGGCTGGGTTCTTAAACCCAGACTCGGCCAAGCCTCACCCAACAGGAGAAGCCTCCCCACCCCTTTCCCCTCTTAACCCACTGGCAGCACGGGTACCACTGGCTTCCGCAAATGGTTGAGAACTTGGCTTTTAATCAGAGGGGGTAGAGTATCCAAATAAGGCACCCAAACGGACAAGAAAAGCTTACTACGATGATGAGAAAACCGAGCTGACAGGGATTCCCAGACCATTAGAAGATGGAATTTATTGCGCCAATAGCAAATGGTGGGTGGGGGGAGTCCTGAAGCCAATAATTTAGAATACATTTCTTACCCACTATATAGACATTGCAGATAAGTAAAGAATCACCAGCAGAGAGCCCACCCACATAACCCTTAGCCAAAAAGAGGATCCTCTCCACCTGAGAAGGAAGTGCATAGGCCCACCAAGGTCTGAAATAACAATGAACCTCAAGCCAAAAGGTAGCAATGACTGCACAAGACCAAAGACCATGCGCCAGAGAGTTATCAACCCGGTGGCATTTCAAACATGTAGAGGTAGAGGCACACCCGAAGTGAAAGGCCTGTTCTGGGAAATATAACCCCGATGGAGGACCCAAAATTGACATTCCTGGAACTCAACGCTCTGCACCACCCGGAGGATCTGCTGCACCAAAGGAGACAAGGATGCTACTTGAGGGCGGCAACCCAAGTCCCGAGACCACAGAGACAGAAGCTGGGGATAGTCCCTCCGCGGCTGCAGAGCCACCAGCTGGCAGTGTCCTGCCGTCCTTGAATTTAAAGGGGCAGGGGGTGTCGGGGGTTGTCAAGGGGTGGGGGGTAGTTGGAAGGGGGGGCAGGAGATCCCGGAAACAGGAGGGAGTGGTCATCCATCCTTCTGTCTTTCAATTTAAAAGAGCGGAGTGTCGGGTGGATGGCAGTCGGGGGGTTATCGGGAGACCCCAGCAGAAGGGAGTAAGCAACCCCCCTGTTGATGTTTTACCTGGGGGGCATCAGAAGACGAGGGGGATGTAGGCGGGAGGGGGAAACATTTCTGCTGCTCTCCCTGCTGATCATTCAGCTGAGCTGGCAATATTTGGACTTTCGTCTCAGTTGATTATGGCAGGGAGAGCAGATTTTTTTCAGAAGCGAGGAGCTGTGTGCTTAGTGATTTTTCTTCTTAGCAAGCACATTTCCTCCCAATTTTTACCAGTGATTCGCATGCTATTATGCTGAGAATCGCCCATAAAATAAAAATTGCTCCCACTATGGCCACTACTGGATGGACTCGCTGGATTTTACTGGCAAATTTTGAGAATCCAGCCCTAAGAATGATAAGGTAGCTGTCCTTAATATTCACCATAGCTTTTTCTTAATCAATATTTTAGCAAACCACGTCAGTATTCTCTCTGAAGGCCAGCAAATCTTGAAGCAAACAAAAAAAGTCAGACCCTACTTTAATTATCTGCAATTTTCCAGTTTAAACATGGTCTACCTTAAAATAAATAATACCTGTATTTACAAAGGGAAAGAATTCTGTGAACAGCTAGCTCAGATTTTAGTGGTCAGGTTAGCCCTGCACAGAGTTAACTGAGGGCTCCTTTTATCAAATTACCATAGGCCAATGCAACAAATGCACCAAAGCTTATAGGGATTTAAAGGGTTTCATGGCATTTACAATGGCAGCATCACTACCGTGACTTTGTAAAAGGGGCTCTGAGTGGTATGACTAAAAAAAAAAAATACCCTAAATTAAATATCAGAAGTGAACCGTGTATTATTGCTGTGTATCAGAAAGATTGTACTATGGTACTAATATATTTAATTGCATCGCTACATGGTGCGGCTCTTCTTCGAATGCTATGTGCAATTTTGGTCACAGTATCTCAAAAAAAAGATATAGTGGAATTGGAAAAGGTACACAGAAAGGCACAAAAATGATAAAAGGGATGGGTCGACTTTCCTATGAGGAAAGGCTAAAGCAGCTACTGCTCTTCAGCTTAGAGAAGATACAGCTCAGAGGTTGTCTATAAAATACTGAGTGAAGTGGAACAGGCAGATGTGAATTGCTTGTTTACTCTTTCCCAAAATACTAACACTAGGGGGCATGTAATGAAGCTTCTAAGTGGTAGTTTTAAAACAAACTGGAGAAAATATTTCTTCAGTCAATGTATAATTAAACTCTGGAATTCATTGCCAGAGAATGTGGTGAATCTTACTGTTACTATTATTGCAGGTACATTCAACAACTGCTGGGAAGATGGGAGTGCCCTTATTGGGCTGTAATGGAGCAACAGTCAAGTACAGCAGAACCTCAATATTTGCGGGGGTTGGGGGTTAGAGGCAAAGCCGGCCTCTGAATAATGAAAAACCGCAGATAATTTTTAGGGCCGGCTCTGACCCACCCCCGCCTCTCTCCTGTGTCCCAGACCTTACCTGGTGGTCTAGCGGCAACATAGGGCAAGATCGATCGTCCTACACTCCTGCCCCGTGCAGAGCTGTCATCAAAATGACTGCCTTGAGTTCCCGTTGTAGTCTCGAGATGATGGCTCTGCCCCACGTTGCCGCTAGACCACCAGGTAAGTCTAAGGAAGGTCCAGGATGCAGCGTTTTTTTCCCAAAAAAATTGCGAATAACCAAATCTGCGGGTACTGAAACCGCGGATTCGGAGGGGAAACTGTATATAGGACTGCTGATGCAACAACTCAAAAATAAAGCACTGTATTTTAAAATGCATCTTTTATTTTATTGTCCATTCATATTATTATTTTGGAAATCAATTTGGCCTCAAATAAATAGGATGTTGGAAAATCCGGTAGCCTTGACATATGATACGATTTTATTTGGTACTGCAATGAGAACTCGGAGTCAAATCTCATCAAATAATAACAAACTTTTATTTATATTGACTGGAGTAGCAGTTCAACAAATAACATACAATTGGAAGAATTATGACAGATTAAATTACAACTTTTGGTGGAATTCAGTTTGCCATATATATAAGATGGAGCGTACATTTGCAACACAAAAAGGATATATTGATAAGTTTAAGAAGATTTGGGGACCATTAACAGATTTTTGCAATGATTGATATAATTTTTCCTATAATAAGATACTTGATAAAGGGGTGGGTGGGTAGGTTTATTCTCTTTATCACAAAATATAAATAATCATAATATTTGTTATATTGTTATATTGCAACTATCAAAATAAGGGGAGGGAAAGGGATTATAATTGAATAATAGTTGATATAATTATTAAATATTATATGATGTCTAAAATTATAGTAAGGACTATATAAGGATATGTTGTATTTACAGTAAGTTATGGAAATATCAAGTGTATACTTAATGCAATTGTATGAATTTTTATGATACACTTCTTGTTATATGAAAAATGAATTTAAAAAAAAAATGCAATTCTGCTTTCAAAAGGTAACCAATGAAGTTCAGCTAACAATTTCATAGTATGATCCTGTCCCTTCTCCAGTAGAAGATGGGCCACTGTATTTTTTAACTGTTACAAATATCTACAGCTTCTTTGGGGGCAACCTTGCCATAATTTATTCAATTTGTTGTCTATGAATGGACGATTGTAGCTAAATCCTTCTTATTAAGATAGGAGTGAATCATATGAAAAGAATAAACCACTGCCCAGATTTGTTTTTCCATGGACAAACCAGTCTATCAGTACCCCTAGTTAGTTACTGCCATTTTCATTGGAAAATGTGCTTACTTAACTGATGCTTTGATTTAATTTTGATATTTTAAATGTACTTCATCTATGAGATTGTAATAGTGATAAAAGAAAATCAGAAGCTCAGAACCAAAAATCGATTCTGTAACTGGATGCCCATATTTACCCACCATTAGTAGGTGTAAATGTAGAGAACATTGGAACCTTCATGAGTTAAGGGTGCCTTTAAGCATGTAAGAGGCAGCAAAGCACTATGGGCTGGATTCTATAAACAGTGCCTAGCAACACGGCTGTCTATCAACTGCTAAGCGCCATTTATAGAATCATGCCTAGTGGTGCCTAAGCAAACTTAGGTGTCCTGGATAGAGGCACTGCTCCATAAGGCCAGCTTTTCACTTGCCTAATTTGTTGGCACCTATGTACGATGCCTAACGCAACCACGCCTATTATCTGCCCATAACTCCTACTGTTTGAGGTAGGCATCATTAGATATCCTTAGGCATGGTAGCGTGCCTCCACTTAGGTGTCACTAGGCATCCTAAGAGTTTGGTGTTGAACTCTTAAATTGTTGATGGCTATTTTTCCCAAAGGTGCCCCAAACCCATGCCTGTGTCTGACTAGTTAGGTAGAATCCTTTAGACATCAGTTCTTTACCTTTCCCCTCTCAATGGCTGCACAAAAATAATAGTTTCTAGGGCCCAATACTTTTGTTCCCCAAAGAAGAAATTTAATTCAAAGCAGTCTATCCTACTTGAATATGCCAGTGAGCACAGACTGCACAACACACATAAAGAAAACTGAAATGCCCTCTGGCTTCTAAAATTCTGATGTGACACCAATTAGCTTCCTCTCTACTTTATTATGGAATAGGCTAGAAGACAAGCTACTAAACACAGTGCTAGAGATATTCTTGGCCAACAACTATTGCTCTGTTAGCTGGCTGAACTGGTGAGGGGATATAAGAAAATTAGGAGGAAAAACTCCCCATTGATTTGTGAATGAAGGCTTAGGACGATGTGGCTTAACTGAATGAAGATCCATGAGGGGCACAACGTGCCACCAAGAGAGTGCAACAATATAAGCTGCACAGTCACATACTGGTTATAACGTCATGCACACAACAGGGTGAAGCTCAGAACTGCAATTACCTCCCTGACATTTACCTAAATAGCCAGTTATGATAGTGACAGGAATCTTCAGAGCCTGCTGACTTGTTCTCTCATCTATGGGAATCAGCTCTGGGCAGTCCTCCTCATCCTCTACAGACGTATCAGACATTGCTGCTGAGAGCTAGAACAAGAAAATCATTTCAGATTGCAGTTATGGCACAGAAATAAACACCAAAGAAAATCTGTGACTTCCATAGTGCTGGTGGATATTATAAAGCCTCCACCAAGGTACAACTAGGAAATGTTTCTAAGTGTATTACATTTTTTATATACTGCTCATGCTCATTAGTGAACTTTCAAATTGGTTTACAATGTTACAACTCTATAATCATTAGAGACAGAAAAGAAATAGAAATACACCCCCTCCCCCCTTTTTACAAAACCGTAGCGTGGTTTTTAGCAACGGCCGCGGTGGTAACAGCTATAACGCTCATAGAATTCCGCAGCCAACGCTAAAAACCGTAGTACGGATTTGAAAAAAGGGGGAGGGGGCAATGTTGGATAGTAAAGAGACCTTGTAAAGAAGGCATATAGCATAAAACAGTTAAAACAAGTTACTCCAGGCATGATTTGTCCCGTCTCCCAGTAGAGACAGAAGGTAAAAGAGAAAAAATATTCTCTACACTGATCTTATATACCAAATGCTTCTTGAAATAAAAATGTCTTTAACCCCTGTTTAAATTTCTGGTGAGAATGTTCTGATCTCAGTGGTATAGGCAGAGTTCCAGAGAGTGGGACCTGTCATACTGAAAATCTCTGTTCTAGTAGTGTCAAGATGGAAAGAGGGAATAACTAAGCAGTTATGTTGTGAGTATCTTAATGATCTTGATGGGGGATAGGGAATCAATAGCAGAGACAAGTAGCGTGGTAATTAAGGGTAATGACAACTGTTATTGTATGAACATGAAAGCTACTGCTGGAGTGGAGCCAGTAATAGGGACAAAACAATGGGTTGGGTAGGATGGAAAAGGGATTTGGATTTAGCTCACACTTTTCTCAAGAGTTCAAGGCAAGTTATATTAAGGTACACCAGATATTCCTGTCCCCAAAGGGTTTATAATTCAAGATTTTTTGTTGAAGATGAAGGGGATTTCCCAAATCTACAAGGCTATGGTGGTGTCATATGGCCACAGCATCAATGAATTGAGGTATACAGTTTTATGGCAAGTGTAGAGTTTGGAAGGAGATGTTAGTCAGATATTATTGAAGTATGAACAAAGATTTATTTACAGGTGGCAAACGTTAGACCCAGGGGGCCTGAACAGCGAGATTGAATGGTTTCAGCTGTGAGGGAGTGGTTCTGGCTGAT
The DNA here is from genome assembly GCF_902459505.1 of Geotrypetes seraphini. Classification (NCBI taxonomy): domain Eukaryota; kingdom Metazoa; phylum Chordata; class Amphibia; order Gymnophiona; family Dermophiidae; genus Geotrypetes; species Geotrypetes seraphini. Next base: position 475,255,551 of record NC_047084.1, read on the forward strand.
CATGGCCCCGGTTGGGTAAATTGAGGCTTGTGTTCCCGCCGTGGATTGGTTATTGGGTTCGGTTTCGTTGGGGACTCCTCCCCTTAGAATCTAGTCTCAGTTGAAGATAGAGGAGTAGTATTACGAGGGTGGGAGGTACTATCTAAAACGTCATCACGCTCCACATAATCTGGTGTATGTAACACTGCTCTGCTCCTGAGGATTTTTTAGTCTTCAATGCTGTCAGTTAGTTTGGGTTTAGGTGTACCATACTTGGGTAAGCTGTTTAAAATATTAAAAATATCGTATTGCAGTGGTATTGAAGTATGAAATGTTACAAGTTATATATACATACATTACTGTAGAAGTTCATACCTATACGGTTTCAAGTAACGGATAAGGGGGTATTTATAATTTGATGGTTGTTACAGTGTACCCTCCTGATGAAGCTCCAATTCATGAAACTCGAGTTAGGGGTTTGAGGGAAATGAGAGACAGTATTCATCAAAGTGTTTTATTATGAATCTAGAGCAGTTGTTGAGAAGTCATAGCTGAATCACCGCAAAAGATAAGTAATCAGATGTGGTTATAGAGTGTAAGATCTAACTTTATGCGGTGGTATGAGATAGTGATGAGCTGTGATGGTCTCATTTACAACTGCCTCCGTGTGTATCACTAGAGGTGGGTTGTAGGGACTGAGCTTTTCACACAACACATATTTTATATTGGAGACTATTATTTAATCATATTATAAAAAGTGATAAGAGAAGTGTTATTTGTGGTTTATAAACTTGATCTTGAGGGAACTTGTTTAAACATGCTTTTTGCCATATCTTTTAGACAACAAACAGATCCCAGACCCCACTGCTCATAACGGAAAAAAATATTTTTCTGATTTGTTTTAAATATTACACCCATCTCTCTCCCTTTCCACAGCTTGCCTTGCTTTATTTCCAGTTCTTCACATTATATCCCTTTTCTTCCCCCATGCATCTTCCTTGTATGTATCCATATCCCGAACTTCACGTCAATTATATGATGAAGTGGACTCTGGTCCATGAAAGCTTGTACATCAATAAATTGGTTAGTCCGGTGGTTCCCAAACCTGTCTTAGGGGCTCTCCAGCCAGTCGGGTTTTCAAGATATCCAGAATGAATAGTCAAGGGAGAGATTTGCATGTAGTAGAGGCAGTGCATGCAAATCTATCTCATAAATATTCTTTGTAGATATCCTGAAAACCTGATGGCTGGGGAGCTAAAGATCTGGCTCCATACCCTCCTCCAACAATTAACTCTTGAACTTATATACTATGGGGGTTCATAATCGAAACAGAAAAACATCTAAAAACCAGCCTAAATCAGTAACAAAAGTCGTCCAAGTGCCAATAATCGACTTAGACCTTCACAGTGCTGCTGAACGACCAGAGCTAAAAGGGGCATTTTAGGAGGAGTGGTGAAGGGAGGATTTGGGCGTGACGTGGGCCGTCCTAGACTTAGTCACAGTGCATGTATAACCGAAGGTTTTACAACACTGCCTAGACGGAACTTGGATGTTGTGACTTAGGCCATCTAAAACCAGGTCTAAGTCCACAAAAGGTATCCAAAGTGACCTGATAAGCACTGCAGACACAAAGTACAGACCCACACACACAGCGCCAGTGATCACTGATCCCTCATCCCCATAAAAAATAACTTTACATATCTGCCTCCAGAACATCAGCACCTGGCAGCCTGGCATAGGAAAGCCTAATAGAGCTGCACAGAGGTGGCTTAAGTGGTATTGGGAGTGGTTTAGTGAACCATGGAGAGGAGGACCCAGGCCCATAAGCCACTCTAATCACTGCATTCATGGAGAAACATGTGCACCCCAAAAAAAAACCCCAAAACCCTTTTGTACTGACATATAAGTGGCTCCTACAGCCATAAGGGCTATTGGGGTGGTAAATATGTGGGTCTACTAGATTCTGGGGGTGTTTTGGGGGCTCACCATGACCTATAAGAGAGCTGCTGTGAGATGTTTATGTTGCACCATTTTTGTGAAGTTCACAGCAGTGCCCTGTAAAGTGCCCCACTACTCTGTTGCCATGTCTGGGTGTCCAGTCCCTTACTTTTCTGGCCCCTCCCACACCCAAAAGGTCTTTTTCTAAGTGTTTTTGAGTTGGATGAATTTTTGGTCGAAAATGGGGTATAAAGATGTATGACTTAGTAGTCTGGACAATCAAATGGCTGGACATACAGTTGGATGATTAAAAAAATATATATATATGCTGGATGTATTTTTTGATAATGGACCTTTTCCCTTGTCCGACTTTGGATGACTTTTGAGTTAGGCCAAAGCGTACTTAGATGTTTAAAGATGGATGACTTAGTAGTCTGGACAATCAAATGGCTGGACATACAGTTGGATGATTTAAAAAAATGTATATATGCTGGATGTATTTTTTGATAATGGACCTTTTCCCTTGTCCGACTTTGGACGACTTTTGAGTTAGGCCAAAGCGTACTTAGATGTTTCTTTTGATTATGCCCCTCCACGGACCTATCCTTTGGTATCTATACTAAGCAACTTACCAACCCAAACCTATTACCTTCCTCTGCACCATCCACAAATTGATCTATTCCTTCCCCAAATAGAACTGTATTTTCTCATAATCCACTGCAATGCACTAATTTGTATACCAATAATTTTCAAACTGTAAGTTGCTTTAAATCTGTTCTGGACAGTGTGTAACTCAAAAATGCCAAATTAGATTAAATTAGATTATAATGTTGCTACCTGCCTCTTGTCAATTTTGTTACTTCAGACTAATACAGTTACCCTTTTAAAGTTATCATGGAAGACACCAAATTCATTTACCTCATGAAGAAACTTGCTCAGATACAAATGGACATCTCCTGCCTATCAAAGTGCAAAGAAAGTCCCTAAACGACTTATGATTTTTTAAAAATCCTTTAAAACCAACCCACATACAAACTATGGGAACAAATTGTGCTATACCGTCTCCAGAAAACTAATTAATCTATACAGCAAACAGAGTAAGATCAACAAAAAAACTGTCAGACATGGAATGCCATATAAGAAACCAATGGGCCACTCATCCCTTATCTGGATAGGACTTATCAACAAAAGATAAGGCATCTACCACAAACCCTTCACTCTAAAGGAAGCAAAACTATCCAGCCTCCTGCATGCCATACCAAACAAAATTGCACGCAGCCTGAATTGTTCTAACATTATGAATCTATCTAGCCACAAACTCAGTCAGGCAGAGGAAACACAGGGACACTCCTGCCCCACCAAGTCTACAAAGACAATATAATTCTGCAGTGACTCTGAAGCATACTTCAAGGAGTACAATACTAATCAACAACATTTACGGTAAGCCCTATATGAAGGAACATGCTGACAGACCATCACCACATATTCACAACCCCAAAACCAAAATTCCCAATGGATATCCCTAGATAGTCTGAGCAGGGTAAACACAAGCACACTTCGAAGCAGCAGTAAGCTGCTAGCTTCGCTCTAGGCATGTAAAAAGTACATGGAAAATGACACATGATGCAAATTTCATTAAAATAGTTATTCCGTTTTATTAATTGCCATAATGAACCTCAAAAGGTTAGTTTTGCGTCACCGGGATATCTTTACAGACGCCAAATGCTGGCATTCTGACAAAGATCTCAACTTGATAATTCGTTGCTCTCCAATATGTACCTTTTGTCATGCATGACATCATTACTTGTCAGCCAATCCATTAACTGAGGCTGTCCTTAAATTTGGACAAAGAACTTCCTTTTAACATGAAATAAAAGTTCCAGAAATCATATTTTTGTTTACTTTCATCCTTGAATATACATTATTACATATCCAAAGAAACTTTAAATCCAACACTGCTGAAAAGTTCTTGCCTCTATCAGCACTATAGGAAGGAGGAGGGATATTCCCCCCTCCTGCTCTGAGCTTTGCAAAAACTGACAGTTTCAAATTTCACTGACATACACACAGAAGCCTTCCTATACTGGAGACTAGTACAGAGTTTCTGATTCTAACTTAACTATTTCCAGATGTTGCCTCAGGATTTCTCCTTAAAGTTTCTTGCATCGTTAAACTATATAAAATATTGGAAATTAAGTACACACCATTCTTTCACATATCTTTCATACATCCATCATTCATTTGGGGCCCCTTTCATCCACAGATCCACACAATATATTTCATTCATATTTAATGCAAGAAAGCTTTTCTTAAATGTCTAGTATTGGAATGTAAAATCAAGCTATCCAGCCCAAGCCCATTTGGTATCAATTTGACCATGAGGGAAGCTGAACAAAGAGAACAAAGAAAAGCAGAGAGAAAATCACTAACACAAAATGGAGTCACTACCTCAAGATGGAGTTCTTAATATTTCTATGTATGTATGTTATGCATTACCTAATTTCCTCTATGATTCTGCCCCACCTAACACCTCACACAAATAGTGAATTCCCCTTTCCCTACGCTATATATCGGTTTCCTGGTCTTTTGTTTATTATCCTGATTTTTTCAAAGTTTCCGAGTGTCACAGGGGGTTCATTCCTGTAAAGTAGTAGGTTTGCTTGACTTGAAGTGTTTCTGGAATGTTGCCAGATGTACCTTGGGTGGCTAAAATCCAACCCTCCCATTGTACATCTGATCAGAACTAGGCAGGTCTCTGTCACGCCCTGCTAACGCTTCTGCGTAGTATGCACCAACCCAGGCCTCTTCAAGTCATAACACTAGATTTGATTTTTACATGAAATGCTTGGTCAGCATCATACCCAATCTGATATAATTAACAATAACACAACGTGCCTCAAATCCTGACATCTTTACCAAAGATGACTCAGGAGAAGCTATGGTCATTATGAACAGATTAGACAGCTGAAGAGAAACAAAGAGATAACTTCCCAACTCATTTTACAAGCCACTGCCTCCAGACCCTGCTGCAGAATATCAAAAGGAACTTTAAAATCTCCCAACTGAAATGCACAAACAGGCTTACTTAGATGCATCCCAGGAACATGAACCACCCAAAATGTGCAAATCGGGAAACCCTAGAGGCCCTGCTGTTTCCACTATCACAGTCAGAATGCCTAGCTACACATACTCTGTCCTCAGAAGTTATGTTACCAGCACTACCAACTTCTTTTATGACATAGATGATTTCCTACAAAACTCCATTCTACTAGCCATCTCCCAGAAGATACCATTCTGGCAACAAAGGATGTTGAACCCCTTTACACTAATATAATAATAATAATAATAATTTTATTTTTTATATACCGCTGTACCGTGAGGTTCTAAGCGGTTTACAGTAGAAACAGAAGAAATGCAATAAGTAAGATTAATTAAGATGAAGAGAAAGTACTTAGAGTTCCCTGACTGTCCCAAAGGCTCACATTCTTGCTAAAGTACTTGAGAAAAATAAATTAGTTAGGTTATAAACATAGAGTAGAAGAAGGTAGGAAAACAGTTCATAGGAAAATTAATTTCGAATACATTCTACATTATATATTGTTCAAGGCGGAATACAAATTATAGGAATTACCAAATTTTTACACTAATATCACCCAAAACAGACTGCAGGTCATAGAGATCATCATCCTAGATGCTGCTACAAAACTGTCCACTTCATCCTCACACACAGCTATTTCAGAGGGGTTAGCTTTCAGGATGTATTATTTTGCTTTAACTAAGCTGCATGCAGACCCCTAAAAGCTACCGTACTAAGTGATGGTATAGTCTTATCTAATGGTTGGGCCTGACTACCTGCTTTACCCCAAATATTATACAACTACTACCAGCTTCACTGAAATACTGAACAATAACGTCTTATGACAACGAAGTGAAGTCACTTTATTAAAAAAAAAAAAAAAATACATGAACGTCTTTGAAAACTTATTAAGACATTAATAATTATAATTAATGGAAGGTTTGTATTATGGACGTGTTATGCAACGGAATTTTGGAGGCGTATATTACGGCATTTGTTTGTATAGTAGGACCGTATTGTGTATCAAGTGTTTCTTCACTGTGCATCACTTGACACTAATATAAATTACCATACAGTATATAAAATGAATAAATCTGATCCTCCAAATCCAATAAGCCACTGGAATTGAATCAGCCCCAAACCACCGTTGCCCTGCCAGTTGATAAGCAGCTGCAGCCACGCACAGATACCTGCAGCACCCTGATGCTGATCTTGCGAGGCTGTGAGATCAGCGTGACAATAGAGGAGCTAAATGAGCCAGCAGGATTCCCCCTCCTCCCCCTCCCTTTCTTTCTTTCACCTCGCCGTAGCCAGCAACAAGCCACGAACCTCCGCTTCCGCTCTCCTCGGTTCCTACAGTAGCAAAGCAAGGCGAGGTGAGGTGAGAGAGGCGCTCTTCCGCGCAGGGGCAGAATCGCGCAAGCGTAACAGCTCCTAGATCCAACCGCTGCTTCCGGGTCCTTCCGAGACCATTGCGCATGCTCTGTAGAGGTTTTTTGTTTTGTGGTGTTTTTTTTAAAACCAGACTTGCTAGCGCTAGTTAGAGCGGCGTGTTTCGGGAGTGAGTAGGTGGTTGGTTGGTGCGCGTGCGTTGGCTCTTCACTTGCGAGATTTTGTTGCCCTAAGAGGTTCAGGGCAAGGCTATTGATGTTACATCAGAGTATGCGGGAAGCTGCCTGAAACACGGCGTAAAATTTGTGCGCACTTAATGAGGCACGTGCACGCTAACAAGTTTACCCCATCTCATTGGCTACTGTTGTTTAGAGTGACATCACAGCAACTGTTTACATTAGAATAATGATGCAGCCAAGACCGTTTTTGTTTGTTTGTTTTCAGAAAGATTTGTTGTTAACCGAGGCTGATGTATTTAGGCAGGTAGCTCTAGCAGTGATACTTGGAACAAGCTGTTCTAGCGCTTAAAGTCAGGATCCAAGAGCAGCATCAACATTCAAGTTTAGCTCTTACCCTAACGTTATTTTGTGAGTATTTTTTTCCTTTTTTAATGCATGATCTCTTTGTAAACATACTGTAGTTCTGAAATTCAAGACTACTGTATGCTTATTGGGACGTCAGATGTGGCAACTCTTGTGAAACCTGGGGAGATCGAGAGAACCACATACAGGTAGTGTGTGATGATTAATTTTGAGGGGGTGGGGGCTACCTAGATGGGGTCCAGGTGAACGACAGTCAGTATCGGGCTTTGCTTCCCTAATTTGAGCACTGACAGCTAATGTGGGGGAGAGGGGCTTGTTTGGAAATGTGGCCCCTCCCCCAAGACAGTAGTTTGCAGAAGGGGGCTTTCCCGAACAGTTTAAAGCCCCATTTGGAGAGACCTATTTAATAAGAAGAAAAAAAAAAATACTAAATTTAAAACACTGGGGAGAGGAGGGAGGGGTATGCTGGGAACTGCTCGGGGTCTGAACCCATGGGCAGCCTGGAAGCTGCAAGGAGACCAAAAAGATAAAAGGCAGGAAGCTTGGAGGAAGCTGCACTTATCGTTACTGTGAGCTACAGGAGAGCAGAGAGATTAAGGCAGCACAAGGAATTGGTGAGGAAATGATGTGTAGCTGCTGAGTGAAAATTTCTATGTTGGGTTTGGAGTCAAGAACTTATCTGATACCTGCTGGTTCTTGTGATTTATTGAGATTTCTAAATTAAGTTTGGAGTTATATTTCAAAAGAAAATTGATAACTTTTAAAAGTATATTTTAGAATTTAAACTGGATTTTGTGACTGCTGTTCTAAAAAGTGTTAAGTACTGGGAAATAGAGAAATTTTTTAAAATAAAAATCTGCAAAATTTACATAAGTACTGTTACAAGTATGAAGAAAAAGTAACATGAACAGAGATAAACCTAAGACAATGTGGAAGACGTCATCTATATCCATTTAACATTGTTTTTGGAATGTAAGTTTCACATCGATATGTTAAACTAAATTTCACCACTGCATATAGTGTAATTTGGATAAATCTTTCCAAGAATTTAAGATAGTTTTTAAAGCAATGGATAACAAAGAATCTTAACAATAGGCATTGTTGCCGAGTTAGGATATGTTGGAAACATATAGATCCCAGTTCAATAGGACTGTGCTCATGAGCATACTGTAGAAGATGTCAATAACAGCTTTTCAACTCCTCCTTCTTCTCCATGGTCTCTGCTGCCCCCTTCAATTCTTCCTTCTGCAGGCAAGCATGAAGGTGTCTCTGATTTGCTCCATTTATTTCCTAATTTTGCGGTGGCTTTCATTTTTTTGTGTGTATGCTGGGCATCATGGCCCACGAGGGTAGAGGATCAGTCCAACTACTGTCCCAATGGCAGCCTGAAGATCTCAGCATGGCAGCTGAAAGGTGGCTTGAGGCAGAAAATCCCTCCAGATCCAGCTATATTTTAAAAGAGCTGAAGCAGGCTGAACATGGTCTATGAGTACAACAGTCCATGAGGAAAATGGGGAGGGGGAGTCTTGAAAATGGTGTTTTCATGGCTTCTGCAGTTAGGTCTTTATTCCCCTCCTCTAAAATCCTATTTTATAAACTTTTTGGTCAGTCCTGAAGCGTTTTGAAGCTGCTTTTTGGTTCCAAAATTCTGCTGCTGTGGCCATCTTGGATGTCCCAATGTGTAGTTTTGGTTTTTTTTTTCTAAGTTCTCCAATTTCTTCAAAACACCTTGTTTTGTTTCAAAACTGGTAGGGATGGGGTCCTCAGACCCTAATACCCTAATATAATGCCTTATTTGCTCTGGATGTGCGGCTGAAGAGTGCCCTTGCACAATGTGCCACCCTGCATGGGATGAAGGGGCGATAGTACTCTCAGGCTGGAGAAAAGCAGATGGTCCATGGGTGGGGGGGGGGGTGGCCTAATAGAGCTGACCATTCGTAATCTTAGGCCACTCCCAATGCATCCCAGAATGTAGGAGGGGCCTTAATCACCTGTGCCAAACAGGGCTTTAGGCCCCTCCCCGGTACATCCCATGATGCACCAGGAAGGGGCAGGCCCACCATTCAGTGAAGGCGGGATGGACGGAGGAAGCATCCATCTGGCTGGCCAACTTAATATCAGGTATTTTGGGGTCCCAGTGGGGTGGGGGTCAGGGGGGTCTGCCCTTCGTGAGGAGTGGGTCAGGGGGGAGGGTTCCCGGAAGGAGGGAATGGACATCCCTCCTGTTGATTGTCTTTTGGGGGGATTCCATCAGATAGGACTGGGTATCCTTCCTGCCGGGGATGTCTTTGGGGGTGGCAGTAGGAGGAATTGGGCAATCTTCCTGCCGCTGACATTCGTGGGTGGGGGGGATGTCTTTGGGGGTCCCAGCAGGAGGGACTGAGCATCCCTCCTGCCAGGGGATGTCTTTGGGGGTGGCAACAGGAGAAATCGGGCACTCTTCCTGCCGCCAATATTCACAGGTAGGGGGGATGTGTCTGGGGGTCCCGGCAGAAGGGACTGGGGCATCCCTCCTACTCGCCGTCTTCGCGGGGGGTATGGGTTCCCTGCAGTGGCCGCTAAGCTGATCGCGACAGGTAGATTCCCTTGCAATGCTGGCATACATTTCAGGCAGCTACCATGGGGCCTAGGGAGGCACCTAGGGCCACCTAAGCTGGCCTAAGGCCACCTAAGCTGGCCTAAGGCCACTTCCAAGCGAAACCACACCTAGCCTTAGGCAAGCTTAATCAGCCCTACGCACCTCCCTAAGATCATGGAGGTGCCTACAGTTTAAGTGGCCTGCCATGGGATTATTTTTTTTTTAATGTGCATCCCGATTGGCTGATAGCAATAGGTCACCTAAAATCAGGACGCCGTTTATAGAATTTGCCCTTAGTGCTCCGGGCCATGGTGGAAACCTCTTATCACAGCTTAGTACAAGAAGGCCTAAGTGCTTTATAAGTACTCTTTTAGGATAGGGTTAGAAAGTAATGATATTGGTAAACACATCCTGGCACTTCGATTAAAGGTGTGGAGGGGCATAATAATAAAAAAAAACGTCTAAGTTCCTTTTTGGTCTAAGGCCTTAAACGTTGAAAGTAGAAGCAGGGAAAATGTCCATTATCAATAAAAACGTCCAAAAGGAGGTTTTTTTTAAATAATGGCCTGCCTCTACGTTCAGCTGTTTAAACGCCCAGACCACCACTATGTCTAAACTTATACCATATAATCAACCTAAAAAAAACCTAAGCCCCAAACGTCCAAAACAAGGGCTTTTAGGCGAAGGAGGAGCCAGTCCTTCGCCTAAAAGCTGGATTCTGTAACCAGTGTCTGTCAAAAACAACACCGGTTACAGAATCCACCCCCCTCTCCCCCCACCCCCCACCCGACAGCATCGGGGCAAGAGAGAGCCTAAGCCCTCTTGCCCCGCGATCCTCAACCCCCACCGACGACATCGGGGCAAGAGGGAGCCCAAGCCCTCTTATCCTGCGCTACTCCGACCTTCCCCGACTCAATGGGGCAAGAGGGAGCCCAAGCCCTCTTGCCCCGCGATCCCCAAACCCCCCCAGGGCCGAATCCGTTGGGGCCAGGAGGGAGCCTAAGCCCTCCTGGCCTGCAAACCCCTCTAACCCCCATCCCCCCATTAAAATACGGGCAGGAGGGATCCCAGGCCCTCCTGCCCTCGACGAACCCCCCCAATGACCAAACTCCCGACAACCCCCCACCGACCCGCGACCCTCCCACCAACCCCACGACCCCCCTTCCCCGTACCTCAAAAAATGTTAGCCGGATGGACGGGTGCCAAGCCCGCCCGTCCGGCAGGCCAGCCAGGGCAGGAATGGAGCCGAATTGGCCCAGGCAGCTCAAACCCCGCCCACAGATGGGGCCTGAGGTGCCTGAGCCAACCAGAATAGGCCCGGGAGCCTTAGGCCCCTCCTGTGGGCGGGGCCTTAGGCACATGGACCCAACCCAGCCCATGTACTTAAGGCCTCGCCCACAGGAGGAGCCTAAGGCTCCTGGGCCTATTCTGGTTGGCCCAGGCGCCTCAGGCCCCACCTGTAGGCAGGGTTTGAGCCGCCTGGGCCAATCCGGCCCCATTCCTGCGCTGGCTGGCCTACAGGACGGGCGGGCTTGGCACCTGTCCATCCGGCCAACATTTTTTGAGGTACGGGGAATGAGGGTGGGGTGGGGATGTTGTGGGGTCGGTGGGGGGGTCGCTGGTCGGGGGTTCGGGGGAGCGGTCGTTGGGGGGGGTTGCGTTGAGGGCAGGATGGCCTGGGATCCATCCTGCCCGTATTTTAGGGGGGGTGGGGGTTAGAGGGGGTCGCGGGCCAGGAGGGCTTAGGCTCCCTCCTGGCCCCAACGGATTCGGCCTTGGGTGGGTTTGGTATCGCGGGGCAAGAGGGCTTGGGCTCCATCCTGGCCCGATTGGAGGAGTGGATCGCTCCTGCCGCTTTAGCGATCCCAAGTGCCGCGTTTGACAGCACTTGGTGGTATCCTTATTGCGGCAGGGGAGATGACTCATCTCTCCTGCCCAGATGGTTGCAATGGGGGGTGGGTAGGTTGCCAGGCCATTGAGCCAATCATGCCAGCCGCCATCAGCTCAGCGGCCCCCATTTTCGGCACTTATACCTGTTTTGACTTAGTCTAAGTCGAAACGTATAAGTGCCAACTAGGCAACCTGTCAAATGTTTTGGTTATACGTGTTGTATGCCTAGGTGTAGGTCGGCCCACCTCCCGCCCTTTCCCCTCCTCTAAAAACACCTCTTTTCTCTCAGTACGTTTAGAGGCAGGGGAAAGGCCTAAGCTGGTTTTAAATATGTCTAAAACCAGCTTTGATTATGGGTACTTGGACGATCAGGCTTTTTGATCGTCCAAGTAGCCATTTAGGCCACTTTTTAGACGTTTGTTGTTTTTTTTTATTATGAGCCCCATAGAGTATAAGATTAATTGCTCAATTTGTAACTATCTGTATGAAGAAATGAAGTTTATATGTGTTAGTGTTAACCGTACTGCTCCATGGTAGCAAGTAAGTTTTATGGTAATATTAGAGATCAGGAAAGTTAACCCCTCTCCCTCCCCCTCCCCCTCCCCCCCCAACACACACACCACCACCACCACCAATTGATTTTGGATTTTTGTAGTTTGGTGTTTTTTTTTAAGAATAATCATGGTGTTTTTATTGTTCCATAAAAATTGGTCTTTCATTTTCCAAAGATTTGTAGAAGGGAATAATATTGGGAACATATTTAAAATGTATAATGTTTGGAGGACTATTGTAATTTTTAAAGAATACAGGGGTGACCATGAATTCATAGTTTTTATTTTATCCATAACATTTGACAAATTCAATGTAGGTAAAGATATTTAATATTCTTAACCCATGTAAAAGAACAGTCAGGTCCATTAAATGGGAGACAAGTAGCATTAATTTAGTTACAGTTAACCTTGTAACCTGAGATGTGGGAAAAAGAGATTATTTCTATAAATTTTACTAAGAACTTTGTGGATTGGATAAATATAAGATGTCACCTGCATATGCATATACAATTCTACAGTATATCATTAACTTGTATTCCTTGTATCTGTGAAGATTTTCTAATTTAAATTAAAAAATAGATTCTAGAGCTAAGTTAAACAGTAAAGGGGGCATAGGACATCCCTGACAAGTACCTCTATAAATTCAGGGGTCTCAAAGTCCATCCTTGAGGGCCGCAATCCAGTTGGGTTTTCAGGATTTCCCCAATGAATATGCATGAGATCTATGTGCATGCACTGCTTTCAATGCATATTCATTGGGGAAATCCTGAAAACCCGACTGGATTGCGGCCCTCAAGGAGGGACTTTGAGATCCCTGCTCTATATAGAGTAGAGGGATCTGATAATTCATCATTAGCAGCTATTCTTGCAGAATGACATGTATTTTTCAGTTTGATTAATTTTATATATGATTCAGGAAAACCAAAATTATGGAGGGTATGAAACATGATTCCACTCTACTTGATCAAAAGCTTTCTGCATCGAAGTTAACTGCTAATAAAGTTTTTTTCTTTGACCGAGTAACATGGATTAGATGACAGAATCTTGTATTGTCTCATCCAAATCTATCCTTCAAAAAAACAACTTGGGTCTGAATGAATAAGTGGAGATATAACTTTCAAGTCGTGAAACCAAAAATGTAAATATTTTGTAATTAAGATTCAACCAACAGATTGGGTGATAGTTTTGTACTAATTGAGGATCATGATTAATTTTAGGGTCAGTGGTCTTCGCTGGTTTGTTTGGTTTTTAATTGAATTACATTTTCCAAATAACAAAAACCGTTACAACAAGTTCAGTAATAGAACAGATAATGTAAAGTCATCTGCGTGGTTTCTTCACGGAGACTTAGATACAAATTGAGACCAAAACCAGAAAAAAAACAACCCCTCTCCTCCCTTCCAAGCACTCCAGTGTCAAGAATTCAGCAGAGCACTATAGGTTCTGTGTGAGAAACCATCCCAGACAGGGGCCCATATGACCTTAAACCTTCTCCACTGACCTGGTGTACCCCTTTTTACAGTGTAAATATTTCATTCCTCCAGAGTGATAGTTTTAGATTGTCTCAAAGTAAAATAATTCATTTTTTAGCCTTTAAAAAAACTTTTTGCAACAACAAATTCCCCCCCCCCCCCACACACACTTGACAGTCCCAGAGAGTGACCCTGGGAAAAAAGCAGAACATCCGCCTTCAAGGGGATCCTTTTATGCAAAATGGTCTGTAAATATAATCCAACAAAGGACTAAAATGTTTGTATCCTTTCGCTAATTTTTAAATGAGGGCCGGTTTGGGTCCAAAAGGGATGAAGGAGAGCCGACAATATCTTCCTACTTTGGGTCATGACACCAATAATGCTTCTCAACGTTCATTACTACCAGAACACCTGGCCTTGATCACACATGCAGAACACAGATAAACCCTACGCAAATACAGGACCACAAACTAAAAATCCGATTATACACAAAACCCTAAGATGCCAGACTGTATGCAGAACAAACAAAACAAAGTGGGATTGTACAATGAACACTCCAAGAGGAAAAATTGTAAAAACAATCTTGTTTATTCCAAAACACAAGGACGAACATCTACTGTGGACCTGACACAGTACTGTGTTTCGGCGACACAAGTCACCTGCATCAGGGATCACTGAAATGTAGTGATACACTGGTGAATAAGTCCTTTGTTAATACGAGGCTAAGGCATGGGAACATTTGAGAAGTCGAGCTCTAAACAACTAACCAAGCAATACAAGGACTCTGTATACAGTACAACACCAGAAAAATAGAAACAAATGCATTTCTTCCTGAACAGTGCAAAATATAGACAGCAGATGCAAATTCTCAAAACTGTTATATTTTAATCAGTAAATTGAAAATAAAATCATTTTCCTACCTTTGTTGTCTCTGATTTTTTTTCTAATAATCTTTTCCCAGTATCTGTTTGTACTTCTGTCTGTGCTTTTAACTGTGTTTCCAGGGCCGCCTTATCCATTTGCTGTTTTTCCTCTCCTTCACTTTCTGACCTACATCCATTTTGGCATTTATTTATTTAATTTTCTATACCGTTCTCCCAAGGGAGCTCAGAATGATTTACATGAATTTATTCAGGTACTCAAGCATTTTTCCCTATCTATTCTGGTGGGCTCATAATCTATCTCATAGGCTTCGGAACGGGGGGGGGGGGCACAGGGTCCATGGCCTCCCCAAAAATTGCCCGTCCTGTAGGTCAGGGGGTTTGCAGGCTGACTGCCGCCCACAGCCACTGCTGTTCCCTACCTGCTGCCGCTACTGCTCGCCGCCGTAACTGCAGGAAGGGAAGGGCCAGGTGCATGCCATCGGGGGAAGGCTTGTGAGCCGGTGCCGCTGCACGCACCTGGCTCTTCCCTTCTTGGATTTGCTGCAGCAGCGGGCGGTGAGCGGTGGCGGACCGGGGGGAAGGAAGAATCGTTAGCGGGTAGGTCAGGCTTCGGCATGGGAGGGAGGCAGGCGGCTTCAGCGCAGCAGGGAGGGAGGGAGGCAGGCTGGCTTCGGAGGACGGGTGAAACAAAGACTGGAAGGCAGTGAGAGGGGACATAGGAAGGAGGGAGGAAGGAAGGAGAGATAGGCAGAGAAAGAGTGGGGTGGGGGGTTGTAAGCAGAAGAAAGACACGAGAGAAAGGCCTGGACCAAAGGGGGAAGACAGAAGGCAGATGCTAGACTATGGGAGGTGTAGACAGAGGGGGAGAGACCCTGAGGAAGAACAGAGAGATGGAAGATCATAACAGAGGAGGGAGACCTGGAACCAAGGTGGTGGTAGGTTGAAAGGAGAACTGACACTGGATCTGGGGAGGGTAAGCAGAGGGAAAAGGGAGAGAGACCTGGATCCAAAGGGGATGGGGCTAGATTGCGAAAGAAATATTGGATAAGAAAGAAATATTGGATGCAGTCAGAAGGAAGTGCAACCAGAGACTCATGAAATCACCAGACAACAAAGGTAGGAAAAATGATTTTATTTTCAATTTAGTGATCAAAATGTGTCCGTTTTGAGACTTTATATCTGCTGTCTATATTTTGCACTGTATTTGCCTATTTTTCTATAGTTGTTACTGAGGTGACATTGCATATTTTAAAGTCATCTGCATTGACATCTTTGAAACCCCCCAAATATAAATGATAATTAACATTTTCTCTGTGTACAGTGTGCTTTGTGTTTTTTTATAATTTTGTGGTTACCATTATGTTTTAATAAGACTATATTGTGTGTGTATATGAAAAATGGATAGAAGAAATTGCATCACAATTAGTATTATTATTATGGGATGGAGTTTGGGTGGGTCTGGGGGCGGAGCTTTTAGACCTTCCCCCAAACAAAAAGGAATTTGGTTGCCTATGATCTATCTCAGGGATCTCAAAGTCCCTCCTTGAGGGCAGCAATCCAGTCGGGTTTTCAGGATTTCCCCAATGAATATGCATTAAAAGCAGTGCATGCACATAGATCTCATGCATATTCACTGGGGAAATCCTGAAAACCTGACTGGATTGCAGTCCTCAAAGAGGGACTTTAAGACCCCTGATCTATTGAATGCCCCTGGGGCAATAGTGGGATTAAGTGACTGAGGCTGTAGCTTTAACCAATGCACCACACACTTTTAATATACAGCTTTTTTCAATTTTTCTGCTTCCTTCTCAAATCTATCTACTTTTCCATGTCTTCCCTTTCCCATCTATCCACGTGCACCATCTCTGCTCTCTCTCTCTGACCGTCCCCTCCCTCCATGTGTCCCATCTCATTCTTCTTTCTTCTCCCCTATTCCCACTTTACCTTCGAGATTTTTTGGACCTGTGAAGGAGTTAACAAATGGGAAACAACAGGGTCAGAATTAGGGGATACATTCAGGGCAGCTGTCCCCAAACTAGTGGTTGAGGTGGGGGCTGCTTTCCTCCTCCTTTCTGCCCTAGCATGTCTAACAGCAGCTCTAAGAAAAATAAATAACAAGCCGCAGAATTAGTAGGATGAGAGGGTGAAGCTACTACAGTGTCTCTGACGTCTTCTGCTGTCCTTTTTTTTGCTTATCCACTTCCTCGAGGCGGAAGTCAAGAATGCCGAGTTCAATCGCTCTGCGGTCTGATCTGGTTTGACAGGGTTGCTAAATGACCTTATTCGCCTTTGCAAAGCAAACCTGGGCAGTTCGTAAACGTTATCAGACCGCAGAGAGGCAGGACGTGAGGTAGAGGTGATGCAAAAAGGCGCCTCGGAAAGGAAGCGACGGCTTATTTATCTGAATAAAGTTTAAGGGATGATGAGGGTCTCGAATGAATGGGGGTGGGTTTTTTTTTTCCCCAGAAGCACTTTAACGAAAATCTTCAGTTTTAGGAAGCTAATATCATAAATGTACACAAAAATTGGGAAGTTGACGACTTTTACCTCATTTAAAGTTGTGGGTTGTTGTTTTTGTTTTTTTTTTGGGGGGGGGACTTATTTGTCACTGGAAATACAATACCTGGGGCGTGGGACGAGCTGGCCACGTGGGTACGTGCAGGCGGGTCCCACACACGTGTGTGAGCGCACCCTCGCAGTCGCGCTCACCCTCCCTCCCGGAGAAAAGGTGACATCGTCGGGCAGTGCCGAGAACGCAGCCTCCTGCTCTCATCCGCGAACCGAACCGGGCCCTCCCGGCGAGCTGTCAGTAGCCGCGCCAGCCAGTCCCCGCCCACTGCGGGGAAAGGTGAAAATGCGGAAGTTCCTGCCCAGAAGAGCTGACAGCTCGGGACCGGCGGACTTTTACCCTAAAAGCTCTCTTGCTTTCTGAGATCCTGGAGCCCAGCGACCTTCGCCGTCCCCCTCTATGGCCTCTTTGTCCAGTGCAGAGAGGAGGGCGTTCGCCCAGAAAATTAACAGGTACAAGTTGCTTTGCGGCACTGATATCCTAACTTTTTTAGGTTAAAAAAAAAAATATTCAAACTAATGAAATATATACCAAACTGAAGTTTCAGGCTACGGCGGCGTAGGTCGGTGGGGAAGGAGGGAACCTGCCAATGACCAAAATGCTTCATGGGGAAGGAAGGGGGGAAGTGCGTTTGAATGCCTCTGATCAGCTGTTCCCCGCCTCCCAACCCCTTAGTGTCAGATCCAGAGGAAATTACTCAAATTGGAAGTTCTGCTGCGGCGCACGTGTGATTGGCACTTGAAACATGTGCGAGTCAGAGGCTCTTCCATTGGCATTTATTTATATTCTGTAAATCCTATAATTCTATGCGGATTACAAATTATTCAGGTACTCAAAGCATTTTTCTCTATCTGTCCGGGGAAGGGGGCTCATACCTAATGCCTGGGGGATTAAGTGACTTCAAAAAACTCAAATACCCTTAGTGCAGTGGTCTCAAACTCAAACCCTTTGCAGGGCCACATTTTGGATTTGTAGGTACTTGGAGAGCCTCAGAAAAAAATAGTTAATGTCTTATTAACCAAATGACAATTTTGCATGAGGTAAAACTCTTTATAGTTTATAAATCTTTCCTTTTGGCTAAGTCTTAATAATACAGTAATATTGTAATTTATAGCTAAAGAGACATATGATCAAGAAACGGTTTTATTTTACTTTTGTAATTATGATAAACATACCGAGGTCCTCCAAATAGTACCTGACGGGCCGCATGTGGCCCCCGGGCCATGAGTTTGAGACCACTGCCTTAGTGCAAATCCTGTTCTCAAAAAAAGAGATTTCACTTTTTACTCCAATAGCATAATTTGAAACCTCTCCCTAAGGCTCAGCAGCGCACTGTGGACTTAAAACTCAAAAAGTCACTACTATACTTTAGGAGTCTTGTAAAGGGGGAGAAAAAGCCTCAGACTGGTGCCTGCTGCTAATTTTATAAGCATTCAGGCAATGCCTCGGAGCACAGAGATTAAGTGCCCATCGCAGCCCAGGAAGCCTTGACGCAGATTAGTGAAATGCTGGCTGGCAATCATTGACTTTGGCTGAGCAGACTTGCCACAAGAACAGCAGTGTGTATCAGCAGGCACCACATGAGTTTGAGGCTTTTTCTCCTCCTTTACAAGATTCCTGAAGCATAGTAGTGGCTTTTTGAGTTTTAAGTCCACAGTGCGCTGCTGAGTCTTAGGGAGAGGTTTAAAATTATGCTATTGTAAAGGAGCAAAAAGTGAAATCTATTTTTTTTGAGAACAGGATTTGCACTAAGGGTATTTGAGTTTTTTGATTATTACAGTCCCTTTGTGTTTGTGAGTGTGGAGTGAGTTATTGGATTAAGTGACTTGCCCAGGGTCACAAGGAGCAGTGCGGGATTTGAACCCACAACCCCAGGGTGCTGGGGCTGTAGCTCTAATCACTATCCTGTTTTCCCCAAAGAGGTCAGAACGGGTTACAGATTAAACATATATAAAATATAGAATTAATGTCGCAGCATCTCCTGTTATATCCCTAGTCAAGCTCTGAAAGGTGGTATCGCTTATTTTGAAGCTTTACTTTTAGTTAGAAATATATACAGTGACAGCTCAATTCAAAATAGCCACCAGCCTGTTTGCTTTCTTGTCTCCAACAGCGCCTTGTGGCTATAATATCCGGATAACATCATGTCAACTGTTATTGCAAGAACAAGTTGGAAAACGAAAATTATAAGTAGAATAACTCTTTTTTTTTTAAAGTGGGGGAGGGGATAAGTAAAAGGGGAAAAAATAGCACACCTACTAGATTCTGAAATGTACTTCTAGAAGCTTTTCACAGCTACTAGAAATGTAGCTGTGAAAAGCCAAAGCCTAATGTAGCATAAAGTCTGTTCAAAGCTGGCTCGAGTTTTGAGTTCCTCCGAGTTTAACCGCAAAGTTAAATGTGCCAAAATTTTAATAGCGTCTTTTCCTTCAAAAGCTGCCGGTTCAGAGTAGTTTGCGCATTTTTTTGGTTTGAACGCAAGTTGACCATTATAGAGTTGAAACTATATCTGGAGCTGTAGTTCTTTCTTCAGCATTTTTTGTGTGTGTTGTAATAACACCGTGTGGTTTGGGAGCGTCGGCATTTGTAGGCAAAAACAGCAAGTGCAGAAAAAAAAGTCAGAAAAGCAACCTATCATTGCTGAGGGTGTAGTGTATTTACTTAACACAGAGCCATTTAGCTGCTAGCCATGCATGGGACATTCAGGGGTTTTGTTCTGAATTTCACCATCATTGTTCTTTGATTTAGGGTGGTCTTACAATGAGCACAAAATATTAGTAGTTCAGTAGTTTGTGTATGCATGTCCAGATATTTGTTCGATGGTTGGTATATCAAACTGTAAATAAACTTGTGTCCCTGTGTTCAGTTTGTCAATGTCGTTTGTTTCTATCTCGTAGGGCAATAAGCTTTTGTTTATTTCTCCATGAGTATAAATTTACATATATATATATACATAGCTTATATACTTAAAACCACATTTATAAAATCCTGTCGATATAAGAAATTCTTTGACAGAATGTTTTCATTCCAGGCCACTAAATTGAATACGTGGCTTGGAAAATTAATGATAGAGGCTTCTTCCTACTCTGATTTTAGAAAATTACTTAAGACACGGCTGTTTGACAGGTTTTCATCTTAATTGTGTTCCTATTTAACTTTTTAGGTTTCCCAACTGATGTGTTTTACATTCCTAGTAATTATTTGATTGTTAAATTTTGTTATTACTAGTTTTTTAGCCTGTTACATTAACAGGTGCTAGAATAGATGTGTAGACTTAGGTTTTTATTTTCTTTCTTTCTCTTTTTCTGTCTCTCCCCCCTGTCCAGCAGTACCCCTACCCTGCTCCCCCTGTCCAACAGTAGCCCTTTTTCCTTGCTTTTACCTCCCCCCTGTCCAAAAGTTCCCTTTCTCTGCTCCCCTTTTACCTTCCCCATTTCCATCTTGCGTTGGTGGGATTTTGGCTCCGGGGCAGCTGACTTGTGCATCGGGTGACGACGCACTCTGGCTCGGGGCCTCTGCTGGGCCGCGGAGAGCTGGTTGAGCTTGGTGTTCAAGGTTGTTGGGTAGTTCTTCTGGGCCGCAGGAGAAGTAGGTTGTGTCTGGGAACCGAAAGGATAGCGCCGTGGCTCACTTAGTCCCTTGCCGCCCCCCCTTCCCACGGTCCCCTCTGCTTGTTTAAATTTCTAGCGGCTCCTCTCACGATCGCCGCCTGTCCGGGATGGAGGACTACGCGAGGTGGAGAGCAGGGAGGCCATTGCTTTTCAATTTGTCTGATGGCCACTGACACAGCTAAGCGCGCATGTGCACTCCTGGCGGCCAGGGACCTACGGATCACGCAGGCATGAGTGCGCATGCGCGCTTAGTGTTTTATTATAGTAGATTCACACTGTATGTATTCATTTTTTGTTGTGAACCGCTTTGAACCTTTTTTTTGGTATAGCGGTATACAAAAATAAATTATTATTATTATTATTATTAATAATAAATATAAGAAATTTTGTAAATTATATAATCCTCTCTCTAAACCCAGAACTTCCTTCATAAGTTTAATAATGAAAGCATAGCCTGGAGATACACACCCTCTTTTACAAACGCATAGCACTGGTTTTAGCGCCAGCATTAGCGGTAACTGCTCTAGGATCAGAGCAGTTACTGCCGCTAAAAGCCTCCCTATGCGTTCGTAAAAGAGGGGGGGGGGGAGACAGTGAGTACATCTACTAAGAATGCTGAGCTTCTGGATACTTTTTTTTTTTTTTTAATAATCTTTATTCATTTTAAAACACTTTCAATAAGTGGAAACAACATAGATTATACATTTAACACTTTAGACATCACTTACATTTTTACAAGATTCATACAGATCATTACCCTCCCACCACCCATCCTAATCTTTATCATTAAAGTAATTATAAATTTTTTAAAAAATTATTTATTCATTTTATCTCTATCAAGTGTATAAATAGTTGACATATAGAATTGTATACATCACTTGAATTTCTTATCGTTTTAACATTAATACGTAAGATTTAATCCCTTCCCTCCCACCCCTCCCATACTATATAATATATAAGTATTCCCTCTCATACAATCAAATATATCATATAAGTATTCTTATCTAATGAATTAAATATTTAATCGAATTCAGAAGGCCCCCCCCCCATTCTATCAGGGTTGATTATAGTTGCTTCATGCCTTTGGATACTTAGGGCCAGATTCTGTAAACAGCCATCTTCAAAAAACGACTCGCCGCTGGCGCCATTTAAAGAATCTTGGCTAATGACGCCTATCACCAAGCTTAGGTGTCTACATTTCAGATGCCTAAGTTCTTTTTGGGAATCGTGCCTAAGTTCAACTTTGACCTTACCACCCCTACTTTGACATTAGGCACCATTAGATGGCTTGCTGTAGATGGCACTGACCGATGCCTACCTTGGTAGGTGCCTCCGTGCGCCTACTTTTTGTTAAACAACTTCTTAAGTGCTTTTTAACAGCGCGGTCAATTAACCATGCCAATTAAAACCCATTAAGTTAGGTGACGTTAGGGTGTGAATTGTAAATTCTGATGTTTTGTCTCTCTCGCACTGTTTCAAGTATTATGTACGTGGATATATTGTGAACCGCCTGGGACATAGATGGCATAGAAAATTTAAAAATAAATAAAATAAATACTGCTGCCTAACTTACAACATGGGCCAGATTCTGTATCTTTTTGGCAATACCGGTACTTAGGGGGTCCTTTTACTAAGGCGTGCTAGCCGTTTTAGCGCATGCTAAACGCTAAAGCGTTCATTATAGTCTATGGACGCGTTGGTGTTTAGCACGTGCTGAAAGGATTAGCACGCCTTAGTAAAAAGATCCCCTAGTGACAATTTTTGGCCTATAACCTTCTTGTAGAAATAGCCCCAAATTTAAAGATAACTTGTGCTAGGTAGGTGTAGAATATTTTTCATATGCTGCAAAGATTTTCTCAGCTAAATTAAAGCAAGTTTTTAGTTCTTAAAAAAAAAAAAAGAAAAAATCCTTGCATTTATTTTCTTTGGTAACTATTAGTGCTGGATGAAGGCTTCAGGTAGACTAAGGGCTCCTTTTACAAAGGTGCGCTAGGGTTTTAAACGCGCGGAATAGCTCGCGCTAGACTCTACGTTCTAGAAGCATAGCATGTTTTCCTTAATTGGTCCCCCACCTTGCTTAATTACATTGTAACTTCTTTCCCGTCCTTCCTTTTGTTCCCAGTTTGTACAGTTATTGTCTAGTCTTGTCAGTTTTTAACTATTTTTGTGTAACTTTATTAATATGTAAATCGCCTTGAATATTGAAAAGGCGATTAAACAAATAAATATTAAACTTGAAACTTGAAACTTGAAACATGCGGTAATTTCCTGCGTGCGCTAAAAATGCAAGCACACCTTAGTAAAAGGAGCCCTAAGAAGTTCACATGAGGTAGCAATGTGCCAATAGGTACTCTCACCTCTGCAATGAAAACTTTTAGCACAATACATAAGCCACTAGGAGGAGCCAAGGCAAATTCTGGCTGGTTATTAGTGGCTAATAGTTGACCAATCCCAGGAATTATTTGTATGAAATAAATACATATTTTATAGTTTGCTTTCCAGTGGGATGAAGTTCTACCCAGAAAGCCAAGTTGCTCATTTACTTACCTTTAGAGGGATTTCGTAATCAAGAAGGACTGGTTCTGCAACAGGTCAGATAGCAATGTTTACTCAAATGATGCGTCTGTTGATACAACTCAAATAGCATGTTTTGATGGCCAAGGCATCATGTTCATCTCATAATTTCTACAGTGATGCATCCTAATCAAAACAAGGACCCCAGTTCGTTTACAAAAGTTGGATAGCTCTAAGTCAAATAGTCATTGTGATCTCGAAGCAGGGACTTTTAGATCATTTATTGTTCTATTGTCCATTTATTTTGGCTTTATCAATATGGGGCCAAATAAATTGTTTGTTGGAAAATCCAGTGGCATTGTCCTACGATATTGTGTTATTTGGCATGCCAATGAGGGCTAAAAGCCAAATATCATCTAAGAACAACAGGCTCCTGCTTATTATGACAGGGGTTGCCATACAACAAATTTCGAGCAATTGGAAAAATTGGAAGAGGCTTAACTATAGTTTTTGGTGGAATTCCTTGTGTCATATGTATAAAATGGAAAGAACATTAGCCACTTAGAAAGGGAAGTTCAAGAAATTTCAGGAGACTTGGGAGCCATTAACAAAATATTGTAATGTTTAAATATTATTTTTCCCTTTTAAAAATGCACATCCGGGAGGGGGGTTTGGTATGATGATGAATTTTGGTATATAGGTATGGGATTCATGATTGATATTTTAGGTGTTGGAAATTGTGATTGATTAGGGGGGAGGGGGGATAGATTCTGATATGGATATTAATATAATTTTAAGTGTGGTATTTGAGTATAAAATATTGTATTTACTGTTACACTTATTGTAAATTTTAAAAAGAATAAAGAATTGGGAAAAAAACAAGGACCCATAATGAGTGCAGGAAAGCATTCTTGAATGTCAAATTTCCAAACTGGCACAGATGTCAACAATGCTTCATGCACAAATGGAATGTAATTCTTATTTATTTATTTTAATTTGATAGTTGAAAACTGTGTTAATATTCTGTCGGCTAACTTTGTTGGGTGATATGATTATATTGCTACCATGGTCAAAGCTAGAGAATCAAAGCTGCTTTGTTTTGTTTTTTTTTTTTAAAAAAAGGAAACATCAGATTAGCAGATTAGATTTGTGTTCTGCCTAAGCCAGGGGTGTCCAATGTCGGTCCTCGAGGGCCGCAGTCCAGTTGGGTTTTCAGGATTTCCCCAATGAATATGAATGAGATCTATTTGCATGCACTGCTTTCAATGCATATTCATTGGGGAAATCCTGAAAACCCGACTGGACTGCGGCCCTCGAGGACCGACATTGGACACCCCTGGCCTAAGCCAAAATCCTAAAAATGAAAGCTCATGGCCCCACTGTGACTGATTATGCGTATGTTAATGTCCTGACTGCGATGTGGAGGAGTGATTAGAATGGCAGTGGCATGTTGTTGTGAAATCATGCTCACTTGGTCTTAAAGTTGTTTACATGGTTATATCCCAAAATGTTATAAAATATTTGCAGTCCCCTTCTGGGTGATTTTATTAAGTGCTGGAATGTCTGACATCTTTCTCCCATCTTTACTTTGTATGTGCAATGGTTTTGGTGAGGCGCTGAGTGCAAAACCTGGATTTAACTATCACACTGTGGTCTATCTGGCACTGGGAGCCCCAGCCCCATCGTTAGGCAAGATTACCCAGTCACTTAGATCAGCACGTTCTCGGGTGTAGAAAAGAACAAAGGACATAAAAACAATAAATCCTGACAACTACACAGACGAGTTGGAGCTGCCACTTCACGTTTTTACCTGCAGAAAGGGTGATCAGTTTTTCAAATAGCTCATTTACCTAGATAAAGAACTTCTAGAACGTGCCCTCATTTTTTTGTATATGTGTAGGGCCATGCCAAGGGCTGTGTGGGTGGTGTAGTACAGTGTTTTTCAACCTTTTTACACCTATGGACCGGCAGAAATAAAAGAATTATTCTGTGGACCGGCATCAGTCCGTGGACAGAAGAACACTGGGCAAAGTCGTGGGCCAGACCCCGCCCATCTCTATCAATATACATCCCAGACCCCGCCCCCATAATAGTACTAATTGCACCTTGCACGTTCCGTGCCTTATCTGGAAGCCTTCCCTCTGACGTTGCAACGTCAGAGAGAAGGCTTCCGTTCAGGCGCAGGATGCCCATAGGAGCCACTGCCCGTGGCTTTGTGCACTGAATCAGTTAAGAAGAGGGAGCTGGCTCGAAGATAACGCCACATCGATCGCACCGTGGACCGGCGGTTGAAGAACACTGTTTTGGGCCTGAAGCACATGCTGGCCCTGTGGACTGGCAGGAAATTTCTGTGGACTGGCACCAGTCCATGGACCAGTGGTTGAAGAACACTGGTGTAGTAGACCACGGTGGAAGGATAAAAGGGGTGCAGAAATCAGTCCCCACCCATTCTCTCTTCTGTAGTGGCTGTGGGGCAGTAGGTGAGGTTGAAATGCTAAGAGTATGTCGCATGGCATGGTTTTGGACACATGCACCTTACTATTTCAAAGCATGATGTCTGGGGGAGTGTGTATGTGCAAATTAGGAGCCTGAAAGTTCATTAGTTGGTGGGGGAGGGGGTAAGGCTGAAGGTTCACCAGTACCTTTGCAGTGGTCTCCTAGTAACGGTGGTGGAGACAAAGACTGTGTCTGAATTCAAGAAAGCGTAGGATCTCTTAAGGAGAAGAGGAGATAGAGGATGTGCAGACTGGATGGGCCATTTGGCTTTTATCTGCCATCACGTTTCTATGTCTAGGAGAACACTTTGCAACTATGGACATCTCTCGGTAGTGATATCTACTAGTGCTGCCTGATTCAGGGAAAAAGTTTTGATTCAATTTTTCTGCCCAATTGAGTGGTTTGTTTGGAGTTGTGTTGGTTTTTGTTTTTACATCCTGCCGGATTTATTTTGTAGCCTCTTCACCCACCCCACCCCTTTTGCCCTCTCCTACCCACACTGGCGCTGTGGTGTAAACAAATAAAAAAGACTTTTCCTCTCTTTGTTAGATCCTAGCTCATATTCACTGTCTAACACTAGCTCTGACAGGATACACATTTCAAATCTGACATATTGTAATCAGAAAATAAAATTTCTACCTTTTGTTGTCTGGTCATTATTCAAATCATATTGGTCCCAGGCTCTGGTTTCTGTTTGTCTTCTGTTAACTCGCTTGCCCATTTGATGTTTCCTTCTTTCTCTGTGCTCACCAACCATCTTCCATCTATCTTCTGTTTCCCTTCCCTCCCCTGGAGGTCTGGCATCTTTCCTTTTTTGTTTTGTCTCCATCCCCGCAGTCCAGCATTTCTCTAATGACTACACCCCCCATCCAGTATTTCTATTCTCCTTCCCTCCGCACCATCCCTTGGGTTCAACTTTTTTTCCCTCCCTTCATTCCATGGTCCACCATCTCTATCTCTCTCCTCTGTTTTAAGACCCATTATTTCTTCCCCTTCCCCCCCTTCAGTCCAGCATATGCCCCTCTCTTGGTCCCCTCCCTCCATGTACTTTTAATAGCTACAACCAGGGGGGCCCCTGAAGCCTGGCAAATTTCCCCCCTTCTCTCCACTGTTGTCCGGCTTCCCCCTGGCCTCCCAGTCTCACTTTCAAAGCTAATTACAGCCTACAGAGGATTGTCAGTGATGTAGCGAGTCTAGCAGGCTGCTGTTGGCCTCCGTTGCTTGATCCCTTTGCTTTTGTCCTGCCCTCCTCTGACATCATGTCTTGTTTTGGGATGGACCATGGCAGAAGGAATGTGCAGCAGAGGCTGATGGAAGCCTGCTAGAATCGCTACATCACTGGAGATCCTCTGTAGGCTGTACTTAGTTTTGAAAGTGAGGCCAGGGGGAAGCTGTACAACAGTGGGGAGAAGGGGAAAACAAGCCGGCCTTCGGGGAACCCCTAAAGCTGCAGAGCCGAGGGTACCCACAGCGCTGGCCCCTATGCAACACTTCTCTACAGATACCCCCCCCCCACACACACCGTGAGCTCTGACATCGGGCCTCCTAAAGCAGGAGCAGCAGCAGAGCCAGCAAGAGGCAGCGCTTGGGACAGGCTTTTCGCTGCCTGAGCTTTTCGCTGCCTGCTCATGCTTTAGGAGGCCTGAAGGTATGTGGGGAGGAGGGTTGGTCGGTGAATCAGCCCAATTTCTTTTTTTAAGGAAACAAATTGATTCACTGATGTGAATCAATTCGAATTGGCAACTTGAGCAGCAGTAATGTCGACGAGCGTTGAACACTTCTTCATGGTTTGATGGGAGTGAGTGTGTGCATCCTTGGTGGAGAGTCATTGCTGTGGCTACAAAGAGATGTTGGGGCTCTAAAGCAGAGCTGCTCAACCCAGTCCTTGGCGCACAACAAGTCCCATTGGGTTATCAAGATGTCCACCATGAATATTCCTGAGAGATTGGCATCCATTTCCTCCTGGGTATGCAAATCTATCTCATGTACATTCATGGTGGATATCCAGAAATCCTGATGGGAACTTGGTGTGCCCCGAAGGCTAGTTTGAGAAGGCCTGCTCTAAAAGGAGTATATTATCCAGTTCTAGTCACTGCGGATCGAGGCACTGATCCACCTCTTGCTGTTGTCTTGACAGTGCGTGAGAATGAAGTCACCTGTGATTGAGCTGGAAGCCCTGCACATGGATAGGTTAATAACCTTTCAAAACTATATGATGGATTATGTTTGATTCCCATGTTGCACATTGCCTTGCAGAAGTACCCAGATGCAATTTGTGGATCCGGCCTATAGCTCCTTGGATTGGCCAAAAGAGAAGATGCTGCAGAGCAGGGGTCTCAAAGTCCCTCCTTGAGGGCCGCAATCCAGTCGGTTTTTCAGGATTTCCCCAATGAATATGCATGAGATCTATGTGCATGCACTGCTTTCAATGCATATTTATTGGGGAAATCCTGAAAACCCGACTGGATTACAGCCCTCAAGGAGGGACTTTGAGATCCCTGCTGTAGAGGTAACACCTATATCAGTGTATCACAAACTGTGTGTCTCCTAAGATTTCAGGTGTTCTGCAGTACTCTGGGGGAAAAAGAGAGATGCCAGTGCCAGCTGACTGTCTACAGCAGGGGTGTCAAACCTTTTGGCTTCCCTGGGCCACATTGGCCAAAAACATTTTTCTGGGACCGCACAAACGCTGCAGCAAGACAGAGGAGGGAGCCGGCAAGACGGTAAACACCTGGGAGCAGCAGAGGAAAACACTGCATTGCCCTCTACTGGGGCCGCACAAAATACTTCATGGGGCCGCAGGTTGGACAGCCCTGGTCTACAAGCAGTGATTCCCAACCCTGTCCTGGAGGAACACCAGGCCAATCGGGTTTTCAGGCTAGCCCTAATGAATATGCATGAGAGAGATTTGCATATGATGGAAGTGATAGGCATGCAAATTTGCTTCATGCATATTCATTAGGGCTAGCCTGAAAACCCAATTGGCCTGGTGTTCCTCCAGGAAAGGGTTGGGAACCACGGTCTACAGGATGTGGCTCTTGTGAAGAGATGCACATCCTGTAAGCAATCTCCCAACACCGACACCTCTTCTCTGCCAGCCCTTCTCTCCTCTTGGTGCAAGGCCTGTTTGAAGGGCCTTTGCGCATACGCTGATGTCAGCGCACTTCCGGGTGTCTCAAGCCACGGACACTAGGTTTAGTGTGCCCCGGTTTGAAAAAGTTTGCGAGACACTGTCTTATTGGTAGGATTTAGGGTCCATGCTTACAGGGCTCTGGAATGAATCTTGGTATGTGATCCTTACTGAGGACTTGCTGCAATGACTGGATCAAGAGTTCTTAACCCAGTCCTAAGCATACACCCATCCAGTCAGGTTTTCAGGATCTCCACAATGAATATGCATGAGAAAGACTTGCATAGAATGGAGGAAGTGCTTGCAGATTCTCATGCATATTTATTGGGGAAATCCTGACTTGGTTGTGGTCCTCGAGAACCAAAGACACACCTTGCCAGTTAGGTTTTCATGATATCTATTTGCACGCACTGCCTCCATTGTGTGCAAATAAAATTCATGTATATTCATTGAGGTAATAATGAACGCTTGACTGGGCTGTGGTTGCCCATCCCTGATTTATAAAATAAAATCCACCTTTGTTCCAAGGAATTTAATTTATACTCAATGTTTCCACCCTCCCACCCTACTAATACGCAATCTATTACCCTCAATCTAGAGCTGTAGTAAAGGGGCCTGCTCTACTCGGTTAACAATACGAGATTTATGCTCATTAAGACGTATTTTAATCTGTCTGCTAGATCTACCAATATATACCATTTCATAGGGACATTTGATCAAATAAATAATATTGCTACTTCTACAAGCGGATGAAAATCTCGCCTTGTATATTCTTTGTTTTTGGATCCTGCAATGATGATCCTGACATAGTCTGAGGACACAATTGACAGCGTCCACACAGTTCATGTGAATAAACATGCCGATCATCAACATTAACTTGATCAATATTTATGAATATAATACATGTATGATATTTTTGATTAAAATATTTATGAAAAGGGGGGGTGGGGGAGGGAGATAATTTATGCATTTAAGATGATAATAGAAATAATTTCAAGTGTTGTGTATGATTCAATTGATGTAATATTGTGTACTTGATATAAGATGAAAAAATGAATAAAGAATTGGAAAAAAAAAACAACAAAACTTGATCACCCCTATTTACTGTCAGAATTTCTCCCAAGGTATGACCCCTTTTGTAAGACAATTCAACTCGCAATAAACAGTATTTAAAACAATTTTTTAAAATCATCTTTTAGGTCTACACACTCTCTCCCTCTTCCCTACCCCTTTAGCACTGCTCCACTTGCTCTTTCAGACATTTCTCATCCTGTTCGTACACTCCCTCTTCCACTTACCTCTCCACACTCGCCCACATCTTTTCTCCTGCTCATTCAGCCCCCATTCTTTTTCTACCCCACACTTTCCCCTAACGGGTAATACAATCACGTGACCTCTTTGCTTAGAAAATTCCCATCTTGCGTCTGATCACTTACAAACTACTAACTTTTAAAACCAAACTTTCAATTCTCTGGCTTTCATAGATAAACTTATCATTCCTTACTTCTCTTCTAGATCTTTATGATCTACCTCACAAAACCTTCTGGCAATCCCCTCTGTGTGAGAAATTTTTTACGACACCACTCTGAAATCAATCTTCTCTGTCATGGCCCCGACACTCTGGAACGCAATGCCCAATGAACTCAGACACGAGTCATCCCTGACATCATTCAAATCCAATCTTAAAACATTCCTATTTCACGACGCCTTCGATACGGATTAACTCCTACCTACCAAATGATACAAACTAGAAGTGTCCCGCCTCCTTTTGAGTTTACTGTCCCCCTAACCTTTTCCTCTTAAATTTTATTGTAACTTCTCCCACTTCCCCACTTGTCTCCTGTACGTCTAGTCCAGGGGTCTCAAAGTCCCTCCTTGATTGCCGCAATCCAGTCGGGTTTTCAGGATTTCCCCCAATGAATATGCATGAGATCTATGGGCATGCACTGCTTTCAATGCATGTTCATTGCGGAAATCCTGAAAACCCGACTGGATTGCGGCCCTCGAGGAGGGACTTTGAGATCCCTGGAGTCTGTCTTCTCCCTACTCAATATTTTAAGATTAAGTTTTTCTTTTGCTTTAACTTTAACCCCGGTTGGGGGTGGTCTTATATAGGGGCCAGGTGGGCTACTTGAGGAGGGGAGGGCTAGCACATGCGCAAAGCTCTTTAGCTTTGCAGCTTTTAGACTGCCGAGTCGGCTCCGTCACGGGGACGTCACCTACTTGTGGGGCTGTAAGATCCCTGTCCAGGGAGAAGTTTATATTTTAAAGAGACTCACCTAAGCCCTGGAGCTATTATTTGTCTATAAAAAAAAAACTACAAGCAAATAGGATGCCTGCCAGAAATATAAGTTCTATTAAAAGCTGCTGCATTCAACACTTTTTTGTATTCTTTATGGTGCTAGTAGCCAAAATGGAGAGATGCCAGCTCTGCAACCGGAGAAGCAGGCATAATTCATGATATGGAGACAAGTTCAATGGGGAAAGCAAGGATTTGGGGCATTTCCAAATAGGGATGTGCATGATCAAAATAAAATTTGTTAGTCTTCATTTTAAATGAAGTTTTTATTACTTTTTTTTTTTCTATGCTTTCATGATTTTTTTTCACACATTCAGTATTTTTTGTTCACATACATGTAAGATGTCTTTTGCATATGCATATTGTTGTATATGTGCTAATGTGTGGCACATGCACGCACAGAAGAGCATAAGAGTTGCCATCCTGGGACAGACCAAAGACCCATCAAGCCCAGGATCATGTTTCCAACAGTGGCCAACCCAGTCCCAAGTTCCTAGATAGATCTCAAGTAGTAAAACAGATTTTTTGCTGCTTATCCTGGAGGAAAAGTCCGTAGTCTGCTGTTGAGACAGACATGGGACGGTAGCATGGAATGTTTCTACTATTAGCATGGAATGCTGCTACTATTTGGGTTTTTGCCAGGTACTTGTGACTTGGATTGGCCTCCGCAAATTCGGGATACTGGGCTAGATGGAACATTGATCTGACCCATTAAGGCTATTCTTATGTTCTTATGATTTCCTCAAGCCATCAATAATAGTCTATGAACTTCTCTTTTAGGAAATTATTCAAATCTTTTTTTTAAACCATGCTAAGCTACCTGCTTTCACTACATTCTCCAGCAGTGCATTCCAGAGTTAAATTATGCACAAACAATTTGCGCTTACAAAATTTTTTTAGATACACAAATAAACTGAATAAATGTTGATGAATGCATACCCTTACTATCAGTGAGATTCGGGGTTTGAGCGCTGAGGTCTAATGACTCCCCTGCCTGGAAAGTTCTATGCTTTTAATGGCCATGACCTCAGCCTAGGGAACTGCAGGCTCTCATCTTGTATTCACTTTACCTGGAGTCTCTCCACAGCAGAGTGATTCACAGAAAACACCAAAGGTTCTTGTCAAAGTTGATTTTGGCTTTTCACATCAATCATTAGTGCTTCCCACCTAATTCCACATGTTCTAGTCTCTCTGAATTGCAAAAAAAAAAAAAAAAATGCAGTGACTTACTGTAGGGAGAGAACTCAGCTACATCATAAATCAGCCTTTTTAAAAAATCCTACATGCACAATAAATTTGGAATTCCTGCTTCAAAGAGAACCTTATAAAAGTGGATAACAGATTTTGTCGTGCACTGCTACAGTCTCATAGAACTACAAAAAAATGTTGCATAGAGAAATCTCTGCAACACCTCTGCTCCCTAGTGGGTAAGGAGATTTGTAGCATTAAAACTACAGCTTTATTGAATAGCATATTTCACTATTCGGCCAAATATGAATAATGAAAAATATTATTCAGCTGACTATGAATAATAAGTATTGAGCTTTAACATAAATAATAAAAGAAGCAACTTGAAATCAGAGCTCAAGTGTTAATTTCAGTAGTATGTAGCACAGTAGAGCCCTGGATTATTCATATTCAGATTTGAATCACTGGCCAAATACATATAATATACTCAGGGCCAAATCGAACTGAATACAAATATTTGGTTCAGCTGTAATTACAACATGGTCATCTATTTATACATTCCCATCCCACTATTGTCTAGACCAGGGGTGGACAATTCCGGTCCTTGAGGGCTACAGGCAAGTCCAGTTTTCAGGATATCCACAATAAATATGCATGAGATAGATTTGCATCTCAAGGAGGCAGTGCATGCAAATCCATCTCGTACATATTTATTGTGGATATCCTGAAAACCTGACTTGCCTGTGGCTCTCGAGGACCAGAATTGCCTACCCCTGGTCTAGACCAGTGTTTCTTAAGTCGGTCCTGGAGTCCCCCCTTGCCAGTCAGGTTTTCAGGATATCCACAATGAATAGACATGAGATTGGGTTGCATACATTGCCTTTATTGTATGCAAATCTTTTCAATGCATATTCATTGTGGATATCCTGAAAACCTGACTGGCAAGGGGGGACTCCAGGACTGACTTGAGAAACACTGGTCTAGACAACATACACCACAGAAACAGTGCATTGATTTATTTGTTTAAAAAATTCATAACTCGCATATCTACAGTTCTGGGTGAGGAGAAAAGTTCTATCATGAAAATAACTAAAATTGATATCTCTATATATTGAACAAGTAGCCCCGGCCATCTGCATTCTACCTATGTTACCCTATAGTTCAAAATCCATTGCTTTTAGGGCAACCCTCAGGAAGGCCCTACGAGTGCAGCTGATCCCATCCTGCTTGCACAATGAAGAAAGTGCAGATGCTTCTCTTGAGCAAGTCATCTACGTTGAGAGTAGGATAAATATTTATTTATTTAATTCGTTTTCTATCCCATCCTCCCCAAAGAGCTCAGGATGGGTTGCAGGTTAATATATATAATATACAGTTGACAGGTTATAATTTGCAATAGTTACAGTACAAGTTTTTATCCTAACTCGACACATACTAGGGATCTAATACCAATATCCATAACATAAGTTTACAGGTTAAATTTGTCATAGTTATAGTGCAAGATTTTACAATATAAGTTTTTATCCTAACGCGACACATACTGAGGATCTTGTATCAATATACATTTCTTTGTCATCTATTGGTCGTGGGCAGGGAAGTTAGGTGAACAGGTATGTTTTTTATTGCTTTCCATAAGATGAGTCTTTCAAGGGATCTAATTTCTGGGGGCAGTTGTTTCCAGTGGGCTGGTATGAAGTGGGAGTAAGCGGTTTGCAGTTGACCATGACCAAGGGATCTGCGACTTTTTCTTCCTATAGGTTAGGCCATTCAGAAGATTTTTATTTATCAATGGCCTTAATTGTGCAAAATACTTACAACAACAGAAGGCATCAGAGGGAAGAAGGATTTATTTATGATTGACATTTCATAATAAACAATTTGAATATTCATTGAGAGGTATATATTGGTAGATATAATTGGTTCTCTCGATGTCCTGCATTCCGTAATTTGTAATTAAGGGCACAAAACCTCCCATCTTCATGGGGCATTAACACTTTAAACTACTGTATATGACTAGACTGAAGGGCTTAGCAAGGTGGCATTTTTTCTTTTCTTTTTTTTTGGGGGGGGGGCGAGGGGAGGAGCGGGTAGAGAAGGGCAATTTCCCCTAATGGGTTAGTTTTGTGCTTACTCTGAGAGGAGTGAACCTCATTCCTAAGCAAGGGTATGTGGAGTGTGATCTCAGTCTCTCAGCTTTACTGCTATTATTCACCACAGTACTTGCATTGTTACAAAAAGAGCTTCTTTCTGGAGTTCATAATATACCATGTTTCCCTGAAAATAAGATAGTGTCTTATATTAATTTTGAGTCCAAAAAATGCATTAGGGCTTATTTTGGGGGGATGTCATTTTTTTTCATGTACAACAATCGTCTCTCTCTTCCGACGGATCAAAAGGGACAGAAACGAGGGAGACAGAAAGGGGAAGGAAATATAAGTGTATGAACACAAATGCAAGGA
Source organism: Geotrypetes seraphini (assembly GCF_902459505.1). Taxonomy (NCBI): domain Eukaryota; kingdom Metazoa; phylum Chordata; class Amphibia; order Gymnophiona; family Dermophiidae; genus Geotrypetes; species Geotrypetes seraphini. The sequence goes on from NC_047084.1 coordinate 475,290,119, forward strand.
GCCAAAGGAATAAAATGAGAGAATTGGAAGCTATGGCACAAAAAGATAGCCTAGACATCGGCATCACGGAAACATGGTGGAATGAGGTCAATGTCTGGGACACTGTGCTATTGGGATACAAGCTATACCGCAGAGACAGAATAGGACAAAAAGGTGGGGATATTGCCCTATACATAAAAGAGGGAATTGAGTCTACCAGGGAGAATACGCCGGAAATGAACAATAAGGTAGAGTCTCTATGGACCAAAATACCAGGAACAAATGGAACGAATACGAAGATCGGCACCTACTACCAACTTCCAGGGCAGTCCGAAGAGACTGATTGAGAAAAGACGGACGAGATTAAACACGAATGCAAGGGAGGCACCACAGTTATCTTGGATGACTTCCAATTATCCGGGGATAGATTGAACCTAGCCAACTCCAGGTGCAGTAGGGAGACCAAGTTCCTGGATGCTGTAGGCAATTGCTTCCTGGAACAACTTGTCAGGGAAAATACGAGAGGAAATGAAATTCTGGACTTAATTCTAAATGGAGTATGAGGACCGGCACGAGGTGTAGAAGGGACGCTGGGAAAGAATGATCGCAATATGATCCACTTCAACCTAGACACAGGAACAAAAAAATCAATCCAGAACGACTGTCACGGCACTGAACTTCCCGAAAGGGAACTACGAAGGGATGAGAGCCATGGTGAAGAAGAAGATTAGAAATGATAAGCACTGTAAATATTTAGAGCAACCATGGTCCCTTTTTAAGGACACAGTCACCGAGGCGCAAAATCTATATATACCGCATATCAACAAGGGTTCCAAGAGGAAATAATAATAATAACAGTTTATATACCACAGGACCGTGAAGTTCTATGCAGATTAAAAGATGGTACAACTTGAGTGGAATAAACAGAGTTAAGAGCTAGTGATTAACAGGTATTGATTAACAGTTATTTTGGAGTAAGAATTGTACAGGTCAGCTGCCTAAATTCTTCAGGAACAGATATATTTTTAGGCATTTCCTAAATTCCCCTTAAGTAGTAGGCGTAAGCAATTGATCTAGATCTTTACCCCATAATGCTACCTGATGTGAGAGAAGGTGTTGATGATGCCTTAAGTTTACATCCTCTAACTGGAGGGGAAACAAAGTTCTTCAAGTGTGAGCTTCTCTTATGTCTGTTGAATGAGAAAGAGAAAAGGTCAGTTATATATTTAGGGGCTAGACCGAATAGTGCCTTAAAGCAAAAACAACCGAACTTAAACTTCACACGTGCCTCCATCGGCAGCCAATGCAGTAGTGTTACATGATCGGACTTCTTCAGTCCGAAGATCAGTTTAATCGCTGCATTTTGCACCAGTTGTAATTGTCGCATATTCTTTTGGGCAATTGCCAAATAGGCAATATTACAGTAATCAAGTTGACTTAATATGAGGGATTGTACCAGAATTCTAAAAGCTGACATGTCAAAATATGCTCTTAATGGACTGAAGCTTCCATAGAGTGAAAAAACTCTTTTTGATTAAGGAGTCAACCTGGCCTTTCATGGTTAGGCTCTGATCCAATGTTACACCCAATATCTTCATAGTAGATTGAATAGGGTAACTAAATTTATTGATGCAGAGTGATGTTTTGGTGTCAAGTGGGCATGGGGAGGCTACAAAAAATGTTGTGTTTTTCTGAGTTGAGTCTCAGTCTGAATTCAGTCATCCACTGCTCCATCAGATTTAGTACTTCTGTTGCCTTGGGAGTAGCTTCCGAGAGAGAGAGTTAGCGAATGGGATGATGATCGTGAAGTCATCTGCGTAACTGAATAATTTTATCCCCAGCTGGATTAAAAAGAACAAGGAACCGGCGTGGCTCACTGTAGCAGTGAAGGAAGCGATCAGAGACAAGAATACTTCATTTAAGGAATGGAAAAGGACAAAAACAGATGAAAATTGGAAAAAGCACAAACATCATCAAAGCAAGTACCATAAGGCGGTGAGAGGGGCCAAAAGAGACTATGAGTACAAAATAGCCAAGGAGGCAAAAAATTTTAAGCCGTTCTTTTGATATATTAAGGGGAAACGACCCGCGAAGGAAGCATTGGGGCCGTTAGATGGCCATGGAATAAAGGAAGTACTAAAAGAGGACAAAGCCATCACCGACAAACTGAACACATTTTTTGCGTCTGTATTTACCGAAGAGGATATATCCAATATACCAGAAGCCAACATGTTTTACACAGGAAATGAAGACGGGAAACTGACAGGGTCGACGGTCAGCCTGGAAGAGGTATGTAGGCAGATTGATAGGTTTAAAAATGATAAATCCCCGGGCCCGGATGGCATCCACCCAAGGGTAATCAAGGAACTGAAAAGGGTTATAGCTGAACCGCTTCAACTAATAACCAATCTGTCGACCGAATTGGGAAAGATTCCAGAAGACTAGAAAGTGGCGAATGTTATGCTGATCTTCAAGAAAGGTTCGAGGGGAGATCGGGAAACTACAGACCAGTGAGTCTGACTTTGGTACCGGGAAAGATGGTAGAAGTGCTGATAAAGGACCACATTATTGATCACCTTGGCGGACACAATCTGATGAAGATCAGCTAGCACGGCTTCAGCAAAGGGAAGATCTTGGTTGACAAACTTACTGCACTTCTTAGATGGAGTAAACAGGCAGATAGACAAGGGTGACCCAGTCGACATCGTATATCTAGATTTTCAGAAGGCGTTCGACAAGGTCCCGCATGAACGTCTACTTCGAAAAATTGCGAGCCATGGAATCGAGGGTGATATACTCACGTGGTTTAAAAACTGGCTGGAGCATAGGAAACAGAGAGTGGGGGTAAATGGACAATATTCGTACTGGAAAAGCGTCACCAGTGGGGTGCCACAGGGCTCGGTGCTTAGACCCATGCTCTTCAACATCTTTATAAATGTCATGAGACTTTGTCCACAGCCTTTACCCTTGGTTCTCAACAACCGGTCCCGCTCACGTTTCATCACCGCCACTTGAAGGATGAATGCCCTTTGTTTGACCATTCAAAGCTACGAGATGCTTGGTCTGATGATCTTGCTGTTGATTTGCCTTCTGATATCCTCCTTCAGGCTGTCCGGCGACTGCCTGCTTTTCGTAAATACACTACCTTTTGGGAGCAACATTTTAAATTGATTTTTCGTTTATATATTTCTCCTAAAAGGGCTTATTTGGCTCACTTCCGTCCCCATGCAGCCTGTCTTCGTTGTCAGGCTCCGGAAGCCAGCTTAGGCCACATGTTCTGGACTTGTCCTCAGATACACCTTTTTTGGACTGCTATATTTGCTTTTGTGGAGTCTATTTGGCATGTTACTGTTCGCAGTTCCCCTTTGCTTTTATTTGGGACTGTTCCTCACTACTTTCCACGTTCCAAGGGAGTTGCAGCTTTCCTTAAGTGGTCTATCCTGATTGCCTTGAAATGCATCCTGCTGAAATGGCTTGAAGCTGAGGCTCCGGACTATTCCCTTTGGAGGAGCCGCATGATCTCTCTTTTGATGTGGGAGCGAAGGGATGTGACTGACTTGGCTTCTCGACAGGGTCGTCTTTTCCAGACCACTTGGGAACCTTTCTGGAATACTTTGACCCCTCTGGCTCGTAGCCGGATACTTAATTGATGCTTTGTTTGTACTTCCCTTTTGTGCCTTTTTGCATAGTTTGTTATTCAAATTCTTTGTTAATTTGTGTTTCGAAGGAGGACCCAGGGGTGGGTTTGGTGGGGAGGGGGGTTTGGGGGGGTGGTTCTTTTGGGGACTTTTCAAAACTTTTGAGCTGTTTTTGTATTTTGTGTTACTATGTTGTGCTTTTGATTGCTCAATAAAATATATTTGACCATAAATGATCTGGACATTGATCCGATGAGTGAGGTGATTAAATTTGCGGACGATACAAAGTTATTCAGAGTAGTGAGGACACAGAAAGATGTAAAGACCTATAATGAGACATAAACGCACTTGAGGAATGGGTCACGAAATGGCAAATGAGGTTCAACGTGGATAAGTGCAAAGTGATGTATGTCGGTAACAAAAATCATATGCACGAATACAGGATGACCAGTGCTGTACTCGGAGAGAGCCCGCAGGAAAGAGACTTGGGAGTGCTTGTAGACAAGTCAATAAAGCCGTCTGCACAATGCACGGCAGTGGCGAAAAGGGCAAACAGAATGCTAGGAATGATTAAGAAGGTGATCACAAACAGATCTGAGAAGGTTATCGTGCCGCTGTACTGGGCCATGGTGTGCCCCCACCTGGAATACTTCGTCCAACACTGGTCGCCGTACATGAAAAAGGACATAGAACTACTTGAAAGGGTCAAGAGAAGAGCGACTAAAATGGTTAAGGGACCGGAGAAGTTGCCGTACAATGAGAGGCTAGAATTTGCCTCTTCTCCCTTGAAAAGAGAAGACTGAGAGGGGACATGATCAAAATGTTCAAGATATTGAAGGGAATTGACTTAGTAGAAAAAGAGAGTTTGTTCACCCTCTCCAAGGTGAAGAGAACGAGAGGGCACTCTAAAGTTAAAAGGGGATAGATTCTGTACAAACGTAAGGAAGTTCTTTTTCACCCAGAGAGTGGTAGAAATCTGTAACTCTCTTCCAGAGGCTGTTACAAGGGAAAGCACCCTCCAGGGATTCAAGAAAGGGTTAGATAAGTTCCTGCTGAACCAGAACGTACTCAGGTAAGGCTATACTCAAATAGGACACTGGTCTTTGACCTAAGAGCTGCCGTGTAAGTAGACTGCTAGGCACGATGGACTACTGGTCTGACCCAGCAGTGGCAATTCTTTATGTTCCATCCCAATTTTTTGTCTTTACTTTCTCTCCCCCCCCTACCATGTGCAGCATCTTTCATAGAAACATAGAAGATGATGGCAGAAAAGGGCTACAGCCCATCAAGTCTGCCCACTCTGCTTACCCACCCCCTGTCTATGCCCTAATGACCCAATTTCCTTATCTTGACCCTCGTAGGGATCCCACATGGGTATCCCATTTATTCTTAAAGTCTGGCACGCTGTCTGCCTCGATCACCTGTACTGGAAGCTTGTTCCGATGATCAACCACTCTCTCTGTGAAGAAATACTTTCTGGTGTCGCCATGAAATTTTCTGCCCCTGTGTTTGAGCGGGTGCCCTCTTGTGGCCGAGGGTCCCTTGAGAAAGAAAATATCATCTTTCACTTCGACACGTCCCATGAGGTACTTAAATGTTTCGATCATGTCTCCCCTCTCCCTACGTTCCTCGAGAGTGTAGAGCTGCAATTTGTTCAGTCTCTCTTCGTACGAGAGACCCTTGAGCCCCGAGATCATCCTGGTGGCCGTCCGCTGAACCGATTCAATTCTGCACACATCTTTACTTTAATGTGGCCTCCAGAATTGCACACAGTACTCCAGATGAGGTCTCACCATGGCCCTGTACAACGGCATTATGACTTCAGGCTTTCGGCTGATGAAACTTCTATTGATACAACCCAATATCTGCCTTGCCTTAGATGAAGCCTTCTCCACTTGATTGGCAGTTTTCATGTCTGCACTGATGATTACTCCTAAATCTCGTTCTGCTGAAGTCCTAGTTAAAGTTTCTCCGTTCAAAAAGTACGTCCTGCATGGATTTCCGCTTCCGAGGTGCATGACCTTACATTTCTTAGCATTGAAGCCTAGCTGCCAGGTTGAGGACCAACTTTCCAATGTAAGCAGGTCCTGTGCCATATAATTCTGTAAACTGCATTCACTTACTATATTACATAGTTTGGCGTCATCGGCGAATAGTGTTATTTTACCTTGAAGCCCTTGAGTCAGATCCCCTATGAATATGTTGAAAAGGAGTGGACCCAGGACCGAGCCCTGCGGCACTCCACTGGTCACCTCCGATGTTTTAGAGAGGGTACCATTAACCACCACCCTCTGAAGTCTGCCACTCAGCCAATCATTGACCCATGCAGTTAGTGTCTCTCCTAACCCCATCGATTCCATCTTGCTTAGCAGCCTGCGGTGTGGGACACTATCAAAAGCTTTACTGAAGTCCAGGTACACGACGTCCAAAGACTCTCCCAAGTCCAACTTTCTTGTTACCCAGTCAAAGAAGCTGATGAGATTGGATTGGCAGGACCTACCCTTGGTGAATCCATGCTGACTGGGATCCCGAAGATTCCCTTCATTCAAGATCGTGTCCAATTTGCTTTTAATTAGTGTTTGCACACTATTGATGTGAGATTCACCGGTCTATAATTCGCAGCCTCTGCCCTGCAACCCTTTTTATGCAGAGGAACGACATTAGCTAATTTCCAGTCCAGGGGAACTTTCCCCTTTCTTAGGGAGAGATTGAATAGCTCAGCCAACGGTTTCGCCAAGACATCGCTCAATTCTCTGAGCACTCTTGGGTGCAAATTGTCTGGCCCCATGGCTTTGTTCACCTTGAGTCTTGCCAGTTCACTGTAAACTTCACCTGGTGTGAACTCAAAATTCTGAAATGGGTCTTCTGTGCTTTGTGTTGCCTTCCCGTGTGGCAGAGGGAAGGCCGCGAAGCAGCCCGTTCAGAGCACTGCTGCCGCCACTTTTAGAGGCTTCGGAGGTATGGCATGTCAGTCTCACGATGGGAGGGTCGGTGGGGTTCTGCTGCATAGGCGGATGGGAGGGAGGGATAAAAAGATGCTGCACATTAGAGGGGGGAGGGAGAAAACGCTGCTGCCAGTGAATTGGGCAGCATTAGTGTTAGGGATGGAGTCGGGGAGAGTCGGGGAGTGTCGGGGACATTCGGGGGGGGGCTTCGGGGTCGATCTTAACTAGGGTTTATTTTTGGGGTAGGGCTTATATTAGGATCATCTTTAAAAATCATGCTAGGGCGTTTGTCTACAGAGGAATCTCCATTACAAATGAATAACTGCATTTTTCAGAAATAATATGATGGCATTTGCAGGTAAAATATGGTTAGTAATTTCCACTGGCCTTGCTTGTCTATTTATGTTGGTTTTCAAACAAGAATAAATTAATACTTATTTAATTTTAATGATGAGTTGCTTCTTTGTTTTTATGTAATGTTAATGTAGCTTAATATGCTTCTCTTCATAGTCGAGAGGGGTCTGTATTTTGATTCAGTTTCCAAAAGAAGTATCCTACAAATTCCTTATAATTCAACATCAGTTTATTCAGATGTGCTCTTTTCTTTTTTTCTCCTGAGCCGAGTATGTTGTGGAAGGTAGGAGTCATTTTAAGCTTTATCCTGCAGTTTCATAATATAACCTGGATTTTTTTCCCCAGCTTTTATGCAGCCTTCCATAAAGCTGTCTTCTTTCACAGTCAGGGCAGGATTAACCAATAGGCCATGTAGGCACGTGCCTAGGGCCCGAAATGGTCAAGGGGGCCCGATGAAGGAGGGCATCAACATTGTTTTTTGCAAACGGTGATGGGCCCCTCCAGCATCGATCGGCAACGCGGGCTCCATCCCAATCGACAACGCAGCCCCCCCCCCCATCGACAGAAAGTAAGACAAGCGAGCAACGCGGGTAAGAAAGGCAACATGAACTGTAATTGTGCAAGCGGTGCTGCTTGCCCAAAGCTTCCCTCTGATGCAGCTTCCTGTTTATGCCTGGGCGCATGGTGGGGCGGGCAGGGGCAGGGGGCCCAGTGTACTTGTGTGCCTAGGGGCCCTTGACGAATTAATCCTGCCCTGTTCACAGTGTTGACAGAATTTACTATTTAAAAACAAATTTTAATAACCTATCTAATTGCAAACATACTGAACCATTAACATTTTAAAACATTTTTCTAAGTGATATTGCTGAAATAGATACCCCAGATGGTGTGAATAACATGAAGAAAGACCTGACAAAGCTTGAACAGTCTAAAATTTGGCAGCTAAAATTTAATGCTAAGAAATGGAAGTTCATGCATTTGAGTTGCAAAAATCCGAAGGAATGGTACAGTTTGGGGGGTGAAGAACTTTTGCTTTTCAGCACCATAGAAATCATAAATTGTAGGAGTAGTAGTCATAAAACATGAAGACATTCGTAAAGATCTCAACATGTATACATTGGAAGAAAGGTGGCAGAGGAGGGATATGATAGAGATATTTAAATGTCTCCATGGAATAAATGCACAGAAACAAATCTCCTTTAACTGAATAAAACAAAACATAGAGAATGGAAGGGGGATTTGTATACTGCCTTTTTGTGGCTTTGACATTTCAAAACTGGCATTGAAAGTGGTGGACTGGAGGATTAGGTGACTTGCCCAGGGTCACAAGGCGCAGCACTGGGATTTGACCTCACAACCTCTAGGTGTAGAGGCAGCAGCTCTACCAGTGAGCCACACCTTCCCCATACAGCTTTGTAGACCATATGGCCTATCTAGTCTGCTCAACTATCCCCTGCTTTCCCTTACAGATCCAACATACTTGTCCCAAGCTGTCTTGAATTCAGATACACTCTTCATCACCACCTCCACTGGGAGGCTGTTCTAAGCATTCACCACCCTTTCCCATAAAAAAGTATTATTTGAGATTACCTCTAAATCTATCCCCTTTCACCTTCATCCTATGCCTTCTCATGCCAGATCTTCCTCTCAATTGAAAGACTTGCTTCATGCGCAGATGGTGAAATGGCTGCTTTACATAACTTGATGTTGAATGAGAGCAACAATGCTAAATAAAGGGCTACATGCTTCTATCATATCATATCTCCCCTCTCCTGCCTTTCCTCCAAAGTCCCCATACGTCTTATGATGAAGATCACTGACCATTGTAGTAGCCTTCCTCTGGTCTGACTCCATCCTCATTATATCTTTTTGAAGCGTACAGTCACCAGAATTGTACACAATATTCTATAGGAGGTCTCACCAGCTTCTTATACAGAGCCATCAATACCTCCTTTTTCCTACTGGCCATTCTTCTCTCTATGTACCCAAGCATCCTTCTAGCTTTCCCCCTCGCCTTTTCAAGTGGGCGCAGGTAACCACAGAGTATAGAATGAAGAAGGCTTTCCTGCTTGATGAAAGTTGACTGGAAGAGGGTGTCAAAAGTGGAAGAACCCAAAGAAGAAGATATTGAGACTGGGTTAGGGAAGGGGAGAAAAGCTCTGGAATGAAGGGACAGAGGATGAAGGTGAGACAAATTAGACTTGGAAATAATATAAGGAAATACTTCTTTACAGAAAGGGTAGTAGATGTATGAAACAGTCTCCAGGTGGAGGTGGAGAAAACAAAAATTGTAATAGGAATTCAAAAAAGCACAGAGGTTCCCTATGGGAAAGGAAAGGATAGTAGAGGTTAGTAATTTGTATGGAGGGGCAGGCTGGATAGCCCCGGACCCTCTACGAAAGTGCACCAACCCAAATTCCCAGGACCTCCTGACAAAGGGCCCAACTCTCCACTGTCTTGAGTTTCAAACGTGATGTGCTTCATCCTATGTCTGACCATGCCATGTGTTGTCATCCAATGTTCTACCACACTCGGTCACACTGTTCGCCATCTGTGTCCTACTATGTATACTATACACCATATTTATCGTACTGTGTTGGCCCTGCTACAATCTCTTGCCATTCCATATCTTCCATGCTATGTTTCGTCAGGCATACTTGCCTAACCGTTTTTGCTAGTCATATCATGTTAGCCATGCTTTAAAATACTCTGTTTACCATGCTATATTTGCTGAACTATTCTCACCATTCCATGTTCTGTCATATTATATTCACTAAACCACAAAAAAGATTTTTGGAATATAAAATTATTGTACATCTGTGCAATTTTCTTATCTAACATTTCCCCACAGGGATTTCACATTTTAAATGCATCCAAAACACAATCAAAACTAATTTTTATTGTTTTGTGTTTTGGATACATTTAAAATATGGAATCCTGTGGTGAAATGATGGATATTATATTTTTTACCATGCTTTGTAAACTCCCTCCCCCCCCCCCTTTTTTTACTAAACCCTGATAGCGTTTATTAGTGCAGGGAGCCATGTTGAATGCTCTGTGCTGCTCCCGACACTCATAGAAACTCTATGAGCATTGGGAGCAGCGTGGAGCATTCAGCATGGCTTCCTATGCTAATAACCGCTATCATGGTTTAGTAAAAGGGGGTGGGGTTGTTTTGCCATATTTGTCATACTTACACCAGATACAGTAGATAAATTATGAGCCCGCCGGGACAGACAGAGAAAAATGCTTGAGTACCTGAATAAATTCATGTAACCTGTTCTGAGCTCCCCTGGGAGAATGGTATAGAAAATTGAATAAGTAAATAAATGTGGAGGGGCATAATCAAAAAACAAGTCTTAAGTCTGTTTTGGGCCTAAGTTGCTAGTCGTCCAAAATTGGCAGTGTCTAAAGTCCATTCTCAAAAAATACATCCAAAATTTTTTTTTTTTTTAAATCATCTGATTGTATGACCAACCGTTTGATTGTCCAGACCGCTAAGTCGCCTATCGTTATACCCCATTCTCGTCCAGAAAACGCCGAGAACAAGACCTTTTGGACGTGAGAGGGGCCAGCAAAGTGATGGACTGGAAACCCAGACATGGCAACACAGTAGTAGGGCACCTTACAGGGCACTGCTGTGAACTTCACAAAAAGAGTGCCATATAAACATCTCACCAGAACTCCCTTATCATGGTGAGCCCCCCCCAAAACCTACTAGACCCATGAATCTACAACCCCATTAGCCCCAGACTACTTAAGCCACCTCTGTACTGCTCTACTAGGCTTTCCTATGCCAGGTGCTGATGTTCTGGAGGCAGGTATATATGTTTTTTCTGATTTTTATGTTGGTTTTTTTTTTTTTGGGGGGGGTCAGTGATCACTGGGGGAGTATGTGAGGGTATGTTCTTTGTGTCTGCAGTGGTTATCTGGTCACTTTGGATACCTTCTGGGCACTTAGACTGTTTTTACTTCGCCTAAGTCACAACGTACAAGTTCTGTCCAGGCAGCCTCGTTAAACTTTCGGTTATACTTGCAGTATGACTAAATCTAGGTCAGCCCACGTCCCACCCAAATCCCACCCTGACCACTCCTCCTAAAACACCCCTTTTAGCTCTGGGCATACAGCAGCACTGGAAAAGCCTAAGCTGTTTTTAGGTATGTCTAAAACCTGTTCCGATTATTGGCGTTTGGACGACTTGTCTTTTAGATCGTCCAAGTGCCGATTTAGGCGGGATTTTAGATGTATTTCCGTTTCAATTATGAGCCCCATGGTCTTTATCTGCCATCAGTTTTGATGTTTTAAATTTTTGTTGGCAGTCCTGTTAAAAATAGGCACTTCTTATGAAAACTCAAGTGTGTGTTTGTGTGTGTGTTGGGGGTGGGGGGGGGGGTGACGTCTGAAGTTAATATATAAATTCACATTTCACTAATTTAACATGGACTTTGAGCAAGGTATGTGACTTTAACCAGTGCAATTTGTTCTGCAGCTATGTAGCAGAAGAGCATAAATTGATGACACCAGTCATAGAAGTCAATGTCCTGTGAATTCATTGTTCAGAGTACTGCATAAGTCTGATGTGCAGTTTATTTGCTGAATTGTACCCACTCTGAATTTAGACTTTGTTCCTGATTGCAACCTGGTCCTAAGTCTCTACGTGTAGTTCTGTTGCTCCAGGTCAGAATACTGAATGGATTGAATAGGTTGGCAGAAATAAAGGAATGGGACCTGGCAGAACAGAAGCAAGTTGGCAGTCAGATTTTAATGACCTAGGTCCTTGGCCTTCACTTGAAGACCAATAGGCCAGGTTTTCTGGATATCCTTATTGAATATGCCTGAGAAAAATGTACATACAACTGAGGTAGCAGGCATGCAAATATTTCCCGTGCATATTCATTAGGGATATCCTGAAAACCTGACCTGTTGGTATCTCTAGAGAACTGAGAATGAAGACCAAGACCCTAGGCGGTGGCCTGTATCATTGTATTGTGTGTATGTACACCTCCTTCCTCAAACAAAAGCAGTTTATGTGATGCAGAATATATCATAACAGTAAAAGTCATCAGTAAATTATAATAGTATGTGCCATATTCTGGCAGGGACAGCAGAAGAGTGCAAGAGCAGAAGGAGACAATGTTGATTAATGGAAAGGAGCTGGAGCACAGAAGAGAAACACTTTTGATAGAGGACAGTGGTGCAGTGGTGTATCGGTGTATCTGCTTTAAAGCAGTTTATGGTATGCTTCCAGGTTATCTCATCCCTCATTTTACCTTGAATTATTTTAATAGCTCCCGAAGAGTACACCTGTTTGCATATCCTTCAATAAAACTCTGTCATTACAAAAGGTTCCTTTTGGACCACCAGATACTATTTTGAGGCCCTCGGTATGTTTATCATAACCACAAAAGTAAATTAATACAGTTTCTTGATCATATGTCTCTTTAGCAATAAATTACAATATTATTAATAAGATTTAGCTAAAAGGAAAGATTTATAAACTATACAGAGTTTTACCTCGTATTGTCATTTCTTTAATAAGACATTAACTATTTTTTTCTGAGGCCCTCTGAGTACCTACAAATCCAAAATGTGGCCCTGCAAAGGGTTTGAGTGTGAGACTACATCTAGCCTGCAAAAGTTTCTACCGGCTGCTTTATCACAGTCCCTGCTTGATCTGCTTTGCTCTCACTTATTTTGCCTATATGATTCTATCTGGAACTTCTAGATTGTATATTCATTTCTAAAACTTTGGTGCTGTTTCCTGTCCATCCTTTCCTTTTTGTTTTAAAGAAATGATTCCTTGTGGTATTGAGACTCTAGACAGGGTTTGAGGTCCCTCCTCAGTCCAACAGTAGCAAATCGTGCATGAATCATCTTCTCAATTTGAATGTTTTACCGAAGTGTTTTAAAATGTAATATAATTTCATTATGATAATTAACTGTGGTTCAGTTAATGTCACTTTTACTTACACATGATGCTGTTAGAAATTGGGGGCTTTCACTGTATTACAAGTATCTATCTACCCTGCTGTTATCAACAAGTTACACAACTGTGCATGATTCACTTCTCTCTGGATGAAAATGAGGACCTGAAAGAAATGGCAGATGGAGAAACAATTTCCTCACTTCCTAAGTTAGCACAGTTGTTTGTCTGAACAATAGCCATGAGTGCTGTGGAAGGAAGTAACAAGATTTTTATTTGTTTGCAGAGTTAAGACTGTTTACATTTTATTTTAACAATTTTGCACAACCATTTTAATTTTTTGTATTTATACACCACTAGTGGTTTACATTCAGAAACATAGAAACATGATGGCAAATAAAGGCGAAATGGCCCATCCAGTCTGTCCATCCTCAGTAATCATTATCTCTTCCTCTCTCTAAGAGATCCCACATGCCTATTCCAGCCTTTCTTGAAATCAGACAGTCTCCGTCTCCACCTCCTCTTCCAGGAGACTGTTCCATTCATCTACCACCCTTTCTGTAAAAAAAGTATTTCCTTGATTACTCCTGAGCCTATCACTTCTTAACTTCATCCTATGCCCTCTCATTCCAGAGCTTCCTTTCAAATGAAAGAGACTCGACTCATGCGCATGTATGCCACATAGGTATTTAAATGTCTCTATCATATCTCCCCTCGCCTGCCTTTCCTCCAAAATATACAGATTGAGATCTTTTAAGTTTGTCCCCATATGCCTTATGATGAAGACCATTCCTTCCTCTGGATCAACTCCATCCTTTTTATATCTTTTTGAGGTTGTGCCTCCAGAATTGCACACAATATTCTAAATGATGTTTCACCAGAGTCTTATACATGGGCATCAATACCTCCTTTTTCCTACTGTCCATACCACTCCCTATGCACTCTAGCATCTTCTAGCTTTCGAAGTCACCTTTTCAACCTGCTTGGCCACCTTAAGACCATCAAAGCCTTTGACAATGTTCCACACAGGCATCTAATAAATAAAATGTGTGCCCTTGGGATGGGCCCCAGTGTGACAAACTGGGTCAGGAACTGGTTGAGTGAAAGGCGGCGGAGGGTTATGGTCAATAGCAATCACTCTGAGGAAAGGGATGTTAACTCAAGGTTCGGTGAAAAGGGAAAGGTATAGCCAATAGGAAAAAGGTGGTATTGATGCCTCTGTATAATACTCTAGTGAAGCCTCATTTAGAATATTGTGTTCAATTACGGAGACTGTATCTTCAGAAAGGTATAATAAACAGGATGGAGTCGGCCCAGAGGAAAGCTACTAAAATGGTTGGTGGCCTTTGTCATAAGGCATATGGGGACAGACATATAGATCTTAATATGTATACTTTGGAGGAAAGGCGAGAGAGGGGAGATATGATGGAGACATTTAATACCAACGTGGCATAAATGAGCATGAAGCAAATCTCTTTCATTTGAAATGAAGCTCCGGAATAAGAGGGCATAGGATGAAGTTAAGTGATAGACTCAAGAACAATCTAAGGAAATACCTTTTTACAGAAAGAGTGGTAGATGTGTGGAATAGTCACCCGGCAGAGGTGGTAGAGACAAAGATTGTTTCTGAGTTCAAGAAGGCATGAGACAGGTACGTGGGATCTCTTAGGGAGAGATGATGATAGTGGATGCTGTGGATAGGCAGACTGAATGGGCCATTTGGCTTTTATCTGCCGTCATGCTTCTATGCTTCTAACATTTTTGTAAATGATATTGCTGAAGTGCTGTCTTATAAGATGTGTCTTTTTGTGGATTATACAAAATCAGCAATAGAGTAGACACCCCTGTTGGTGTGGATAACATGAGGAAGGACCTAGTGAAGCTTTTTTACAGAGTGGTAGATGCGTGGAATAGTCTTCCAGTAGAAGTGGTGGAGACAAAGACTGTGACTGAATTCAAGAAAGCATGGGACAGCCATGTGGGATCTCTTAAGTAGAGAATGACACGGGGACAAATTTTTCCCCGTCCCCACGGGAACTCATTTTTCCATCCCATCCTGGAGAGTTCTTTTCCTGTCCCTGCCCCATTCCTGCAAGCTCCATCCTCATCTGCACAAGCCTCAAACACTTTAAAATCATTAAGTGTTCAAGGCTTGTGCAGTTAAGGCAGAGCTTATAGGAATGGGGCAGGGACAGGGACTAAACTTGGGGGGGATGAGCTGGGAAATCGAGTTCCTGCGAGGACAGAGACTAATTTGCCCCCCCCCCCCTGCCATCCTATACTCTTAAGGAGAGGAGGAAATAGTGGATGATGTGGATGGGCAGACTGGATGGACCATTTGGCCTTTATCTGTCCTCATGTTTCTAAGAGACAATCCCTGCTCAATAGAGCTCCATTTCCAACATACTGATTTTTGCTTTAAAAGCTTTAAATTATGTATGTAAATGTTTTCCAGATGGCAGTGTTTTCCTTTAGTCATTTTTTTGTGCTTTTTTTTGTGTTTTAAGTGCAGTGTCATAAACTTTTTCTAGCTTTTCTGCCTACTGCAGCAACTGAGCTCACATATAGGCTTCAGTTAATGTCCTTGGATGAAATTCTTACTGATGATGGGATTGTTCTTTCTGCCTTGATACACAAGTTACAAGAAGCCCAGATATCATATCAAGAGAAAAAAGTTATACTGGAATGTGTATTGATTTGTTAAATTATAGCAAAAATTTGAGCATACTCGCTGATTCCTAAAAATATAGAGGTGCCGATATTCAAAGCAATTTAGGCAGCCAGGAGAAACTCCTGGTTGCTTAAATCGCCTGTGCAGGACTATTTATTGATATTCAGCAGTACTAACAGGCTGATGTTCAACCTAATGCCAGCACTAGAGGCAATTGGCATTGGACTAGCGTTGGCGCTAGGCTGCGCATATACTCAGAGGGCATGAGCACAAGAAACAGCGTGGTTGCTGGATATCATGTACAGTAAATACAGTTGAACGAGCTACTTAGCTGTTCTCTCCCAATGCTCAGAAATAGTGCCCTTACAGAAACTCTGCCATACTGCAAGAAACCTAAGGCTAGCTTGGAGTTGGCGTTTAAGCATTTCTCTGACCCAGTGGTAAAGCCAGCTGACCCAGAAGCCTTCCCTTGGATGCAAAACACAAATGTGTCAAAGGGAAGGCTTCTGGGTCAGCAACCGGCATTTTGTAGGAACCAATGCTGAGTAGCCAGGCCTGAGCCTAAACTGGACAGGTGAAGCCCACCCAGGCCCGCCCTGTGGCTACGCCTCTAGTCTGACCTTCGCCAGGCTGGAACAAACTGGAATCAGGTGCTCTCCTTCCAGGGGGACTATCCCAGTCTGGGCTGTGCAGGACTGCAGTGAAGGAGAGCAGTAAACGGAACGGCGGAGAAAAAGCTGGGGCGGAAGGGAAAAATGGCGAAGAGGCAGCCAGCAGCACTGCTCTGCCCTAGTTCCTGTTTGGCTGACATTGTGGGCACTGCAATTCCACATCAGCTTACTCCCCCCTCACTAGCCCTGCCACCACCTGGACATGCACACAAGAGCTTTTCTAACTGTGCAGCTAACATGAGCCAAGCAGGTTCCGAAAAATAACTTCCCAATGCTCAACATTAATAGCGTGCATATGATTTGCATGCTCTTAGTGCTGTTCCAGTGATATTGCCCTGCGCTGTAAAGAACAAGAGTTCTCTCTACAGTTAATCTGTTACTGCTGCTGAATCTCACCGCAGACCAGTGAGTGATGAGTATAGCACTATCCTGAGATTCTTATCTGTGATTTTAGTAGGAGTTTATACTTCCCAAAAAGTATTTTGAAGTCTAGGTATTTGCCCACTTGTGTTAGGAACCCAAAAAATCTCTGTTTTTTGCTTGGATTCAGTCAGAGTTTGTTGTTTACACATTCCTTCACGCAGATCTTTAGCCAGCAGGGCTTGGGGATGCCACCAGCTACTGCGGCAGTATGCCACTGTTGGGTGAGCCTATGGTCAAAACGGGAGGGCTTGTGCCCACCCAGGCCCCCCGTAGCTACATCACTGGGTCAATGGAATGTTGTCTTGGAGATTGAGGCTATAATTACATACAATATTGTAAGAATCGTACATTGCCACTGTCACTGCCACAGGACTCATCCCCATTCCATATACAGTACTTTTCAAAGTTAGTTTCTCTATACCCTAGAACAGGGGTAGGCAATTCCGGTCCTCGAGAGCCGGAGCCAGGTCAGGTTTTCAGGATATTCACAATAAATATGCATGAGATGGATTTGCATCTGAAGGAGGCAGTGCATGCAAATCCATCTCATACATATTCATTGTGAATATCCTGAAAACCTGACCTGGCTCTGGCTCTCGAGGACCGGAATTGCCTACCCCTGCCCTAGAACAGTGTTCTTCAACCTTTTTACACCTATGGACCGGTGGAAATAAAATAATTATTTTGTGGACCGGCAATTGAAGAACACACTGGGCTATGTCGTGGGCCAGACCCCGCCCAATCTCTGCCCCAGACCCTGCCCCATAATAGTAATAATTGTAACACTATTTTTTCCATTTAATTTCATATATATATTTTGTGGTTAACTATTATGTGTTGTTAATATAATCTTATTAACAGCACATAATAGTTAACCACAAAATTAAACTACACAAAGCACACTGTATGCTTTTCAACATTCATTCCTACCAGAACCCAAATAACCCCTATGCAAATATGGGACCAAAAACTAAAAGTACTAATATATACAAACAAACCCTAAGATGCAAGCCCAGAGAAATAGAAACAAATGTATTTCTTCCTGAACAGTGTAAAATACAGACAGCAGATGTAAATTCTCAAAATTGACACAATTCAATCACTAAATTCATAAACCTAGGCAAATGGATGTCAGGTCTCAGTTTATAAGGATAACTTTTAAGCTTCTAAATTCAGTTTGGCACAAATTTAGGTTACCTTAGAATATGCCTCTGAATTATATACAAATATTACAAAGAAATAGGCACAGCCTTTTACAAGCACCTACTTTATGCATGTGAGCGCTAGGGAAATTTGTTGTCTCCCTCCCTCCATGCTGTGACTTACTTTCTGGCCTGCTCCACCTGGCTGTTTTTTTGCCGCCTCCAGTGTTATCTTCGGGCCGGTTCCCTCTTCTTCACTGCTGCAGTGCTTCATCTGGAAGCCTTCCCTCTGACATTGCGACGTCGGAGAAGAAGGCTCCCGGTAGCAGCCGCTGCCCGCAGCTTTGTGCACTGCAGCAATGAAGAAAAGGAAGCTGGTCCGAAGATAACATTGTCTCGGGCTCGATGCACGTGCCGGTCCTGCGGACTGGCAGGAAATTTCTGCAGACCGGCGGTTGAAGAACATTGCCCTGGAATGCCTATTACAAAAAGACATGGGGACAGATTTTTCCTTGTCCTTATGGCAGTGGCGTACCTAGCATATGTGACACCCGGGACCCATCATTTTTTGGCACCCCCTCTCCATCTGTACGAAAAACATGATTTTTAGTAACAAGCCACATGTCACACATGAGTACCTAGGAAAAGGCAGCATCTTACATACTGCAGTGAGCAGTACAACATCAATAAACCCATTGTAAAACTAAACAAGCCAGACTAGTACAGATCAATCCTACACCGTCAATCCTAACAGAAAACCATGTCTTTCGAAAACACAGAACACAGAAAACACCTTCACCTAGTATGGAATATGTCATCACAAACTAACCCCTCCCCCTTTTACAAAACTAGTGTGGATTTTAGCCACGGTGGTAACAGCTCTGACGCTCATAGAATTCTGAACATCAGAGCTGCTACCACCACGGCTGGTGCTAAGAAATGCTCCACAGTTTTGTAAAAGGGGGGGGGATAAAATAGAAATACATCGACAAAGGTTAAATTGAACCAGCAAGAAGCTGGACTCTGCATACAATGCAACACCACAGAAACAGTGACACATGTCTCCTAAAGCAATAAATAAATAGAAAATTTTTGTTCTACCTTTGTCTTCTCTGGTTTCTACTTTCCTCATCTTCTTGTTACTCTCTTCCTTCCATCCACTGTCTCTCTTCTCTCTGCATCTTCCATTTGCTCTGTTACTGTGCCTCTCCCTTTCTCCCTCCTTCCAAATTGGTCTGGCACCCATCTTCTTCCCTCCGCTCCTCCCATAGTCTGGCATCTCTGTCTTCTTCCCTGCCAGCTTTTTCTCCCAACTCTCTCTTCTCCATTTCCCTTCAGCGTCTTCTCCCCACTCTCTCTTCCCCATTTTCCTGCCGCATCTTCTCCCCACTCTCTGTTCCTCATTTCCCTTTAGCATCTTCTTCCCACTCTGTCTTCCCCATGTGCTTTCAGCGTCCTTCTCCCCCCTCTGTCTTCCCCATGTGCTTTCAGCGTCCTTCTCCCCCCTCTGTTTTAACCTGTTTTCCTCTCCATCCCACCTTTTCTCCCTCCCTGCCCCTTACCTTCATGGTGCTTTCCCCCCCCCCGGCCCGGACAACAGGCCCAGTCCGACAAACCTCCCTGTCCTGTGGCCGGCGATGTCTAAACTGCCTTCTTACAGCAGCCGGAGCGTTGTAGTTGCATATGGCTGCCGTAAAGGTCGTCTCTGATGCAACTTCCGGTTGGTCAGAGATGACCTTTACGGCAGAAACACGCAGCTTCAATGCTCTAGCTCAGGGGTGCCCACACTTTTTGGGCTTGCAAGCTACTTTTAAAATGACCAAGTCAAAATGATCTATCAACAATAAAATTAAAAAAAAAAACACAAAGCACACTGTCCGCTGAGAAAATGTTAATTATCATTCCTATTCTGGGGTTTTTTCAAAGAGGTCAAGGCAGATGACTCTATGCACTGTCACCTCAGTTACAACCATACAAAAATAGACAAATATCCCCCCCCCCCTTTTTACTAAAGTACAATAGCAGTTTTTAGCACAGGGAGCTGCGCTGAATGCCCAGGGCTGCTTTCGACGCTCATATGCTCCCTGCGCTAAAAACCACTATTATGGTTTAGTAAAAGGGGGGCCATAGTGCAAAATATAGACACCAGATATAAATTCAGACACATTTTGATAACTAAATTGAAAATAAAATCATTTTTCCTACCTTTGTTGTCTGGTGATTTCATGAGTCTCTGGTTGCACTTTCTTCTTCTGACTGTGCATCCAGTCTTTCTTCCCTGCTTTCAGCTTGTATGCTTCCTCTACTCCAGACCTCATTTCCTCCCCCAACTTTTTCTTCCTCTCTCCCTGCCCATTCTTTCTCCCTGCCTCCCTTTCTTTTTTTCTCTCTTCATGCCCCCTTTCTTTTTCTCTGTTTCCCTTCTTTCCTTCTGTCTCCCTGCCTGCCCCCTTTCTTTCTTTCTCCCTGCCCTCCCCCCAAGCCATTGCCGCTGCCATCGGGAAACAGCCCCCCAAGTCACCATCATCGGGTAACAGGCCCCAAAGCCGCTGCAGCCCCAAGCTCTCCTTCCCTGCGTCTTCCCTGCCTCGGGCCAACCAGCATTCCTCTCCCCGACGTCAATTCTGCCGTTGGAGAGGAAGTTCCACCCAGCTGGGCAGCGATTGGCTGGCCTGAACTTCTTCTCCAACAGCAGAATTGACGTCGGGGAGAGGCAGGCTGATCGGCCCGGTAGAATTTTCCGGACCTGGCTGGCTGTGCACCCCCCCCCCCTAAGGCTGCACCCGGGGTGGACCTCCCCCCCCTTGGTACGCCACTGCCTTATGGGAACTCATTTTCCTGTCCTGTCTCCGAGTTTTTTTTCCTGTCCTTGAGCCCTTCCTGTAAGCTTTGTCTTCATATGCACAAGCCTCAAACACTTTAAAATCATAAGTGTTCGAGGCTTGTGCAGTTAAGGCAGAGCTTACAGAAATGGGACAGCGATAAAATTCACGGGACGGGGAAATTGAGTTCCTGCAGGGACGGGGACAAATTTGTGCCCATGTCATTCTCTAATGCCTATCACATATCTACCTTTATCTACTCTAGGCCTATATAAAGTGTAAAAATGAACCAGGCCTGATGCAAAGGTTTTCATATATTGAACATTTTTTTGTGTTCTTCCTAAACACAGTTTTATATAAGAACACCGAGGCAGCCACAGGCATTTTTTGGATAATGTCTCCAGATGGGTTAGTTTTGTGTATGCCCAAGACAGGAATGAACTTTATATCTCAGGCAGGGTTTGTTGAGAGAAATCAGTCTGTCAGATCAAACCTGCACATTCTTTTTCTATGGTGCTGTGACTAATGGCTCAGTGGGCATCGGGTTCAGTTCCCACCGTGGCTCATTGTGACTCTGGGCAAGTCACTTAAACCTCCATTGCCCCAGGTATAAAAACAGATTGTGAGCCCACTAGTGACGCAGAAAATACCTATGTCTAATATGTAAACTGCTTTGGAAAGGTAGCATATCAAAAATCTAACAAACATAAACCTTCACCTATCCCTTTGCTGCAGCTGGAATTCTGAAGGGCCAGAAGTATCAATTTCCACTGATGACAATAAATATTACTGTATAAGGGTTAACTTCCACAGATGCTGCCTGTTTCTCTGCAGAAACATGTTACTCTGATCTGCACATATATACTTTGAAGGGAAGGTGGGAGAGGATAGATATGATAAAGATGTTTAAATACCTATGTGGCTTAAATATGCATGAGACGAGTCTCTTTCAATTGAAAGGAAACTCCAGAGAGGGTATGGGATGAAGTTAAGAGGTGATAGGCTCAGGAGTAATCTAAGGAAATACTTCTTTACAAAAAGGGTGGTAGCTGCATGGAGGTGATAGAGACAAAGACTGTGTCTGAATACAAGAAAGCATGGTACAGGCACGTGGGATCTATTAGGGAGAGGAGGAGATAGTGGATGCTGTAGATGGACAGACTAGATGGGTCATTTGGCCTTTATCTGCCATCATGTTTCTATGCAAATCTTCTGGTTATTATTTTTAACCCTATTATGAGAGGGAATTATAATCACAAAAAGGGTGATAATAATAACACTGCTTTAATTAGTCACCCATACCAAATCTGTAAATCTCTTTATATATAGAATGACCACACAGTATATTACATGCTTAATAAGAATGCTCAGACCCACAACTATATCCCAGTAAAATGATGGTCTCTTTACACAGCTTCTCCGTGATATTTTACTGGGATATAGTTGTGGGTCTGAGCGTTCACTATTAAGCATGTATTATAGCTGTGTGGTCATTCTATATATTATTTTTAACCACCACATACAAATTTATTAAATACAGCCTCAGATTTTTCTAACTAGGCATTCAATGTATTTGACCATAACAGCAGAAAAATGCAAAATTTAAAGTCGGAGATGTGCGCTTCCAAATGGACTTGCAAACCAAGGTGCAGATGAAGAACAGGAAATGTCTGTAGACATCACAAATTAAGCCAAAATAGCAACCTCAAAGTGGTGAGACCGCTAGCAAGCAAGGATTGCTCTTTTATTTCAGACACATAAGAGAGGATGCAACCCTGACAAGGATCTTCAGATGGCAGGGGGACAGCAGAACATGGGGACTGAATCTTATAGCAGTCTGGTGCTCTGGACCTAACTGGAAGCAAAGGATTTTATGTCCTATGAGATCTGCTTTATTTATTTATTTATTTTTTAATTCACAAATGTAAACAAGTCTACATTTCAGTCTCCCGAGACGTTGCTTCTTTTTGATATTTTAGCTGTTGTATTGGTTTTGCTAATCTGTTTGTACAGAGCTCTAGCTGAAAAGTAAGGCATCAGTAGCATGCTTTTGGAGTGCATATTTGAGGAGATAGGTTGAGCTGGCCAAGATAATAAAGTGGTTACAATTAGAGAATGACAAGGGGACAAATTTGTCCCCATCCCCGCAGGAACTCAATTTCCCTGTCCCGTCCCCACGAGTCTTGTCGCTGTCAAGTTTCAAGTTTATTAGGTTTTTATATACCGCCTATCAAGGTTATCTAAGCGGTTTTTTACAATCAGGTACTCAAGCATTTTCCCTCTCTGTCCCGGCGGGCTCACAATCTATCTAACGTACCTGGGGCTATGGAGGATTAAGTGACTTGCCCAGGGTCACAAGGAGCAGCGCGGGGTTTGAACCCACAACCCCAGGGTGCTGAGGCCGTAACTCCATCCACTGCGCCACACACTCCCTGCCCCATTCCTGTAAGCTCTGCCTTAACTGCACAAGCCTCAAACACGTATGATTGTAAAGTGTTTGAGGCTTGTACAGATGAGGCTGGAACTTGCAGGAATGGGGCGGGGACAGGGAAAAATTTGTCCCTGTGTCATTCTTTAGTTACAATGTTAATGCTGCCTACTTAGCAGAAGGCAGGGGTACATTTTCTGCTTGTTCAGCATAAGGCATCACATTCTTTAACTACGGTACTTTACAGCAGTTGCTTTTACAATGTGCAAATTAAGAGCAAGCTTAGCTACTCTCCTACAGCAGGAGCTTTAACTTGAGGTTTATTTCACTGTGGATAGGGGAATCACTTTCCAAAACCACACCTCCATTCTAGAGGTCTGCACGGGAACAGGGATCGCGGGAATCCTGCGGGTCCCGCAGGAATCCCCCCCCTAACACACGGGACTCCCACGGGGACCCCCCTCTAGCCAACGGGACTCCCACGGGGATGGAAGGCTTTGAAAGCAGGGTTCGTCCATATAATATAATGAACACGTCAGCCTTAGTCAAAGAGGGGGTTTATAAGTTAATTACCTGAACAGAAAACAAAAAAAGGGTTCCACCAAAGAGATTCCACAAGGTAAACAGCAGCGCAAACACAAAAGAAACTGTGGAATTGATGATCCTGTCAGAAGTAATTGCTGCTTTTTATGGGGACGGGCGGGGATGGAGGTAATTCCTTACGGGGATGGGTGGGGACGGAGAGGATCCTGGCGGGGATGGGTGGGATTTCTGTCCCCGCGCAACTCTCTACTCCATTCTCTTTTGGGCTTATATGTTTTACCGTCTTCCAGACCGACTGAAAGCACGGAGGGCAGGATGCCCAAAGCTCTGGCAAGGTGGTAAAAAAAACCCACCGAGTTGGAAGCGATTTTGATTTTCTTGGGGCATGCTCAGCACAAATTGCATGAAAATCATATGCATTCGATTTGTGCCGAGTAGCCTAATAAAAAGGGGAGGAACTGTGCATGGCGCCTGCACACAAGAACTAAGGGCTCCTTTTACGAAGCCGCATTAGTGGCTTTATCGCACGCACCTTTTTAGCACACGCTAACCCCCGCGCTAGCCAAAAAACTACCGCCTGCTCAAGAGGAGGTGGCTAGCGCGGCCGGCAAATTAGCATGCGCTATTACGCGCGTTAAACCGCTAACAGATTACCTCTGGTTTGTGAGAGCCTGCCCGTAGAATAGAGACAATGAGGAAAATAATTTCAATAGGCTTGAAGACAAATGTAAGAGACTAGGGGACTCTAAAAAAAAAAACAAAAAACATAGACGTTCAAAAGAAGCATAAACTGGAATTTGGAAGTCTTGTTTGTCAAAACGTCCAAGTGGGCTTTTTCAAAACTGACATTTTAGACATCTTTCTGGTTGTTTGGTCTCCAGTGCATCTAAATTTTAAAGGGGTTTGTTTGGAGCAAGATTAGTGTGACTTAGCACGTGAATGTTTTACAGCGATAAAACATTTTTAGAAAACATCCAGGGCTCAGTTCGGACCTTTTGGGCTAGACCTGTTTTTAAAATGAATAAGGGCCAAAAGGGTACCCAAACTGACCAGATAACCACTGGAGGGATGAAAATATGGCCCCACACACTCCTCCAGTGGTCACTGACTCCCCCCCCCTCCCAACCCCCAAATATCTGCATGAAACAGTACATGTCTGTCTCTATGACAGCTGCAGATATTATGGCCAGTCCTAGTAGAGCTGCAAGCAGGTCTCTGGAGTAGCCTGGTGGGCAGTGAAGGGGATCCAGGCCCATATGCCTAACTAGTGCACTTGTGGTAAAAAAAAATATGAGCCTATCAAAAACCCACTGTACTGCCATATAAGTGACACCTGCAGGCATAAGGGCTATTGGGTACAGTAGGTTTTGGGGGGACTTTTAGAGGGCTTACCATATAATGCACGGGAGTTATGGTGAGATGAGTACCTGGCACCTTTAATGTGAAGTTCACAGCAGTGCCCCCTAGAGTGCCTCACTGCTCTGCTGGCATGTATGTGTAGCCCGTTCATTAAAACTGCTGGCCTCCAACAGTGCCTAGTTAAGGATCAAGTGAGTCTTAAGGAAGAAGTTAGAAATACTTGAGAACAATGCACGGAATAATAATTTGAGATTAATTAATTTACCAAGATTAACAATGGTAACTCCTAGGGAAATGCGTAGGAGATAGGTGGAAATTTTACAAGTTCCAGAGGAAACTCTGCCACCTTTTTCCCAAGTGTATTATTTGCCTAATAAAGGAGGAAACCAATTACAGCCAAAGTTGATGGATCAAGCATTATTAAATGTTTTGGAAATTTTGGAAACGTCAGACAGAGACATTGCTATACCATCTACGATGATATTAACAGTAGCTCTTTCAATTGATAAAATGTGGTTATTGAGGCTTTTCTTTAAAAACAAATAGAAAGAGTTTCTTGGATGTAAAATTCAAATGTTTCCTGATCTTTCAAGAGAAACTCAAAAGCGTCGGAGAAAATGTCTTCTTTTGAGACCAGGGGTCAGTTCACTGGGGGCAAGGGGGAGACATCCTTGCAAGTATATTATTTGCCACCGTTCAGTCAAATATGTTTTCTTTGAACCCCAACAATTAAGTGCTTTTTTGGCAATGTCCCAGCTAGATGAAGGAAAATCAAGTGCTCAGTAGTTAATGAAGTTGCTCCTACCCCAGCACTATCTGTAGTTCATCTTGCTATATTGTTGTATTTTCTTTTTTTACTGTTCGCCTATGTGTAATCTTGGAATCCTAGATTGAGGACTTGAGTGAGTTAGTCAATTTTTGGTTTTTTCCTCAGTTTTTATTTACTTTGTAAATTGTATTAAGGTATGATTTGCACTTTATGAAGCTGTATTTAGACTACCTCACTTTCTGTACAAGTGTTTTTTGCTTGGTATGTAATAATGAAAAGGTTATAAATAAATAGATGTTTTTAAAAACCCTGCTGGCCCCTCCTACATGCAAACGGCTTGTTTTGGACATTTATTTTTGATAATGGAAAAAAAATGTAGATGTCTAGCTGGACGAAACATCTATCTGGGCCATTTTCAAAAAAAAGATGGACAGGTTTTTTTCCACCCAATTTTTGGAAGTTTTTCTCAAATTGTTAAAAGTTGGCCTTAGACTTCCCATCGAAAATGCCCCTCCACATCTATTGAATCTTCTTTGTACGCTAACAAAAAAAATACAGTATTAAATTCCATGGCAAAACCAGTTAACCCCCATCACCAAAGTAGTTAAGAAAATGTTTTGACATGTAATATTGTTGCACAAACTTCTTGCACGACACAATCTTATGATTTTTAAGACAAAGGAGTCTAGTATGAGGAAGAGCTGCTCCATGGCTCTTTGTTCTGGCTGTTGGCAGCATACCAGTGAAACATACTGATATTTTTGCATGCTTATTTGCAATTTTCACTGTACAGAAATGGGATGGCTAAACGGAGTATGACACGCCTACAGACAGAGCTAAGCAAATGTTAAGAAGAATCTCATTGTATTGCTTTGCTTCATTGGTTTCTCTGACACTGTGGATACCCATTCTCTGAAGAGACCAATGTAACAATATGAGCCCCCACAGCTAATTTTAGGAGAACTGTATGAGGAATTGGAAAGACTTTTGATTGGGAAGGAATTAGACTCTGAAATTTCAGTCTTCCGTTGCTCCTGTGGCTATAACCAGTTGAGCACTGGGCCACAAGGTCGTAGTACCGAAACAACAATTTGTCTTGGCATCTTGGGTTTCATGTTTTGCCAGCCCAGAGGTTGAAGCTGTGCACGTGCGGCCTCAGGAGTGAGTTGTAGTATTGTTGCAAAGATGACTTTCCATGAAAAGCTCAGCTTGCTGTGTGCAGCCATGCACAGAACACTCTCAAGTACTTCACACTCGCCAGGTTCCAAATCCAGATTGAGGAGAAGCCCAGAGAGGCAGAAACGTGAGACTGACTGCAGCTCTTCACCAAAGATATTTTTAGGGTAAGCCCATAACGGATCTATACGTTTTGCAAAGGCTAGACTGTGGATGCTTGTATACAACTTGAATGAAATCAAAGCACCAAAAAATGAGTTACCTCTTCCTAGCTGGTTTTACCAAAGCTGCCCTTGAATTCAAGAGAAGCAGCTGGAGAAGCAGTGTAACATCTCTTTGTGACTAAATTAGATATCGCATACACGTATAACCTTTTTTTTTTTTTCTTTTCTTTAACAGAGGCACAGGCAAGCAGGCCCTGCCTTTCAAATGAAAACAAACAGACTCTCATGAAGAAGAGAGATGGTTTCGTGGGGAATCATAATAATGGAAGGCAGGAATCTAGGTTTCAAAGCCCAGCTAAGGCACCGATCTCCCTTACTTTGCATTTGTAGCTGTACCTTTATGGGCATCACCTTGAGAATGGCTAGTCTGAAGTTATATTACGAGCCAGAGTTCTTTTTTCCTTTTGATTGTTATGCAATGTGCAATCGGTGGCAATCATTTTACTCTAGAACTAGTCTTTAAGCCCGTTACATTAACGGGTGCTAGAATAGATGTATGTGTCTGTCTGCCTTTCTTTCTCTCTCTCTCCTTGACCGCTTTCTTTCTTTCTTTCTTTCTTTCTGTCTCTCTCTTTCCTTGGCTGTCTACTACCACCCCTTGCCTACTCCCCCATGTCCAGCAGCAGCCCTTCTACCTTCCTTTTACTTCTCCCCCTGTCCAGCAGCACCCTTTCCCTGCTCCCCCTGTCCAGCAGCAGCCCTTCTCCCTTCCTTTTACCTCCCCCCCTGTCCAGCAGCACCCCTTCCCTGCTCCCCCTGTTCAGCATCCGCTAGCCCGGGCAGCCCCCCGCACACCCCTCCCCCCAAAGCAGCCCCCTTTCCCTCACCCCCTCCACTTCTTACCAGCATGGGACACTTCACAGTCATTGCTGAGACAAACCGCCGCTCAATCCACTGCATGTGCTCCAAGCTGCACGCGCCGCAAGGTGCCCCACATGCCGCAAATGGAATGCGGCCATGGAGGCACACATCATTGCGGCAGGGATCATGGCCTCCTAAGTACGCATGCGCACTTAGGGTTTTATTATAGAGGATGGTGATTAATTTTTTTTAGCAAATTGTGGTTCTTCTTGCAAGAAAGACAACCCATGTAAATAAATATATTTGAGTGAAAGCAGCATGGGGCTTCAAAGGTATAACAAAACATACCCCCTCTGATATGTCACTCAAAGATTATGAGAAGCCTGAGCTGTCAAATTAGGGTGTATCTCTTATTTATTTACTTCGGTTTCTATCCCATCCTCCCCAAAGAGCTCAGAATGGGTTGCAGTTTAATATAGTTACAGTGCAAGAATTTTCAATGCAAGTTTTTATCCTAATGTGGCACATACCAAGGATCTTCTATCAATATAATAATAATAATAATTTTATTCTTATATACCGCCAAAGCCATGGAAGTTCTAGGCGGTTTACAGCAAGAGGCGCTGGACAATCAGCGAAGAGGTTATAATCAAAGTCAACAGTACAATCTTACATAATGAAAGAATTGGAAAACTCTATAGTTCTTAGGAGAGCTGGGTAGATTCTTAGTTTACAAATCGATTGAACAAACTCGTTTTTACCAATGTTCTAAAATTGAAGTAGGATGAGGAGAGCGTGATAAAGTTCCATTTGCCTGCCAAGAATCTTTTGTAGTGGAAGGCTTTTATTGTCAGATAGGTGAACAGATGTATTCTTCGTGTGGGCCTAAGATACATTTCTTTGTAATCTGTCAGTCATGGGCGGGGGAGTGGTGTGAACAGGTATGTATTTATTGCTTACCTAAAGTTGAGTCTTTAAAGGGATCTAATCTGTGGGGTCCCTTTTATTATTTAAAACATCCTATATCACAGTTTGTTGGACCTAAATGGGTCCAAATGACTTTGGTTTACGGACCTAAACGACTGTCCTTTATGTGAACTATATTTTCAGCCTTCTTTCACGATGAAGCTCTCTATAAAATTTTATCACCAAGCGGGAACCTTAGAAGGACACTGCCCCTACAGTTGCTGAACCATTGCACCCTCTGATTTTAATTCATTAATGAGGAAAAGGATACCTTGAAAACATTGCATATTTGCTACATTGTAAAGCTGGTGATGTGGATGGCTAAAGCTCTGGGAAAGAATTACAAAGCCGTGCAGCAAAAGCCCCGAAGCCCTTTAAATCCCTATGGGCTTTGGGGTAGTTACTGCAGCAGCAGCCAGTAGCACAGCTTTGTAAAAGGGAGTAAGTAGAAAAAAAAATCTGGCAAGCAAAATTTTGTTAGTTGGTTTTTATTTTTTTATGTATCTTGTTTGCCTTTGTATGTTTTATTTTATTTCTTTATTGCTTTTTTTGTACTTAGGGTCTCTTCTATCAAACTGCGCTAGCAGTTTTTAGCGCAGAGAGCCAGGCTGAATGGCCCGCGCTGCTCGGAACTCTATGAGCGTGGGGAGCAGCGCGGGCCATTCACCGCAGCTCACCATGCTACAAACTGCTAGCGGAGTTTGATAGAAGAGGCCCTTAGTTTTTTTCCTCATGTTAATATTTCTAAATGCTAAGATAAAGAGATAAATTAGATGTATCAAGAGCTCTAGCTACATGAACAAACTTAATCGTTTGCCCACTCCCCCCACCTTTTCCAAAGCCGCAATAGCGGCTCCTGCGGTAACTGCCCCAAAGCCCATAGGGATTTAAAAGGCTTTGGGGCTTTTGCCGCATGACAGCCGCTAGCGCAACTTTGGAAAAGAAGGGGCTAAGGCATTGCTGATATAAAGAGAAATATTGGGGTCAGTTTTCAGTAACAGCAGTGGCAGAACCATATTAATTTAAACGTCAGTGTCTGCATTTCATTTAACAAATATAGGTCCTCATTTTAGGAACATCTACACATGGAAATAGCAACATGCGCATATGTAGATAGCATGAGCGTGCAAATGGGGATTTTATAAGTTCACTTTTTGCTAATGTAGATTCCTGGGAAATATAATAATTTTGTAGGGGGTGTGGTGAAGGCATGGTTTGGGAGGGCCTCAGAAATAAAAATGTATTTTCCCATTTTTAAATGGAAAAACACATCTCTTTAAAACATTTCCCTAAAACATTTCCCTGAAGCATTTACAAGGGGCACATGCAATGGCATTAACCCTCTTCCCCACAGTACACTCCTGATCCCCACCTGACACCCCTGATAACATTGACCCCTTTTCATCCTACCTTCCCAAACTCTACCTACAAGAGCAAGAGAAATGTCCATCCCTTGTTCACACTTCTCAGGCGGCTACCTGGGTTTCTTTAGTGGCTAGTGTTGGATGTGGGAGAGATTCCTGGACAGGGTTACCATATGGCTTCAGAAAAAGGAGGACCGATTCAGACATCTGGGTTTTACTTCTACTGAAGGCTATGCAAGTAAAACCTGGATGTCTCAATCTGTCCTCCTTTTTCTGAAGCCATATGGTAACTCTTAGTCCTGGATATTCCTGCTGCATGGGTGCCAGATTCAAAGTGCAGCTAGTCAACCTCTGGTACTCTGAGCACCCCTATAGTACATATTTGAGTGGCATTTAACTGGACAATGCCACTGAATATGTGCTCTGCCCACTGAGGCACTTTCTGGTTAGTGCTGGAGTAGAGCCGAAGCAGAGTAAGGACTTACCCACTCAGCAGAACTTTTCAGTCCACTAACCGGATAAGTACCCAGATAAAGTTTTGATGGAAAAAATGCTGTCAACTTTATGTAGGAAGTTATCGAGGTACTGGTCTGAATATTGAATACCAAGCCACTGGAATCGAATGCCCCCGCAGATCAGATCCCTCGAAGGACTCCTCAACTTTAGGAACGCAATAAAAACATACCTCTTCACCTAACTTCCCTGCCCTTGACCAATGGATTACAAAGAAATGAATATTGGTACCATATCCTGGTATGTGTCGCATAAGGAAAACTTGTATTGAAAAATCTTGCACTGTAACTATGGCAAATCTAACCTGTAAACTATCCATGTGTGTCAATTGGGATAAAACTTGTACTGGAAAACTTGCACTGTAAGGATAACTATGGCAAATTGTAACCTGTAAACCAGGGATCTCAAAGTCCCTCCTTGAGGGCCGCAATCCAGTCGGGTTTACAGGATTTCCCCAATGAATATGCATTGAAAGCAGTGTATGCACATAGATCTCATGCATATTCATTGCGGAAATCAAGGAGGGACTTTGAGACCCCTGCTGTAAACTGTATATTACTATTAGACCCCTAGTATATGTCAAGTTAGGATAAAAACTTGTATCGTAAAGTTGTACTGAAATTATGGCAAATCCAGCGCAAATCGTAACCTGTTAATTATATATTAGGTATGTTTAACCTGTAACCCATTCTGAGCTCCTTGGTGACAATGGAATAAAAAAAAGCCTAAATAAAGATTACTATTTATCTAGCATCCAGAAACTGCTGGCAGCTGCTCATGACCAATGCTCCCTCTAATGTTTGGCTGGGTGTGTGCATGCAAATTTTTCTCAAATAAAACCAATAATTTTCCAGATTTGCAAGTAGTTTTGCAGCGACCATATAAAATCTGTGAGCTCCTAGAATGTATGAGCTCATGTGCTCAGCTTAAACGAGGAAACATAGCTCATGATTCAAATATTAAATGCCAGTGCCTGGACTTGAATTGACATTAAATATCCAGGTCTAATCCAGCCTGTAGCTGTTAACGGCTTTAAAATTGCTGACTACCATAGACTCACCCCCCTCTTGTACAAAGGTGTGCAAAGCATTTTAGCGTGCGCTAATCGAATTAGTGGCGCTAAAAACTAATGCATCCATAGACTTAACATGCACGTGTTAGCGGTTAGCGCACCTTAGTCAAAGGACCTATGAATGTTGGTTCCTGAATGCATAATGTATCCAGATAGAGGCTGTATATCGCTATACAACTAATTTGAAAGTCTGCTCTCACTCTACTCCCCCCCCCCCCCCCAAATCTTGCCTCTTATTATACTGCTTCCATATCTCGCCCATACTTGCCCAGTGAGTGGAGATTGGACTGAGTTACACCCTGGAAGCAGAAAGCAGCTATGTGGTTGATATTTTTCCCTGGTTTTGACACAAGAACATGGACTGTAGTGCTTGAGTGCTCATTTGTTCACTTTTTCACATTTAGGGGCTGTTTGCCCAGGCGTGTTATTCAACATCACTCTGCAGGCAACCATGGTGCTTTTTTCTACACTTTGTTGAATCTTTTGAGTGCAGGGTTTGTTGTGAAGGGTGGAGTTTTTGCCAGATGAAGCTGAACTGAGGCTTTTTCTCCACCTTTCTTTTCTTTTTCTTGTCCCCTGTTTCTCTATGTTGTATGAGTGGTTGGTGTGTATGATTTAAGCCTGGTAGTGTTGCAGAGGGGGTTGTTGGTATCCATATGAGGTTTGGATGCGAGTGTGTAGTAGTGTTTAACCGACCCTTTTCCTGAGTTTTAATCTTGCTCCCCAGTTGTTTCTTAGAAACTCAATGCAGTAATACGGCTACTGTTGAATCTACAGAATAGTAAATGTGGATATGGTGGAGAGTTATGTCTTAAAGGAAGAACAAATAGAGGAATCTAATCTGCAGATAACCCAAGGAAGTTCAAGAAAGAGCAGATACCACATCTTGATAACACAACAATGCAGGTCTTACACACTACTCCCAGTGTGGACCATGTTTCACCTTAAACAAGGGGCAAAGTAGCTCACAAAAACATCATGTAAACCAGGAACTCTCCAAAGAGCCAGCAGTTCTCTGGAGACAAAACAGATGGCAACATAACATCTGCTCCTTTTTGGACTGACTTTGTGTTTAGGAAGCAGACTGTAAAAACAGGAAACAATCGGGTCAATATTCAGCTGTGGTGGTTAACAATTTTAAACATTTACCCTTGTTGGCTAAGTTAATAAATATTGATATTCAATGCCAGGCCATATGGGGACACAAGCATTGAATATCCAGGCCTGATCGGACTGAAGGTAGCCCAAGGGAGAGTGTGGCGCGGTGGTTAAAAGCTACAGCCTCTTCTGAGTACACTATAAAGGCTTTAGCATTTGCTGACGATTTGTTATTTACACTTACTCAACCATTCCAATCGACAGCAAAACTGTTACAAGATATTGAAGAATTCCGATTTTATTCTGGGTTCTCTTTGAATTGTCGCAAATCTAAAGCTATGGCTATCCCGTCTACATTACAGGATAATTGGGAGGGTGGCTTCCCCTTTTCCTGGGCCCCGGATGCTATTAAATACCTGGGGGTCTGATTGCCCTGGGATCTTACTCAGCTTTATGCTTCTAACCTGGACCCTTTATTGGCCGATACTTTACAAACTCTCAAAATTTGGTCCTCGTTCCCTTTAACAACAGCGGATTAGGTGGCCCTGTATAATATGGCGCTTTTCCCAAAATGGCTTTACAGATTCCAGGTTTTGCCTCTTTTGCTCTAACATTCACATTCTCTACATCTTACAAGAGGGCTCCAATGATTTATTTGGGGGGGCAAACGCCCACGGATGACATATGTTAGAGCTTGTTTGCTGAGGGAGCGGGGTGGCTATGGATTGCTTAATATTCGTTTGTATTCGATGGCTTGCCAGATGAGACACATTAATCATTAGTTTAGAGGTACTTCATGTTTTTCTGATGCTAGGTTGGAGTTATTGATACTTTCCCCTTACCATGTCAATTGCCTCTTGCATGTTGTCTGCTCCCGACCTCTGACCTTGGTGGCAATGTATCCCTTATTTGACCCAGCATGGAGGGCGTGGCGCTGGGTTTGTAGGTGTCTTAAACTGTCCCCAGATGTCTCACCTTTTCTCCCGCTTCAGGGGAACTGTAACTTTCTACCAGGGCTGCAGGACTCACCCTTTCACAGATGGGCCCAAAGGTGATTATGTTATCTTTTTCACCTGTTTACAGAATCTGGACAGTTGGCCTCTTTTACCAATTTACAACGGACTATGGCCTCCTGGAAATGGATATTTTTGCATATTATCAAGTACGTCATTATGTCCAATCTTTACCAGCTTGTCATTTAACTGAAACTTGTCGGGAAGCCATTTTGGAAATGTTCAGCCTTTCCGCTCAACATATCCCTTTAAGATTTCATCAGGTGGGACTACTGGACTGTCAACTTGACATTAATTTGGAGATTTTGGCAGCATCCTGGGCATAAGATCATCACTGCTCTTTTTTAGCACAACATCTCCAGCGAGCATTAAAGTCTTCAAGAAAACTTTCTGCTAATATTGTTCATTGGGAATTACAACTTAAGATTCATGTTTATATTCCACCAATGCGAGCCTATCGGATGGGCATCACTCTATCTCATGACTTCCCGAAGTGTTCTCATGCTTATGCATCGCTGGGACATATGCTTTGGGCTTGCCCATATATTGTACATTTTTGGAACTGGTTGGGGCAGTTTGTTTTTGCCATTTGGAGTAGGCAATGGACTCCAACACCTAGAGCTCTTTTTAGGATCTATATGATAGTGTCTCCCAAGTCTAAAGGATTGTCTGCTTTTGTGGCTAGAGCGGTACTAATGGGAAAGAAGGCCATTTTGTCCAACTGGTTGTCTACTGACCTGCCGACTTATAATCAGTGCAGGTCGCTGATGATCGTCCATGCCTCTTTGGAGCGTCGGCAGTTTGGGAACCTGGACACTATGGATGGACGTCATTTTTGCTTAATTTGGGAACATTTTTGGATGGATGTCACCCTATATGCTCGCAGTAGATTATTGTATGTTATAATATCCAACTCTAAGATATATCATTTCATTCAATCTTATTTCTCTTCCGTTCAATTATTTCAGTCACTTAATTCATTTATTTGGCATCATACATCCAAAACCTCAGATACACCGCTCCATCGCCCAATAAGTACTTTTGTTAGCGGGGAGTCTCTGGTGTTAAATTCTCATAGGTTTGAGCATTTTAGATAATTTTTAATATATTTTTTCTTTTTAAATTTAACTTATCTGAATGAGTGTAGATTCCATTTTCTATACCGTTCTCCCCAGGGAGCCCAGAATGGTTTACATAAATTTATTCATGTACTGAAGCATTTTCCCTGTCTGTCCAGGCAGGCTCACAGTCTGTCTAATGTACCTGTGTTGGAAAAAACCAAAAAGGGAAGAGTGAAATTTAAAAAAAAAAAATAAGTGAAAATTACTGATGTGAATTGAGATTCATGATGCTATAGCTGGGGCCCGTTACCCCAGAGATGAAAGTTCAAAGGAGAAGCAAGAAGCTGCCAGGTCAAAACAAACATATTTGTATAGTCCCTTAGAAAAAATAGAACCAGAAAAGGCAGTGCAGATGTACATGTCTACATAAACTGCTTAACTAGTGTGCTGCCCAAAATATTTGCATGTTTTTAAAGAGCAGACTTGCATCAGTTCACTAGAACTTTCTGAGGAAGTCTATCAAAGCAAAAGGTTGATGCTTTTTAATGGTATGCAAATATTCATTTGTAGATTTTGGCCAGTGTGCTTGGCATTGTATGTACTTTAACAGAAAATGCTGATTAGATTTTAATTAAGACCATGTTGCTTTTTTAATTCTAAATATGTCATAGAGAAGAGCAATAAAAAGTATAATGGTAATACTTTATAATTATCTAAAGTCAGCACATCATTAATAATAATAATAGCTTTATTTCCCATCATACCTTTTCAGTTAACAAAAAGGCGCTTATAATTCCATTAACTGATGAATGCATATAAAATTGTGTAAATATTTATATAATTGAGCTGATATACGGCCTCTTTTACAAAGCCGTGCGGCAACAGCCCCGAAGCCCTTTAAATCTCTATGGACTTTGGGGCCGTTAGTGCAGTGCAGCCGCTAGCGTGGCTTTGTAAAAGAGGCCAATAGTTTTTGAAAATAACATGTAATTTCAGCCTGAGTCAATGGCTGTATACCAGCTGGTGTAGTGCAGGCATGTGATAAGCAAGCTGAAAGGAAAATCCATCTTTGTTGCTTAAAATGAAAATGTAGGAGAGAGAAATGTCCTTTGCTGTGGAGTTTGTATGCAAATTTTCAGATTGATTGACACGTTGCCGAAGTCAGTTTAACAACTGTGGTCCTTTTCTACAAAATTACGTTTCAACGCAAGGGAATTTCATTGAAATCAGCATGAAGGATATGGCGGTACTTGAGAGAGTCCAGAGAAGAGCAACTAAGCTAATAAAGGGTATGGGGGACCTCTCATATACTGACAGACTGAAAAAGCTGGGGCTTTTCTCACTGGAAAAGCGACGACTTAGAGGAGACATGATAGAAACCTTCAAGATCATGAAGGGCATAGAAAAAGTGGACAGGGACAGATTTTTCA
The DNA here is from genome assembly GCF_902459505.1 of Geotrypetes seraphini. Classification (NCBI taxonomy): domain Eukaryota; kingdom Metazoa; phylum Chordata; class Amphibia; order Gymnophiona; family Dermophiidae; genus Geotrypetes; species Geotrypetes seraphini. The sequence goes on from NC_047084.1 coordinate 475,326,505, forward strand.
AACTATGGGGAACCACAAGTACAAGGGGGCACTCAGAGAAATTGAGAGAGGAAAGGTTTAGAACAAATGCCAGGAAGTTCTTTTTCACCCAGAGGATGGTGGATACATGGAACGCGCTACCGGAGGATGTGATAAGCAGAAGCACGCTACAGGGCTTCAAAGAAGGTACCTGGAGGACAAAGGGGTTGAGGGGTACAGATAAGAGTAGAGGTAAGGTTATAGGGATAGGATTAGAGGTAATTTGTAAAATTGGTCAGAGACCACTGTTCAGGCAGTGGGCCTGATGGGCCGCCGCGGGAGCGGACCGCTGGGTAAGATGGACCTCTGGTCTGCCTCAGCGGAGACAACTTCTTATTTCTTCTTATGCAATAGCAAAGCAACACCTGATTGCTTATAAGATAATGGATAGTGTGCATAGAGTAAAGCAAATTTTGTCCAAAGACTTATCATATGGAAAAAGGTATAGTCTCCAGGCCATGCTCCATTAACCAGAAAGATTTCTGTTATCTAGAAATTGGTTGACTTTATATGTTTGTTTATTGAATTTGTTATACTGCTTTCAAGTGGGTATACCAAAGCAGTTTATAATTCAAGGAAAACAGAAAACGAAGGGAACACCATTAAAAACAGGACAGATTTAGAAAGATATAGTGCTGGAGAACAAGACAGGCTCTGAGTAATCCCCAGTTATTCAAACTACTATCCAGGCTAGCAACCTGCCTTAAGGCTCTCAGGTGGAGAATGATACAGAAACTCAATTTCCCTGTCCCATCCTTGCGAGTTTTGTCGCTATCCCTTTCCCTTCCCCATTCCTGTAAGCTTTTCCTCATCCGCACAATGATTTTCCTCGGACACTAATGATTTTAATGTGCTTGAGGCTTGTGCAGATGAGGACAGAGCTTGCAGGCATGGGGCAGGGGTGGCAAAATGAGTTCCCACGGGGATGGGGAAAAATTTGTCCCCATGTCAATTCTCTACTCCCAGGTAAAAGGCTGGGGTGAAAGTGATTTGTGAGTTTTGAATCTCTTGTAGGATGCCTTCGAAAACACATTTGGGAGGGTATTCTGGAAAGAAAGGCAAAAAAGAAGAAGGCTGCACATCTCACGGATTCTAGGCAGGTGTGGGGCACTGGGGGGGGGATAACCAGCAAATTCTCAGATTGGATATGAAGGGAATGAGAGAGAACACAGGGAAAAAGAAGGGCCAATCAGTAATTCAGAACTCCTAATTATAAAAAAGCCCTATGGGCAAGCAAGATAATCTTGAACTATAAATGATAGAGCCAATGGTTATCCTTAAATAATTGTATCACTCAATTGAATTTGAGGGAGTTATAAAGGCGTATGACTTAATAATTTGAATGGTTTGAAGAAGCTTAAGTTCAGTACTCCTAATGCCATAGCCGTCAATATTGCGGTAGTCAATATGGGAGGAAACTAAGGCATGAATCAGGAAATATAGGACCAAGAGATCGCGATAATGTTTCATGGAACAAATACATCTAAGGGAATGGAGTGAGGCTTTAACTATAGTGGATATCTGGGCTTCAGAGGTTAACTGGAAGTCAGTGATGACACTTAAGTATCTAAAGGAATTGACCAAAGTCCGAAGGAAAGTATGAACAATGGTGAAATGGCTGAGTGGAAAGAGCTGCCCCTGTAATCTAAGATACTACTGTCCCATATTCTTGGAAAAAAATTTATGTAAAAGTATTTTAGAAGACAACTCTCATTATTAAGAACAAGTCTTATTCCTTCCACGGCTTTGGTAATAAATGGCACCTTTGTGCACATTGATTACATATAAGCTCTTCTATGAACCTGTAAACTGCTTCAGATAATAATTTCTTGTCAAACAACCAGAGTCTGACACAATCATGAAAAGTGCTCCTTCCATCTTTACAAGTTTTAGAGGCTCATTCCATACACGTTGTCTCATGCCTAATTGTCTCAAGTACAACATTCATCTAACTGGCATTGGATTGACTAAGATGCATTTTTTTCTTCAATGAACAATGTATTACTGGGCTTTAAATACTATTATTTCTTTAAAAGAATTGATGGGAAAGAGACTTTGGAGTGCAGTAATTGTGCCTATCAAAACATTGCCACTCACTGGCCTATTTATCGGAAGGAAGTAGATTTTTGGAATCATAAGGATCCAACTCAAACTTAATTTCAGCGGAAAGAGGTTCATTTTATAGGCATCTGAACCGATAGCTGAATATGGCTGGAAAAACAAATATAGACCACCAGGGGAGGACTAGCAAAGTCTCATTTTTATCTTTGCCCTTTTTTTGCCTATATCTGTAGGATTTTGCCACCAGCCTCTTCTCCCAAGTATGTAAGAACTGCTGGAAGACTGGTACTGAACATAGAGCCCTGGGCGAGAGGCTGAAGCAGACTGGAGCGCAGGTGGTCTTCTCCTCTATCCTCCCAGTTAGAGGCAAGGGGAGAGCCAGGGACGAGCGTATCCTGAGGACTAACGAGTGGCTACAGGGATGGTGCCAGGATATGAACTTCGGATTCCTGAACCATGGAGAGGCGCTACAGGGACTTCAGGGACTAGACGGACTCCATCTGACCAATAGAGGTAAGTACGTCTTCGGACACCGACTAGCCCGCCTGCTTCGCAGGGCTTTAAACTAGGTAAGTCGGGGGAGGGTACCTACTCACATACCAGCGCAGTAAGGAACTATCCTGATGAGATGAGTCAAAGCTCCGAGGTAAGTACCCACACTGCAAACAGTTCTCTAGGGGTCATACCAACTCAGGTAGAAAAAGTATCAAAGGGATTTAGCAAACATAAAGAGTGGAGGGCTATGTATGTTAATGCACACAGTTTAGGTAATAAAATTCTAGAATTAGAGACTGAAATAAGGAATGCAGACCTAGACGTGGTGGCGATATCCGAAACTTGGCTAACAGACTCTCATGGGTGGGATATGGCTATACCGGGTTACAAATTACTTCGTCGGGATAGAGAGGGCAGGTTAGGTGGTGGGGTAGCATTATATATTAAAGAGGACATCAAAACCATCAGGATTACAGATGTCAAATACACAGGGGAATCCCTCTGGGTAAACCTGGCAAGAGGCAGAGAAAAGTGCCTGTATCTTGGTGTGGTATACAGACCCCCTAGACAACTGGATGACATGGACACAGACTTAATTGAAGACATTGAGAATATCACTCTAAGGGGAGACACTGTACTACTTGGGGACTTCAGTATGCCTGATGCAGACTGGAGCACACTTTCAGCGACAACCAGCGCTAGTAGGAGGCTATTAAACTCCTTAAAGGGAGCCCGTCTCAAACAAATGGTAATGGAGCCCACTAGGGCCCAGGCAATCCTCGACCTGGTACTCACCAACGGGGAAAGCGTCTCAGAGGTCTCAGTAGGAGATACGCTAGCCTCCAGCGACCACAACATAGTATGGTTCAATCTTAGGAAAGGCTTCCCTAGATCAAACACGAAAACAAAGGTACTCAATTTCCGCGGCACAGACTTCACACGCATGGGAGATTTCGTCCATCAGACGCTGCAGGACCAAGTGGAGACCGATGATGTAGAACTAAGTGGTTAACACTGAAATCAACTATACATGAAGCAACTAGCCGCTTCATAAAATCAGTAAACAAACGACAAAGAAACAATAAACCCCAATGGTTCACCGCAGAGATCTCACACCTTGTTAAGGAGAAGAAAAAAGCATTTCTTTCCTACAAGCGTACGGAAACAAGAGAAGCTATCATGGAATATAGGACCAGATCTACAGCGGTCAAAACAGCAATTAGGGAGGCCAAACTTCGAGTGGAAGAAACTCTAGCAAAGAACATTAAGAAGGGGGACAAATCCTTCTTCAGGTATATTAGTGATAGGAAAAAGAACACAGACGGGATAGTACGCCTTAGCAAACCGGATGGGAATTACGTGGAAGCAGATTCAGATAAAGCTGAACTACTGAACGAATACTTCTGCTCGGTCTTCACTTGCGAGGCACCAGGACATGGTCCTCAGTTAGAGGCTAAGTCAAGTGCGGACGACCCGTTTCAGAATTTTGAGTTCACACCAGGTGAAGTTTACAGCGAACTGTCAAGACTAAAGGTAAATAAAGCCATGGGACCAGACAATCTGCACCCAAGAGTGCTCAAAGAGTTGTGCGATGTCCTGGCAATACCACTAGCCGCACTCTTCAATCTCTCCCTAAGCACGGGGAGAGTACCCTTGGACTGGAAAACAGCCAACGTCATTCCTCTGCACAAAAAGGGTTGCAGGACAGAGGCTGCGAATTACAGATCGGTGAGTCTCACATCAATAGTGTGTAAACTCATGGAAACTTTAATTAAACGCAAATTAGACACGATCCTGTATGAGGGGAATCTACGGGATCCCAATCAACATGGATTCACCAAGGGTAGGTCCTGCCAATCCAATCTCATCAGCTTCTTTGACTGGGTGACAAGGAAGCTAGACTTGGGAGAGTCTATGGACATCGTGTACCTGGATTTCAGTAAAGCATTTGATAGCGTCCCACACCGCAGGCTGTTGAGCAAAATGAAATCGATAGGGTTAGGAGAAACACTAACTACTTGGGTCAATGATTGGCTAAGTGGAAGACTTCAAAGGGTAATAGTTAACGGTACCCTCTCTAAAACATCGGAGGTGACCAGCGGAGTACCGCAGGGTTCAGTCCTGGGTCCACTCCTTTTCAACATATTCATAGGAGATCTGACTCAGGGGCTTCAGGGTAAAATAACATTATTCGCCGACGATGCTAAACTATGCAATACAGTAAGTGAATGTAATTTACAGGATAGTATGGCACAGGATCTGCTTACATTGGAAAGATGGTCCTCGACCTGGCAGCTGGGCTTCAACGCTGGGAAATGCAAGGTTATGCACCTCGGTAGCGGTAATCCATGCAGAAATTACACCTTGAATGGAGAAACTTTAACTAGTACTTCGGCGGAACGAGACCTAGGAGTAATCATCAGTGCAGACATGAAAACTGCCAATCAAGTGGAGAAGGCTTCATCTAAAGCAAGGCAGATGATGGGATGTATCAGTAGAAGCTTTGTCAGCAAGAAGCCTGAAGTCATAATGCCATTGTACAGAACCATGGTGAGACCTCATCTGGAATACTGTGTACAATTCTGGAGGCCACATTACCGTAAAGATGTGCTTAGAGTCGAGTCGGTTCAAAGGATGGCCACCAGGAGGATCTCGGGTCTCAAAGGTCTCTCGTACGAGGAGAGACTAAACAAACTACAGCTCTACACTCTAGAAGAACGTAGGGAGAGGGGAGACATGATTGAGACATTTAAATACATCACAGGACGTATCGAGGTGGAAGATGATATCTTCTTTCTCAGGAGACCCTCTGTCACCAGAGGGCATCCGCTCAAACTCAGGGGCGGGAAATTTCATGGCGACATCAGGAAGTACTTCTTCACAGAAAGAGTGGTTGACCGTTGGAATGAGCTTCCAGCGCAGGTGATCGAGGCCAGCAGTGTGCTGGACTTTAAGAATAAATGGGATACCTATGTGGGATCCCTACGAGGATCGAATAAATAGTCACTAGGTATAGACTTAAGAGGAAGGGACAGTAGGGTGGGCAGACTTGATGGGCTATAGCCCTTTTCTGCCGTCATCTTTTATGTTTCTATGTTTCTATATTTTTTATGCTCTCTCTTAAGAAGGTCATTACTAAGAGAAAGTATGAAATTAGTAGATTTCAGTGATTATTTGATCCCATTCTCTTGGGCACAATAGTTAGAAGTGTGTGAGTTCTAATGCAGAGATTGTAGTTTGGTTGCACTGTGAGGACTGGAACAATGACAGTGTATCTATCGTTCATTGGAAATGTGTGGGTTGCTACACTGAGAGAGATTCTTCCTTGGGAAACTTCTGTGCCAACAAAATCAATAAATAAAAATTAAGTGCACAATATTTTTTTTTAATCTAGTGTTAATTTAAATTACAATTCTTAGAAACGTTAATTAGGCAAGTCTCTCACTTCCACCCCTCTCCCTCAGTCTCCACCTTAACTGTATGTTATTAATATTGGGGTGTTGTCCCTTCAGTCATGCTGGCCACTGAGTAAGCTAGTGTTTATAGCCCCAATGTTCAATCTTATCCTTGACAATGAATGAGGAGATTCCCTGTGAGTCAAATAAGTAAGTAAATAAATAAAACCTCGGAAGCAGGTTAGCCTCCCTTCCAGTAGCTCCCCCATTGAAGCAGAGAACTGCTGCCATTATTAGGGTTGTGATTGTGTCTCAAAAGCATTTCAGAACAGTGAGGGCCTCATAAACTACTCTGCCATTGAAGGGCTTGCAGTCATGGAATACCCCGGGTCTTTTATTGTTTGATATATTTTTTTTCTTCTGTTGAGCAACTCTGTCTCATGGTTTAAGCATTGAAACCCTTTTATTTTTATTCCGCTTACACTTTCTTGCTCTCTCCCTCTTTCTTCTCTTACCATCATTTGAAATGACGTCAAATTCTGGAAAAGTTTGAACACTGAGCTAACTTGCATCCTTAAGCATTTACATGAGTAGCATAGAACAGCTGAACTTGATGATTTTGCACATTCCAGTGACGGGTACAGGATGTTACTTGTATGATGTGCCATGATTGGTTTTAGTGGTGATGTATATGCTGCATACAAATTGAGGCTTTTGGGTTATGATGATATTAGCAATATTGTTATTTGTTATTTGAAGTAGATTGCCAGAAAGGCATTCTGGGCCCCTTCTCTAGAAAATGTAGCTAAACTACATTTTAAGTACCTTAGTTAATGAAACTAAATCTCAGCAGTGTTTTTTAAGTTCTGCGCTTCTTGCTTATTGACTTACTAACATCTCAACTAGTACAGCTCTCTTGTGATATACAGTATCTTTGGTTATGGAACAAATGCAGGGTTGCCAGATACCTTTCTAAAATTCTGCTAGTTTTCCTTGAAAAAGCAGGTCAAAAACAGCCAAATGTATTTCTTCCTATTTCCAAGAATAAATAAGTCTGCAATGACTGACTGCAGGTGGTACCAATGAGGTTCCTGCAATCATTTGGGCTCCAAAAAGGTTCAGATTTCTGACAGAGCTCTTGATGTGCACAGAAAGTACCACAGATCTCTCATCTACTTCCACTTTGCAAGTTCTGGCAAGTAATGGATCCCTTGTAACATAGCTTTTTCCTCCCCACAGAGGACTTACTGACATTGTAGACTTAAAATCGGAAATTACCGGTATCCCCCCAAACTATCAATCTGCAACTGCTCAAAATTTCCCACAACCAACTTTCAATAGCAGCCCAGTTGGGTGAAAAAACCTTGGACCTTGCAACACTGAGCAAATTATTTGGATAAAATAAGAAAAGGCACTGTGATTACTGTAGATGGATAGGAAGGAAGTACTGCAATTGGATAAAATGAGAAACTACTGGAATTGGATGGATAAGAAGGAAGCATTGTGATTGGATAAAATGAGAAGCTGTGATTGGATTGATAGGAAGGAAGTATTAGTCTGTGATTGCATAAAATGAGAAACTACATTGGAAACAACTCTTTTCTTTTGTGTTATGGCATAGCTATTGTTTCTTGTTGCTTAAGGAATTCATTACTGTTTAAATAAGCCAGAATGAATAGTTTAGTAGTAAGGGAATTTTATATGACACCGAGATTGACGTGATAAACCAGACGAGAAATATTTTCTAGCAAACTGTAATGTATATAATGTATACGAGTACTACATGAGATCAGTGGTAATTTCACAACAAGGGTCTCAAGGTGAGTATTGTAAGCTACTGATACACTGATTGTTCATTTATTAGTGTCTCATTTTCATATAATTTTCATTTATATGATATTGGTGTGTCAGGTTAAAATTTGAAAGTAGCACACATTTCATCAACTGCTGCCATTTGTAAACTGCTATTGTGATTTATAACTATTGACAAATCATTTAAAAATCTACCGTATTTTTTGCTCCATAAGATGCACCTTAGATTTAGAGTAGGAAAACAAGAAAAAAAACATTCTGAACCAAATTGTGCCCCCAGCCTCCCTCACTCCCTGCATCCAACCCTACACTCCTTGGCAGGCTCTACACCCAACCCCCACACTCCCCACCAGCCTCTGCAACCAACCCCACATTCCTTGGCAGGCTCTGTACCCTGTCCCCCCTCCCCGCCAGGCTCTGTATCCTGTCCCACTGCCCTGCCCTGTACCCTCTCCCCATCTGCTCCTTGCACAGTCCTATCTTCCTTGCAGTTTCACTAATCCTCTCTTTCATCCCATCTTCAACCTGTATTTTCAACTCCATCACACCACTGCCTTCCTGAATCCCTCCATCACCATCCTCTCCTTGTGTTACCCTATTCCTTGTTACGTCCTCTACACAACAGACTCATCCTATCTCCTTACTATACCATCTTCGCCACATCACTGAACTGACCTATCCCCATTTTTGTGCCCCCACCTTTCATCTTCGTGCTGAGCCTGCCCCCTCCAGCACAGTGGAGCAACCACGAGCAGGCACATGCAGCCGACTTATCACACAGTGTGCTCCATGCCGCATACTCATCCGGGCTCTGTTTCCAACAGCCGCACTCTTCCAGAAAGGTTGGATATCACATACGCAGTATACGGGCCAGCAGGAGCACGCTGTCTGCGCTGATGCCTGGGCCCGTCCCGCTTTCTAAATGGCTGCAGTCTGTTCTTGCGAGTCCCGTGAGAACTGACGCAGCCATTCAGAAAGCGGGACAGGCCCAGGTAGCAGCGCAGACAGCGCGCTCCTGCCAGCCCATACACCGCTGGACCACCAGGCTTCAGGCTGGACCACCAGGCTTCCTTTAAAACATCCCCCATCCCGCAGTGGGGTGGGGGATGTTTTAAAGGAAGAGCAGAAGGGCAGTGTTATTAAAGGGTTCTGGGAGAGGGGGGGTCATCTTCGCTCCATAAGACTCACCCACTTTTCAACCCCCTTTTTTGGGGTGGAAAAAGTGCGTCTTATGGACCGAAAAATACGTTAAGTCTAATCCTGTTGCAAATGCAGTTGTTATTTAAATATTAAAGTAAAAATGAAATTTAATTTCACTTATAGGTCCTTTTACTAAGGTTCATTAGCCGTTTTAGCACGCGCTAAATGCTAACGCATCCATGATAAGTCTATGGACGTGTTAGCGTTTAGCGTGCGCTAATATATAGAGCATGCTAAAACGGCTAGTGCGCCTTAGTAAAAGGACCCCTTAATCTCTCCCTTAATTGTATTCCTTCATGTATGCATTACCCCCCTTTTACAAAAGCGTGGAAGAGGTTTTTAGCGCCGGCCAGCACGCTGAATGCTCTGCGCTGCTCCGATGGTCGTAGAGTTCCTATGAGCATCGGAGCAGCACAGAGCATTCAGCACACTAGCCAGCACTAAAAACAGCTTTTGTAAAAGGGGGGGATATATTCTCTTCAGTGAGACAAAGAATGTTTAGGCCAACTTCCATAAGATAACTTATGTGCAAAACATTGTATTACAACAGCAACAACATCCTAATCCTAGTCAACAAGCAAGGTTCAAGGCCATGTAGTTAGCAGTGTCAACATATATTGCCTCTTTTAAAACCCTTAATTTTGGTGCAATTTCTTACTTTACATTTAGTGTTGAATCTTTATAGAGCTGTAGTAAAGATTGTACTGTGGGAGCCAAAGAGATTATTTGAGGTGAAATGCAGCATTTCACCTCATATGACCCTGGTCAGAAAATGTCTCTGGGCTAGATGCACTGTCGTTAGGACCGTGTGAGTCGCTGTTGGCTGAATTTTGGCCGACTGGAAGAATGACTGATGTTCCAACAAGTTTTCATGCAAATGATTTCCATGGAGGCTCACCGGAATCCCGTCTGATCAGTTGCTGAGAAAGTGACTGACACATGCGCAGGGCTGCGCTGACATCGCTAATAGCAGGAGGAGTGCCTACTCCCTCAACATACCCAAACCAACTCTTCCCCCCAAAAATTGAGGATAAGGTAAGGGAGAAGTGGGAGGGTGGAGATATCCAGTGGCAGGAGGATGTAGGCATCCCTCCTGCAGATTTTTTTTTTTTTTTTTTTTAACGAAGGGGAGCAGGAAAGGGGAGGGGATGGCCCAGGGGTCCTGGCATGGGGGGGCAGTCATGGGGGGGGATCTGGTAACAGGAGGGAGTGGGCATCTCTCCTGCCAATTTTGGCATGCACAGGGGTTTTTCACGATGGTAGGAGAGAGTGGGCTTCCCTCCTGTCTCTCTGGGTGCATCACTATTCCGGGGGCGGCCATCATCGTCAGGGGTTTCAGGGACCTGTGGTTGTCATTTGGGGGTGCGGTGGCTCATCATTGGGTGAGGGTGGCGGCTGAGCTCAGCTTTTTTTTTTTTAAATGGGGCAGATAGTGTGTGTGTGTTAACACATGTATGGCATCTGTGTCCATTGAAAAAAAAAAAAAAAGGTATGCTTTGTTATAAATATATTAATTTCATGACTGAACTATCAGTAGGACAGATAAGCAACTGGTCTTGAACAATTGCTTTTTTCAGATTGCTAAAAATGCTTACCTTTTTTTGTGCATTGGGAAGCCATGTTAGAGCATCAATCGCTTTGCTAGTTTACATGGCATTTCAATATTAATGACCTTATTTGTATGGCCAGATCGGAGAATGAGCGATCGTGCACAAAACCATGTGGTCAGCCATTTTCTGCATCAGTTCATCAAATCCGATTGTCACTAAAGCAGTCAAAACCGGTTTAGTGATCGCTGACTTTAGTGGATCTGGGCCTACATCAGGAGTAAAACTTTTTTAGGGTGCGCATTAGGGCAACTGTGCACTGAGGTTTAGTGGCAAGACTAATTTACATGTTCTCTTCAAACAAACCGCCCAATCTCCCTGTGGGTAAAAATGTGTGTTTTCATGGCCTACTATTGCACTTTAACTACGTTAATCTTTGCTATTCCTTTGTGTCTGCATTCAAGAAAACCTGGGACAGGCACATGGGATCTAGGGAGAGCAGGAGTTAGTGGATGTTGTGGATGGGCAGACCGGATGGGCCATTTGACCTTTATCTGCCATCATGTTTCTGTATTTTCCCCACTAGAAGCTGCCACCCTAATCAACTACCTACTTTACCATAATGGGTAGCAGTGGTGTAGTGAGGAAAGGCAGGGAGTGGACTGCCTCGGACGCCGTTTTGGTGGGGACTCTGGAGCTAGCACCTCTCCTCTCTGCCCACCCAGCTATCTCTTCAAATGATCACTGGCAGCTCCCACCGCCTCGCACTGGCAGCTCTCCTTCTGACATCACTCCCTGCTCAGAGGGAGAGTCGAGGCCGGCACAAGCAGCATGTTGGATATGCTGCTTGCTGCCAGCGATCATCTTAAGAGGTTTGCTAGGGTAGAGGGGTACGCAGCGGGAAAGGAATACCAGGGGGGGGGACGATGCATGGCATGGTGGTGCTGGGTGCTACCGCCTTGGTTGCCCCCTTCCCTCGATACACTGCTGATGGTGGACATTCATTTCTTAATTATGGTTTTGGATCTTTATCGAACCAAAATTGATCTAAGTACAAAAAAAAAAAAAAAGCAAGCCCCTATTGGAATAAAAAAAATTAGACACTCTGGCCCTGATTCTGTAAATGGTGCCTAGCTTCTAGGTGTTGATGAGCACGATTGTCAATCATCCACTAGGCAATGTTTATAAAGTCATGCCTAGTGCCTAAGCATTCTTAGATACCAGTAGGTGTTAGGCAAGACTTTCTTGGCCTAGTGTGCCTAAGTGAAACCATGCTCAAAATCTGCCCTTAACCATACCTAATTGCCTGTAGGCGCCTACTGAGTTAGATGCCTTCCGGCTAATTAATTTTTAAAATGGTTTTTTTTTAATTGGTTTTTAATGGTGTTTTCAATTATCAGCACTGATTAAGCCAATCTAGGCACCTAACTTTAGGCGTCTTTTATAGAATCAGGGCCTCTTTGCTTTTATGAACACATGAATGTGTGAATACGTGGGCATTAACAAAAATAAATTTTAAGGAAAAGTTTGTGCATGGTTGTACAGCGGTAGAGGAAACTGCTCAAGTCTTTCCTGATCGAATTTCCGGTGTAAATCCATAGAGAAGGTAGTTTGAGATGTGCCTTGTATTTTTGATTGCAGTAATTCCTGGCACTAAATTCTCCTCCTCAGCAGTATTTGAGCCCTCTCTTTTCCATTCGCAGGTATTCCTCGGCTGAAATAAGAAAGCAATTTTCTCATCAGCATGTTGTTGGACTCTACCCCCAGCGCAGTTTGAGCACGCCAAATTCTGCTTCTCTTCAACTAGTAAGTGCTAAGCATTTTAGAATGTTTTTCTTCAAACATTAAATGATGAACTGATATTAGTCAAGGACAAATTTCCATTATATCAATAGAAGACAGTGTTTTCACTTATCTGAGTGAAGTACAGTATGTATGAATAATGATTACACTGCTTTGCACTTCAGTCTAGGGATGAAGAGCAGATTCGAACACCTCCCTCTCACCTCATCCTATTTCTAGGCAAGAAAAATTGGGAAATTTCAGTTCACTCCAAATGAGTTAAGCTCCGGCCTGATATAGCTCAGCTTGTGTGCAATTCTTTGATCCTGCATGCTGTCACGAGCTAGGCCCATGTTCCCCTGGAAATGGAGTAACCCTTCAGGTACACCTGATCTAGGCAACAGCCTAGAGTCTCCAGTTACACTGGACAAAATATTACAAAACCAGCACACAGTGGATAGCAGAAAAAAACAACTTTTATTCTGTCCTTTTAACTAGACTCGGTTCAGGATATTTAAATTCCAAGAAAGCTATAGTACAAACAAAAATATACTTTTCTTTCTGTTGGTTCATGCAATGTACACTGAGGCTTTATTGCCCTGGTCTTTTTAGACCAGGCAGGTAAGTATAATTCACCAGAGCAGTGTTTCATGGAACTTTGCACTTCACAAAAACATAGGAGTTCTCCTGTAAGCAAACAAACAAATCTTTTCCACTTTGAAACTGGAAATCATGGCTACCTGCACTGCAGATGAGTACTGAGTATTTCCAGGCTCTGGGATAGCTTGACTTGGTAACCACAATGCAGGACCTTTTCCTAGATTGAAACAGTCTCAGTGCTTCCATAAACAAATGGTAAACAAGGTCAGGTATGTAAAGGAACAAAAGAAACAAAAACCATTTCAGCAGCTTCTAGGAAAAATGCAAACAGTTCTAGCACAATTTCTTTTCCTCTTAACTGGCTATCAGCTGTACAACTTAGAGGGGAAAAACCCCACAAAATTAACCCTCTTCCTTCTGTCTTCTGCAAAGGTCTCTGCCCTTTCCAGCACATCAATCCCCCCAAAAAGCTCAACAAAAAACAATGTTACTCCTTTTTACTTTAAGGACCCACCTCCATGCACTCAGTCTGTATTGCTGACTCCACTAGCCTCTCTGTTATGCCCATGTCCTCACCAGCTTCTGGACTTTCAGGGGCTTGAGGCAAGGATGGTCCTTCCTCTGCTATTTCCACCTCTTTGAATTAAGGCTCAGATGAATAGCTCTGCCCTTCATGTTCCTTCCTGGCTTCCTGATTCAGGTCTTGCTCTTTATGTGTGGCCAAGCCAGGCCCCCTGCACCTGGGAAGGGGGTTGGGGCTTGGCTCTCTGTGTTGCAGAGCACAGCTCTCCCTGTATTTCCTACACTGAGGCTGTTTTAAGGTGACAGACTTTCCCCTACAGGCAGTAAACCTTACTGGCTTTGCAATGTATTTACTTTGTGATAAGTTCCTCTGCCTGTTACTAGTGGACCAGTTTCTATCCTGCTCAGATTCACTGTCAAAAGAGTATTCAGCTGGCTCCAGAATGGATGTTTTTGTTTCTTTTTCCAGGGACAAAGACAGAGCTGGCACTGGGTTTGTCACAGTGCCAAGTGTTGAACAGTAACATCACTTTTCCTTCCCTCCTTCACTGCATCCCCTGGCATAAACCCTTTCCTCCAGCCCAGGCATTATCCCCCTTTTTTTCCTTTTCAACCTTCCCACTGGTACCATCTTATTTATTTATTCCATTTTCTATACTGTTCCCCCAGGGAAGTTCAGACCAGTTTACATGAATTTATTCAGGTACTCAAAGCATAATTCCCTGACTGACCCAGTGGGCTCACAGTCTATCTAATGTACCTGCCCAGGGTCACAAGGAGCAGCGTGGGCTTGTATGCACAACCTCAGGGTGCCTAGGCTGTATTTCCCTTATATCTTATTTTCCTGGATTGCTTCCAGTCAGCAAGAGGAATCTGTGAAGCAACACTCCTTACCTATTGCTGGCTGCTCCTCTGCTGGCTTTCTTCTGAAGCTAGAACTGCACAAGTTCCTATAATTTCATGTGATCCTAATGCACAGTTCAGCTTAAGAAGGAATTCAGCAGAGGAGGAGACAGCAGCAGCTATAGAATCTTGCTTTCTGACTCTGGCCTGGAGGATGTCATAACACCGGGACACTAGAGGGAAGGAATAGCAATACCTTTGGGTCAAGCAGCAGGATGAGAACCTGGGAAGCTCTTCTCCCGTGATAGACACTGAGGCCTCCTTCACTTTAAACACACATGCAATGTAAGAGCAGACTCAAGAGTGCTTCTCTTCTCCCTGTGGTTGCTAACATTCTCTTAAAAAACAAACAAATCTGCCACTGCCCCTCTCCTGCTTTACCCTTCTGCCCCCTTTTCCAATACAAAAAATTGCTTAGCGGGAAAAATAAGCATGGAGGAAACCAAACTTATCGAGTTTGAACCCACTAATTGCCAATATACAAAAATAAATAATAATAATTAATGGTATAGAGGGGCCCTCAGTATGAGGTCATAAGCTCAAAAAAATCTGATTCGCAGAACCCCCTCTATTGCTTAAATAATTCAGAAGCTAAAACCCAAAGTTTTAGCCGCACACCATCATCGGATGCCCCAAACTATGTGCTCATAAAATGTAATAACCTATATGGTGAACAGTAAAAAAAAATTGGTCACTTAGTGAACTTTATCAAGCTAGAAAGTATGTCCCCATCCTGAGAGCCAAGCTGACAGTGACATCGTTCATTAATGGTCATCAAAGAAAAATGTTAGTAAATTTTTCACTGTTAACCATATAGGTTATTACACTTTATGAGCACACAGTTTGGGGCATCCGATGATGGTATGCAGCTAAAACTTTGGGTTTTGGCTTCTGGATTATTTAAGCAATAGAGTGGGTTCTGCGAATCTGCTCTTTCAAGCTCATGACCTCACACTGAGGGCCCCTCCATACCATTAATAATTATTATTTATTTTTATATATTGGCAATTAGTGAGTTCAAGCTCAATAAGTTTTGTTTCCCCCGTGCCTGGTTTTCCCGCTAAACAATTTTTTGAATCTTCTTTGAAGTATCATTTTGCTTTTGTTGGGGTTTTTTTGTGATTCACCTTCTATACAGCCAAAAACTGCCCCCCCTCACCAATACAATCCATGCCCAGAGAGCCCAGTCCATATATACTCGTATTATAGTATAAATGCGTAAAAAGAGTTATATATAGGGTGAACATAGTACACTCAAGTGTATATATAGTGTGTATATATGGTGAATATATAGTGGGTAAATAATGTAAAAATATATGTAAATGTATTATAACAACACTACAGCAGCTCATGTATGGAAATCCACCACAGAAACACACTTAACTCTGTACTGTAAAACCATTACAGAAGCTCAAGGAAGGGTGGGTGGGAGGAAATAAATTTATGTATTTATGATGACAATAGAAAGAAATTCAAGTGATGTGTAAAAGTTTTAAATGATGTAATATTGTGTACTTGTAAGATGAAAAAATGAATAAAGAATTTGAAGAAAGAAAAAAAAACCCATGTAAACCGCTCTGAATGTGAACCTCAGTCATTAGTAGCGGTATAGAAGATTTCAATAAACAATATATGTCTACTAAAGATGCCCCAAAGAAATGATCTGTGACTCCTCAGAGGCAACATGTTCCTCAATCCCTAAAAAGAAATACCTATAAATCACCTTGAGCTCAGATAATAATGAACTCTAGAATGATACAGCTGACTTATCCTTACTCGAGATGTGCCACTGGGTATTTCCAAACTTGTCGTGGTGGCCCATCTAGTCAGATTTTCAGCTTATCCACAAAGAATATGTATGAAAAATGTGCTTACATTGAATACATGTGGATATGCTGAAAATCTGACTGGGAAGCAGAAAACAAAGCCTAATGAATATAATTAGATGTGTGCACTACAAGGTTTTTGTTTTCATACCTACCCTATCTGTGCTTGCAGATCTCCTATACAGAGGAGTAATCCTTGTCTCTCCTGCCCCATCACTGTTAGCTTTTAAAATGGTGCTGGCCAACCTGAGGTAGATGCCCTTTTCGTACATGACAAAATCCTGTCAGATTTGGAGGCTTATTTTTAAAGCACTTAGACACACAAAGTACCATAGTACCGGACTATGGTAGAAACCTTTTACCACGACTTTGTTAAAGGAGCCCTAAATATTTAAACTGATCCTCAAGTCCCACCAGCTGAAGACTCGGACCCCAGTGGCAGCACTCTGGCCCAGCAACGCTTGCACCCCATGCATACTAAGTTCTTGTGAATGAGCTGAGCGTGCACAAGAACTGAATATGTCCATGGTGCTGGCATTAGCAGCCAGTGGTGTAGCGAGCATAGGAGGCACCCGGGGCAGTGACCCCCCACCTGTACCCTCTTCTCTGCCCCCCCATACCACACATGCACCCTCCCACTCCCCCTGATAACTCTTTAAATCTTTGCCAGCACAAGCAGCTTCTCAAGCCTGCTGCTCGCACCAGCGTTAGCTTTCTCTCTGATATCACTTCCTGTTTTTGAAACAGAAATCCACCACCTGCCCTTCCCTTTGCCCCTCCCCATCTTTGTCCCACCCCCTGGATCAGCTTTTCAGTAGGTAAACAACAGAATGTTATGTTGAACACATTTTATGTTCTGACCTGAAGTCTGAGCAATCTTCATAATCCTAATAGCTGTCCTAACTTTATGATTCTCTCCTGTCCTGGCCCTACCTTTGTTCTCTATCATAAGCGAAATTCACCATTTTCTAGCCACACCCCACCATCAATTTAAATATTCTTACCATCATTTCTGCTGCTCCAGGCTGCTATTACTACCCTCTGCCCTCACAGAATACCTGTGATCTTACTACTTCCTCTCCCTACCCCACTTACCTTTTACTGCAGGTGAATCAGCTTGAGAAGGGATGCAGAGCCAGGTAGAGTCTGAGCATACTCGTTTCTCAAGCCTCACCTCTTGTTTGGAAAGGACTCTGAGATGTGCACAGGAGAGATTCATAATACAGAATAGAATCAGAACAAGAAGGAGGGAACTTAGTAGGTTAACGAAGACTAAGCTCAGCTATACTAGATTAAGAAAAAGCTAAAAATATCTGGAATAAGAGATGGAAATACACTCAATTCAAGGTTTCCCGTATCTATATAGATCCTGAGTTGTTGGCAGATTTTGTGCTAAAGATAACAAATAATCAAACAGAAAAGAAATACGTCTTGGTATAAAGAGTTGATATCAGCAGGTTGTTTCAGAGTTGGGACACAGCATTATGAGAGGAAAGGAGTTTGTTTATGGATTGCAATGCTACTATCCCATATAGGGATTTCCTATAGGAACTTGTCCTTCATTTAATGTATAATACTGATCTAGATTTATTCTATAGTTACAGTTGAGTACAAGTATTCTGAATGGGAATTTGAAGTGAGGTAAGATATAATAAATAGATCCATAAAATGTAATTGAAATCTTGAAGGCATTTACTAAAATGATAAGTTTAATATATATTTATTTATGTATACATTTATTAATTGGAGTATATGAAATATTTATTGAATGATTTATATATGAGTTTATATTTCATTTAAGGGATCCCATAAGATTTTGTAAAGATATTATATAATAAGTACTTTCCATGAATCAATTATTATAACTAAATTATAAGATGATAAAATATTGAATTATTTAATACAATAAATGAGAGTAAGTAATAAAATGACAATAAGAATTAATTAAGAAAATGAAACTAATATTGATATTTCATGGAAGGAGGATGGAATAAAGTATTTAGGAATTAGGATTAAAAATACACTGAAAGACACAATGAAAGAGAATGAAAAATTTTAATTACAGAAGGTAACAGAAATGTGTGAGCAATGGAATCCTTTACATCTTTCTTGATGGGGGAGAGTTCAAACTGTCAAAATGATGATATTGCCTGTGGTTTGTTATCAAATTGGTAGGATACCAGTTTTTTTTTTTCAGGGGTCCTTTTATAAAAAATTAAATCACATTCTTACATAAGAACATAAGAACATAAGCGTTGCCTCTGCCGGGTCAGACCAGGGGTCCATCGTGCCCGGCAGTCCGCTCCCGCGGCGGCCCCCCAGGTCCATGACCTGAAAGTGTTCCCTACCTAACCTGAAATATCCATACCCTATTCGCTCAATGTCCTGTACGGTAAACCTCTATCTGTACCCTGTTTGGCTGGGTAAAATCCCTAGAATCGCTTTGGTATCTTTACAAAAGCCAATTGCGGAGGGTGGAGTAAATGTTCCCAATTTTTATAGGTATCATCAAGCCTATATTTTGTGCCAGGGTATGTATTGGGTCCTCCCAGAGCTCATTGACAATATCCCAGACTGGTTGTGGTTGGAATGGCGACTCATGTTTCCTCTACGTTTATGTCATGTTCTCAGCATCAAAATGCCTAGATTGTATAAAGAAAACAGAACATTAATGGATACATGGAAAACTTTACAATATATCAGTAATTTAACATCTATTCCAATCTATAAATCGCCGAATCAAACTATATGGTTAAACTCCAAGATTCAAATTGGTGGATTTAAGGTCATCTGGAAGCATTGGATGATAGCAGGTATACGGATTTTAGGTGATATTATTTCAAATGGTAAACTGCTTGATTTTTCACAGCTGCAACATAAATATGGTCTTAATAAATCACAAATCTTTAGATGTTTGCAACTGAAGCAGTCCATTGAGGCAGGGTTCCCTGAATGGAAAAATCTTAATACGCAATATAGTTTGGAATTTTTATGCTTTCAGGTGGACTTTCTGAGACACCAGGCTGCACAGTGGTATAAATGGATTTGTAAATAAAAAGCCAATAACTGGTCCTAGAGATATTAGGAGCATTAAGATTAAGCATCAAATTTCTGCTTCTCAATGGCCACAAATTTGGTCTTGGAGGATGAGATGTACAGTGTCCGCATCTATGAGACAAACTTGTTTTTTTTTCTCTTTACATAGAGCATTTTGGACCCCAGTTAGATTACAAAAGTTAAATAGCTCTAAGTCTAATAGATGTTAGCATTGTCATCTTGAGGTAGGGACTCTAGATCACTTATTATACTATTGTCCCTTTATCTTGGACTTTTGGAAATCAATTTGGGGCCAAATAAATTGTTTATTGGAGAATCCTGTGGTAGAAAATGAGACGGTGGTTACCCGCCAAAACGGTGACCAAAAAAAAAGGTCACTGCGAGATCGGGGACAAGGCCATTCACCACCCCGTGGAGCGGTGAATAGTTAGCACGCGCAGTGAACAGCATTCGATCTGCAGCCTCTTCTCTCCCGCCAGCTGTCCAGGCCATGCATTTCCCTCCCTCCCTCCTTTTCCCTTACCTTCTCTTGTTGAAACTGGCGATTTCTATAAGACTATGTGCTGTATTACAGCCGAAGCCTTGAAGTTGCGTCACGTTGCCTGCTGGAAAAGTCTCCTCAGACGCAACTTCCTGTTTCCAGTTGCATTGGAGGAGACTTTTCTAGCAGGCGATCCAATGCAACTTCAAGGCTCTTGCTGTAATACAGCGCATAGCCTTATAGAAATCGCCAGTTTCAACAAGAGAAGGTAAGGGAAAAGGAGGGAGGGAGGGAAATCCACAGCTGGCCGGCAGGAGGGAGCAGTTGGACCACGTGAAGGGTGCTGAGAGTGGGGGGATGGAGAGGAGAAGACGCTGAAGATGGGGATGGGGCGGTGAAAGGGACAGCGGGGACGGTGATGGGGCGGTGAAGGGGACGGCAGAGAGGGGATGGGGCGGTGAAGGGGACGGCAGGGATGGGTGGTGAAGAGGATGGTGGTCCGGGGACAGAATTTTTCCCTGTGTCATTCTCTATCTTGAGGCTTTATCATATGATACGATTCTATTTGGTATGTCAATGAGAACAAAGAGCCAAATTTCATCAAATAATAATAATTTTTTATTGATTATGATAGGAGTTGCCATACAACATATTACAAGTAATTGGAAGAATTGGAGTAAACTTAATTATAATTTCTGGTGGAATTCGTTGTGTCACATTTATAAAATGGAAAGAACAATAGCTATACAAAAGGGGAATTATAATAAATTTAAAGAGATCTGGAGGCCATTGATAAATTATTGTAATGAATAGATACCATTTTCCATTATAAGTACAATTGTAAATGTGGGGATTGGTGAGGGTTCTAAATTTTATTAATTGTTTAGATCACTAAAAAAGAAAATTTATATGACAAATTTGATTGAATTAGTTAAGGGAAGGGTGTGAGAGAAGGGAGTAAACTTTATTTATTATCAAGGTTTAGGTTTGAAGGTTCTCCTTTAGTAACAAGGGGAGGATTTTCTAGAGCCGAACAAATAGTTTCAGTATTCATTTCCTATTTTATAGTCAAAGGCGGATTCTGCCACTTGTTCCTGCCACTGATTGAAGGACCATAAGACTGTTTATGATCATTTCTGCCCCTTTCTGGTAAAGGCCAGAAGATGACCTCTGCCCAATACCAGTCAGTCTGTCTTCTACTGAGGTCGGAGTAGAAGTATTATTTTATTGGTTTGAAGAATTGAGAATCCAAGCAAACATCTCCACTGCTGAATTCTCATGGACCTTACATTTACTATATACCTAGAAGATTGAGAGTAAATATAGGAGAGGAAGATGGTTTAGACCATAATGACTTATCCAACTTCCTAGAGTCATCATAACTTGTGCTAATTTGTTAGTGTCACTTCAGTCTGAGATGTAGAAAAAAAATCTATCTTAAAACTATTTTTTTGCCAAGAAATGTTTCTTTTTTTAGCAGAGGAGGAACTTTTTCCACATGCAGTCAGGCCTATATATATACTTTATTGCTGGAAGTCTTTCTTTGATCTGGGGCCTAGAGTCTTAGCTTTAGGGATCTCAATTTTCCTTAAATACCCTTGTAAATCGCTGCTTATATTTAAAGAGAATCATTATATCTTTCTGATCCTATTCAGTTAGAGAATTTTCTTGCATGGAAATCCTAAACAGGTGACAACCAGTGGGGTTTTTTTCCCTTGTGGATGTGTATTCCCATTGTTAAACGAAGACTACATGTTGTAGATTTTTGACCCACCAAGCCACGCACTTCATTCTGCACCCTTGAAATCGCTACATGATGTGGCTGTCCATGTATAAAATAGCAACCTTCTGGAGCAGCAATTTTCAAGTGTAGATGTTTCTAAAATAAACTAAATATGACAACCAGTGCAGATCTCAAGAGTTTTTCAGTTCGCCACACTTTTATTTAGTCAACAGGAACTTGTGTGCCATAAAACTGAACAGCAAGGATGAGGTGAGAGAAAGAGAGGGTAGAAGCATGGTAGTACTGCCATGAATCAGATTCAAAGAAAACATTTATTTTAAAATAGTCAAAGAAAATTGTAGCAGGATGCCAAATATGCCTTCCTGTACAGTTACAGGAGGATGATTCTGAATCTCTGCTTCAGTTTAATGCCACTCCAATGAAAGAGTGATCCATCAGTATAATTAAAGCCTTGGAGGGGAATAATCAAAAACAATGTCTAAGTCCCCTTATGGTTTAAGGCCCTAGGCGTACAAAGTAGGTACCTGTATGGTCAGCAGTTTAATTGCCCAGATCACCACTATGTGTATGCATACAACACATTCCCAACCAAAAAATCACCCCCAAATCCCAAATGTTCAAAACAAGACCTTTTAGGTGAAGGAGGGGCCAGAACTTATAGCTGTTTTGATTTCATTTAAGTCAATACGTATAAGTTACATCTGGCAACCTGCCAAACTTTTTTGATTAGGCTGCCACACGACTAAGTCTAGGTGAGGCCACCTCCCGCCCTATCCACTCCTCCAAAAATGCCCCTTTTTGCTCTGGGCGTACAGAGGCAGTGAAAAGGCCTAAGCTGGTTTTAGATACATCTAAAACCAGTTTTGATTATTGATACAACCTGTCTTTTTGATCGTCCAAGTACTGACTTAGGCCGTTTTTTGGCCTTTTTTTTTAATGAGCACCTTGGCATTTAGAGGAAAGTGTAAGATCTATAGGTAAGGGTGAGGTTTGGGCTCAGTGAGGAAGATCAACAACTACACAGGGTGAGTCTCCATTTTGGGGCTCATTTCCTGCTCTAGGGGCTAAAGGGAAAAGGAGAGAACGTAGGAGTTGCCAGTCTAGTCCACAGCTGTTCCCTGGAACTTACGGAGATAGAGAGGTCAATTCCCACTTGAGAATAAGAATCATAGGTTGCCTTCTTAGTGCACTGTACCCTGAAGAGAATCGAAGGTAGAAAATTTGAGGACTAATATTTTGGGCTCTACTCATAAGTCATTGATTAATAGTGAATTAAAAAGTCCAGAAATTCTGGTGGACAGAATTTGGAACTTTTATGAACCTGCAACATATCAAGATGTTCAGAAGTTATTTAAGAAATATGTCAAATCACATTGTATGTTAGATATATGTCCTCCTCAAATATTTCAAATTTTTCCCCCTAGTTTTTTTAATGACCCTTACATACTAGCTAAATTAGGAATTGCAAATAGGAAAAATTGATGTTTCATTCAGTAATATTATTTTAACCCCTATACTAAAAAAATTCAAATTGGAAAGTACAGGATATTACAAATTATAGGCATTTTGCAACTATTCCATTGTCTACAAAACTTATGGAAGGTTGGTGTACAACCAAATTAACTGAATATTTAGAACATTATAGCTTGCTCCACCCATTCAATTTGACTTTGGAGCAGATTATAGTACGGAAACATTGCTTTGCTTTTTAGTAACTAGAGGCAGATCTATTTTGAGTTTAGGCCAAACTGCAATACTTATTCAATTTGGTCTCTCAAGTTCATTTGATCTTGTTGATCATAAACTATTATTACAGATCTTATAGGTTTTGGGTTTGGAAGGCACAGTATTAAATTGGATTAAAGGATTTTTATCTCATAGATCATACAGGGTTAAAATGAATGGTTGTTTATCGACTAGCTGGTCATTGGATTGTGGTGTACCTCAGGGCTCTTCCTCATCCCCAATATTGTTTAATATTATGATGCACTCGTTGGGTTTAGAACCTGAAAGATATAATGTTTCCAGTTATATTTATGCTGATGATATCAACATTCTTTTACCTTTCAATAGTAAGGATTCTGATTGGAAGATGCTGAAATGCTTGCTCACTACAGTTGAACAATAGATTATTGCTCATAAATTGAAGATAAATACAGAAAAAAACAAAATTTCTTTGGTTGGACCCGGCAGGTTTGGCTAGATCAGATTTTTTGTCTTCTTTATGTCCAATGGTTATAAGTTTGAAATGCAAACTAGAGTATTGTGAGTTCAACTAGATAATGTTAACAGGTTAATTTAGTGTGTAAAAAGGTTTTGGGGCTTTTAAGGAAATTAAGATTAGTCAGAAAATATTTTGATATTTCAGCATTTTCACTAGTGATTCAGTCATTAATTCTTTCGCAATTGGATAGTTTATCCTGGGTATACTACAAGACTCCTAAAGAGATTACAAACTGTTCAAAATACGGCAGTTAGAGTTATATTCTCAATTTCCAAATATGAAAGGATTACACCTTACTTTTGTTCAAATACATTGGTTACCAATTTTTGCTAGGACAACTTATAAGCACTGGGGCTCATAATCTAAAGAGAAAAACATCCCAAAACCGGCCTAAGTTGAAACATGGACGAACATTGTCAAAATACGTCCAAGTACCGATAATGAAAATGTGTTTTGGACGTATTTCTAAACGACCTAGGCCTTCATAGTGCCGCTAAAAGGGGCGTTTCAGGAGGAGTGTTGAGGGCGGGAGATGGGCAGGACATGGACCGGCTTAGACTTAGTCGTACAGCATGTATAACCGAAAGTTATACAGCCCAGCATAGACAAAACTTGGACGTTGTGACTTAGACCATTTAAAACATGGTCTAAGTCACAAAAGCCCACCTAGAGTCACCAGATAAGCACTGCAAACACATAAAACAGACCCCCCACACACTACCCCAGTGATCAACAACCCCCCAACCCCCCAAAAATCATAATCACACCTTTACAATTCAGCTTCCAGACCATCATCACCTGGCAGCCTGGCATAGGAAAGCCTAGTTGTCCAGCACAGAGGTGGCTTAAGCCGTCTTGGGGGTGGGTTAGGGACTCATGGAGGACCCATGCCCATAAGCCCCTGTAATTACTGTATTGATACTTAAACATGTGCACTCCCCTATACACCCCCAAAACCCTTTTTTACTAGCATATAAGTGGCTCCTGCAGCCATAAGGGCTATTGGGGTGGTAGATAAGTGGGTTTAGGGCAGTGGTTCCCAACCCTGTCCTGGAGGACCACCAGCCAATTGGGTTTTCAGGCTAGCCCTAATGAATATGCATGGAGCAGATTTGCATGCCTCTCACTTCCATTATATGAAAATCTCTCTCATGCATATTCATTAGGGCTAGCCTGAAAACCCAATTGGCCTGGTGGTCCTCTAGCACAGGGTTGGGAACCACTGGACTAGAGGATTCTGGAGGTGGTTTGGGGGGCTCACCATGACCTATAAGGGAGCTGTAGTGAGGAGAAGACATGGCACCCTTTTTGTGAAGTTCACAGCAGTGCCCTTTAAGGTACCCCACTATTAGGTGCCATGTCTGTGTGTTCAGTCCATCACTTTGCAGACCCCTCCCACGTCCACAGGGCTTGTTCTAAGCATTTTTGACTTGGACGAAAAGTTGGACGAAAATGTAGTATAAAGACGGGACGATATAGCAACTTGGATGATCAGATCGGCAGAAAGTATAATTAGACGATTTTCGAAAGAAAAAAAATTTTGGATGTATTTTTCGAAAATGTGTCCTAGGCTGTTTTTTACTTTGGACGACTTGCAACTTAGACGAAAATGGACTTAGATGTTCCTTTCGATTATGCCCCTCCACGTGTATTGGTTTTTAATATTTTAGATAGCCTAGCTCCTCCTTATTTGCTGGATTTAGTTTTGCTAATGATTGGTAGATAGGGTCATATACAACTAAATCAATTCTGTTTTCAATTTCCATCGCCTAGTGCTTCTTTTAGTTATCAAGCTCCGACTATTTGGAATAAACTTCCTCTCACTGTTAGATCAGAAACTAATTATTTAATTTTTAGAAAGCTTTTAAAAACAGTTTTATTTAAGAAATTTTTGAACTGATTGTTTTTATGATTTGTTCAATAGTGCCTGTTTAACCGGGTTTGTTTCCGGTTATCTGCTATATTGTAATCCGCCTGGAACTCATAAGGGATATGGCGGAATATAAAATGCTTTGTAATGTAATGAAATGTAATCATTGGGGAGATCTGGTCCTGCCTTCACAAGAAAAAGAGAGCGAAGGTACTGATGGCTACAATTCTAACAGTAAAAGGATTAGAAGCTGAAGAGACGTGGATGCTGAAGCCCTGTATGAGATAGGAGTTAGGTCCCAAGTTCTGGGTATACCTTGATCTGCCTAAATCCAAGAGAAGGTAACACAGAGCCATAAGTTATATACAGTGTGGAGAGGTACAATTAAATCACAGAACAACAAAACTACATAACAGAAGTGAAACCCCAGGGCCAAGACTATTCCCTAGATCAGTGGTCTCCATTAATTTTTAAGCAGGAGTTACTTTGGATCCAACTGATCTGAAAGAGAGCCACCCAACTATCTTCCCATGCAAGACTGTGACACTGCTGACCAGTGTGTGTCAATGGCATCTATCTACCAGCTTGTCTTCAAACTTTTTATTGTGTAAATACTGAAGAAGGTAGGTATTCCCATCTACTGAGAATGTCTTCTCCTTCAAGCATGTGGCTTTTCCTCCCATCCACTTTCATTTTTCTGTCATGAGCTTGGGTAGAGAGGCCAAGAGAAGCAGAAAAATACTAGTGTGTGGTGCAGTGGTTAGAACTACAGCCCCAGCACCCTAGGGTTGTGGGTTCAAATCCTACACTACTCCTTGTGACCCTGGGCAAGTCACTTAATCTCCCAGGGCTCCAGGTACATTAGAGAGTGTGAGCCCGCCTGGACAGATAGGGAAAAATGCTTTGAGTACCTGAATAATTTGTAATCCACATAGAATTGTAGGATATGTGGAATATAAATAATAATAATAAAAAAATAGGACTAGGGGGCATGCAATGAAACTCCTAAGTACAGTAGTAGATGTAAAACAAGCCAGAGAAAATATTTCTTTACTCAACAAGTAATTAAACTCTGGAATTCTTTGCCGGAGAATGTAGTGAAAGCAGTTACCTTAGCAGGGTTAAAAAAGGTTTGGATAATTTCCTAAAAGAGAATTCCATAAGCCATTACTAAGGTGACTTGGGGAAATCCACTCCTTATTCCTCAAATAAGCAGCACAAGATCTTTTTTTTTCTCCTTGGGATCTTGCCAGGTACTTGTGACCTGGGTTGGTCACTGTTGGAAACAGGATACTGGGCTTGATGGATCTTTGGTCTGTCCCAGTTTGGCAACTCTCAGCCAGAATGGTGAGGCCAGCCCCAGAGGACTTCAGAACAGAGATTAGATAAAGAGGAGAGTGGCTGTTAACCGTCTTGATAGCAGAGCAGAGGGGTGCAGCGAAAGACTAAAGAGATGCCTCAATACCTACTAAAACTTGGAACATCTTTTATACTTTCTGCAAATACTTTACCTTATTTGTATGGATTGTTTTGCCTGTCCCCAGCCTGCTACCACCAGATCCGCCCACAGACATAAACTATCCTTCCCCTCTCTACACGGTATTCTCTACGCAGGCAAACTGGGAAAGTCCCTCCTCTCCAAAATCACGGGCCTTTGGAACGATCTCACTATCCCGCTGCGGAACCTGGGCTCCCTCCAATTATTCCGCAAACAATTGAAAACATGGCTCTTTTCTAACATATAATCATTTTTTCTAACATAAGATCATTTCTTCTCCTGTTTATATTCCCTCTATTCATATACTCTTGTAAATTTTTCTCCTCTCTTCTTATATGTTTAAGCTTTGTAAACCATGCCGAGCTCCACTTCCGTGGAGATGATGCGGTATATAAACTTAAGGCTTAGTTTAGTTTAGTTTAGTTTATTGCTTTTCAAACCCTTGTTGACTTTGGCACCTGAGAAGTATTAAATAACTCAGGGGTTTTTTTTCTTACCTACAGCAGCCTTCTTTTATTTTTTTAAAGAGTAATTTCATTTCCTGCCAGAGACTTTGATCTAAGTGAATACTCAATCTTCAGGGACCTGTTCACTAATCTATAAACTTGGAAGAAGGATTTTGAGGAGTTTTGTGTTTTAGCTGCTGACGGTATTAAAATTGCCTTTGTGTATCCACCTCCAGGATCACTGTCCGCCCAACTTGCTTGCTTCAGGGAAGACATTTTGATAACTTTTTGGACATCTTCTTTGTACTCGTACGCTGCTTCTTTAAACAAAGTTGCAGACTATTCTATTACGTTGTCCATATTGCAAAATGGTGTGTACTGCTGAATATCCCCTGAGGCACATTTCAGAATGTTGATTCCAATCTGAATTTCAAATCTTGGTCTGAAAAATGCAAGGTGCAGTGTTCCTTCTTAGAGCCATACTTCGCCAGTGTTGTACTTCAGTGGTGTTCAGAAATTGGGGCTTGAAGCATTACTAGAGTATATGAAGTCATAAATAGGGTCGAATCATATGTAGCATTTCTATTTTTGCAGCAGTAAGAGCAAGCAAAAAATGTGGGCAATCTTGTATGCTCTGGCTTCCTGTTTGCTAATGCTTTGCATTGGTATGCAAACTTCCTGAGTCAGGAAGTGTTGCGGTGGCTTCCAATTTATGTTCAGGGGGTATGGTTTTTGCTTTTTTAGATTCCCCTGAAAACCACTTCTGCCTTTGTTAAACTTAATAGCACAGAGGTTTCATTTCCTGTAGCCGCCATTTTGTCTGCTGCCCGATTTGTACTCGTGTAGCCCTGCATCTTTAAAAGGTACGTTTTAAAAAGTGATTTGCTTTCCCTGTCACTGGATATTTGTTGATGCTGAGCTCATGATTTGGACTAGATAAAGTAGTTCCTAATGGTAGTATCAACTGCTGCGAGGTCTTCCTTTTTCTCATCTTTTTTTAGATGGGGATTTAATGCAAAACTGTGTTTAGTTTTCTTAACTTGCCTTTTTTTGTCCTGCTCTGTTCGTGGTTTTCACATTTTATGCTTGCAGTCTGGACAGTTGCAAATGCAGAATGCAAACCTGTGACAGTCTGGAGACCATAAATGAGTGCTTTTGTAATCTGGACAGAGGCAGAGCAAGCAGTCTGTTTAATTTTTAGATACCATTTCTTCATTAGGCAAAGTGAGCATGAGAGATGTCAATGCCCAAATTATTCTACACAGCTCAAAGACAATGTTTGTTTCAATAGGATAATTTCTATTCTCATCTGCCCAATGTGTTATCAAACAAGATAGGCAGACAATAGGGCAAATTGGTCAAATTAATTGGAACTTACCTGTTATCATGGACTATATCACTAAGTTACTACAATAAAATGTAGCTTCTATTGGAAATTGTGTCAAACTCTCTTGTTTCCAATTTTAGCAGGTGGCTTTTGACTTCATTGCCCTGAGTAGGTATATTATATTTCTGTTTTTAAGCATACTTGCTTTTATAGATCATACAGAAAAAGAACATTTATGGAGTTAAACATGACATTATTGTTTTAACAGAGATGAGCATAGAGGACAGGAAGTCCAGAGTGATGCCTCCCTCAGCAATGGGATGACATATTTGTCATCCCATGTCTACTATGCTACAGATTCACATGCTATGTGCACTACACAATATTTACCATATTATGGCCACTGCACTAGGTTCTAAAATGTTAAGTACCATACTGCCATGTCATACTAGGTTAGCTAAGTTCGTATACTATATTTGCCATGTTATGTTTATATATAGTTTCCAAGTTTATTTAGGATTTGATGAATCGCTTAATCAAACTTCAAAGCGATGTACATAGCTAAAATTCATACAACTTTCGGGGGGAGAAACATACCACATTTAACCATAAACAAGACTTACGCATAAGGAGGAAAGAGAGGAAGAAATACATATTTTGAAGAAAATAAGACAAAAAGGGAATGGGCAGAAGGAAGGGTAACAATAAATAAATAATATACTGTATACTAGTGTTTAAGCCCGTTACATTAACAGGTGCTAGAATATATGTCTGTCTGTTTTTCTTTCTTTCTGTCTCTCTCCCTGCCCGCTGTCTGTCTTTTTTTCTGTCTGTCATAAGGACATAAGTAATGCCTCTGCTGGGTCAGACCAGAGGTCCATCGCACCCAGCAGTCCACTCACGCGGCGGCCCATCAGGTTCAGGACCTATATGTTAATCCTCTAGTTATACCCTTCTATTCCCTTTTCCTTCAGTAAATCATCTAATCCCGTCTTGAAACCCAATAGCGTACTCTGTCCTATCACATCCTCTGGAAGCGCATTCCAGGTGTCCACCACCCTTTGGGTGAAGAAGAACTTCCTAGCATTGGTTCTGAATCTGTCCCCTCACAATTTTTCCGAATGCCCTCTCATTCTTGTAGTTTTCGAAAGTTTGAAGAGTCTGTCCCTCTCCACCCTCTCCATGCCTCTCTCTCTCCCTGGCCCTCTGTCTGTCTGTCTTTCTTTCTCTCCCTGGCCCTCTGTCTGTCTGTCTTTCTTTCTGTCTGTCTGTCTCTCTCCCTAGCCCCCTGTCTGTCTGTGTTTCTCCCTGGCCCTCTGTCTGTCACTGTTTGTCTTTCTTTCTGTCTGTCTTTCTCCCTGGCCCGCTGTCTGTCTTTCTTTCTGTCTGTCTTTCTCCCTGGCCCGCTGTCTGTCGCTGTCTGTCTTTCTTTCTGTCTGTCTGTCTTTCTCCATGGCCCGCTGTCTGTCTTTCTTTCTGTCTTGTCTTTCTCCTTGGCCCGCTGTTTGTCTTTCTTTCTGTCTTGTCTTTCTCCATGGCCCGCTGTCTGTCTTTCTTTCTGTCTTGTCTTTCTCCTTGGCCCGCTGTTTGTCTTTCTTTCTGTCTTGTCTTTCTCCTTGGCCCGCTGTTTGTCTCCTTTTCTGTCTGTCTCCCTGACCTCCCTGTCTTTCTTTCTGCCGGTCTCTCCCTGGCTCCCTGTCTGTCTCTCTCCCTGGCCCCCTGTCTGTCTCTCTCCATGGCCCCTGTCTGTCTGTCTCTCTCCCTGGCCCCCTGTCTGTCTTTATTTCTGCCGGTCTCTCTCCATGGCCCCATGTCTGTCTCTCTCTTTCTGCCGGTCTCTCTCCATGGCCCCATGTCTGTCTCTCTTTCTGCCGGTCTCTCTCCCTGGCCCCATGTCTGTCTCTCTCTTTCTGCTGGTCTCTCTCTCCCTGGCCCCCTGTCTGTCTCTCTTTCTGCCAGTCTCTCTCCCTGGCCCCCTGTCTGCCGGTTTCTCTCCCTGGCTCCCTGTCTGTCTCTCTCCCTGGCCCCCTGTCTGTCTGTCTGTCTCTCTTCCTGACCCCCTGTCTATCTGTCTCTCTCCCTGGCCCCCTGTCTTTCTGTGTGTCTGTCTTTCGTTCTCGGGAGCTGAGACGCTTCAGCTCCAGTCCCCTTCTCCCACCTACCCTTAAATCACTCCTTTTGCCTCCTCCCCAGCCTGAACAACCGCCAACCTCAGTCCGGATGCTGAGCATCGGTATGCCTACTTCCGTTATTTTTGTGCTCTCCTTGGTCCTATTAGATCAGGGGTGTCCAATGTCAGTCCTTGAGGGCCGCAGTCCAGTCGGATTTTCAGGATTTCCCCAATGAATATACATGAGGTCTATTTGCATGCACTGCTTTCATTGTATGCTAATAGAACTCATGCATATTCATTGGGGAAATCCTGAAAACCCGACTGGATTGCGGCCCTCGAGGACCGACATTGGACACCCCTGTATTAGATGGAGTGAGTGTGGGAGGGGGGAGTTACCGCCATGGTTGCCGCCTTCGTGTGTCTGTGCTTAAGGTGCCTCCGCATGTGCAGTAGAAGGAGCCAGCGTCGCCAAGAGAGGGCAATGGGGAAACCGCTGCTGGCTCCTTCTACTGCGCATGTGTGACATGGAGGCAGAGATCACGCAGTTTGAAGTGCGTATGCACGCTAAGGGTTTTATTATGATAGATAGTACTATGTTCACCATGTATAATACATTGTCTGCCATGCTCTGTTTGTCATGCTAAGCTTGTATATATAAGACTATGTTTGCCATGCTAAGCTGCCATCCTACTGTATGTTTTCTTATACAGTGTTCGTCATCCTATATTACATCATTCCATGTTTATCATGTTATATTTTATCATGCTTTGCTATGTATGTAAACTTGTAACCCGTTCTGAGCTCTCCTGGGAAGACTATATAAAAACAAATAAATATTATTCATGCCCCTTAAATAGCATTATAAACCAAAACTATTTGGGAAAATAAATTCTATTCTATTACAAATATTTATTTATTTGGATTAGCTTACTGTATATACTCGAAAATAAATCGATCTGAATATACGTCGGGTGGCTTAATATTCAAGTGACCTCCCCTGCCAGACTCTACACCCAGCCCCCTTCCCTCCATCCCTTGTCAGGCTCTGCACCCAGCCCCCTCCCTGCCAGTCTCGTGAGAACTGACAGCCGCTATTCAGGAAGCGGTGCGGGCCCAGGCAGGAGCGCAAAAAGCTCGCTTTTGCCTTCTGCGCCGCTGGCCCTGACATAATGAAGACTCAGGAAGCAGCTGTCCAGCAAGGGAGGGGCAGGAGCACGGAAAGCTTGCTCCTGCCGATATACCTCTGGACCACCACAATTTAAAGGTACCCCTGGGGGGGGGGTATATTCGCTCCATAAGACGCACCTTTATTTCCATCCACTTTTGAGGGGAGAAAAGTGCGTCTTATGGAGTGAAAAATACGGTACATTAGGCCAAGAAAACCCTGGCTTAATATACTGGCACCTAACATTTCCCCCCCTTCCCCCCCCCACTTTTACTAAACCGCGATAGCGGTTATTAGTGCAGGGAGCCCCGCTAAATGCTCTGCACTGTTCCCGACACTCATAGAGTTCCTTTGAACGTTGGGAGCAGCGCAGAGCATTCAGCGCAGCTTCCTGCGCTAATATCCGCTATCATGGTTTAGTAAAAAGGGAGGAATATGACATGTACTCGTGCCTAAGTTGATTTAGGTGTGATTCTACAAAGAGTGCCTAACTTTAAATGACATGAGGTAGGTGGTGCCATTTATAAAATCTAACCCAAAATGGCCAAAATGTTGAAGAATATTTTTTTTATAGTGAAAATTTATTTCTCTTTTTTTTTTTTTTTTTTAAGTTAGTCATTTTTATTTGTGAAATAAAAAAGGTTTCCCATGATGGCAACCCCTCCCCCCTGAATAATTTGATTGAGATTGAAGAGCTTAACTGATGAAAAATACAAACAATAAGCTATTATAGAAACGTAGAAACATGATGAATAAAGGTGAATAACTAGATCTGCAGCGTGTAGTATTGCCTTTACCACAGATGTTAACACATGAAGGCTTCCTAGAGCCTTACAAATTTTTATAGGACTTTAAGATCAATGACAGTAATGAATTGCTGAAGGTTAACCAGCAAGTGGTAGAGAAGATGGACAGGGGAATAGAACTAGAGTTAGATTCACAGCTCTGCTCCAACCACTTGTCAACCTGGCCTCAAAGCGCATGCATGTACAACAAGTTTTCTAGGTCAGATTCCCAAAACAGAATAGTAAAGCTCAGATCATTAATTTTTATGTATTTTAAACCTTCGTACATTGCAGCCTCCGTTCTATGACGTGGTGGAGCCTGTGGATTTTGAAGGCTTACTGATGACACAGCTAAATAACCTGGACTCAGAACTTTTGCAAGACCTTGGTGACTTCCCAGAAGATGATTTGGACATTGTCCTCACCTCCAAAGAATGCCGGACCCTGCAGCCTTCTGTACCCGAGGAATGGTAAGGATTACATTTAGCAAAATGTCCTCCACTTTAACTTCTGGGAGATTAAAAAAAAATCATTGTTTTGAGTATGAACATTCTATATGCATGAATTAATTTTTGATCTCTGTTGTGAATGCCATTTATCAACCAAAAATCTAATTATGTCTTAAATTACGGCTTAAAAATGTATGCAAAAAAATTTGAAAAAGATAAATAAAAAACACGCATGATCGCCAACAGCCCTCGCTTCTGGTCAGCTTTGACGCAGAAAAAGCCTTTGACCGGGTGCGTTGGGACTTTTTATTTGCCACTCTGGCCAAGTATGGGTTTGCGGGCCGTTTTGTTTCGGCGTTGAGGGCCTTATATGCTTCTTCATCAGCGGCCCTTATGGTGAACGGTTGCAGCTCTTCGTTGTTTGCTATCTCCCGCGGAACGAGACAGGGGTGTCCTTTGTCCCCGCTTTTGTTTATTCTTACTCTGGATCCCCTGTTGCGTGCGATCCATTTGACTCCTGAGGTGCAGGGGGTCCCTTTTGGTTCTCGTTGTTTTAAGGTGGCGGCTTTTGCGGATGATTTGTTTGTTCATCTAACGGACCCGCAGAGCTCGTTGCCGGCGTTATTGGAAACGATTCAGGAGTATGGGGATTTTGCGGGTCTTCGCCTGAACTTGGGGAAGTCGGAGGCTTTGTCTACTTTGCCGGCCTTGCGGAATAACTGGGGGTTTCGTTTCCGTTGCGTTGGGTGACGGATTCTTTTTGTTATCTTGGGATTGGGCTCCCGGCGTCTCTTGGTCGTCTTTATTCTCTTAATGTCAGGGCGCTTTTGGATCGCACGTCGCAGCAGTTAGCTCGTTGGAGAGATCTCCCCCTTTCCTTGTTGGGGCGCGTGGCGGTGATTCGCATGGTCATTTTCCCCCAGTGGCTTTATGTGCTCCGGATCCTCCCGCTGCGCCTTCTTAAGAAAGACTTGCGGATCCTGCGACGCGTTTTGGCTCGGTTTTGTTGGCATGGGAGGAAACCTCGGTTGCGTTATGATCTGCTGGTGGGGGGGTGGCAGCAGGGTGGTTTGGGCATCCAGCATTTTGGTTTGTATAATTTAGCTTGTCTTTTGCGGCACCTTAAAGATTGGTTGCTTGGGGATTCTCAGTATACTCCTACTTCGCTTGAGACTGTTCTGTATGCCCCGTATTCACTTCTTGCTTTGCTCCATATGCCTGGGGGGGCCTTGCCGCGGGAGGTTCAGGGCACCGTACTTTTGGCTTCTATGCATGGGGCGTGGGAGGGCTTTGTTAGGCGCCTGGGGGGGGACCTGCGAGTGTCTTCTTTGTTGCCCTTGATGGGCAATCCGGATTTTGTACCTGGCTCGGACAATTCGAGTTTTCGTCGGTGGAAAATGTTGGGCTTCTTTCTGGTGGAACATCTGCTCACCATTGATGGGGACCTGCATACTTTAGAGGATCTGAGGGATCAGTTGGGGCGCTGCTAGGGGGATACTTTTGCTTATTGTCAAGTTAAACACTATATTCTTACGCTTCCCCAGTTTGCCCTTCAACACCCGTTGGGGGCTCGCATCCGGGATCTGTATGCCCTGGTTGAGCCTTATCAGACTTCGGTGTCTGCCTTATATCGGGCTTTGCTTCAGTTTGAGGCCCCTAGAAACTGTCTCAAGATTTGGGATGGCTGGGCCTCGGAACTCCATCTGGACCTAACCTCTTGGGAGGTCTCCCGGAGTCTGGCGGGCTTGCCACGTTTAGTCCGAGGAGCCGTGCTGCAGGAATGTTATGCTCGTATTTTGTATAGAGGATATATTACCCAAGCTCAACTATTTAAATTTGGTGGTGTTGACTCTCCCCTGTGTCTCAAATGCGGACAGGATCCGAGCACGTTTGCGCATGCTTTGTGGACTTGTTGGTGTATTCAGGCTTTTTGGGCTGAGGTAGTCTCTTATTTGAGCTCCCTTTTGGAGACGTCTGTAGCGGGCACGGTTGAGCAGCTGGTGCTGGATTTACCGAGAGCTTTTCGATCTTTAACTCCGGAAGCTCGTTGGCTGTGTTGTAAGGTGTGTCTCCTGGCCCGGCATTGTATTATGCAGCAGTGGACCTCTCCGACTCCTCCGTCTTTTTGGCACTGGAGAGCTCTTCTTCATGAGTTGGTTCTTCAGGAGGCCCGGGAGGTAGGAGGTTCTTTTAAGCGTCGTCGGAGCTTTTTGTTGGTCTGGGATCATTATCTCAATTATTTATCTCCTAGGGGATGTGGCCTTCTTCTGAACGCCTTGACTTGAAGCGGCTTCCTCTTGGCTAGTTCTGGATCCTGAAGTCTCTCTGCTCTGTGGTCTGGGGTAGGGGGGGACTGATGTGAGGGGGAGGGGGATGCTTAGCGTGGTTTGCTGTCCCAGGGTCATCAGAGTCCAGACCCTGGGGGGGAATTAGGTTTGTGCCTTACTTTTTTTTTTCTGACTGGCGTTCCACTTCCTTTGGGGTGGGGGGGTCGGGGGGGGGGTGGTGGTGGGGGTGGGTTGGGGGAGGTGGGATTTTGGGGGGGGGGATGGGTGTTTTCTGGGAAGTTATATTTGGCATGCTGGTGTAGGGTTATCTTTGTTTATGCAACCATTGCTTCTTCATGTGCTGACAGTTGTTGCTGCTGTGTTCATTTTTGCGAGTCTTTTCATGTCAATAAAAATTGTTACAACCTAAAACACGCATGATATGTAGACACTAGTGTTCCAAATCAAGGTGGTGAATGCCATTGTTCCGCCACTTATTTCTGCCAAATGGGATGATCAGTGACACTCAGAAAAGCACACAGACAATATAAAGCATAAACAATAACACTTTATTACACTTATTTTATTTTTATATTCATCTATATATATAATATCACCGTGATTCTGGGCAACACCATCCTTCACAATCGGGAATCCCTGCAATTGATAGGAGGGTAGACACGGGCTGTTCCTTGGTTGCAACGAAAATGGATTCTAATGTTAGGGGCAGAATTCCGTTCTTAAATAGGATGAAAGACTGCTGAGTTCATAGTAAAAACAGCTGGTCCTGCTATTACGATTCAGGCACCCCCAGTCCTGGTCTTTTGTTCCTTGTTTTGACAACACCTAGGTCAAGGAGGTGTTGCAGTGACTGGTTTCCCATCTGGCTTTACTGTCCTTTTGATGTTATCCAGGAGGTGTTGCAGAGCCCGGTTTCCCATCTGGCTTTACTGTCCTTTTGATGTTATCAAGGAGGTGTTGCAGAGACTGGTTTCCCATCTGGCTTTACTGTCCTTTTGATGTTGTTTGGACAACATTCAGGTCAGATAAGCAGACTTGAGGAGACATATTACGTAATATGTTGAGTTTCAGTTACCCCCTGGCCATAGGCATAACAGTCCACCCCTGGATCCTCAAGTCTGCACCTCCCAATAAGAAATCATCCGCATAAAGCACAGGTGTCAAAGTCGGTCCTCGAGGGCCGGAATCCAGTCGGGTTTTCAGGATTTCCCCAATGAATATGCATGAGATCTATGTGCATGCACTGCTTTCAATGCATATTCATTGGGGAAATCCTGAAAACCCGAC
This sequence comes from Geotrypetes seraphini, assembly GCF_902459505.1. Classification (NCBI taxonomy): domain Eukaryota; kingdom Metazoa; phylum Chordata; class Amphibia; order Gymnophiona; family Dermophiidae; genus Geotrypetes; species Geotrypetes seraphini. The sequence continues at coordinate 475,363,400 of NC_047084.1, forward strand.
TGGATTACGGCCCTCGAGGAGGGACTTTGACACCCCTGGCATAAAGGGAGAGAGTGTCCGTTTGTATACACAATAGGTAAACCCACAATTTAGAAATGTTAACATAAGGATAGTTAAACAAAAATATAGAGTAAGGAATGAAGAAACACCTTTTGTCCATCCTGCCTGTCAAGGGTAAAGGCCAGGACAAAGAAGCTTGCATCCTGGAGATGAATGCATGGCTACATGGATGGTGTCGTTTAGAGTGTTTTGGGTTCCTGGACCATGGAATGATTTTCCAAGGGCTGCTGAGCAGGCATGGTGTGCATCTATCAAAGAAGGGAAGAAGTGTATTTGCCGGCAGGCTGGCTAATCTACTGAAGAGGGCTTTAAACTAAAAGTGATAGGGCAGGGTGATCAAAGCTCCCGGGTGAATATATGCCCTCTGGTAAGTAAATCATTGAATACCTCTACACGGATAGGAAAAGGGGACAATGTCTGGAAAGCAGTATACACTAATTCTCGAAGATTGGGAACCAAGATTCTGAATCTAGAAGCTGTGATGGAAGAAGAGGAGTTGGATATAGTGGCAATCATGGAGACGTGGTTCATGGAGAGCCATGACTGGTATGTAGTTATACTGGGCTATAATCTGTTCAGGAAAGACAGGGTAGGAAGAAAAGGAGGGGGTAGTAGTGTTATATGTTAAAGATCATATTAAAGCCACACAATTGCAGGATTTGCATGGCAAGGAAGAGGCACTGTGGATCAATTTGGAAAGAGAGAATGGTGAATATATTTACATTGGTGTGATATATAGGCCTCCTTCACAGACAGAAGAAGTAGATAGAGATTTAATAGCAGACATTCAGAATATATCTAAAAAAAGGGGAAGTGTTACTATTAGGTGATTTTAACATGCCGCATGTTGATTGAGGGTATCCCTATTGCAGGGTCTTCTAGAATTAAGGAGATCCTGGATTCTCTACAAGGAGAACTGTTCCAGCAGTTGGTAATGGAACCCATGTGGGATGGGATCATACCAGACTTAATGCTTACAAAAGGGGGAAAGTGTTTCTGATGTTACATCCAATGATCACTGCATGGTACGGTTTAATATTAAGATAGGTAGAGAGGGCTCATTCAAAAGCAAAGGTTCTAGACTTTTTTAAAAAAACTAACTTTGTTTGGATGGGGGTTTACGTCAAGGAATTGTCTGGGTGGGAACGTCTGGAAGGAGTGGAAATGCGGTGGGCAAAACAGAAAGGAGCGATTGTAAGGGCGACAAACCTTTTTTGTGAGGTAAGTAAGTAAAAGTAAGAGGAAAAGAAGGCCACTTTGGTTCTCAAAAGTAGTAGCTGAGAAGGTAAGGAATAAAAGAGGTTGGCTTTTATAAACTACAAAAGATCGCAGAAAGAGGAAGACAGGCAAAAATATCTGGAAAAGTTAAGAGAGGCTGGTCGTGTAGTTGGGAAAGCAAAAATGCAAATGGAAGAAAACTAGCTGACATGGAAAAATGGAAAGACAAGACTTTTTTTTTAGATATATTAGTGATAGGAAGAAGTGCAAAAGTGGCATTGTGAGACTCAAAGGTGGAGGGGAGGAATATGTATAAGTTGATAAAGAAGAGGCCGAATTGCTTAACAAATATTTCTGTTCTGTGTTCACGGCTGAAGCGCCAGGAGCGGAACCAAAGAAGACAAACGTGAATAGGGATGGAGGAGTAATAGACCCTGATCGATTTTCAGAGAGTTGTGTTTGTGAGGAGCTAGCTAAAATAAAGGTAGACAAAGCGATGGGGCCGGATGGTGTACATCCGAGGGTGCTGAAGGAACTTAGGAAAATTCTGGTAGATCCGATGACTGACCTTTTCAATGAGTCTCTAGAGTTGGGAGTGGTAGCGGAGGACTGGAGAAGGGCAGATGTGGTCCCCCTCCACAAAAGTGGAAGTCAGGAAGAAGTAGGGAATTACAGACCAGTAAGTCTGACTTCTGTGGTAAGCAAATTAATGGAAATGCTTTTAAAACAGAGAATGGTCAAGTTTCTGGAATCCTGTGAATTACAGGACTGGAGGCAACATGGATTCACTAGAGATAGGTCTTGTCAGACAAATCTGATCAATTTCTTTGACTGGGTGACCAGAGAATTGGATAGAGGATATGCGTTAGATGTGGTGTATTTAGATTTTAGCAAAGCCTTTGACAGTGTTCCACTGTTTAATAATTAAACTGAGTGCCCTTGGGATGGGTCCCAAAGTGATGGGCTGGGTCAGGAACTGGTTTAGTGGAAGGTGACAGAGGGTTGTGATCAATGGAGATCGCTCTGAGGAAAGGGATATTACCAGCGGTGTGCCTCAGGGTTCTGTTCTTTTTAACATTTTTATAAATGATATTGCTGAAGGGTTGTCGGGTAAGATTTGCCTCTTTGCGGATGATATAAAAATCTGCAATAGAGTAGACATGCCGGATGGTGTGAATAACATGAAGAAAGACCTGGCGAAGCTTGAAGAATGGTCTGAAATTTGGCAGCTAGAATTTAATACTAAGAAATGCAAAGTCATACATTTGGGCTGCAAAAACCAGAGGGAACGGTACAATGTAGGGGGTGAAGAACTTATGTGCACAATGGAAGAGCAGAACTTGGGTGTGATTGTATGTGATGATCTTAAGGTGGCCAAACAGGTTGAAAAGGTGACGTTAAAGGGGTTAGATTTTATGTATTACTGTTAAATATGAAAGAAATTCAAGTGATGTACTTAATTTCAATTGTCAGTTTATTGATACACTTGTTGTTGTAAGATGTAAAAATGAATAAAGATTATTAAAAAAAAAAAGAAAAGGTGACGGCGAAAGCTATAAGGATGCTAGGTTTCATAGGGAGAAGTATGGCCGGTAGGAAAAAGGAGATATTGATACCTCTGTATAAGACACTGGTGAAACCTCATTTAGAATATTGTGTACAATTCTGGAGGGCGCACCTTCAAAAAGATATAAAAAGGATGGAGTCGGTCCAGAGGACGGCTACTAAAATAGTGAGTCTGGCAGGAAATGAGGGGGGCTGAGTGCAGAGTCTGGCAGGGGAGGGAGTGAGGGGTGCACAGGGCACATGAATATTACACCCCCCTCCCCCATTTTATATTTGAGTCAATCTTTTTTTCCTCCTTTTGGGGGGGAAAAAGGATACCTCGTCTTATACTCGAATCAACTTATATTCAAGTGTATATGGTAAAACAAAATTCTTTAACTGAAACTGCTTAATCTGAACAAAACCACTTGATTGAAGATGGAATCAACAGTAGGAGAAACAACACTTGCTTGAAGGTGGACCTAACTTGGTCTGTATTTCAGCTAGCACCGCCTTCATTAGGAGTCTAATTCCATGACAAATAATCTTTACAAATAGCACTGCATAAGCAATCCTCACACGAATTAGCAGATGGTTGCTATCAATCAAATGTTTTTGTTGAGATTGAGCAGTTTCAGTTAAAGGCTTTGGTTTTATTCATCCTGGCTCATCTGTCCTGGTTATTCCCATTACTTTTGTTTTCACTAGTCTAGGTTCCAGTCTTCAGCACCTTGGAAAACCTGGCCTGAAAACTCTAAGGTGGGGGTGGGGGGAGGTAAGAGAAAACCTCTTCAGGGCATTAGGCATCATTGTTGTCCCAAAAGACCTCAGACTGGCCATAGTTTTGAACCAGATCTTTTTTTCCTTTCATCCCTGATTACTTCTGAAGCACATTTCTGTCCCTGATAGTTAAAAAAAATTTCCAATTTTATTTAGAACTTACTGAATCACAGATTGGGAGCAATGTACAAAACAACAAAATATGGCACAAAGAATAATGGAGAGAATTATAGCAGGAGAAGTAAGAGAGAGATAAAGAAGAAAGAGGGGCATGATATAATGAACTACAATGTGTGATCTTGAGATTGGGACACTAGATCATTTTTTATACTATTGTCCTTTTATCTTGACTTTTTGGAAATCAATTTGGACTCAAATTGTTTATTGGAAAATCCTGTGGCATTATCGTATGACATGATTCTATTTGGTACGTCAATGAGAACAAAGAGCCAAATTTCATCAAACAATAAAATGCTTTTATTGATTATAACAGGAGTTGCCATACAACATATTACAAATAATTGGAAGAATTGGAGCAGACTCAATTACAGTTTTTGGTGGAATTCGTTATGTCACATTTATAAAATGGAAAGAACAATAGCCATACAAAAAGGAAACTATAAGAAATTTAAAGAGATGGGGGCCATTAACAAATTATTGTAATGAATAGATACCATTTTTCCATTACAAGTACATTGAATATGATGGGGTGGGAGGGAGGGATTTTTATTTTGAATTTTATTAAATGTTTGGAGTAATAGGAAATAAATTATATATGATATATGTGATTGTATAGGGTATGGTAGGATTGGGAGAGAGGAGGTGAAATTTAATATGGAATTTGTTAGAAATTCAAGTGATGTATTCAATTTTAATTGTCATTTATTGATACACTTGTAAGTTGTAAAAATGAATAAAGATTTTCTTTAAAAAAAAAAGAGTGGGGACAGTGAGACAGTAGGAAAGGAAGCAGTAGTCGTGTCCAGTAGTTCTCCCCAGGGGAAGAACCATCTCATGTATAAGCAAAAGCATCTCTTAAGAGGTATGTTTTTAATTGGATCTTAAAGTTCTGTAGGGAGTCAAACTGGTATGGGTGGTGGGGGAGCACATTGCAGAGAATGAGATCAATAACTGAGAAGATGGAGTGCCGTGTAGTTTCAAAGGTTATCTGACTGAAAAAAGAAATAACCAGGAGAGTTTCATCGGTAAAGGGTCATTTTGTACAAGAGCGATTTTCTTTTTTCTTTTATAATTCTTTATTCATTTTAAAACTTTCATCAAGTGTACAAATAATCATAATAAACACAATTAGTCTGAGCACTTGAACATCTTATCATCACAACTTATAAGTAGAAATGTAACCCTCACCCCACCCTCCCTCAAATCCCTCTTATTCATTATAAGATCATATATTTGAAACCCTCACCCCACCCAATACTAAATGGTGTATAATTAATAGAAAAATGGCATCTAATCATGACAGAAAGATGTTAATGGCTCCCATATTTTAATAAAATTCTTATAATTTCCATTCTGTACCGCTATTGATCTTTCCATTCTATATATGTGACATACTGAATTCCACCAAAAATTAAAATTAAGCCTACTATGATCTTTCCAGTTGTTGGTAATATGTTGGATGGCAACTCCAGTCAAAATCATTAAAAACTATTTTCAACGACTCCTATCTTTTCAGGCAGCTTCTAGTGGTAAAGTGTTTGTAAATCTGTTAATTAGCTCTGTCTCTTACCAGCAGTTCAGGAAATTATTGAAAACCTACTTATTTAAGAAATTTTTGTAATTTCTAGGCCAAATGACACGATGGGTTATGGGGAGTCAATGTGTGCTCCTTAAGGAGAGGAGTAACATGAGCAAATTTCCTTAAACCGGTACCTTATTTCCCCATGTATAGGCCACCCCTTTGTATAGGCCGCAGGAAACGCCGATTTACGTTCTAAAATTCTTAGATAAGCTGCTCCATGTTACTATCCGCGGCTTATCTAAGATTTAAAAAGTAAATCGGCCTATACAATGGGGCGGCTTCCCCCCTTAAATACCTCCCTTGCTGGTAGTAAGATCGGGCGTGTTTTCATGTGCAGGCTTTGTTGAGTGGAACAAATGTCCTGGATGGCTGCCTGCAGCCTCCTCCACGCTGTGCAGGGCAGGAGCGATGTTTGCTATCTCAAGCCTCTGTCCTGCGTCGTATTTAATATATGTTTTGTTTGTTATGTTTCAGCTTTTATGTATGTTTTATTGTACCGTACTTAAAATTGTGGATATACAGGATACAAATGTTTTTTTAAATAAATAAGTTTATAAGACTGGTCCAGCACTGGAATAAGTTACCTGGGGAGTCAGATCCTAAGTTGATTTTAAGAGCAGATTAAACAACCATAAGTTTGACAGTATAAGGCTGGGCTCCTGTGCTGTTTCTCAATCTGTAAAGCACCACTGTTGTATGATTTTTCTATGTCACTATATACCAATAAAAAAGATTTAAACAAACATCCATTTGTGAGGGTTAGGTGTATAATGTATAAAATCTCTTCATACCTCTTCCAACCCTCATTTTTCTATGATTCAAGCACTAACACTATGAAAATGCATTATTTTTTAAAATTCTACAGTTACAGCAAATTAATTGCTTGTCATTTTTCATTTTGCTTTTCTTAATTCCCAATAAAATATCCATGTTTGATACTTTTGAAAGCTCTATAAACTGGTGCCTTATTTTAGGCGCTATAAAAGAGCATTCTAAGTGCTATTTCTATAGTAGCTTCAAGGTATATCTACAGTATGAGGCCATTATAGAATAATAGCACAGTTGCAATGGTGCACCAAAATGTATTAATTTATTTATTCAATTTTCTATACTTTCTATAATTTTTTCAGTTTTCCAGCAGAGCTCAAAATGGTTAACTCAGGTACTCAAGCATTTTTCCCCAGTTCATCCCAGCGGGCTCACTATCTAGCTAGGAATGCCTACATACAAGCAAGAAAGAAGCACCAAGGACCTCCAAGAATGAGCAAGCATGGATACTTTATTGAACAACCCGACATGTGGGCTGTGTTTCAGCGTAACGCCTGCATCAGGAGTCAGCCTTAGTGATGCACCTTAAATGACATACAGTATTATGCTCTAAAAAGGGCAAAAACCACAAAAGCTCATCATTGTTTTGTTCAAGTAGCAAAACATTCCCTTTTGTGATCAGACACATCAGAAGATGGCCCTAACTAATACATTCTGAATATCTGAAGAGAAGCACAGTGCAAGGACACAGTACGCTAACAAAGGAGACAGGGCCATGGTCATAATCAAAGAGGAGCATTTCTTCTTCTGGAAGTAACACAAACAAAAAAGGGTTAATTTTTTTAATGGGGTTCCTATACAGAAAAATCAATAAAAGCACTTATGTTATACAGTATATGCAACATAGGCATTTATGTGCCTGTATAAACTAAACTCCTTCAGTGGCTCTCAGTAGTACACAAATTCTCTTCCACAAATTTAAATCTGCTCCAGAAAAGGTGTAAATATGTGTGTGTGTTCTCAATGTTTATGCATTTATATGAAATATGCATATATATCACAACTTGTCCACTGCTCTGTCCACAATTTGCCTTTGGGAAATACATGTATGTAAAAGCAGATACTATATTTCAGTGTGCTTTTTGTGCATGTCCAGCATATTATCTTCTTCCCTCCCCTTTTTTGTCTTCTTTTCACCCTCCCCAGCTGTCCAGCCTCCCAACCCCTACTATGTCCAGTCCCCCCTCTTACTCTTTCCTCTGCCACTGCCACCTTGTGGCCGTCCTTTAAAATGCACATGTGGCCTTTGAGTAACTGAACACGTTCTCCAGGGCTGATGCATCCTACCCCTTCTGACAAAACGTTCTGGTTAGAGGGGTAGACATAGCCGACCTTGAGTGCTCGTGGGTTCTCAGAGGCCCACCTGCTGCTCATGCAAGCTGTGCTGATGCAATGCCACTTCCCCATTCCCCAACTGCTGCTGCCCTAACCAGACATATTGTTTGCCTGGTAGCAGGGCTGGTCCTGCACATAGAGTTAGCTGGCCATAAAAAAAAAAAAAAAAGGCTAAATTGTGATGCACCTGGGATAAGCTTTGGTTGGTTAGTGCAAATTTCAGATTTAACTAAATTTACGTACCCAAATTTGGTGAAGATAGATTTAACCAGACATTTAGCTGTTTACTGTGATTAAATAGCTGAACAAAGTTAAGCAGTTAAAATTTAAGCAGGTCATTTTGCTACCTCTGAATACATGGCCAAGAGAATATCAAGAGTGATTAAAACCATTGAATTATGTCAATAAACAGTCAAGATCATGCTTGCCAAGCAGAGGAAAAATGTCTTTCAAGGAAATATTTTATACACATGAGTACAGAATTCACCCTTGTATGTCAGGCAAAGATAAAGCATTTTCTTTATATCCTAGGGCTAAGCATTTTTTCTCCAGTTGTAACATGTTTTTCTTTTTCATTTCTGGTCTCCTCAGGGCTGAGCTGGATCCACATGTCAGGGACTGTGTTCAGACATATATTCGGGAGTGGCTGATCGTAAACCGAAAGTAAGTTGCTTGTTTTTATTAAATCCAGCCGGGTGTGAAGCCTCGTGGCACTTTGGCAAGCACTGTATTATTGTATATTTAACTCCAAAGATGGTTGGAAGAACAAAAAAAGGGTTTGTAGACAATGTACTATAGTGGCTGTTATTTGTTTGACCAAATTGGCTGAAAGCCTGGAAGATTCTGTTTGGTTCTTAAAAAGGAGCATTAGAGCTTCTGATGTTAAGAAAGCTTTCCTCCAGTTTTCCCAGTTTTTAAAAATAACCCCATACCACCCCCTCATTACAAATATATTACAGTGGTACCTCGGTTTACGAGTGCACCGGTTTGCGAGTGTTTTGCAAAATCGGTGCCTCGGAAACCGAGCATGGCTCGATTTACGAGCACCCCTCCCCCCCCCCGCATTCCGGCACCCCCCCTGCGATCTAGCCCCCCCCCCCCGATCCGACCCCTCCGACATGCTCAGATGCTCAAGGCCCAGCAGAGGAGGAAGCCGATTTTCAAGAGTGCCCAGATGAGGGTAAGAAGCGGCGGGGGGGTGCCCAATTGTGTTGGGGGGGATGTCGGATTGTGTCGGGGGGTGCCCAATCGTGGCGGGGGGGGTCAGATCGTGGCGGGGGGGTGCCCAATCGTGTCGGGGGGGGTCGGATCGTGGTGGGGGGGTGCCGGTTCGAGGCAGGGGAGGTGCCGGATCGCAGGGGGGGTGCCTGATCTGGGGGGGGGCCTTCGAGGGGAGCAATGCTGGTTCTTGGGGGGGGGGGGAACGCATCAAAGCGAGTTTCCATTATTTCCTATGGGGAAACTCGCTTTGATAAATGAGCATTTTGGATTACGAGCATGCTCCTGGAACAGATTATGCTCGTAATCCAAGGTACCACTGTATTTCTTTTATTTTACATTTGTTGACCAGGAAAGACCAAATCTATTGGTTACCTCTCAATCTCTGAGGCACAAGTATGAGGTAGATTTTCAAAGTCGGGTACAGCAGCCAAGAGATAGACTGTGTTTTGGTTAGCTATCATAGTCTCATTTTTAGCCAGATGAAATTTTGCTTCACTGTAGCTGGTTAGATTTAAGCTTGCTATGTCAGCATTCAAAGCTAATCACACAGTGCTGAAAATGAGTGCTCGCTGGACAATTTATTTTCTTTGTCTCAGTTGTGTTCCCTGGACTTCCTGCTTTTTGAATGGCAACAAATACACTTCTCCCTCTGTATTCGTGGTTTCAGCAATCGCGGTTTCAATAATTCATGGTTTTTAGCTCGCTGGCTCCTCTTCCCTCCTCCTCCCCCCCCCAATTACATCAGCTTGTATAAAGAAATCGCTGATTCCAAGCGTTTACAGAGAAAATCGCTGATTCCCGGCACTTTCTTCTCTGTGTTTTGCCTCTCCTTCAGGAACAGGCCAGGCCTCCCACCATGTTATTCGCGGTTTCACCATATTCACAAAGGTTTTTAATAGAAAACAGCGAATAATGTTTTTTTTTCTTTTGCATAGAGCATTTTGGACCCCAGTTAGATTACAGAAGTTGGAATAGTTCAAAGTCTAATAGATGCTGGCATTGTAATCTTGGAATAGGGACTTTAGATCATCTTTTGGAATTCCATCTGGGATCAAGTAAATTGTTTATTAGAAAATCATGTAGCACTTTCTTATGATACAGTTTTATTTGGAACAGCTATGAGAAAAAAAGTCAGATATCATCATTTAACAATAAATTTTTATTAATCATGACTGGAGTCGCTATTCAACATATCGCCAACAATTGGAAGGATTGCAGTAAACTTAATTTCACCTTTTGGTGGAACTCATTATGTCATGTGTTCAAAATGGAAAGATCAATAGCTGTACAAAATGGAAATTATAAGACCTTTTCTATGCTTTTGGTGGAGTTCGGTGTGTCTTATGTATGAAATGGAAAAAACATTGGCAATTAAAAAAGGATATTTTAATAAATTTAAAGATGTTTGGGGGCCATTAATAGATTATTATAGTAAATAGATTATTATAATAAATAAATTGTATTTAACCCCATTTATTATGTATGTGTGGAGGGTGGGGGGTGGGGGGGTTTAAAAGTGTTGGATATTTATAAAGATATATATATGGGGTTGAGGGAGATAATTCTTGTGGTGTGAAATTTGTAATAATTTCAAGTGGAAATATATATTATGAAGTGATTTATTGTACACTTGTTTGAAAATTTATAATGAATAAAGAAATTAAAAAAAAAAAATAAGACCTTTTCTAAAATATGGGGGCCATTTGACATCTTTTAGTGATGATTAAACACCAGTTACTCTATTGAAATATACACCATGAATAATAGAGAGGGGGAAGGGTTCTTATTTTATTGTGTATACTATTAATAATAATGGGAAGGGGGGGTGGGTTATGGGTTTATGTATATACAATTGTTGTTTCTCTTGATAGATTTACAAGTGATGTTTTCAAAAATATGTACACTTGTTGAAAGATTAATAATGAATAAAGATTTTCAGAAAAAAAACAAAACAGCGAATAACATGAAAAAGTTATTTGCGGTTTTTCTGTATTCGCGGGTCTGTTAATCCCCTATCACAGCGAATACGGAGGGAGAAGTGTAGTTACCTAGTGAAACTAAATGGTCTTCATTTTTTTTTATTTTTAATTGGGTTTCTCCTGCTCCTTTATACTTCCATCTCAGTCAGGGCCAGACAGAGATCTAGATCCCCTGAGCTTTTATGAGTAATTCTTCCCATTCTCTTCTTTTCCTATCCTCTTCCTATCCACTGCTGGATATTGATAGGGCTGACTTGATGATTAAGCAGACTAGGTGGTTTCTTAGGGCAGCATCTTCTGAACAGCAGCAGAGAGCACATGTAGGCAAAGAAAACCAGGTGTGCAGAGTCAAGGAGCCATCACTGCAAACTTTTACCTAGAGTAGGATTTTTCAATCGGTGTGCCACCGGAGTTTTCTGTCACTCCCGTCCTATCATCAGCCAGCGACCCTGCATTATAAGGTTTCTTCTGTAGTGGTCAGTAGCAGCGGGCAGCAATACAGATAGCCTGCCAGCGCCAATCCTCAAGTCTTCACTCTGATGTAACGTCCTGCTTCAGTGTAGGCAGGAAACATTGGTGAGATGGCTTGGGTTTGCCTGAGCAGGATGCCTGAATCACTGCCTGCTGCTACCACCATTGACCGCTGCTGCTGACCTCTACAGGAATTCAGGTGAGGGGAAAACAGGCAAAATTCCCTTCCTTTTTGATGCTGAGTCTGTGCTTCACCTATTATGAACTTCAGACCTTAGGTTCCAGGTTTTGTCACTTTCTCTGCCCTGAGCCTCCCTCCCTGACTTTGGCACCACCTGGTGCATGGTCCATCTGTCACAAAAGCCAAGACTTTTTCCACATTAGGAACATTCAAGACTATATGGCAAAATCTTACCTTAGGGGAGGCTAGGACAGTTGTGCTCAGTCTCTTTGCAGCTTTGACCTCATGATTGCAGCCAAATTAAATTGTGTGACCCTAATAATGCACCTATGGAGAGCCAACTTGGGTCATGACCCATTTGGGTGGTGGTGGGTAGGGGATCAGAGCAGGTTGTCAGTAATGACCTTACTGGCAACTCTGCTTTGTCTAATCAGAATTGAATAAAGTCATATGGTGGCTCTGTTACTTCACTTTGAAGGCAATAAACAGAAGGAAGGAAAATAACATGGTATCTTTTTGTATTGGACTAACTTAATACATTTTTGACAAGCTTTTCAAAAGTAGAACTGGCTTCTTCAGTTAGGTCATCAAAATTTATCATTGGCTTATCTACTGTGAGCAAGTTATTGATTAGGGGGGAGGGGGGAGATAAATTCTGATGTGGATTTTAACAGAATATTAAGTGTTGTATCTGAATTTAAAATGTTATATATGCTGTTACACTTATTGTAAGTTTTTAAAAATGAATAAAGAATATTAAAAAAAGAAAGGTTGCTTGAACCCCATCAGCAGCTGTTTTCTAAATCCTTTTGTTTTTAGTTCACACTCCGCTTATTTAGATCCATGTTGGGTGGTTGTTTTTTTTAAATTCTTTATTCATTTTATAATTCACAACAAGTGTACAGTAAATATCAAACAATTAGAATACAATATCACTTGAAAATCTACCATATCATACAACAAAAAGATATATCCCCCACCCCCTCCCACTTCCATATACAACAAAAAATATACCACATGAATATAATATCTTATCATTCATATATATTATAAATAGAAATACAACCCCTCCCCCGATCCAATTCTTCCTTGTTAATCTTTACCTGCTTGTCTCTTATTTCATGTAAGAAACCAGGGGAACTCTGGCAGTTGCAGCTTTAGCCGAGTTGGATCACAAAAGGATTTCTTGAAAAATAAGACACTTCAAAAGCAGACATTTGAATCTGATGACACACTGGATTATGGCAATCAGAACGATCAGGTAATGTGGTTTACGAGCATGCTTCTGGAACGAATTATGCTCGTAAACCAAAGGTTCCACTGTATTTTTATGAGGTGTTTGTAAATTGGAAAGTGGGTGGGAGAAAATAAGTCTTGTTTTTATTCTATTAAGTATATTGTGCTGTAATGATAATAATTTATGTAAATGCATCTTCTTTTGTGCACAATTGGTGTTCTAAAAATGAATAAAGAATTTAAAAAAAAAATTTTTTTTTGCATAATATACACAAATGAGTGAACAATATTAAAACAATAGATACAAAACATTAGTCATGAGATGCTGTAAGAATATTATGTTAACAAGCACCAAAAATATATTAATCACAATATTTAAGCAAAGATTCCCAAATTTTGTTAAATCTTCTCAAGTTACCACACTTTACTGCAAGTATTTTCTCATATTCTTCATGTAATATTATTGTTTGGGTGTTATATAATATGTCAGAAGTATGCATGATTAACATGCTTCAATAGTCACTCTGCCTCAGTTAAAATATCACATCATTTATATTAAAATGTTTTTTATTAATTAACCATGAAACCATAATAACCAATATACAGCATATCATGCACAATACACAGTTATAACTCTGGTTTACACAGCAACAATACCAAAAAATGTCACAATGTTTAAAGCAAGAGTGTCCAACCTTCGGCCCAAGGCCACATGTGGCCCTGTGAAGTATTTTGTGTGGCCCCAGTCAAGGGCGATGCAGTGTTTTCCTCTGCTGCCCCTGGGTGTTTGCCATCTTGCCAGTTCCATCCTCTGTCTTGCTGCAGAGTTTGCGCAGCCTCAGAAACAATTTTTTTGGCCAATGCGGCCCTGGGAAGCCAAAAGGTTGGACAGCCCTGGTTTAAAGCATTCCTTGTTAAATTCCTGTATTACCCTGATGGTAGCCATATTTTATCTCTCCTCTGCTAAATCATGTTTGCTGTGAAGTCACGAATGACAAAACCACTGATTTTCTTTTATCCAGTCCTCGGAGTAACAATTCCAAGATCCTACAGTGAGGGACAGAAATCTAATCTATAGAGTGTCACTTTATGTGATGACTGCTTCCCAATTTCCCAAAGCTGTGAATGTTGTCTGCACATGTGAAACAGCAACAGTTACCAGGCCAGCCCAACTTAACCAATTTCAAAAATGATATGAATATTTTAGACTTAATGATTTAGAGGAAATTTCGATTGGAATTTTATGGGATGCTTTCAAAGCAACTTTGAGAGGACAAATTATATCATATTCTGCATATAAAAAGAAACTGTTAAGAAAACAATATGTGAATTTGGAAAAAGAAATTAAGAATTTGGAATTAAAATTGGTTAATAAATGGGAACAGGAGACATTTCAAATATTGTTTAAAAAAAATGTGAATATAATGAAATTTCCTCTGGGTTAGTAAGGAAAGATATTTTTGCTCAGCAGGTGGTGTATTATGGTAGTGCAAATAAGGCTGGAAGATTATTGGCAAATTATTTAAAATAAAAGAAAAGGAAGGAGAAAATAAGCATAATTAAAGATGAGTTAGGAAATTCTCATTCTCAAATTGGAAATATATTAAAACAATTTTTAAAATATTATAAGTCATTATATTCTTCGGAGTCTTATTTAAATAAAGAGAAAGATGGGATGGATTTTTTGAGTTTAGTTGAAGGTCGTAAGGTTCCTGATCATATAAAAAGAAGTTTAGATAAACCTATATCATTAAAAGAGTTACAAATGGCATTGAAATCCCTTAGAGTTGGGACCGCTTCAGGTGGAGATGGATTTACAGTAGAGTTTTATAAAGAATTTCAAATTTCCCTACTACCGTATTTATTAAAATTATATCAGGATCAACTGAATAAAGGTTGTATATCAGGCACTATGGCAGAATCTTTAACTATTGTTTTGCCAAAGCCAAATAAAGATCCAACATTGGTTTCAAACTACAGGCCTATATCTTTAATAAATGTAGATGGTAAATTATTAGCTAAGATTTTAGCATTAAGATTGGCTAAAGCTCTTCCGCATATAATAGGAATGAATCAAACTGGATTTGTTGCTCAAAGACACTCTTCTAATAATACTAGACTGGCATTTCAGATGTATTATTTAACAAAACAAATTAATGATCCGGCTTTTTCGGTTTCACTAGATGCTGAGAAGGCTTTTGATCGTGTAGAATGGAGTTTCATGTATCAAGCTATGGAATGGTTTGGTATTGGATCCGGATTTATACAAATGATACAAGCATTGTACAGCTCCCCAACTTATATATAAATAATAATTTTTCGGATGCTTTTAAGTTGCAGAGGGGAGTTAGACAAGGTTGTCCATTATCTCCTTTGCTCTTTGATATAGTTCTTGAACCCTTATTATTAGCTATTCGACAGGCAAAGGACATACAGGGTATTCCATGTGCTGGAGTGGAATATAAAGTATCTGCTTATGCAGATGACATCTTGCTTCATTTGAGGAATCCGGAAACAACAATCCCATGTCTACTGAAGGTCATAGATACATTTGGAAAATTCTCAGGATACAAAATAAATTGGACTAAATCAGAGATTTTACCTTTAAATGTGCATTTGTACAAAAGGTATACTTGATTCTTTCCCTTTTATATGGAAAGAGGATGGAATAAAGTACTTAGGTATTTGGCTGAATAAAACACTTGAAGAGACAATGAGAATAAATGAAAAATTTTTATTACAAAAAGTTACAGAGTTGTGTGAGCAATGGAATCCTTTACATTTGTCCTGGTGGGGAAGAGTACAAACTGTAAAAATGATGATTTTGCCTGTGGTTTGCTATCAATTGGGAATGATACCAGTGTTTTTTCAGGGGTCTTTCTATAAAAAATTAAATAGTATTCTGGTTAAATTTATTTGGCTGGGTAAAATTGCAAGAGTGGCTTTAGTGTCTTTGCAAAGACCAATTGAGGAGGGTGGGGTAAATTTTCCCAATTTTTATAGGTATCATCAGGCCTATATCATGCGCCAAGGTATGTATTGGGTCCTCCCAGAGCTTTTGGAACAATTACCAGAGTGGTTAAGGGTGGAGAGATCACTTATCTTTCCACTTAGGCTTGATCTTTTGCTTGGTATAAAAGTGCCTAGAATACGTAAGGACAATAGAGTATTAATGGATACTTGGAAAACATTAAGGTTTGTAGACAAATTAACTACTGATTCTATTTTAAAATCAAAACAACAGACTATTTGGGTAAACTCCAAGATACAAATAGGCGGGTTTAAGGTTGTCTGGAAAGATTGGATTAATGCAGGTATAAGATCATTAACGGAAGTAATTGATAATGGTAAGATGCTTGAATTTTCACAATTGCAACATAAATATGGTCTGAATAAAAAACAAAATTATAAGTGGTTGCAATTGAAGCAGGCTATTCAGGTGGGGTTCCCTGAATGGAAATCTTTAAATGATCATTACAGCTTAGAATTCTTATGTTTCCAGGCAGATTTTCTGGGTCACCAGGCCGCAAAGTGGTATAAAATTATATCTAATTATTTGAATAAGAAGCCTAAAAATGGATTAAGAGATATTTGGAGCATTGAGATTAAGCATCAGATTAATGCATCTCAATGGCCACGTATTTGGTCTTGGAGAATTAAAGGTACGATGTCAGCATCTATTAGGCAAACATGGTTTTTTTTGTTGCATAGAGCATTCTGGACCCCTACTAGATTACAAAAATTAGATTGCTCTAAGTCTAATAGATGCTGGCATTGTAAAATTGAAGTTGGCACTCTAGACCATCTTTTATTTTATTGTCCATGTATTCAGGCATTTTGGATATCAATATGGGATCAAGTTAATATGTCGATGGAGAGTCATGTGGCTTTATCCTATGACACAGTGATTTTTGGAATGTGTATGAGGGCCAAATGCCAAATATCTGCAGCAAACAATAAATTATTGTTGATTCTTACGGGAGTGGGAATTCAACAGATAACAACTAATTGGAAAGACTGTTCTAGATTGAATTGTAATTTTTGGTGGAACTCAGTTTGTCATATGTATAAGATGGAAAGATTTCTTGCGATACAGAGGGGGTATTTTAAAAGATTTCAAGAGGTGTGGAGTAAAGTTTATTCTTTTTCCTTAGGGGATAATATATAGAAATGGGATGGGATGGGAGGGATAGGGAGGGAAAAATATTGGAAATATGTTGTTATGAAAAATAAGTAGATATATGTAATAGGATGGGATATTTATTGTTGTGCATTACTGGGTATAGTAAAATGTTTAAAGTGTTTGAGGAAGAAGGATGGGGGAGGGACAGATTTCATGTCAGATTAATTGTATTATCAAAAAGGGATGTATAATTATATATAAATTTGGAAGGAATATTTTATTGATATGGAAAAGGGTGGGAGGTGGGGGGAATAAAAACATGTATAATAATATTATTTAAGAATGCCAAGTGTGTTATGTAAATTAATTGTAATAATACTGTACACTTGTTGAAAGAAATAAAAAGGAATAAAGATTTTAAAAAAAAATAAAAATGATATGACAGTAAATTGACAGTGATAATCTATACTGCGGGGTAAATATTCAGTGGTATGCAAAAGACTAGTTCTCAGCTCAGAAGAATGTAGTAGTAGAATCTTTAGTAGATTTTTTTTTTTTCATTAATCACAGTGACATCTGTAGCAGCAGTTTTTGCATATTTTGTTTGTAAAGTGTATTTTTTTTGTGTGTTAATTTTATAATATTTTCAATATTTTAAGCTTTGCGACACCACTATATTTTGCGTTTAAGTTGGAAAACTAGTTTAACATTCTTGGGAACAGGTGAATGAGGGTGAGATATTGCTTTAGCATGCTTCCATGGTTTATAAATTAATGCAGTTTTCTGTGAATCAGATGGGCTGCAGGCCACTCACAGTCCTGTGCAATGAATCTGGAAGAATGCCCCTCTCCTCTTGTGACTTAGACCTGCGGGGTCTGCAACCTGATGTCCATCTGGATCGCTTATTGCAGCATGTTAGTGCGGAGGACTTTGTAAAGCAGAATGAGGAAGCCCGCCGGGCTAACCGCCTTGCTGAGCTCTTCGCCCTTTACCCAGCAGTGGACGAGGTAGGTTTCGATGCTATTGCAGAATTTCTGCCTAGTGTGCCAGAAACACCTAGCTATATATGTTCTCACCAAAATTGCAGAGCTGCTAAATGACTTCATCTCTGGAGGGAAATTTTGGCCATTCTTGATCTTTGAGCTTCTAATGCACTGCAGTTTGTGGTCCTGCCTTTTTCCACTTGAAATATCTGGTACAGTATACCCTCGTGAATTTGCGGTTCCGAATTTGTGGACTCAGTAATTCGCGTTTTTCCCTCACTTAGTAACCAACTTTTTTTCTGAACTAATGAGCGGGATTGAGTGCTGGTTTCTATTTGGGTTGTTTTCCCCATTCCAAGAAGCTGGGCTAATTGAAAATGTGTTTTATTGAACAATAGAGAAATGAACATAAAATACAGCAGAAGATAAAACAGCTGTTCAAAAAAAGTTTTTTGTATCTGACCATACCTGACCCCAACCCCTCCCCTTCCCCCCCACCCCCACCGACCCAAAAGCAAAAAGTTACAGAGAAGAAACAATGAATGCGGAATCTAAACAGAGGAAGGAGAAGATGTACAAAAGAAAACCTAGGAAATATAGCAAAATCATATGCAGGGTTCCCTACCCCTCACCCCAGCATTGTAAAGACAACTGGCAAGGAAAGGCGAAAGTAAAACAGATAGTTTATGCCTTGAAAATATATCATCACTCTGAGTAAAGAACAAGGTGCAAGACAAGGAAATAGCAAATATCTCAAGCCCACCCACTGGAGGAGACCCCAACGCCAGCAAAGTATAACAAGACATCAGGGCCCTGGACTATAGTACTGCTTTAAAACCGGGTTGCCCCTCTTAATCCTAGAGCTCCACCATATGTTAGCCTGATATGTTCAACCCCTTCAGAAACAGCAATGTCACGGAGACTAGTTGGGTCTGTGTTCACACGCCCCCCCCCCCCCACCTGTCGCTGTTCCGTCCCAGCTCCTGCTTCTGTTCTTTGACGATTACAGTACTCATCCGATATTCACAGTTTTTCAACATTCGCGGTCACTCCAAGAATGTAACCCCCGCAAATTTCGGGGGGAGTACTGTATATGCATTATAGGCAGCAGAATGGGATGGGCTTTGGGGCCATGGCCCAGTGGTGTACTAAGGAGGGGCATCCCCAGGCGCTGTGTTTGTGGGGGCACTTCTCTGACCCCTCCTGTGTGCCTCTTTTTTTTTTTTTTTTAAAATTCTTTATTGATTTTTAAAACTTACAATAAGTGTAACAACATATAACATCATTTCATACTTAAATACATCACTTAATAACCTATCAAAATTTAATTCATATTCCATATTCCTCCCTCTCCTATATTCAATTTGCACTCATAAGAAAACCAAAATACCACCCCCCTCCCCCACCTTGGACGTGTATTTTTAAGGGGAAAAAGTGGTATTCATTCATTGCAGTATTTTGTATCCTATGTGCCTCTTGAAATGTTTGCCAGCGCAAGCAGCATCTTCCACCTGCTGTTCATGTTGGCCCCAGATCCCTTCTGACTTCACTTCCTGGTCGTGGGATCAGGACTTGATGTCAGAAGGGAGCCGAGGCCAAGTGGAAGATGCCGCTTGTGCCAGCGAACATTTCAAGAGGTACGTGTGGGGTGGGAGGAGGCACTTGAGCATTGAGGGTTAGGAGGGCCAATGACGGGGGAGGCACATGGCGCAGCGATGCTGGGCGCCACTGCCCAGGCACCATCCTCCCTATTTATGCCACTGCTTGGCCCTACCAAGACAGCATCAGTAACTAAAGAGCTTGGGGGTCTGACCAGAGAATAGTTTATTTGGCCACTCCAACCAAAACGAAGTTCCAGTGCCCCTGCTAATTATGACTTGCAGATGGCCATGAAACAAATGTATGCTTCATAGATGGAATTTTCTCTGAAAAGCAGGACAAAATAATCTGATTGTGACTTGTTTTAGGATTTTGTTAGAATCTGTCTAGACAAGAGGAGCTTTTCCTTTAAAATACAAAATGCTCATACATCAAGAGAATTGTGCCAGAAAGGATGGGTGAGACCAAAACCCATAAAGAGGGTCACGTTGCAGCTCCAGGACCAGTAAAAAAGGAGCCACATATGGAATATGATCAGTGCAGATAGCCTGAAAGAAAAGCAGATGAGAAAGTAGAAACATAGGTCTTTTTAAAATATCTTTATTGAGTTTCTAAAGCTATCAAAAATGCAATACAATATCTATACAAATAATAATAATCATATATGCACTTATAATCAATCAGAATCCATATAACATTAACCCCCCACCACCACCCAACCAACTTTTTCATAAGGGAGTAGAACCATACAAAAGAAATACCCCCCTCCCGCCTTCCCTCCGGGTGTGAGTGTATTATACCAACAGAAATAAAGGAAAAGACAACTATAATGAATCCATAAAAGACATCAATGGGTAACATAGGTCTTAATCTGCCTTCATTTTTCTATCTACTCTGCTTAATCATGCCATCTACTATCCCCTCCTCTCCCTGAGAGATCCAATGCACTTGTCCAAGCTTTCATAAATTCAGATACACTTTTTGTCTCCACCACCTCCACCAGAAGGGCGTTCCAAACATTCACCCTCCTTTCTGTGAAAAAGTATTTTCTGAGGTTACTTCTTTATCTATGCCCTTTCACCATCATCCTATGCCCCTCATTCTAAACTTTCCTTTCAAATAAGTACATAAGTACATAAGTACATAAGTAGTCGCCTCCGCCGGGGCAGACCAGAGGTCCATCCAGCCCAGCGGTCCGCTCACGCGGCGGCCCATCAGGCATATTGCCTGGTCAGCGGTCCCTGACTAATTTTATTGCCTACCTCTACAGTTATCTCTAAACCTTCCACTGCTCTTATCTGTACCCCTCAATCCCTTTGTCTTCCAGGAACCTATCCAGGTCATCCTTGAAACCCTGTACTGTGCTATTCCTTATCACGGCCTCCGGAAGGGTGTTCCATGTGTCCACCACCCTCTGTGTGAAAAAGTACTTCCTTGCGTTTGTTTTAAACCTGTCCCCCTTCAATTTCATCGAGTGACCCCTTGTTCTTGTGGTTTCTTTCAAATTGAAAAATCTGTCTTTGTCAACCTTTTCGATGCCCCTCAGGATCTTGAAGGTCTCTATCATATCTCCTCTGAGTCTCCGCTTTTCCAGGGAGAACAGCCCCAGCTTCTTCAGTCTGTCAGTGTATGTAAGGTTTTCCATACCCTTAATCAGTTTAGTTGCTCTTCTCTGGACTCTCTCAAGCATTGCCATGTCCTTTTTGAGGTACGGTGACCAGTACTGTACACAGTATTCCAGATGCGGGCGCACCATAGCCCGGTACAGTGGCAGGATGACTTCCTTCGTTCTGGTCGAGATACCCTTCTTAATGATACCTAACATTTGGTTTGCTTTCCTGGAGGCTGTGGCGCATTGTGCCGACGCCTTCAATGTCGTGTCTACCATCACTCCCAAGTCTCTTTCCAGATTACTGACCCCTAGCATTGATCCCCCCATTTTGTAAGTGAACATCGGGTTCCTTCTCCCTATATGCATGACCTTGCATTTCCCTACATTGAAGCTCATTTGCCACTTTTTCGCCCATTCTTCCAATGTCGTAAGATCCCTTTGGAGATTTTCGCAGTCAACCGTGGTTTCAACCTTGCTGAATAGTTTGGTGTCATCTGCAAATTTGATGACCTCGCATTTTGTTCCCGCCTCCAGGTCGTCAATGAATATGTTAAACAGGAGCGGTCCCAGCACCGATCCTTGAGGAACCCCGCTCGTGACCCCTTGCCAGTCCGAGTAATGGCCCTTTACACCAACCCTCTGCTTCCTGTCTGCCAGCCAGTTTTTGATCCATCGGTGGACCTCCCCGTGTACCCCATGGTTCCATAGCTTCCTGAGCAACCGCTCATGTGGTACCTTATCGAAGGCTTTCTGGAAGTCTAGGTAAATTATGTCTATGGGTTCTCCTTTGTCCACCTGGTTGTTTACCCCCTCAAAGAAGTACAACAGGTTTGTGAGGCACGACCTACCCTTGCAGAACCCATGCTGGCTCGACCTTAGCTGTCCATTTTTTTCGATATGGTCACAGATGCTGTCCTTAATCAGTGCCTCCATCATCTTTCCCGGGACCGATGTGAGGCTTACCGGCCTATAGTTTCCCGGGTCGCCCCTCGAACCCTTCTTGAAGATGGGCGTGACATTAGCTATTTTCCAGTCCTCCGGGATCTCTCCAGTTTTTAGGGATAGGTTGCATATTTGCTGGAGTGTCTCTGCTATTTCATTCCTTAATTCCTTGAGCACCCTTGGGTGAATGCTATCCGGACCTGGCGACTTGTCGCTCTTTAGCTTGTCTATCTGCCTGAGGACATCCTCCTGGCTCACCTCTAATTTGACCAGCTTGTTATCTTGATCTCCATTTTCTATTTCCTCTGGTTCCGGAATGTTGGATGTGTCCTCCCTCGTGAAGACCGACGTAAAGAAGTCATTTAACTTGTCAGCTATTTCTTTTTCCTCCCTCACTACTCCCTTTCTATCCCCATCATCCAAGGGCCCCACTTCCTCCCTCGCTGGTTGCTTCCCCTTTACGTACCTGAAGAATGATTTGAAATTTTTTGCCTCTCCCGCTAGTCTCTCTTCATATTCCCTCTTTGCTCTCCTAACCACTCGGTGGCACTCCTTCTGGCTTTCCTTGTGTTCCTTTTGGTTGGCCTGCGTTTGATCCTGTTTCCATTTTTTGAACGATGCTTTCTTGTTACTGATCGCCTTTTTTACAGCTGCCGTTATCCATGCTGGGTTCTTTATTCGATTTTTCTTGCACTCTTTTCTGAACCTGGGGACGTACAGGTTCTGTGCTTCGTGCACCGTACGCTTGAGCAGGGTCCAGGCGCTTTCTACGGACTCTACCTTCCTTGTGCTGCCGTTGAGTTTCTTCCCCACCATTTTCCTCATTGCATCATAATTCCCTTTTCTGAAGTTGAGCGCTGTTGTTGTGGTTCTTTTCACCCTGGATGATCCCAGTTCTAGTCTGCACTGGATCATGTTGTGATCGCTGTTTCCCAGTGGGTCTAATACCGCTACTTCCTTTGCAGGTCCCTCCAGTCCACTGAAGATTAGATCAAGAGTAGCTTCTCCTCGTGTAGGTTCCATGACCAGCTGTTCCAGGAAGCAGTCCCTCGTGGCTTCCAGGAATTTGGTCTCTCTCTCGCAACTTGAGTGCCCGATACTCCAGTCTATCCCAGGGTAGTTGAAGTCTCCCATCACCACCACACTTCCATTCTTGCATACCTGCCGCAGTTCCGCCTCATGTGCATTTATGCCACATAGGTATTTAAACATCTCTATCATATCTTCCCTCTCCTGCTTTTCTTCCAAAGTATACATATTGAGATCTATAAGTCTGTCCCCATATGCCTTATAATGAAGACCAGGCATCATTTTAATAGCCTTCCTCTGGACCGACTCCATCTTGTTTATATTTTTTTTAAGGTGCGGGCTCCAGAATTGTACATAGTATTCTAAATGAGGTCTCACCAGAGTCTTAAAGAGGGACATCAATACCTCCTTTTTCCTACTGAAAATACCTCTGCCTATGCACCCTAGCATCCTTCTAGCTTTTGCCGTCACCTTTTCAACCTGTTTAGGGTGACATCATCCATGGAACCCAGTGCCAACTTTCCCTCCAACCTTTTCAGATTACTTAAGTTCTTCTAGAGTCATGACTCCGACAGCTAGAGAGTCCCACAAGTGAGAATATAATGCCTGTAGCAGATGTTCTCCAAAGACAGCAGGCATATATTCTCACAACTTGCTCACTTCCCCTAGTTGGCTTCTTAGCTTTTTCATTGTATTGCGGGTCCCACACGTCAACGTTGGGCGTGAGGGCATTACCTCAAAAGTTTTAAGTGACAGTACACTTGGCAGTGTCCACACCGGGTTCTGTAGATGACATCACCTATATGTGAGAATATATGCTTGCTGTCCTCAGAGAACACTTGTTACAGGTATGTATCTTTGTTGTTGATGCATCTATCTTTTAAGCACCTGCAATTCATCCAGCTTTAGAGGTAAGTGCTAATGCCTAAATGTGGTTGGAACACATGTGTAAGTTAATGATTTTAAATTCTTTAAAATTTATTTTAATATATATAAACAACAGGCCAACACAAAATTAACTTCTAAAAGCTAGCAGAATTCCCCTTACCTTCCCCCCCCAACCATCCTCTCTCCTCCATGAAAGGAACATATGCAAGATATATGTGCAAATATATTTCCTCCCCATCAATGCCATGCATCCATTAATAAAATTACAGCTATGAATAGAATACAGGCCCTAGTCATTCACTCAACACTGAGCACAAGCCCACTGCTCAAAGGTTGACCAGCAACAGTAAAAAGATCCTAGTGCATCATGTCCTAAGGCCTTTAATTTGCTAAGAAAAAAAACAGTCCACAGACTCTTAAACAACATTTTGCAGTCTGGCACTCACACTATATTCCAACAACAAGCTAATGCTAGTTGCAGTGAAGCCAAAGCTGCTTTTAAAAATCTCTCCTGATCCACAGCCATCTCTTCAAGAAAACAAATTCTTCAAAGAAACAAAAATCAAAATTCCCAATATATCAAACAACATTTTTGCATTACCTCCCTCCAAAAAAAAAAAAAAAAACCCAAACCCCTTTGAACTACTGCATAGTTCCACCAAATAGGTTTTTTTTTGTTTTTGTTTTTTTTAAATTCTTTATTCATTTTCGTATGTTACAACAAGTGTAGCAAATAAACTCATTTAAAACTTAAAGATACACACTTGAGTAACTCTCATATAAGGATCAAATTTAACATTTCATTACAAATTAAAATTCTATAATATAGAATAGCAATACCACCAAATAGGTTTAAAAGTACAGTACTAGGCATGCTACACCCTCTCTCTCTCCAACAGAACTTAGATCTTCCAGGATACATGTTGCTCAGCCTCTCTGGAGTAAGGTACCAGTGATGTCATTCTCCAACAAAACAGTATTCCCAAATAGATCCTCTCATAAATTTACGCCCATTGCTGTGCTGATAATTCCTCACCTAAATCTCTTTTCCACCCAATCACCCTATATACGAGGGTGGTTTGAAAAGTTTGATAAAAAAGCATGTTAAACAACGTAGTTGCCATTGAGGGGTATACACTTAGCCCAGTGAGTTTCCAGTTGTTTCATAAGCTATTTTTCTTAAAGAGCACAAGGTTTCCCATGTAGCTTACTTTGAAACAATTTTTATTGAACAAGCCAAAAAAAATAGATAATGAACACAGTAAAAAAAAATAACATTTGTTCAGGAACTATACAGCATGTATCCCCCGGTCCCAATATCCCATCCCCACCCTCTTCCAACACCCCACTTTCCGATAACAAGATAAACCAGAATATACAAATGAATAGTGAGCTGTCGGAAGAACCAAGCACAAGAGATGACAGAAGAAAAATGCAGCAAGCATAAGGAAAGAGTAACCAATAATATGGTGGTAAAAAAAAAGAAGCAAGCATCCCAACCCACGTAACTGAGGAAGCCTGAACAAGATCAAAGCGAAAGTTGGACACTCAGGGCCCTGGACTCTGATGAGCCCTAAGGGACAATGCATAGGGCCTCCCCCCCCCAGATTCCCCCCCAAGCAAAGTCTCAACCAAAAACAACAACAATAAAAAAGCAAAACAAAGGAAGGACAGACCAAGCTGGGGAAAGGCTACCAACCCTCACCACTCAAGGCAAATTAAACAGGCAAGATATTAAGGATCATACTACAGGTTCAATGAGGCAAGGAGTATATTTCCCCATGTAGCTTAAAATAAAAATGAATATGACCATATTTGATCTTGTCTGTATAAGTTTGCAAGGTTCCTGATGGTGTTCTGTCTTTACTACTGCTCTACTATAAGGTCTCTTATTCTGATACCAATACTCTAGAAAGAAACATGAGTGAAACACCAAGTCTTGTTTTTCAACTGTCTTATGACCTGTTGTCTTTCAGTCCTTGAATTATTTCTGCTACTCACAAGATCTAACTAAATACTAATTTGGTTGTAGGAAGATGCTGTGGAAATACGACCGGTGCCTGAATGCCCGAAGGAACACTTTGGCAACAGAATTTTGTTCAAGCTGCAGACATTGAAGTACGGTAATAGTTGGCTGTAGGGTTCTAACAAAAAAAATCTTGGCCTCTGAATTACTTGGATTTTTAATCATTAGCCCTGCCTATTACCTACTATCCTTTCTATCTCCATGTCTACTTCTTTTTCTCTCTCTTATTCTCTTCACTCTTTCCTTATTGTTGATTGGGTATCTCTTGCCATTCCCCAACGTCATCTCTTTTATCATAAGCCTCTCTCTCTTTCTTTCTCTGGTTTTCTCCCTTGATAACACTTATCCATTAGTAACGTAACATTTCGAACTGTACTGTTCGACTAGGTCTATTCGGCGCACTGGTTTATTTACGTTTCCTAATCTGAAAAACTGCCGTTATAAAAAGTATTCCGATCGATCATTGGCTTATTAGGCAGGTAAAGTTCAAGTATGGTTAGATGGTCTGATTCAACAATCTGCATCTTATTGCACCTTTAGAAAACTGGTTAAGACCTATTTGTTCAACAAAATTGTTACTTGATTGAAGACTATCTCATAGTTTCATACTGTATTTTTCTTTTTTTCCTTTTTTAATAGTCTTTATTCATTTTTAGAACTTTCAATAAGTGCATCAAAAAGTAACAACATTTTAACTTGGATACAACACTTAATATTCTGCAATAATTCAATTTATAAAGCTTATCTCCCTCTCTCCCATCCCTTTCATAACAAATATAAAACACATATACCATATAATAAATTCTTTCCTACCATTCCATACAATTAATGAAAGACCAAAAACTACCCCCTCTCCCCTCCCAATCTTGCTCTTTCTTGTACTATTAAGGGAAAAATGGTATCTATTCATTACAATAATTCGTTAAAGGCCCTCAAACATCTTGAAACCTGACTAACCTGAGAACACAGGAAGCAACCAAAGCCCCAGGGGAAATGGTGTCAAGGATAGCCTCTGAAAGAACATTCTTGAGGAATAAAATTGATTGGAGGAGCAATGAAGAGGGATTGCTGAAAACAAGAAAGTG
Source organism: Geotrypetes seraphini (assembly GCF_902459505.1). Lineage (NCBI taxonomy): Eukaryota > Metazoa > Chordata > Amphibia > Gymnophiona > Dermophiidae > Geotrypetes > Geotrypetes seraphini. The sequence continues at coordinate 475,390,303 of NC_047084.1, forward strand.
TGGCCAACAACTTGAAGGCTGTCGGTGTCACATCACAGAGCTTTGAACCCATGTTCTGATTCTGGATTTTAGCTCCAAGCCACAGCTAATCCGGGCTCACCCACCTGTGCACAACACTGAGCTATCATTTTGGATTGGAACTATTTGCTACCTATTACCAAGGTCAATAATGACCTTTTTGTATCCATAACTGAGTAGTTTTGGAGGGTCCAAGAGTGCAGCTTATCCTTAAACTACCAGTTGTATGCCTTTACAGCTTGTCCAGCATTACATGTTGTCCTCATAAGATATTAGAAGGAAATGAGATTTCATGTATAGAAACTGGAATCATGAATAAAATGTGAGGATTGACCCAGTGGCTCAGTGATGATGCTTCATCCTGTCACACAGAGGGAACCTAGGTTTGAGTCCTGCTTGACCATGTTGCAGATGCAATGTCTGTAGCCTCAGGAGAGGGATGGGGGCATAGCCAGATGGCCAATTTTGAGTGGGCAGGCACAGAATTCATCCTTGGCCCTGCTCTGTGCTGTCTGGTGTTTGCTTCCCCTCCCATTGCAAATTTTAAAATATTAAATACTTCAGCTGGCAGGGATCCCCAAGTCCTGCCAGCTGAAGACCTCCTTTTCTCAGCAACCAGTACTTTTCCAAGTGGTAGTCAACTGCATTGTGTCCGGACAGTCACTGCTGCTGACAGGTCACATATGCTGAGTTCTTGTGCATGTGTGAAAACTGGGCATGTGCAGAGGGGGCCAGTGTCAGCATCAGCTTCAGGCAAGTGCTGTCAGATGCCATTTGGAAGAGCGCTGGTTGTCAGAGGAAGGAGCAAGGAAGTTTTCAGCTGGTGGGTTTAGGGGTCCCTGCCAGCCACAGCAAGATTGCCCTGATTTTGGGTGGGCCTGAGTCCAAATTGAGCTATGCCACCAGCTTAGGGTCCATAATTACAGGTTCTGGAAGAAGCTTTGGTATGTGGCCTCTAGCCAAAGTTTGTGATTAGGTTATCTGAGCTACACGGGAATACAAAATATCCATGGACAGCTGCAAATGGCTTTTGAACTTAACTGTGCATTAATTTGTACATGTAAAGCATGATAAGCAGAAAAACTTAAAACACTTTAGTGAAAGGACCCCCTTTGTCTCCAATCATGTACAGTATGATTAAATAGTCCTACAGAGCCTAGATCTCTCTTTAAATAGATAGTAGAGATTGCTGCAAGTTATAAATAGTTTTATGTGGATTTATATAGTGCGATTCTTTATAAATTATTATGAAACAAAACATAAATGATAATATATTTAATCAAAAGAATCGCACTATATAAATCCACATTCATAACTCATACAACTCAAGGGCTTTATCAAGGCTCCCTCTCCCATTCATAACTATTTTCTCCCACCATCGCATCTAAACGAAAATCGCGATGGTGGAAGAAAATGGTTATGAATGGGAGAGGGAGCCTTGATAAAGCCCTTGAGTTGTATGGGCGAAACATGTTGGGTGATTGATGTTTCTACCCTCCCGATTAGCGTCGAATCCACAAGCTAAGTACTTTTAGCATATATGTATTTATACAAAAAAAATTTTCTAAAAAATTAATATTTGCGACACATGTACACAAAAAATATAGATGGGTCCAATGACGAATGGGAGCATAAAGCCCCACACAATGAGATGGTTTGAGTGTGTGGTGGCCTGCTGAGGACCTTAAAATACTGTGAAGTTATACAGAATGAAGTTTGGTAAATCAGTGAGCTCCTTTTGGTTAAGACACATGGCATAAACTAGTCCTTATAAAATGGGCCTAAATTTTATATGCATACTAGCCTCATGGAATTAGGCAATCTGTTAGTATAGTCTGACCAGTAAAGTTCTTTTTGTGAGTAAAACACTGTTCCTCCCCCCCCCCCTCATGGAAATATCTTTTTAAAATTCAAGATTTCTAAAGCAGCTGCTTTAACGGAGACATACAAGTACCCCATAATACAACCAGAAGACTTAAGGCCTGTAATATGCTATCCCTTGAGTACAATGATGGAAACTGTTTCTCTGTGCTTTGTGTCATTTTTCTCCAACAGATTTGACATAGAAATAGAGCCACTGTTCGCAAGCATAGCCCTGTATGATATCAAAGAAAGGAAGAAGGTAAGAGCAGAATTGTATTGAAGACTTTTTCTTTTATTTCAAAATGCTTTCTCATAAGACCTGTGGGTGGTGTAGCCTAATTCTATGACCTCTTTTTGCTGTTTATCTGTCCTTTAATGTAGTTCTTCTCAATCTGTTATTATTAAGATTATTCATTAATGTGCTCCTACAGAACTCACAAAGTTTCAACACAGGGAGGAAAACTGGCATGGTGGAGGGAGTCATGCTTTTACCACTAACCATGGTCCCTCTTGCCAAATGAAAGAGAGTATGTTAGTTCTCTGATATTAATGATAAGGTGAAAAATCTGCAGCATAGAGACTTCCTCATGTGGAGCCTTTGTTTGCTTCCAGTCTTAGTAAAAACTTGCATCTATATTTCTACTGTACTGTAAACAAACCCATGGAGGCCAATGTGTAGTATAACGTCAAGCCTGTCCTTGAATGCTTCATTATGTCTTTGTCCATCCTGGATATGTCCTGACAGAAATATTGCTACGTACTCTTTGTTTATTTATCTGGTTTTGTTCTTCCCAAGATCTCGGAAAATTTCCATTGCGACCTGAACTCTGAACAGTTCAAAGGCTTCCTGCGAGCTCACACACCCTGCATTGCCCCTTCTAGCCAGGCCAGAACCGCAGTGTTATCAGTCACCTACCCATCCTCTGATATCTACTTAGTCGTTAAGGTAACAACATTGTTCCGACAAAGGTGTGGTGGTGGATTGAGCAAATGTTGGTTTGGGCACATGACAGTTGGATTTTTTTGGTTGTTGATCAGTTGTGTGTGTGTTGATAAATAATGTGTGTGTGCATGTGTGTATTTGTTTTCCTAGAGTTACAGCTTCAGCAAAGAAGATACATGGAACCGCTTTACCCAGTCGATTTGAATATGTTATATAGGAGTTCCATTACTTTTTCATGAAATATATGGGTGTGCTACAGAACAGTACCAACAGCTGTTTGGTCCACCTCAGGTCCATGTGCAGTTTACCTGGTGTTGGGAGAGGTGACAAAATCTCCTGAAATCCCTTTGGTGGTAGTACCAACTTTGCCCATTTTTTTTCTTTCCGTGACAGAGCATAAAGAAGCATTAGTTTGCTTTCCAATGATGGAATGAATCTTAACCCCCAGCTTCCATGCAGCTGTTCCCAAGTAGAACCAGCAGGGATTTTTTCATATTTTTTTTAAACCCAAGTTAGGAGTTTTCCTGTGCTTGGATCGCTTTAGAATGCTAACCATATTTCGGGGTGATAAGAAGCCTGAGGGGAGAAGGGAACCTGTATGGATTTAACTTGGAAACATTATGCTGTCCAAATCACAAAGAGAGATTTCACTGAAAACAAGAATAAAAACTGGCCATTTGAAATGAAGTCATAGCCAAAAAACATATAGAGAATTTTCTTGTGTTCCTGACACTGGAATTGAGAGTCTTCCAGGGGTTTTCAACCCAGTTCTTGGGACACACCCAGCCAGTTAGGTTTTCGGGATACCCATAATGAATAGGAATGAGGTATATTTGCATGCACCACCTCCATTGTACGCACATGCTTCAGGAAATTGGACTTCTGCCAGACTTATTTGATTTTGGTTTTCTATTTTTTCTTCCAGTTTATGAATTATTTTAAATTTTATTCCATTGTTTTTACCCCTATTCTTTTTATTTTATTAACTGAATTCTATTATTTAACGGTTCCTCCCTTCTATTCCTTTTTACATATTACTTTAATGTTTATATATCATTTACATAGATGGTGCTCCTATCTGTAAAGTTAGGAATTTCTATGAAATATTCTACATGCTTCTCTCCTCTCCACTCCTTCCTGCTAGTCCTCCCTCCCCTCTTCTAACCCCTTCCTCTGTAATGTCGCCCATAGCTTGTATAGCTATGTGCGACGCACTAATGGAAGAAATAAATAAAAATAAATGTATTTCATGCCTATTCTTTGTGGATATCCTGGAAACCTGACTGGCTTAGTGTGTCCTGAAGACTGGCTTGAGAACCCATGCTTTAAAGTCATGTTGAACGAATTATGTCTTCTACAGAACTGCTGCACTGTGAAAAATTGAGGCAGCTTACTCAGAGCCCACTTTGTTTACAAATAGTGGAAGCCTACTAAATCCTAGGAGCAGTAACAAGGGACAGTGTCTTCCCTTTTATCCTTTGGATGGGGGAGAGGGGCAGAGATTTTACTCCATTGGGTCACACACTTATCTTTCTACAGATTGAAAAAATCCTTCAGCAGGGAGAAATCGCAGAATGTGCCGAGCCATACATGGTTTTAAAAGAAAGCGATGGAGGGAAGGTATAGTATAAATAAATTTTTGTGACAGTGTTAACCTTGTAGTCAAGAAGGCTGCTACTACAGAGATGCCCAATTCCAGCAGGCAGACTCTTTGGCCAGTGCTGGTTTTGAACTTGCCCGCAAACGTTGTGGGGTTTATGGATACCAATTCTACCCATTGAAATCTATGCTGCAGGTTTCTGTTTGTCTTCTGATAACTTATTTACCAGGGTCTCCTTCCCAGTTGACATTTTCTTTCTCCATGCTCATCATCCATCTTTCATTTCTGTACCTTCCCTTCTTTCTCCTCCCTGCAGGTCCAGCACCTCACAAGGGTCAACACCCTCTCTACCTTCCTCTCCAACTCCAGCTCCCAGTCCAATGTCTCTCTCCCTTCCCTCTAGTCCCCCTTCTACCCCATGCAGCAAGCAACCTCTCTCTTCCCTTCGAGCCCCCCACACTCTCTCTCTTTTCCCTTCCCTCTAGCTACCAGCACCACTACCACTCTACTCCATGTGGCCAGCACCCTCTCTCTCTTCCCTTTCCTCCAGCCACCATCACACCATGTGGCCAGCACGCTTTTTCTATTCCCTCCCTTCCAGCGCTGCCCCCCCCTTCCCAAACCATAAGGCTAATATCCTCTTTTTCTTCCCTCCCACCAGCTCCAGCCTCAGCTAGTCAAACTGCCCCTCCCCCACTACAGGTCCAGCATCCTCTTTCCCTTCCCCCCATCAGTGGAAGCAGTGGTGAAAAGCAGCAAACCCCCCACCCCCACGTGGGGGGGTGCCCTCCACTGCATGTCCAATCGTAGCCGCAGAGGAAGCAGCACAGCACAGCACTCTACCCCATTACCCTATTCATAACTTCTCATCCCTTGCTAACGATCCTCACAGGCCTGCTCTTGGGCTTTCCCTCTGCTAGAAGGACCCCGACAGAGGGAAAGCCCAAGAGCAGGCCTTAATCTGTGAGTCCGTTTTTTATTATAAAACAAATCGATTCGAATTGATTCACCCAAACAGAATTAGTAAATCGATTCGAATCATTAATCGGGAGCTCTAGTTCATACTGAAGGAAATTCTAAAACTGGCCATCTGGTAAAAGCCTATTCTGTAGATGAACATAGGTGCACTGTTTTCTTTATACAATGCTAACATAACTGCTTAGCTAGGTGGCTGTAGTTTAGGTGCAAACACTTCGATCGGCCATGGTGTGCTTGCACCTAGATCCCAGAGATAAACATGTAGCTTAGAGCAATTTATAACAAAGTATTCTATAAGTTAGGTGCGTAATTGTGAGTCCCCCCCCCCCCATTCTGCACCCAGACTCTGCTGATGTATACACTCCCCTGTAAAATGCACAGTATATAAGATACACATGTATTTATAGAACAGCGCTTAGGTAGATTTTTGACACATACACATGTATGCGCTAATATTCTAAACATTTATGCACATGACTGTACAATGTTTTTCTTCTTATGCCTCATACCAGGGTGCCACAGCTTTTGAATCTCTCTTTCTCATTTTCTTCTTGCCTTTGTAAGCCAACTTCTGCAGTGAATTCTTCTGGCAGAAGAAAGTTGCAGGTTTCTATAAAGTTTCCTGTCAGAACACTAGATGTCACTGTAATAGCAGAGCTTTGTCAGGAAGCTGGTGGCCAATGAATGCAACTTTAACATTTTGGTTATACCCAAGGAACCTAGGCTGACAGTTAAACTCCAGCCCTCCTCTTTGAGAGAGAAACCTACCCCCTTCTGGGCATGGTGCAGGTTGGGGAAAAAAATTTGACCCTTTGTTGTGTTTCTTTTCTAGAGTAAAGAGAAGACTGAAAAGCTAAAGACGCAGGCGGAGTCATTTTGCCAGCGCTTAGGAAAGTACAAGATGCCTTTCGCTTGGGCTCCCATTGGCCTATTCAATTTCATTAATATTTCAACACTGGAAAGGGACACAGTAGACTCTGAAAGCTGGAATGGTAAGTGACAATGCAACACATGTTCTAAATGAACATCTCTTTGACATTGTATGGTACAAGTTAGGGTCTAGACCAGGGGTGCCCAACACGTCGATCGCGATGGACCAGTAGCTCAGGAAGGCAACGCGAGTCGATCGCGGAGCCCATCCCGGGCTCCGTGATAGACTCGTGTTGCCGTCCTGATCTACCAGGCCGATCAGCCTTCCTCTCCAGTGTTCTCTCTAGGGCCTTTTAGCTGGGCCGTCCGCCCAGCTGTCATCTGCTGCTGCCGCCGCTGCTGAACATTAAAAAAAAAAACCAAAAAACCGGCTTGGAGATTTCAGCCCGTAACGAACTTATGCTCCATGTCTCTAACGTGTGCGTGCTGGCTTCCCTTCTCTTCCCTCCGAAACCGGAAGTTATTTCCGGGGGGGGGGGGGGGAGAAGGGAAGCCGGCACGCACACATTGGGAGCCCTGAAGCAAGCGTTCGCTATGGGCTAAGGCGGGAGACAGGTTAGTGAAGCATTTGCTCTTCATGCTGCCGGGTCCTGCCTACTTTCTGTTTCCGCGAAGGCAGGACCCGGCAGCATTTCCCCCAATAGGTCGATCGCGATCTTGGGCCAATCAGCCTTCCTCTCCCCGAGGGCAGAATTGACGTCGGGGAGAGGAATGCTGGTCGGCTGAAGCAGGGAGAGCTTGGGGCGTCGTCGGCTTTCGGGCCTGTTATTGGTGGCGGTTTGGGTCCTGGTCCCCGATGGCAGTGGCTTGGGGGAGGGCAGGGAGAAAGAAAGAAAAAGGGCAGGCAGGGAGTCAGAAGGAAATAAGAGAAACAGAAAAAAAAGAAAGGGAGGCAGAGAGAAAGAAAGGGCAGGGAGAGAGGAAGGAAAAGTTGGGGGAGGGAACGAGGTCTGGAGGAGAGGAAGCATACAGGCTAAAAGAAGGGAAGAAAGATTGAATGCACAGTCAGAAGATGAAAGTGCAACCAGAGACTCATGAAATCACCAGACAAGGTAGGAAAAATGATTTTATTTTAAATTTAGTGATCAAAATGTGTCTGAATTTATATCTGCTGTCTATATTTTACACTAAGGTCCCCTTTTACTAAACCGCAATAGAGTTTTTTAGCGCAGGGAGCCTATGAGCGTCAAGAGCAGCGCTGGGCATTCAGCGCAGCTCCCTGGGCTCTAAAAACTGCTATTGTGGTTTAGTAAAAAGGGAGGGGGGTATATTTGTCTATTTTTGTATAGTTGTTACTGAGGTGATAGTGCATAGAGTCATCTGCTTTGACCTCTTTGAAAAACCCTGGAATAGGAATGATAATTAACATTTTCTATGTGTACAGTGTGCGTTGTGTTTTTTTTAAATTTTATTGTTGGTAGATCATTTTGACTTGGTCATTTTAAAAGTAGCTCGCAAGCCCCAAAAGTGTGGGCACCCCTGGTCTAGACTCTATCATAATGATTCCTATACTGTGAGTTATCAGTAGGCAGGGTCACAAAAACAAGGCTGCTCCCCCTTCCTCTGGAATCTGGACTTAGAGGTATGCACGGGAATTGCGAGAATCCTGCGGGTCCCATGGGGACCCCGCAAGGATCCCTCCCCCCAAGGTCTACAGGGCTCCTATGGGGATCCCCTCAGGTCTATGGGACTCCCATGGGGATCACCCCAGGTCTATGGGACTCCCATGGGGATAGAACAGGAGTTCCTGAGGCCTGGAAAGATAATTAGTAGAACATAGACAAAATGATGGAAAAACAAATTGTCCCACCAGCTACAGCAAGGGACATGTTTATTTTGAAGGGGGCCAAGCTCAAAGTGGGAGGCCCAGTTCCCTCTCATGGTTATGCCACCAATTGTGTTTAGTACAAAATGAAGTACTTGCTAAGTTCAGTTTTGGCACAGTTTTCTTATGCAACCATTGTCCTGAAAAGTTCTTATGTCAATTCTGCTTTAAATGATTTTGATACTATATTGTTTGATTCTTTACTCATTGCTGCATTAAAAATCATTTGTGGACCTTGGAAGGACCTCTCACAAGTTACCTATGCCAGATGCTGGACCTATATTTGTTTGTTCTACAGATATGAGCTTTATGCTGCCAAAAAATGCAACTCTTATTTCTTTAACAAGCATGGAATATTGCTACTCCTTGGGTTTTGGCCAGATACTAGTGACCTGGATTGGCCACCATAAGAACAGGCTACTGGGCTTGATGGACCATTGATCTGACCCAGTAAGGCTATTCTTATGACCCTACAATCACATGACCTAATGTCTATTTTAATTCTTTCCGGTGATGTATGCATCTCTTATTTCTGTTCACTGTTATTGTTGGTTTATAAAGATCTTTATTCATCTTTACATCTTACAACAAGTGTATCAATAAATTGACAATTGAAATGAAATACATCACTTGATACATAAATAATACATAAAATTTAACCCCTTCCCTCCCAACCCTACCATAACATATGTAATCAATGTATATCCTATGAAATATTCTTTTTTACTGATCAACAAGTGTACAAGAAAAAAGAATCATACATAGTCTCATAAACAACACTTGAAAAATCCATCAAGTCAAATAACAATTGTATATATATAAACCCCTAACCCTCCCTCCCTCCCAACATTATTTTTCTTTATTCATTTTTAACCTCTCCTCAAGTGTACAAGAATCATAAGAACAACACTTAGTTAAACACTTGAAAATCTTATCATTATACTATATAAACATAAAAGGAATCCTTACCCTCCCCTCCCTCCATCCCTATTAGTAATTTTATTTCATCACTTTATCAAAACAACCCCTCCCTACCTCCCTTCCTTAAATGGTGCATCTTCAAAAGTTATGGCAACTCCTGTCATGATCAATAAAAGTTTATTGTTACACGATGATATCTGACTCTTTTTTTCTCATAGACATTCCAAATATCACAGTATCATAAGATAACGCTGCATGATTTTCCAATAAACAATTTATTTGATCCCAGTTTGAATTCCAAAAGGCTTATTTTCTTTTCTGAAATAAATTTTTGAGACTCTATGGCAGGGGTGTCAAATGTCGGTCCTCAAGGGCTGCAATCCAGTCAGGTTTTCAGGATTTCCCCAATAAATATGAATGAGATCTATTTGCATGCTAATAGATCTCATTCATATTCATTGGGGAAATCTGAAAACCCGACTGGATTGCGGTCCTCAAGGACCAAAATTTGACACCCCTGCTCTATGGATATCTGAAAGGGGAGGGGGGGAGTGGATTGGGTGTGCAAATGGTGGAAGAATGAAAGAGTGTGAATGGGTAAGTTGGGTTTGCAGTTATTTAAAAATTCAGCGGGATTCTTGATGATGATGACCAAATTAGGATCCTTCTGGATAAGAGTACACCAGGAGGATTTCAGTGATATTGTTTGCTCTTGATATGTATTCTGCTATTTTTGGTTATGATTTGTATACAGCAGTGTTCTGTGGACTGGTTATGCTCAATGTCTCTACTGATCAATAAATAAAGTTAAAAACAAAAACCAACTCAGGTTAAGGAACAATAAGTGCTATTTTGAACTGTTTTAAATATTCCTTCTGCTTATAACACTGTATTGGTATATTATGTAGCAAAAGCAATTGAACAGTCGTATTTTTATATTTTTATGGTTTGATGTATCTATTTATTTTCGTTTGTGACTTGGGTACTTCATTTCCCTGTGCAGTGAGAGCAGTCCCTGGAGACAGGAAGACGATGACAGCTCAGGCTAGGAGACTGTCTGACAGAAACAGTGTGTATGAGGAAGGTTGCACCTTATCCAACTTCAAGCCTACCACCATTAGTGTCAACAGCTTCTTTAAACAGGTACTCTATCTGTGGTTTTTTTATTACAAGCCATTAAAATACAATATTCTGCAGTTGAGAACCAGAAGCAATGGCAGTTGGCTTTAAACATTGAGGCCCCAAATCTTTATAGGTCACCTAAAAAATTGCCGCTGACTAATGCGGCATTAAATGCAATTCTATAAAAGGTGCACTGTATAGAATCACACTTAGCGCCATCTAAGTGAGGTAAGGTGTTAGATGTCCCAGCTTTTAGGCGCACCGTATTTATGCCAGGGTTTTCTTGGCCTAAATGCATGTGCCTAAGTTAGGTGCACAACGACGCCTAACTCAAGAACTTGTCCACCAGAGCATAGAAAATAACACTAGCCAAATACGCACATTTCTTTGCAGTACAATACCCATCCTGCAAAAACAACAACAAAAAAAGGAAGACCCCAGGGCCCAAAGCCAAAAAACTCAATACAGCATAGAATCAAGCAATAGAATCTTAGAGAACCAGCACGCCAAATAAGGGCTCCTTTTACTAAGCCGCATTAGGGTCTTAACGCATGGAATAGCGCGCACTAGACCTTAACGCCATCATTGAGCTGGCATTATTCTAGAAGCGTAATGTGCAGTTTAGCGTGCGGTAATTTTGTGTGTGCGCTAAAAACACTAGCGCACCTTAGTAAAAGGAGCCCTAAGAGTCCCAAGTCTTATGAAAAAAAAAAACAAGACGCCCCAATTTGAGCACTGTCAATTTTGACATCAAACGTATATAGTTCAATTTAACCAAAACTTGCTCAACTGGAGGCACTGTAGATTTTTTTCCACCACCTAGCCAATAAGAGCTTGGCTGCCACAAACATTTGGCAAGAATATGTGTCTGGTTTAGAAACTCCAGAAGGTCTCACATGAAGCAAGCAATAGTCCAGTTGCAAAGGGTAAGATTGTTACAAATAAGTATTGAAAGAAATGAGCACAGAAGACCAATACATTTGCTCTTTGGGACATTCCCACCAAACATGAAAAAATGTCCCCCAAGATCCACAGTTTTGCCAACAAAGCTCAGAACAATTAGAAAACATCTTAGAGAGGCGAGCCGGGTAAGGTACCACTGATAAAAGATCATCTAACCATTTTCCATTAAGGAAGCTGAAATGGAGACTTTAAACAAATGTTTAAAAATAGAGGGCCAAGGGTGCATAAGGACTCTAGAGCCCCTCTGCTTCTCTCAACGGGAGGTATGCCATTGAACAGGATTAGTTTGCACCAATAGTGCTTGATATAGCTTGCTAATAACTCCCCCACTTTAGCCTTTTTTCATAGGGAAGTCATCCCATCCCTTTTACCATTTTCGTTGCCCTTCTCTGTACCTTTTCTAATTTGCTATATCTTTATTAAGATATGGCAACCAGTTAGGGGTCACGTGATGCACTCGAACTAAGCAGACATGCTTGCTCACCTCTCCCGACCCTACAGCTTGCATCTCTGCATTTATACCGGACCTATCTTTGTCTTAGATATCTACTTTGGTATCTCATGCTGGTTCAGTTCGTGGGCTACTGGCTCATATTTTTTCTTGGCTTGGTCCCCGAGGTATGCCGGCTCGCACTTCCAAATTAGGAAAGTTACCGAGAGGCCCTACTACTCCCGCAAAGATGGCAGCGTTGACTCCTGCTCGAGCGCTCCTGGGTCCAATGGTCACGCTGCAGACAGAGGCGATAGAAGAACTTAAGAAACACCTCATCGCCATCCTTGATGATAAGCTGACCCGCCTACAGACCACTGTGGATGGCATAAAAGACATCCTGGAGCGGCAGGCTACCCGACTTAGCAGGTAGAGGAGCGGGTGTCTGCTCAGAAGGACCACAAGGGAGCGCTAGAAGCTAGGGCCTCAACTTTGGAAGAGAAATATCGGCGATTGGAGGACCGGGCCGAGGACCTGGAGAACCGCAGCCACCGCAATAACCTTCGCCTGATTGGGCTGCCGGAATCAATCATCGACGCTGGTCTCCGGGAGCTGGTATCCACTTGGTTACCAAAGGAGCTGAATATGGATACAGGCGGAGCCCCGCTGCTGGTTGAGCGGGTGCACAGGCTAGGAGTACGCCACGAAGGGGATTGTAGGCCGCGGCCGGTCGTGGCTCATATATTGAACTACGTCGACAAGCATCAACTGCTTACCTGCTGCAAGGCCAAGGGGAACCTGTCTTACGAGGGTCAGCGGATCTTAGTGTTCCAGGATTACTCAGCTCGAGTGTCGGAGCAGCGACAAGCCATGGCGCCGTATTGCACTCAACTTCACCAGCGCCAGATCCGGTTTGCGCTCCAATACCCTGCACAGATAAGGGTGTTCCATGAAAATAAGGCTGTTTACTTTAACACCCCGGAGGAGGTCCGTACTTTCTTGGAAAATCTGCCTGGGTGATCCCTGGAGGGTCCCCGGCCGCTGTTCCAGCTTCTGCTTGTTGGGATCGGGTCGGGTGGTGACTTTTCTCCTTTGTTGCTGGAGGTGCACCGGGGATTCCTCGTGGATGTAATGGGGAGTCCCACCTTCATTCTCCTTTGGTTATCCCGATGGCAGAGCCCTGAAGGACCTTTGGCGATTTGTAGACGAGCTATGTTGGGAGGCCTGCATTCTTCTTTTATTTTCTTTTTCTTTCTCCTTTTGCTCTATTCCTTGTTGATTCTTTCCCTACTTCCTGTTCTCCATTTCCAGAGCTGTTGGATTTTTCTTTCCCCTTTTGTGCTGGGACCAGAGGGGGGCTTGTGTGTCTCTGGCATGTGCTGGGACCAGAGGGGGGCTTGTGTGTCTCTGGCATGGGTCACCCTGTCTCCTGTTGTAGTCTTAGCTTCTTTCTATTCTTTTGGTGAGGGATGTCTCTCTTCCTCTTTCTTTACTTTCCACTCTCCACTGAACCACTGGGGAACTTGTGCCGGACCTGGCCCATTGGTGGTTGTTGGATCTGGTTTCGGACCTTCGTTTACAGGTCTATTATCTTAGCCGCTGATGCACATTGAACTGAGGGTTTTAACGTATCCTCAACAATGACACCTGGATCCTTTTCCTGGGCAGTGACTCCTAACACAGAACCCAGCATCACATAGCTATAGTTCGAGTTCCTTTTTCCCACAGGAATCACTTTACACTTGCTCACATTGACACAGCTGGGAATGAGCTGGCTAGAGCTAGGCTCCCAAGAGGCAACTTAGCTCCTCTTTGAAGACTGGTGCTCTCCAACTCAAGGTTCATAAGAACATAAGAATTGGCTTACTGGGTCAGATCAATGGTTCATCAAACCCAGTAGTGCTTCCTCATGGTGGCCAATCCAGGTCACTAGTACCTGGCAAAAGAGTAGCAACTTTCCATGCTCCCGATCCAGGGAAAGCAGTGGCTTCCCCCAGTATTAACAATACTTGAAAAAGAAAAAAAAACCAGAATCCTGAAATATTGTTTTAATGTTCCTGATATTTTGGGTTAGAAATTATATGATTCTTTTCCAAAGAATTTACATCCTATTAGACAATCAGGATGGCTATGAAGTCTGATCATTAGAATAATTAGTCAATGGTTCCCAAATTTTCTTGAAATTATGAAGATTCCCTTGTTGTAAAGCTAACACCTTTTCCATTTTATATATATGACATACAGAGTTCCACCAAAATGTATAATTTAATTTAGTACATAGCACTTTGGTAGTAGATATATAGGGGTGGGTTGGGGGATGTATATTATATGGAAATAAAAATTGGGAAAAAGGGGAGGGACTTATTACTTAGGATAAGATGATTTGTTTGTAATTAAATATGTATTATTCACTTGTTGTAAGAATGCAAAAATTAATAAATAAATTAAAAAAAAAAAAAAAAAAGACAATCAGGATGGCTAGTAAACATGGTAAACATCACTGTAGCTTGGAATGTCACATGATTCAGGGCTTTGAAGTGAAGAATTTAACGAGAGTTCTAGAATATTTTCCCTAGAACTTATAGTATTAGGGACGTTTAAACAAGGGTTCCAGAATAATTTCCCCATCACTTATAGAGCTAGAAACATGGCACAAGAAAAGTCTTTAGAGTAGTTCTCTACAGCAGTTCCAGGAGAGAGACAGTATCCAGTCCTTGATTTCTGACAAACTTCCTTAACATTATGGGATCTGCTGGACTAATTTCAGTGGGTAGATAGGACTGGCTAGAACCAGCATTGCAAAAGGCAGGATAGCTTCTCCTGGAAAACAGGTGTTACCCAAGGCTGGCTCATGCCTAACAGCTATTAACAACACTGGGAGAAGATGTCTTAAATTTGTTTGTTTGTTATTGACACTTTATTCAGCAATGCTATTGTGTGTGGGGGGAGAGGGGGGCAGGGAGGGGGTATCTTCCTTTACCATAGTGTCCATATCCTGTGTCAGTTGGCTGATGCTTCTTTCCCAGCTTCATTTTTTATTACACTTTTAATCATGTTTTGCAAGGGAAAGGAATGATCTTGTTGTCTCTCCTGACAGGAAGGAGACCGGCTTAGTGATGAAGATTTATTCAAGTTTTTAGCTGACTACAAAAGATCTTCTTCTTTACAAAGAAGAGTCAAGTCTATCCCAGGTAAGAGATGCTATTATGTTTAAAATAATTTTATTGAAATTTCCATCACAAGAAAAATTATGCATAGTTAACTTAAAAAATAGGTAATAATCCCATCTAACTTCCCCACTTTCTTTTTTTTTTTTTTTTTAAATATTTTATTTATAAATTTTTCATTCATACAATAATTTAATTGTACATAAAACTTCAATTAATACATGAAAAATTGTGATTACAAATAATTCATCTTATCACATAAAATATAACCCTCCCCCTTTTTTTCATTTCTTAAATCCATATAATATACATTCCCCTCCCTTCCCCATTCTTATATAATCATTACTAATGTGCTATGAAATCTGATCATTGGAATAACGAGTCAATGGTTCCCAAATTTTCTTAAAATTATGAATATTTCCCTGTTGTAATGCTATTGTTTTTTCCATTTTGTATATATGACAGACTGAATTCCACCAAAATGTATAGTTTAATTTGCTATAATCCTTCCAATTTTGAGTTATTTGTTGCATGGCGACCCCTGTCAATATTAATAATAGTTTGTTATTGTTTGCTGTAATCAGACTCTGAGTTCTCATTGCTGTACCAAATAGTATACTATCATATGAGAGTTCTACATGATTTTCTAGTAATTCATTAATTTGGGGCCAAATTAGTTTCCAAAATGCATTTACACAGGGACAAAAAAAAATTAAGTGGTCTAATGTCCCAACTTCTATTCTGCAATGCCAGCATCTATTAGATCTAGTACTATCTATCTTTTGTAAGCGCGTAGGGGTCCATAAAACTCTATGTAACAAAAACATCCAAGTTTGACTCATAGATGCTGACTTTGTAGATCTTAATCTCCAGGACCAAAATCGTGGCCATTGAGACTCAGATATTGTCTGACCAATCTCAATACTCCAAATATCCCTAAGTCCAGTTTTCTTTTTTTTATTTAAAAATCCATTTAACAATTTGTACCATTTTGCGGCTTGGTGACCCAAGAAATCCGCCTGGAAACATAGAACCTGCAGACTATATTGAGTATTAAGCACTTTCCATTCAGGAAACCCTGCCTGAATAGCTTGCTTCAATTGCAACCATTTAAAATATTGTGTTTTATTTAATCCAAATTTATGTTGCAATTGTGAAAAACTAAGCATTGTTCCTTCTGAAATAACATCATTCAATGTTCGTATACCTGCAATTATCCATTGTTTCCAGACGATTTTGTATCCGCCAATCTTGATCCTGGAGTTTACCCAAATTGATTGATTTAATGATTTAGCAATTGGTTCTGGTGATAGATTACTAATATATCTTAATGTCTTCCAAGTATCCAATAGAATTCTGTTATCCTTATATCGTCTTGGCATGTTTATACTAATTAGATGTTCTAAATGTAGTGGGAACAGGAGCCGCCATTCTAGATATAGCCAATCTGGTACATTCTCCATGAGATCTAGGAGGATCCAATACATACCCTGTCTTAGAATATAGGCTTGATGGTACCTATAAAAATTTGGAAAATTTACCCCTCCCTCCACAATTGGTCTTTGTAAAGATACTAAAGCAATTCTGGGTCTTTTCCCAAACCAAACAAACTTTGTAAGAATATTATTTAACTTTTTATAGAATGACCCCTGAAAAAATATTGGTATCATACTCATTTGATAACAAACCACAGGCAACATCATCATTTTAATTGTTTGGACTCTTCCCCACCAAGAAAGATGTAAAGGATTCCATTGCTCACACATTTCTGTTATTTTTTTTAATAAAAGTTTTTCATTTTCTTTGACTGTATCTTCAATTGTATTTTTGATAATAATTCCTAAATATTTTAATCCTTCTTTCCAAATAAATGAATATGAATCAAATAAGCCTTTGGTACAGTGAACATTAATTGGAAGAATTTCCGATTTACTCCAATTAATTTTATATCCAGAAAATTTCCCAAATTTTTCTAGAAGATTAAGTAAACTTGGAACAGTATTCCCCGGTTCTCTTAAATATAATAATATATCATCTGCATATGCAGAAAGTTTAAATTCCCAGTAAGAAAATGGGATTCCCTTTATCTCCTTAGTTTGATTAATTGCAATTAATAAGGGTTCTAAAACAATATAAAAAAGTAAGGGGGGACAAAGGACATCCTTGTCTAACTCCCCTACGCAAGTTAAATCTATCTGATAAATTGTTATTAATATATAATCTTGCACCAGGAGAGCTATACAAAGTCTGAACCATTTTAATAAAACCGGGGCCTATTCCAAACCATTCCAGAGCTTGATACATATAACTCCATTCCACTCTATCAAATGCTTTTTCTGCATCTAAAGATAGCATAAAAGCTGGATCGTTCAAATTTTTCACTAAATTTAAAGAGTGAAATGCTAATCTAGTATTGTTTGATGAATGTCTTTTAGCAATAAATCCTGTTTGGTGTACATCAATAATAAAAGGAAGAGCTTTTGCCAATCTTATTGCTAATACTTTAGCAAGCAACTTACCATCTACATTTAATAAAGATATAGGCCTGTAATTTGAAACCAAGGTAGGATCCTTGTTTGGTTTTGGTAAGACAATAATTACCGAATCAGCCATAGTACCTAATATATTCCCATTATTTATTTGGTATTGATACAAATTTAATAAATATGGTAAGATGATATTTTGAAATGTTTTATAGAATTCAACCCACCCGGAGCGGATCCAACTCTAAGAGACTTCAATGCTGATTCTATTTCTTTTAAAGATATAGGATCTTCTAAACTTCGTTTTATATGATCCGGAACATTTGGTCCAAGTTTAAGAAATTTAATCTCTCTTGTTCTTTATTTTCATAAGATTCAGAAGAATATAAATCTTTATAAAAATCAAGAAATTGTATTAAAATATCTTTGGTGTTAGTGTGTGTGTTGCCTTGTGTGTCTTTAATTGCAATAATCTTAGATTTCCTTTTTTTTGCTTTGAGAAAATTAGCTAATAATCTTCCAGCTTTGTTTGAATTACCATAATACTGAACTTGCTTATAGAAGATATCTTTCCTCACAAATTGAGAAGAAATCTCATTATATTTCGCTTTTACTTTTAATAAATTTTGTAATGTATTATGTTCCCATTTCTCAATTAATTTATTCTCTAATACTTTAATTTGTTTTTCCAAATCAACATATTGTTTTTTAAGTTGTTTTTTGATAAATGCTGAATATGAAATAATATTTCCTCTTATTGTTGCTTTAAATGCGTCCCACAAAATCTTAGCATTAATATTGTCTGAATTATTTATTTGAAAAAATTCATTCATCTTTAATTTAAAATCTTCCAGAAAGTTCGAATCCGCAAGTAAAGCATTATCAAATCTCCAAATTGGATTGAAATGTACTACATCATTATTCTGAAAGTCAATCCACACACCAGCATGATCTGAAATTACAATGGGATCAATAACTGCATTCATCACTCGCTGAGCTATATTATTAGACACGAATATATAATCAATTTGTGAGAAAGATTTGTGGACCTGAGAACAAAAAGAGAATTCCCGATCATTAAAATGAAGAATACGCCATATATCAACTAAATTACAAGATTGAACCAAATTATCTAAACCTAACGATTTCATAATTCTACTTGGTCTCTTATCCAAAATTGGATCCATTACAGCATTGAAATCCCCTGCTACTATTAAATTAGAAGTAGCCAATGGTAACAGTAATTGTTGAACTTGTTTGAAAAACTCCATTTGATTCGAATTAGGAGCATATAAATTTAATAAATCCAGGGTTGTATTTCCCAGAACCATATTGATATTCACCCATCTTCCTAAAGGATCATGGTTTTATTAATTTGAAATCAGCATTGCACTTCCTATTTATCAGTATAGCAACCCCAGCTTTTTTCCGTATTGCAGGTGCAAAGAAGCATTTAGAAATCCAACCCCCAGATAACTTTTTAGATTCATGCTCAGAAAGGTGCGACTCTTGAATAAAATATATGTCCGCATTTTGCTTTTTAAGGAACGTTAGTACTTTCTTTCTCTTAATAGGATGATTTAAACCATTGACATTAATAGAATAAATTTTTATATCCATCTATTTTATAATTAAATTTTGGCAAATACTTCTATAATAATAAAGATGATCAGACCTCAGCACATTAAGTAAATATATTTTCTTCATCCAATCCCCCCATCCCTTACCCCTCCCCCCCCGAAAATAAGATTATAAAAGAAAAATTCAAATTTTACATTTATCCTATTTTCAATAAACATTTCAATTTCTGCACTTTTCCCAACTTCATGTCTTAAAAAACATTAATCATCCCACTCCCCCTCCCCTTCCCATCCCTCCACCCTATTCCCCCCCACCCTTTAATAAATGTGTAAGCTTGAAAACACACATAGATAATCAGGTAAGAAGAATTCCCCCCATAGAACATTCAAAAAACAAAAAAAATCTATAATCATAAGTTACACAAAGAATATTTTAACAATTAAACCCTTTCCTCAAATCCCTAATATCTAAACCGACCCCCTTAAAAGAATTTTCTTTAATAAAAACCAAACAAAACTTTTATGTAGAACCCCAATCAATATTAAGAATAAAGTGATTCATAATAAAAATCATTTTTTTCCCCTTTCCTGTTCTTTTTTTTTTTTTCTTCCTTCCTCTTCCTTTCCTTTTCCATTCCAATAATCTTTTGACATAAAAGCATATTACTATATAAGTAATACCATATGAGGTTACTCATCAAAACTACATTAGCATCAAAAATAAACAGCCTGTAAGTGATTCCATAACTCCATAAAAGGATAAGATTCCAAATATGGAACCATTTCAATTCTAAAGCCAGTAAACTGTACTAACTGTGTTAATGACTGTATTAAAAGCACCAAATATATAATACATTGAACTGCATCTTTTAAAGAAATTAAAATGCAACACAGAGCATCTAAAAAATAAATAATAAAGTCCATGTCTCTATGTAATCATAAGTTCCTCTTGTTTCTGCAAAAAGTCCTGCAACTCTACTGGTTCCTTGAAATTCATTGTTTTATTCTTGAAAGTCACTTTCATCATCGCTGGATAAATCAACCCATATTTTGCTCCAAGACTTCTGAGCTGTGGTATCATATCAAGAAATTTTTTCCTCTTTGCTGCAGTGGCAGGAGCAAAATCTGGAACAAAGTGTATGCGAGAGTCCTGAAACTTTAAGTTCTTATTTTCTTTAGCCAGCCGAATAATATCCAATACTTGCTGATGTCTTAAGAGCTTGAATATTATTGGACGAGGTCCCCTTTGAGTATCATTCCTCCTGACTGGTATTCTGTGAGCTCTTTCGATTTCAATAGGATATTTAAAGTTGAGAGGGAGGATTTTAGGGAGGAGATTCTCCAGAAAGGAAGTAATATTATTTTCTTCTGCCCCTTCCGGAATCCCCACTTTCTATCTTTTACCCATACCCTCCCTATGAAAAATAGCAAATATCAATGCAACCCAAGAGGATTTTAACTCTAACTCCCTAAGCAAGAAGCTCCCTTCCCCCTCTTCCTCCCATATCCAATCCAAATACAGGAAGTGACAAAAGGAACACATCCTTAAGAAATTACTAGCTCAGATCCCATAAAATTCATAAGATATTTAAGATTAAACTCTGCCCACAAGAGGACAAAGACTGAAGGTATGGGTTCCAAATCTGCAAAAAGGATTTCTTGCATTCAAGAGACCATCGAGCTTACTGTTTCTCAAGGCTCCTACTCTCAGATGCTGATACTGATTTTCCTGTGTGGGTGTCATCATATGACTGGGCCAAGCAGTATTACCCATCACATATCCATACTCCCAGATAGAGAATAACACGGTGGCTGTTATCCGCGGGGAGCTGCGGGTAACCCGCTGAAACTAGGAGGGAAAAATAGTGATTGCCGCGGGGATGGGGACAAGGCCATTCACTGCCCCGTGGAGTGGTGATTGGTCTTGTCAGTGAAGGGAACACATGCGGTCACGGATCGCGCGATCCAGCAGCCCCCTTCCACCCAATCGCCGCGTCCCGCCATATCCCTCCCTCCCTCCCTCCCTCATCCTCATGTTATAATAATAATAATAATAATAATAATAACTTTATTCTTGTATACCGCATTACCGTGGAAGTTCTATGCGGTTAACATATGAAGAGACTGTACATTTACAGCGAAGTTACAATTTCGTTAATGTTACATTTACAATATTAGACGATACATATTCGGTCAAGTTAACTTTACATTCTGGACAATAAATATACGGTGAAGTTGTTTTGGCAGCTGGGTTATATGTTCGGAGTGGTTACATTTGTTGTAAGCTCAATACAGCGGTGTTATAAATGTCAGTATTACATGAGGCGGTAAGGGTCAAGGGGAAAGAGGTCAGAAGGAGGGAGGGGGGGGAGGAGGAGGGAGGATAAATCAGAGGAATTTGTCAAAAAGGTAGGTTTTAGTTAGCTTCCTGAATGTTTGATAGTGGGGGGAATTGGAGATGAGAGTAGAGAGGCATTTGTTCCATTTGCCCGCTTGGAATGCTAGTGATCGGTCAAGGAATTTTTTGTAGAGGCAGCCCTTCAGGGAGGGGAATGAGAACAGATAGGTATTTCAGGTACGAGAGGGGCCAGTAATTTCAAGGTGCTCAGATAGGTAGATTGGTGAAGAGCCTGCTAAGGTTTTGAAGCACAGGCAAGCGAATTTGAAGGTGATTCTTGCCTCCACCGGCAGCCAGTGAAGTTTGGCGTAGTAGGGGCTAACGTGGTCATATTTTTTGAGGCCGAAGATGAGGCGGACGGCGGCATTTTGTACTATTCTTAGACGTTTGATGATGTTTTTATAGGCTCCTAGGTATATGATATTACAGTAGTCCAGTATGCTTAAGATTAATGATTAGACCAGTAAGTGGAAGGAGAGGTGGTCAAAGTGGTGTTTGATGGTGCGAAGTTTCCAGAGGGTGCAGAAGCATTTTTTAACCTGGGCACTGGTGTGGTCTTCGAAGGTTAAGCATCTATCTAGGATGACTCTGAGTATTTTTATGGAGGGGTTGATAGGATAATCAAGGCCGTTCAGTTTCATGGAGGTGTTTGTTATTTTGTGGTTAGGGCTAGCCAGGAAGATTTTGGTTTTTTCAGAGTTCAATTTTAATTTAAATTGTGAGGTCCATAGTTCTAACTTGGTGAGGATGGAGGATGTGAGTTGTTCCGTTTGTTGGGTGAGAGAAGTTAGGGGGATTATGATGGTATGATGGATGACCACTCCCAGCAATACTTGCAGATCTTTTGCAAATCAGCTGTCCTCTTAGGTTCAATGAGCTCCACTGCTCAGGCTCCCCGAACTGGCCAGTGACAGGTACTCCTCCCTGTCACAGTGGGGCACTGTCTATTAGCTATTTTCCTTCCTGCACCCATGCAACTTAAATGCTCAATGATCTTGCAAACCTAGTGCAAGAATTCAGACATCACTTGATTCAAACTCAAGTGAGAATTAGCACAGATGGAGAAAGAACTGTATGGGAGCTACAGTAGCATAGGAAGCATGTTTTGATAGGCACGACAGATAAATTTCTAGGTGCTGCTGTGGTGAATGGATTCTTGAACCCTGTCAGCTCCTATCCTACTCATGCGTCTGAGGAAAAAGAAGTGAACTTAGACATCAGAGGGTAGGGCTACTGCAGTAGTTCA
The DNA here is from genome assembly GCF_902459505.1 of Geotrypetes seraphini. Classification (NCBI taxonomy): domain Eukaryota; kingdom Metazoa; phylum Chordata; class Amphibia; order Gymnophiona; family Dermophiidae; genus Geotrypetes; species Geotrypetes seraphini. The sequence goes on from NC_047084.1 coordinate 475,412,770, forward strand.
GGGTTCCCTATAGCTCTGATGCATCTGCTAGCTATTATTCATCCCAAGAGTGGTAGAAGGGCCAAAATTAAACCAACTTAAAATGTTTTACAATTATAGCTTTTTTTTAGAGACATAAAGGCCCCATATGAATTGTTTCTGCATTCTTTCTTACATGTTTAAATAGGTTTGTTAAAGCTGGAAGTTTCACCAGTTTTTGAAGGCCTCAGCTGCTGCCTCACTCCAGAGGTGCTGCCAGTGAAACCATTTCCTGAACTCCGCAGCCGTCCCACCAAAGAAATTCTGGAGTTTCCAACCCGAGAGGTGTACGTTCCCCATACCATCTACAGGTAAGAATCCATTCACTTAGTCATTGAGAATTCAAACAAAATGGGGCAGAGTATATTTTATTTTGTAAATATGGAAACAAAAAGCAGATCCCAAATATTGTAAAAGCAAGTTCTTTATTCAGTAATCCTTAAAAACACCGAATATGAGCCACATGTCATCCAAAAGAGGGCTGTTTCAGCAGTAATTTTATAAAATATTCAAATTCAACATTAAACAAACAAAAAAAAACCAACCCATAAAATCATAAATGGGATCCAAATTGTACCATACAACAGTCCTGTAAAAAGAGGACATAGCCAGGTAAATCCAGATGTATGCAGTGGTATAGCAAGAGTGGGAGGCACCAGGGCAGTGGTGCCATCCCTTCACCCTCTTCTCTGCCCCTCCGCTGCTGTGCATGCTCCCCATCCCTTCCCTCATATCTGTTTAGCTCGCTGGCGCGAGCAGCATCTCTAACTTCCCGCCAGCTTCAGCTCTTCCTCTGACATCACTTCTAGTCGCGGGACCCGGAAGTAATGCCAGAGCGGAGTGCCAAGGCCGGCACGAGCAACAGATTGGAGCTGCTACTTGCCAGCGAAGAGTTAGAGGTAAGGTGAGAGAGGTACCAAGACAGCGCCTGGGTTGAATAATAAAAAAAAGTAAAAATTAAAAGTTAGGCGTGGAATGCTGGATAGTGCCTAGCGATGCCTACCTGAAAAGCAGGCATGGATAGGGTTGGAGAGCAGGCATGTATTGCTGGCATCTGAGCTAGGCACCTGTAAATTAGGCCAGTACAAACCTGGCCTAATGTAGTGGTACATACCTTTAGGATGCCTAGTGCTGCCTACTTTTAGGACACGTAGCAATGCCTATGTCCGCTTAGGCACCACTAGATTTGATTCTGTCATATCTAGTGTAGCACCTACAATGTAGTCACCATTTATAGAATCAGGCCTATAGTGGACCATTTTTTTTTTTTTAATTTTATAAATCTTTATTCATTTTTCATCATACAACAAGTGCATAAATATTAAACAATTGACAATGAATATATCACTTGAAATTCTATCATTTATGATATTAATAGATAAAATTTAATCCCTTCCCCCCCCCCTTTCAATCTCATATTCAATCAAATATATCACATAAGTAATCTTTCCTTTTGAACTAAACATTTAATAAAATTCAAATTCCCCTCTCCCAACCCCTCATTCATAAAATGTACTTTTAATGTAAAATGGTATCTATTCATTGCAATATTTTGTTATTGGCCCCCATATCTCTTTAAATTTATTATAATTCCCTTTTTGTATAGAGGACCATTTTTGAAAGAACGTCTAAGTCCTATTTGGACGTTTCAAAAGCCAAAAGACGTCTAAAAATATGTTTTGTTTTGTTTTTTGAAAATTGCCTACTTGGACTTCTAGCCAACAGGATGTCCAACTCTTAGGATGCTTAACTTTATACCCCATTTTTGACCAAAGAAATGTCCAAATTGAAAACACCCAATCCAGACTATTTGGACATGGGAATGGTCATCATTGTGATGGACTGGCCACACAGACATGCCAACAGATTAGTGGGACACCTTAGAGGTCACTGCTGTGAAAGTCGCATAAAGTGTGTCAGAAGTACATCTCTCCTTAATCCCCTTATAATTTTTGGTGAGCCCTCCAAAACTCCCCCAAAACCTACTAGACCCACCTGTCTAACAACCCCAATAGCCCTTACGGCTGCAGGTTGCACCTATATAGCAGTATAGTAGGGTTTTGGTGGACTCACACTTTCCACCATGAATTTTCGCGGATACGCGTTATACGCGTTTTTACGTACCGCGCATACCCTTCGCGCGTTATATGCCTGAGCGCGGTATACAAATTTTTTTTTACATATTTCACACCCCGCCCGACGCCCGATTCATCATCCGGAAGGACGCTCGCACCCCCACCGCTCGCACCCCCACCCCGAAGTCCGCCGACTCCCCGACAATATCGGGCCAGGAGGGAGCCCAAACCCTCCTGGCCACGGCGACCCCCCTACCCCCACCTCGCACTACATTACGGGCAGGAGGGATCCTAGGCCCTCCTGCCCTCGACGCAAACCCCCCTCCCCCCAACGACCGCCCCCCCCAAGAACCTCCGACCGCTCCCCCAGCCGACCCGCGATCCCCCTAGCGACCCCCACGACCCCCCCACCCCCCTTCCCCATACCTTTGGTAGTTGGCCGGACAGACGGGAGCCAAACCCGCCTGTCCGGCAGGCAGCCAACGAAGGAATGAGGCCGGATTGGCCCATCCATCCTAAAGCTCCGCCTACTGGTGGGGCCTAAGGCGCGTGGGCCAATCAGAATAGGCCCTGGAGCCTTAGGTCCCACCTGGGGGCGCGGCCTGAGGCACATGGGCCCAACCCGACCATGTGCCTCAGGCCACGCCCCCAGGTGGGACCTAAGGCTCCAGGGCCTATTCTGATTGGCCCACGCGCCTTAGGCCCCACCAGTAGGCGGAGCTTTAGGATGGATGGGCCAATCCGGCCTCATTCCTTCGTTGGCTGCCTGCCGGACAGGTGGGTTTGGCTCCCGTCTGTCCGGCCAACTACCAAAGGTACGGGGAAGGGGGGTGGGGGGGTCGTGGGGGTCGCCAGGGGGATCGCGGGTCGGCTGGGGGGGCGGTCGGAGGTTCTTGGGGGGGGCGGTCGTTGGGGGGGAGGGGGGTTTGCGTCGAGGGCAGGAGGGCCTGGGATCCCTCCTGCCCGTAATGTAGTGCGGGGTGGGGTTAGGGGGTCGCCGTGGCCAGGAGGATTTGGACTCCCTCCTGGCCCGATATTGTCGGGGAGTCGGCGGTCCTTCGGGGTGGGGGTGCGAGTGGTCCTGCCGAGGGGGGAGAAGAATCGGACGTCGAGGGGGGGCATCAGGCTTTCAGGATGGGGACAGACCTTCAAGGGGGGACAGGCAGACCTTCAAGGGGGACAGGCAGACCTTCAAGGGGGGACAGGACTTCAAGGGGGACAGGCAGACCTTCAAGGGGGACAGGCAGACCTTCAAGGGGGACAGACAGGACTTCAAGGGGGGACAGGACTTCAAGGGGGGACAGGACTTCAAGGGGGACAGGCAGACCGAAGGGAGTGAAAAAGCTATAAAATAAACGCACTAGCGTGTCAATGTGTTGAGAGGAAGAGGTGGTCTGGGAAATTCTGCTGAGAAAACTCCGGGTCGGGACAGCGCACGGAGAGGCGGGGCAGTGCACGGAAAGTCATGGCAGGTGAACGGAGAGTCGGGGCAACCAGAGGAGAGTCGGGGAGGGCGAAAGGAGAGTCAGGGTGGCCAGAGGAGAGTCGGGGAGAGCGAAAGGAGAGTCGGGGTGGCCAGAGGAGAGTCGGGCAGCATGCGCGGTATACCCATGAGCGCTGTATACAAAAGTTTCCGTACATACAAGTGTGGTTTCTGCGCGCTATACCCGTGTGCGCGTTTTACACGGGTGCGCGTTATATCCGCGAAAATACGGTAATGGTTAGAGTGGCTTATGGGTCTGGGTCTCTGGTTCACTAGCCCATTCACCAGGTTACTTAAGACACCTGTGTGATGCTGTACTAGGCTTTTCCATACCAAGTGCTGCTGTTCTAGAGACAGGTATGTACTCTTTCATTCAGATGTTTTTTGGGGGGTTGGGAGAGAATTGGTGAGCAGTGGGGAATTTGGGGGGTCATATCTTAATGGTCATCTGGTCAGTTTGGGTACCTTTGTGGCACTTAGATGCTTCTAAATTAGGTCTAGCTCTAAATGTCTTAAGTTCTGTCCAGGGCATCTTGGGAAAGGTTTGATTATTACCCCCTGAAAGCAGAATGTTATTTTCTTTATGCTATATATATGACCACTGGGGCCAGAATAAAGACCATTCCTGATTTTGAGAAAAAATAAAAAAAAGTATAAATTGGTGGTATAAATTGATATCTGGATTTATGAATAAAAAAACAAAGACTGGTCTTAGAGACATTTGGAGCATTGAGATTAAGTATCAAATTAATTAAATTATAAATTTTGGTGGAATTCAGTTTGTCACATATATAAGATGGAAAAGATGATAGCGTTACAACAAGGGAATATTCATAATTTTAAGAAAATATGGGGGCCATTGACTAATTAATGATCAGATATCTTAGCACATGGGAAATATATATGTGGGGTGGGGTTAGGGTGGGAATATTTTTCATATGGAATAGGATAATGGGGAAAAAGGGGGGTATTTATTATATTATATAGAAATATTTGAATGTAAATACAAGTGATATATGAAAATTGTTGTATTATGTGTAATTCACTTATTGTAAGATTGGAAAAATGAATAAAGATTTATAAAAAAAAAAAATTTCTGCATCTCAATGGCCACGAATTTGGTCTTGGAGAATGAGATGTACAGTGTCTGCATCTATGAGACAAACTTGGTTCTTTTTGTTGCATAGAGCATTTTGGACCCCTGTTAGATTACAAAAGTTGGATAGCTCTAAGTCTAATAGATGCTGGCATTGTAATCTGGAAGCAGGGACTCTGGATCATTTAATTTTTTTATTGTCCCTGTATCATGGCCTTTTGGAAATCAATTTGATCTCAAATTAATTGTTTATTAGAGAACCATGTAGCATTATCATATGATACAATTCAATTTGGTACATCAATGAGAATAAAAAGTCAAATTTCAGCAAGCAATAATAAACTTATTGATTATGACAGGAGTTGCCATACAACATATCATATGATTTTATTATATTGTATGTATTAACTGTTATTAGTATGGTGGGTGGGAAGAGGATAAATTTTATTTTGGGAACATGTGTGGTACTTCAAGTGATGTATTAAGTTAATCTGTTATTATTTTCTGTACACTTGATATAAAAATATAAAATGAATAAAGAATATTAAAAAAATATATATATTTCACCAAGAATTAGAAAAATTATAGTAGACTTAACTATACATTCTGGTGGAACTCATTGTGCCATATTTACAAAATGGAAAGAACAATTGCCATACAAAAGGAAATTATAATAATTTAAAAAGATATGGGGGCCATTGACAAGTTATTGCAATGATTAGACACCATTATTCATTGAAGGTACACTTGCACATAGGGGGGAGGGTATAAAGTTATATTAAGGTTTGATCAATTGATAATATTTATATACACTTGTTGTAATATGTAAAAACTAGTGTTTAAGCCCATTACATTAACGGGTGCTAGTAAAGCCTCCTTCCCTCAGCCCCAGCTCCAAACCAATTTTACCCCCCCCCCCCCGCAGCCCCCTTCTCCCCCAGCCCAGTAGCACCTCTTCCCTGCTCCCCCTGTCCCTCTTCCTTGCTCCCCCGGTCCAATAGCACCTCTTCCCTGCTCCCCCTGTCCCTCTTCCTTGCTCCCCCAGTCAATAACACCTCTTCCCTGCTCCCCGTCCCGCTTCCTTGCTCCCCCGGTCCAATAGCACCTCTTCCCTGCTCTCCCTGCCCCTCTTCCTTGCTCCCCCGGTCCAATAGCACCTCTTCCCTGCTCCCCGTCCCTCTTCCTTGCTCCCCCAGTCCAATAGTACCTCTTCCCTGCTCCCCCTTTCCCTTCTCTTACCTTATCTTCCCTGCTCCGTTTGGCCCCTCCCCCTTCTTTTACTGCCGTTGTCGATCCGGCCTGCTCCTGACCCTCCCACCGCCGACAAACCTCGGGGCTCCAGCCGCGTAGGCAGCACTTTAAACACGCTGCTTCGCGGCCTTCTACTGGCGATTTCCTCTGCCGCGTCTGTGTTCTTGATGTTAGATGGAAAAATGAATAAAGAATTTGGAAAAAAAAAGAAATTCAAGTAATGTGTTAAATTTAAATGTTGTAATATTGTGCACTTGATGTAAGATGAAAAATAAATAAAGATTTTGAAAAAAAAAAACCCAAAAAAACCTCGCACAATGTAACATAGACCCATTAATGCAAAAGATATAGCCATACCTATAGAAAAAAATAGTTAAGTTTTCAAGATTGTATACACATTTACATGCTAACTTTAATAATTGTAATTAATGCAAAAATTATTTGCATGCCAACATGTTTGGTTAATGTGAGCTAAGTAATGATAGCTAATGGTTGATATTAGCACCTTTTTATGTATTGTCCACAGGGTGTCACCAGTGTGTGATGACTGGAACTTACATTTGCACACCCCCTTCCCTCACTTTCCCAAGGGCTGTGTCCCCTGCCTTCATAGCATCCCATGCCCAGGGAGCTAAAACTAGGCTCAAATTCTCAAAAATATTTTAAAGCAAAGAGTCATTTGATAATGTATTTAACAAACACTTAACTTTTATCCTAAAAACTGTAGTCTCTATGCAGATGAGATGGAGTATTGTTTTTGCTGTGTAGAAAGTTGACGCCTGGCTTTTTTTCCTGTCCTCCCTTCTCCACAGAAATCTTCTTTATGTTTACCCACAAAGGCTGAACTTTGCCAATCGCCTGGCTTCTGCGAGGAATATCACGATTAAGATTCAGTTCATGTCTGGGGAGGACCCTTCTTGTGCAATGCCGGTAATAGAAATCATGCTAGTTAACATTTCTCCAGTGTTCCCAATAGGGATCTGTCTTAAGTGCTGCCATCCACCTTAGCCAGCTCAGGGTAACAAAGAGTCACAAACCTCTTGTAAACAGGAACCACTGAACATGGGAGAGAAAGAAAGAGTGGGGAGATGCTGGACATGGGGTTAAGAAAGGAGAGAGTTAATGACAGAATGGTGAAATGGAAGCTAGGGAAGGGGGAAAGATGGGAACCTGTAGGTAATGAAGTGCATTCACTCTGCATCTCCTCAATATCTCTCTACTCTTATATCTGTCTACACCAGGGGTGTCAAAGTCTCTCCTTGAGGGCCGCAATCCAGTTGGGTTTTCAGGATTTCCCCAATGAATATGCATGAGCTTTATTTGCATGCACTGTTGTCATTGTATGCTAAAAGATCTCATGCATATTCATTGGGGAATCCTGAAAACCTGACTGGATTGCGGCCCTCGAGGAGGGACTTTAACACCCCTGTTCTACACCCCTCCTCAGGAACACCTTTTGTCAGATACGTCTCTCTTATCTTACCCTTCTCCGTTCCTTTTATCTTTTTACACTGTATGCCTGAGTCAGTATGTCAAACTCTGTCTGTGGCCATATAAAAAAAGTAGGCTGAAAGCCCACCTTTTTGAAGCTGCTTTTAACTTCTAACTCCTCATCATCTGTTCAGTACCCATGCTTGTTTTAATCATTCCCACAATCATTCCTTAATCCATTATTTGTCATGTCATGTCATGAAGCTAAGTACTTCATAATCCATATATCTTTGAATGGGAAAGTACTATTTAGTAGATGAAAAACCAGCACGTTAACTAATTAAAGAATGATTTGCAAGGTTTCAGATGAAGCAAATAAGTTGTGTAGAACATTCAATTAGATTTTAAAATTAAAACAAGAAAAAAGTAAAACAAGAAAAAATAATAATAATAAAAAAATAAAAAAGTAGGTTTTGATAAAATTGAGAGAATAGGAGAATATACAGGACCAATGATAGCTCACCCTATAGTTATTTGCTGGTAACATACATCGGGCCTTTAGCTGTGAGCGCTTGAGATCCTTAAGTATTTCTCCTTCACATCCAGTGGATATTTTCTCTTGTGTTTTAGCCAATTTGATGATTGCCTACTGTATATAAGCCATAGTTTTCTTATTTTTCCAAAACAAAACTTCTTTTCTTTTATGGAACCAACTTGTTTCTTACTTTTATCTATGCTTTGGTCCTGGCTTTATCCCTGCTAGGCCAGACCAGTATCCTCTTCAGGAAATGGCAAGTAAACAATTTCTTTTAGTCCTTTACCACCTATTAATTCACACAGTCATGCAAACATACCTGAATCACTATTTAGCTTTACTTAGGACCAGAGTTCAATGATGTGGAACCAAACCACCAATGAAAACAAAAACTGTGGATACAGATGTTCTGGAGATAATTTATTAAACACTGGCATATAAAACCTTGAAAATTCAATTTAAAAAGTACAATAATAAAAAATGCTGTGATAAAAATCTAACCGGACCCTATACAGTCCGTGTTTCGGCTAACACGCCTTCCTCAGGGGCCCAATGTCAGTGTTTAATAAATTATCTCCAGAACATCTGTATCCACTGTTTTTGTTTTCATCGGTGGATTGTTTTCACTGTGGATCATTGGGTCTCCCCATTTTTCTTTGTTGTGGAACCAAACCACCCATAAATGATTAGCTGTAGTAATTCCACCCAATCCCATTCAGGCTTTAATAGCTCAAGAGTTCTATATAGAGAGCTGCACGGGAACGGGGATGACGGGAATCCCGCGGGACCCGCGGGGATCCAACGGGTTCCCCCTTTGGGTCACGGGGATCCCGTGGGGACGCCCCCTAGGGTCGCGGGGATCCCGTGGGGACGCCTCCGAGGGTCGCGGGGTTCCTGCGGGGTTGGATCGCAGTGCACTCGAGCCGCGAGGGTAGTCTCCTTCTCCTTACCTGCCCTGTCGCAGCACACAGCCGACCGGAAGTCTTCCCGATGTCAGCGCTGACGTCGGAGGGAGGGCTTAAGCAAAGCCCTCCCTTCCTCCGACGTCAGCGCTGACATCAGGAAGACTTCCAGTCGACTGTGTGCGGCAGGGCAGGTAGGGAGAAGGCAATGGCGTACGAAAGAGGGGGGAAGGGGCGGTCTGCCCCGGAGAATGTGCACAGCCGGTCAGGTCTAAACTAAACTAAACTAAACTAAGCCTTAAGTTTATATACCGCGTCATCTCCACAGAAGTGGAGCTCGACACGGTTTACAGGAATTAAAAACAAAGAAAGGAACTCCAATGGAAGGAAGGGGGGTTTGGTAAGTAGGAGGGTGAGGGGGGAAGGGAGGGGGAAGTTACATTTTGGCGAAAAGCCAGGTTTTCAGATGTTTTCTGAAGTGTTGGAGGGAGGTCGAACACCGGAGATGGGCAGTAAAGCTGTTCCATAGCTCGGTGATCCTGAAGAGGAGGGATGTTCCGAGCTTTCCTGTATGAGAGATGCCATTTAGAGAAGGGAAGGATAGTTTGAATTTCTGAGTGGATCTGGTGGAATGAGTGTTCGAGAGCCAAGATAAAGGGAAGAGGGGAGGAAGGATGCCATGAAGAGATTTGAAGGTAAGACAGGCACATTTGTAACGAACCCTGAGGAAGACTGGGAGCCAGTGAAGCTTAGACAGAAGCGGGGAGACATGGTCGAATTTGCCTTTTGTGAAGATTAGTTTAGCTGCGGTGTTCTGAATCCGTTGGAGTCTGATAAGATTTTTGTTTGTTAGGCTTAGGTAGATGGAATTGCAGTAGTCAAGTCTGGAGAGAATGATGGATTGGACAAGGACAGCGAAATGATGCTGGTGGAAGCAGGATCTGATTTTAACATATGAAGATTGAAAAAGCATTTTTTTACTAGGGAGTTGATGTGGTCGTTAAAGGACAATGTAGAATCAATGGTGATTCCCAGAACTTTGCTAGAGTGCTCAAGCTGTAGATTGGAGCCAGAGGAAAGAGGGATGAGGGAGGGTAGATGATCCAATTTTGGGCCAAGCCAGAGAAGTTTTGTTTTGGTCTCATTTAGTTTCATCTGAACGGAGAGAGCCCAGGATTGGAGATTAGTTATGCAGGTTGAGATGTTTTCAGAGAGGTTGGTGAGGTTCGAGTCAGTTTCGAGAAGGACAAGGATGTCGTCGGCGTAGGTGTAGAGTGTCGCAGTGGTAGAAAGTTGGAGGAGTTTCAGGGAGGACATATAGACATTGAAAAGAATCGGGGATAGAGGTGAACCCTGGGGGACTCCGCAGAGCGGTTTCCAAGGAGAGGATGAGGTGCCATTCATGTTGACGAAGTAGGAGCGGGAGCGTAAGAATTTTGAGAACCAATCTAGGACTGTGGAGTTTATGCCAATATCGGAAAGTTGGAGGATTAGTATGTCGTGGTGGACAATGTCGAAAGCAGCAGAGAGGTCGAATTGAAGAAGGACAGCGAACTTGTTGCAGGCGTGGAGTAGTTGGACCTTTGAAATTAAAGAGGATAAAAGAGATTCAGTGCTATAGTTGGGTCTGAATCCATGTTGGAAGGGTAGGAGAATGGAGAATCTCTCAAGGTAGGATGAGAGTTGGGTGGCTATGATGGATTCCAGCATTTTGGTCAGAAGTGGAATGTTGGCTATTGGGCGATAGCTGGAAGGGGTGGAGGGGTCCAGATCAGCTTTTTTCAAGAGAGGGGATAGGGAAATGTGTCCCATTTTGGTCGAAAATAGGCCTGAGAGCAGGGCGGAGTTTAAGAGTTTGGTGAGAGATGAGATGGCCTGTGCTGGAATGTTCTCGTATAAGTAGGAGGGGAAAGGATCCAAGGTGCAGTTGCAAGATTTTAGTTTGAGGCAAAGTTTAGAGACTTGGGAGTCGGAAACGGGCTCAAAGGTAGTCCAGGATCTATCGGCTGGGATATGGTTGGCCTCGTTTAGATTAGGGGTGGAGGTAATAAGCACCAGAGAGTTGTAGGCCGGGGTTGGGGGAAAGGAGCATCGTAGGGTGGTTACTTTTTCATTGAAGAATGTTGCTAGATCGTTAGCAGATGGAGAGGAGGGGAATGAGGAGGAGTCGTGTTTAGAGGATATGGAACGCCAGATATTGAACAAGGTGTTACTTTGGTTGTTGGAGCTGCAGATTTTGTTGCCGTAGTAGTTCTTCCTAGATTTTTTTAATTCGGTGTTGTAGATCTTAATGGAAGTCCTCCAGGACTGTCTGTCGGTGGGGGATTTTGATTTTTTCCATTTTCGTTCTAGTGTACGACATTTCTGCTTTAGATGTCTGTGGAGGGGAAGGTACCAGGGGGCTTTGCGGGTGAAGGAGACCGTTTTAGTGGAAAGTGGAGCAAGGGAGTGGTAGGTGGTCTCAGAGAGGGTGATCCAGTTGTGCCAGTTGGATTCGGGGTTAGGAGTTTTGGGGATGGTGGGGATTAGGTTGAGGAATTTGGCCCAGAACAATTCGCTCGCAATTTTTTTCCGGAAGGTAATAGGATTGGGGGAACGAGGGGGGGGTTCGATGCGGGACATGAAGATGGGGAGGCAGAAAGCCCCTAGGAAGTGGTCGGACCAGGGAACGGGTTCCCAGCGAGTGTCGTCGATCGAAGTTTTGTGTTCAGTGAGGTCAATGAAGCTGATGATGTCTAATGCATGTCCTTTTTCATGGGTTGGGGAGGGGGCTGGGGGGGGGGAAGCCTAAAGAGGTGAGGAAGATGATGAGATCAGATGCATCTTTGTTGGTAGTGTCGTTTAAATGAAGATTAATATCCCCAATGATTAGTAATCGTTGGAATCTGAGGAAGGCGTTTGTAATGGTCTCAAGGACAAGGTCGGAGGATTTGTTCCAGGGGGATGAGGGTGGGCGATATAGAAGCAGGATACCTAGTGGATGCGGGTGAAGCTCATCGTTGACAGAGGCTAGCATGTATTCTAGGGGAGCCTGGCTACCCTTATCAAGGAGTTGGACGTCGAGGAATGATTTATGGAGGATTGCCAGACCACCTCCTTTCCGGTTAAGTCTGGGGGAGAAGAGGCCTTGGTATCCATGAGAGCAGAGTTCATTTTGAGAGAAGAAGTCGTCTTTTGCGATCCAAGTTTCGGTGATGAATAAGAAACCGGGATTGAGATCTTCAAGGAGGTCCTTCAGAATTTGGGTTTTGTTGCACGCGGATCTGGCATTGCAGTATAGAGATGGGACTGGGGTGAGGGAGTCTGAGGTGGGGTTGGGAGGGTTGGCAGGGGGGATGGGCTTTAGGGAGGCGAGATTGATTCTTCGGGGGTTTTTTTTGGAGGGGTAGGTTCTGCTGCGCAAAAGCGTGGGGATTTTGGCACCAGGGTGGGAAGGACTGACAGAGGTGGGGTCCAGCAAGTAAGGGGGTGGGGGGTTCAGGCAGAGGGAGATGTTGGAGGATGAGCAGATAAGGAGAAGAAGGATCCATAGGTGTGGCTTCATGGTGGGGGTTTTGAGGGTCTTCGGGGATGGGGAGGCGAGAGTAGCGGAAGGTTTGCAATTGAGGAGGGCGGGGTGAATGGGTGGGACTGAAACAGTTGAAAAGAATCAGGTGGGGCTTAGTAGTTGGGCTAGGACGTAAACAGTTGGGAGGGATCAGGAGGTCCTAAGCAGGGGATGGACAGTTGAAATAAAATTTGGGGATCATTTAGTAAACAAAAGCAATTAAGTGTAATCAATTGAGTGGCAAAGCATAAAACAGTTGAAGAAAACAGGTAATCCTTGGCGGATTTAAACAGTGTACAGAGTCAGGCTTGAGTAGTGATTGTGGACTAGGGTAGGATGAAGCATGACAGGTGTGGTGAGACTTGGTAGGAATAAGATCAAGAAGTTTGAGCTGCAGGAGGCCTCGGGTGACGGAGCTGGACTCCCACGCGGCCCGAGGTTCTATCTCTGCAGCTGAGGGACGAGTCTCGCGTTGGGGCAGCTCCCGGTATCGATGGAGCTGCCCTGCAGAGTAGCGCTGGAGAGAGCTTGGTTGCAGGGGGTTTCGGGAGGCGGAGCTGGACTCCCACGCGTCCCGAAGCTTCGTCCCTGCAGCCGGAGGGTCGGACAGTGATGGGGTAGCTCCGGATTCAATGGAGCTGCCCGAGAGTGTAGTCGAAAATAAAAACCAAACAAAGGTTAAGCCGCAGGAGGCCTCGGGTGACGGAGCTGGACTCCCACGCGGCCCGAGGTTCTCTCTCTGCAGCTGAGGGACGAGTCTCGCGTTGGGGCAGCTCCCGGTATCGATGGAGCTGCCCTGCAGAGTAGCGCTGGAGAGAGCTTGGTTGCAGGGGGTTTCGGGAGGCGGAGCTGGACTCCCACGCGTCCCGAAGCTTCGTCCCTGCAGCCGGAAGGTCGGACAGTGATGGGGTAGCTCCGGATTCAATGGAGCTGCCCGAGAGTGTAGTCGAAAATAAAAACCAAACAAAGGTTAAGCCGCAGGAGGCCTCGGGTGACGGAGCTGGACTCCCATGCGGCCCGAGGTTCTCTCTCTGCAGCTGAGGGACGAGTCTCGCGTTGGGGCAGCTCCCGGTATCGATGGAGCTGCCCTGCAGAGTAGCGCTGGAGAGAGCTTGGTTGCAGGGGGTTTCGGGAGGCGGAGCTGGACTCCCACGCGTCCCGAAGCTTCGTCCCTGCAGCCGGAGGGTCGGACAGTGATGGGGTAGCTCCGGATTCAATGGAGCTGCCCGAGAGTGTAGTCGAAAATAAAAACCAAACAAAGGTTAAGCCGCAGGAGGCCTCGGGTGACGGAGCTGGACTCCCACGCGGCCCGAGGTTCTCTCTCTGCAGCTGAGGGACGAGTCTCGCGTTGGGGCAGCTCCCGGTATCGATGGAGCTGCCCTGCAGAGTAGCGCTGGAGAGAGCTTGGTTGCAGGGGGTTTCCACTCCACCTTTCCTCCCTCCCTGCCTCCACCTTTGTGGCGCTTTTGCACCCGACCGACAACAGAACAGGCCCGGCCGACAAATCTCCCTGCCCTGTAGCCGCGAATCTAAATTACCTCTTACAGCAGCTTCAATAATCCAGCTGCTGTAAGAAGGTAATTTAGATTCGCGGCTACAGGACAGGGAGATTTGTCCGACCGGGCCTGTTCTGTTGTCGGTCGGGTGCAAAAGCGCCACAAAGGTGGAGGCAGGGAGGGAGGAAAGGTGGAGTGGAGAAGAAAAGACGCTTAAGGGGGGAGAAGGCCGCTGAAAGCACTGGGGAAGACAAAGGGGTGGAAAAGAACGCTGAAAGGACATGGGGTAAACGGGAGGAGGGGGGGAAGGACCCTGAAAGCACTGGGGAAGACAAAGGGGTGGAGAATGCCACTGAAAGGACATGGGGAAAACAGGGGTGAAGAAGGCCGCTGAAAGGACATGGGGAAGACAGAGGGGGGAGAAGGACGCTGAAAGGACATGGGGAAGGCAGAGGGGGGAGAAGGATGCTGCCTGACAGGACATGGGGAAGATGGTGGGGGAGAAGGACACTGAAAGGAAGAGGGAATGGGGAAGAGGGAATGGGAAGAAGACGCTGGCAGGGAAGAAGACAGAGGTGCCAGACTATGGGGGGAGCGGAGGGAAAAAGATGGGTGCCAGACCAATTTGGGAGGGGGGAGAAAGGGAGAGGCACAGTAACAGAACAAATGGAAGACACAGAGAGAAGAGAGGCAGTGAATGGAAGGAATTGAATGAGAACATGAAGAAAGCAGAAACCAGGCAATAAAGGTAGGAAAAAAATTCTTTTTTTTTTTTTTTTTTTTTTGCTTAAGGATAAAGTAGTATATTAGTTGTGTTGATAAAAATTTATAAACATTAGAGGCTCTGGTAGAAACCCGTTTACAAAGTATGTATTCTTCCCAATTAATATTTCCAAATTAATAAAGTCTTTTTGCTTATTTTTAAATGGGTTTCTACCAGAGCCTTTAATTCAGTAGCATAATTAAATGAAATAATTATTTCTGTAGTTTATAGGGACGGGCGGGGACGGAGGGGATTCCTCGCGGGGACGGGTGGGGACGGAGGGATTCCTCGTGGGGACGGGTGTGAGTCCTCACGGGGACGGGTGGGGACGGGTGGGACTTTGGCGGGGACGGGTGGGATTTCTGTCCCCGCAACTCTCTAGTTCTATACTACTATATTTCCATTGCAGGCTCTGCATTATTTGCATTTCTCATTGTTACTATCTGAAGTCACATCTTCTGCACTGCAGCTTTATAATCTAATAAGGCTGCCAGAAATAACTCCTTAATTTGAGCCTTATTGCTTATTGGGAAGTTTCCCCACTCAGTGTTACTCAGTGCAGCACCCGCACAGGAAAGGCTCACGCCAGTCTTGTTCATTATTTGTTTGTTCTATTCAATCAGGTTTCTTGATACTCTTATCTATTGATTATCCTGGACCCCTGAGGAAGAAGTGTTTTTCGAAACACGGACCGTGTTGGGTCAAGTATACATGAAAACAAGAACCAGTATTTGGATATATTTATTATCCAAGGACAAGCAGGCAGCATATTCTTGACTGATGGGTGACGGCACCGACGGAGCCCCGGTACAGACATTTTTAGAGTGATTGCACTCTAAGAACTTGGAAAGTTCTAGAAGCCGCACCGCGCACGCGCGAGTGCCTTCCCGCCCGACGGAGACGCGCGGTCCCCAGTTTCTTAGTTTCCGCGGAGCTAAGAAGACGCGTCTCTTTCAACGGCTGTTGAAAGCTTTTTCTAGTATCGCCTTCCCGCTCGCGTAAACCTCTGAGGAAATAATTTTCCTTCATTTTCTTTTCTTTTCTTTAAAAAAAAAAACAACATTGTTTTTTTATTTCTTTTGGGTTCGCCCCGGCGGGGCCTGTTGCCACCATCGAGGCCTCGGCCTTCGATTTGGCAGAAACCGTCTTCACGTTCATGCCCCCCCAACCCGGGTTTAAGAAGTGCCAGCGGTGCGCACAGCCCATTTCTCTCACCGACCCGCATAACTGGTGCTTACAGTGCCTGGGTCCTGACCATTGGGCGTCCACCTGCACCCGCTGTGCCACTTTAAAAAAGAGAACCTTAAAAAACCGTCAAATCCAACAACGGTTATTATTTGGTACCGATATGTCTGATCCTGCGGCACCGGCACCGACATCGGCCCCGTCTCAGTCAGCACCCACCTCGTCGACACCGCATCCCTCAGGTAAGCCGGCTAAGAAGCCTTCCCCGCTGGAGCGTCCTCCGGTCTCAGTAGTAGCGAGCCCAGTCCTGCCGACTTCGAGGTGCCCGCGGAAGCGCTCCGCTCCGATTGAGGTCAGCCCCTCGACTTCGGGTTCCTCCTCTTCGGAGCATCGAGCGGCACCGCAGGTACCGCAGAAGAAAAAAGCGGTACCGGTACCTTCGCTGGACGAGCGAATTGCTGCCGTCCTACAGGTGCAACTCAAGGAGCAGTTGCAACAGCTCCTTCCTGCATTATTGACACCGAGCCTTCGGGTCCCGGTCCGGTCTGAGCCACCGGTACCGACTGTGGAGCAGCCTCTATTGTCCGCGTCCACCTTGTCGGTACCGGTCCATTCTGCTTCGTCGGTCTCCATGCCAGTCCTCGCACCGGAACCGAGAGCTCAACATCAGGCTGTTCAGACTTCGGCACCAATGCAACCCTTAACGTCTCCCGGTACCGTGTCTATGAGGTCAGGCAAGTCGGCACGCAAATCCCGACACTGGAACCCTCCACACCGGAGTCTCGAGACCGTAGCTCCCATATTAGGGATCCTGATCTGTGGGGTGACTCCGAAGAGCCTTTTCTTTCTGAGGGTGAGTGTTCATCAGATGATAATGATCCTACTGTTCCTGATCCATCCTCCAGATCAGATTCTACATCTTTCACTTCCTTTCTGAAAGACATGTGTGAATCTCTTTCTATTCCTTTGGAGGCTGAGTCTAAAAAGTCCAAGGCGTTCCTTGATGCACTGGACTTTGACCAGCCTCCAAAGGAATTTCTCAAATTACCCCTCCATGATATCTTGAGGGAAACCTTTTATAAGAATCTGGAGACTCCTTTGACCATCCCAGGAGCCCCTCGTAAATTGGATTCTCTGTATAAAGTGATACCTATAATTGGATTTGATAAGCCGCAGCTTCCACATGAATCTCTTCTAGTGGAATCTACGCTTAAAAAGTCTGCGGGAGCTAGTGTGTACGCTTCTGTCCCTCCTGGCAGAGAGGGTAAAGCCATGGATAAGTTTGGTAAAAGATTATACCAGAATGCCATGCAGGCTAACAGGTCTGGTAACTATGCTTTTCACTTTTCTTTTTACCTCAAGCATCTTCTCACTACCATGGCTTCCTTTGAAAAGTACCTCCCTGATCGCAAACGACAGGCTTTTCACCAGTGCTCGGCCTCTCTCTTCCAGCTACACAAGTTTCTAGTTCGATCAATTTATGACACATTCGAACTTACCACTAGAGCAACGGCCATGTCGGTGGCCATGCGTCGCCTTGCTTGGCTCAGGGTCTCAGAACTTGATGTCAACCATCAAGATCGATTGGCTAATGCGCCTTGCCTAGGTGATGAGCTCTTTGGAGAATCTATGGACTCCACTACCCAAAAGCTCTCTGCCCATGAGACTAGGTGGGATACTCTCCTCAAAACTAAAAAGAAGACCCCACCAGCCCGGCCTTTTCGGCAGCAATCGGCCTACCAACGCCGCTATGTGGCTCGTCCTTTGCCACCGGCTCCTCAACAGCCTAGGCGTCAGCGACAACAACAAAGGCAAACCCCTAGGCCAGCACAACAACAACAACAGGTGAAGCCTCCTCCTCCACAAAAGTCTACCCAACCTTTTTGACTTGGTTCTCCAGGGCATAGCCGGTGTGGAACCATCTGCCCATCTTCCACGACCCATAGGAGGACGCCTTGCTTTTTACATAAGCCATTGGGAAATCATCACCTCGGATCAGTGGGTCCTCAACATCATCCGCCACGGCTATTCTCTCAACTTTCAGACTCTTCCTACCCAAAGTCTGCCAAAAGAGTCTGCTTTGAACACTCCTCAGTCTTCCCTCCTTCTTCAAGAGGTACAATCCCTCCTCCTTCTGAACGCTATAGAGGAAGTTCCTCTAGATCAATAGGGATAGGGATTCTACTCCCGTTATTTTCTAGTTCCCAAAAAAACAGGAGATCTCAGACCCATTCTAGATCTTCGCGATCTCAACAAATGCTTGGTCAAAGAGAAATTCAGGATGCTTTCTCTGGCCACTCTTTACCCTCTTCTCAATCAAGGCGACTGGCTATGCTCCCTCGATCTCAAAGAGGCATATATGGAAAGAGGATAGAATAAAGTACTTAGGTATTTGGCTGAATAAAACACTTGAAGAGACAATGAGAATAAATGAAAAATTTTTATTACAAAAAGTTACAGAGTTGTGTGAGCAATGGAATCCTTTACATTTGTCCTGGTGGGGAAGAGTACAAACTGTTAAAATGATGATTTTGCCTATGGTTTGCTATCAATTGGGAATGATACCAGTGTTTTTTCAGGGGTCTTTCTATAAAAAATTAAATAGTATTCTGGTTAAATTTATTTGGCTGGGTAAAATTGCAAGAGTGGATTTAGTGTCTTTGCAAAGACCAATTGAGGAGGGTGGGGTAAATTTTCCAATTTTTATAGGTATCATCAGGCCTATATCATGCGCCAAGGTATGTATTGGGTCCTCCCAGAGCTTTTGGAACAATTACCAGAGTGGTTAAGGGTGGAGAGATCACTTATCTTTCCACTTAGGCTTGATCTTTTGCTTGGTATAAAAGTGCCTAGAATACGTAAGGACAATAGAGTATTAATGGATACTTGGAAAACATTAAGGTTTGTAGACAAATTAACTACTGATTCTATTTTAAAATCGAAACAACAGACTATTTGGGTAAACTCCAAGATACAAATAGACGGGTTTAAGGTTGTCTGGAAAGATTGGATTAAAGCAGGTATAAGATCATTAACGGAAGTTATTGATAATGGTAAGATGCTTGAATTTTCACAATTGCAACATAAATATGGTCTGAATAAAAAACAAAATTATAAGTGGTTGCAATTGAAGCAGGCTATTCAGGTGGGGTTCCCTGAATGGAAATCTTTAAATGATCATTACAGCTTAGAATTCTTATGTTTCCAGGCAGATTTTCTGGGTCACCAGGCCGCAAAGTGGTATAAAATTATATCTAATTATAATTATTTGAATAAGAAGCCTAAAAATGGATTAAGAGATATTTGGAGCATCGAGATTAAGCATCAGATTAATGCATCTCAATGGCCACGTATTTGGTCTTGGAGAATTAAAGGTACGATGTCAGCATCTATTAGGCAAACATGTTTTTTTTTGTTGTATAGAGCATTCTGGACCCCTACTAGATTACAAATTTTTAGATTGCTCTAAGTCTAATAGATGCTGGCATTGTAAAATTGAAGTTGGAACTCTAGACCATCTTTTATTTTATTGTCCATGTATTCAGGCATTTTGGATATCAATATGGGATCAAGTTAATATGTTGATGGAGAGTCATGTGGCTTTATCCTATGACACAGTGATTTTTGGAATGTGTATGAGGGCCAAATGCCAAATATCTGCAGCAAACAATAAATTATTGTTGATTCTTACGGGAGTGGGAATTCAACAGATAACAACTAATTGGAAAGACTGTTCTAGATTGAATTGTAATTTTTGGTGGAACTCAGTTTGTCATATGTATAAGATGGAAAGATTTCTTGCGATACAGAGAGGGTATTTTAAAAGATTTCAAGAGGTGTGGAGGCCATTAATTGAATATTATAACGAGTAAAGTTTATTCTTTTTCCTTAAGGGATAATATATAGAAATGGGATGGGAGGGATAGGGAGGGAAAAATATTGGAAATATGTTGTTATGAAAAATAAGGAGATATATGTAATAGGATGGGATATTTATTGTTGTGCATTACTGGGTATAATAAAATGTTTAAAGTGTTTGAGGAAGAAGGATGGGGGGAGGGACAGATTTCATGTCAGATTAATTGTATTATCAAAAAGGGATGTATAATTATATATAAATTTGGAAGGAATATTTTATTGATATGGAAAAGGGTGGGAGGTGGGGGGGGAATAAAAACATGTATAATAATATTATTTAAGAATGCCAAGTGTGTTATGTAAATTAATTGTAATAATACTGTACACTTGTTGAAAGAAATAAAAAGGAATAAAGATTAAAAAAAAAAAAAAAACCCTAAAATGAAGACAGCTAGATGGAATAATAAAAAAAAAAGAGGCATATACTCACATACCGGTCAATCTGGCCTCCAGACAGTACCTCCGCTTCATGATCAATCATTGTCATTACCAATACAAGGTGCTGCCCTTCGGTCTTGCCTCCTCTCCAAGAGTGTTCACCAAGTGTCTGATTGTGGTGGCTGCTTTTCTCCGCTCTCACCATCTTCAGGTCTTTCCTTACCTGGACGACTGGTTAATCAAGGCCAATTCATCTCAGACAGTGCTCCTGGCCACCAACCAAACCATCCTCTTTCTACAACTTCTGGGGTTCGAGATCAATCTACCCAAATCTCATCTCATCCCCACTCAGAGACTTCAATTCATTGGAGCAGTGCTGGACACAGTCTTCATGAGAGCGTTCCAACCGTCTTCAAACTCTTCAATCTCTATGTCAGCAGGTGCTTCCACTACGTTCCATCTCTGCCAAGTAAATGATGATACTTTTGGGTCACATGGCCTCCACAGTTCATGTCACCCCGTTCGCACGTCTTCACCTGCGCACTCCTCAGTGGATCCTAGCTACCCAGTGGTTCCAAGCGACGGATCCTTGCTCACGGCACATATTTGTGTCATCATCTCTTCGTCAATCTCTACAATGGTGGTTGATATCCTCAAATCTCTCCAGAGGTCTTCTGTTCCATTTACCTCCTCATCAACTTGCCATCACCACCGACGCCTCCCCTTATGCCTGGGGAGCTCATTTGAACGAGTTCCAAACTCAAGGCCTTTGGACAGCCCAGGGAAAGAAGCATCACATCAATCTCCTGGAACTCAGAGCGATGTTTTATGCCCTCAAGGCCTTCCAACATCTTCTCTTTCCTCAAGTCCTCCTGCTGTGCACAGACAATCAAGTTGCGATGTACTACATCAACAAGCAGGGTGGGACAGGCTCTCGCCTCTTGTGCCAGGAAGCCCAGAAGATTTGGGCTTGGCCAACAGATCACCAATTATTCCTGAAAGCTATCTACATTCAGGGAGAACAGAATTCCTTGGCGGACAAACTCAGCAGAATTTTCCAGCCTCACGAGTGGACTCTCGATCCTCTAATTCTACAGTCCATCTTCGCTCAGTGGGGCACTCCTCAGATAGACCTCTTTGCAGCTCCTCACAATCACCAGCTGCCCCTCTTCTGCTCCAGACTCTACTCCCCTCACCGGATGCATTTCTCCTAGATTGGTCCAATCTGTTCCTGTATGCTTTCCCTCCGCTACCTCTCATGTTACGAACCTTGTTCAAGCTCAAGAGGGAACAGGCCACCATGATTCTCATCGCTCCACGATGGCCCAGGCAACATTGGTTCTCCCTTCTACTTCAACTCAGTTCCAGGGAGCCTATGCTTCTTCCACTGTTTCCTTCTCTGCTTACACAACATCAGGAAACCCTTTTACATCCCAACCTCCAGTCTCTGCACCTGACAGCTTGGTACCTCTCGGGCTGACTTCGAATGATACTCTTGTCTCTGCCCGTTCGTTCTATTCTGGATGCCTCCAGGAAACCGGCCACTCTGCAATGTTACCATCAGAAGTGGACAAGATTTTCTTCCTAGTGTCTTCTTCATCATCATGATCCTACGTCCCTTGCAGTGGAGACCTTGTTGGATTACCTTCTTTCTTTGTCTGACTCTGGTCTCAAGTCTACTTCCATCAGAGTCCACCTCAGTGCTATTGCTGCATTTCATGAGCCAGTTCATGGAAAACTTCTCTCATCTCATCCTTTGGTGTCCAGATTCATGCGGGGTCTTTTCAATGTGAAACCACCTCTTAAAGCTCCCCCTGTAGTCTGGGATCTCAATGTGGTTCTCTCCGCCTTAATGAAGCCTCCGTTTGAACCTTTGGCTACGACTCCTTTCAAGTTTCTCACTTGGAAAGTGGTCTTCCTTATTGCTCTTACCTCTGCCAGGAGGGTCAGTGAGCTACATGCACTAGTTGAGGATCCACCTTTTACAGTCTTTCATCATGACAAGGTGGTTCTGTGTACACATCCAAAGTTTCTCCCTAAGGTTGTCTCTGAATTCCATCTCAACCAATCCATTGTTCTGCCTGTCTTCTTTCCAAAACCTCACTCTCATTCTGGAAAACAGGCTCTGCATACTTTGGACTGTAAGCGGGCTTTAGCTTACTATTTAGAGCGTACTAGGCCCCACAGATCATCTCCCCAACTCTTTCTGTCCTTTGATCCGAATAAATTGGGACGTCCTGTTTCTAAACGTATGTTGTCAAATTGGCTTGCAGCGTGCATTTCATTCTGTTATGCTCAGTCCGGACTGACACTGGAAGGTTCTGTCACGGCCCATAGAGTTCGAGCTATGGCAGCATCTGTGGCTTTCCTCCGTTCCACTCCTATTGAGGAAATCTGCAAAGCTGCTACTTGGTCCTCAGTTCATACTTTTACATCTCACTATTGTCTGGATGCATTCTCCAGACGGGATGGACACTTCGGCCAATCTGTTTTGCAAAATTTGTTTTCCTAATGGCCAATCTTCCCTCCATCCCTCTTTTTGTTAGCTTGGAGGTCACCCATCAGTCAAGAATATGCTGCCTGCTTGTCCTGGGATAAAGCACAGTTACTTACCGTAACAGGTGTTATCCAGGGACAGCAGGCAGATATTCTTGCGTCCCTCCCACCTCCCCGGGTTGGCTTCTTAGCAGGCTTATCCTAACTGGGGACTGCGCGCCTCCGTCGGGCGGGAAGGCACTCGCGCGTGCGCGGTGCGACTGCTAGAACTTTCCAAGTTCTTAGAGTGCAATCACTCTAAAAATGTCCGTACCGGGGCTCCGTCGGTGCCGTCACCCATCAGTCAAGAATATCTGCCTGCTGTCCCTTGATAACACCTGTTACGGTAAGTAACTGTGCTTTTTATGTATACTGTTTATATATGTTTTTAATACTTACATTGAATAAATTCCTGCACCTTATACATTTTCCTGCAGTTTTGTTTTTGGGTTTTTGAAGTTTCCCCATTTTCCATCAGGAACACAGCTTTAGCACTGCCTGGTCCTTCCCCTGTGTAGTAAACTTTCAGTCTTAAACATTTCCAATCTTTGCCTCAAGAAAACACAGCTCTAGCACTGTCAGCATATTCTCCAAGGCAGTAAACTTTCAGTCTTTTAAACACTTCTAATCTTCCTTCATGCTTTCCAGGGATAAGTATTCTGCAGAGCCTTCACTGTAGACCATAGGCTCTTCACCATTCATTTCTACAGCCTCTTCAGAGCAAACAGACATGCATTCTTCCTGAAACTTTAATTCAGGGTACTCTACCTCTGGCTTTAGGTTGTAACAATTTTTTTTTTATTGACATGAAAAGATATAAGGCACGCATTAGTGAATACAGCAACAACAAACGCCAGCTCAGAGAAACAGATACATCGGCTGCATACACCAAGACAATCATACCAATGCATGTCACAAACACCAACCCAGAAAATCTCCCACCATCTCAAGGTCCCGCCCCCCCCCCAAACCTACCCCCCATCAACACCCCCCCCAACCCCCCTAAGGGAGTGGAACACCGGACATAGAAAAGCACAAACCCAATTCCCCCCCCCCCCAGGGTCTGAACTCTGATGACCCTAGGGCGACAAACCCAACTAGGCATCCCCCTCCCTCTAAGCAGAGCCCCTCCAGCCCTCTACAACCCCCCTCTCCCCCTCAAATCCCCCCCCCAAACCCCAGAGCAGAGAGACGTCGAGATCCAGAGCTGGCCAGGAGAAAGCCGCTTCAAGTCAAGGTGTTCAGGAGCAGGCCACGCCCCCTAGGAGACAAGGAGTTGACATATGGGTCCCAGATCAGCAAAAAGCTCCGCCGACGCTTAAGGGAAACCCCCACCTCCCGGGCCTCACAAAGAACCAACTCATGGAGAAGAGCCCTCAAATGCCAAAAAGACGGAGGACTCGAGGAAGTCCACTGCTGTATGATACAACGCCGGGCCAGGAGACACACCTTACGACACAGCCATCGAGCCCCCGGAAGCAAGGAACGAAAAGCTCCCGGTAAATCCAGTACCACCTGCTCAACCGTGCCCTCTACCGACGACTCCAAAAGCGAGCTCAAATAGGAGACAACCTCAGCCCAAAAAGCCTGCGTACACCAACAAGTCCACAAAGCATGCGCAAACGTGTTCGGATCTCGACCACATTTAAAACACAGGGGAGAAGCAACACCCCCAAATTTGAATAGTTGAGCTTGGGTGATATACCCTCTATACAAAATGCGAGCATAACATTCCTGCAACACAGCTCCTTGAATTAAACGCGGCAATCCTGCCAGATTCCGGGAAACCTCCCAAGCACCAAGGTCTAAATGGAGCTCTGAGGCCCAACTATCCCGAACCCCCGGACAATGCCTAGGAGCCTCAAAAGGAAGCAAAGCCCGATATAAAGCGGACACTGAAGTCTGAAAAGGCTCCACCTGGGCATACAGATCCCTAATACGAGCCCCCAATGGGTGCTGAAGGGCAGTCCGGGAAAGCGTGAGAATATAATGTTTAACTTGACAGTAAGCGAAAGTGTCCCCCCAGCAGTGCCCCAACCGCTCCCTCAAATCCGCTAAAGTGCTCAGGTCCCCATCGACGGTCAGCAGATGTTCTACCAAATAAAATCCCAACGTTTTCCAACGACGGAAATTCGAATTGTCCGAGCCCGGTACAAAATCTGGATTGCCCATCAGGGGCAACAGCGCAGTCACCCGCGGGTCCCCCCCCAAGCGCCGAACCAGACCCTCCCACGCCCCACGCATGGAAGCCAAAAGAATTGAGCCCCGAACCTCCCGTGGCAAGGCCCCCCCCGGCAGGTGAAGCAAGGCAAGGAGAGAATACGGGGCGTATAGAATAGTCTCAAGCGAGGTGGGGGTATATTGAGAATCCCCAAACAACCAATCCTTAAGATGCCGCAAAAGACATGCTAAATTATATAAACCAAAATTCGGAATACCAAGACCTCCCTGCTGCCACCCCCCCACCAAAAGATCATAACGCAACCGAGGTTTCCTCCCACGCCAACAAAACCTAGCCAAAACCCGTCTCAGGCTCCTCAAGTCCTTCTTGAGAAGACGCAGTGGGAGAATCCTGAGTACGTAAAGCCACTGGGGAAAAATGACCATGCGAATCACCGCCACACGCCCCAACAAAGAAAGGGGGAAATCTTTCCATCGATCCAACTGCTGCGACGTGCGATCCAAAAGCGCCCCGACATTCAAAGAATAAAGACGACCAAGTGAAGCTGTGAGCCGAACCCCTAGATAACAAAAGGAATCCGTCGCCCAACGCAGCGGAAAGGAAGCCCCCCAGTTAGTCCGCAGGATAGACGAAGTGGGCAAAGCCTCCGACTTCCCCAAGTTCAAACGAAGACCCGCAAAGTCCCCATACTCCTGAATCGTTTCCAATAACGCCGGCAACGAACGCTGCGGGTCCGTAAGATGAACAAAAAGATCATCTGCAAAAGCCACCACCTTAAAGCAAATGGAACCAAAAGAAACCCCCTGCACCTCAGGAGTCGAATGAATCGCGCTTAGCAAAGGATCTAAAGTGAGAATAAACAAAAGCGGGGACAAAGGACAGCCCTGTCTCGTTCCACGGGAGATAGCAAACAACGAAGAACTGCAACCGTTCACCAGAAGGGCCGCTGTTGGAGAAGCATACAAGGCCCTCAACGCCGAAACAAAACGGCCCGCAAACCCATACTTGGCCAAGGTGGCAAATAAAAAATCCCAACGAACCCGGTCAAAAGCTTTTTCTGCATCAAAGCTGACCATAAGCGACGGCAGTTGGCGGCGTGCACACAACTCCAAAGAGGCTAGAATGCGTCTCAAATTCTTCTCGACCGAACGGCCCCGCACAAACCCAACCTGAGCCTCATGAAGAAGCGCAGGAAGAACACAAGCCAACCGATTGGCCAGAACCTTAGCCAAGATCTTCACTTCGCAGTTGAGCAGAGAAATAGGGCGATAGGATTCCACCCTAGCGGGGTCACGTCCCGGCTTAGGCAGAACTATAACGTGAGCCAAGTTAAGGTAAGCCGGCATAGCCTCCGCATCCACCATGACATTGAACATAGCCGTAAGCGGCGCGACAATTTCTTCCCGCAACAACTTATAAAATTCTGCCCGAAAACCATCAGGGCCCGGCGCCTTCAAGGTCGGGCTCTGACGAATAACCGAATCCACCTCCTCTTCCGACAATGGGGCATTCAGCGTTTCCAAATGGGCCGGGTCCAAACCAGGTAAATCCAAAGAATCCAAATAAAGCTCCCCCGGGAGACCCTGAGTCGAAGGCTCTGCATACAGCTCAGCATAATAGTCCCGAAAAGCCTGACAAATGTCCGCATCCGCTGTAATAGGCCTGGAATCCGAAGAGGTAAGGGCTACTATTTTCTGTCTACTCTCCCTGTGAGAAATCAAACGAGCTAATAGGCGGCCACATTTGTTACCATAAGCATAAAGACGATATTTGTAATAGGCCAGGCTCTTAGCTGCCCGCTGGTGAAGTTTCTCATTCAGAGCGACCTGCACCTCCAACAAGGCCTGCCGGTTGACATCAGTGGGCTGACGTCCATGCGCTCGACGAAGATTCCCCAACAACCGGGACAAACGAATAATTTCCCGATCCCGAGTCTTTTTGGCTTGCGAAACATAACTAATAATATGCCCACGAAGAACCGCCTTAGCGGTTTCCCAAAAAAGAACAGGGTCCTCCCGGTGCTGATCATTATGATAGCAATAATCTTTCCAGCGCGCCACCAACGAATCATAGAATTTGGGATCCTGGCCGAGCCAAAGAGGATATCTCCATTGACGGGACTGCGAGGACTGCCCCGGGGGCGTCCTCTCCAGCCACACCCAAGCGTGATCTGAAATCGCGTAAGGACCAATCTCCGCTCGCTCCACCTGAGAAAAAACAGCCCGCGAAAGAAGCAAGTAGTCAATACGTGACTGCGTGGAATGCGCCCGTGACATATGAGTAAAATCTTTCTCAGTCGGGTGCAAAATCCTCCAAACATCCTCCAACTCCAACATCTGACAGAAGGAGGGGAGCCCCCTGCCGTCCTGAGCCCGGCGATTAGGGACCGCAGATGATCTATCCAGAGAGGGGTCCCAAACCGAGTTAAAATCCCCTCCCAACAACATCGGCACACCCTGATGGGGCGCAAGAATCGCCTGTAAACGCCTATAAAATCCCCGATCATATGTGTTAGGAGCATAAACACTACCCAAAAGAACCACAGACCCCGCGATCTGAGCCCTACAAAAGATATATCGGCCCTCAGAGTCAGCCCCCACAGAGTCCAGACTAGCAGCAACCCCCTTACGAACCAAGATAGCCACCCCGCATTTCCGGCTGGAGCCAGCCGCCGCCTTGCACACAGCCACCCAACCCCGCCGGAGTTTAGCATGCTCCGCCGCAGTAAGGTGTGTCTCCTGTAACAAGACAATATCAGCCTTGAGGCGTTGTAAAGCTTGAAGAATTTTAGTGCGCTTCACCGGGGACGTGACCCCCCCAACATTCCAGGTCACCACTCGAACCATGGAAAAACAGAAAACAAAAATACCAAACAAAGGTGAAAAAATTCCATGGGCACTCCAGAGCACCGTCCCAGCAAGCGGGCTCCTGAGCACTGCGGTGTCCCACCAAACCAACCTCCCCCAAGCCACTCCGGATCAAAAGAGAAACCGACATCCCCCTGCACCGAATCAAAACCCCCCCACTCCAACCCCCCACCCCAACCTCCCCCCCCACCGCCCCCCAAACCCCCACCCCCCAAAAACCCCCCCAGTGCGATCCTCCAAAGAGGACCCATCACATGAAGACGCCAGCCTACCTGGACCACCCCCACGAAAAGCCCCCATGAAGCACCCTACCCCCGATACCAAGAGCAAACCCCCCCCATCCATACCCTCAAAGAGCAACAACCCAACCCCACCCGCCTCAGGGTCCCCCCCACCCATAATCTGGGAAGAGGCCACCACATGTCCAGCCCACACAAACCTTCCCCCCAAGGACCCAGCCACCCCCTCAGAAACACTCAGCACTCTAACTCCCCTTGCACTCCCCACACTCCACTACCCCCGACCCCCCCAACCAAACTCCCAAAAACTCAGCCCCCCCGTGTCTCCCGAGCCCCCCAACAAAGTCCAATCATAGTCCAAAAAAGAATCCCAACCAAGAACAAAGGCAGACAAAGGCAACCCGGGGAACAGGGCAAAAGCAGCAGCCTGCCCACCAGAGGACCGCAGAGGAAGCAGGGCACTCCCAGAGCTCCGCAAACTCCCCTCCAAGACTCCAAGCGGGGGGCAGAGGGCCCCACAGAAAATTGATGAAAAAGCGGAGGGGGGGAAAAGCCAATATCATCAAGGCTCCCCAGGTTCAAATGTCACTGCCCGCCAACAAGCAGCCGCGTCTTCCGAACAGTTGGTCAAGGGGCAGTAGATGACGGAAGGCCTCCACCGCCATCCAATTGGGCCAAGTAATCCCGGGCTGCCGCTGGGGACTCAAAGAAGCGAACCGAGCCCCCCTGGGAGACACGGAGTCGAGCAGGATACAGTAGAGCAAACCGGATCCGACGAGTGAATAAGGCTGAACAAACGGAGCTGAAGCCTCGACGCCGCTGAGCCACCTGGGGAGAATAGTCCTGAAAGCACAATACTTTACGGTTCTCATAAGTCAGCTGACGACCTCCTCTCAGCGCCTGCAGGATCGCGGACTTGTAAGCAAAGTTGAGCACTCGGGGTCTGGCTTCCACGTCCCGCCGAGTTCCAATCCTGTGGGCCCTCTCCACCCGGAAGCGACCCAGCGCAGTCGAGAGCCCCAAGGACTCTGGGATCCAGCGCTCCATGAAGGACTGCAAGTCTGACTCCACCAAAGACTCTGGGAGCCCCACAAAGCGAAGGTTATTTCTTCTGGCCCGGTTTTCCAGCTCATCCACCTTGAGCTCCAGAGCCTCCAGGCGCTGCAACTGCTGGCTCTGTGCTTGCTCCACTCCACCCACGCGGTCCTCCACCTCGCCGACCCTGCTCTGGAACTGCTCCAGGTCTCGGCCCACTCCATCCAACTTCCCCTGCAGCCGCTCCAGCTTGTCATCGAGCGGCTTGAGCCGCTTCTCCAGCACGGACTCCAAAGCCGCCGTTACCTCCGTGGTGATCTCCGCCACCCACGACGGAGAAGCGGAAGGCCCCGCTGGGCTTGTGACTGCCGCCATTTTTTCTTCAGCGAGCCGGGCGCGTTCTCTGTGCGGTCTGATTGATTTTGCCGCCATACAGCCCCGCTCGCACTCCACACCACCGGCGCCGTCTCCAAGTAGCCCCAAGCAGGGAAACAGCGGTCTGACGGGGGCGAAAAGTCAGCTAAAGTCGGGCGATTTCAGGTAGGCGGCAGGAGAGACGCGAATCACCGTCTGCTCCTGAGCATAGCGTCACGTGATGATCCTACCTCTGGCTTTAAATCCTGTCTGTCTTGCTTCCACTTTCCAACTATATTCTGTTCCCAAACCCTGCGTGGTTTAACTTCTGGCTTCAGCTTGTGCTGCTCATTCCTGCCTTGCTCTTCTTCCCTCTGCCTTTCTTTACTAGGGAAATTAAAGCTAGCCACAAGTGTGTGCTTCTCCCTGATTAGTTGGAACTTTCTGAGAGCTGTGATCCTATTTGACCCAATTTTCTGCTTAGTACACTGGGTGTCTTTAATGTTAGCCAGCTCTTGTTTACCCTTTCCTAGTTTAAAAGGGTTTCCCTATACTGACTGTGTCCTATTAGGCAGTTGCCTAGAAAAAATTAAAAAGGAATCTGACTGTGTGTTCCTTTTCCAGAGTGTTTCCTAGGTGCACCACCTTTTCCTGTTTCTGTCTAGGTTTTGCAATGAGCTTATTAAGGAACTGTGTTGGCATAAATATTATTTTGCCAGCATCCAGCTTCTCTGGGTTTCTGCTGGAGTTCAGAGATTTCCCTGTGATATATAGGGGAGGAAATGAAGAAGACAGGAGGAGACAAAAGAAATGGCAAATAGGTCATATACTGAAAAGAGAGCTAAGACAAGACAGAGGAAAACAGAAACAAGAGACTGACATGGCATAGAAAATGAAAATCAAACAAAGCTAGAAGAAGCGAATAATGTTTGTTTGTTTTTTATTTAGTGGGTAAAATATGTAAGTTTTAGCAATTAACATCTGCTATCTTAATATCTTGCACTGAAGAAATACATCCTATTTCTATTTCTCTGGTGCAGTACTGCTACAGAATGAATAGTCTGTTTTTTAGGGGGGTCAGTTTAACATATGTCTGGGAGGGGAGTATTTGTTTTATATGGTTCTACACTTCTCCCTCGTCATTCGCGGGGGATAAGGGCAGAGCCGGACCGCGAATGCCAAAAAACCGTGATTATCCGGCTCTGACCCACCCCCACCTCCCTGCCGCCTTCCCAGCCTTACCTGGTGGTCTAGAGGGCTTTCGGGGCAGGAGCGATCTTCCTACGCTCCTGCCCCGTGCAGGATCGCCATCAGGAAATGGCTGTAGGGAGTTCCCGACGTTTATATGAAACCGCGAGTGCAGGAACCGCGAATGGGGAGGGGAAAGTGTATTCCCTTATGAAAATGTTGGTTGGGTGGGGTTTTTTAATGTTGTATGGATTCTGATTGATTATAAGTGCATATACGATTACTATTATTTGTATAGATATTGTATTGCATTTTTGTTAGCTTTAGAAACTCAATACAGATTTATTTTATTTTTTTTAAAAAAACAAAGCCATTTAGCACAGGCCACTGCACTAATGGCCCCCAAAGCACATAGGGATTTAAAGAGCTTTGGGGCCGTTGCCACGTGGCAGCTGCTAAAAAGGGGGTTAGTGAAGATCTATTTTCTGTTCAGCATGTATGGTCTAGGTATTCTTTTTTTGTTGTTTAAATCTTTTATTAATTTTTCAAAGTTAACAAAAATGCAGTACAGTATCTACACAAACAGCATTATTCATATATGCATTTATAATCAATCAAAATCCCCATAGCGTGATAACCCCCCCCCACCACCACCACCACCACCACCACCACCACCCACCCAACCAACCTATACCTTGGCCTAGGTATTCTGTTAGCATGGATTTTTTTAAATAATTGATTTTCCATACTTCAAAAGCATGGATTTTCTATATAGGAAACAATAGCAATCCAACTTGTTCTGTTTTCCCAGCATTTATGGTACTACCCTTTTCTAGCTAGGTTCCTTGCTGTGTGAATTCTGGTCTTGAGAGGGTTTTGTATTACTTCATATCTCTGCTACTGGAGAGGATTTATGTTGCTGTTACTGAAATGACACCAGAACCAGAATTTTTTCAGTACAAGTTCTGCTTTGTACCCATTGTCAGACAAGAAGAGCTTCTATGAACTATGAATGCAGAACACATGTTTACATTTAACACGATGATGGCACAGTATGGAATACAGATGTCAGTATTTTTCATATTAGAATTCTAGTCTACATAATTTAACTGCTATAGTTTTTGCTGAGAATAACTAGCATTTGCATAGTTTTCATGTTTTTTTTTATCATGTAGCCTGATAATATAAGTTGTGTTCATTTTTTGGGCAACTGTTTGGTTTCATGTTATAAGTGAGGCCCCCTAAACTGATTTGAGCTGAGTACTTACTGCCCTGCAGCCCTGGTCATCTTCTAAAAACTGCTACAGTGAAGAAAATCTTTTATGTTTATTAAAATCTTTATATACCGCTATACAACCGAAAAAGATCAAAGCTATTAAAGCTATTCTTGACCTTGTGCTCACTGGCTGTTCAGAAGGAGAAAGTCAAGTGTAGAAACTGTATATCATCCACCCCTCTATCAGAGCCATCAGATGAATATTTTGTTTGAACTGGGAATCGTGCTTGCCATCCTGGCACCAGTCCTGAGCAATCTCCTGTTGCAACTTCCATAGGCTGCAGTCCTTCCACTTTCTCTTGCTGTTTCCTGTGGCCCAAAGGGCGAGGAAACATCATAGAGATCAGGAGGATGTTTTTAGAAGGTGAGAACAAGAGGAGAGAGCGATGGGTATAGGGCAGGGGGATGAGGTGCAGAAGGTGGGGTCAAGAGGATGGAGTCAGGGGATTGGGCAGGGGGAGAGAGACTGGTGGGGAGAGAGAGAAAGGGGAAATGAGGAAGACATAGAGGAAACATAAAGAGATGATAGGGTAGATGAAGAGAGAGAGAGACTGGCAGAGTTTAGAGGGAGAAACTGGTGAGGTCAGGAATAGGGGATTGAGAAAAAGATAGATACTCATATAAATTGGTGAGGTTGTAGGAATTTGGAGCGGCTTGCCCTGCTTCACTTTGTCTCACCTTTCTACTGCTCCACCACTATGTCATGAGGCTGTTCGTACAATGCATTCTGGGTCCTTGAATCTTGGTGTGTGGAAGATTGGCCACAGCTGCTCTAACACATCTACCTCAAGCAGCCTGAGAGCCTGGTTTGTGGACTGTGGTCATATTGTACACCGCTTCAAAGGCAAACAACTTCTAGTTTCAAGTTTATTTAAAAGTTTTTACACCGCTCAATTAGACTTCTGAGCAGTGTACAATAAAAATTACAGTGTGTGTCGCATAAAATGGGGAAGACAATTAAAATAGACTGTGTAATAAATTAGACAGGACGGACAGAAACAAATGGGAAAGGGGGGAAAAACTACAATGTTTTTCAAGAGAAAGAGAGCAATTAAGGGGGAAAAAAATCGGGATAGGGGAAAAAAGGATGCTTTCTACAGTCGGCATGTTTTTTGTTGGTTTGTGTTTTTTGTTTTGCCCTTCTAGTGAGGTTCTTTGTCATTTTATTTTTCATTTTGTATTGTAGATCATTTTTGGGAAGTCCAACGGTGCAGAATTTGTACAAGAGGCATACACAGCTGTGACATACCATAACAAGTAAGTGCAGGTAGACAGCATAAGTATTCTTTCAATATCAGCAGGCAATACCACCACATATAAAGATAAGAGAGAGCAATTACAGAGTAGTCTACCTCTCTCATGGCAGTTTGGCTGTCAACCCTCTCTTGGAGACCCATCGTGCTCATTTTGCTCTGTCATCTCTCTTCATGTTTGATACTGATGAGCAGAAATAAAGTTCAGTAGCTCCTTCTGCAAATCTGAGCTGAAATGCTATCCTCCTGTCCCTTTCAGCAGTAATGGGTGAGAGATGTGGAAGCCTGCACGTCATCTACAGCAGCCTGTTTTTAGTACATTCATCCTTAGCTCATGACTAGATGGGAAGAAAAGATGAAGGGTCTTTGATGAAAGATTACAGTTCTTTGCTTCATTTTTCCTTTTGTTTGATTCCTGAGGTTTCATGTACCTCGTTGTGGGGGAGGGGTTAATAATTCTTTATTGATTTTCCATACTTCAAAAGTGCAATACATGAATACATAACACATAAAACATCAATTTAAGCGCATCCACTTACAATTATATATATAACCACTCATTTTCTCCCCCTCCCACTCAATGATTATACAATAAAACTTAGTGACATTTATTTGCCCAGTAACCTTACCCTTTTCATATTAACATCGTCTTCCCACCCTTCCTCCCACCCCAAGTGTAACTACTCTAGTTATGTTTTTTGTTGTGGTTTTTTTTTTTTGGTTTTTTTTAATGCAGGTCTCCTGATTTTTATGAGGAGGTGAAAATTAAACTCCCTGCAAAACTCACAGGGAAACATCACCTGCTGTTCACATTTCACCATATCAGCTGCCAACCAAAACAAGGGACTTCCGTGGAGACTGTCCTAGGATACTCGGTACTGAATTTCTTGGACTATCAATTCTGGAGTACAGAAGCTTGATTATATAAATGTTAATACTGTATTTTCAAGGATTATTGTGACTTGCATTCAAAGTGGAGCCCACGAAGGGATAGTGAAAAATGCAGCACTTAAACAAGTCTTTCTGCATACTGGTTAAGCCCTTTAGTAGTAGTGTGAATGTTGCAATGTTACGGTTACTTGTCCAAATCCTTGTGTCCCCTTAGGAAGTCAAACAGCCAGTCCAAACATTAATGGGGTGAGCAAAAGAATCCAGATGCCAGAAGATTTCCAAAAATTAGAAGGCAAAGTCATATTCATTTCCACAATTACTTATCTTTTATTCTTTTGTCCATTTATCTTAACATTCTGGAAATCAATCTGGCCCCAAATTAATAGGATGTTAGAAAATCCAGTAGCCTTGACATATGATACTATATTATTTGGAACAACAATGAGAGCAAGAAATCAAATTTCATCAAGTAATAACAAACTTCTATTTATTTTAACTGGAATAGCAATACAACAAATCACATTTAATTGGAAAAGGCATGACAGATTAAATTACACTTTCTGGTGGAATTCTGTTTGCCATATATACAAAATGGAACTCACCATAGCAACACAAAAAGGATATATTAATAAATTTCAAAAAATATGGAGACCATTAACAGAATTTTGTAAAGAACAATAATTTTCCCAGGTATAGAATTTGATTAGAAGGGAAAGGGGGAAACATGTTTTTAAATAATATAAAATAAATAAAAATCTAAATATATAAAAAAAAAAAAACAACTAATGGAATTTTGATTGAAAGGGAGGGGGAGGGATGGGATATTATTATTATAATTAATAAGAAATATATAACTTTAAAATTCTGATATATTAATTGCATCTATATAAAAAAAAAAGTTTTATCAATTTATCAATATGTAAGCTTATCAAGTGTGTATATATAAGTTTATATAAAGAATATGTAATTCACTTGTTGTAACATAAGAAAATGAATAAAAAAATTCAAATGAAAAATGAGAAGGCAAAGTCACATACTTAATAGAATTACCAATGACTGCATTTTTCACCAACAAGCTGCTTTTAAAATTTGACTTTTAAAAAAACTAAGAGCTTTATAAGTCCATGCATGCAGTGGCTAGACTATTCCATTCCATGTGAGATAATCTGTGACTGTTCCAGTTATGGCAGTTTCTGGGAGTACAGAGAAATTGCAGGGTAGCTGAAAGAATTAGGAAGATAATGGTCTAGTATTAAATGTTGACTTGCTCACTGAAAATGCTTTTAAAATATTGCACAGTTGTACAGAGAGCAGCCCTCTACTAAAGAAATCAGATTCTGACTGTATATATTTTGCAGCAGTAGGGCCTAGATTCTGTAAGGTGTGCCTAACTTTAGGCGTGGTTTAGACGTCCTGGAAGTGCAAGTGCCAATCAGCGGCACTTAGGCACTACATAGGCCCCGTCTAGACGTCTGTTCTGCATCCAGCGTGTATTAGACGCAGGTTCCTAAAACCTCATATAGACGTCCCTACGATGTTATATATAAAAAGGTGTTTTTTTACTGATTTTACTGATCATTATTTCAGGACTGTAAGCTTTAACACAATTAACCCAAAGTATACCATCAATAAAAGGATAATAAAAACACAGTATACCATGTTTATAAAATATTAGTTTTAGTGGGAGTTGATCTAGAAACATCAGCATGGAAGGGGGGAAGCTTCACTCCTGTGCTACACAGAAACTTGTATAGCAATATAAGCTCCTATAAGAAGTATAAAAGATAAGACTTTGAGCTCTGTATAGGCTTCAGATAGATGTGGTTTAAGTTCCAGAAAGGCTTTAGCAGGATACATGCTATTTAGGTCATCCAATGAGCTTTCTCTGGGCATCCTACAGATGTTATTTGAGAGAGGTTTTTAGAAGCGATTACAAATAATACTTTCTTTTTCATGAAACATTGCTACAATCAGCTCATTCCTCAAAGCAAACAGAAAGCCCATAACTTCAATTGGCCAAGCTTAAAAACAGAATAAAATACAGAACAGACCTGAATGTGGCTTCTAGTTCATTGGAAATGAGGGGATGCTGCTGCACAATGATGAACTCATTGTGACATCATCAATGTGCACCAGCAAAGTAGAATGCTACAAGTAAAAGACAGGCTGGGAGTTGAACTCACAATCTCTGGAAGATCAGTACAGCACTTTTATCATTGAGCTACAGCACCTTCCACTCCAGTTTCTCTGACTCCCCTGTCATATTTCGCTTAGTGATCTGCTAAGGTAAAATCTGCTTAGCTATCATCTCACAGTTAGCTGAGACAAAAGACTGGTAGCTCAGTGGCTTAAAGCATTGCTTTCATTGTCCCAAAAGCCAGAATCTCAAGTCGGGTTCAATAAATGTGACATGGATTCAAATACTGCTGTTTTTATTAAATGCAAACTCAACTTTTGGAATAGATTGTTTCTAGTATTGCTAATGTTGTGCTGTTTGAGATGAAAATGAGATGTTATTGGTGTGTAGCTTGTCATTTTTATTAAAATGAGTATTTTGTCAGCTGAAAGACATGAGGGAGTCAAACCCAGACCAGGCTCACACCCCAACCTTCATTCTAACCGCTATGCTACAGAATCAGCCATAAAATCAGAGCAATTCTAATTGGATTATACTGTGCTGTTTAGGCGTACTTTGGGCAGTAGCATCAGCGTGTTTGCGGCTCCATAATGGAGCACCCGAAGCATGCCAAATCGGCTGCAGGTCAGCATAGCTCAAGCTGTCAGGGTAGGAAACTGACTGAAAGAAGCCACCCAAGTTAAGGCACCTAGTTCATCCTCTCCACCTCTCATCTAATCTCATATTCTCAAATAGTATGCTGGTTGCAGGCTGTGAGACAGGAGACATACCAGCTACCCTGTTTGCTCCCCCCATCCCCCCTTTGCAGCTTGGGCCTCATGGAACACTAGATAAGACAAAGGTCAATGTGACCAAATAGCTGAAGTGGTGTTTATTAAGGAAACACTAATGCCTGGCTGCTACTCAATATAAATAAGCACAAGGTGAAAAATTGTTTTTTTTTGTTTTATAAATCTTTATTCATTTTCTTATGTTACAACAAGTGTTTCAAATAAACTTTTTAGAAACTTGAATATACACACTTGATTAACTCACATATTATTATTAAATTAACATTTCTTTAGAAAATTAATATTATATAAAGTTATATTATTATGCAAGAAATTTAAATTTATATAATTCTTATTGAATATAATAATCCCCCATCCCTCCCTCCCTCCCCTTCAATAATACATAAAATCAACTTTATTGTAAATTCATTCAAATATTGATATAGTATGTAATAATCAGAAATAAAATCCCACCCCATTCCCTTCTAATCAAATATCTTATCATGGGAAAAGTTAATCATTCATTACAGAAATCTGTTAACGGTCCCTAGACTTTTTGAAATTTACTCACATAGCCTTTTTGTGTTGCAATGGTGAGTTCCATTTTGTATATATGGTATAAGATTTTTATTGCACAGTCCTGGAAAGCAGCATGCAGTTTGATGAGATGGATGACAGGTATGCAGAGTAAGGCACTCGTAGGTCCAAGTTGTTATTGTGGTAGAATTGGTAAGGTTCCAGAATCTGCTCCTGGTAGGAGAAGGCAGGCTGAAGAAAAAGGAAGATGGATTGAGACTAATTAAGAGTCGACTGGTGAGTTTTAGGCTATCTTTTACAAAGGTGCACTAAATCCACGCATGTGCTAACTACTAACGCAGCATAAGATAACATGCACGCGTTGACCTTTAGCACACAGTAACGGCGCCTAAATGGTGCAGCTTCAGCGCGCGGTAAATGTTAACATGTGCATGTTATCCTATGCACGCGTTAGTAGTTAGCGCATGCGTGGAATTAGCGCACCTTTGTAAAAAATTCACCAATTGTTTTCTCTGAAAATCTTCTATAAGTACACCCTTCTGAAGGAAAAAAAGTGTGAAACATATTAGCATTCTGAAAATGTAGATTATTCATCACAAGGGCAAAGAAAGGTTGCAGTATACCATTCTCACCTATTCTTTCTGTTTTGGAATTTGAGCTTTGTCCAGGTGCAAGCTGTGCTGAACCCAGTTTGAACAGACCTGCTCGGACCTGAAATCAGGAGATAAAGGGGGAAAAAGTTAAGACAAAAATACACAGAAGCCTTGAGAGAATATGTCACACCACAGTCTCAAAATAACAGCTAGAATGAACAGAAGCAAAAAAACACACTGTTCCTTTTTATAATAAGGATACCTAACAATTAGAACTCTTAAAAGATTTACCTTTAGCTCTATGACGAAAAGCACTGCTATGGGTTCCACATATTCATGTAACTGCATATCCTTTTTGCTGTCACCAAAGTTTCAAACATCATGGGGGGGGGGGCTTTTCAGCCAAGACTCCTGGAACCAAATTTTATCATCACCTTCTCAGACCTGCTAATGACCCTGTGGAATGGAGAGAATTGTGGCAGATTTCAGGGGAAGAAAAAGTTAATGGAGAATCACCATAAGCAGAATGGAAGTCCAAAAGAACAAATCAGTTCTGCCTGAGCTTTTATCTAATAAAGACAGCTAAATAGGTAGCAATATATCATTCTCACCTAGATTTGTTCCTGGAAAGATGAAAAAGGTTAGACAAATATCAAAATTGCAAATTACTATAGCTGCTAATGGTCCTATGAAATGGAGAGTTGTGGCAGACATAGGAAAGAAAAGGTTAAAAGATAATTAAGAAAGGTAAGGTCTCAGAAATCAGCATAAGTAATAACACAGAACAGGAGTCGTAAAAGAGAAAACACTGCTCTGATGGACCTTCTTATACTAAGGATGCCTAAGTAGCGTCTGATGTCATAGGCACCGTTTGGACTTCCCGCCAGAAAACTTTCTTTTTTTCTTCCAATTCTTTATTCATTTTTTCATCTTACATCAAGTAAACAATATTACAACAATTTTTTTTTTGTTAAATCTTTATTCATTTTTAAATATTACAACAAGTGTATAATAAACAATCAGAAAAATTTTAACTAATCACTTGACAATCTTATTTATATTCCCCCAAATATATAGATATAAAAGAGTCCCTTCCCACCCACCCATACATTAATAACAAACAGTTATCAATTACAGTGGTGCCTCGCATAACGGACGCCTCGCACAGCGAACGCTGCGCACAACGAACTTTATGTCTTGATCCGTACAACGAACTTCGTTTCACACAACGAAGTCGCCCGAGCTGCATCCTTCCGCGCAGGCACTGCGCTTAACTGCCCTCTCTCCGCCTGGTTCCCTCTTGCCCCCCCCCGACTCCCCGACACGATCGGGGCAAAAAGGAGCCCAAGCCCTCTTGCCCCGCCGATTCCCCAACTCCCCACACAATATCGGGCCAGGAGGGAGCCCAAGTCCTCCTGGCCACGGCGACCCCCTAACCCCACCCTGCACTACATTACGGGCAGGAGGGATCCCAGGCCCTCCTGCCCTCGACGCAACCCCCCCCTCCCCCCAACGACCGCCCCCCCCCCAAGAACCTCCGACCGCCCCCCCAGCCGACCCGCGACCCCCCTGGCCGACCCCCACGACACCCCCAACCCCCTTCCCCGTACCTTTCTGTAGTTGGCCGGACAGACGGGAGCCAAACCCGCCTGTCCGGCAGGCAGCCAACGACGGAATGAGGCCGGATTGGCCCATCCGTCCCAAAGCTCCGCCTACTGGTGGGGCCTAAGGCGCCTGGGCCAATCAGAATAGGCCCGGTAGCCTTAGGTCCCTCCTGGGGGCGGGGCCTGAGGCACATGGGCCCAACCCGACCATGTGCCTCAGGCCCTGCCCCCAGGAGGGACCTAAGGCTCCCGGGCCTATTCTGATTGGCCCAGGCGCCTTAGGCCCCACCAGTAGGCGGAGCTTTGGGACGGATGGGCCAATCCGGCCTCATTCCGTCGATGGCTGCCTGCCGGACAGGCGGGTTTGGCTCCCGTCTGTCCGGCCAACTACAGAAAGGTACGGGGAAGGGGGTTGGGGGTGTCGTGGGGGTCGGCCAGGGGGGTCGCGGGTCGGCTGGGGGGGCGGTCGGAGGTTCTTGGGGGGGGCGGTCGTTGGGAGGAGGGGGGGTTTGCGTCGAGGGCAGGAGGGCCTGGGATCCCTCCTGCCCGTAATGTAGTGCAGGGGGGGGTTAGGGGGTCGCCGTGGCCAGGAGGACTTGGGCTCCCTCCTGGCCCGATATTGTCGGGGAGTTGGGGAATAGGCGGGGCAAGAGGGCTTGGGCTCCCTTTTGCCCCGATCGTGTCGGGGAGTCGGGGGGGCAAGAGGGCTTGAGCTCCCTTTTGCCCCGATCGTGTCGTGGAGTCGGGGGGGCAAGAGGGCTTGAGCTCCCTCTTGCCCCGATCGTGTCGGGGAGTCGGGGGGGCAAGAGGGCTTGAGCTCCCTCTTGCCCCGATCGTGTCGGGGAGTCGGGGGGGGCAAGAGGGCTTGAGCTCCCTCTTGCCCCGATCGTGTCGGGGAGTCGGGGGGGCAAGAGGGCTTGAGCTCCCTCTTGCCCCGATCGTGTCGGGGGTGCCAGGGACCACACGGAGTCACCCACCGTACCACCCGATTCGGGTAAGCGCAGGTATCGGTGGGTGGCTTATTTGCGGGGGGGTGCCTTATTTTACATTTTTTTCTAAAAAGGGGGGGCTGTCTTATTTGATGGCCCTGCCTTATCGTCGGGGAAACACGGTAGAAAAAAAAAAAAATGAACAGTTAAGTCCCAGTTTTTGCCGCTGAGACTCTGCCCTCTCACTGTAAAATTAGACTCTACTTAGTCTGTCTTTAAATTTAAAAAATGTGTGTTGTTTTAAAAAACAATTATGTTTTTAGATGTATCTAAATAAAAATAATAACCAAAAATTTATCTTTTTTTATGTCATCTTAGCATATTTTATGCTACAGAACGAATTATTTTTTTTAACATGTATTGTTATGGGAAAACGCGTTTCACACAACGAACGTTTCACATAACAAACTTGCTCCTGGAACGGATTAAGTTCGTTGTGTGAGGCACCACTGTATTACCTTTTACAATCCCACCCACCCTCTATCTTATCTAATACTAAGGTGTTTAAGATGTCTGATCATTAGAATAAATAATCAATGGCCCCCAAATCTTTTTAAACTTAGTATAATTTCCTTGTTGCATGGCAAGCACCCTTTCCATTTTATATATATGGCATACTGAATTCCACCAAAAAGTATAATTAAGTTTAGTGTAATCTTTCCAATTTCCAGTAATCTGTTGAATGGCAACCCCTGTCAATATCAATAGAAGTTTACAAAAGATAGATGGTTCTAAGTCTAATAGATGCTGGCATTGTCATATTGAAGCTGGGACATTAGATCATCTTTTATTCTATTGTCCATTTATTTTATCATTCTGGAAATCAATTTGGCCTCAAATTAATAGGATGTTAGAAAACCCGGTAGCCTTGACATATGATACTATTTTATTTGGAACAACTATGAGAGCAAGAAGTCAAATTTCGTCAAATAACAACAAACTTTTGTTTATTTTAACTGAAATAGCAATACAACAAATAACATACAATTGGAAAAAATATGACAGGTTAAATTACAATTTCTGGTGGAATTCTGTATGTCATATGTACAAAATGGAACTCACCATTACAACGCAAAAAGGTTATGTGAGTAAATTTCAGAAAGTCTGGGGACCGTTAACGGATTTTTGTAATGAATGATTAACTTTTCCCATGATAAGATATTTGATTAGAGGGGAAAAGGGGTGGGATTTTATTTCTGATTATTACATAATATATCAATATTTGAATGAATTCACAATAAAGATGATTTTATGTATTATTGAATTGGGAGGGAGGGAGGGATGGGGGATTATTATATTTAATAAGAATGATATAAATTTAGATTTCTTACATAATATTTAACATTATAGAATACTAATTCCTAATGAAATGTTAAATTTGATGCTAATATGTGAGTTAATCAAGTGTGTATCTTTAAGTTTTATATGAGTTTAATTGATACACTTGTTGTAACATACAAAAATGAATAAAGAATTAAAAAAAAAATAGAAGTTTATTATTATTTGCAGAAATTGGGCTTATGGTGGCTTATTAAATCTATTAGGAGGGAAAAAGAAAAAAAACCCCAAAAAACCATATTCAAACTCACTATAAGATATCATTGCTGAAGCAGATAGCATGCCTAACATGCATCTATAGGAAGTCTCCGGCTACCAAAGCTGAAACTGCATTGAAATGAAGCAAAAACTACACTTAGACCAGCTTTTACTTCGCCTATATTTTAGACGCGGTCTGCCGCCTAAGTAGCGTCTATCTCATGCCTATCCTTAACCACGCCCACATCTAAAACTTAGACATGAGTTATCCATCTATCTTGCGTCTATGTTCTCAGAACGCCTATCTGATGCCTACCTCTGTCTAAGTCCCAATTAACGCTTGTTAAGACACTTAAATGGCTAATTATCCACTTAAATCGGACGTCTAAACCACGCCTAAAGTTAGGCGCAGTTTACAGAATCTAGGCCTAGATGTCCAGTTCTCACAGTTATTTGCATCCTACTTGAAAAGGCTGGTATTATTGATGCAATGACACACTTCTGCATGTTTAAACCTGAGTATCAGAATATAATGTACACTGAGAAAGCATGACTCAGCAGCAGTTCTTGGAT
Organism: Geotrypetes seraphini; assembly: GCF_902459505.1. Lineage (NCBI taxonomy): Eukaryota > Metazoa > Chordata > Amphibia > Gymnophiona > Dermophiidae > Geotrypetes > Geotrypetes seraphini. The sequence goes on from NC_047084.1 coordinate 475,455,407, forward strand.
TATAGGCTTTAAGTTTTGTTGCTCTGAGGTTTTCATATGTTTGATATGTTTTATTTGTTTTTATTCTGATCAGTTTTTGCCTTATTATCCACCACTTTGGATAACCCTTTTGGGGCCAGGAAGACAGTTTATAAATCTTTTAATAAATTATATATACCTATCCATAGTTATTTCCTGAACCCTTGGAAGTAATAGAAAGAGCTTTAGAATCACTAGCGTATAAAAACATTAAAATGTACACATTTTAGGGAGCAGTGAAGGTGGAAACAGGCACAGAGGATGGATGATCATTGTTATTTTATGTTCTTTTTTTTTTAAAATAAATTCTTTATTCATTTTAAATCATAAACAAGTGTGCAATAATATATCCATTAAATTTCAATGTAACACTTGAAAATCTTAATCATATCATCAAGAACAAAAGAATATATCCCCACCCCCCACCCTACTGTTAGCACCAAGAAATATGCTTAATGTTTATTTGAAATAAATAGATACCAGTATCTGTGTAGGGTGTTATATGCTATATTAAAAAGCAGTATGCTCTTTTCTTCATTTCAGTGGCTTCCAATTCTTTTAAATGATCGTCTCCAGACAGGGCATTACTGCCTTCCTGTGGCTTTGGAAAAGTTACCCTTAAACTACTCACTGCATTCTCCAGAGGTAATGATTTTGTAATTCTTTATTGATTTTCCATATTTCAATAGTGCAATACATGAATATATAACATATAATACACCAATATAAGCACATTCAACTTATAATTTATACATAACTAATTATTTTCTCCCCCCCCCCCCACCCAAGTGTAAATACTCTAATGTCAAATTAGGACAGAAATATCCCCCCCATCCTCCAGAGGTAATGAATCATGCTCCTTCCCATATCCACTTGAGCACCAGGGAGTAGCCATATTTTTAGCTAGGGATTCTGATTTTAGGGGGGGTTTGTTTGTTTTTTTCACCAATAAACATTGACTAAACACTCCTAGTGTGAAAAAATTAATCTAATTATGTTTACTGTCTAAACACAGGAGAACTCCCACTTCCTCTAGTGCTCCCTTTATCATTTTTGTCGCCCTTCTCTGTACCTTTTCTAAATCCGCTATTTCTTTTTTGAGATACAGTGACCAGAATTGCACACAGTATTCAAGGTGCAGTCATACCATAGAGTGATACAAAGGCATTATAAACATTTTCATCTTTGTTTTCCTTTCCTGATAATTCCTAACATTCCATTTGCTTTCTTAGCTGCCGCCATCGCACATTGAGCTGAGGGATTTCAATGTATCCTCAACAATGGCACCTAGATTTTTTTCCTGGGCGGTGACTCCTAACGAGGAACCCTGCCCCATGTAGCTATAGTTTGGATTCCTCTTTCACACATGTATCACTTTGCACTTGCTCACATTAAACGTCATCTGCCATTTTGATGCCCAGTCTCACAAGGTCATCTTGTAATTTTTCACAATCTTGCGATTTAACAACTTTGAACAACTTTGTGTCATTAGAAAATTTAATTATCCCTGGAAAATTTACCCCTTTGGGGACCACTGGCGATTTATTCTAATGATCAGACATCTTAAACACCAAAATATTGAATAAGATAAGGGGGTGGGATTTTGAAGGATTATAATTGACAATTGTTATTAATTGGTATATGGGTGGGAGGGGGGGCTTCTTATATAAGAATTTATTTGAAGTAACATAAATTGGTATCTGGGAGGGTGGGATGGGTTTCTTTATATAATTATTTATTTGGAATAATATAAATAAGAATGTCAAGTGATGATTTAAGGTCTTTCTGAATGATTGTTGTACACTTGTTGTAATTTTTTGAAAATGAATAAAGATATTAAAAAAAAAGAAAATTTAATTATCTCACAAGTTATTCCCATCTCTAGATTATATGTTAAAAAGCAATAGTCCCAACACAGACCCCTGGTGAAATCCCACTATTTACCCTTCTCCATTGAGAATATTGACCATTTAAACCTACTCTCTGTTTTTTTCTTTTTTTTTTTTTTTAATTCTTTATTAATTTTAAATCTTGTAACAAGTGTACAGTAATATACCATTATAACAAATTAAAACACTTGAAAATCTTTCTAATAATATCATACATACTTGAATTTTTACCCATTCTACTCTCTGTTTTCTATATACCTACCAGCAAATTATTTACCATCATGTCATGGCGTGCACTTTTATGCTGGAAAATGTAGTCCCAAGAGTGTGAAAATGACTTTATCAAATAATCTCCAGATTCTGAGAAGGACATAGCTTATTGGTCACTGTGTTTTGTGTTCAATGCAGAAAGTGCCGTTACAGATCCCACCTATTAAATGGGTTGAAGGACACAAAGGTGTGTTCAACGTTGAAATACAGACTGTATCATCTGTTCACACTCAGGTAAGGGGCACTAAGCAGGTTAAAACGGATTGCAATGCCAAAATCTGATGGGGTTACTTTAAAAAAGAAACCTTAAAACATTATGTCTTCTAATCTTCCAAAATCTGTTGGTGTACAGAGAATTGTTAATAGGAGCAAATCTCCACGAGATACAGCTCGATGTCCTCGTAAGTTAGTTTACTGTGGGAAAAAATAGCACAGGTGAATGAATACAGGCAATGCTTGCAGACTGTATATGATGGGAAAGCAGGCTCTGCTACTCATTGACTTCCATCCACAGAGCTTTGTGGAGCTCACCAATAAAATCTCTGTATCACTATGTGATTTTTTATGCAAGGCACTTTCCTTTTGGTCAAGCCGGGGCATAATCAAGATGTCCATGTATGGGGGGGTCCCCAAAGGTGGACTGAGGGGGCCTGATATTCTTTTTCCCCTTCCCCATCCCCCCCCACTGCCTCCATAGTAAAATATTACCTTTGCAGGCAGGGATGCCAAGCCCTGCCAGCTGAAGATGTCTCCTGCACAATTCCATCTGTTCTGAACAGCATGCTTCAGCCATTAATGCCGGCTCTCTTGCACATGTTCAGTTCAGAGGGGGCCTGTTTGAGGAGACACCCCTCCCCCAATGTCCACACCTCTGCTGTCATGGTATTTCACCTCCATTTATTCTCCTCACTTCTTGTGCAGACTTCATTATCTGATCATTTAGATGTATGTTATTGATCGCTTTTAAATCTTTAGCTTCTGTTGCTGGTTATGTGCACTGTTCTTGCTGGTTTGGGACCCCTGTAAATATGTTGTCACTAAAACACTGAAGCTTGTTCTCTTTAGCCAATAACCTCCACATTTGGTTGGAGTGCATGTGTATAGTAAACTTGCAATTGATTCTCAGGACAGCCACCTGGAGAAGTTCTTCACCCTTTGCCATGCGCTGGAAGGTCAAGTCACCTTCCCTATTCGAGTGCTGGATCAGAAGGTGTTGGAGGCCTCGCTAGAACATGAGCTGAAGCTCAGCATCGTCTGTCTGAATTCTGCCCGCCTTGAGCCCCTCGTGCTCTTCCTGCACCTCGTACTGGACAAGCTCTTTCAGCTGACTCTGCAACCCATGGTCATTGCAGGCCAGACCGGTAAGCAAATGTGACATTGAGAAATGATGCTGAACTATTTAAATTATGACAAAAAGTAGATTTGCAGGTCCTGAGACTTCTTATTGGTCTGATTTTGATGCATCTTGGAGCAAAATGATTTTTATTGTTTTCTATGTCTCTAACCCTTCGATCTGAAGGGAAACCAGACATTTTGAGATCACATAAGTTCTTTAAGACATCTGAAGAAGAGACTTTTGTGGTCTCAGAAATGGAAGTAGAGCATCAGTGTTGAATTTTATGTTGGTCTCACAGACCATGAAGGGAAATAATGGCTGACAGTGGACATTTTCTTATGGGGTAGCAATAGGAATGATTACATGTAAAATCGGTGTGTTGGCAGTATAGGAAAGAGAAGTGTAAAAGAAAATAAAAGAGCAGGGGTAAAATGTGGAACAAATATGGTGAGGAAGAATGGGTGAGAGGTAATGACAAAGAAGAAGATGACTTATAAGAACATAAGGACTGCCGCTGCTGGGTCCATCATGCCCAGCAGTCCACTCATGCGGCAGCCCTTGACCAGTGCCCTAACAGAGACTAGCCTTACCTGCATATGTTCTGGTTCACCAGGAACTTGTCTAACTTTGTCTTGAATCCCTGGAGGGTGTTTTCCCCTATAATAACCTCCGGATGAGCATTGCAGTTTTATACCACTCTCTATGTGAAGAAGAACTTCCTTATGTTTGTACGGAATCTATCCCCTTTTAACTTTAGAGAGTGCCCTCTCGTTCTCTCTACCTTGGAGAGGGTGAACAACCTGTCTTTATCTACTAAGTCTATTCCTTTCATTATCTTGAATGTTTTGATCATGTCCCTTCTCAGTCTCCTTTTTTCAAGGGAGAAGAGGCCCAGTTTCTGTAATCTCTCACTGTACGACAACTCCTCCAGCCCCTTAACCATTTTAGTCACTCTACTCTGGACCCTTTCGAGTAGTACCGTGTCCTTCTTTAAGTACAGCGACCAGTGCTGGATGCAGCATTCCAGGTGGAGGTGTACCATGGCCCGGTACAGCAGCATGATAACCTTCTCTGATCTGTTCATGATCCTCTTCTTAATCATTCTGTTTGCCCTTTTTGCCACCACCGCGCATTGTGCAGACGGCTTCATCAACTTGTCAACCTGTACACCCAAGTCTCTTTCCTGTGGGGTCTCTCCGAGTGCACCGGACATCCTGTATTTGTGTAAAAGATTCTTGTTACCGATATGCATCACCTTACACTTATCCACGTTAAACCTCATTTGCCATGTCGTAGCGCATTTCTCAAGCGTGTTTGTCACGTTGCAGGTTTTTGCAATCCTTCTGTGTCTTCACTACTCTGAACAACTTTGTATCGTCTGCAAATTTAATCACCTTACTCATTGTTCCAATTTCCAGGTCGCTTATAAATATGTTGAAGAGCAGGGGTACAATCACCAAACCCTACAGCACTGCACTCGTGACGCTTTCCAGTCTGAGTATTGTCCATTTACCCCCACTCTCTGTTTCCTATCCACCAACCAGTTTTTAATCCACGTGAGTATTTCACCCTCGATTCCATGGCTCGCAATTTTTCAAAGCAGTCATTCATGCGGGACCTTGTCAAACGCCTTCTGAAAATCCAGATATATAATGTTGACCGGGTCAACCTTGTCTATCTGCCTGTTTACTCCCTCGAAGAAGTGCAGCAAGTTTGTTAATCAAGATCTTCCTTTACTGAAACCGTGCTGGCTGGTCCTTATCAGATTGTGTCCGTCAAGGTGATTAACGATGCGGTCCTTTATCAGCGCCTCTACAATCTTTCCCAGTACCAAGGATGGGCCATTGACTAGATGCAGAGAGGGATAAATTTTCCATGGCTGACTGGAGGCTCTGGGAAGGTTTGCAGAGAAACATTTTTCTCTTTCTTTCTGTAGCAGAGGGACAGAACTGTTAACAAATATGGCATGTCTAAGGTGCCTATGCAGCACTAGAGACACATATAGACAGGCTTTGTTTTTAAAGCTTGCAATCTAATAAAACAGATGAGAAAGGGGATAGATTCCGTATGAACGTAAGGAAGTTCTTCTTCACCCAGAGAGTGGTGGAAAACTGGAACGCTCTTCCAGAGGAAAACACCTTTCAGCCCTTTCTTGGCTATGCCAATGAACTACCAATGAATACCAGTTCTTCTTTTTTTAAATAATTTTTTATTCGTTTTTATAACTTACGTCAAGTGTAATATGGAATAACATTTGAATTATAAAACATCACTTGAGTTGCTATAATATCATCTGAAAATCATGAAATTTAACCACCCTTCCATCCCTAATACATCAAAAATAATGTTATACATTATATGATTTAATAAAATATTTAAAAAATACCTTCCCACCCACCCATTCCCATCTCCTCATTTCAATTATCTTATTGTGGGAAAATGTTTATTGCTCATTACAAAAGTCCGTTAATGGTCCCCAAACCTTTCAAAATTTACCAAAATATCCTCTCTGTATTGCTAATGTTCTTTCCATTTTATATGTATGACATTACAGAACTCCACCAGAAAGTGTAATTTAATCTTTTCTGATTTTTCCAATTGAATGTAATCTGTTGAATGGCAACTCCAGTCAAAATAAATAAAAGTTTGTTGTTATTTGAAGAAATCTGACTTTTCGCTCTCATTGACAAACCAAATAAAATAGTATCATATGTCAAGGCCACTGGATTTTCTAACAACCTATTATTTGGGTCCATATCGATTTCCAAAATATCAATATAAATGGACAATAGAATAAAAGATGATCTAATGTCCCAGCCTCAAGATGACAATACCAACATCTATTAGACTTAGAGCTATCTAATTTTTGTAAACAAACAGGGATCCAGAAAGCTCTATGTAAAAGAAAAAAACAAGTTTGTCTCATAGATGCAGACACTGTACATCTCATCCTCCAAGACCAAATTCGTGTCCATTGAGACGCAGTAATTTGATGCTTGATCTCAATGCTCCAAATGTCCCGAAGACCAGTTCTTCTTCTAAAGCGGGATTGGGCCACACTAGTTGTTTAAAGAACAGTAAAAGTTTTCTCCAAGAAAATCTCCATGAGGTTTATTTACACAGAATGACTCCATTGAGCAAGATGCCGATGGCCCTTAATGCACAAGTTAACCTTGACATCCATTCCTGGAACCAGTCTGAGACCTATTAAACTTTGCTAATTTTCTCACTTCAAATACTAATATCCTTCTCATTCGCTTCACAGCCAACTTCTCCCAGTTTGCTTTCGAATCTGTCGTAGCCATTGTGAGCAGTCTGCACAACAGTAAGGATCTGAGCAAGGACCAGCACGGCAGGAATTGCCTTCTGGCTTCATATGTCTACTACGTGTTCCGTCTTCCAGAGGTGCCCAAGGACTTGTACAAAACAGGTAATGTGGTGAGCTCCCACAGTCTGACTTACTAGAGGGGGAGCTCCCTTGCCTAGAGTTTTGGCCTATGCCTTCTAGTCTAGTCTCAAAGATCCCCTGTTTATTATTTACAGAATGCTTTTAAGCATGCTCAGTTTTGTCCAAGATAACTGCTGAACTGATGTGGCAGGAGGGATGCCCACTCCCTCATGCCGTCGGCCCCCCTCAGTACCTTTAAGTCGGGAGCAGGAGGGATGCTCAGTCCCTCCTGCTCCTCCTTCGTCAGCAATGTGGGCCTCAGGCCCCTCTTCGGTGCATGCAAACTTGATAGTGAGTTAATCGCTGTTTGAAAATTGGCCAGAGAATCGGCCAACAGCGATTGAGTCGCTGTCTTTAGTGAATCTGGGCCTTAGTCAGTTGGAATACTGATATATTTATTGAGCTAAGTTATTTTGAAATCCTGATTCTCTGAAGTAACAAGGCTCAGGACTGAGAAGAAATAAAAGGTTTTCCTTACACCTTCCAAAGTGTTTAATAATAACTTTATTTTTATATACCACAATACCACAAATAGTTCAGAACGGTTTACAGAGGAAGAGACTGTATACTGACAGTGATATTACAAAAAACTTTCACAATTATATTAGCATGTTAACATTAATCAAATTCGTCTGGAAGTGTTCTAGAAATACATCAAGGCAGCAGTGGAGTCAGAGAAATTTGTCTAGGCACTTCCCCAGATATATATGAAAAACACACACTTGTTCCTCAGCCCCTCAACTTCCCCCCCCCCCCCCCCCCAAGTCATGCAACCCTTAAGAAGCTACCCATGTTCTTATCTGTCGGGCAGGTGGTACAGGTGCTACCAGCATGCCAGACACTCGCTATTACACAGTTGGACGCTCGTCAGCCATCTCTGTTGGATCCAAGCTTATGCAGTCTCGGCTAATGAGCTGCAGCAATCCTGATATCGCAGGGACACAGACCACCGCTGATGAGGAAGTGAGGAATATCATGTCAGCCAAGGTAAGCTGGGAGGAATAAAGTTGCTATAGTTAAACAAAAAAAGAAACACAGTGTAATGGAGAATCAGCTGCATTTTGGATGACCATATTTGGTCTCAGGCCAGGCTCTATATTTTGGTTTGTTTCATTCCCTCCTTTCCAGTTAGAAAAAATAGATATATGCAAATGGGGGGAGAGGGGGGAGGATGGATTGTCTAAATTATACGGAAGGTTTTAACAGATAAATAAGAGTGTTTATATTTATATATTTTTGATGAAATATGAATGGAATGGATGGGTGGGAAGGGAATAAACTTATGTATCTGAATATATTAAGAAAATTCAAGTGATGTATTTAATCTTAAATGTTTTATTAATTGTAATTAATTCTACACTTGATGTAAGTTTTAAAAAATGAATAAAGAATTAAAAAAAAAAGATTGCTCAAATAGCTTACTGGTATATAGATCAAAGAATTACAATTCAACATGTCATTAACCCTTCCTTTTACAAAACCTTAGCGCAGTTTTTAGTGCCGGCTTCAGCATCCGACGCTCATAGAATTCCTATGAGCATGCTAGAATGATTTAATTAAACATTAGTGATCCTTCAATAAAGTGTAATATGCATAATGAATAATTTACACTTTTCCCAACTTTAATTCTTACATGTGGATCGGGGGGGTTGGATTTCTATTAATAATATATATGAATAATAAGATATTATATTCATGTGGTATATTTTTTGTTGTATATGGAAGTGGGAGGGGGTGGGGGATATATCTTTTTGTTGTATGATATGGTAGATTTTCAAGTAATATTGTATTCTAATTGTTTGATATTTACTGTACACTTGTTGTGAATTATAAAATGAATAAAGAATTAAAAAAAAAAAAAAAAAGAATTCCTATGAGCATGGAAGCTGTCACCGCCATGGCTGACGCTAAAAACCACGCTATGGTTTTGCAAAAGGGTGGGCGGTGGGGAAATTAACAGCAACCAACAATATACAAGTAACCAACAAGGTACAATTAATAAATAAAACAATCAAAAATAATATACTTATTATTTCTTTTCATTTTCTCATTTTGTAATTGCAAACTTTAGTGGTTTATTATGAAAAGCAGTATATCAAATTCACCAACATGCAAACTTGAAAATCCTAATCTTTTTTTTTTTCTATTCTTTATTCATTTTATCATCTTACAAGTGCACAATATTACATCTTTAAATATTTTGACACATCACTTGAATTTCTTACTAATGTCATCATAAATACATAAATTAAACCCTCCCCACCCACCCGTCCCTTAAAATATTACAATCAAATATATCATATAAATATTATAAACTTATTAAATGATTAACCTTTAAAAATAAATTTATACCATCCCCCCACCCCCTTATGTATAAATATTCTTAATCTTAATACGCAATACAGTTTAGAATTTTTATGCTTTCAGGTGGACTTCTTGGGACACCAGGCCACACAGTGGTATAAATTGATAAATGGATTTGCAAATAAAAAACCTAAAACTGGACTTAGGGATATTTGGAGCATTGAGATCAAGTATCAAATTACTGCGTTTCAATGGCCACGAATTTAGTCTTGGAGGATGAGTACAATGTCCGCATCTATGAGAGAAATTTGGTTTTTCCTTTTACATAGAGCATTTTGGACCCCAGTTAGATTACAGAAGTTAAACAGCTCTAAGTCTAATAGATGCTGGCATTGTAATCTTGAGATTGGGACACTAGATCATTTGTTATACTATTGTCCCTTTATCTTGACCTTTTGGAAATCAATTTGGGCCCAAATAAACTGTTTATTGGAGAATCCAGTGGCTTTATTGTATGATACGATTCTATTCAGTATGTCAATGAGAACAAAGAGCCAAATTTCATCAAACAATAATAAGCTTTTATTGATTATGACAGGAGTCACCATACAACATATCACAACATATAACTGGAAAAATTGTAGCAGGCTTAATTACAGCTTTTGATGGAACTCATTGTGTCATATTTATAAGATGGAGATAACAATAGCCATACAAAAAGAGATTTATAAAAAATTTAAAGAGATCTGGGGGCTATTGACAAATTATTGTAATGAAAAGATACCATTGTTCCATTTATTAGTATAATACAAATGAAGGAATGGGAGGGGGGAATTCTTTTTTTTTTAGATTTATAATTTTTATTCATTTTCAAATTTTACATAAAGTGTACAAAATATTGAAATACAATTAATGAATACACAATATCACTTTTATATCTAATACATATTATTCTAAATATATTTTTATCCCTTCTCCCTCCCCCCACCCTTCTAGTATTTTCCAATCATATATTACATATTGTATATCATATTATATCATATTGTGTAAAAGTTGTTTTCATTACCCTCCCCTTCATGTGTGTCGCAAAGAAGATATTGAAAAGAAGAAAAGAAGAAGAGAAATCCTACTAATTATTCATTACAATATTTTGTCAATGGCCCCCATATTTTTATAAATTTAATATATGTCCCTCTTTGTATTGCTATTGCTCTTTCCATTTTGAATATATGACATATTGTATTCCACCAAAATGTATAATTTAGGTTTTTATAATTCTTCCAATTGTTAGTTATATGCTGAATGGCAACCCCTGTCATGACTAATAAAAGTTTGTTATTTTCTGGTGAAATTTGACTTTTTTCCTCATCATCATTCCAAATAACACTGTATCATATGATATTGCTATATGATTTTCCATCAATTTATTAATTTGTGGCCAAATTGCATTCCAAAAACTTTTAATGTAGGGACAATGATATAATAAATGATCCAACGTCCCAGGTTCCAGACTACAGTGCCAGCATCTATTAGACCTGGAACTATCTAATTTTTGCAAACGTGTAGGGGTCCAAAAAGCTCTATGTAATAAAAAGAACCAAGTTTGTCTCATAGATGCTGACACTGTACATCTCATTCTCCAAGACCAAATTAGTGGCCATTGAGATGCAGTAATTTTATGCTTAATCTCAATGCTCCAAATGTCTCTTAGACCATTTTTTGGTTTTTTATTCAAATATCCAGATATTAATTTATACCACAATGCGGCTTGATGCCCTAGGAAGTCTGTTTGAAAACATAAGAACTTTAAACTATATTGATTATTCAGTGTTTTCCATTCAGGGAACCCAACCTGAATGGCCTGCTTCAATTGCAACCATTTAAAACTTTGTGTTTTACTAAGACCAAATCTATGTTGCAATTGTGAAAATTCCAGCAGTTTACCTTCTGAAATAACATCATCTAGAGATCTAATACCTGCAATAATCCAGTTCTTCCAAAGGATTTGAGCTCCGCCAATTTTGATCTTGGAGTTTATCCATAAAGATTGATTAGTTGATTTGTTTATTGGGATGGGTGTTAATTTACTTATAAACCTCAACGTTTTCCAAGTATCCATTAATATTTTATTTTCTCTGTATCTTCTAGGTATGTTAATACTTGGAAGATGAACTAAATTTAGGGGAAACATAAGGTGCCATTCCAAATACAACCAATCTGGTGCATTATCTATAAGTTCTGGGAGGATCCAATACATACCCTGACGTAGAATATAGGTTTGATGGTACCTATAGAAATTTGGAAAATTTACCCCTCCCTCCTTAATTGATTTTTGCAAAGTTACTAAAGCTATTCTAGGTGATTTACCAAGCCAAAGAAATTTTGTTAAAATGCTATTAAGCTTTTTATAAAAGGACCCCTGAAAATAAATAGGTATCATACTCATTTGGTAACAAACTACAGGCAACATCATCATTTTAATAGTTTGAACTCTCCCCCACCAAGAAATATGTAAAGGGTTCCATTGCTCACATAATTCCGTAACTTTTTTTAATACAAATTTTTCATTCTCTTTTACGGTATCTTCAATTGTATTTTTAATTTGAATGCCAAGATATTTAAATCCTTCTTTCCATATAAACGGAAAAGCGTCAATTAATCCTTTTACACAATGAACATTTAAAGGTATAATTTCAGATTTATTCCAATTAATTTTATAACCTGAAAATTTGCCAAACATATCAATTAATTCCAATAGACAAGATAAGGTAGACTCTGGATTCCTCAAATAAAGTAAAATATCATCCGCATAAGCCGAAATTTTATATTCCATATCAGAATATGGAATACCCTGTATACCCCTTGCTTGCTGTATTGCTAACAATAAGGGTTCTAATACAACATCAAATAACAAAGGAGATAAAGGACAACCTTGTCTAACTCCCCTCTGCAATTGAAAACCATCAGATATCATATTATTAATATTTAATCTTGCAATCGGGAAGCTATACAAAGTTTTTACCATTTGTATAAATCCAGAACCTATACCAAACCATTCTAAAGCCTGATACAAAAAATTCCATTCTACCCTATCAAACGCTTTTTCTGCATCCAATGAAACTGTAAAAGCCGGTTCATCCATTTTTTTTGATAAATTTAACATATGAAACAATAATCTAGAGTTATTAGAGGAATGTCTTTTAGCAACGAAACCCGTCTGATGCGTGTCTATAATATGTAGGAGAGCTTTGGCTAATCTCAAAGCCAAAATTTTCGCCAAAAGTTTATTATCCACATTTATTAAAGATATAGGCCTGTAGTTTGAAACCAAAGTAGGATCTTTATTTGGCTTAGGCAAAACAATTACTATTGATTCAGCCATAGTACCTTTAATATCACCTTTTATAAGTTGTGTCTGATATAAATTTAGTAAATATGGGAAAGGACATTTTGAAATGTTTTATAAAATTCTACTGTATAACCTTCACCACCTGGAGCGGATCCAACTCTAAGAGATCTCAACGCTGTTCCTAATTCTTTTAATGATATAGGTTCATCTAAACTCCGTTTTATATGATCAGGAATCTTAGGTCCATTAATAGAATCTAAAAAATTTTTACCATCTTTTTGTCTCTCCAAATAAGGCTCGGAAGAATACAGGTCCTTATAAAATTTTAGAAATTGTTTTAAAATTATATTTGTTTGATTTGTTATTATACCATTATCATCTTTTATCCCATTTATATTAGTTCTTCTTTTTTTTTGCTTTAAGATAATTTGCCAATAGTCTTCCCGCCTTATTAGAATTTCCATAATACACTGCTTGCTTGGAAAACAAATCTCTTCTTATCATTTTTGAAGTTAATTCATTATATTTACCTTTTGCTTTCAAAAGAGCTTGCAAAACCTCATGTTCCCATTTACTTACCAATTTAGCTTCTAATATTTTAATTTCTTTTTCTAGTTCTATATACTGCATTTTAATCTGTTTCCTAACAAAAGCTGAATATGATATAATATTACCCCTCATAGTTGCTTTAAATGCATCCCATACATTCTCAATAGATGTATCCTCCACTAAATTTATTTGAAAGAAATCATTAATTTGTGTTTTAAAATTTTCCAAAAATCTGTCATCCACAAGCAATGCATTATCAAATCTCCAAAGAGGTCTACCATTCTCCAATTGATCCAATTGTAATTCTATCCATACTCCTGCATGATCCGAAATAATAATAGGATCTATGGAAGCTTTAATAACCTGTTGCACCTTATTTGTTGAAACAAAAATATAATCTATTCTTGAAAATGATTTATGAACCTGTGAACAAAATGAAAATTCCTGATCATTAAAATGAAGAATACGCCATATATCCTTCAAATCACATGATTGAGCCAAATTATCTAAACCTAAAGATTTTATGCTTTTACCTAGTTTTTTATCCAATAATGGATCCATTACAGCATTAAAATCTCCAGCCACCACTAAATTAGAAGCAGCCAGTGGTAACAACATACTCTGTAACTTTTTAAAAAATTCTGATTGATTCGAATTAGGGGCATATATATTGAACAACGTCAGGGCATTATTTCCCATACTTATATCAATATGTATCCATCTTCCATGTGGATCTGAATTTATTACCTTAAAATTGGCCGTACATTTTTTATTTATAAGAATTGCTACTCCTGCTTTTTTACCTGCTGCTGGAGCAAAAAAACATTCCTTTACCCACCCATCCTTTAGTTTTTTTGATTCCTTTATATTCAGATGAGTCTCCTGCAAACAGTAAACATCCACGTTTTGCTTTTTTAAAAATGCTAATACCTTTTTCCTTTTGATTACATGATTCAGGCCATTGACATTAATAGAATATATCTTAAAAGACATTATATATTTTAAAACTTATCATCATAATCTTTTTCCTTTCTTCCTTCATATTTAAAATCCAAAAAATATTCTCTATGACACACATTTTTACCCCTGAAGTATCCAATCTCTTATTAATCTTTTCCTTAATCATTCTAGTAAAACCCATCTTTTTCCCACCCTTTCCCCCCAATATAATGACTGCTTAAGGACACACATTGGAACAGCAACCCGAACATTCCCCTCCCCTCTAGGCAACCAATATTTAATTAATATTCCCTTTATCATTTCTTAAAATAAATTCATTAATCTTTCACATTGTATCTTAGTATATCTCCTTCTAAACATAAAATCTTTTTTTTACCATTTTACCATTTTCGAAATAATTATATTTTCTATCTGTTATATTAACCTTTGATAACTTTAACCATATTTTACTCCTAACATTCCATTAATGTATCTTTATCTACTCATCAATCTTTAATTTATATTTCCCCAATATTTTAGTTTATATCACAAAATTCTATCATAAACATATATTTAATATAGTAATGTTATTTTTTCTATATCTCATATATTCTATTCCAGCAATTCATATCCTCTTTTTAATATATAAAAATAAATATCCATATCTTAATATACTTCTTTAAAAATTGATTATAAATTTATAATTATTATCATTTATTTATATTTCAACAAATTTTTTTTTTTTTTCCTTTCATTCTAAAAAATGAAATTTTTAATATATATTTTTTATATTTTTCCTCTTTTTGAATTAATATCAAATCCTTTTGAAACTATAATATTACAAAATCAAAATTTATAATTAATATTTAGTATATTTTTCTTATTTATTTTACATTTTCATTTCCTTTCTTTTACTTGCATCTAAATGTCATAGATCATGTTTTCTTATTTATATCCTTCTTCCCTTTAGTCTCTTGAGTGTCATTAGTCATTTTATTTAATATCCTTTTTTCCATTCTGCTTTCTTCTTTTACCAAATTGTATCATTATCTGGGTGTATTCTTCTTTTTTCCTCCTTTTGTTATTTATTCAAGTTTTTAATTATTTTATGATCACTCTTTACTCCAGCCATCCAACTTTTATTTTTCTAAAGTTTAGACTCTTGAGTTTCCAGTCCATCTTTCTTGTCTATTTCTTCTTTATATTTTTTTTGTCTTTTTCTTTAGTTTGTTTTATTTCCTGTTCTTTATTTCATATTCTTCTTTCTTCAGTATTCCAAAGTCTCACAGTTTTATATTGAAAATTTTTCAGAATGTACATCAAAACCAGTCTTAAAATCTTCTGATCGTTTCAACATCCATTATGTTAGAATGACATAGGTTCTGATTTTAAAAGGAAGGTCTTTAGTTTTTCCGGATCTTCAAAATACAAGGATTTATCTCCAGAAGATACCCTCATTTTTGCTGGGTAATACAAACCATATTTATATCCCTTTTCCTTTAATTGAGGTCTCAAGTCTAGGAATCTCTTTCTTTTATTTGCTGTGTTTTTAGCAAAATCAGGCAAAAACCATATTTTGGATCCTTTGTAATTTAAATTTTTGTCTTTCTTGGCAGCATTTAAAATTTCTATTGCTTGCTGGTATCTTAGCATTTTAAATATTAATGGTCTTGGTCTGCCTTGATTTTCCATATTTTTTACTGGGATCCTGTGCGCCCTTTCTATTTCTAATGGTTGTTTAAAATCCAATTGCAGTATTTTGGGAATTAGATTTTCTAAAAATTGTATGGCATTTTTCCCTTCCAAATTTTCCTGCATTCCAAAAAGTTTTATATTCTTTCTTCTTCCTCGGTTTTCATAATCTTCCAGCTGATTTTTCAATTGAATCAGTTCCAAACTGTCATTTTTACATCTGTTTCCTTCACATTCTAAAACCTCCATTTTAGTTTCTAAGTCAGTTGTTCTTTTATTATTTATTTCCATCTGTCTGTGGATATTTAATATTTCTTCCTTCATTTCAGTCATATTACTCACAGTCTCTTTAAGCATTTGTTTAATTTGTCTCAGTTCCTCCATAACTTCTGCTTTGCTCAGCACATCCGATTCTTCAGCAGGAAGCGGGACCTTACTCGGTGTAATTTGATCCTGCTTCTGCCTTTTTGCCGACATACCAGTTTCATTTTTATTTTGTCGGGTGCTTGCCATGCTCCTGCACTTCTTTTTATATTTTCGCCGATTTTATTTTCTCCACAGTCGTTAGGACCACGAAGACTTCTGTCAGCCACAATGTCTAATAGCTTGCCTTCGATGTTATGCCGCCCAGCACAGAGAGAAAGCCGGTGAGGAAATAACAGATTTTTTTTTTTTTTTGCTTCCTTCCCTCAGTGCTTTATTTTAGTTTCGGCGGAGGAGGGTAGTATCAAACTGTCATAGTTTCTATATCGACAGGCACTATTTTATCTCCTCAGTGATCTTTAAGATCTTTAACTTCTGTCAGCCACACTTTCAGTAACTTGCCTTCGTTGCTGCGCTGCTCCAGCACATAGAAAAAACCGGCGAAGGAGAAACAGATTTTTTTTTGATTCCCTTCCCTCAGGGCTTTGTTTCAGTTTCGTCGGAGGAGTTTCAATATTGACTGCATTAGTTTTTCGCCGAAATCGGCATGAAGGGGATAACTTTTTTTAATAGCCGTTGCCTAGTTGAAGAGGAGCGCCGCGATCACATGTCCATTTTGTGTGTGCGCTAAGCCACGCCCCCAGGAGGGGGGAATTCTAAATTTTATTAAATGTTTGGTTTAATAAAAAAGATTATTTTATAGGAAATATTTGAGTTCATATGTTATGGAAGGGGTGGGAGGGAATGGGTTAAATTTTATGTTTTAATGTTAAATATGATAGAAATTCAAGTGATGTATTTAATTTCAATTGTCGATTATTGATACACTTGTTGTAAAATGAAAAATGAATAAAGATTTTTTTTTTAAAAAAAAGAAAATCCTAATACATATTCATTGCTTCATAGTGAAAAAAACTCAGAATTCCCTTCTCACAGATGATATTTCACTATTTTTATAGTTTCTTCATGATGCTTTTGTGAGATGGTATTTTAAGGCATCCACAAATCTTTTTATTAATGTTCATTAGAAGAAACAAAACTAAGTTCTTTCTTTTCCTATAGGAAATGTACTTGTGTTTTGACTATAATCAAACGGTATAATCCTACAATCTTTTCCTCCAGTAGAGGTGGGTCGGAATGAAAGGGATTAAAGACCTGTTTGCACCTCTTAATTTTATTTAAAATAAACTTTATTAATAAAAAAAAAAACCAAAACATGATTGTAAGGATTGATAGTGGCCTCACAATGTTAGGTTGTAGGGGTAATGTTAGGCGCCCTTACAAACGCCAGGTCCCAGGTTCAATTCCCTCACCGAAGATTCACCAGGAATAGAATCAAATGAGAAGCACAGCCAGAGGTGATTGCATAAAGAATATATTATAGAAATAGGCATACAGAAAAGTAGGATTCATAAAAGTTACAATTACATTCATAAAAGTTACAATTACAGAGACTGCTTCTGTGTTCTTGTGAATGAGAGAGAACACACAAAGAAAGAGAGAGAAAGGGGGGTGGGGAGGGTGATGCCCCAAGCTAGCAAGAGAGACAAGAGAGACCAGAGCCAAGAGAGCAGGGTGATGGTCTAAGCTTTGGGTTCCAGAGATAAAGAGAAGGATAGTCAGAGAGATAGACAGAGAAAAAAAAAAAGGTAGATCCATGTGTGCTGCAGAGAGGAGGCTTTTATAGCTTGGAATCTTATTCTGAATATTTCCCAGAATTTGTAAACTGTTTGAAACAATGGTTAATTTAATTGATAAGGAGGGTGTGATACTTGCAGGCATGGTAGATGGGATTAGTCTCTGGCTTCTTTGTCCCATTCAAGCAGCCTATCTTCTTGATAAACAATCCAGTCTGGCTGGATGATTAATGTATGTGAATTCTGTGCAGGAGCTCAGAATTCTGCATCAACATTCCAGAGTCAGATTGATATAATTTCCCATAGGCCTTTGCTAACATTGGTTAGGGCAACCAAAAATGCTGATTGCTAGCAATAGCTATGCTGACAATGATGATGATATTCGCCAATCAGTTTAGGATGGGCTGGGGAGGGCTTTGACGAGAACTCCAGTAATTTGGAACATGAGGACGAGCTGGGCAGACTTTTGCAGCCTGTATCCTGCAAATGATGAGATGGTTTGGATAGGCTGGAGTGAGCTTCAATGGCAACTTCATTAGTTGAAACCTGTGGACAGTACTAGGTGGTCTTTACGATCTATGGCCCAGAAATATCAAAGAATAAAGACAATTTAACTTAATCATGAATGTATAAAGTGTATAACTATTGGGCGGACTGGATGGACCTTCCAGGTCTTTATCTGTTGTCATTTACTATGTTGCTATGTATGATGATGATGATAATAAACATCCGAGTTATATCACAGTTTTTTGCATAGAAGAGAAATGATTCCTTGTGTATTTTGAGAATTTTCTCATCCATTCTGTCAGTTGCACTTCTTGCAGTGTATGGCTAGAACAACTCCTTAAGCAAATGCTAAAATGCTATGCTGTTTTGAAAAGCAGTAAATGCATTCACAGCAGCCCTAGCCCCAGCCAATTCAAAAGCCAATGCAGAAAGCCACCACAAGCTTTTCTGCATCACCCCCTCAAAGTGCAGAGGACCTAATCCAGGAATAAGACTGGAGTTCCTCCACATGGCAGTGCGCACTGTCACTAATTCACAGAGCTGGCTCTGTAACTGTTTTCCTTCAGCAGATTTTTTTTATTTTTTTTTACAAATTCTTTATTCATTTTTTCATCTTACAACAAGTGCACAATATTACATCATTTAAAACTTTTACGCCAGGGTATGTATTGGATCCTCCCAGAGCTCATGGAAAACATCCCAGATTGGCTGTATTTGGAATGGCGACTCATGTTTCCTTTACATCTTTCTCATGTTCTCGGTATAAAAATGCCTAGAATATGTAAAGAGAATAGAATATTGATGGATACATGGAAAACATTACGTTATGTCAGCAACTTAACACCTAACCCAATACAAAAATCAACAAATCAATCTATTTGGCTAAACTCCAAAATTCAAATTGGCGGTTTTAAAATCGTGTGGAAGCATTGGATTATTGCAGGTATAAGAACTTTGAATGATGTTATTTCAAATGGTAAACTGCTTGATTTTTCACAGTTGTAACATAAATATGGTCTAAACAAATCACAAAGTTTTAAATGGTTGCAGCTGAAGCAGGCTACTCAGGAGGAGTTCCCTGAATGGAAAATTCTTAGCAATCAATATAGTCTGGAATTCTTATGCTTTCAGATGGATTTCTTGGGACACCAGGCCGCACAGTGGTTAAATTGATATCTGGATTTATGAATAAAAAACCAAAGACTGGTCTTAGAGACATTTGGAGCATTGAGATTAAGCATCAAATTTCTGCATCTCAATGGCCATGAATTTGGTCTTGGAGAATGAGATGTACAGTGTCTACGTCTATGAGACAAACTTGGTTCTTTTTGTTACATAGAGCATTTTGGACCCCAGTTAGATTACAAAGTTGGATAGCTCTAAGTCTAATATGTTGGCACTGTAATCTGGAAGCAGGGACTCTAGATCATTTAATATATTTTTGTCCCTGTATCATGGCCTTTTGGAAGTCAATTTGGTCTCAAATTAATTCTTTATTAGAAACCATGTAGCTCTATCATATGATACAATTCTATTAGGAACGTCCATGAGAATAAAAAGTCAAATTTCATCTAACAATAATAAACTTTTATTAATAATGACAGGAGTTGCCATTCAACATATCACCAGAAATTGGAAAAATTACACCAGACTTAATTACACCTTCTGGTGGAATTTGTTGTGCCATATATACAAAATGGAAAGAACAATTGCCATATAAAAACGGAATTATAATAATTTTAAAAAGATTTGGGGATCATTGATAACATATTGTAATGATTAGACACCTTTTAACACTAAAAATATAATTATAATAATGGGAAAGGGGGGATATATAGTTATATTATTGGTTTAATCAATATTTTTGAATATATCACATGTATGAGATGTTTGATTTATAATATTTGTGGAAAGGGAGGGTGGGGAAGGGGCTTAATTTATGTATTGAAGATGATAATAGAAAAGAATCTCAAGTGGTGTATTTGATTCAATTGATGTAATATTGTACACTTGATGTAAGATGAAAAAATGAATAAAGAATTAGAAAAAAAACCCAACAACTTTTACACATCACTTGAATTTCTTTCTATTGTCATTGTAAATACATAAATTTATTCCTTCCCCAGCAGATTTATAAAGGCAGACCTGATTAGCGTCTTAGGTCTGTCTCTCTTAGAGATTACTTCTTGAAGAAATAGAGGTGTTTGAGGAAGCAAGCCTTGTCTTGAGCCCGGATGCACTAAAAATGGTCATTAAGACCGTGTGGGTCGCTGTGGGCCAAATTTTTTTTTTTTTTTTTTGTCCAATTTTAAAATAGGAATTGATGTTTCAGTAAGTTGGCACGCAAATGAGTTTCGCTGTAGTGGAGGTGGGGGAAGGAGGGGAAATAGGTCTCAACCATCACACAACAGTGACACTTAGTGGCCAGAATTAGAATACAGTGGAACCTTGGTTTGCGAGCATAGTTCGTTCCAGAAGTATGCTCGTAAACCAAATTGCTCGTATATCAAAGCGAGTTTCCCCATAGGAATGAATGGGTTATAGGTTTATATATATATATATATATATATATATATATATATATATATATATATATATATATATATATATATATATATACAATTGTTGTTTATATTGATAGATCTTCCAAGTGTTGTTTATGAGACAATGTATGGTTTTACTCTGTACACTTGTTGATTAATTAAAAATGAATAAAGAATTTAAAAAAAAAAAAAAGGAATGAATGGAAATTCGCTTGATTCGTCCCCCCCTTCGAGGTCACCGGCGCTGCTCCATGGCCCCCCCCCAATCCCCTGCAATCCTACATCCCCCACCGAGCACCCAAATAGCATCCCTTATTCCAATTTGGCATCAGCACCAGTGCACAGGACATGCCGGTGCCGATGCCCGAAGATCCTCCCATTGGGCAGGGCTGGGCTGGACTGGGCATCGAAGATCCTCCCTCATGGCTGGGCTGGACTGGGCCTTGAGCATTTGCGCATGCTCAAGACCTTCTGGTCTCGCTCGCTCCGAGATTCTCGGAGAGATCGAGACCAGAAGGCCTTGAGCATGCGCAAATGCTCAAGGCCCAGCCCAGCCAAGAGGGAGGATCTTCGATGCCCAGTCCAGCCCAGCCCAGTCCAGAGGGAGGATCTTCGAGCACCAGCATCGGCATGTCTTGTGCGTTGGTGCTGGTGCCAGTGCCAAATTGGGGTAAGGGATGCTATTTGGGTGCTCGGCGGGGGATATAGGATCGCAGAGGGATGCCGGATTGCGGAGGGGGGGGGTGCTCGTAAATCGAGTGAAGCTCGGTTTCCGAGGTGCCGATTTTGTGAATGTTTTGTTCATCTTGCAAAACACTCGCAAAACCAGTGCACCCATAAACCGAGGTTTGACTGTACATGTATGCTGATTCTGGAAGGAGCCATGGTTGTGATTCTTGGCCAAGAGCCTTAATTTCAATGGCTAAACTGGATGATAGAAGGAAGAGTGATAAAAGCTATTGAAGAGTTCCAGATGGTTGTTCATGAAGGTCAGTAGAAGTCAGTTCCAACTAAGCTTAAAGTCCAGAAGTGCAGAAAGGCTAGAAAAAAATGTATGCGCAAAAATTCAGTATAGTTGTATGTTCCAAAACAAATTTTTTTATTAGTGCAACCCTGAGCAACAACAGAGCCATGGCATCAGTCTACAAAAGATACACAGGGGAAATACCTCTGAGAAATCTAGAATCTTTCACTAAAGTGTTTCTGACAAAATAGCTCCTCTGGCCTCCTTCCAACCCCCCTTCCCCTCCAAAAGTAATGACAAGTTTCAAAAACCCCACATATGTTGGACATACTGTACATTAATTACTAAGATTACCAGCTCACACCAGATAAACCAAACAGGGTTATCCCAGTAGCATACCAAGGGCGGGGCAGAGGGGACCGTCCGCCCTGGGTTCAGGGAGGGGTGCTGGAGCAGTCACAGGTCTGCTATCTGCCTCTGCTCAGACATTGGCTCTGCTGGTCTCCACCCCTTTTGACATTAAATTCCTTTTTTTTTTTTTTTTTCAAATTCTTTATTCATTTTTCCATCTTGCATCAAGAACACAATATTACATCATTTAACCTTAAAAACATCACTTGTATTTCTTAGAACATCATCTTAAAAACATAAATTTATACCCTCCCTACCCACCCTTCCCACAAATATTTTAATCAAAAATGTTTGACATCAAATTCCTATTCCGGGGCAAGGGACCAGCAGAGCTGATAACCGCACACAAGCAGACTGCAGACGTACGGAGGAGGGGGGTGCCCCCAGACAGAGGAGGGGAATGTTCTTCTCAAAGTTCCCGCCCCTCCAGGTACACCACTGGGTGATCCAGTCCCTGATTTGTCTCATAGCATGCAGGGATATTTTAGTTCTGATATTTACGAAGAACTCAGTGGAGAAAATCAACTAGTGGTTTATGCATGCAATAGGATGGTGGCTCTCAACTCATTCCTTGAGGCCTAATCAGCCAGACTTGTATTCAGGATATCTGTAATGAGTATGCATGAGAGAGATCTACATACACTGGAGGCAGTGCATACAAATCTTATCTTACACATATTCATTGTAGGACTCTTGTAAACCTAACTGACTGGGTGTGTCCCAAGAACTCAGTTGAGAAGCACTGCAGTAGGGTATAACTTCTTTGGTTGATCTGGGCTGAGTTAGCAACCCCAAGGATAACATACACACAGAGAGACTGAAACAGCACACTTATATAAGCAGTTGTACCAATCAAGGTTTCAACCTTGGCTGTTGTCCATTCTCTCATCAATCAACTTGAACATAAATGGGCCAGACAGGACCCTGCAAACATAGAGCATCAAGGGAAAGCACACTGAGGTTGCTCCTCTCAGTGGTGGAATCCTGAAACATAGAGACCTTTTAATCTGTCACTTTGGAACTCAGAAGCACAGTTTAATATTTTGTACAAGTGAACACTCCAGGGTACCGATGAAAAACAGAAGTATAGGGCGAATATCATCCCAAGAGGAATTGCTGAATGAATGGTTTTTCTTTTTTACATTTACAGCACTTAGCAATAGTTCGTAAGCAGTGGGAAGCAATAGGGTGGCTGAGCGTGGAAAGGAATGGTATTCATTTCTCTCTTACCTCACTCTTCCCATTATGTAGGGACTAGGATGAAATGAAATTGAGTAACCATGTAATTAGCCTTTGGTCATTTGCTGCAGGGGGCAGATCACAGTGGCAGCCGCATGTCTACATTCATTGAAGCCAGCAATGAGATACAGCCAGCCTGTGCTGGACCTCGGCCAGCAAACAGAAAGGTACAAGGGTCTAAATGTACTATATTCATTAGCTATCAGAGTATCATCTCATCACTTCACTGGCCTTTCACACCAATTTTCTCAACTGCATCTGAAACATTTCACCCCCTTTTTAATTTTGTTGTCCTGACAGTTTCCTTCTGCTGCTATGGGCTTCCAGCTCTGTTGGAACCATGGACCAGTACCATAGAAACATAGAATATGACGGCAGAAAAGGGCTGTAGCCCATCAAGTCTGCCCACGCTAATGACCCACCCCCAGACTTCACCCGGCTAGAGATCCCACATACATATTCCATTTCTTTTTGAAATCGAGCACGCTGCTGGCATTAATCACCTGCAATGGAAATTCATTCCAATGATCGACTACCCTTTCAGTGAAGAAATACTTCCTGGTGTCGCCATGAAATTGCCCACCTTTGATTTTCAGTGGATGACCTCTTGTGGTTGAAGGTCCTTTAAGAAAGAAGATATCGTCTTCCACCTCGATGCGGCCCGTGATAAATTTAAAAGTCTCAATCATGTCCCCCCTCTCTCTACGTTCCTCGAGCGAGTATAGTTGCAGTTTATTCAGTCTTTCCTCATATGGGAGGTTCTTGAGTCCCGAGACCATCCTGGTGGTAATTCGCTGAACCGACTCGATTCTCCGCACATCTTTTTGATAATGTGGTCTCCAGAATTGAACACAATATTCAAGATGAGGTCTCACCATGGATCTGTACAGGGGCATTATGACTTCGGGCCTCCGGCTGACGAAACCTCTACGGATGCATCCCACCATTTGTCTAGCTTGTCTAGTACCATCAACCTTCATTTTTTTAGTTTGTTTCTATAAGCCATCATTCCATAGTGTTCCTCCAGACAAGCACAGATGGTTTGTGCACCCCAACCAGCAGGTGGAGACAGATAAAACTACACTGAGAATCCTGACTAGACTGTATACCAGCTATGCAGTCCCTGAGCCAGCCAGTTGTTCTCAGTCTCCAGCAGGTGGTGGACATATCTGTGCAGTCCCAGTCAGGAACAGAATTACAGCCCAATAGGGGAATTTTTTTTTGGTTACCTATACCAACTGCAACTTCCCTTTTTGTTCTAAATTTGCGCTGGACTGGGGTTGAGGCCCAAGGGGGTCTCTCTAGCCCTGGGGGTGCCAAACCTGGGTGTCCTGGTCCCTTCCCCCCCCCCTTCCCCCATATCCCTTAGGGATCATTCTTGTGCCTCGACTGTGCTTCTGTCCTGCTAGGCAGACAGCCAGTTTGGGAAGCCAATAGGGTCTGCTCTTTCCTATTTGAAAATAAAGAATAGACTGAGGAGGAAAGTTGTTTCCTGGGCAGGGTTGGGAATCCTGTGGTGTCCTCAGGCCAGGGAATTTCTTCAAGTCTTAGGGTCCATGGTGACTTTGCTAGAGGTGGCCCAATGGGCAAGGGCCCATTTGTACCATCTGTAAGTGGCTCTTTTTTCGTGATGGTCACCTCAATTTCAGTCTCTGGAAGTCTGAATTCTATTAGGGATAAGGGCTCGCCACAGTCTCGATTAGTGGTTGCTACAGTACAGCTTTTCTCAGGGGTATGCTTTGGATCCTCCTCAGTGGACAGTGATCACAGCAGATACCAGTCTCAGGGGATAGTCTTTGGTCGCCAGAGGAAACTATGTGGTCAATCAGTTGCCTTGAGACGAGGGCAATCCGCTTGGCATTATTGGTGTTTCAAGATCTTCTCAGAAAGGCGGTGCACATTTTGTCAGACAATGCCACAGCAGGGCATTCATCAGCCAGCAAGGAGGCACCAAGCGTTAATCACTCACAGAGAAGACGGTGCCTCTTTGAAGTGGGACAAAGCTCATCTTATCGATCTATCTGCGGCTCTTGTAGCAGGAGACGAGAACGGGCAGGTGGATTTTCTCAGCAGGACCCAGGAGAGTGGAGTCTGGCTCCAAGTGTTTTTACCCTGCTCATCAACAAGTGGGGTCATCCGGAGATGGATCTCTGATGGTGTCAACTTGAAATGCTCAGATGTCCTTTCTTTTCTAGTCACAGAAGGGACAGCAGAGCGGAGGGATAGATGCTCTAGCTCAGCCTTTGCCTCCATCCAGCCTCCTTTATGTGTTTCTGCCATGGCCTGTGATAGGCAGAGTTCTTCAGAGGATAGAGCTTCACGGCGGTCGAGTGATGCTGGTGGCACTGGATTGGCCTTGGAGGCCTTGGTATGGGGATCTTGTGCATCTGATGATACCGTGTTTCCCCCAAAATAAGACCTACCCTGAAAATAAGCCCCAGTTAAGATCCCTCCCTCCCATCCCTTTGTGCACCGGAACCCCAACTACCTTCCACATACTTCTGAAGCCTTCCCTCTGCTACGTCACTGAAATTCTGTAACTTCATCCAACTTGTTTGATGTAGAATAAATTCAAATAGCACTAACTTAGCAAAAGAATAAAAGAATCAAATTTCGTCTAACAATAATAAGCTTTTATTGATCATGACAGGAGTCGCCATACAACAAATCACATTTAATTGGAAAAATTGGAGTAGACTTAATTATTGCTTCTGGTGGAATTCATTATGTTACATTTATAAAATGGAAAAAGTAATTCCTATACAAAGAGGGAACTATAATAAATTTAATTAAATCTGGGGGCCATTGACAAGATATTGTAATGAATAAATACCATTTTTCCATTATAAATACAATAAAAAGGAAGGGATAGGGGGGAGAGATTTTATAATTTTATTAATATTTAGACCAATAATAAAGAATATTATATAGGAGTTTTGTGAATGCATAGATTATGGTTGGGTTGGGAGGGATTGGGTTAAAATTATAATGTTTCAATGCTGAATATGATAAAGTTACAAGTGTTGTATTCAATTTTAACTTATTTATTGTTACATTTGTTATATGATGCAAAATGAATAAAGATTTGTAAAAAAAAAAAGAATAAAAGTAATTGTTTGCTTCTTTTATTTAGGCTTTTACTGTGATTACCGTTAATATAATGAGGTTTTCACTGGCAATGGGCTGCTTCGCGGTCTTCCCCACGGGAGCCTTCCCTCTGAAGTGTCATTATTGATAGCAGGCCCCGGCGGGGAAGGCTGCAAAACAGCCTTTGCTAGTGAAAACCTCATTGCATTAAAATGGCGATTAGGATGAGATGTACAGTGTCTGCATCTATGAGACAAACTTGTTTTTTTTCTGTTTTGGACCCAGTTCGTTTACAGAAGTTGGATAGCTCTAGATCTAATAGATGCTGGCACTGTCATCTTGAAGTTGGGACTTTAGATCATTTGTTATTCTATTGTCCATTGATTTTGGCTTTTTGGAAATCAATATGGGGTCAAGTAAATTGTTTATTAGAAAATCCGGTGGCATTATCATATGATACTGTATTGTTTGGCATGTCAATGAGGGCTAAAAGTCAAATATCTTCTAACAATAATAAGGTTTTACTTATTATGACAGGAGTTGCCATACAACAGATTACGAATAATTGGAAGAATTGGAGTAGATTGAATTATAGTTTCTGGTGGAATTATTTATGTCATAAATGTAAAATGGACAGGGTAATAGCTACACAGCAGGGGTATTTAAGAAAATTTCAGGATGTTTGGGAGCCTATAACAAATTATTGTAATGAATGAATACTATTTTCCCCCTTAAATATGCATGTCTAAGGTTGCGGGGGGGGGGGGGGAAGGTAGATTTTGGTCTTTGTATAAATGTAAGGAATGTAAGGATGGGGACTATAATATGTTTTTATGTGTTTAAAGATTATTATTGATCAAGGGGGAGGGGGAGATAAGTTCTAAATTGATTTGTTGCAGATTAAAGTTAAAAATGTTTTTATTTGTTTATACACTTTTTTTTAAATTTCTTTATTCTTTTTCAAATTTACATCAAGTGCACAAAAAGAACAACATGAAATTTGTTTATACACTTATTGTAAGTTCTAAAAATGAATAAAGAATTTTTTTAAAAATAAATAAAATGGCAATTACAGTAAAAGCAAATCTCCTCCTCTTCTTTCCATGAACCATGCTCCATATGCCTTTCCCCAGTTATTTTTCTTTTGGTTTGCTCTCATTTCTTTTTTAAATGCCATGAGTGCAGATAGGTTTGTATGAGATATGTAAAAGTCATTTATGGATGTTGTATCTTTTTGTCCAGCACTTCCATGAGGAACTGGCATTGCAGATGGTCGTTAGTACAGGCATGGTGAGGGAAGGTGTTTTCAAGTATGCCTGGTTCTTCTTTGAGCTTCTGGTAAGATTTTCTGTTAGACAATTCTCTACAGGTATGTGAAGACCATAAGCAGCAAGTGTAGAATTGTTTTAGCCCTAAGTAGTGCCTGTGATACTAGGGAAGAATAATTATCTAAGCAAAAGGCCTCTTGTAAAACTAATATATGAGATAGATTGGTGAAAATTATGCAGTCTCAGCAGCCTATAGTAACTTTATGATTCTACTTGTTGAAAACCTCAAATTTTAAATAAATGTTGAACGGTCTGGAAGGTCCAGCTTGCTTCTGAGCAGTATGACTGCATCCTGACTTGGCTTCTCTGGCAAGAGCAGGAAAAACCTTGCTCTTTGAAGATGATTAAAGATATCAGGGCTAGATTCTCCAATATTTGTGGTAAAATCCGATGGGCTGCTATCAAGGCCACTATTGTAACGATTTTAAAAAGATGAGTCATTCTCTATTTAATAATCTTTATTCATTTTTAAAAACACTTTCAACAAGTGAAAATAGAGATAATTAAAACATTGTACACTTTAGACATCACTTAATATATTACAGGATTAATACAGATCAATACCCTCCCTCCACCCACCTTATTCACTATCATTAAGATATCTATAAAATTTTATCTTAGTTTGCGAAACACACTATACATTTTTAAAACATAAATTACACATATATAACCATTCAGACTTATTTATCAATCCTCAAAAATACCACCCTTCCCCCAAATTACCATCCTTAAAAATAATCAATTAAAAAAAACTTATATTCCTCACCCCCTGGATGTGCATTTTATCTAACAACAAAAAACATAACTACAATAATTCTACAAAAGATATCAATGGACCCCAAATTAATTTAAAGTTTGTAATATTCCCTATCAAATCAGCTCTCATTTTTTCATATTTATAGATTAGACATAGACTTGCCCACCAGAATATAAAGTTGAGAAGATCCCAGTTTTTCCAGTTCCTTGTAATCAGTTGTATAGCTGTACTTGTTATAATTAAAAAAGACGTCTTTTATATTTGTCTAGGGGATCTTTGATATGCAAAATTGTACCACAATGAGTCATTCTTAAAAGACCCTGCATGCAAATGAGGTTTGCGGATGTTTGTATAGGCTCACAAAATTTACATGAGATGAGTAGCGATCGGCACATGTGCATAATAAACCCCTCAAATAAAAAAAAGATTGAAGATCAGTAGGAAGGATGCCCACTCCTTCCCGTCACTGCATAGGGGTCCTCTGACACCAAAACCCGACACCTCAGGGCAGCAAGAAGGATGCAAGAAGGACTGCAAAATCAAGAAATTTCTTGACCAAAATTTAGCATTTCAAGCGGCTTCCCACAATAGATAATTTCAATCGCTAATGCTTGGAGCTTGTTCTTATAAACATTATAGACCTCAGTTGAAAACCTACCTTTTTTCAAAACACTTGGTCAAATAATTTTTCTTACCTTTATTAAATTGTTTATTATTTTTTTTAAACCATGTTGAACTTAAGGTTACGCGGTTAAGAAGTACGATGTTATGTCCCTCCCATTGCCATCGCCCCCCCACCTGGGACAATCAATCATCTGCCCCTCCCCGGGCAGCAGGATGTACCATCACCCAACCACCTGCCTACCCCCCCTACTTCCTCCAGCTGGCAGGCCTGCCTCTTCAAAATGGCGGTCCTTCCCCTTCCCAGTGCATCCTGGGATGCATTGGGGGGCCCAAGTCTGATTGGCCAAGGCACTCAAGGCTCGTCTCATAGGAGCAACACATACAACTTATTGGTACATTATTCACGACTTTTATTAACATGGTTTTAGTTTGTAGATATGATTTCTGAGAATTATTTGTATGTCTGTTTTGATGATTTTATTTTTAAATTATGTATGTAATTCTGTAAACTGTTTAGTTTTAAATGGTATAGAAATTTTTTTAATAAATAAATAAATAAAATTAAATAAATATTATGGAATCGGGCAATAAAGCATCCCTGCCAGACTGTGAACTGAAACAGAAGCCTTTTCCTCTCATGATAATTCTTACTTCTCCACAGTGGCATAGCAAGGGTGAGAGGCAGTGGTGCCCTTCCCTTGCCCTTGTCTCCACCCCACCCCCACCCTCTGCTCCTTCCCCAATGCCCCCTGCCACGCGAGCACCCCCTTCCCCTGTACCTCTAGTTGTTCACTGCATGAGCACCAACTTCAACGTGCTCCTCGCGACCACATTGGCTCTCCCTCTGGTGTCATCACCGGAAGCCGAAACAGTTGCAAGTAGCACGTTGGAGTTGTTGCTCATGGTGGTGAACACTAGAGGTACAAGGAAAGGGAAGGGGGGGCATGGAGGAGGGGTTGCAGCTCCCACACCATGACAGCACTTGGGGCGGGTTGTTCCCTTACTATGCCACTGCTTCTTCTGGTCTCAGGGTGTAATATCCATTACATGCCCAAACTGAACTCTCCAATTCACACAACCTTGATAATAAATGTACAAGTGCTAGCATTCTCTGATTAAGAATATAAGAATTGCCGCTGCTGGGTCAGACCAGTGGTCCATCGTGCCCAGCAGTCCGCTCACGCGGCGGCCCTTAGGTCAAAGATCAGTGCCCTAACTGAGACTAGCCTTACCTGTGTACATTCTGGTTCAGCAGGAACATGTCCAACTTTGTCTTGAATCCCTGGAGGGTGTTTTCCCCTATAACAGCCTCCAGAAGAGCGTTCCAGTTTTCCACCACTGTCTGGGTGAAGAAGAACTTCCTTACATTTGTACGGAATCTATCCCCTTTTAACTTTAGTGAGTGTCCTCTCGTTGTCTCTACCTTGGAGCGGGTGAACAACCTGTCTTTCTCTACTAAGTCTATTCCCTTCATTATTTTGAACGTTTCGATCATGTCCCCTCTCAGTCTTCTCTTTTCAAGGGAGAAGAGGCCCAGTTTCTCTAATTTGTGTTTTATAGGTTGAAAAAACATAAATGAATCAGTTACTGTCTCTCTAGAGCAGGGGTGTCAAAGTCCCTTCTCGAGGGCCGCAATCCAGTCGGGTTTTCAGGATTTCTCCAATGAATTAGCATACAATGAAAGCAGTGCATACAAATAGATCTCATGCATATTCATTGGGGAAATCCTGAAAACCCAACTGGATTTCGGCCCTCGAGGAGGGACTTTGACACCCCTGCTCTACAGAGTACTTGACAACTTTGACTCTGGTAATTATACTGTTATCTCTCACGATTATTGTAATCTTCTGTATGTTGGGTGCTTAGAAGGGTACCTGGAACGTCTCCAGTTGTTGCAGAACGTAGCGTCAAGATTTACTTTTGGTGCTAAACAGTTTGACAGGTTTGCTCCTCTCTTAAAAAGATTTCATTGGTTGCCTGTTCGAGCTCGATGTAAGTTTAAAATACATACACTTGTTTTTTGGATAATTAATGGTATGGCTCCTTCTTATTTACCTGCTTTAGAATTAAGAGAAATCGCCTTTCTAAAGAATTATTGCTTTTTTTCCCATCTATTAGTAAGGTTTTCTTTAAGCGTCTTTTTTCCTACCAAGCTGTAACACTTTGGAATACTCTAATACTACTACTAATAATCATAATTTGCAATAGAAACGTTTTTTCCACTCCATGCTGACCTTTCTAGGCGTAAAACCTTGGAATGACCTTGCTGAAATGACCAGGATGGAACCTTACCACACCAAATTTTGGAAGAAACTGAAAACTCATCTATTTGAAACCTAATCACTTGTATCCTCTTCTCCTCCTGTATTTTTCTTCCCTCTATTGTCCTCCCTACCCTCTTCTAACCCCTTCCTCTGTAATGTCGCCAAGAGTTTGTATGGGTATGTTCGACGTACAAATGGAAGAAATAAATATAAATAAATAAATTTCAAATTCAACCCACACCCCTCCATGATCAGACAAAATAATTGGATCTATGGAAGCTTGTGTTGCCTTTTGAATTATTGTAATGAATAGATACCATCTTTCCCTTAATAATACAAGTGCAAGAATGGGGGAGGGGGTAGTTTTTGGTCTTTCATTAATTGTATGGAATGGTAGGAAAGAATTTATTATATGGTATATATGTATTATATTTGTTATGAAGGGGATGGGAGGGGGGGATAAACTTTATAAATTGGATTATTATAGAAAATCAAGTGTTGTATCCAAGTTAAAGTGTTGTTACTTTTTGATACACTTGTAAGTTCTAAAAATGAATAAAGAATATTTTAAAAAATAAATAAATTTCTATAGCACTTCTAGACATGTGCAGCGCTGTACATCAAAACAGAGAAGAGACAGTCTCTGCTCAAAAGAGCTTACAGTCTAGTCAAGACAGACAAACTGGACAAGAAGGTGCATCACTCCTTTTGTAGTTTTGAGGACTGAGCATTCTTAAGTTTTTTAAACTGTTAAAAACTACTTAGATAACCTTGATAGACGGTATATAAATACCTAACCCCCTCCTTTACAAAGCCATGCTAGTGTTTTTAGTGCTGGCCACCGTGGTAACAGCTCTGACACTCATAGAATTCCTATGAGCGTCCGAGCTATTACCGCCACAGCCAGCGCTAAAAACACTAGCGCGGCTTTGTAAAGGATGAGGTAAAACAAGTAAATAAATAAATTTATCTATGTAAGTTTAGGATATTTGTTCCTTTTCTTATATTATAATCCGCACTAATCCCTTCTTGGCGATATAGCGGAATATAAATTTATGTATTGTATTTTATTGTATGGGCAAAACTTGATTTGGTTTGATTTTTTTGTTTCCAGATTAAGAGCATGGCTCAGCATGTTCAGCACATGGGGAAGCATGAGATTCCACGTAGAAGCCGCTTTTCAGACCGCTTCAAGGATGATGTCACTACAATTGTGAGCGTGGTCACATCGGAAATTGCAGCCCTCTTAATTAAACCTCAGAAGGTGAGGGGGATCCAGAGTTATGTCTCATACCAAGAATAGCCTTCAGAAAATGTATCATTTTTAAGAGGTCTGAAATACTTGTTAGGTCCGGTATGGAAGAAGAAGTTATTCAATGCAAACAACAGGAGAGAATATAGTGAGAATGTAAACCATTCCGAGTAATCATCTCAGGTGTAATGTGGTCACTACGGTAGATGGGCAGTTTTCCCAGTGGAATACAAAGTCTGTAGGTAACTGAACCATGGCTCGTGGACTGTAGGGGTCGATAGCTATGGAATGGATAATGAATAAGATGTGTTTGTGGAGTATTTTGTGGAGTTTTCTACAAAAACGCCTGCTTTTCGTATGGTTCTGGGTAACTCTAGTTAGATACAAGCATATGTGTTAGTTAAGGCCACGCCCAATAGAAGCGTACAAAAAGTTGGTGAATAAAAATTTGAATATGGATGTAGCCAAGGCCAGAAAAACACATTACAGATTAATATTAAGGAAAAGCATAATAATATTCTTTTTATGTACTTTGCTATTAAGCCAGACCATAGAGGAAATCAGGATATACATAATACATGGAGGTATTAAGAACTCCATCTTGTTTTGATGACTAATTTTTTTTTTTTTTTGTAAGTTCTTGTTATAATACATCTTGGATAATTATTTTGTAATCCGCCTTGAACTGCAAGGTAATGGCGGAATAGAAATCCCTAATGTAATGTAATGTTTTCTGATTTTCTGTCTTTCTGTAAGTAGCTTCTTCTTGGCTTTTATTCCATCTTGGTTTTCTGCGTTTCTTTGTTTAGTTATTCCCGCCTTGAGCCTCATGAGCTAATTGATAACAGATGTCTTGGGCTAGTTAGGGCGAATAAGAAAATCTCCCAAGCCCCAAGATGGAAACTGTGATCAGGGGGAGAGACCGCCCACAGAGACAATCAGAGTAGAACGAACTACTTCACTTAAACAAAACTACACAATATCTATAAGAATAATATATAAAGAGAGCCCTCAGTCGCACAACCAACCTCCGAACTCCGGAGGAAACGGCTGTCACTGGTTTGCACCCAGAAAGGTGTCAAATGTGAAACATCCTTGGGCTCTCTGTGAATTTAGTGCTAAATAACACAAAAGTGCTGAGTGCAAAAAATCAAAATTGTTACACTGTAGGCAGTCTCTTCCCCTGAACCAGGGGGGAAAAAGTGCAAGTGTCCAAATTCAAAATAAAGCCAAAGGGAAGGTACTTAGCTTCTCTGAAGCAGTCAGTGAGTCACCATATGTCCTACGGGACTCCGTTTCGGGGGAGCACTCCCCCTTCTTCAGGAACAACTGACGCTGAGCGGGAGCCTGAAAATCATAAGACTCCAGCCGCTTGGCGATGTTAGAAGATGGCGCTTGAACCAGAACGGACGCCTCTGATTTAAAACTACAGACCAGAAGGCGTGACCAAAATATCAAGTCACATGACTGAACCAGGTGCGGGTCGGAAAAGAGATGAAAAAACCGGCCCGCACTAGTTGTAAAATTAGACACAAGAACAAAAAATAGTCCAAAAAGTAAAAAGAAAGAAAAACTGTAAAACTGCAAGGGCTAATAATCAGTAAGTGTGATGCCACTCAATGTATTCGTTGTGTCCTGTGGGAATCAGTGTTTGAAGTTCATAAATCCAGTATTGTTCCCTCCTTTGCAACTGAGAAAGCTTATCCCCTTGATAGTCTGGAAAAATCTGCTCGATAACCACCCATCGTAAGTCCTGGAACGTATGGTTAAATTGTATGCAATGAGGTACCATCGGAGAAGTCATAGATTTAGTATTAATCCGACAAGCCCGAGTTCTATATACCAGATTTAGAGAACGGGGGTATCCACACAAGGTCCTATCTCAAGCTTATAATAGGGCTCTGTATGCCAACAGAACCCTGTTACTGTCTCAGGCCCCCCCGTGTGCAGACACTAAAACCATCTGTGTATTAACGTTTTCAGATCAAGCCTCGGAGGTAGCCCGTAGCATCAGGACCCATTGGCACATTCTCCAGCTTCACCCTGATTTTCGGGATTTACCCTGCATTGCTTATTCAAGTCCCAAGAATATCGCTGATCGAATAGTCCATTCTAAATACACTTCTGAACGCACGCATAACCGTTGGGGAGGCCAACATGGTAAATGTGGCAATAGTTGTGATATATGTGCCATTACAATAGCAGGTGCGGTGTGGGAACACCCGAGGACCCACAAAAAATACGTCCACAAATCTGACACTTCATGTATATCCAAGTGGGTTATATATATCATTATATGCCCATGTAACATGGCATATGTGGGACACACTCAAAGAGCCATTAGAACTCGCCTGATAGAACATCGCAGTCGGATTAATACTAAATCTATGACTTCTCCGATGGTACCTCATTGCATACAATTTAACCATACGTTCCAGGACTTACGATGGGTGGTTATCGAGCAGATTTTTCCAGACTATCAAGGGGATAAGCTTTCTCAGTTGCAAAGGAGGGAACAATACTGGATTTATGAACTTCAAACACTGATTCCCACAGGACACAACGAATACATTGAGTGGCATCACACTTACTGATTATTAGCCCTTGCAGTTTTACAGTTTTTCTTTCTTTTTACTTTTTGGACTATTTTTTGTTCTTGTGTATAATTTTACAACTAGTGCGGGCCGGTTTTGAGAATGACAAAAAGAGTACTGGGTATGTTATAATATGTTTATGCATATTCCAAAATTAATGTTAACAAAAATATGATTTTAAAACCTTTGTCTTTGAGTTTGAAAAACTTGTAAAGCAATTTCCTTTGTCCAAATTTAAAGACAGCCTCTGTTAATGGATTGGCTGACCAGTGTGATGTCATACTGCCTTGGGAAAAATATAAAAGGAACGAACCAGTATAGACTC
This sequence comes from Geotrypetes seraphini, assembly GCF_902459505.1. Lineage (NCBI taxonomy): Eukaryota > Metazoa > Chordata > Amphibia > Gymnophiona > Dermophiidae > Geotrypetes > Geotrypetes seraphini. The sequence continues at coordinate 475,491,156 of NC_047084.1, forward strand.
GGAGAGACCATCAGGAGAGGTGCAAATTTCACGCCTGATGGGACTCCATCACACATATGATTTCTGAGACATGTAAGATTAACATTAATAAATAAATTATAATATTGAACTGGTAATATATGTGTGAGTGCCATTATTCCTAAGCATCTCGAGCTTGGCGCAGAGCGCAGCACACGTGTGCTTAATCGCTAATCAGTAACTCTGTCTGAGCATTTCATACCTATCTCGAAAGGGAAAGCACACATATACTTTTCCTGTGAAAATTGCCCAGGGAGAAGGGGCCCGCCTTTTCTGCACTGAAAAATAAGTTTATACAATATTTGAAATAAAAATGCCATGTTTTGTTGCTTCTCACTTTGAGAATACTCCCTGGCAATTGAAGTAAAAGGATGTGTGTACAGGGAGGAAAGTTTTCAAATAATCTTTTTTTCCCCTTGCAAATGGCCTCTGAAAATTGTTCTGTAGCTAGCTAGACTGGTCATGCATAAAACTTTGCAAGAGTGCATCCTACTTTCATTTCTTTTTTTCTGCACTCAGGCCCAACAATTGTCCCTTTCTATTCCCTCCCTACTTCCTTCCTTTGTCCTCAGTGCCTCCTTCCCATGTCCTTAGTGCCCCTTCCTATATCCTTAGTGTCCTCAGTGTCTCCTTCCTATGTCTCCCTCACTGTCTTCCAGCCTTTGTCCCTCCCCCGAAGCCAGCCTGCCTGCCGCGCTAAAGCCTGCCTACCTACCTACCTCCCTCCTTCCCTCCCTCCAGCGCCGATTCAAATCCCCATCCGTCTGCTGCCACTTCACCTTCTTCTTGCCGCCCAGAAGCCTTCTTTCCGACATCAATTCTGATGTCGGATAGGAAGTTCCAGGCCAGCCAATCGCTGCCTGGCTGGCCTGGAACTTCCTCTCTGACGTAAGAATTGACGTCGGGAAGAAGGCTTCTGGGTGGCGTCAGGCGGAAGGAAGGAAGGAAGGAGGGGAAGCAATCGCCTGTCCCATTGTCCCCGTGCACAGCTTCGGGACGCTGTCCCTGAAAACAGGACATTTTGGCGGCCCGAAGCAGTGTGTCAGGACAACAGGACAGCTGGTCCAATAAAGGGACGGTCCCGTTGAAAACGGGACGTATGGTCACCTTCATACTTCAAACTCAGTATTTAGAAAAATATATACATGTTTTGAAACACATACTGGGGGTTCTGATCTTAGAACTACAGAACATTTTAGCTAAGAGCGATGCCAGTTCAATATAAGCTGGTGACTTGGATTTGATTTGTAGGCCTGGCTTCTTCTCTTAGTGCTGTCTGAGGCTGAGCATGCTGTGTAGGCAGAAGATAAGAAGTCCCAGCCATAACTCAATAACAACTTTTACTGACTACTGGACTCTTGTTGCAGAGGTCCTGGATTTCCAACAGAGCTATGCTTTGTGGACCTTACCTGATTTTTCCTGGTCTGATGGTTGGGCTAGACAGAAAGTGTGTGTGTATGGGGGGGGGAGGGTGTTTAAAAACCAAGGGAAAAGCCAGGCAGCTGCAAAGAAAGGTAGATGCCCAAGCAAATGCCAGTTCTGAGCATAAAGTCCAACAAGACCAGGGGAAAGAATAAGGAGACTCTAACCCAGTGCATTTACAACAGTGTGGACTATCTGCTCTTCATGACCCTTTATATATCATCATTTCCACTTCCTAGTTGCTCCTAGTTCTCATTCAGTGCCCATACTGTGGTTCTGTGTAACAGAGAAATCTTATGGTATTAAAATCCATGTTTACCGATGTCCAATTAAAGAAGCAAAGAGTCTTATAATCAACCTCTACTCTTAACCGACATTTGGGGTTTAATTCTTTTCTCTTCAGGAAACTGAGCAAGCAGAGAAGATCAATATCAGCTTGGCATTCTTTCTGTATGATCTCCTTTCACTGATGGACCGAGGTTTTGTGTTCAACCTCATCAAGCATTACTGCAGTCAGGTATTGTGTGTAGAAACTTCAGTGCAATTTCAAGCACTGTTCACATGGAGTGGAATAGCAAGGGTAGGAAGTGCCTGGGGCGGTGGCACACCCACCCACTAATCCGCCCCTCCACCACCACCACTCATGTGCGCTCCTTTCCTTCCCCCATAACTCTTTAACTTTGCTGACGTGAGCAGTATCTCCAACCTGATGCCCACTTCAGCCTCAACTCTCTCTCTCTGATATCACTTCCTGGAAGTGACCTCAGAAAGAGAGATAAGGCTGGTACGAGCATCAGGTTGGAGCTGCTGCTTGCACTTGCGATGAGTTAGAGGCATGGGGGAAGGGAAGGCATGCACATGGCGGGGGAGCGGTGGGAAAGGATGGGGGTAGAGAGGAGGAGAGGCATCAGCGCCCCCACCAAGATGGCACCTGGGGCAGTCCACCCCACCCCCACCCCTCTCACCTTACTGCGTTACTGCATAGAGAGATGCTGGTGAGTTCCTGTCATAAAGCTTTCAAAGATCCTAAGTCCCAGATTTAGGATTTTAAAAAAGCAGCAGATCTGCAACTCTTAACCAGTGCTAGGGAAGAGAGCAAGCGTGGATAAATGTGAAGGCTTCTATTTTCCCTGCAATGAAAGGACCTTTATTGTTTATTAAGACTTTTTATACTTCGGATGTTTGGGAGCCTATAACAAATCATTGTAACAAATTAATACTATTTTTCCCCTTAAATAGGCATGCCTAAGGTGGGGGGGAGGGTAAGTAGATTTTGGTCTTTGTATAAATGTAAGGATGGGAACTATAATATGTTTTTATGTGTTCAAAGATTATTATTGATTAAGGGGGAGGGGGAGATAAATTCTAAATTGATTTTTTGCAGATTATTAAGTGTTGTATTTAAATTTTATTTTTTTTTAAAGTTCTTTATTCATTTTAAAACTTTCATCAAGTGTACAAAAATTTATAATAAATAAAATAAATCTAAGCACTTGTGCATCTTATCATTATATCTTATAATTATAAATATAACCCTCCCTCTCCCACCCTCGAATCCCTCTACTTATTTTATTTTATTTTCATATAATGGAAACCCACCCTCCACCCAACCCTAAATCTTACATAATTAATAGAAAAATATTAGAAAAATGTTGTATTTAAATTAAAAATGTTTTTATTTGCTTATACACTTATTGTAAGTTCTAAAAATGAATAAAGAATTTTAAAAAAAGACTTTTTATACTGCCTATTGATGGCAAATGCATATCTAGGTGGTGCACAATTTAAAAACATAAATAAAAAAAAAAGGGATATAGTGTATCTAGATTTCCAGAAAGCTTTTGATAAAGTTCCGTATGAGAGGCACCTGAATAAATTAAAGAGTTATGGGATAGGAGGCAATGTTCAAGTGTGGATTAAGAATTGGTTATTGGACAGAAAACAAAGGGTAGGGTTAAATGGCCATTTTTCTCAATGGAGGATAGTAAATAGTGGTGTGCCGCAGGGATCTGTACTGGGACTGTTGTTGTTTAACTTATTTATAAATGATTTGGAAATTTGAACTATAAGTGAGGTGATTAAATTTGCACATGACACTAAACTGTCGTACAGCAGAAGATTAGAGAAACTGGGCCTCTTCTCCCTCGAACAGAGGAGATTGAGACGGGACATGATCGAAACATTCAAGGTACTGAAGGGGATAGACTTAGTAGATAAGGACAGGTTGTTCACCCTCTCCAAGGTAGGGAGAACGAGAGGGCACTCTCTAAAGTTGAAAGGGGATAGATTCCGTACAAACGTAAGGAAGTTCTTCTTCACCCAGAGAGTGGTGGAAAACTGGAATGCTCTTCCGGAGTCTGTTATAGGGGAAAACACCCTCCAGGGATTCAAGACAAAGTTAGACAAGTTCCTGCTGAATAGGAATGTGCGCTGGTAGGGCTAGTCTCAGGGTGCTGGTCTTTGACCAGAGGGCCGCCGCGTGGCACTTCTTATGTTCTTAAACGCATGTGGACTGTGAAAAACTGCAGGAAGACCTTTGGAAATTGGAAGACTGGGCATCTAAATGGCAGATGGAATTTAATGTGGACAAATGCAAAGATACACATTGTGAAGAATAATTCAAATCATAGTTACCGATTGCTAGGGTCCACCTGGGGGTCAGCACTCAAGAAAAATATCTGGGTGTCATCATGGACAACACGCTGAAAACTTTCACTCAAAGTGCGGCAGTGGCCAAGAAAGCAAACAAGGTACTAGGAATTATTAGAAAAGGGATGGGTGGTAAACAAGACTAAGAATGCTATAATGCGTCTGAATCGCTCAATGGTGCGACCTTGAGTATTGCGTTCGGTTCTGGTCTCCTTATCTCAAAAAAGATATTTTATTTGGCATGTCAATGAGAGTAAAGAGTCAGATTTCTTCAAATAACAATAAGGTTTTACTTATTATGACAGGAGTTGCCATTCAACAGATTACATTTAATTGGAAAATTGGAGCAGATTAAATTACAGTTTTTGGTGGAATTCTTTATGTCATCTATATAAAATGGAAAGAACATTAGCCACACAGAAATTCTTCAAACTATCTTATATATGAGAAAATAAAGTTCATTAAAAACACTGAAGATAGGATTATTATATTACAAATTACAATAATATATAATGGATCTTAAGATAATCTCTTTAAATGTTAATGGTCTCAAGAAAGGATATTTTAGTAAATTTTGAGATGGGGGAGGGGGTTATAATTTCATTAATTTAAGTTGATTGTAATAGAATATCAAGTGATGTTTTTAAGTTCAAATGTTATTTCTTGATACACTTGTTGTAAGATGAAAAAATGAATAAAGATTTAAAAAAAAAAAGATATAGCAGCACTAGAAAAAGTTCAAAGAAGAGCGACCAAAATGATAAAGGGGATGGAACTCTTCTCATATGAGAAAAGACTAAAGAGGTTAGGGGTCTTCAGCTTGGAAAAGAGACGGCTGATCTTCTTGGATATAAACTGTTTTATGTTCATTTTTAATGTGTGTTTATTAAAGACTTGGTGCTCCCTTTACAAAGATGCGCTAGCGGTTTTAGCGCGCACGCTAGCCACTACCACCTCCTTTTAAGCAGGCGGTAATTTTTCGGCTAGTGCACGCTAATCATGTGCGTGCGCTAAAAACGCTAGCGCACCTTTGTAAAAGGAGCACTCCTGCAGTTTTTTCCTTTGTTTCTGGTTTCTTTTTCCAAGCAGACAAACTCAAAATAGTTTGCGGCTAGGATTGTTTTGATTTGTTTATCATTTAATAATACAGTATTTGATATGATATATCACCATATCTAAGAAATAGAGCATGGCAATTTACATAAAAATGGAGATGAAAAGGAAAAAGAAATACAAATAATAATAGGAAGGTTCTATCTACCACACACTAAGGCAAAGCAAACGAGCATACATGTAACCCATTCACTCAATGGGCATTCCCAGTCAAATATCCAAACTTTTTCCTAAATGAATCCAGAGTATAGGGGCCAGAAAAAATATATTTACCTATGTGGACTCCAAGCAGGCTTTAGCAGGGGTTGATGTAACAAGCCTGTGGTCATTCAAAGATCACAATGAACTTGGGACAAGAGGAATTGTCATAGTGGACGGATAGGGTGGATTATTCTCACAAAACGCTTTGAGGGGCATTTTTGATAGGACATCTAAGTCCGAATTTGGATGTTTTGAGAAAAATGCCCAAAAATCGGGTGGAGAAAATGTCTATTTTCCCAAGAGCACTGATGAAAAGTTCTTTGATTTTCCTAGATGTATTTCTGATAGAATGTATGAACTTAATCTTTGCTTTAAGACTAGTCTGGCTTCATTTTCCCTTCTCTTAGTTGTGTATTTTTTTCTTCCCCAATTAATGAGCTCTGTAGTGCAAATCTGTTTGTCCCAGTTTCTTTCCTAGAGTAATATCATAGACTCCAGTTGATTTCTGGTTTTCCCTCATTTCTTAACCCTACAACATTGCACCAGGAAGTAAACTGAGCAGACTAGATAGGCATGTCAATCCCATTATGCAGGGATGTCAAAGTCCCTCCTTGAGGGCTGCAATCCAGTCAGGTTTTCAGGATTTACCCAATGAATATGTATAAGGTCTATTAGCTTACAATGAAAGCAGTGCATGCAAATAGATCTCATGCATATTCATTGAGGAAATCCTGAAAACAAGACCGTGGTGGCCCTCAAGGAGGGACTTTGACACCCCTGCCATTATGCAATCAAATTTTCTGCTTTTAATTGATAAGGGAGAGGATAAAAACTCTTGCTATAAAGAGTGGAACTAGACCAGTCATATTACTGCATGAAGCCAAAAACAAAATTGTTGTACAACTGTATAAACTAGGAACATTCCAGAGAAATGATAGTTTCTTTCTACCTGCACTTTGAGTTGTCTCTTCTAATAATTGACCCCTTGTCATTCTGTATAGTAAATTAGTTGATCCTATTTGAAGTGTGAGATGCAGAGTTAATTGCTAAAGATGTACACTTATTTCTTATGTTTTTCTTTTTTTATAGCTATCAGCCAAACTTAACTCCTTTCCTACTTTAATCTCTATGAGGCTAGAGCTCCTGAGAGTTCTCTGCAGCCATGAACATTACCTGAATTTGAATCTCTTCTTTGTGAGCTCAGTATCTGCACCAGCCTCTCCGTGCCCTTCCTTATCATCTCAGGTATTTCAGATGGGCAAATAATGGCTTGAAAGTTATAACTTGTCTTGTGGGCTGGTATAGCAGACTCTTCATGTAGGGTTTGGAACTTGTTCATGCCTAACTATCTTAATTCATGAAGGGCAATTGTATAACTGGGCATGTGCAATTTCACTTACTTTGCATGCATAAGTGGACAGAAAAGCATGACTATGCTCTATGCATCATTGATATATAGCTGTGAGGGGGGATGTTGACATGGATGGAGCATGGAAGGGGTGTGGGTGTATAAGTCACATGGCTTTGCACAAATCAAACTCAATTCAGAACTATATAAGCAGGACAGTAAATAGAGACAAAACCAATCAGAAGAATAAAATATGTTTACTGAAAGCTGGCTAAATAACCCCTTCACCACTTTTTATACCGTGTTTCCCCCGAAAATAATACCTATCCCATAAATAAGCCTTAGCATGATTTTTAAAGGTGCTCCTAATCTAAGCCCTAAGCCAAAAATAAGCCCTATTTAAAATTGACCCCCGAAGCCCCTCCTGAATGTCCCCAACATTCCCCGACTCCATCCCTGATACTAGTGCTGCCTGATTTGCCGGTGGCAGTGCTTTCTCTTCCCTCCCCCCCCCATCTTTCCTTCCCTCTCACCCATCTCCTTGTGCAGCATCTTTCTATCCTGCCCATCCCCCTGAGCAGCAGAACCCCACCGACCCTCCCACCGTGAGACTGACATACCATACCTCCAAGGCCTCCAAGAACAGCAGCAGCGGCAGCACTCTGAACAGGCTGCTATACGGCCTTCCCCGCCGGGCCTTCCCTCTGCTGCGTCACTGATGACATGATTGACAAGATTTTTAAAAAACAAATCAAGCATAACTTATACAATCAATATAGTTTGGAGTTCTTATGCTTTCAGGTGGACTTCCTGGGACACTAGGCTGCACACTGGTATAAATTGATAAGTGGTTTAGTTAAATAAAAAAGCCTAAAAATGGTCTTAGAGATATTTGGAGCATTGAGATTAAGAATCTCAATGGCCACGGATTTGGTCTTGGAGAATGAGATCTACAGTCTCCGCATCTATGAGACAAACATGTTTTTTTCTTTTACATAGAGCTTTTTGGACCCCAGTAAGGTTGCAAAAGTTGAATAGTACTAAGTCTAATAGATGCTGGCATTGTAATCTCGAAGTAGGGACTCTAGATCATTTATTTTTTTTTTTTGTCCCTTTATTTTAGCCTTTTGGAAATCTATTTGGGGTCAAATAAATTGTTTATTGGAAAACCATGTTGCATTATCTTATGATACAATTCTATTCGGAACACAGAGTAAGATTTCGTCTAATAATAATAAGCTTTTATTGATCATGACAGGAGTCGCCATACAACAAATCACATTTAATTGGAAAAATTAGAGTAGACTTAATTATTGCTTCTGGTGGAATTCATTATGTCACATTTATAAAATGGAAAGAGTAAATTGCTTTACAAAGAGGGAACTATAATAAATTTAATGAAATCTGGGGGCCATTGACAAGATATTGTAATGAATAGATACCATTTTTCCATTATAAATACAATAGAAAGGATGGGATGGGGGGAGAGATTTTATAATTTTATTAATATTTAGACCAATTATAAAGAATATTATATAGGAGTTTTGTGAATGCATAGATTATGGTTGGGTTTGGAGGGATTGGGTTAAAATTATAATGTTTTAATGCTGAATATGATAAAGTTACAAGTTTTGTATTCAATTTTAACTGTTATTTATTGTTACACTTGTTATATGATGCAAAATGAATAAAGATTTGTAAATGAAAAACAAAACTTATACATAAAAACTTATTCAAATAAGCAAAATGCTATCATAGGAAACCTAGTATTATTCTATAATAGCATCTAGGTGCCCATATTATATGGTACGAAGAGTTGACTGGGTACGTTGTCATCGGAAGTGAAGCGATTATTAGCTAAAGGTCCGAAGATGTTGATATTACAATTCAGCCTTTCATCTGGATTTGATTTGGTCAATTATGATATATTAAACCATAACTTTTGGTGGAATTCCATGTGCCATATATATAAAATGGAGCGTGCATTAGCAACACAGAGAGGTTATTTTGGCAAGTTTCAGAAGATATGGGGACCATTAGCAGATTTCTGTAATGAATGAAATCATTTTCCCATACTAAATACAGAATAATATATTGTATTTACAGTGATACATGAAAGGAATTTAAGTGTATGTTTTATGTGATCTTTTTAAATTTCTATGTTACACTTGTTGATATATGAAAATAAATAAAAAATTTATAATATAATATAAATAACATACAATTGGAAGAATTATGACAGATTAAATTACAACTTTTGGTGGAATTCAGTTTGTCATATATATAAGATGGAGCATACATTTGCAACACAAAAAGGATATATTGATAAGTTTAAGAAGATTTGGGGACCATTAACAGATTTTTGCAATGATTGATATGATTTTTCCCATAATAAGATACTTGATAAAGGGGGTGGGTGGGTAGGTTTATTCTCTTTATCACAAAATATAAATAAATTATCATAATATTTGTTATATTGTATGCAACTATCAAAATAAGGGGAGGGAAAGGGATTATAATTGAATAATAGTTGATATAATTATTAAATATTATATGATATCTAAAATTATAGTAAGGACTATATAATGATATGTTGTATTTACAGTAAGTTATGGAAATATCAAGTGTATACTTAATGCAATTGTATGAATTTTTATAATACACTTGTTATATGAAAAATGAATAATAAAAAATAAAAAAAATAATAAATAATTAAATAACTTAAGAAAAAAAAATAAAAAATTTAAAACGGATTTGATTTGGTCAACCATGAAGTACTGCTCTCCTTATTGAGAGAGACAGGCTTTGCCAAAATGATTTAAACTGTTTTCAGGGTTTGTTTGTTTTTTAAATATAGATTTTACAGGATAATAAAGGATAATAGTGAGTTAACATGTTGGCATTGCCCCAGAGATTGCCTTTATATCCCATTCTTATTTATTTATTTATTGGAATTTATTAACCACCTTTATGAAGAGATTCAGCCATAAAACATACGGCCTCTTTTGCAAAGCTGCGCTAGCAGCTGCCGTGCAGCAACAGCCCCGAAGCCCTTTAAGGGCTCCTTTTACGAAGGTGCGCTAGCGTTTTTAGCACACACACTGGATTAGCGCGGCTAGCTGAAAAAATACCACCTGCTGAAGAGGAGGCAGTAGCGGCTAGCACGCGTGGCATTTTAGCGCGCACTATTCCACGTGTTAAGGCCCTAACACGCCTTCGTAAAAGGAAGCCTAAATCTCTATGGGCTTCGGGGCCGTTAGTGCAGCGCAGCTTTGTAAAATTTTGTTAACAGCATAACAATAGTAAAATGACCAACTATAAACATAAATACAATAAACGAGGTAAACTCAAAATCAGCAAATTAAAACCTAATAGTAGGAGTATCATGAAACAGTATCAAAAATTTAACTGCATTGAAATTCAAATAACAAAAATATATACCATATCAGCATAACACTTATGAAACACCTAATAAACACGCATAGGAACATTCAGATAACAATGTATTTATACAATGGATTGATGAGCACAAAGCGGGTCGGGTAAGATCCCTGCCTAGTACTATTTATGTACATGGATATTATTCTGCTCTTGCCCGTTATATCAGACTTGGAAGAACTGGTTGATTTGTTACATAAATATCTCCTTTTTTTTATATTCTTTATACATTTTTGAAACTTCAATTGTGCACAGCAAATGATGCATTTACATAAATTATTATCATTACAGCACAATATACTTAATAAACTCCTATTCCGGTTGGCCCAGGCGCCTCAGGCCCTACCTGTGGGCGGGGTTTGAGCCGCCTGGGCCAATCAGGCCCTAACGCCAGCCATTTAAGGGAAGGCTGGCCTGCTGGACAGACAGGCTTGGCACCCGTCCATCCAGCCAACGGTTTTAAGGTACAGGGGGGTCTCGCGGGTCAGCGGGAGGGCCGATCGGGGGTTCGGGGAGCATAGGAGGGGGGTGCATCGAGGGCAGGAGGACCTGGGATCTCTCATGCCACATCGTAATCGGTGGGTGGGGGTGCCGTGGGGCTAGAGGGCTGCGATAGTTTCAGTAGGTGGTAGGCAGGTTGCTGGGGCCGCTGAGCTGCAGCAATCTCCTCAGCGGCCCCTTTTTCAGCACTTATACCTTTTTTGACTTGGTCTAAGTCAAAACGTATAAGTGCCGACTAGACAACCTGCCTAAACTTTTGGTTATACCTGCTGTACGCCTATATCTAGGTCGGCCCACCTCCCGCCCATCGCCCGCCCTTTCCCCTCCTCTAAAAATGCCTCTTTTTGCTCCATGCATTTAGAGGCAGGGGAAAGGCCTAAGCTGATTTTAGATACATCTAAAACCAGCTTTGATTGTGGGTACTTGGACGATCAGGCTTTTTGATCATACAAGTACCCATTTAGGCCACTTTTTACATGTTTTTTGTTGTTGTTGTTTGTTTGTTTTTAATTATGAGCCCCTAAGTGTAAAGCTGGGCACAAGTTTATATTTATTTATTTTTAAAATTTATATACCGTCTTTATCTAGATGGTTTCCATATAAAACATACATAGCCTAAAATTAACATTACAAAAAGCTGCATATTCATGACATTTCTTGCCTACTTCCATCTATTGCCTGTACAGACATGAAAGAATTATAGAATTAGGGGGGTTAGTGTCTGGGCATCTACACCTTCAATGGTTGTCAAAGAGGCTAGGAGTTCTCCTCTGTTGTATCCTGTTTGTGCCAACCAAACAGAATGGCACCGGATGGTGCTTCTTTGGCTCAAGTGCGTACTGTGCTAAATCCAGTTTGAATACTAGTTTTGCTGAAGACTTAATGCTCTTTAGAAAATTACTTGTATTAAAATTGGGTTTCAATACATGATTTTATCATGGCTTGGTGAATAGGCTTCAAAGTGGGAACCGGTTTATGGAATGAAACAAAAACGTTCCTTATAGTGTGAAAAGTACACTGTATACACTGGAAAATACAAGTGATATTCCCCAGCTAGTGGCAAAACATTCACTGTAACCCCTTGCGTATTTTGCAGAACTCCAGCTCCTCCAGCTTCCAGGACCAAAAGATCGCCAACATGTTTGACCTGAGCTCTGAGTACCGTCAGCAGCACTTCCTGACTGGGCTGCTCTTCACAGAACTTGCTGCAGCGCTAGACACAGAGACAGAAGGGTATGTAAAGGAGGGAACAAGCCACTCAGTGGATAACATTTCTTAAATATAACTGATTTTTCAGAATCAGCATAGGCTGTGTTAAGAGAACAGTAAAGAACAAGAAATCCGCCTGTTCAGTGCCATAGCCCCCATTGAACAAGCCTAGTAAAATGCCCAGGGCCTTTTGCTGGGAAGAGATGGGGACTGCTTGTTTCTGGGTGGTTTTATTCTAGCAAAATTTGGGGTGGCAGAGACTGTACGAGGAGTGGCATCCTGGGAGGAGGTGAGATGTAACAGTTTTGCTCCCTCTCCCCCACTCAGCCCAGGAGCAGACGTGCATCTTCTGCTGATTCTAAGTCTCAAGATAAGAGGCTCATGGATCATATTGCGTGACCTGGCTGCAAGGCAGCAGGAAGTTAAGTGTTTAAGCCAGAGCTTCCCAAAACTGGGGGGGTCACGACTTGGGTGGTTCGTCTATAGGTGCATCATCATTCTGTGCTTCCAGGGGGTTACACAATTTTATTTGGCAATTATTATGGGGTCACAGCCACAAAAAAAGGTTGAGAAGTGCTTTAAATACTTCTGTCTCAGAGCCATGTGATGTGGAAGGGGGATCTGAACAAAGAGATGCCCAATCTCTCCCGCACAACTGACACCCCCACCCCGCAGCGGGAGAGATGCCCAATATATCCCACCACCAACACCCCCCAACTCCCTTCGACAGCGGAAGAGTTGCCCAGGCTCTCCTACCACCACACAACACCCCTCCCCCACCCCATGCCTCCAACAACCCTTTCCCCCTTACCTTATTTTCAAATGGCTGGATGGAGGGATGCCTACTCCCTCTGGCCAGCTGGCCCACCTCTTCAAAATGGCGGGCCTTCTCCCTGGTGCATCCTGAGGCTTTGATTGGCCCAGGTTGTTTAAGGCCCCTCCTATGGGGTAAGGGGGAGAGGGCAGGGATCATGGGAGGTACGAGGAGGTTGTGTGGCGGTAGTAGAGTGTGGGTAACTCTCCCACTGCCAAGGGGAGTTGGGGGGTGTTGGTTGCGGCAGAAGAGATTGAGCATCTCTCCTCCTGTGGGGAGGGAGTCAATTGGGCAGGATAGATTGGGCATCTCTTCCACTGCCAGGAGGGGGTGTGTTGGTTGGGCGGGAGAGATTGAGCATCTCTCCCGCTGCCGAGGAGAGTTTGGGGGTGTTGGTTGGCTGCAGGAGACACTGGGCATCTCTCCCGCTGCTGGGAGAGAGGGTGTCGGTTGGTCGGGAGAGTTTGGGCATCTCTCACGCTGTTGGGGAGGTGTGTTGGATAGTGGCAGGAGACATTGGGCATTTCTCCTGCTGCCGGTGGTGTGTCAGTTGGAGCGGGAGAGACTGGGCATCTCTCCCGCTGCCAAAGAGGGCTTTACTACACGTTTTCTGGGGTTATTTGATGCCGTGGGTAGGAGGGGGGAGTATTGGAATATGATTTGACAGTAGGGGGGGTTGTGAGATATGGGGGTTTCCTTCTGATTGATGTTTGATGGGAGTTTAGTGAGGGGACCTTTTGGATAGCAATTTTATATGTGGGGGGATTTTTCTTATGTGGATGGATATTTTGAAGTGTTATTTGTAGCACTGTCTATTTTATGAAAACGTATAATAAAAATTTATTGAAACAAAAAAAAAGAACAATTAAAAATGATCAAAAAATGTAATTTGCCAGTAGGCACATAATTCGTTAGGCGCCTACTTTTGAGATAGGCGTATACACCGGCAAGTAAGCATGTTTAAGGGGTACAATTTGGGCTTGGATTGAGTTAGGTGCCAGTAAGCACGTACCTTAGGCACGCTCATTTAGGCCAGGATCACCTCATTTAGGCCAGGAACACACTCATTTAGGCCAGGCACCTAAGGATTTAACACCTACTGGCACCTAAGAATGCTTAGGCACAGCCAGATGTGATTCTATAAATGGCGCCTAGTGGTTGACAACCATGCTGAACGGCACCCAGGAGTTAGATGCCATAGAATCAGGCCCCTGTCTATTAAAGGGCTCCTGTGACACATATAAGTGACACCTAAGAGTAAACACCAAACTATAGAATTGCCTTTGTTGTGTTTCTCAGTAATGCAGAAATTAGTGCACTTTATGGGTTCATCACGGGCCTTTTTTTTTTTTTTTTTTGTAGACTCCAAATGGAAAAAAACTTAGTTGAGCAAGGCTCTATGTGTGTTTGTATTTGGACAGAATCAGTAAAGTGCAAAGAAAAGCAATTAGAGCCATACACACCCTGCTGAGCTCCCATGACCTAGATCAACGCTGCTGGAAACCCGAGCTGAAGACCAAAATTGCTGCCCTCTATCTGCCTCTGGTCGGTATAATTCTGGATGCGCTTCCACAGCTCTTTGACTTCACAGGTAAATACTGTACTCCTGCTGCTACTTTCATTTCTTCTTTCTGTGGCTTCCTAAGAGACCCCAGAGAGATCCGGTGTTTATAGTAACCAAAATATCACCTGGTTCTTAAATACAAGGGTGCTGAGAAGTTCTCAACCCAACCAACTTCCTAAATTCTGAGAGTTATTTTGCCACTGTAGCTGAAAAGGGTGTTATTTTATTTTGCAAAATGCCAGTTTGCAGAATCGTCATATTAATTTTTTGACATTGTTCCAAATCATTGATTTAACCATGTCAATGAAAAGTGGAATTTTCAAGTGTGGAACTCCGAGCTGTCATGAAGTTCCTATTCCTGCAGAAGAAAACTTCAAAGGAAATCCATGAATGTATGATGTAAACACTGAGTGACAAATGCCCATCATATTCCACAATGAATAAGTGGTATGCAAACTTTCAGCATGGAGATTTCGAGACTAAAGAATATAGCAAGGTCTGTGAGGTCTCAAACAGTGTCAACTCCTGAAATTGTTGACCATGTCCATGATCTTATTTTGGCATATTGGCAAATATCGGCTAAAACAATTGCTGAGACACTACAGATATCCAGGGAATATGTTGGGTGTATAATCCACGAGCAGCTGGATATGCAGAAGCTGTTAACTAAGTGGGTACCCAAATGTTTGAATTTTGATGAGAAACGACGTCGAGTGGACACTCCAAGTTGATTTTGCAGCATTTTCAGCAAACTGGTGCCAACCTTTTGGAATGACTAGTTACTGTTGATGAAACATGGTTACACCACCACAAAACAGTCCATACAGTGGTGACACTCAGGTTCTCCAAGTCAGCAGGAAATGTCATGGCCACAGTGTTTTGGGATCAGGAAGGTGTTGTAATGACTGATTCTCTTCCAAGGGGCCAGTAAATATAGAATACTATTGTAACTTGCTGTGCCAATTAAAGGAGGCATTGAAAAAAAAGGAGAGGGAAGCTGCAGAAAAGAGTGCTTTTTATGCAAGAGAATGTACCTGCTCACAAGGCTGGCAAAACGATGGATGTTTTGACACAGTTGGGGTTTCAGTGCATTGACCATCCACCCTACTCACTGGATCTTGCTCCATCTGACTATTTTCTGTTTCCAAATCTTAAAAAGAATTTGAAAGTTTTGAGTTATTCTGAGAAGATTGCAGCAGCGGAGCAGTATTTCAGTGACCAGACATCAGAGTATTTTTTGGAAGGTTACAGGAACTTTAGACATGATGGCCCTGATTCTGCAAAGTGCGTCCCGATTTTAGGCAGCTGTAGGCGTCCTACAGCTGTCTAATCAGCCAATCGGGATGCAAGTTTAAAATAAAAAATGTTCCCCAGGTAGGCTGCCTATATTGTAGGCACCTCCGGGAGCCTAGGGAGGCCCGCAAGATGCCTAAGCTCGCCTAAAAGCCTTAGCCGAACCTAGGCGGCCCTACGCGTCTCCCTAGTAGAGGAAGAGACACTTACAATGTAAGTAGACGCGGCCGCTATACTTATCACGGCAAGGGATCTCCCTGCCGCAATAAGTATAGCGGCCGCCTGTCCGATCACCAGCAGGAGGGTGCCCAACCCCTCCTGCCGGAACGCCGCCTCCCCCCCCCCACCGAAACTCTTGGTCGCCGGCAGGAGTGTGCCAATCAGGCCTTAGACTTAGAAGAGAAGGGGTGGGCCCGCATCATTTTGATGAGGCGAGCCTGCCAGCTGGACGGCAGCAATGAGGCAGGCCTGCCGGCTGGACGGCAGCAAAACCCATTCGGCCAGGCAACACTTTAGAGGTTAGTTGGGGGGAGGTTAGGAGGGTGGTAACACGGGGGGGTCATTAGCATGGGGGGGTCCGATGGGAGTGCGGCTTTCCGGCAGGAAGGGTTGGGCACCCTCCTGCCATTGATCAGGAATTTTTTTGGGGGCGGCATTCTGGCAGGAGGGGTTGGGCACCCTTCTGCCGGCCAGCAAGAGTTTCGGGGTGCATGCCTTCCGGCAGGAGGGGTTCAGTACCCTCCTGCTGGCGATCGGACAGGCGGCTGCTATACTTATCGCGGCAGGGAGATCCCTTGCCCCAATAAGTGTAGCAACTGCGTCTACTCTAACCCGATTCTCTAACCGGTGTCTGTAACATGGATGGTTACAGAATCGGGGTTAGTGTAGGCTCGATTCTGTATAGGATACCCCTCCCGGGTGTCCTATACAGAATCAGGACCGATATGCCAAGTGTGTTGAACTTAGCGGTGATTATGTGGAATAACTTGTAGGTTTCATGGCTCCATGTCATTCCCTTCTTGATTGGGCTGAGAACTTTTCAGCAGTCCCTTTAAAAAAAATATATATATATATATATATATATACATGTTTCAGTGAAATGTGAAATCCCCACAAAAATGAACTGAATATCAAAAAAAACATGAATACCAGAAAAGAAAGCAATGCAAAATTGGGAGAGCACTGAGGCGCTCAGATTATAAAGCAAACTTTACAGCGTCCCCCCAAAAAATGATGGGAAACTATATAAACCAGACCTAGGCACTAGCTCTGCTTAATAAGAAATAAGTGGAGTCAGAAATTGAATATGTATGAAAGGTGTGTTTAGTGCTGCAAAATCACTATTAGCTGAACACAATCTGTATAATAAGGACGGCAATGTCAAAATCTAAGGGCTCCTTTTAATAAGGTGCGCAAGCGTTTTTAGCGCACGCACAAAATTATCACACGGTACGCTTCTAGAATAACACCAGTTCAATGCTGGCGTTAAGGTCTAGCGCGCGCGGCAATTTAGTGCGCGTTATTCTGCACATTAAGGCCCTAACGCACCTTAGTAAAAGGAGCCCTAAATGTATGCATAGATGTGCATAAGGTATTATCACCATGAGGATGGGCTACTGGGCTAGATGGACCATTGGTTTGACCCCAGCCTTATGTTATTAAACTGTTGTAAAATCTAAAATTCTTGCAGGATTGTATCGAACCCGATACTAAACAATATCTAATTGCAGTTATGTGAAAAAAAAAAAATTATGAAAAAGTGAAAAAAAATGACCCAATAAAGAAATAATGAGGTAACTGAGTGAACTCCTGCATCGATGTATTGTTTTTAAGAGTGCTATGTGAAACATGAGAGAAATAAAAAGTGATCGGTTGAAAGAGGGAACATTCTCCATTAAAGAAAGTTCACAGCATGCAGCCATTAAAAGAAAAATTACCATGTGAGCACTTACCAACACCTATTTTTGTAGACAATAAGGGACTCGTAATCAAAACAGAAATATGTCTAAACACCTGCCTAAATCGGCACTTAGACGATCAGTGAGAATGTCGTCCAAGTGCCAATAATCAAACCGAGTTCTAGACGTATTTAAAAACGACCTAGGCCTTCACAGTGCTGCTGAACAACCAGAGCTAAAATGGGCGTGTCAGGAGGAGTGATGAGGGCGGGATTTGGACGGGACGTGGGCCATCCTAGACTTAGTCGTACTGCATGTATAACCAAAAGTTTTACAACACTGCCTAGACGGAACCTGGACGTTGTGACTTGGGCCATCTAAAACCAGGTCTAAGTCACAAGAAGGTATCCAAAGTGACCAGATAAGCACTGCAGACACAAAGTACAGACCCCCACACACTGCCCCAGTGATCACTGACCCCCCCCCCTATAAAAATCGTAATAACAACTTTGCATATCTGCCTCCAGAACATCAGCACTTGGCAGCCTGGCATAGGAAAGCCTAGTAGAACTGCACAGAGGTGGCTTAAGAGGTCTTGGGGGTGGGTTAGTGAACCATGGAGATGAGGACCCAGGCCCATAAGCCACACTAATCACTGCATTCATGGTGAAATATGTGCACGCCCCCCAAAAAAACCCCAAACCCTTTTGTACTGCCATGTAAGTGGCTCCTGCAGCCATAAGGGCTATTGGTGTGGTAGATAGGTAGGTCTAGTAGATTCATGGGGTGTTTTGGGGGGGCTTTCCATGACCTATAAGGGAGCTGTAGTGAAATGTTTATGTGGGACCCTTTTTGTGAAGTTCACAGCAGTGCCCTGTAAGGTACCCCACTACTCTGGTGCCATGTCTGGGTGTCCAGTCCATCACTTTTCTGGCCCCTCCCTCACCCAAAAGGTATTTTTCTAGGCGTTTGTGACTTGGATGAATTTTTGGATGAAAATGGGGTATAAATATGGACGACTTAGCAGTCTGGGCGATCAGACAGCTGGACGTACAATTGGACGATTTTCGTGAAAAAAACCCCAACATTGGACGTATTTTTTGAAAATGGACCTTTTCCCATGTCCGACTTTGGGTGACTTGTGACTTAGGCCCAAAACAGACTTAGACGTTTCTTTTGATAATGCCCATCCACAGGTTCACGCAGTAATCCTGCACTAACTGCTCTCTGCCTACACCCCCTCTAACAAAAATTTTAAAATACTTATAGTGCACACTGATTTGGAACTTACTACAGGACACCTGAGCACTCCCTGAAAACACTAAACACAAGACTATCTCTTCAGGAAGCAGATGAAAGCATGGCTTCTCAACCAGGTCTTTAATGGAAGAAGTAGCTAACTTGCTAGTCACATATGCACAAGGACATTGGCTGCACATGTTATAACACAGTGGTCTTAAACTCAAACCCCTTTGTAGTGCCACATTTTGGATTTGTAAGTACTTGGAAGGCTTCAGAAAAAATAGTTAATGTCTTATTAAAGAAATGACAATTTTGCATGAAGTAAAACTCTTTATAGTTTATAAATCTTTCCTTTTGGCTAAGTCTTAATAATATTGTAATTTATAGCTAAAGAGATGTATGATCAAGAAACTGTTTTATTTTACTTTTGTGATTATGATAAATATACTGAGGGCTTCAAAATAGTACCTGCTGGGCCGCAGGTTTGAGACCACTGATATAACAAGACTTGCTTCTCTATTCCTACCCTAGCTAAGATAATACTCAAGTACCTTTCTGATCTCTTATTCAATTTTCCTGAATCTGCTGCAGGAGAAGTGTAGGAATCTATGTCCCCCTTAAAAGGGGGAGGAGCCACCGGTGCGCCACCATTCGGCGCACAACAAAGGCGAGCGACTAAGGCGCTCGCCTTAGCGAGCGAGCCCGTAGAAGGAGCCGGGAAACTCGGGCACCAGCAGAGTATTACCAACAAACTCACACACCAAGCGGGAAGGTAGGTACAAAGTCTAGACTTTAGCTAGTTACACAACAGGGCACACTCCCTCACATACCAAACACCTAGAGGGGAAACGAGTACTCACTGACTCCAACACTGTAACACAAGCAGACTCAGAACAAACAGTAAGCCAGCAGACTCGCAACAAGCAGGAAGGCAGCCACAAGACCCAGTCTTTAGCTAGTTACACAGCAGGGCACACACTCTCTCGCATACCACACACCTAGAGGGGAAATAAGCACTCACAGACACTAACACAGTAACACTAGCGGACGCAGATCAAACAGTAACACTAGCAGACTCACAACATAAAGGAAGGTAGAAACCAAGAAGCCAGAAAACATCCAGACGACAGAGACAGAAGGTCCACAACCGATTCGCCCAAATAACTCAGAAGGGGGACAAGAGATGGATGCCCAAAGAAGCCAGAAGGTGAGCTTTCCAGTCTTCTGCACCGGCTGCAATATGTATGACTACCTCCCTTCGGGGACTAGGGCAGGTCCGGCTGCTAGAGGAGACAGTGCTGAATCTAAAAGAACTCCTCACCTTTGAAGAGGAAATCCGCGAACATGAGAAGCTTCTAGTGCAGTTCAGTCCAAACGAAGAGGTCAAGGAACTAGAAAGATACATTGAGGAAGCACACCAGCAGCATGTGAAGAACTGTTCCCAAACATCTCAGGAAGAAGGCCTGGACGAGAGAAGAGAAGACACCCCTGCAAATTCTGGAGAGAAGGAAACGGAGACAAGGGGCGATCACACTCCAGGAGTAAGAGGGAGACTGCACAGGGACACCCCCCCCCCACCCGAAGAGCAGAAAACAACTTCAGGAGTATCACAGGAGGGAGAAGATCGGTCCTACACCATGGATGTGGACTTACGACCCCCAAGGAACCACTGAATACAGAAGATGGGGATCATCATTGGAGACTCCATCGTACGGCATGTGGACAGCTACACCGCAGGAGGGAGAGAGGATAGAATCGTCACCTGCCTGCCGGGAGCAAGAGTGAAAGATGTGGCCAACAGGATCTCCAGGTCATAGACAGCGCAGGGGGAGAGGACACTGCTGTGCTTATCCACGTGGGAACCAACGATGTGAGCGGACAGAAGTATGACAGGGAAGAAATGAAAGGCCAGCTCTGCTCACTCGGAAGAATACTGAAGATCAGGGAGGTGAAGGTGGTCTTCTCCAAGATCCTCCCAGTACCAAGAGCGGATGGAAGGAGACAAGGGGAACTGCAAGCGATCAACACCTGGATGAGACGATGGTGCGAAGAGGAAGGCTTTGACTTCGTGCGCAACTGGACAACGTTCTGGGGAAGAAGCAAGTACTACAGGAAGGATGGACTGCACCTCGACGAGGAAGGAGCAAGAGTATTGGCAGGCAACATGAAGAAGGCCATCGAGAAGGCTTTAAACTAAAGGATAGGGGAAAGCCAACAGTCGACCACCAGTTGATGGTCCAGGCGACAGGATGTCCCAAAAAAGAACTACGGACAACTACTCAGACACAGGAGGGGACGACCACAAAGCATATAAGAGAGACAACACAGGAGCAGAAAAGGATACCGTGAAAGAACCAGGGGAGACTGCTAAGCTTAAAGAGTCCAAGAAGGTAACACACAGGGAACTCAAATGCATGTATACGAACGCTAGAAGTTTGAGAAACAAAATGGGAGAACTAGAAGCAATAGCAAGAAACGACAAACTGGAAATCATTGGCATAACGGAAACCTGGTGGAATGATGAAAACAAATGGGATACAGTACTACAGGGATACAAACTGTACAGAAGAGATATAGGGTATTGCCCTTTATGTTCGTGAAGAAATAGAATCTGTGAGAGTGACTATGACGGAAGAGAAAGAGAAGCTGGAATCCCTCTGGATAAAGATTCTCAGACACAACAGTGCTGACACAAAGATTGGCCTTTACTACCGACCGCCAGGACAGGGGGAGGAATCAGACTTGGAAATGTCCAGTTGTCTCTTTTGTAATCCACCCAGAACTGCAAGGTTGAGGTGGAATAGAAATCAGTAATGTAATGTAATGTAAAATTAAACACAAATTTAAGACAGGTAATGTTGTAATCTTGGGGAATTTCAATTTTCCGGGGATAGACTGGGACCTAGGAACCTCAAATTGTGGCAAGGAGGCAATGTTCTTGGAAGTGCTAGGGGACTGCTTTCTGGAACAATTGGTGGGAGAGCCAACAAGAGAAAACGTCACCTTGGACTTGGTCCTAAACAGCATTACAGGGCCGGCTAAGGAAGTAGAAGTCACAGTCCCGCTGGGGATGAGCGATCACAACATGATCAACTTCAAATTCAATGTCAGGAAGAGGAAAGATACTAAA
This sequence comes from Geotrypetes seraphini, assembly GCF_902459505.1. Lineage (NCBI taxonomy): Eukaryota > Metazoa > Chordata > Amphibia > Gymnophiona > Dermophiidae > Geotrypetes > Geotrypetes seraphini. The sequence continues at coordinate 475,512,996 of NC_047084.1, forward strand.
ACATCAACCACTACTTTAAACTTTAAAAGGAAAAATATGATAGCATGAGAACTATGGTGAAACAACGGATCAAGAAAAAAATGGGCAAAGTCAAAACGGTAGAACAGGCATGATCCCTTCTGAAAAATACTATCACGGAAGCACAAAGCCTCTACATTCCGCGGATGTCCAAAGCAAAGAAAACCAAAGGCAAAAGAGCCGGTGTGGCTTACTAAAGAGGTTAAGGAAGCCATAAAAGAAAAGAAGGACTCCCTTAAAGCATGGAAACGCACGAAAATAACCGAAACTTGGAACAAACACAAGGATGATCAGAAGTGTCACAGGGCAGTGAGGGATGCCAAAAAGGACTATGAGGAGAAAATAGCGCAGGAGGCCAAAACCTTCAAGCCCTTCTTCAGGTATGTGAAAGGGAGAAAACCCGCAAAAGAGGCAGTGGGACCACTGGACGACCAGGGAAGGAAAGGGTACATCAAGGAAGACAAACAAATAGCAGACAGACTAAATTCCTTCTTTGCGTCTGTCTTTACAAAGGAAGACACTGCAACAATTTCAGAAGCAGTGAAAGTATTCAAAAGAGTAATAGAGGACAGCCTTACCACAGAAGTGGACTTGGACCAGATTTACCACCAGATCGACAAACTCAAAAGTGACACATCTCCTGGACCAGATGGAATTCATCCGAGAGTCTTGAAAGAGCTAAAAGTGGAAATCGGAGAACTCTTGCAAAAACTTGCCAACCTGTCAACCAAAGCAGAACAGATACCGGACGACTGGAAAATAGCGAACGTCACGCCGATATTTTAAAAAGGATCAAGAGGAGTACCGGGCAGCTATAGACCTGTGAGTCTCAGGTCGGTCCCTGGGAAGATGGTTGAGGCACTGATCAAGGATAGCATAACTCGGCACTTAGACACACATGACCTGAGAGCCAGCCAACATGGATTCAGGAAAGGGAAATCATGTTTGACGAACCTACTTCAATTTTTTGAGACAGTGAACAGACAAATTGATAATGGAGAACCGGTGGATATTATATTCTTGGATTTTCAGAAAGCGTTCGATAAGATTCCACACGTAAGACTCTTCAGGAAACTGCAAGGCCATGGAATAGAAGGAGATATATTAAGATGGATAGGCAAATGGCTGGAGAACAGAAGGCAGAGAATGGGCATAAATGGGAAATTCTCAGACTGGGAGAATGTGACTAGCGGTGTGCCCCAGGGCTCGGTACTTGGGCCCATCTTATTTAATATCTTCATCAATGACCTGGAGAATGGAACATCCAGTGAGATCATCAAGTTTGCAGATGACACAAAGCTATGCCGGGCAATCAAATCGCAGAAGGACAGTGAGGAACTCCAGAGCGACTTGAGCCGATTGGAGAATTGGGCAGATAAATGGCAGATGGAGTTTAATGTGGAAAAATGCAAAGTGATGCACTTAGGCAGAAAAAATAAGGAACACAATTATAGTAAGTCAGGTGCAACTCTGGGAAAAACCAAACAGAAAAGGGACCTGGGCGTATTAATCGATAGGACCCTGAAGCCGTCAACGCAATGCACGGTGGCAGCGAAGAACGCGAATAGAATGCTAGGCACGATAAAGAAGGGAATCTCGAGTAGATCGGAGAAAGTAATAATGCCGCTTTATAGAGTGATGGTCAGACTACACTTGGAATTCTGTGTCCAACATTGGTCTCCATGCCTAAAGAAGGATATAAAAATGCTCGAGAGGGTGCAGAGACGAGCAACAAAGCTAATAAAGGGCATGGAGAACTTGGAATACGAGGAATGACTTAAGAGACTGGGATTGTTCTCCCTTGAGAAGAGGAGACTGCGAGGGGATATGATCGAGACTTTCAAAATACTGAAAGGAATCGACAAAATAGAGCAGGAAAAAAAATTATTTACAATGTCCAATGTGACACGGACAAGAGGACAAGGACTGAAGCTAAGGAGGGACAAGTTCAGGACAACTATCAGGAAGTTCTGCTTCACGCAACAAGTGGTGGACACCTGGAATGCTCTCCCAAAAGAGGTAATTGCGGAATCCACCGTTCTAGGATTTAAGGATAAGTTAGATGTACATCTCCTTATGAGTGGCATAAGGTGACAGAGGTAAGGGTAAGCTAGATGCACATCTCCTTATGAGAAGCTTAGAATGAAATGGGGACTAAAACTATGCCAGGGTACACCTGGCAGGGCCTCCGCATGTGTGGATCGATGGACTTGATGGACCTAGGGTCTGTTCCAGAGATGGCACTTCTTTTGTTCTTATGGAAATACTGCTCAGTGAAATCAAATGAAGCCACAACTGCGTTCTTAAGTATGAGTCGTACTTAAGTCGGGCATCTGTAACTCGGGGACTACCTGTATTTACTACTTAATATTGACCCCATAATTTTCACTCCTGCCTTCGTTCCATCCCAGGCTTGACTCCCTGTTATAGAGATAGTATGAAGCCAGTCAGTCAGATATTGAACCTTACACGATCCTTATAAATTCTGAAGCTAGACAGGTGATTTATACAGATTCCACCAGCTGGTGTTTGTAAAACACCCTTTGAAAAATTGATTGAACAATTTTATACCCACAATTGTTTTGAAAGACATAATCAGGAATTCCCTTTCTCAATCAATCTAGTTCTAATAACACAGTGTTATCTCTTGTAACTCCATGAGATGTGGTGAGACATATTCCCTGGTTTTTGTTGGTAAAATCAGCAATCTGTTTTAAAATACTTCTAAGCGTGCAGCTTTACAGTTTTGCCTTGAAAGATTCCATGACTCATACAAGATAACATTTTAAACTCCAGTTCCAGATTCTCGGAGCGGGAAGAGTCGAAGTGTGGAGGAGGAGCCGGAGTCTCCGAGCACCATCAGTCAGAACGTGGCCTTGGCCATAGCAGGAAATCAGTTCAGCCTCCTGAAGCCCCATGCCACGACACTCTCCTCACTGGTATGTCTGTCTTATATTCCGCTCACTAGCAATTCTTATTCCATGACTGAGGCCTTTGTAAATGAAGCCCATAGAGCCCATTTTGGGGGGCCAGTCTTCAAGCTTAGGTTGACTCTAGCGGCCCGCTGTGGACTCCGCCCCCCTTGCTGTTCTTCTCAAGGCCCCCCCGCCGCCACTCCTTAATGCGCTCCTTTGTGCGCTACTACAGTGCGCCTTTAATATACTCCATCATATCACTTTACCATATAGATTTATTAATTCACGTCGCTTTTCCAATACTCTTTCAATCTGGTTCTGCCTTGCAACCATACTTAATCTGTATCCAACGTATACACTTCACCAATTAGATCTTAAACCATCTCTACTTAATATGGACAATTCTGTTTCTCCTCTCTCAGTCATTTGGGGAAACAGACCTCTTAAAAGAACCAATCAATCTTCTAATTCACGCATACCCGAACGTATAGAAATCCCTTTATTTTCTCCTCAGAACACCACATCTGACTTTATCTCTCCTTCAAACATTTCTAATAGTTTGCATCTTAATATAGGATTAATCAATGTCAGATCACTAAAAACCAAACACCACTTAATCAAAGACTTAATTCTGCAATATTCCTTTGACGTACTGTGTTTAATTGAAACTTGGTTAACAGAAGGAGAAGAGGCCTACCTTTCCTATAGCTGCCCATTAGAATATACATATCTTTTCCATCATCGTCGTTTTAAACGAGGTGGAGGACTAGCTATCATTTTTCGTAAAGCTTTACTACTAAACATTGACTACTCTCCAACTAATTCATCTATTGAATATCTTCAATTCTCCTTTCAAACCAAGCCTAGGCTAGACGCTATACTCCTATATTTGCCCCCTCCTGTTAATAACGAAACTTTAAACCAACTACAATCACTTCTTCTCGACTTTGGCTCTTCCACTCTAAATCCCTTAATTCTAGGTGATTTTAATATTCACTTTGATGATCCAAACAACTCTCAATCCAAAACGATTCTATCTCACATTGAACAACTCGATATGTATCCACTAATATCAGAACCAACACATCATTTAGGACATACTATTGACATGGCATTTTCTTCAACTTCCCAATTAGATAATTTCCATTTTAACTTTTGCCAATCAGTTCCTTGGTCAGATCATTTTTTAATATCAATATCTCACATAGTAAAATACATAAAACCTCAAGCCTCTAAAAAAACAATCAAGTTTAGAGATTATAACAATCTCTCCTCAAGTATTATATCGGCTGCACTTCCGCCAGACTTCTTAGACTTTCCATCCACCTCTATGGACGACTCTCTCCTTCTCTGGACAGTGAACACCAGTCAACTTCTGGATATTATAGCTCCTCAACAAACCAAACTTATTTCTACTAGGAAATCTATTAATCCCTGGTATACATCAGAACTTTCCCTCATCAAAAAACAGTTAAGATCCTTGGAGCGCAAATGGAGAAATAATAAATCCCTTTCTAACACTGAATCATACAAAGAACATTCCAAATACTACAAATCTAAAATTAATTCCTCCAAAACAAAATATTATTCAGGTTTAATCCAGAAAGCTCCAAATTCTTCCACTCTTTACCGCATATTAAATTCAATTTCGCATTCCACCAAACGAAAAAACCAAGATAACTTACTTAATCTCACATCTCAAGATCTTGCATCATACTTCATTGACAAAATTGATAAGATTAGATCCACATTCACCGTTAACTCACCTACTAAACATGACCAAGTATCTATTGAGGTTAGCTCGCTCTCTTCAAAATGTTCCTATTTCAAAATTCCAAATCTACTTGAAATAGAATCTGCCATAAAATCCATGAACATCAAAGGTTCTCAATTAGATTCAATTCCTCCATTCTTACTCAAACGCTTCTTCACTATTTTTGGTCCAGCAATTCATACTCTAATAAGTGAAAGCTTAAAACAAAGTACCGTTCCCGTCGTCTGGAAACATTCACTCATTCACCCAATCATTAAAAATTCCAAAATCAATGCCGAAGATCCATCAAATTATAGACCCATCGCTAATCTCCCTTTTTTATCTAAAATAACTGAGAAAGTCGTGTTCAATCAGATTTCAGATTTCATTGAAAAAACTAACATTCTCCACCCCAACCAAACAGGTTTCAGGCAACATCACTCCACAGAACACTCGTTAATTGGTGTGACTACCACTATCCATTATTACTTAGATCACCACCAATCAGTTCTCCTAATCTCATTAGATCTTTCGGCAGCCTTCGACACAATCGATCACAATTTACTATTAAACAGACTTCAATCAATTGGTATAACAGACCAAGTCCTATCTTGGTTTCAATCCTACTTTTCTAATCGTTCCTCTTCTGTTTCCTTTAATAACACAACCTCTGATACTTTTAATACAGCTTACGGTGTCCCTCAAGGCTCTATATTGTCTCCACTTCTGTTTAATATATTTCTTTCTCCTTTGCTGACCTTATGCCAATCCATTGGCTTCAATGTGTTTGCATATGCCGATGACATTCAACTCTTACATCCCATAGATACTAATAATCCATCCGATTCAGCATCAATTAATATTAAATTAGAGAAAATTCATAACTGGTTAAATGAAAATAGACTTGCATTAAATATTAAGAAATCCAACGTATTACTCTTCCCTTTAAAGGAGACCTTTAATCTACAGTTCCCAATTTCCATTAAGGGCCAACCATTACAAGAGGTCTACAACATAAAAATACTAGGCGTTATATTTGATCAAAAACTTACTTATCATGAACACATAAGTAGTGTTATCAAGTCTTCATTTTTCAGGCTCCGCCAAATACGTTCTGTGTCACAATTTCTTAGTATTAAATCTCTTAACATTCTTATTCATTCTCTTGTCATTTCAAAAATAGACTATTGTAATGCGTTGCTGATAGGAACAGCACAAAAAGAAATTAAACGATTACAAATGATACAAAACACATCCATAAAACTTATTTGTAAAGCTAAAAAATTCGACCATGTAACGCCCCTTCTTAAAGAAGCTCATTGGCTACCAGTTGCCCATAGAATAATATACAAACTTGGTCTGCTTACTTTCAAATCCCTTTTCTTTAAAACACCAGCTTTCATTCACAAATTATTAATACCCTACACTACCAACAGAACTTTAAGATCTGCAGAACAACATTTATTATCTATCCCATCTTTAAAAATAATAAATACGCGCCGCCAGTTTATGTTCTCCGTTACTGCCCCCCAAAATTGGAATTCCTTCCCTATTTATCTAAGAGAAGAAACTAATATAGAAAAATTCAAGAGTAAATTGAAAACTTTTCTTTTCAATGACGCATTTATAAATTAATTCTTAAAAAAAAAAAAAAAAAATCAGAAATCATTTTTTTTCTCTTTTTCAATCATCTTACCCTTCCTCATGTCCATTCCCTATATGTCTCTCCAGACTTTTAATACAATGTAAATTCTCCCCTTAATTCCTTATGTTTCCAGTTCGTTGCATCTGTCTAAAGTTGAGTCTGTTTTTATCTATTGTAGTAATAATTTTAATAATGTAATTTTATCATGATGTACATCGCTTTGAATCCAGATAAAGCGATTAATCAAAATTTTATTAAAACTTGAAAACTTAAACTTGAAGAGTTCATATATTCTATTGCATGCACTCTCTCTTAATGTATGTTCATTATCAGAGTTTGCCGGCATAGCAGAAATATAAAGCGAGAGAGCGAAATATCAAGCATAATTTTGTCACTTCCATTATACATGTCTATATGTATGTGTTTGTAGGTGTTAATGTCGTATAATATAGATGTCTTCTTGCTACTTTGGACTTCAAGCTCAATTGGAAATGAGCAGTACTGGAACTATAGCCCCAGAGATCCATTCCCATTTATCTGAGGTTTCTTCATTGTGTTAGTCATTTCCCATCCTGTCTAGCCCAGGCAGTGCTTGAAGAGGGGCCATGGACTACTGTTCCCTCTTGATCCTGGTACATGTGCACCCTAAGTCTAGCCAGTATATATCGCTGTTGTGTGAGAGCTGTGACAACCCCCATCCCCCTCCCCCCAAGTAATATGAACATTGGTTGCTTGCATATCTATCAATCAAGATTTTTGTTCAATAGTAGCTTAAGGTGAGTTACTAGGTGTATACCTGTTCCTGGAGAGCTTACAGTCAAATGTTGTACCTAAGGCAATGGGAGTACATAACCTCCCCAGCCCTGGCTGACTCAAAGAGCAGAAATCTATTGTAAATTCTGGAAAAAAAAAAGCAAAACATTGTGCTCAGTTGTGGTTTGTAGGGTACATGCTTACAGTAATTCCTGTTTATGCCCTGGCTGTTCAGCCCTACAAACAGTATAGCATGCTGACTCCAGAGACTACCCGCAGTTTATTAATCTGTCTGCTGTGGATCCTAAAGAACGCTGACCAGAGCCTCATTCAGAAGTGGTTTGCAGACCTACCCCCACTGCAGCTCAGCAGGATACTGGACCTTCTTTACATCTGCGTCTCCTGTTTTGAATACAAGGTAAGATGTATGACATAGCAGCTGTGCTATTTTCCTTATAAAATTCCCTTCTTGATGCAAGTTGTGTTTCGGGTTTGTTTGTTTGTTTTTAATTATTTGCTGAAAGTTTGTTCACCTACAATTACCTATCAGCATTATATTTTCCATCTTGTGAATTACTAATACACTGTAACCAGTGCTCCCTCTAAGCGGGCGGGTGGTGTGAGCAAAATTTTTTCCCCGTGCGCTAAAAATATCGGGCGCCAGCACCAACTCGCCCGATTCTCCTCTCGCCGCGGCCTGCCATCTCCGTACGCCGTGCGCTGTGACGTGATATTGTGCGCTGCGAGGCAATATTTTGTGCGCCAGCACACGCCAGCGCAGCTTAGAGGGAACACTGACTGTAACCCTTTGGGGTTGTCGTAGAGGGCTGGATGCTCTAAAACCACCAATAAAATCCTGTGGGTCACTGTGGTGCAGGTGAATTGTCCAGTTTGAAAATTGTGATCGATGTTGAAACAATTTTGTATGCAAATGAGTCATGCCGTAATCCCATCCAATCAGTCATTGGAGAAAGTGATTGATACATATGCAGAGCTGGCAGGGGAAGCTGCAAAGCAGCTTCTCGCCACTCAGCTGTTCAGGGCAGGATGAGTGGCACAGATGTTGTGTGTTTGCTATCTGTGGGGGGGCGTGGCTTAACGCGAACACGAATGGACGTGTGATCGCGAAGCTCCTCTTCATCTGGGCAACAAAAGATTAAAAATTTAATCCCTTCTTGATGATTTCATAAAAAAAATAATTATTATCATTAGCGAAGCTGAACTTGTGAAAATTTGACGATAACCGCTTATAATGGAGTTGATGTGAAGCCTGAAAGAGTGAGAGCTAAGAATTCAGAGCACCGTTTTTTTTCCTCAGTGCTGAAACGAAGAAAAGCTGAAAGATATAAGTTTAAAGACTGATGAAAAGTATACTGCCTGAGAATCAAATGATAGTCTGAAGGAGGAAAGTAAAGAGAGAGGGTTTGTTTCTCTTTATGCTGAGTTCTTTCATGACAGGATGTTGATAGCCAGAGCGACGGGGCATATTTGAAGTAAACTCAGCGTAAGGGACATCAGCCTGATATTATAAACTGCCAAGCCTGGGTAAGATATTGAAAGAGAAGCTTGAAAACTAAAGAATGTTGTTATTTCTCTGTGCTAAAGCTGAATAACTGTTGAGAAGGAAGCCGATCTTGATGTGAGTCTGCTGACGGTTGATTGTGGAGCTGTGACAGTTTGATACAGCCTTCTCCTGCCAGCGCTGAGACAGGCTGATAAAAAACTTTTTCCCTCTGTGCTAAAACGAATAGATATTGGGGGAGAGTAAAGCTAAACGGAGCTAGAGGGAAAAAGAGCTGACAAGATCTGTGAAAGGGAAATCAAAAATAAAGTTTGCCGGTTTTTTCTCAGCGCTGAAATGACGCGACATCGGGAGTGAGTAACTGACAGAGCTGTTAAAAGTAACTGTTGAAAAAGATTTGTGCCGCCGTAGCTAAACGGAACCTACAGGAAAGAGGAAATAACTGTTTGATTAAATATTACCCTCCTCCGCTGAAACTGAGACAGGGCTTGAGAGAGGAAAGCCAGAGGAAAAGATTACCGGCATTTTCTTTTCAAATACTGGAACGGAGAGGAACTGGAGATAAATAACTGACAGTTGCTTCTAAGAATACTCTGAAGAAAAAACTTGTGCCTGTTTTAAAGATTGCAGTGGTCTTGCATTGAATTGCCCGATGATATAAAGAAAAAAAAAAAAGAAGTGTTTTCCCTTTTTGTCTGATATCAATGGAAAGCTGTTAGTTTCTAAAATATGGCGGTTTGAGATAGCCTTTCTTGCTAGTATTGAAGTGCAAACAGATCCTAAGAGAGGAGTGTTATTTCTCAGTGCAAGATTGGTGGTAGTTACAAATAAAATTTTTTGGATGGAATGACTGACAAAGATTTGACTACATTTCAGTGCTAATATAAAGCAACAAGAAAAACTGCTGATATAATAAGATATCAAAGTCAGATTATTGGGAATTGTGACTGAAAGATACTATTGTGTCTCCTAATAAATATAAATAAAGAAAAATCTAAGAAAAAGAAAATAACAACATGGCAAGTACCAGACAAAACAAAAATGAGGCTGGTATGTCAGCAAAAAGACAAAAGCAAGATCAAATAACACCAAGCAAGATTCCACTTCCTGTTGAAGAATCTGACATATTGAGTAAAGCTGAAGTTATGGAAGAACTAAGACAAATTAAGCAAATGCTAAAGGAAACTGTAACCAATATGTCAGATATGAAGGAAGAAATATTGAACATCCACAGACAACTGGAAGTTAATAATAAAAGAACAACTGTACTAGAATCTAAAATGGAGGTCATAGAAAGTGAAACAAACAGATGCAAAAATGACAGTCTGGAATTAAATAAATTGAAAGATCAACTGGAAGACTATGAGAATCGAGGAAGAAGGAAAAACATTAAACTTTTTGGAATACAAGAAAATTTAGAAGGAAAAAATGCTATACTTTTTCTAGAAAACTTAATTCCAAAAATATTACAACTGGACTTGAAACAACCACTTGAAATAGAAAGAGCGCATAGGATTCCAGTTAAAAATGTAGAAAATAAAGACAGGCCAAGACCAATAATTTTCAAAATGCTTAGATACCAACAAGCATTAGAAATATTAAATGCTGCAAAGAAAGACAAAAATCTAAATTATAAAGGATCCAGAATATGGTTTTTGCCGGACTTTGCTAAAAATACAGCAAATAAAAGAAAGAGACTATTAGACATGAGACCTCAACTAAAAGAAAAAGGTTTTAAATACGGTCTATATTATCCGGCAAAAATGAGAGTATCATCTGGAGATAAATCCTTGTATTTCGAGGATCCAGAAAAACTAAAAACTTTTCTTTCTAAACCAGAACCTATGATATTTTAACATAAAACATTAAGATGGGTTTTGATGACTTTATGAAAAATTATAAAAGTATGAAATATTGAAATATCTGAAGAAAGGGGAAAAAAAAATGATATAAAGAAAAGATGATAAAAATTTATTTATGAAAAAATGACTAAAGTTATTAAAGGTTAATATAGACAGATAGAAGGGGAATTTGTTTGAATATTGAATATTGATTGCCTAGGGGGGAGGAGAATGTTCGGGTTACAATTCCAATGTGTATCCTTAAGCAGCCATTGTATTGGGTGGGAAAGGGAGGGAAAAGGAGAGTATTTACTAGAATGATTAAGGAAAAAATAAACAAGGGATTAGATACTTTAGGGGTAAATATGTGTGTCATGAAAAACATTTTTTGGATTTTAAATATGAAGGAAGAGGGGAAGAAGATTATAATGAAAAGTATTAAAATGTATAATGTCTTTTAAAATATATTCTATTAATGTCAATGGCCTGAATCACGTAATTAAAAGGAAAAAAGTATTAACATTTTTAAAAAAGCAAAATGCGGATATTTACTGTCTGTAGGAGACCCATCTTAATATAAAGGAATCACAGAAACTATCGGGTGGGTGGGTAAAGGAATGTTTTTTTGCTCCAGCAGAGGGTAAAAAAGCAGGGGTAGCAATTCTTATAAATAAAAAATGTATGGCCAAGATTAAGGTAAAAAATTCAGATCCACATGGAAGATGGATACACATTGATATAGGTATGGGAAATGATACCCTGACGTTGTTTAATATATATGCCCCTAATTCGAATCAATCAGAATTTTTAAAAAAGTTACAGAATATGTTATTACCACTGGCTGCTTCTAACTTAGTGGTGGCTGGAGATTTTAATGCTGTAATGGATCCATTATTGGATAAAAAACCAGGTAAAAGTATAAAATCTTTAGGTTTAGATAATTTGGTTCAATCATGTGATTTGAAAGATATATGGCGTATTCTTCATTTTAATGATCAGGAATTTTCATTTTGTTCACAGGTTCATAAATCATTTTCAAGAATAGATTATATTTTTGTTTCAACAAATAAAGTGCAACAGGTGATTAAAGCTTCCATAGATCCTATTATCATTTCTGATCATGCGGGAGTATGGATAGAATTACAATTAGATCAATTAGAGAATGGTAGACCTCTTTGGAGATTTGATAATGCATTGCTTGTGGATGACAAATTTTTGGAAAATTTTAAAACACAAATTAACGATTTCTTTCAAATAAATTTAGTGGAGGATACATCTATAGAGAATGTATGGGATGCATTTAAAGCAACTATGAGGGGTAATATTATATCATATTCAGCTTTTATTAGGAAACAGATTAAAATACAATATATAGAATTAGAAAAGGAAATAAAAATATTAGAAGCTAAATTGGTAAGTAAATGGGAATATGAAGTTTTACAAGCTCTTTTGAAAGCAAAAGGTAAATATAATGAATTAACTTCAAAAATGATAAGAAGAGATTTGTTTTCCAAGCAAACAATGTATTATGGAAATTCTAATAAAGCGGGGAGATTATTGGCAAATTATCTTAAAGCAAAAAAAAGAAGAACTAATATTAATGGAATAAAAGATGATAATGGTATAATAACAAATCAAACAAATATAATATTAAAACAATTTTTAAAATTTTATAAGGACCTGTATTCTTCTGAGCCTTATTTGGAGAGACAAAAAGATGGGAAAAATTTTTTAGATTTAATTAATGGACCTAAGGTTCCTGATCATATAAAACGGAGTTTAGATGAACCTATATCATTAAAAGAATTAGAAACAGCATTGAGATCTCTTAGAGTTGGATCCGCTCCAGGTGGTGATGGTTATACAGTAGAATTTTATAAAACATTTCAAAATATCCTTTCCCCATATTTACTAAATTTATATCAGACACAACTTATAAAAGGTAATATTAAAGGTACTATGGCTGAATCAATAATAATTGTTTTGCCTAAGCCAAATAAAGATCCTACTTTGGTTTCAAACTACAGGCCTATATCTTTGATAAATGTTGATAATAAACTTTTGGCGAAAATTTTAGCTTTGAGATTAGCCAAGGCTCTTCCACATATTATAGATATGCATCAAACGGGTTTCGTTGCTAAAAGACATTCCTCTAATAACTCTAGATTATTGTTTCACATGTTAAACTTGTCAAAAAAAATAGATGAACCGGCTTTTACAGTTTCATTAGATGCTGAAAAAGCATTTGATAGGGTAGAATGGAATTTTATGTATCAGGCTTTAGAATGGTTTGGTATAGGTTCTGGATTTATACAAATGGTAAAAACATTGTATAGCTTCCCGATTGCAAGACTAAATATTAATAATAAGATATCTGATGGTTTTCAATTGCAGAGGGGAGTTAGACAAGGTTGTCCTTTATCTCCTTTGTTATTTGATGTTGTATTAGAACCCTTATTGTTAGCAATACAGCAAACGAGGGAGATACAAGGTATTCCATATTCAGATATGGAAAATAAAATTTCGGCTTATGCTGATGATATTTTACTTTATTTGAGAAATCCAGAGTCTACCTTATCTTCTTTATTGGAATTAATTGATAAGTTTGGCAAATTTTCAGGTTATAAAATTAATTGGAATAAATCTGAAATTATACCTTTAAATATTCATTGTGTAAAAGGATTATTTGACACTTTTCCATTCATATGGAAAGAAGAAGGATTTAAATATCTTGGCATTCAAGTTAAAAATACAATTGAAGATACTGTAAAAGAGAATGAAAAATATGTATTAAAAAAAGTTACGGAGTTATGTGAGCAATGGAACCCATTACATATTTCTTGGTGGGGAAGAGTTCAAACTATTAAAATGATGATATTACCTGTAGTTTGCTATCAAATGAGTATGATACCAATTTATTTTCAGGGGTCATTTTATAAAAAACTTAATAGCATTTTAACAAAATTTCTTTGGCTTGGTAAAACACCTAGAATAGCTTTAGTAACTTTGCAAAAATCAATTAAGGAGGGAGGGGTAAATTTTCCAAATTTCTATAGGTACCATCAAGCCTATATTCTACGTCAGGGTATGTATTGGATCCTCCCAGAACTTATGGATAATGTACCGGATTGGTTATATTTAGAATGGCGCCTTATGTTTCCCCTAAATTTAGTTCATTTGCCAAGTATTAACATACCTAGAAGATACAGAGAAAATAAAATATTAATGGATACTTGGAAAACGTTGAGGTTTATTGATAAATTAACACCTATCCCAATAAACAAATCAACTAATCAATCTATATGGATAAACTCCAAGATCAAAATTGGCGGAGCTCAAATCCTTTGGAAGAACTGGATTATTGCAGGCATTAGATCTCTAGATGATGTTATTTCAGAAGGTAAACTGCTGGATTTTTCACAATTGCAACATAGATTTGGTCTAAGTAAAACACAAAGTTTTAAATGGTTGCAATTGAAGCAGGCCATTCAGGTTGGGTTCCCTGAATGGAAAACATTAAATAATCAATATAGTTTAAAGTTCTTATGTTTTCAAGCAGACTTCCTAGGACATCAAGCCGCATTGTGGTATAAATTAATATCTGGATATTTGAATAAAAAACCAAAAAATGGTCTAAGAGATATTTGGAGCATTGAGATTGGACATCAGATTAATGCATCTCAATGGCCACTAATTTGGTCTTGGAGAATGGGATGTACAGTGTCAGCATCTATGAGACAAACTTGGTTCTTTTTATTACATAGAGCTTTTTGGACCCCTACACGTTTGCAAAAATTAGACAGTTCTAAGTCCAATAAATGCTGGCACTGTAATCTAGAACCAGGGACATTGGATCATTTATTGTATCATTGTCCCTACATTATAACTTTTTGGAATTCAATTTGGCCACAAATTAATAAATTGATGGAAAATCATATTGCAATATCATATGATACAATATTATTTGGAATGATGATGAGGAAAAAAAGTCAAATTTCACCAGAAAATAACAAGCTTTTATTAATTATGACAGGGGTTGCCATTCAACATATAACCAACAATTGGAAAAATTATAATAACCTAAATTATACATTATGTCATATGTCATATATACAAAATGGAAATAGCAATACAAAGAGGGACATATATTAAATTCATAAAAATATGGGGGCCTTTGCTGGCCTGCTCTTGTGGGGGCCTGATCGTTGCAGTGTCTTCTTCTTGCTGGCATGCAGGCCTTGTCATGGAGCCTGGGGCGATGGATTGCTGTGGACTTTTGTGGGACATTTCTTTTCCGTCTTTTGGGGACTGTATGGATGGTTAGGGGGGAGAGCCTGTTTGTGTTGAAGGGGATGCTCTGTTCTTTATTGGAGGGGGGGTACTTCCTTCTTGCAGTGGTTGACCGGATGAGGGAGTGGTGTGTATGAAAGGATGAGGGTGGGACTGTTTGCATGTTGGGTGGGTGGTTTTGGGGGTACATTTGGGGGCTCTTTCAGCCACTATATAGTGCTTTAGAGCAATACATGGCTACGACTTGTGGTTGTCCATTTTACTGCTCAACCTGTTAATGGACATCACGCAGGTTATAGGACTTGTTTATGTATGGGTTGGGTGGGATTTCCGGGTACTTTCAATTGGGTGTGTATCGGTGGGATTGCTGTGAGAGGCTGGGGGTGGTTCTTATAGGTTTGGTTTGCTGGGAGGGGGATTGGGAGCTGTTCCACAGGACCCTTGGACCACTAGTGGGTCGCATGAGGGATGGGGAAGGGGTGGCGGGGGGTGGGGTGGGGGGGGTGGATATGCTGGGGGTTTCTTCTGTTTTCTCTCTATTCTTTCCGCTTTCTCTTTCTTCTTCTTTTCTTTTTCTCCTTCCGTATTCCTGGTGCCCTGTGGTTGGCCTTTATCCTTTGGTGGATGCTCGGGTCTAGATTGCGGTTCTGGGAGCTGGTCGCTGGCTGGGACGGCCTTGCTCTTGGTTTTCTTTCTGGATTTTTGCCTGATTTTTGTCTATATCCTTTTTCTTATGAAGCCTCTTAGATGTATTTCCTGGAATATAAATGGTGTCACTTCGCCTATTAAACGACATAAGATTTTGAGAGCCCTGAACCGTCAGAGAGCGGATTTGGCCTTTCTGCAGGAGACGCATCTGTCAGCGGCGGAGCATGCTAAACTTCAGACCTGGTGGGTTGGTCAGCATTTGGGGGCACCTGCGAGCAACCGTAAGGCCGGGGTTTTAATTTTGATTCGGAAGGGGCTACCCTTTGTTATTCAACAGCAGTGGACGGATCCTGGAGGTAGGTATATCATCGCCAAGGCACTATTTAATCGTCGGCCCCTGATTCTATGTAATGTTTATGCTCCTAACAACTATGACTCTCGATTCTTCTCCTCACTTATTCGCCTTCTTGGCCAACAGTCGGATGTGCCTTTGCTCGTGGGGGGGGATTTTAATTGTGTTCATGACCCCTTGCTGGATAAATCAATTCCTGCTCCCCATGATCGGATGCATCCTTCTAAAGGTATTTCTTTACTTTGTTCATCCTTGGATGTTATTGATGTTTGGCGGACGCTTCACCCAGGAGAGCGTGACTACACTCATATATCTAGAGCCCATGCGTCCTTATCCCGGATTGATTACTGGCTGCCCTCTAGCGCTTTGTTCTCTCAGATTGAATCGGCCACGATTGGTTCCTTTGACGTATGCGATCATGCCATGCTTTTGTTACTCTTGCATTTGGATGTCTCTCCACCGGGATCCTTCCGTTGGCGATTTCCGCTTCGTTTGTATCAGGACTCGAAATTTCAGGAATTCCTGCTTCGAAAATGGTCTGACTATCAACTCCATAATATTGCCCATCGGGCTGATTCTACGCTTTTCTGGGAGGCTGCGAAAGCGGTCCTCCGCGGTGAGATTATGGCATATTCCAGCCATCAACGTCGTGCTCGGGATAGGGAGCTTTTACAGTTGGAACGTAGGATTGGTAACCTCCGTCGGCTTTATAGTATATCTCACGCTCCCTCTTTGCGTTCCTAGCTCTTAGCTTCCCAGTGTAAGCTTCAGGAATTGCTGCATGCTAGAACAGTCAAGTCGCTCGCTTATTATAGATACAAATTTTTTCGCCACGGGAATCAACGGGCGCTTCTGGCAAAGGTGGTCCGTCGTTCGGCAGGACGTACACATATCTTGCAACTTCGATCGGCAGGGGGGGGTCTGGTCAGGACGGATGCCGAGATTAATGCAGTGTTTTTTGACTATTATAGGAAGCTTTATTCACAGCAATCGGATTTAATGGACGGCACGGCATATTTGGATGGCCTCTCCCTTCCATGCCTGTCGGATAGGGCGGTAGCTAAACTTAATGCCCCTATAACGGCTGAGGAGGTGGCAGGCGTCATACAGAAGGGGCCCTTGTTAAAGGCCCCCGGACCAGATGGTTTTCGGATGGAATTCTATAAACTCCTGCTTCCTACGGTGGCTCCAGTCTTGGCTGATACCTTCACAGCAGCCATTCGGGGGGGTGCCCTTCCAGAGTCACTCACTTCGGCTCAAATAGTTGTGCTATTGAAACCTCATAAGGATGCAGCCCTCTCTTCTTCTTATCGCCCCATTTCGCTGCTGAATGTGGAGGCCAAGCTGTTCGCCAAGGTTTTGGCTAATCGATTGGCTTGTGTTCTTCCTGAGTTGATTGCTTCCCCTCAGGTGGGCTTTGTGCAGGGGCGTACTAGTGTGAAAAACATTAGATCTATATTGGCGTCTTTGGAATTCGTGGAGAGAACCCAACTTTCTTCTCTATTGGTCAGCTTCGATGCTGAGAAGGCCTTCGATCGGGTCTCTTGGAATTTTTTATTTGAGGTTTTAACTCGGTATGGCGTTACGGGCTTTTTTCAGGATGCGATTCGGGTGCTTTATCACTCTCCTACAGCTTTTGTTTGGGCCAATGGACTTTGTTCTCCTTCATTCCCCATATGTCGTGGCACGCGTCAGGGCTGCCCCCTTTCCCCATTGCTCTTTGCTCTGTCGTTAGACCCTTTGATCCGTGATATTCAGCTTAATGGAGCTATTTCGGGTATTCGAATTGGTTCTTCCGAATTTAAAATCTCGGCATTTGCGGACGATCTCCTGGTCCATATCTCGGAACCCGCACTGTCTCTTTCCAATCTGATGGCCACTTTTCAAGAATATGGAGACTATTCGGGTTTTAAGCTTAACCTTGATAAATCTCTGGCGTTGGCTACATCCTCGGATTTGCGGGACTCTTGGCCTGGACCCTTTCCCCTTCAATGGGCTTCGTCTTCGTTTCGTTATTTAGGGATTCTGCTGACGCCTCGTACGTCCAAATTGTATCGTGTTAACATTGATTCTTTGTTCAGTTCTTCGGCTGAGTGTTTTGCTCGTTGGTCTCCTCTTCCTTTGTCCTTGTCGGGTAGGATCAATTTGTTTAATATGGTCCTTTTTCCAAAATGGCTTTATACTTTGCAGTTGCTCCCTTTATGGCTCTTGAAACGGGATATTACTAAGTTACATTCTATGCTTTCTCGATTCTGTTGGGGGGGCAGCGACCACGGGTGGCGCTGCGTTATCTGCTCGGCGCGTGGGGAGGAGGGGGACTGGGGTTACCACATTTTCGGTTATATAATGCTGCCTGTTTGATGCGCTTTTTGGGGGAGTGGCTTTCGGATCGTCAGGATTTTACTCCGAAAGTTTATGAGAAGGAATTTTTTGCACCTTGGCATATTCTGTCTTTGGTGCACACGCCCCGTTCTGCCTTGCCGGCGGCTCTTCGGGGGCGCACTCGCTACGCGTTATATGGTCTTATGTGTTGGACTCTTGGGGTGGTACTCCCTCGATTACTAGATACTTACCTATTCAGGGGAATCTGCAATTCAGCCCGGGCATGGAGACTGCTAGTTTTCGTAAATTGGCATCCCGGGACTTAACGTTACTTACCCATGTTCTCCAGGCAGATGGTTCTTTACTGTCCTGGGATGCTATGGTCCGGTCGGGTGTTTTCTCTGTGGGCGACTTTCTCGCGTTTCGACAACTTCATCATTATGTTCGATCCCTCCCCCGAGCCGCTTTGGCTTTTCCTATTGAGGACAGATTTGCGGCGCTGCTGGACCCCTACTTGGAAGATGGGTTTACAGTTTCGGGTCTTTATAAGGACTTCCATCGATTATTGGGTCCGGCTGACCGCGCTGTCCTACACGCCCGTTGGTGCCAGGATCTGGGGATAGCACGGGACGCGTTAGACCTCCCTTCCTTGATTGCAAGAATCCGGGGAGTTTCCGTTAATGCAGATCTACGGGAGTGTCAGTTTAGGGTTCTTCATCGGGGCTATTTTACGAAAAGTCAGTTATATTATTCGGGTTACACGGACTCTCCTTTATGCCCTAAGTGCCTCCAGCAACCTCATTCGTTTATCCATGCCTTCTGGTCTTGTGTGAAAATCAAACGTTTTTGGCGGCAGGTTGTCTCTTATGTGGAGGGCGTCTTCGGCACAGCATTACCTTTTTCAGCCGCAGGTCTCTTGCTGGATAAATATGAGGCCTTCCGCTTGTCTGATTCGGGTCAGCGGCAGTTTATGAGACGGGTGGGGGTCTTGGGGAAGAAAGTTATTCTATCTGTGTGGATTGGGGAACCTTCTCCCTCCTATTGGGACTGGAGGAATCGTTTGCATGCTCTGCTGCTGCTGGAGTGTAAAGATGCGTCTTCTAGCTTACGACGGAGGCGACTCTTTCTTCGGATCTGGGATTCTTACCTTTTTTCATTATCACCTCGGGCTAGAAGTGACATTCTAAATTCCTTGTGACTTTTTCTGAGACCTGGGCTTGTTTTCCATCCTTGAGGGGCGCCAGGTATACTTCTCTTTCTCTTTCTTTCTTCTTCGTCTTTACTCTCTTTCTTCTTTCTTTCCGTGATGGTGTTACTCATTGTCTTGGGCAGTGGGCTATCTGAGTCCAAGCCTACTGCACTCCATTTTTCTCGTTTCAGACTAGGGGGGTTGGGGAGGGGGGGTGGTGTGGGTGGGATTGTTGGATCTTCTCTTTTGTTTCTGATGTTTTCTTCTGTTACTGTGGTTCTGACATATTGGTCTGTTCTGTGTTATTTGATAATAAAAATCGATTCAACATAAAAAAAAATATGGGGGCCTTTGACAAAATATTGTAATGAGTAAATAGTAGGTTTTTTTTCTTCTTCTATTCTTCTTTCAAATATCTCTATTATGACACACATAGGGGGGGTAATGAAAATAATTTTTACATAAATATGTTAAAATATATTATACAATATGTTATGTATGAATGAAATATAATAGAAGGGTGGGGGGAGGGAGAGGGGATAAAAATATATTTAGAACATAATGTATTAGATATAAAAGTGTTATTGTATATTCATCAATTATATTTTAACATGTTGTACACTTTCTGTAAAATTTGAAAATAAAAAATAATATATAAAAAAAAAAAAAAAAAAAAGTTGTGCTGGGACCCCTCCCCCAACAATGGCCCCCTTCCCCATCCGAACTTAAAAAATAAAATCAGCAGGAGGGGGTCTGGGTGGACGAGGAAGGAGAGAGTGGGCATCCCTCCTGCCCTGCTGATTTTTTTTTTTAAGTTTGGGGGGTTGAAGGGGGGTTGTTGTTGGGGGTGGGGGTGTTCTAGCACGACTTTTTTTTTAATGGGGTCAGATATTGTGCATGTGTAATACACACACAATATCTGTGCCCATAAAAAAAAAGCTCTACGTACTTGGATTCTGACTGAAGGTGGAGCTATAGAGCTCAGTGGAGTATAACAGAAGCAGAGTGAAAAATCTGGAGTGGATTTCTCAGCATGCGGCTAAAGAGAAATAACCCAACTACTGTCTACTGGAAATAACCCAACTATCTATCTACTGGAAAAGAGGTTATCAGGGTAAGTACATAATCTCCTTTTACAGAGTTTAAAGACTACAGTTGAGTAAGAAATGTGCTGTCATGATTATGTCTGAAGTCAAAATTGTTTAATGAAGTGGGGGACAGCTGATAAATCCAGCCTCTTTTCTTCTGCCCAGGGAAAACAGTCCTCAGATAAAGTCAGCACACTGGTCCTACAGAAATCAAGAGATGTGAAGGCTCGTTTAGAAGAAGCACTGCTGAGAGGTGAAGGAGCCCGTGGGGAGATGATGAGACGCTGCAAGACTCCTTCAGGTACACCCATTCATTGGCTTATCTGAAAGTCGTCCAGTTGACTAAAAGATGTCAATAAAAGCAGCAGTAACAAAATAAAGAACAGCTCAGTAGTGACACATGGAACCCTATTTTACATAGAATGGAGAGATCAGAACTGAGACATCAAAGTTAGGATGTGCTCATTGCTGATAGTGTTCTAATCTAATCTAGTCTTCAATTTATATACCGAATCCTTTCCTGAAGGAGCTCGATTCGGTTTACAATTAATTAAAAAATAAGATAACATCTAATAGATCGAATGGAAAGAGTACTATTAGTTAGGATTAGATAGATATTTAAATAGTTGAGGGAACTGGTCTGAATAGCTATTGTGTAAACAACCAAGTTTTTAGATCTTTCTATTGGAAGTATATTTGCAAATGGGGGGAGAGGGTGGGTTGTCTAAATTATACTGAAGGTTTAACATATAAATAAGAATATTTATATTTGTATGGAAAGCTCTTAATACTCAATATAGTCTGCAGGTTCTATGTTTCCAGGCGGATTTTTTTGGGTCACCAAGCCGCAAAATGGTATAAATTGTTAAATGGATTTTTAAACAAAAAAAAGAAAACTGGACTTAGGGATATTTGGAGTATTGAGATTGGTCAGACAATTTCTGAATCTCAGTGGCCACGATTTTGGTCCTGGAGATTAAGATCTACAAAGTCAGCATCTATGAGTCAAACTTGGATGTTTTTGTTACATAGAGTTTTATGGACCCCTACACGCTTACAAAAGATAGATACAGTGGTGCCTCGCATAACGAACGCCTCGTATGGATAATGTACTGGGACACAGCCCATGTGGCCATTGCTCTAATTGCAACATTATGGTTACTGCCTCTAGCTTTAATAATCCGAGTGACGGCAAGAATTATAGTTTACGTCATACCTCTACCTGTCAATCAACGAACATTATATATATTCTTCAGTGTCCATGTGACCTGCTTTATGTAGGCCAAACCTCACGCACTTTAACAGTGAGATTGACGGAGCACAAAAGCTGTTTAAACACTCGTAAGTTGACGGCTCCTATAGTGTCCCACTGTGTCCAACACGAACATAGGTTCGAGAATCTGAAATGTTGGGTGATTGAGAAGTTGGCTGTATCTCTAAGGAGAGGAGACATTAGGAGAGTGCTATGGCAGAAAGAGCAACAATGGATCAATCGTTTACAAACTTTAGAGCCTCGTAGTCTTAACACTGTTTATGAATGGCAACCTTTCTTCTGACTTTTGCAATATTACATGAAATTTAAGATCGCTAATTTTGAACTTTGCATTGTCCTATGAGACATTGGACTTGCATTCTAATTTGGTGTGTTAGTAGCTGAGGTTTAGCCTATCATGCATCACGTTTTTGTGATGACGTCAAGTCGCCCGGTTCGTTCGTCTTTTTGTTCGAGCCGGGCGTGTCTCGCAGTCCCAGAACCATTTTGAGAGGAGCCAGCTTTACAATTGTGGCGTTGGAAGAAGCGGGAGATATTTGGACATTTGATTTTTCCCCTGAAGTAGCCTTTTAGGCGAAACAGAAAGACTTTTCTGTCGGGATAAGGAACTGAGAATCTTCTGAGTCACTCCGTATTTTCAGATGAGTGGATGTTTTTTTTTTTCTCTTACTTTTGTTCCAAACTCCAGGCCTCAACAATTGCTTATACCCGTTAAGTTGAGCTGTAGCCCTCGACTTTTTTGTAGTCAGTTTGGGATCCTGTTCATGCTATGAATATGTTCTAATATATTGAACTCTGCTTACATTGCTCACCCTGAAAAATCTTTGAAAAAATCATTGAAAAATATTAACTGTGCATGAATGAAAACTATTTATTTAAATGTACACGGAGTTTTTTTTATAAATCAGTGATGATGTGAGTTGGCTCGGGTACTTGTGTAGTCCCGGCCTCTCACAATTGAGGTTTATTTTTCTCCGTTGTTTTATAATTTGTTATATTGATGGTGTGATGTTAAGAGTTTCTGTTAACGTGGTATGAATGATTCCCTGCTACTAAACATTATTTTCAATATGTTTCATATACATTTTGATATACACGATTGAATTCCCTTATACATTTAGTTGTACACACTGCTTCAATTGCAACCATTTATAAAATTGTGATTTATTCAGTCCAAATTTATTTTGCAATTGTGTAAACTCAAGCATATTTCCATTTGAAATAACATCATTTAAAGTTCGTATTCCTGCATTTAACCAATGCTTCCAGACAATCTTAGATCCGCCAATTTGAATCTTGGAGTTTAGCCATATAGATTGATTTGTTGATTTATTTATAGGAATTTCAGTTAAATTACTTATATACCTCAGAGTTTTCCATGTATCTAATAAAAGTTTATTTTCTTTATACAATCTGGGCATCTTGATACTGAGAATGTGACAAAGATGTAAAGGAGACATGAGTCGCCATTCCAAATATAACCAATCTGGAGTGTATTCAATAAGATCTGGGAGGACCCAATACATACCTTGACGTAAAATATAGGCCTGATGATACCTATAAAAATTTGGGAAATTTACCCCACCCTCCTTAATTGATTTCTGTAAAGATACCAAAGCAATTCTAGGTGTTTTGCCAAGCCAAACAAACTTAATAATTGTTGAATTCAATTTTTTATAAAAAGAGTTTTGAAAAAATACCAGAATCATGCACATTTGATAGCAAACCACAGGCAATATCATCATTTTTATGGTTTGAACTCTCCCCCACCAAGATATATGTAACGGATTCCATTGTTCACATAATTCCGAAACCTTTTTTAATAAAAGTTTTTCATTTTCTTTTACTGTATCTTCTATTGAATTTATAATCCAAATTCCTAAATATTTTAATCCATCCTCTTTCCAAACAAAAGGAAATGAATCAAACATAGATTTTATGCAATGTACATTAAGCGAAAGAATTTCAGATTTATTCCAATTGATTTTATATCCTGAAAACATTCCAAACCTTTCAATCAATTCTAACAAACATGGTATAGTTGAACCTGGATTGCGCAAATATAATAAAATATCATCCACATAAGCAGATAATTTGTATTCCCATTCTTTCAGGGGAATACCCTGTATCCCCTTTGTCTGGTTAATAGCTATCAATAAGGGTTCTAAAACAATATCAAACAACAAAGGAGATAATGGACATCCCTGTCTAACTCCTCTATGTAGTTTAAAACTTTCAGATAAATTATTATTAATGTATATTCTTGCCATAGGGGAGCTATACAAAGTTTTAATCATTTGAACAAAACCAGGACCTATACCAAACCAATCCAAGGCTTGATACATGAATGACCATTCTACCCTATCAAAAGCTTTTTCTGCATCTAATGAAAGAGCAAAAGCTGGTTCATTCATCATTTTAGTTAAATTTAAAATATGAAACGTCAGTCTTGTATTGGTAGAAGAATGTTTGTTAGCAACGAAACCCGTTTGATGTACATCAATTATGTAAGGGAGAGCCTTTGCTAATCTTAATGCCAGAGCCTTAGCCAATAATTTTCCATCCACATTAATTAATGATATTGGCCTGTAATTTGAAATCAAAGTGCGATCTTTATTTGGCTTTGGCAAAACAATCACCACAGATTCTGCCATAGTACTTTTAATACAACCTTTATTAAGTTGAAACTGATATAAATTTAGTAAATAGGATAATAAAGAATTTTGAAATGTTTTATAGAATTCCACAGTAAAACCATCCCCACCTGGAGCGGATCCAACTCTAAGAGACTTCAATGCTGTTTCTAATTCTTTTAATGATATAGGTTCTTCTAAACTTCTTTTTATATGATCAGGAAGTTTTGGACCCTCAAGAAAATTAAAAAATTCCATACCTTTTTGAACTTTATCAACAGAAGACTCGGAAGAATACAATTCTTTTTAAAAAGCCAAAAATTGATTTAAAATATTACTAGTTTGATTATGCATATTTCCTTTCTCATCTTTTATTGCAATTATTTTTATTCTTCTCTTTTTTGCTTTAAGATAATTTGCAAGTAAACTTCCTGCTTTATTAGATTTTCCATAATACAAGGTTTGCGAAGAAAACAAATCTTTCCTTGCCATTTTTGAAGAAATTTCATTATATTTACCCTTAGCCTTTAATAAAGCTTGCAAATTTTCGTGATTCCATTTATCTATTAATTTGGACTCCAGCAATTTAATTTCTTTTTCCAAATCTGAAAATTGTTTAATGAGTTGTTTTTTAATATATGCAGAATAAGAAATAATATTACCTCTTATAGTAGCTTTAAATGCATCCCATAAAATTTCCGTATTAATATCTGCTGAAGTATTTATTTGGAAAAATTCCAAAATTTTTAACTTAATTTCTTCAAGAAAAGTTGAATCTGAAACCAATGCATTATCAAACCTCCATAGTCATCTATTATAATCACTATTATCTAATGTAAGTGTAATCCACACCCCTCCATGATCAGATAAAATAATTGGATCTATGGAGGCTTGTGTCACTTGTTGTACCATGGAATTTGATACCAATATGTAATCAATTCTTGAAAAAGATTTATGAACTGGTGAGCAAAAAGAGAATTCCTGATCATTAAAATGAAGAATACGCCATATATCTTTCAAATTACAAGTATTCACCAAATTATCTAACCCTAATGATTTTATATTTTTGCTTGGTTTTTTTTATCCAAAAAAGGATCCATAACCGCATTAAAATCTCCAGCTACTACTAACTTAGAAGCAGCCAGTGGGAGTATTAATTTTTGTAAATTAGTAAAAAATTCATTTTGATTCGAATTTGGGCATAGATATTTAGTAAAGTCAAAGTATTATTTCCCATACTCATTTCCTCTTTTATCCATCTCCCTAAAGGATCAAAATCTATCATTTTAAATGAAGCTAAACATTTTTTGTTAACTAATATAGCCACTCCTGCCTTTTTACCCACTGCAGGAGCGAAGAAACAGTGTTTCACCCAATTATTCTCTAACTTCTTGGAATCTACCACTGACAAGTGTGTCTCTTGAATGTAATACACATCAGCATGTTGCCTTTTTAAAAATGCTAACATTTTTTTCCTCTTTACTGGGTGATTAAGGCCATTGACATTGAGTGAAAATATTTTAATCTCCATCATTCCAGATAATCTTTACATAAGCTCTTCCATTTATTTTATAGAAACAAAAAACTGAAATGAGTTGAAATGAAGAAACACCATTTTCATTCATATCCCATCCTACTACATCCCTACCCCAATTATCAAATCCCCTTAAACCCCCTCCCAACCCTCCCTCTCCCACCCTTGATAATGACTGATAAAACCTGGAACCGCACATACAGGACCAAGCAAAGCAAAAAGAAAGCTCTATACAGACCTCAAATATAACACAATATTGTATGTAATAATCATATATACTTTCACATGTAGTACCGTATTTTCACGTAGATAACGCGCACCCGTGTAAAACGCGCACACGGGTAAAGCGTGCGAAAAACAAATCTATGTACAGAAATTTTTATATACCGCGCACACCCGTATACCGCGCATGCTGCCCGACTCTCCGGTCGCCGCCCGACTCTCCTTTCGCCCGCCCCAACTCTCCTCTGGCCACCCCGACTCTCCTTTCGCCCGCCCCGACTCTCCTCTCCCCCTTGAAGTCCTGTCCCCACCCTGAAAGCCTGATGCCCCCCCCCCCTGACGTCCGATTCACCCCCCCCCCGCAGGACCATTTGCACCCCCACCGCGAAGGACCGCTCGCACGCACCCCCACCCCGAAGGACCGCTCGCACGCACTCCCACCCGCACCCCCACCCTGAAGGACCGCTCGCACCCCCACAGGCTCTCGACCCCCCCCCCCCATCATGTAGAAGCTCCTACTGGTGTCCTGCTGCTTCCTCTTGGCGGTCCCGACTCCCCGACACGATCGGGGCAAAAGGGAGCTCAAGCCCTCTTGCCCCCCCCCCGACTCCCCGACACGATCGGGGCAAGAGGGAGCTCAAGCCCTCTTGCCCCAGCCAACTGCGGCACCCCCGACACGATCGGGGCAAGAGGGAGCTCAAGCCCTCTTGCCCCGCCGACTCCCCAACTCCCCGACAATATCGGGCCAGGAGGGAGCCCAAGTCCTCCTGGCCCTGGCGACCCCCCCCCCACTAGTTGTTCGGGCCAGGAGGGAGCCCAAACCCTCCTGGCCACGCGACCCCCTACCCCGCACTACATTACGGGCAGGAGGGATCCCAGGCCCTCCTGCCCTCGACGCAAACCCCCCTCCCAACGACCGCCCCCCCAAGACCCTCCGACCGCCCCCCCCCAGCCGACCCGCGACCCCCCTGGCCGACCCCCACGACACCCCCACCCCCCTTCCCCGTACCTTTGTGTAGTTGGCCGGACAGACGGGAGCCAAACCCGCCTGTCCGGCAGGCAGCCAATGACGGAATGAGGCCGGATTGGCCCATCCGTCCCAAAGCTCCGCCTACTGGTGGGGCCTAAGGCGCCTGGGCCAATCAGAACAGGCCCGGGAGCCTTAGGTCCCTCCTAGGGGCGGGGCCTTGGGCACATAGTCGGGTTGGGCCTTTGATTTAATGCCCTTTGATTTAAGTACATTTCTAGTTTCACTGGCTCATCAAAGCTCATAGTTTTATTGTCAATAGTTATTTTCATAATCGCAGGGTATATCAGCCCAAACCTAGCTCCGATGTCTCTCAACTTCGGCCTCATGTCTAGAAATTTTTTCCTTTTATCAGCCGTTGTTTTAGCGAAGTCAGGAACGATGTGTACTTTGGCATCTTGACTTTTTAAATTCGCATGTTCCTTAGCCAATCTTAACACCTCTAAAACTTGTTGATGCCGTAACAACTTGAAAATGATAGGGCGAGGACCTTTTAAAGTATCAGGTCTTTTCATTGGTATGCGATGTGCACGCTCAATTTCTATTGGGTATTTGGATTTGAGGGGCAGGATTTTCATCAAAAAGTTTTCAACAAATGAGACCGGGTTGCTTTTCTCCACCCCTTCCGGTACGCCCAAAAGTCTCAGGTTACTCCGCCTCATGCGATTCTGGCAATCCTCCATTTCCCTGGTGAGTGCAAATATTTTATCTCTGTCCAGTTTATATTGCCTTCTTTCATTTTCAAAGCTGTCCATTCGCATTTCCAATTTAGTTGTTTTGATCTCTAACACTTCGGTTCGTTTATTTAAAGTTGTTACTTCTTCTTGTATGTCATCCAGTTTTTTGGCATTTTTTAAAAGAATTTCCTTTATTTCTTGGATTTCCTTCCAAAAGTCGATGTCGCTCTTCTCCCTTGACAACGGGCATTTCGATGGTGTTGCCGGCTCCGGTTTAGATCTTTTAACACTGCCGTTATTAGAAACCACCATATCCGATTTATTTTGCTTTCCTGAAGCCATAATGTTGTCAATTTTCTTCGTTTTGAGTTCAAAGTGAAATTTTTGATTTAGTAATTTAAGTCATGAATGTCTGTTTATACGGAGCCTCTGCCTTACCCATCCATGCTCGTGCACTCCCAAGCCATAAAGGAATTTAAAGATGACACATGCACACTTAAACTATATCCTATAACAGACTGGGAGCCAATGAAGCTTTCTGTTTTTTGTGTGTTCAATCATTTTTTATTGATATTTTGAAAATATAACAGTCATGGACCTATTATGAAGTACTAACGATCATACTTTCCAAAAATAAGATGCCGTTGTATTCTGTATTAGTTGCAGTCGATCTAGGCTGCCCTGTTTAATACCCAAATATACAGAATTACAGTAATTTGGATTTCCCCAGACATGTCCTCTTTTAGGCATTTTTTAGAGGACATGTCCAGGTGTCTGGACGGTTTTTCAAACCCTGACATTTTGTCCAAGTTTTGAAAAGCTGGTGAGATCAGGACCAGGGCTGGAGTGCATCTGCACATGCGTGGATACATTTCAGCCCCAGCCCGAAGAGATGAGGTTTGTGTGGGGCTGGGCTTGGGGGCGGAACAGGGCGGTCCCAGAGTGGAACAGGGCAGGGTCATGCGTCCTCTTTTACCAGATGGAAAATATGATAACCCTACCTGCAGGGCCCCTGTCAGCTTGGACTGGGGTCCTCCCTCCCCCCATGGCCTCTCCTTAAAAAGAATAGCTTTTTCTGGCTTGGTTGCAGGTAGTTCACTGTCTGCAGCACAAATTTAATTATTCCTGATAGTTTGTGGTATTATATCCAAGTAACTCTACTCCCCCGCCTGTATGTTACTGTAGGATATGAGAGGGAGAGGCTGGGGGGGGAGAGGGTAGGGAAGTTTAGTAGTTTAGTTTTAACATTAGCAAATTAGTTTTGTAATTTTATAGCTTGGATATAATAACATATTGTTATATGATACTATTCCTGTGACTTGGATGTTATGTTTTTTGCTGTGTACCTTGACTTTAAAAATAAAGATATAAAAAAGTCAGCAAGCTGGAAAAGTAGTTTCACTTTTTCACTTTTAGAGAATGTGAAACTCAGGGCAGGATTAACTCTTTAGTGGCCTCTAGGCAAACAGGCACTTTAGACCCTCTAGTAATATACAGTAAATACATTTTAAAATTCATGCAAATGAGGCCCTGCAGGATTCTGACTGCAAAAGAAAGCAGCAAAGAAAGACAACAGATGAAAAATTCATCTCACCAGTTTTGGGAGTGAGGGAAATGGACAAACCTCCAGACAGCGGTGGTTTTGATCTCCACTGCACTCTTCTTTCGGAAGCAAGCTACTTTACCAGGGCAAAAAAAAAAATCTGCTTTTGGAGCCATTGAATTAAAACATCTGAGTGGCCCCCTCCTAAACATTTGGACCCTAGGCACCTGTCTAGTTCGCCAATGTCGTAACCCTGCCCTGGTGAAACTACACAAGTGGAGAGAGTGATAGTCTGACTAGGGTTGCTGGGAGGTGATTCTCCTTGCTGGATGACTCCCTATAGACGTGTGCCAATATGCAATGATGTATACTTTGCAGATGTGGTTCACATGGGTAGAGCTTGGGTTAGTGTTACCAGATGTCTGGATTTCCCCGGACATGTCCGGGGGCCTGGATGGCTTTTCAAAACCCGGCATGTTATCCAAGTTTTGAAAAGCTTTCCTTTGCACAGTAGAGCATCCGCATGTGCACACAGCTCGAGGCATCTGGAAGTGTTCAGACGTTGACATGCGTTGGAGAGCAAGCAATGGGGGGGGGTGGCGCTGGGGTGGGACCAGGGCAGGATTGGGGTTGGACCAGGGGGTAACAGGGCGGGGATGGGTGGAACTGGGCAGGCATGGGGGCGGGTCTAAGGGTTCAGATTTTCCAGACGGAAAATCTGGTAACCCTAGTTTTGGTGGAATAATCTACATGTTATGTACTGTAAGCTTTTGGCTAGCATAAATGTCCACACCTGCACATAAGGTGGCATACGCTAATAATCTATAAAGAAAAGTAGGTGCCTACTTCTTTTTATAGCAGTGTCCCGCATATTTTCTTGAGCCGCGGCATCTGGAAGTGAGCAGATGTTTATTTTTGTTTTATTTTTTTTATTTATTCAATTTTCTATACCGTTCTCCCAGGAGAACTCAGAACGGTTTACATGAGATGTTGACGTCCGCGCCTGCGCGAAGTCCCTTCAGACGTGCCCTGAGATGCCAGTGCGGGGTGCCAGCAGGGAAGAGGTTCCGCAGAGAAGGAGAGGCGCCGGCTGATTGCATAAAGGACGTGCCTCCTGCAGCGAGAGGCAGTCAGCCGGCACCTCTCCTCCACCTGAAAACTCAGGAGGCCCACTAGCGTGCCGCAGCACATAGTTTGCAATACACTGCTTTATAGAATAGGCTTCAAATAGATGCTTTTTTAGCACTTACATGTAGGTGCCTCATATAGAGTTACCCTTAATATAAATAGTGCTGAGCTAAAAATAAACTTGGAAACTTGGAAAAATAGTGCTAACTGCTCCAGCACTACCCATATAGAGAAGAGGTGTAGACAGGAGGGAATTTGGCAATGGTCAGTGGGTTTTTTTTGGCTGTCACCAATGTTATACTCTGATATTCAATGTCCAGGCACTAAATAGCTGGATGGTACAGCAGGCTATCTTTTATAATAATAACAGTTTATATACTGCAGGACCGTGAAGTTCTATGTAGTTAATAATGATTAAAAAGTTATAGATTGAGTAGTACTAACAGAGTTAAGATTTAGCAGTCAGTTACTGTGGGGAAAAATTGTTGTGTAGCTGCCTCTAAGTACTTTAGGAACAAATATGTTTTTAGGTGTCTCCTAAGTTCCCCATAAGTATTCGCGAGCATGAGTAATTGTTTCAAATCTTTACCCCATAATGTTGCCTGATAAGAGAAGATTACCGTATTTTCGCGGATATAACGCGCACCATTGTAAAACGCGCACAGGGGTATAGCGCGCAGAAATCACGATGATATGTACAAAAACTTTTCTATACCGCGCTCAGGCATATAACGCGCATGCTGCCCGACTCTCCTTTCGCCCGCCCTGACTTTCCGTGCACTGTCCCGACTCTCCGTTCACCCCCCCTGACTTCCGTGCACTGCCCTGACTTTCCGTGCGCTGTCCCGACTCTCCGTTCACCCCCCCTGACTTTCCGTGCACTGTCCTCCCTTGAAGTCCTGTCCCCCCTTGAAGGTCTGTCCCCATCCTGAAAGCCTGATGCCCCCCCCCGACGTCCGATACATCCCCCCCCCGGCAGGACCACTCGCACCCTCATCCCGAAGGACCGCCGACTCCCCAACAATATCGGGCCAGGAGGGAGCCCAAACCCTCCTGGCCACGGCGACCCCCTAACCCCACCCCGCACTACATTACGGGCAGGAGGGATCCCAGGCCCTCCTGCCCTCGACGCAAACCCCCTCCCCCCAACGACCGCCCCCCCCCAGAACCTCCGCCCGTCCCCCCGCCGACCCGCGACCCCCCTGGCCGACCCCCACGACACCCCCACCCGCCTTCCCCGTACCTTTGTGTAGTTGGGCCAGAAGGGAGCCCAAACCCTCCTGGCCACGGCGACCCCCTAACCCCACCCCGCACTACATTACGGGCAGGAGGGATCCCAGGCCCTCCTGCCCTCGACGCAAACCCCCCTCCCCCCCAGCCGACCCGCGACCCCCCTGGCCGACCCCCACGACCCCCCCACCCCCCTTCCCCGTACCTTTGGAAGTTGGCCGGACAGACGGGAGCCAAACCCGCCTGTCCGGCAGGCAGCCAACGAAGGAATGAGGCCGGATTGGCCCATCCGTCCTAAAGCTCCGCCTACTGGTGGGGCCTAAGGCGCGTGGGCCAATCAGAATAGGCCCTGGAGCCTTAGGTCCCACCTGGGGGCGCGGCCTGAGACACATGGTCGGGTTTGGCCCATGTGCCTCAGGCCGCACCCCCAGGTGGGACCTAAGGCTCCAGGGCCTATTCTGATTGGCCCACGCGCCTTAGGCCCCACCAGTAGGCGGAGCTTTAGGACGGATGGGCCAATCCGGCCTCATTCCTTCGTTGGCTGCCTGCCGGACAGGCGGGTTTGGCTCCCGTCTGTCCGGCCAACTTCCAAAGGTACGGGGAAGGGGGGGGGGGGGGTCGTGGGGGTCGGCCAGGGGGGTCGCGGGTCGGCTGGGGGGGGCGGTCGGAGGTTCTTGGGGGGGGGGGGGTCGTTGGGGGGAGGGGGGTTTGCGTCGAGGGCAGGAGGGCCTGGGATCCCTCCTGCCCGTAATGTAGTGCTGGGTGGGGTTAGGGGGTCGCCGTGGCCAGGAGGGTTTGGGCTCCCTCCTGGCCCGATATTGTTGGGGAGTCGGCGGTCCTTCGGTGTGAGGGTGCGAGTGGTCCTGCCGGGGGGGGGATGTATCGGACGTCGGGGAGTCGGCCGGGCAAGAGGGCTTGGGCTCCCTCTTGCTCCGATCGTGGATGCGGGTGCGGGTGGGAGCGCGTGCGAGCGGTCGTTCGGGGTGGGGGTGCGAGCGGTCCTGCTGGGGGGGTGAATCGGGCGTCGGGCGGGGTGGGAACTATGTTTAAAAACTTTTCTATACCGCGCTCAGGCATATAACGCGCGAGGGGTATGCGCGGTACGTAAAATCACGTATAACGCGCGCGTTATATCCGCGAAAATACGGTAAGTGCAAATCAATCTCATGCATATTCATTGTGGAAATCTTGAAAACACAACTGAATCTGTGACTGAAGTTGACTCGTTTTTGCCCATGCTTGTTCCAGTCACAAATGGCTGCGGGAACCTTTCACAGCAGCCTCACAAAGCTACCATGGGAAGTCTTGGCAACCATTTTGACAGAACAGCAGCACAGGCCAGGAATGAAGTAGGGTTTGTTCCACTACCAGAAGAGGCCACTAGACTATTAGGGCTTGCTTCTTAAGGTAGGCGCAGGGAAGAACTTCAGGTGGTTGGATGAGATGAGGGGAGAGGGGGGGCAAAGAGTAATCATGAGGTGGGGAGGAGTTTGTTTCAGCGAAAACCTGAACCCAGATTTCTGGCCAGTTTTGGTGCTAAATCCAAAACCAAAATTGAAATTTGGTCAGCCTCTAAATGCATGTTCACCTGTATAAAAATGCAATATGATTATTGCCCTCCCCCCTTCCCTGATGTGCAGGAGAAATTGAGTGGGGTTAGGCTGGGAGAGGGACAGCACATATAAATATTTCATCTGTTCCTGTATACTCCAAGTGGATCACAAGAAGTGTGGGGGAGTCTGGAAAGTTATCTTTGTGTCAATGAAGACCATTTATAACAATACTAAGCTGATTATAATGAAGTGCTCTTTTGTCTAATTATTAGGGAATGATCGGTTCCCTGGGCTCAGTGAGAATCTGAGGTGGCGGAAAGAGCAGACACAGTGGCGTCAGGCAAATGAACGACTGGATAAGTGAGTGCACCTGAATATTTTTAGAACCATAAAAAAGGAAAAATTATGTTTTACCTGATAATTTTGTTTCCTTTAATCACAGCAGATGAATCCAGAGGTGTGTAGGTTATGACCAACTACCAGCAGGTGGAGACAGAAAGCTTTAAATAGAGCTCTGTCATATAGGATGGTAAGCTCCTTGGCAAGCCAGTATTTCATATAACAAAGCAGAAAGACAATCATTGAGAACAAATAGAGAACTCCCTCCTCACAGGCCATAGACATGAAAGACAATCCAACTGAATATCACCAGAAGGTGCAATACCAATGTAAGAAAAGAGAAATCAAACAACTCAGAAAGAGTAGGACTCTGGATTCATCTGCTGTGACTAAAGGAAAGAAAATTATCAAGTAAGACGTAATTTTCCTTCCTTATCAGCAGCAGATTAATCCAGATGTGTGGAATGTAGCAAAGCAATCCTCAATACACTGGGACAACAAATGGCAGAGAAACCAAGGACCCATAGAATGTCACCAAATCAGTTGGCACACAGAAAACAAAAATCTGTGGAAACCAAGGGACAGCACAAGTTAAAATCAGAGACTTGCTCCCCTTGAGTCCAAACATGAGAGGAAAGGACTCTATCCTGACCCTCAAGGCTGAGGCCACCTGCAACAGAGTACCCCCACCTCACAAGGACATAAGCACCCGCAACAGTTAAACTCCCAGCAAGAAGGACCGCAAACGGTCGGGTGATAGACGTGCTCCACAAGGCTTGAACTGAAATCAGAAGGAACCCCCTGGTTAGTCATGAGGGGAAATAGAATGAAAAGGAAACAACATATCTAAAATTGAGGCAGGAATCATCAATGATGAGAACACTGCATTGTAAAGGCCAGCCAGCCAGCAAAGATGAGAAGCTGAACCAACGA
Organism: Geotrypetes seraphini; assembly: GCF_902459505.1. Classification (NCBI taxonomy): domain Eukaryota; kingdom Metazoa; phylum Chordata; class Amphibia; order Gymnophiona; family Dermophiidae; genus Geotrypetes; species Geotrypetes seraphini. The sequence continues at coordinate 475,547,424 of NC_047084.1, forward strand.
AGCTGGAGTAGATACTCCAATACCCAAAATGGAGTGAAAACTATACTGAAAGGTAGAATGGAACAGAATCTAGATGACAGAAGGTGTAGTCAAGCCCCAACAAAAGAACCTTGACCACTATCTGCACTGAATGGCAAAGGCCAAGAAGCAGTTTAGGCTGTAAGCTATGGCTATCCACAGCTCGAGAAGGAAGCCAGGCTGCAGCCTGCCCAGCTGGCAGTTACGAGACCCAACCCAAGAGTCAGGGCTGTCCCTTATGCAGCCTGTATAATCGTAAGGGCAAAGAGCACCTATAACCAAAGGCCAAGATGGAGCTGTGCTAACAGACGGAAGGGAATGAAAACCTCAAGCCTGACTCCACAAAATGAGACCAATCTGAAAATACAGTGCACCTCATACAGAGAGGAAACTGTGAGTCACACTGACAGAGTGTTGGGCACCCCATCTACAGCCTTGGGTGAGTTCTATACCCAGAGTTGAAGGTGACTCCAACAGGGAGCAGCAACAGAGAAGATGGGAACCAATAACCGAGAAGAAGCCAAGCTCCACCCCGGCGACCAAAGGAGTAAGAACAGAACTGCCTGTGTGTGCCTCGCCCTAGTAAAAATTGTACAACCTCCATCAAAGGGAACCAAAGCCCACTAGACTGATCTGAAACCTCTAGAGGCAAGCAGCACAGTAAGAGGCACCAGACAAGGAGAAATGGAGATTTATCTGAGGACAAGCAGGCAGCATATTTTCACATGTGGGTACTATGTTACTATATATTAAATATTTAACTAAGACCAGTACTGGGCAGACTTGCACGGTCTGTGTCTGTATATGGCTGTTTGGGGGAGGATGGACTGGAGAGGGCTTCAATGGCTGGGAGGGTGTAGATGGGCTGGAGTAGGTTTTGAAAGAGATTTCAGCAGTTGGAACCCAAGCACAGTACCGGGTAGAGTTTTGGATTCTTGCCCAGAAATAGCTAAGAAGAAAAAATTTAAATTGAATCAGGTTGGGCAGACTGGATGGACCATTCAGGTCTTTATCTGCTGTCATCTACTATGTTACTATGGAGCCTGGCAGAGACAGTGCAAAAGTGTACTATCACTTTAAAAGTCTTGAGACTGCCTGTATCGCGCATGCGTCGATGCCTTCCCGCCCAATGTCAGCTTGTGAGACCTTCAGTAACTAAGCTAAGAATTCAACTAGGGGAGATGGAAGGGTTGTGAGAATATCTGCTTGCTTGGATAACACCTGCTACAGGTAAGTAATTGTGCTTTATCCGAGGACAAGTAGGCAGCATATTCTCCCATGTGCAAAGATAATGCCTCCGAGAAGAGTGTTATTGACAACTACCATGAGCCTGGCAAATGGGTTGGAGGGAAGTTGGCATCTAAGTGAAGAATAAATTTTGTAGAACTGCTTGTCCAAACCAACTATCCTGTCTGGAATGATTCTCCAAACAGTAGTGGGATTTGAAGGTATGAACTGAGGACCAGGTCTGTTCCTGGCAGAATTCTGTGCAAAACAAATTAAAATTCTGCCAATAAAAGAAATCCAAATTCTGCACACAAAATGTGCACCTGCTACAGATAAATAACTGTCCTTTTTCAACCTCCGAAGCAGAAGAGGAACATCACCTCATGCGCCAGATTATCCCCCACACTCCAACCTAGGAGGGCCAAGTGCCCAGAGATGTAGCAGTTCCCCAAGTCTGGAGACTAAAGTTTGCCCAATGTGCATGCTATCCAAAAATAAGTCATTCAGGAAACATGTCAATGGAGATTAATCCAACCCCATGCAGAGCTGAGTTAAACAGACCTACATGAAGGTCAGACCTACCAGATCAGAAGTTGACAACAGGAATAAGAAGAGTCACACCTCACAGCACCTCATCAGAGAAGAAACTCCACCCTACATCTAGCAAGAGAGAGCACAATGCCCTAGAGGGCATTATGCTAAACATCAAGAGACACTCAATGCCCAAAATAGAGTAGTACAGCCCATCCACCAATAGAGCTGAACTTTAGGGCTGAAGATAGAGTAGCACTCCAGAGCCAGAATGGAGCACTGCTCTGCAACCAGAAATGCAACAGGAATCGCAATCAGAACAGAGCAGAGCTCCCCAGTCAGAGATGTACGAGTAGGTGAGACCTGCAGTCAAAGGCAGAGGTGAACCCTGCAAACAAAGCTGGAGCTAGTGTTCAATCAGGTGTTAGACCATCAAATTGATAAATCTTCGCCTCCACAAGGGACTGCCCTAAGTGCACATAAAGGCCTACCCTATTTATGCAATGCATTAAATTTAGTAGACCCTTGGCATCTGTTAAATCCCACCGTGCAGGATTACACGTATATCTCTTGTGCTCATGGTACTATGTCGCTCATCGACTACATATTGACATCTGTAAGTCTCTTCACACTAGTCACCCAGGTAGACATTGGACCCATTGCTATTTCCAAAACCAAGACTGTAAAGTTTTACTTGTAATCTCCGTGTCAACCATGGAATCATGAACAGGGTCATTTTCTTCTGACTCGGAGTACACCGTCGCCATCTTATTTTTCCCTTGCAGCTGCTGCCACTTTCCCCGGTCAAATTATCACTATTCTCAGCAGAGTAGTGATATTTTTCTAACCGCTTCAAGTCATCTTCACTAGGAGAGGTTGCTTTATAATTTGCCAACTTAATCCCATTTAGGAATGCTGTTTCACTACGTTGAATCTACCCTCAGGCAGCCATTCCATGGTGTGATGTTACTTCCTCTCACTCCCCATTGCTATTTCCAATCATGCTATGTGTTGGGTCAAGCTTGATTTCCATCAGCTCCATGATGGTTGGTCTAGGTGGCATTTTCCTTCATATTTATGTCATGATAAACAATTTCAAACTTATTTACAGTCTAAATTCGAGGATTATGTTTCGTATAATGAGCACTGAGTGGTCGACATATGGGCAATAGCCGTACGAAGGGATAATAGCCTTGAAAAAAAAAACCCAGGGTGAAACATGTTGGCTGATTAGTCCCTGTGAATTTGATCACAAAAACTAAGCTAAGTATTCAAATATCTTAAAACATCTTTGAGAAATGCTGGTTCACTTTATCCATTTCATTCCTAACATTGGTAAATATTGGATCCGATGAGGACCTGATGCTTAAAGCCATATACTATGAAACTATAATTGAGTATAATGGTGGCATCTCTGAGGGCCCATTTAAAGTTGGGATTCTAGTGAGAGTCTTAAGGGATGATCATATAATATTATCTTTGCATCGTCTGAATCATAGATCTACTCTCCTGGCAATATTATTGAATAAATACGCTGTTGGAGATTATTCGTATAATGAGCAGCATAAAGATAACCCCATGCTCTACTGGGAGACACTAAAAGTAGTTTTGAGAGGGGACATTATTCAATATATGATCATCAGAGTGCACCATCTATAATCCAGCTAGAAAACCAATTCCAAAAATCAAAACAGCATTACATTAGCCATCCTTCCAATCTTACTAAAGAAACCTACTTAGCCATGCAGGCAGCATTAAATGCTGCAATTTATGAGTGCTCTAAACAACACCTTCTTTATTGAAAATTTTATTTCTTTTTTACATGAAATATAAGCCGGATAGATTGATAACTCGTATTGCAAAGACTGGGCAGGGACTTATTTACATTCCTGTGCTTAAGGATAGTAACAGTACCCTGAAGCACCAGGCTCGAGATATCGCTGATATATTTTGGTCGTTTTTCCAAACTATGTATGCAGAGCCAGAGTCACGTTGACTGATTATTTAGAGGATTCAGGCCTCCCACAATTAACTGCTTCTCATATTGCCCAACTTAACGCCCCACTAACAGCTAAAGAATTGCTTGTGCAATTCAAAGACTCCAGGCCCTGATGGCTTTATGTCTGAATTGTATAAACTTCTGCTGCCACAATTATGTGCGCCTCTTCTGTCTCATTTCAAACAAGTAGTCTCGAACAGTGGATTCCCTGTTGGATCTAATTCTGCTTTATAACCTTGATCCCTAAACCAGGCAAAGATCCGGTTTACCCTGAGTTTTATAGACCTATTTCTCTTTTTAATGTGGATCTGAAGCTCTTGTCTCGTCTATAGCCAAAAGGCTATCGGGAAATCTTACCCAAGCTTATCTATTCAGAGCAGGTCAGGTTTGTTAAGGGGTGTCAATCTGTAGTAAATGTACGCAAAATCCCGATGTCCTTTGCTCATTATAAGCATCGGTCTATCCCAATGATCTTGGTAAACTTGGACACCGAGAAGGCGTTCGACAAGGTACATTTGATACCTTAAAGTATATTGGAGTATCAGGGTGGTTTCTGTGGGCACTCCAGATCCTCTATCACAACCTGACAACGGTGATCCTTGTCAATGGTGGGACCACATTGTTTTTTCCCATACAGCGGGGTACCCATCAGGGTTGCCCACTGTTGCCTTTGCTGTTCTTGTTAGAGATATAGCAGGTGTCCTTGTGGGAAACAGCTTATGAAAGTGCTGGCCTTTACAGATGATATCCTGTTAGAATTAATTAAGACTGTTTTTCTCCCAACTCCCCTTTCTACCTATACAAACCAGCAAATAGAGGGCAAAGTACTAGGATATACCCTAACACAAAACAATAAAGTATTTTCCCTGTTCCTCTTATTTAAATAATTAGCACAGCTTAATTTGTTTCTCAACCACATAGCAGCAGCAATTTTCTGATGTACCTGCATCTTAAGCAAGTCAGCTCTTAGAGAAAAGTGTAGATTATGCGAGTCTGAGACCACATGGATGGGAGGTAGTGAAGGAACAGAGAAAATCTGTGTTGTCAGGGCTAGGGACATCTGAATCCCCTCTATCTACTGTGCATCCTGTTATTTCTTTTCTTCAGCTTCTCCAAACAGGGCCCCCGATGTTCAAAAGCTTGCCGTGCAAGTAAGACTGGTTGTAGTCAGCCTTACTTGCAAGTTAGTTCAGCCTCTGCACAAAAGTGTTCACAGGGATTTCTACCAATCCTGGTAGCAGCTACTGAGAATCCTATGCAAATGAATTACAAGAACCTCATTAGTATTAAAATGAGCACTCCATGTAATACACAGAAGGAACCGCCCACCTTTCAGCAATCAGAATTTTCCGGCAGGTCTAGAGCTATCGGTAGCTTGAATAGGAGCTGTGTGTGCATGTGTGTCTCATGCCTAACAGCTGCAATATGCACAGAAAACAAGTACAACAGCTGCGTCCAAAAAGAAACTCTAGTGATCACAGCCCTGTACTGTACCGGGTCTGCGCTCAAGAGCAGCACCTACTATTCAACTCTTATGGCCAGGTGTCGGGCACAATTCCTCCCTCTTTCACCACGGTACTCAGCACAAATAGCATGTATATTTGCATGCTAGTTGTACTGAGCATTGCTGGAAAATGTAACTCATTTTCCACCGGGTTGCCAGAGCTCTGAGCATCTGCCCCAAGAGGTTCATCGGCTTCCTCTGCCTAAGGAATTCTGCAAGAGCTTAAGTGCATAAAATGCTGATCTACACATTCAAATTGCTTGTAAAATTAATTCCATTCTGTCTAATTTTAACTGTTTATAGAAATTAGTTATTAGATTTCTAAAATACTGTGGCAGCTTAAGAGTTTGAAGTTATCCTTGATAAATTTTCTGATTAATTTTGCTCTACTCTTTAAATCTTGGATCCAATTATTGAGGACTAGTGTGTGATCAAATTAGTTTATTTTATGTATTTTTATTTTTAAGTTTAGCTGTGTTTTTCAATTTTGGAAAATTAAGTTAATTTGGTTTTTGATCGCACTTTTCTGTACAAGATGTTTATGCTTGGTAATATTATAAAATTGTATAAATAAATAATTAAAAAAAGAGTTTGAAGTTATTCTCACTATGTGTGTAATCTAATCTTTCTCTTATACATTAGTATAACTAGTGTTTTCATTAATTCATTTTGTTTGTGTTTTATAGAACAAAAGCAGAAATTGATCAAGAGACTTTGATGAGTGGAAATTTAGCTACTGAGGCAAACTTAATTATTCTTGATACACTAGACATGATTATTCAGGTTAGTAGCTAAAGATACAGTATGCTTTTTTACATTATACTCCAGTAGGGAAAATTCTGGAAGGCCAAATCAATTCCTTCCTGGACACACTAGGTATAATTTCTAAAGGCTTTTCATGTGTATATGACTTTATAAATGTGTGAAAGACATCAGTTTACACTTACAAGTATTCAATATATCAACAAGATGCATACTTGTAGGCAGGGCTTAATTTGTGGGGGAATAGCCTGGAATGCAATTCCATCACTTATTTTCAGACTGTATTCCCTCCCTTCCAAGCAGCCTGCAGAAAATGGAGGCAAGGTGAGCCTGAAGAAGAGTAGAGAACAGTCATTCCCTAATCAAGCCCCTCTGCTCCTGTTGTTCCTGTCCAACCTAAGCCTCTGCCTGCTCCTTAGTTCCCTTTTATCAACAAATTAAGCTCTATTTGTAGGTGTCTTTAGAAACATAGAAATATGACAGCAGATAAAGTTCAAATGGCCAATCCAGCCTGACCATCTGCAGCATCCACTACTTCCTAAGAGATCCCATGTGCCTGTCCCATGCTTTCTTGAGTTCAGATGCAGTCTTTGTCTCCACCACCTCTACCAGGAAACTATTCCATGCATCCAACATCTTTTCTGTAGGAAAGGGTTTCCTTAGATTACTCCTGACCTCTTAACGGGTCTGGGACGATTCAGCACGGCTATTTCAGCACAGGACAGTTCAGCGTGGCCATTTTACCAAGGCCATTTTCAGCCAACCCATTTCAGCACGGCTGTGTAACTGCAACTGTTTCATTGCAACCATTGTAATGGCGAACGCTTACCTTGCTGAAGCTGCGAAGTTTGAAAGAGAGGGAGGAATAACCCCCCTCGCCCCATTGGTGCTTCTTTCCTTTCCCTTCACCCACCTAGAGTCTCATCCCCCTCCACCCCTCCCCTACTGCTGCTTTTGTCTATTTCCTTCAGCCACCTATGGTCGTCTTCTCCTGCCTCTGCATCATCTGGTCACTTCAAGGTTTGAGAGATGCAACTACATCTGAATTAGTACGGTTGGGAGGGAGGGTTTAAATACTATAATTTAAGTTAAATTGATAGAGAATCAAGTGATATTATATAAGTTCAAATATTATTTTATGATACACTTGTTGTAAGACGTAAAATGAATAAAGAATTAAAAAAAAAAAAAAAAAAAAAAAGGTTGGAGAGAGGGGGCATAGCCCCCCCCCCCCTCCTCCCATTGATGCGTTTTTCCTTTCCCTTCACCCATCCGCAGTCTTCTTCTGCCTCCACATCAACTGGTGACTTCAGAGTTTGAAGGGGGGGGGGCATCATCACAGATCAATCAGGCACATCATAAGGTTTCCCTTTATATTGGAACAGAAAGTTGTCCAGAGGGAGGACTTTCGGGATTAAAGGTTAACTTTAAGAGGGTGTCTTAATATTAAGAGATGAAATAGCTTGCGCTGAAAGAGCCATGATGAACTGTCCCATGCTGCAAAGACCGCTCTGAAAGGGCTACACTGAACTGGTTGCGCTGAAACAGCCAAGCTGAATTGTCCCATTCCGCCTCTTAACATCCTATGCCCTCTCATTCTGGAGCTTCCTTTCAAATGAAAGAGACTCTCCTCGTGTTCATATATGCTATGTACATACTTATACGTCTCTAGAACATCTCCCCTCTCACGCCTTTCCTCCAAAGTATACGAGTACTTATTGAGATTTTTAAGTCTGTCACCATATGCCTTATGATGGAGACCACCGACCTTTTTAGTAGCTTTCCTCTGAATCGACTCCATTCTGTTTATATCTTTTTGAAGGTGTTGTCTCAATAATTGCACTCAATATTCTAAATGAGGTCTCACCAGTCTTATACAGCAGCATCAATACTTCCTTTTTCTTGCTGTCCATACCGCTGTCTGTGCACCCTAACATCCTTCTAGCTTTTACCATTGACTTTTCAACCTGTTTGGCCAACTTAAATCATCACATAGTATCACACCCAAGTTCTGCTCCTCTCTCGAGCACAAATGTTCTTCACCTCCTAAACTGTACTGTTCCTTCAGGCTTTTGCAGTCCAAATGCATGACCTTGTATATCTTAGCTGCCAATTTTCAGACCATTTTTCATGCTTCGCTAAGTCCTTCCTCATGTTTTCAACACCATCAGGAGTGTCTATTGTAGATTTTGGTATCATCCACAAAGATGCAAATCTTACCCGACAGCCCTTCAGCAATATCGCTTACAAAAATGTTAAAAAATACAGACCCAAGAACCAAACCTTGAGTTACACCACTGGTAACATCCCTTTCCTCAGAGCAATCTCCATTGACCACTACTCTCTGTCATCTTGTACTCAACCAGTTCCTGTCCTAGTCTGCCACTTTGGGGCCCATTCCGAGGGCACTTGGCTTATTTATTAGACAACTGTGTAGAACACTATTGAAGGCTTTACTTAAATCTAAATACACCACATCTAGCATACTTCCTCTATCTAATTCTCTGGTCAGCTAGTCAAAGAAATTGATTAGATTTGTCTGACAAGCCCTGCCTCTAGTTAATCTATGTTGCCTCAGGTCCTGTAATCCACTGGATTCCAGAAATGTCACTATTCTCTGTTTTAAAAGTGTTTCCATTAATTTACTTACTATAGAAATCAGACTTACCAACCTGTAGTTCCCTACTTCTTCCTTACTTCCATTTTTGTGGAGAGGGACCACATCTGCCCTTCTCCAGTACCACTCCTTACTCTTTTTTTTTTAACAAATCTTTATTCGTTTTAAAAAATTACAAGTGTACAATAATTCATCAGAAATATATTAATTAATCACTTGACAATCTTATTTGTAATCTTCCAATACATAAATATAAAAGAATCCCACCCCTCCCTCCCATATACTAATAATTAACAATTATCAATTCTTATCACTCCTTACTCTAAAGAAGCACTGAAAAGGTCAGCCAGCAGTCAGCAGAATTTCCCTAAGTTCCTTCAGTACTCTCAGATGTACTTCTTTAGAGAAGGGAGTTTAGATGGAACATGGTAACCTATGCAAGTACTTCATGACTCTTATTAATGGAACCAAGAAAAACTGGAAGTAGGACACATAGAGAACCATGATTCACCAAAGTCAACAAAATTATCTTTATTCTTAGTCAAACATGAAATACTCTACACCGCCGCGTTTCAGCTCGTGTGCCTTCATCAGGAATCATTCAAACCTTCAAATAAATACACAGCTCTAAAGCCAGATGGTGAATATATGCCAAGTATCTAGACAAGTAAACTATTGGTAACACAATCTGAGACAGTGTTGTCAGTAGGTTACCAATGCACATATTTCAGTAGTGTACATTTATACCTGCTCCTGAGCATGTGTAAATGTACATGTGCTTTTCCTCAAATTCTATGGCACTTTAAGATGTGTGCACAGCTTAGTTGAATAATGAACCAAATAATGCTGATAATTGACTACTTAACAAGCAATCATGAGCGTTAATTGAATTTAATTTAAATTCATGTGCAGGAGCAGTGCCTAAATTTTACAAGCGGTGCCAACAAGGGGACACGGAAATGGGAGGGTCAAGAGTGGATCAGAGGCATTCCTCACATGAAATGTTGCTACTCCTTGGGTTTTAGCCAGGTACTAGGGACCTGAATTGGCCATCGTGAGAATGGGGTACTGGGCTTGATGGACCATTGGTCTGACCCAGTAAGGCAAATCTTATGTTCTTATTATAGAATAAGGGGCATCCATACCTAACTAGGTGCGAGAATTTGCAGAATGTTTCCATTGATGCAAATGGCCATGCTTAAAATTATGCATAGCTCCTGGGCATAAATGTTATTCTATAAAAAGTACCTTTAGGCACTTTTTATAGAACAGTGCTTAGGTGTTTTTTTTCAGTGCCGATTTTTTAGACATTATATATATATTTGACGTCTGTACAGCAAGTTTAGAATGAGTCCAACTAGCCATCAGGTACATTGAATTCACTTGTAGAGGCCATGGTATTAAAGTACTCATCCTTTGTTTACAGAGTAATTCTGTGGATTGTAAAGACAGCCTTCTAGGAGGGGTCTTGAAGGTTCTCGTTCATTCTCTGAGCAGTAATCAGAGCACCACTTACCTCTGCCATTGTTTTGCTACACTCCGAGCTCTCATTGCTAAGGTAAGAACAAAAGAGAAGGGATTTGGGGATTTAGCTCCTGCCCCCTTTTTTCAGATGTAGCTCAAGATGACTTATTACAGAAGGTAACAAAAATGTGTGAGCAATGGAATCCTTTACATCTGTCTTGGTGGGGGAGAGTCCAGACTATTAAAATGATGATTTTGCCTGTGGTTTGTTATCAAATGGGTATGATACCAGTCTTTTTTCAGGGGTCATTTTATAAAAAATTAAATAGTGTTCTTACAAAATTTATTTGGCTGGATAAAATTGCTAGAATCGCTTTAGTGTCTTTACAAAAGCCAATTAATGAGGAGGGGTAAATTTTTCCCAATTTTTATAGGTATCATCAATCCTATATTATGCGCTAGGGTATGTATTGGATCTTCCTAGAGCCCATTGATAATATTCCAGATTGGTTGTGGTTGGAATGGCGACTTATTTTTCCTCTACGATTAAGCCATGTTCTTAGTATCAAAATGCCTAGGATCTATAAAGAGAATAGAATATTAGTAGATACATGGAAAACTTTAAGATATGTGAATAATTTAACACCTATTCCAATGCTTGACTTTTCACAGTTACAACGTAAATTTGGTCTTTTTTTTTTTTAATTCTTTATTCATTTTTATAATTCACAAGAAGTGTACAGTAAATATCAAACAATTAGAATACAATATCACTTGAAAATCTATCATATCATACAACAAAAAGATATAACCCCCAACCCCTCTCACTTCCATATACAACAAAAAATATACCACATGAATATAATATCTTATCATTCATATATATTATTAATAGAAATCCAACCCCCCCCCACAAAGTTTTAAATGGTTGCAACTGAAGCAGGCCATTCAGGTGGGGTTCTCTGAATGGAAAAATCTTAATAGTCAATATAGTTTAGAGTTCCTATGCTTTCAGGTGGATTTCCTTCACTGGGCCGCAGGTTGGACACCCCTGCTTTAGATGGTTGCAACTGAAGCAAACCATTCAGGCAGGGTTTCCTGAATGGAAGAATCTTAATACGCAATATAGTTTAGAATTTTTATGCTTTCAGGTGGACTTCTTGGGACACCAGGCCGCACAGTGGTATAAATTGATATTTGGATTTATGAATAAAAAACCAAAGACTGGTCTGCGGGACATTTGGAGCATTGAGATTAAGCATCAAATTACTGCCTCTCTTTGGTCACGAATTTGGTCTTGGAGGATAAGATGTACAATGTCTGCATCTATGAGACAAACTTGTTTTTTTTCTGTCATTCATAAATATATTATTAGTGGAAAACCAAGAATCCCCCTCCCCACCCCAAATCCACAAGAGTATTAAAATTTTATTTGGCTTTTTGGAAATCAATATGGGGCCAAATTAATTGTTTGTTAAAAAATCCAGTGGCTTTAGCATATGATACTATATTATTTGACATGTCAATGAGGGTGAAGAGTCAAATATCTTCTTTTTTTTCAAATTCTTTATTCATTTTCCATCTTACAACAAGTACACATATAAACTTTTACATATCACTTGAAATTCATTCAATTATGATTTTACATATATAAATTTATTCCCTCCCCACCCACTCTTCCCACAAGTAATTTAATTCAAAATATCATATACATACTGTATTCCTATCTATTAATAAGACCTTTAAAATAACTTTTTACCCTCCCCCTATGTATAAATGTACTTTCAGTGGAAACTGATGTCTATTCATTACAATAATTTGTTAATGGCCCCCAATTTTTTTAAAAATTATTTTAATTCCCTTTTTGTATGGCAATTGTTCTTTCCATTTTATAAATATGACATAGCAAATTCCACCAAAATGTGTAATTAAGCCTATTGTAATTTTTCCAATTACTGGTAATATGTTGTATGGCGACTCCTGTCATAATTAATAAGCAAAGGGGATACAGGGTATAGAGTCAAATATCTTCAAAAAATAACAAGCTTCTACTTATCATGACAAGTCGCCATACAACATATTACATTTAATTGGAAAAATTGGAATAGATCGAATTATAGTTTCTGGTGGAATTCTTTGTGTCATATTTATAAGATGGAAAGAACATTAGCTACACAGAAAGGAAATTTTATTAAATTTCAGGATGTTTGGGGGCCATTAACAGATTATTGTAATGAATAGATAACATTTTTCCCCTTAATAGTACAATTGTAAAAGAGGGGATGGGGGTGAGAGGGTTTCTGATCTTTTATTAAAGGTTTAGAGTAACAGGAACAATATATTATACGGTATACGTGAATGCATATGTTATGGTAGGGGTGGGAGGGAGGGGGTTAAATTTCAGTTTTTTAAGCTGATTGTGGTAGAAATTCAAGTGATATATGTAAGTTCAAATGTAATTTCTTGATGCACTTGTTGTAAGAGGTAAAAATGAATAAATAATTTTTTTTAAAAGATGACTTATTAGCCCAGCATAAAGATTTTTCAGAGATGAAACTGTACAGAAGCTTCCAAATCCCATGAGTTTCTTTTTTTTTTTAAATTCTTTATTCATTTTAAAAATCTTTCATCAAGTGTACAATATTCATAATCAACACAATAAGACAAGGCACTTGTATATCTTACATTATATTCTAAGCATATAAATGTAACCCTCTCCCCACCCTCTCTCATAACCCTTCATTCATGTAATGAAACCTATCTTTGTATCCCTCCCCCCTCCTATTATTATACGATGTCTGACTAATCCCATGAGTTTCTTTGTTTTTATGGTGTGGTCTTACTTTTTATAGTGAACTTGTTCCTACATACTCAAGAATAAGATACTTAATATATATTTTAAATATAAGGCTCATTGTTTTGGTACAACTTGAGATGGAAAATGGTTACCATGGAGATGGTTACCATCTCTACTAAAAAATAAATGAAATTATGAGAACAGAAAGCAACATACAGTACAGTGATAAGAGAAAACATTTCCCCTCAAAGTCACCAATAGAGGTGAAGAGTAGCCTAGTGGTAGAGCTGCTGCCCCATCAGTTCAAAGCCATGGAATCAATCCCAACACCACCCCCTGTGGCCCTGGGCAAGTCACCCAATTCTCCATTGCCCCAGGAACAAAATAAATACCTGCTATATGTAAACCACCTTGAATGTGTAACCACAAAAAGGCAGTATAGATCCTTGATTTTAAGAAAACGGCAGTATACAAGTCCCATCTCCCCCACAATAGATTTCACTGACCTGGTGTGTTAGTCCAAGTTTCCAAGTTTGATTAAATTTTTTTTTTTTTAATAAATCTTTATTCATTTTAGATTTTACAACAAGTGTACAGAAAAATCAACAATCAATATACATCACTTGAAACTCTACCATTTCTCAAAAAGATTTAACCCCAACCCAACCCCCAAAATTGTATTCAAGCAAATACATACTACATAATATAATAACATATACCATTTGTTCTATAATTTGTTATTAAATTTCAAAAACCTACCCCCTCACCCCCCAACAATATATATAGTAAGTAGGGAAAAATGCTATTTATTCATTATAATAACTTATTAATGGCTCCCACACATCCTTAAATATATTAAAATATGCTTTATGAACTGCTAATGCTCGTTCCATTTTATGCATGTGACACACCGAGTTCCACCAAAAACAATAGTTTAATCTTTTACAATCTTTCCAATTATATCTTATTTGTTGAATGGCAACACCTGTTAAAATCATTAAAAGTTTATTATTATTAGAGGATAATTGACTTTTAGCTCTCATAGACATGCCAAATAAAATTGTGTCATATGAAAATGCTACATGATTTTCTAGTATACAATTTATTTGATCCCAAATTGACTGCCAAAAGGCTTTAATAAATGGACAATGAAACAATAAATGATCTAAAGTTCCAGCCTCGAGATGACAATGCCAACATCTATTAGACTTAGAGCAATCCAATTTTTGCAAACGAACAGGGGTCCAGAGTGCTCTATGCAACAGGAAAAACCACGTGTGCCTCATAGTAGCAAACATTGTACATTTCATCCTCCAGGACCAAATACGTGGCTATTGAGATGCATTAATTTGATGCTTAATCTCAATGCTCCAAATATCTCTAAAATTTGATAAAACGTTTATATACATTAACCCCCTCTTTTACAAAGGTGCGTTAAGCTTTGTAGCGCACACTAAACGCTAACGCATGCATGTTATCCTATGTTAGTGGTTAGCGCACATATTTTTTTTAAAAAATATTCTTTATTCATTTTTAAAATTTACAATAAGTGTAACATCATATAATATCATTTTATGCTTAAATACATCACTTAATATCCTATCAAAATCAAATTCAGATTCCATATCCCTCCCTCCCTCATATCCAATTTGCACTCATAAGAAAACCAAAATACTCCACCCCCCACCTTGGATGTGCATTTTTAAGGGGAAAAAATGACTTTAATTCATTACAGTATTTTGTTAATGGCTCCCAAATATCCTGAAATTTCTTAAAATTTCCTTGCTGCAAGGCAATTACCCTTTCCATTTTAAATATATGACTAGCGCACATGTTGATTTAGCACGTGCTAATTCCGCGCTAAAACGCTTAATGCGCCTTTGCAAAAGATGGCCTAAAAGTTAGGGTAAAGGTATATAGACAGTACAAGACATAAACTCACTTACTAGAGTTATAGGAAAGAAGGGTAGAACTACAATTGTAATAGGAAAGTAATACAATAAAGGTAAAAACGTTGAGGAGGGTTGGGCGGCAGCCTAATAAAGACTAGTTTATAGCTGTAGTTGTATTGCATAGGAATCTAAAGTTAATCCCTAAATTTAATTCTGAAAGGCGTCACTGGAAAAGAAACTTTTAAGGGTGCTTTTGAATTTATCTAATTGGGGGGCGTGGCTTGGAGCGCGCAAAATGGTCGCATAGCCGGGGAACTCCCTGAACCCAGACAACTAACTGATAGAAAAAGTTGTTTTGAATCGCGTACCCGCGTTACAAATAAATAAAATCAGCTTCGGAAATTGCAACAACAAGGCAGGGGAAGTCGGAGAAGCCGTGCACTTCCGGTGTTTCGGCGAAAAGATTGAAAGTTACTCCGGTGTCACCCTCAAGTGTGCCGATCCCACTGGAAACTGAGGAGTACTCAGACAAAGCAGACATTATGGCAGAGTTGTTTAAAATTAAATTAATGCTGTCTGACAACGCTGGAAAGATTTCGGAGGTCAAAGAGGAAGTGCTCAGTCTGAAGCAGGAGATTCAGACTGAAAGGCAGAGGATGTCTGCGATTGAAGAGAGAGTCGAACTGCTGGAAGCTGTTACACAAAACTGTGAAAGTGACAGACAGACAGACAGAAAAATCAGCTGATAGATTTGGAGAACCGGAGAAAAAGGAAGAACATAAGAGTGCTTGGTCTGGCTGAACATCTTGAAGGGGGAGACACTATACAGTTTTTAGAGAACTTGTTACCTAAACTGTTAGTTAAATTCCAAGTGGCCGTTGGAAATAGAACGGGCACATAGAATCCCTTCAAAAAGACCAGTGAATCAGAATGGCCCCAGACCCTTGATTTTTAAAGTTTTAAGATACCAGCAGGCTTTAGAAATCTTAAAAGTAGCAAAAGCGAATAAAAATTTAAATTATAAAGGGTCTAAATTTTTGCTGGTCCCAGACTTTGCAAAACACACTGCAAACATCAGAAAGCAGTTCCTTATGCTGAGGCAGCAGTTGAAAGAAAAAGGTTACATGTACGGCTTGTACTATCCATCTACAATGAGAGTGTCTACTGGAAATAAGTCCTGGTATTTTCAAGACCCTGCAAAACTTAAAGAGTTTCTATCACAAGAGGAACCGATGTCTACAAGAAGGAAAATTGATTAAAGGAAAAAGAGAAAATGGAGAAAACTCATTTTGAAGAGAAAAGAAGAAAGGAAAAAAAAAAAAGTGGATGGATATTGGACCAAATTATTTTTACTACATTTTACTGCATTTGAAGATCTTTTGACTGTTTTTCTTACTTTGAATGTACTGATACATTCTTAATTTAATAAGAAATTAATTTATTTATTTATGAGAATTATTATAAATATAGCATATATATTTACCCAACTACTAATTATTAACTATTATGAATCACAATATTTGATTAATATAAGGAAATAAATATGGAATACTGAATATTTCAAAAAAAAAAAGGATTATTAATAAAATAGGAAATAATTTAGAATTTTATTAATAAATATGAAAATATATATATTTTATTCCAATATTTATTTATATTGAATATATTATGAATGATTTTTACATGAGAATGTTTAAAATAAATTGGTTAGATGCTGGTATTAATAATATATTAACTGTATGAATGATTATATTTAAATTAACAATGAATATTTAATATTCATGGAATTATAGTTAAATTTGAAAATGTTCACATAATATTAAGTTGGGACATATATTACTTTGAAGAGAAGATAGTTTTATAATTTTATGAATTAATTAAATATGAATCTTAATATAATTATATATTCCACCTAGATACTAATTGATGAAATACAAAAATTATTAAATAAAGGGTTAAGTCTGGGAACTGGGATTTTTAAAGAAGAGATATTTAATAGGAGGTAAAGAATTGCACGATATTAATTATTTATATGAATAATTTTTATTAATACTTCTATTGAATTCATTATAGATAATTTTATGTAATTTGATACAATGAAATATTAATATTAATGTCAATAATTATTAATTGAATGATTAAATATATATAGATATAAATAATTAAATAATTACATATGTGGGGGAAAAGAATAGCTGAATTTTTTGAGATATGTTAATTCAATTTGGAGAGATATTAGTTGCCTGGGGGAGGGGGTTTAGGGTCTGCTATACCAATGTGTGTTCCAGGTCAGACAATGATTATGGGGGGGAGGGGAGGGAGATTAGAGGGAGGGAGGGGGGTTCAGAGGAATAATATATTTATGAGGAATGAAAATGGGGAAAATGTTAAATTTGAATTCTTTCTTTATACTTTTATTTTCGGGGGGAAAGGGATGGGGGGATTGGATGAAGGAAATATATTCAATTAATGTGCTGAGGTCTGGTCATCTTTATTATTATAGAAGTATTTGCCAAAATTTAATTATAAAATAGATGGATATAAAAATTTATTCTATTAACGTCAATGGTTTAAATCATCCTATTAAGAGAAAGAAAGTAATAACGTTCCTTAAAAAGCAAAATGCGGACATATATTTTATTCAAGAGACGCACCTTTCTGAGATTGAATCTAAGAAATTATCTGGGGGTTGGATTTCTAAATGTTTCTTTGCACCTGCAGTGGGGAAAAAACCTGGGGTTGCTATACTGATAAATAGGAAGTGCAATGCTGATTTCAAATTAATAAACTTTGATCCTTTAGGAAGATGGGTGCATATCAAAATGGTTCTGGGAAATACAACCCTGGATTTATTCAATATGCTCCTAATTCGAATCAAATGGAGTTTTTTAAACAAGTTCAACAATTACTGTTACCACTGGCTGCTTCTAATTTAGTCGTAGCAGGGGATTTCAATGCTGTAATGGATCCGATTTTGGATAAGAGACCAAGTAGAATTATGAAATCATTAGGTTTAGATAATTTGGTTCAATCTTGTAATTTAGTTGATATATGGCGTATTCTTCATTTTAATGATCAGGAATTTTCTTTTTGTTCTCAGGTCCACAAATCTTTCTCACGAATTGATTATATATTCGTGTCTAATAATATAGCGCAGCGAGTGATGAATGCAGTTATTGATCCCATTGTAATTTCAGACCATGCTGGTGTGTGGATTGACTTTCAGAATAATGATATAGTACATTTCAATCCAATTTGGAGATTTGATAATGCTTTACTTGCGGATTCGAACTTTCTGGAAGATTTTAAATTAAAAATGAATGAATTTTTTCAAATTAATAATTCGGACAGTATCAATGCTGAGATTTTGTGGGACGCATTTAAAGCAACAATAAGAGGAAATATTATTTCATATTCAGCATTTATCAAAAAACAACTTAAAAAACAATATGTTGATTTGGAAAAACAAATTAAAGTATTAGAAAATAAATTAATTAAGAACTGGGAACATAATACATTACAAAGTTTATTAAAAATAAAAGCGAAATATAATGAGATTTCTTCTCAATTTGTGAGGAAAGATATCTTCTATAAGCAAGTTCAGTACTATGGTAATTCAAACAAAGCTGGAAGATTATTAGCTAATTTTCTTAAAGCAAAAAAAAAGGAAATCTAAGATTATTGCAATTAAAGATACACAAGGCAACACACACACTAACACCAAAGATATTTTAATACAATTTCTTGATTTTTATAAAGATTTATATTCTTCTGAATCTTATGAAAATAAAGAACAAGAGGGATTAAATTTCTTAAACTCATTTATTGGACCAAATGTTCCGGATCATATTAAACGAAGTTTAGAAGATTCTATATCTTTAAAAGAAATAGAATCAGCATTGAAGTCTCTTAGAGTTGGATCCGCTCCGGATGGTGATGGCTATACTGTTGAATTCTACAAAACATTTCAAAATATTATCTTACCATACTTATTAAATTTGTATCAATACCAAATAAATAATGGGAATATATCAGGTACTATGGCTGATTCGGTAATTATTGTCTTACCAAAACCAAACAGGGATCCTACCTTGGTTTCAAACTACAGGCCTATATCTTTATTAAATGTAGATGGTAAGTTGATTGCTAAAGTATTAGCAATAAGATTGGAAAAGCTATTTCTTTTATTATTGATGTACACCAAACAGGATTTATTGCTAAAAGACACTCATCAAACAATACTAGATTAGCATTTCACTCTTTAAATTTAGCGAAAAATATGAATGATCCAGCTTTTATGGTATCTTTAGATGCAGAAAAAGCATTTGATAGAGTGGAATGGAGTTCTATGTATCAAGCTCTGGAATGGTTTGGAATAGGCCCCGGTTTTATTAAAATGATTCAGACTTTGTATAGCTCTCCTGGTGCAAGATTATATATTAATAACAATTTATCAGATAGATTTAACTTGCGTAGGGGAGTTAGACAAGGATGTCCTTTGTCCCCCTTACTTTTTGATATTGTTTTAGAACCCTTATTAATTGCAATTAATCAAACTAAGGAGATAAAGGGAATCCCATTTTCTTACTGGGAATTTAAACTTTCTGCATATGCAGATGATATATTATTATATTTAAGAGAACCGGGGAATACTGTTCCAAGTTTACTTAATCTTCTAGAGAAATTTGGGAAATTTTCTGGATATAAAATTAATTGGAGTAAATCGGAAATTCTTCCAATTAATGTTCACTGTACCAAAGGCTTATTTGATTCATATTCATTTATTTGGAAAGAAGACGGGTTAAAATATTTAGGAATTATTATCAAAAATACAATTGAAGATACAGTCAAAGAAAATGAAAAACTTTTATTTAAAAAAATAACAGAAATGTGTGAGCAATGGAATCCTTTACATCTTTCTTGGTGGGGAAGAGTTCAAATAATTAAAATGATGATATTGCCTGTGGTTTGTTATCAAATGAGTATGGTACCAATATTTTTTCAGGGGTCATTCTATAAAAAGTTAAACAGTATTCTTACAAAATTTGTTTGATTTGGGAAAAGACCCAGAATTGCTTTAGTATCTTTACAAAGACCAATTGTGGAGGGAGGGGTAAATTTTCCAAATTTTTATAGGTACCATCAAGCCTATATTCTAAGACAGGGTATGTATTGGATCCTCCCAGATCTCATGGAGAATGTACCAGATTGGCTATATCTAGAATGGCGGCTCCTGTTCCCATTACATTTAGAACATCTAATTAGTATAAACATGCCTAGACGATATAAGGATAACAGAATTCTATTGGATACCTGGAAGACATTAAGATATATTAGTAATCTATCACCAGAACAAATTGCTAAATCATTAAATCAATCAATTTGGGTAAACTCCAGGATCAAGATTGGCGGATACAAAATCGTCTGGAAACAATGGATAATTGCAGGTATACGAACATTGAATGATGTTATTTCAGACGGATCAATGCTTAGTTTTTCACAATTGCAACATAAATTTGGATTAAATAAAACACAATATTTTAAATGGTTGCAATTGAAGCAAGCTATTCAGGCAGGGTTCCCTGAATGGAAAGATCTTAATACTCAATATAGTCTGCAGGTTCTATGTTTCCAGGCGGATTTTTTGGGTCACCAAGCCGCAAAATGGTATAAATTGTTAAATGGATTTTTAAATTAAAAAAAAGAAAACTGGACTTAGGGATATTTGGAGTATTGAGATTGGTCAGACAATTTCTGAATCTCAATGGCCACGATTTTGGTCCTGGAGATTAAGATCTACAAAGTCAGCATCTATGAGTCAAACTTGGATGTTTTTATTACATAGAGCTTTATGGACCCCTACGCGCTTACAAAAGATAGATAGTACTAGATCTAATAGATGCTGGCATTGCAGAGTAGAAGTTGGGACATTAGACCACTTAATTTTTTTTGTCCCTGTATAAATGCATTTTGGAAACTAATTTGGCCCCAAATTAATGAATTACTAGAAAATCATGTAGGACTCTCATATGATACTATACTATTTGGTACAGCAATGAGAACTCGGAGTCCGATTTCAGCAAACAATAACAAACTATTATTAATATTGACAGGGGTCGCCATGCAACAAATAACTCAAAATTGGAAGGATTATACCAAATTAAACTATACATTTTGGTGGAATTCAGTCTGTCATATATACAAAATGGAAAAAACAATAGCTTTACAACAGGGAAATATTCATAATTTTTTTTTTTTTTTTTTAATATCTTTATTCGTTTTTACATTATGCAAACAAGTGTACAATAATTCAAGTCATACTATACATTCTTCACTTGAAACTCTACATTCATTTTATACCATAAACTATCTCCCCTCCCTCCCTTTCCATATATTACCCCTCATAATGTCATAAAACCCACCCATCCCTCCTCCCCCCTACATATATTTAATGGGGATAAATATAATTATTTATTTATTATAATACTCAATTAATGGTCTCCACACCTCTTTAAATTTCTTATAATAACCTCTCTTGATTGCCAATGTTTTTTCCATTTCATACACCTGACAAACCAAACTCCACCAGAAACAATAATTCAATCCTCTATAGTCTTTCCAGTTATGTGTTATATGTTGGATGGCAACTCCTGTTAAAATCATTAACAGTTTGTTATTATTCGATGAAATTTGACTTTTGGCCCTCATAGACATTCCAAACAAAACTGTGTCATATGATAGGGCCACAGGATTCTCTAACATACAATTTATTTGACCCCAGATTAATTTCCAAAAATTATTAATAAAAGGACAATAAAATAATAAATGATCTAGAGTTCCAGCCTCAAGATGACAATGCCAACATCTATTAGACTTAGAGCAATCCAATTTTTGTAAGCGAACAGGGGTCCAGAGTGCTCTATGCAACAGGAAAAACCATGTTTGCCTCATAGACGCAGACATTGTACATCTTATCCTCCAAGACCAAATACGTGGCCATTGAGATGCATTAATTTGATGCTTAATCTCAATGCTCCAAATATCTCTAAGTACAGTCCTTGGTTTTTTATTTAAATATCCAGATAATGTTTTATACCACTGTGCGGCCTGGTGACCCATAAAATCTGCCTGGAAGCATAAGAATTCTAGAGTAAAATGAGTATTTAAAGACTTCCATTCAGGGAACCCTGCCTGAATAGCCTGCTTCAATTGCAACCACTTATAACTTTGTTTTTTATTAAGTCCAAATTTATGTTGCAATTGTGAAAACTCCAGCAGCTTACCATCATTAATAACATCATCTAAAGTACGTATTCCTGCTTCAATCCAATCCTTCCAGACAATCATAAAACCGCCTATTTGTATCTTGGAGTTCAGCCATATATTTTGACAAGTAGATTTTTGAATAGTAATAGGAGTTAAGTTGTTTACATACTTTAATGTTGTCCATGTGTCCATTAATATCCTATTGGTTTTCCTTATTCTAGGCATTTTAATGCTAAGCAGATGACGAAGCCTGATAGGAGACATGAGCTGCCACTCCAACCATAACCAATCTGGAAGCTTCTCCATGAGTTCTGGGAGGACCCAATACATACCTTGGCGCAATATATAGGATTGATGAAACCTATAAAAATTTGGAAAATTTACCCCTCCCTCTTCAATTGGTTTTTGTAAAGTCACTAGAGCAATTCTTACAGCTTTACCCAGCCAAATAAATTTACTAAGAATATTATTTAACTTTTTGTAAAAAGACCCCTGAAAAAAAACTGGTATCATTCCCATTTGATAACAAACCACAGGCAATATCATCATTTTGACAGTTTGAACTCTTCCCCACCAAGATAAATGTAAAGGATTCCATTGCTCACATAACTCTGTTACTTTTTGCAATAAACTTTTTTCATTCATTATAATTGTCTCATCAAGCGTGTTTTTTATCCATATACCTAAGTATTTTATTCCTTCTTCTTTCCAAATAAAAGGTAATGAGTCAAATAATCCTTTTGTGCAATGCACATTTAAAGGAAGAACTTCTGATTTAGTCCAATTTATTTTATATCCTGAAAACTTTCCAAATCTTTCAATCAAAACCAATAAATTTGGAATGGTTGTTTCCGGATTCCTCAAATGAAGTAATATATCATCCGCATATGCAGAAACTTTATATTCTTTATCTTTATGCGGTATACCCTGTATCTCCTCCTCTTGTTGAATAGCTAATAATAAGGGTTCAAGCACTATATCAAAAAGTAAAGGAGACAAAGGACATCCCTGTCTAACTCCCCTTTGCAATTTAAAACAATCAGAAAAATTATTATTGATATATAATCTAGCAACAGGAGAGCTATACAGAGTTTTAATCATTTGTATAAATCCCGAACCAATACCAAACCACTCCATGGCCTGATACATAAATGTCCATTCCACACGATCAAAAGCTTTCTCTGCATCTAGAGACACAGAAAAAGCCGGATCTCCAATTTCTTTTGTTAAATATAACATTTGCAATGCCAATCTGGTGTTATTAGAAGAGTGTCTCTGAGCAACAAACCCTGTTTGATGCATACCAACTATGTGAGGAAGAGCTTTTGCCAAACGTGTAGCCAAAAGTTTGGCTAATAATTTACCATCTACATTTATCAATGAAATAGGCCTGTAATTTGAAACCAACATGGGATCTTTATTTGGCTTCGGCAAAACAATAGTTAATGATTCTGCCATAGTGCCTGATATACAACCTTTCTTTAGTTGATTCTGATATAAATTTAATAAATGAGGTAAAAGAGTATTTTGAAATGCTTTATAAAACTCTACCGTAAAACCATCACCACCTGGAGCGGTCCCTACTCTAAGAGATTTCAATGCTGTTTGTAATTCTTGTAAAGATATTGGATTTTCCAAACTTCTTTTTATATGATCAGGAATCTTCGGACCTTCAATATTATTTAAAAACACTATACCATCTTTTTCTTTATTTAAATAAGACTCAGAAGAATACAGGTTTTTATAATAATTTAAAAACTGTTTTAAAATAGGACCAATCTGAAAATGAGTTTCACCTTTTTCATCTTTTATTGCATTCAATTTCATCTTTCTTTTTTTCACTTTAAGATAATTAGCCAATAATCTTCCCGCCTTATTTGAACTACCATAATACAAAGCTTGCTGACACATAATATTTTTTTTAGCCAAATTAGAAGAAATCTCATTATATTTTGCTTTTAATAAAGTTTGCAACGTAGAATTCTCCCACTTATTAATCAATTTTAATTCTAAATCTTTTATTTCGTGTTCCAGTTCCGTAAATTGCTTATTTAATTGTTTTTTAGAATAAGCTGAAAATGATATAATTTGCCCTCTCATCGTTGCTTTAAAAGCATCCCATATTATTTCTGTAGATATTTCCTCTGTAATATTATTTTGAAAATATTCATCCATTTTTAATTGAAATTCTTCACAAAATTTTGGATATGCAAGCAATGCATTATTAAATCTCCATACAGGCCTACCATTATCCGGGTCATTAAAATTTAAAGAAATCCACACTCCTCCATGATCTGATAAAATTATTGGTTCTATAGAGGCTTGTGTAACATCTTGTATTAGCCCATCAGAAACAAGAATATAATCAATTCTAGAAAAAGATTTATGAACATGTGAATAAAACGAAAAATCTCGATCATTAAAATGAAGAATTCTCCATATATCTTTTAAATTGCAAGAATTTATAAAATTATCCAACCCTAAAGATTTTAAAATTTTACTAGGTTTTTTATCCAATAAAGGGTCCACAACAGCATTAAAATCTCCTGCTACTATCAAATTATTAGCAGCCAGTGGTAAAATTATTGGTTGTAGAGTTTTAAAATATTCAATTTGATTCGAATTAGGTACGTACACATTAAATAGCGCCACAGTATTATTGCCCATACTCATGTTCACATGCACCCATCTTCCTAATTTATCTGCTTTCACCATATTAAATCCTGCTGAACATTTTTTATTTATTAAAATTGCTACCCCAGCTTTTTTCCCCACCGCCGGTGCAAAAAAGCAATCTCTCACCCAATTACCAATTAGCTTTTTTGATTCATCTCCATTAAGGTGAGTCTCCTGTATGAAATAGACATCCGCATTTTGTTTTTTTAAATATAGCAATACTTTTTTCCTTTTTATCGGGTGGTTGAGACCATTAACATTTATTGAATAAATTTTTAAAGTCATTATATCAAATCAAAACAATAATCAATAATATTCTTCACATCAATATTATAACCTCTTTTCCCCTTTTTAAAATTATTATTAGAACCCATCCCCTCCCCTATACCCCTTCCCATATTCTTAATCCCCTCCCCCTCCCATCCCTCCCTTAAATTACTTGCCAACTTTGAAACGCACACCTTGACTAGGCAATAGATAAACTCCCCACAAGCTATATTTATAATTTTAAAACCATTAGCCAGATCATTATCATATTAAAATGAATATCATTTTATCACACAAGACTTCTTTATCAAGGATTACCTCTTTTTTTTTTTTTCCTTTCCTTTCCCCCATCTCTCATGAACCCTCCCTTCTCTACTCACTCATTTCCATTAAGATATTATTGAAATACATAAATAATCACACCAAATTTTAAAATTACATTCATCCAAACCACATCCATCTTTCATGTCAGATTACATCACATTCCCTCAAGTTAAATATCACTTTTAAATATTATTAAATATATAATGGAAATCTTTTTTCCTAACTTTTCCTATTCAAAAAGTCAATAAATTCCCCAAAACAACAATTTTTATCCCTTTAACATAACCCTCCTAACATTCCATACCCATTTCCACACTAGCATATTTGCTACCCTTTTAATTTCCACTCCATTCACAACATTCTCTTATATCATATGCTTTATATTATAACATCCAAACTTTCCTACATCCTTCGCTTTTACCAAAACTTCTAATTAATTTTTTTTTTTTTAAATCTCCTCGTATATCCACCATTATTTATATTAAGTTCAGACCAATTTTTATCCCAAACAACAATATTATGACTCTTGTTGCATTAATAGATTTGCAATTTTAAAACTATAGTCCATACATAACAACAAATTTCCTTTTCTTGTAATAAGATGCTATATGTCTCATAAAGTCTCATTTCAAATCTCCTCTTGCTTGCAGATCCATATCAAATTCTATCCTCTCACACTACTGTTTATACATTCTCAGTCTCATCTTTTGATCCACCTTAAATCTCCTTTCCAATTGTTTTGCATAAAGATTTACAATGACCACAATTTCAAACTTGTGGTGCCAATCATAGATCCTTCACATTCTACATATACAAACCCTGTTCCTTTTTTTTTTTTTTTTTGACCATCGTAGCTCTGTCATTTTTATTTTAAGGTCAGGCCAACTATATACCAGAACCATCTTCAAAAAATCCTCTGCTGCATTTAGAGAATTTCCATTACAATGTCTTATTCCATATATCACAGCTGACTTCCCCTTTTATGCAAATGAAAATTGTAAGGCTTACAAAGTCACAGTCTAACTCTCATCTTGCTTGCAGATCCATTCTATTTAATGTCCTCTTGCTTGTAGTTTATATCTTCTCAATACTATTTAGAACTTATTTCCTTCAATCTGTTTTGCACAATCCTCTATCGTTTCTCAGTCTGTCTGTCCAAACAGCAAGTCAGTACAATCCATCTTATTAACCTCTGTCCTTTAAAAGGTCTGTAATATTGCATCTCTTATACTCTTGCAGGCTACATTCCATTTGCCTCATGACAAGATAGAATGTGGAATGTATTTGAAATCCAACTGCAGCCATGCCTTCAGAATCCTATTAACTCTTTTTTTTTCTTTTTTCTTCCTTTAACATAGAAATTTCCAAACAAAAATAAACATTTCAACCAAGAACACAAATACTTCCATCCAAGTCTCTATTAAGTAGCCATTGGTGATTCACACTGCTCCAAAAACTCCTTAAGTTTATCTGCAGTATCAAAATTCAAAGTTTTATTTTTATAAGTGACCCGCATAGTTGCCGGGTATATGAGCCCATATCTAGCTCCCAGACTTCTCAGCTGTGGTCTCAGGTCTAATAGCTGCTTTCTCTTTTGTGCCGTTGCTCTGGCAAAGTCAGGCACTATGTAAATCTTTGAATCCTGACACTTTAAGTTTTTATTATCTTTAGCTAATTTAATTATTTCAGCTACCTGTTGATATCTAAGTAGCTTAAAGATCAGTGGACGTGGTCCTTTTTGGCTGTTTGATAATCTCGTTGGGACCCTGTGTGCACGTTCTATTTCCAATGGAAACTTGTTTTGCTTCGGGAGCACCTTGGGCAAAAAATTAATCAAAAATCCAATCGGATCCGACTTTTCAATTCCCTCCGGGACCCCAAGCACCCTTAAATTGCTCCTTCGTTCCCTATTGGACAAATCTTCCAGCTCCCTTTTAAGTGCTTCAATTTCCTTACTGTGTTCCATGTGCTTTATACTTTCCTCCTCATACTTTTCCACTCTTTTCTCAATTTGATCCACTTTCAATTCCATTGCTTGCAGTTTATTTGATAAACATACCACCTCTTCTTTCACTTCTTTTATATTTTTAGCGCATTCCAATACTATTTCCTTTACCGCCTGTATTTCCTTCATTATGTCTTTATTTTCTACATCCTCCGGCGGCAACGGAACTGACATCGGTGAAGCCGTATCAAGTTTCGATCGCTTCCCGCTTCCTGAGCTGCTCCCCGCCGCCAAATTTTTGTTTTGCTTTCCCGAAGCCATTATCCACCTCTACCTCACTTTTCAGAGTGAAATTTGAATTTTTTCTGGCTATGATCTCTGTCAAATAGCTTGTCTTCACAGAGCAACTCCACTACCCAGCCATTTAGTTCCGCTCCAAAGCCACGCCCGCCGAAATATTCATAATTTTAAGAAAATTTGGGAACCATTGACACGTTATTCCAATGATCAGATTTCATAGCACATTAGTAATAGTTATATTAGAATGGGGAAGGGGATGTATATTATATGGATTTAAGAAATGAAAAAAGGGGAGGGGTATATTTTATGTGATAAGCTGAATTATTTGTAATCACAATTTTTCATGTATTATTTGAAATTTTATGTACAATCAAAACATTTGTAAGAATGAAAAATTTATAAATAAAAAATTAAAAAAAAGAATTTATCTAATCGTGCTTCTTCTCTTATGAATGACGGGAGTCCACTATTAAAGGTAATAAATAGAAATATGACTTTATTATCATAGGCTTTAGCTTATGGCTCTTACATATCTTAATAATACATTTCCTGTGTTCAGATCATGGAGAGCTTTGGATTATTCACTGTGAATAGAGGCCAGTAAAACTTCCTGGGTTTTTTTTTTTTTTTTTTTTCTCTCATGTAGTTTGGAGACCTGCTGTTTGAGGAGGAAGTGGAACAGTGTTCGGATCTATGCCAGAGAGTCTTACATCACTGCAGCAGTGCCATAGACAGCACCCGGAGCCAGGCCTGTGCCACCCTTTACCTCCTCATGAGATTCAGCTTCAGCAGCATCAGTGTAAGATGTCTGGTGTGGCACTGCAGCCACGGTTGCTTTATACCGCAAAAAAACCCCAATAAAGTGATGAGAGGAATATTGGTAGAAATAAATGAAAACAGAAAACAAACCTAAACTTGCCTATAAAATCAAGGACTTTCCCAGGGATGAGGATTGGAGAGCTAGCCTAGTTTTTCCAAAGTTTCTTGTCAAAGACATTTGTTGATGCAACGTACAGTTTAGAGAATGACACGGGGACTGTTTACCGCGGTAAACCATGGTCACCGCAGTAAATCCACAGGAATGGAGACATTTGCAACTGGTTTACTGCAGGAATGGGAACAAGACCTTTCACCGCCCCGTGGGAGCAGTAAAAAGTCTTGCTCCTATGGTAAAAAAATTTGCACCCGTGTCAGACTCGGCATCTCCTCCCCAGTTCCTCTTGCACCTATTTTACCTTCAGGGGCCAGCCATGCCACGATAAAGACAGAAGGGACCCAAAACCAAAGCCTGAGACCAATGTGATTTGAAGAATAAAATTACCAGACAACAAAAGGTAGAAAAAAAATAAATTTATTTCAGATTTGAAATATGTATCCTGTTAGAGCTGGTATTAGATATAATTGGGGACCGTAAAGCCCAGGCTGTGCTTCTTTAGCTTCCAACTGGCTTAGGGCTCTCTCTCTGACTAGGGGGCAGTTGCCCTAGTTGCACTCCCCTAACACTATTCCTGCCATGTGTGACTGAAATATTCTTTTAGCTTGATTTTTCTATGTAGCATTCTGTAGTAATTTGGTTTATTCAGTTTTCACAATAGTGGAGGGGATATTTGTGAAAGGGAGGGGAGACGGGTTTTGTTGATCCTTGCTCTGTATTATTTGTGTTTATAAAATGACAATTGTACAGAATAGTCTCTTTTTATACTTTAATAAAATAAAGGTTTGTGTGGATGGGATCTGACAGTTTGCAGGACGGGGACCGAGCTTGTAGGGATGGGGCAGGGACGGGGGCTGAGCTCATGGGGACAGAGCGGGAACAATGATAATTTTTTTTCCCCATGTCATTCTCTAATACAGTTGTTTCCTGAAATATTCTTGCTGTGGAATAGTATTTTGATTGTAGGTAAGGATTAGGGATTTATTCCTAGAACATGACTTTCAGCACTTTTCCCAATACAAGATAGAAATGTAGGGGTCCTTTTACTGAGGCACGCTAGCCGATTTAGCGTGCGCTAAATGCTAACGTTCAGTATATTCTATGGATGTGTTTGCATTTAGCGCGTGCTAAATCAGCTAGAGCGCCTTGGTAAAAGGGGGGGTAGTCTATCTGGTCATTCTTAAGCTGGTTTAAATGCTGGCCTAGGTTTTTAATAGAGTTGATATTCAAAGAGATTTAACCAGGCAGAAAAGGCTCCGCCGGGCAGGAAAGGCTCCTGCCCAGTTAAATTGCTTGTGTAGGGCTAGTGTTACCAGATATTCGGGGAAACCCAGACATGTCTTGTTTTTAGAGGATTTTCCAATTGCCTGAAGGGATTTCCAAGTCCCAGCAGTTTGTCCATGTTTTCGAATGCCCTGAGATCAGGGCCACGTCTGGATGCCCTCTGCACATGCGCAGACGTCCTGTTAGCTGGTCTGGACACTCATCAAGGTTCAACTTTATTTAATATATTGCAAAATAATTAAATAGCAAAGCAGTTCCTTCAGATTCTTGCCTCAGAGACTAACTCAAGATGTTCATGGATAAGTCAATATTCTAGAATATCTTATACAGTACTTTAAAAAGAGAAATCAGTTGAAATAATCATTTGCTGGTGACATTTCTGTTGAAAACTGCTACATAGTTCCCTTTATGTGCATGCCAAACTTCCAGTTTGCCATGAAGGCCCAGGCTGTATTTCTGTCAAGCTGAACATTGCCTAATCCTTACTGTTTTGGTTTTTTTTCATGAAGAATTTTGCAAGAGTGAAGATGCAGGTGACGATGTCATTGGCATCTCTGGTGGGCAAATCACCAGACTTCAATGAAGAGTACCTCCGTAGATCACTAAGGACTATTTTAGCATATGGTGAGGAAGATGTGGACATGCAGCCAACACTCTTTCCTGCTCAGGTATGTTTGCATAGCCAGATCTAAACAATGTTCTAGGGGTTAGTGTCGGAGAATTTTGCTTGATAAGTGTTATCAAGACTCATATGGTTGGGTTTTCAAGATCTCATAAAACAGAACACACAAAAGGGCACCAATTGTTTTCCTGATATTTATAAATTATGCTAAAGGTTGTAAAGGAAGAAAGAGTACAGAATCCTAACATATTATACTAGGTCACTTCCACATTTATTTCCCTTATGGGCTTAGCTTACCCTGCTTCAGTAGAGCCCAGTTACTCCTGGAGATTCTTGCACATGCCCCAAACTTTTCCAGTGCTCCCTCAAATCTACAGCTAGGAAAGGGGAAAACTCTCTCTCTCTCCAGGACTCCTTCTTTTCACAGAGACTTTTTCTCTTTCATGGGGACCTCTCTCCAATGATTCCCCTCTGTAGCAGATAAACACCTCCCTGCTGAACCCCACCCCCTGACTCAGCAGAGTTACCTTGTTAAGCTCTGGAATTCATTGCCAGAGGTTGTGGTATGAGCAGATAGCGAAGCTGGTTTTAAGAAAGGTTTGTACAATTTCCTGGAGGAAAAGTCCATAGTCTGTTATTGAGAAAAACATGGGGGGAAATCACTGCTTGCCCTGGATTGGTAGCATGGAATGTTATTACTCTTTGGGTTTTTACCAGGTACTAGTGACCTGGATTGGCCACTGTGAGGATGAGTTACTGGGCTTGATGGACCATTGGTCTGACCCAATAAGGCTGTTCTTATGTTAAGGCAGCTCAGCCCTTATGTAATCCGTTCAGTCTTGGGGTGGAATAGTAGCATTAGCAGAAGATAATCCCTTATACTTCTAATTAGATTGTAAGCTCTTCTGAGCAGGGACTGTCTCATGTATGTACCATGTACAGCGCTGCGTGCGCCTGGTGGTGCTATAGAAATAATAAATTGTTGTTGTAGAGATTGAAAACACAATATTGAAGCACCACCCCCTATAAGCAGCAATGCAATTGGAGTACTCAACTTAGAGGGAACAGTGGTGAGAGCCAGTAAATGGTATCAACCCACTCATTAGCTATCACAACTGGCAAGTTTTTGTACTGCGCTACTGGTTGTAACGTGAGATACATGTTAGATCCACGTTAACATCTGCATGGTAAAACCCACACTGCTGTGTTGAGCCTCATCAGAACCCCCTTTTTGATTCTGAAATGAAAGATTATTGTTGTTTGCTTGCTGCTGTTTAATGAAAAGTGGTATGTCATACTGGGGTCCAGTGGCATAGCAATATCTTCCTCTTTATTTTTTCACCTTGGTCCAGATAGATGAGCTGCTGCGCAACTTGAATAGTATCTTGTCAGACACAGTGAAGATGAGGGCATTCCAGGAGGATCCTGAGATGCTCATGGATCTCATGTACAGGTAATCTGTGGAACAAGCAAAACATGCTTGTCAGTTTGGCCGGTGGTTCTTGTTGGGCTCCCTTGTCACTAAATTCCACATGCCGAGTAAAACATCAGCCACTGTCAGTGGCATAATAAGGGGGGGATGGTCCGCCCTGTGTGCCATGTTGGTGGGGGCATTAGCACCCCCAACTTCTTCCCATTCCTCCCCTTGCTACACGGGCACACCCTTCCCTTCCCCCATACCTCCAATTGTTTACCGCCATGAGCAACAACTTTTAACGTGCTCCCCGCGACCACATCGTCTCTCCTGCTGACATCGCTTCCGGATGCCGCAGCGGTGAACAACGAGAGGTACGGGAGAAGGGGGCGTGAGTGCGACAGGAGTGATTGGGGAAGGAGCCGGGGATGGGGGCAGAGTTGAGGGCGGGTGCCATCACACCAGGTGCCTCTCACCGTCACTACACCACGGGCCACTGTGCAGGTATTTTTCCACAGGCTTTCAGAATGGTTGGGTTCAGATGTGACCTTGAAATTTGGGAGCCCTTTTCTTTGGGATCTCTACATAATTGATGTGATTTTAATGAGTACACAGGAAAGGAACCTCTGCCTAGCCATGTCCCCAAGAACAAAAACCCAGATCAGCAGTGTCCAGCTCACTGTTTATTTATTTATGAAATTTATTTCAATATACAGAATATATCAAAAGTGACAACAGTGGCAGTATTGAAATTTAACTAGTACAAATCAATGTTGGCATCCATGAAACTCAGAATGTAATAAGAAAAGGTAGATTAAATTTTTTTGCATTATAAACCAACCAGATACTTTATTCATTTTTTAAACTTACAATAAGTGTATCAACAAGTATAATAATTTAAACTTACATAAAACACTTAATGATCTACAATAATCATATTATAAAGTTTATCACCTTCCCTCCCACCCTTTTCATTTTATGTAATAATAATTTATATCATTTAATAAATACTTTCCAATCTTTCTTCGCATTTATAAGCAACTTTAAGAGTTATCCCCCATTGCAATAATTTGTAAATGGCCCCCACACATCTTGAAATCTTTTAAAATATCCTTTCTGTATAGATATTGTTTTTTCCATTTTATATATATATATATGACACAACGAGTTCCACCAAAAACTATAATTAAGCCTCTTCCAATTTTTCCAATTACTCGTTATTTGTTGTATGGCGACTCCTGTCATAATTAGCAAAAGCTTGTTATTCTTGGATATTTGGCTTTTTTTTTTTTTTTCAAATTCTTTATTCATTTTTCCATCTTACATCAAGAACACAGTATTGCATCATTTAAATCTTGTACACATCACTTGTATTTCTTCGAACATCATCTTAAAATCATAAATTTATACCCTCCCCACCTACCCTTCCCACAAATATATATATATTTTTATATATCTTTATTCATTTTTAATCTTTCAACAAGTGTACATATTAAAACCATACAAATTCTTGAAAACATCATTTGTAAATCAATCAAGAAAAACAACAATTGTATATATATATAAACATAAAAACCACCTCCTCCCCATTATTATTATTAATAATCACAATAGCTTAAGAACCCTTCCCCCTCTCTACTATTCACAGTGCATATTTCAATAGAGTAATCAAAAATATCATATAAATATTATATTATTATCTATTAATCAAACCATTAATATAACTTTATACCCTCCCCCCTCCCCCCTATGTATGAGAGTAATTTCAGTGGATAATGGTGTCTAATCATTGCAATAATTTGTCAATGGCCCCCAAATCTTTTTAAAATTTTTATAATTCCCTCTTTGTATGGCAATTGTTCTTACCTTTTTGTAAATGTGACAAAGCGAATTCCACCAGAAGGTATAGTTAAGTCTACTGTAATTTTTCCAATTACTGGTAATATGTTATATGGCGACTCCTGTCATGATCAATAAAATTTATTATTGCATGATGGAATTTGATTTTTTGTTCTCATTGACATACCGAATATTATTGTATCATATGATAATGCTACATGGTTTTCTAATAAACAATTAATTTGAGACCAAATTGATTTCCAAAATGCCATGATACAGGGACAATAGAATATTAAATGATCTAAAGTCCCTGCTTCCAGATTACAGTGCCAGCATCTATTAGACTTAGAGCTATCTAACTTTTGTAATCTAACTGGGGTCCAAAATGTTCTATGCAAAAGAAAAAAACAAGTTTGTCTCATAGATGCAGACATCGAAGATCTCATTCTCCAAGACCAAATTCGTGGCCATTGAGACGCAATAATTTGGTGCTTTATCTCAATATTCCAAATGTCCCTAAGTCCATTATTAGGTTTTTTATTTATAAATCCGTTTATCAGTTTATACCACTGCGCGGCCTGGTGACCCAAGAAGTCCACCTGAAAGCATAAAAACTCTGGAGTCTTCACCGTAGGAAATTTGGCTTTTAGCCCTCATTGACATGCCAAATAAAACAGTATCATACGCAACTGGGTTTTCCAACAAACAATTTATTTGACCCCATATTGATTTCCAAAAGGCCAAGATTAATGGACAATAAAATAATAAATGATCAAGAGTCCCTATTTCAAGATTACAGTGCCAACATCTATTAGACTTAGCGCTATCTAACTTTTGTAAACGAACAGGGGTCCAAAAAGCTCTATGTAAAAGAAAAAACCACGTTTGTCTCATAGATGCCAACATTGTACAAGTCCAAATTTGTGACCATTGAGATGCAGAAATTTGATGCTCAATCTCAATACTCCAAATGTCCCAAAGACCAGTTTTTGGTTTTTTATTCATGAATCCAGATATCAATTTGTACCACTGCGCGGCCTGAAAGCATAAGAATTCTAAACTATACTGATTATTTAAAGTCTTCCATTCAGGGAACCCCGCCTGAATGGCCTGCTTCAGTTGCAACCATCTAAAGCTTTGTGATTTATTAAGTCCAAATTTATGTTGCAACTGTGAAAAATCAAGCAGCTTACCATTAGATATAACATCGTCTATAATTTCCATGACCAACCAGATACTTAATAAACTTGGATAAACTTGGAAACTAGTTAACAGAAGAGAGAGAGGTAACTGAGAGAGACTCCAAGAAGCATGCTGCTCTTTTACTTTGGATGCCATTATAGTCTTCTGCTCTGCCACCAAGATTATTGTCTTTCATATGAGGCCAGTGCTGTAATTTCTTTATACTAATCCATGCTTTTACATGGGGAGCAAAGTTCACAGGAGCCTCTAAACACATTCTATATCATAGACATTGCCAGTGACTTAGCATATTTAACAATATTTTGTATGTCTCTAAAATCATCTAAAATAGTATTTCAGGGTTTCGAGTCAACAGAACACTATTGGAAATAATTTTGCAGATTAATGCCCAAATTTGCCCCCCTCCGTCTCCTCTAGAATTTTGTGTTAATTGATATTCCCATACAACATGTAGGGCTTCATAACGCAAGTTCCATTGTTGTTCTGGCTGCTGAACTAGAGAAAGAGATATTCAGCTGGCAGGGCTTTGTTTATAAATGTTTATCTTTTTTTTTTTTTTTTTTAACTTTTTATTTATAGAATTTTCATTCTTTCAATACATGAATCACATATTATAAAATGTATAATAAAATAAATATGTATGTACAAATTCATATCATAGATATTCATCCCTTTCCCCTATTAATTGTTTTTCCATTTTTCTTTCATATTAATATCTATATTTCCCACCCTAACCCTATATTACTATTATCAATGTGTTAAGATATCTGATCTCTAGAATAATTAGTCAATGGATCCCATATTTTCTTAAAATTTTTAATATTTCCTTGTTGTAAAGCCAAAATTTTCTCCATTTTGTAAATGTGACATACCGAGTTCCACCAGAATGTATAATTTAGTTTGGTAAAATCTTTCCAATTTTGTGTGATTTGCTGCATGGCAACTCCTGTCAATATTAAAAGTAATTTATTATTATTTGCTGATATTGGACTCTGTGTTCTCATTGCAGTACCGAATAATATGGTATCATATGAGAGTCCTACGTGATTTTCTAGTAATATATTTATTTGGGGCCAAATTAAATTCCAAAAAGCTTTTATACAGGGACAAAAAAAAATTAAATGATCCAATGTCCCTACTTCTATTTTACAATGCCAACATCTATTAGATCTAGTATTATCTATCTTTTGCAAGCGCGTCGGTTATAAATGTTTATCAATACAACTAATATACTACTATATCCTAAAGCAAAAAAAAGAAAATAATTTGTTTGTTGGAAAATCATGTGGCATTGTCTTATTGTCAAATTTGAAAATGAATAAAGAAGGAAAAAAAGAAAATAAATAGAAATTTTTTTTCTACCTTTTGTTGTCTGGTTTCTGCTTTCCTCATCTTCTCCTCATTCAATTCCTTCCATCTGCTGTCTGCCTTCTCTCTGCCTCTTCCATATGCTCTGTTACTGTGCCTCTTCCTTCCATCTCTCCCTCACCCCCCCACCCCATTGGTTTGGCACCCATCTTCTTCCCTCCACTCCTCCCTATAGTCTTCTCCCCGCTCCTCTTCCCCAATTCCCTTCAGCGTCTTCCCACTCCTCTTCCCCAGTTCTCTTCAGCAGTGTCTTCTCCCCACTCCTCTTCCCCAGTTCTCTTCAGTAGCGTCTTCTCCCCACTCCTCTTCCCCAGTTCCTTTCAGCAGCGTCTTCTCCCCTCTCTCTTTTCCCCAGTTCCCTGCAGCAGCGTCTTCTCCCATCTATCTCTTTTCCCCAGTTCCCTTCAGCGTCTTCTCCCCACTCTCTCTTCCCCATTTTTCTTCCCCTATTCCTCTCTACCACCCCCCTCCCTCCCTCTTTCCACCCCCCTTCAGTACCCTTCACGTGGTCCAGCAGCCCCCTCCCTCCTGCCGTATGTCTAAGCATCTCCCTCCCTCCCTCTCTTCCCCTTACCTTCGTGATGATTTCTAATTTTCTTTCTACAAGCAGCCAGAGCCTTGAAGTCTCGTGTGCCTGCCGGAAAGTTTTCCTCTGACGCAACTTCCTGTTTCCAGTTGCGTCAGAGGAGAATTTACTGGCAGCCACATGAGACTTCAAGGCTCCGGCTGCTTGTAGAAAGACAATTAGAAATCGCCACAAAGGTAAGGGGGAGGGAGGGAGATACCTGGATGGACGGTGGCGGCAATCAGATGGAGGTGATCATTAGTAAGGAGGGAGGGGGCTGCTGGACTGCACGATCGGTGACTGCGCATGTTCCCTCCCTTAAGTACGGAGACAAGGCCATTCACTGCTCCATCGGGCGGTGAATGGCTTTGTCCCCGTACCTGCGGCGACCTTTTTTTTTTTTTTTTGCCACCATTTCAGCAGATTATCCACAGGTAGCCATGGGTAACAGCCATCATGTCATTCTCTATTACAGATCATTACAGAAGGTTTGTATTTCTTCTGCTGTTAAGTACTACAAAACAGACAACATAAAGCTTATAGAGAAAATATCTTTCACTTTCCATTTGTGACTAGGATCGCCAAAGGCTATCAAACATCCCCTGATCTGAGGCTGACCTGGCTACAGAACATGGCAGAGAAGCACAACAAGAGGAAGAGCTACACTGAGGCAGCCATGTGCCTGGTGCATGCTGCCGCCCTGGTGGCAGAGTATCTGAGTATGCTAGAGGACCATTTCTACCTGCCTGTGGGTAGTGTCACTTTCCAGGTAAGCAGACTGCTCAGAACTCTAGGAATGTAGTGAGGCTGAGGGATTCTGATTGGCAATTTTCCCTCCTTCCAGGAGCAAACCCTGCAGGATCATTGTACTATGTCATATTCTCAACAGCCACCACCTTCCATTTGTAGTTCATTGCCAGGCCTGTTAGCATGCATCTCTAACTGCACGAGTGACCTCTTGGTTTCACTAGTTTATCTATAATTATACCATGCAAAGAAAACAGCTTGAGTCATAGACTCCTATTTCTAATACATTCAGTTTTACAGGAAAGTGAGAGAAACCTATGGAGTTGCTTTGTGTTTTCTTGGATATGTGAAGAAGCAAATGTGCTAATGCCTGAGTTCTGGGCATGATTGAAATCATAGGGTAGTTATAAGTAGGTGTAAGCCTGGGGACACTATGCTGCCTTTTTTAGTCAGGCTATAAGGGCATGTACGCCTGAAAAGGATGTGGGCCACTAAAGCAGTGCTTGCCTTGGGTACCATTTTGTTCACCTATGAAATATTGGAGACGGTTTTAGGAGGTTTATGTGCTCTTTATAATTGTGAAAACAGGAGGGTAAATATTCAACCAGTGACAAGTTTTTTGGCTGCCACCTTTGTAATCCCTGAATATTCAATGCTGAGCCATGTCTGGTACCAGCACTGAATATCCAAGTTTATGTGACCCTCTAGCCTTTCTCCAGTTAAGTGGGATATCCATGCCCAATCTCTTCCACCACCAACCGACACCCCCCGAACCCCCTTTGACAGTGGGAGAGATGTCCACACTCTTCCGCCGCCATGCAACAACCCCCGTCCTCTCTCCTTTACCTTACTTTCAGATGGCTGGCCGGAAGGATGCCTACTTCCTCCAGCCAGCTGGCCCGCCTCTTCAAAATGGCAAGCCTTCCCCTCCCTGGTGCATCTTGGAATGCATCGGGGGAGGGGCCTGAGGCTCTGATTGGCCCAGGTTGTTTAAGGCCCCTCCAATGGGTGGGGCCTTATGTGTCTGGGCCAACCAGAGGCATCATGTATCCAGGGAGGGACCTAAGGCTCTGATTGGCCCAAGTTGTTTAAGGCCCCTCCTATGGGTGGGGCCTTATGCATCTGGCCCAATCAGAACATTAGGCTTCTCCCTGGATGCAGGATACATGCATTTGGGAAGGAACCTAAGGCTTTGATTGGCCCAGATACATAAGGCTTCACCCATAGGAGGGGCCTTAAACAACCTGGGCCAATCAGAGCCAGGATTATTCTATATTTGATATACCGACCATCAGCGAGTATCTGATCGGTATACAGAGTAAAATTACAATATTAAAATTAAAATATAGTTCTAAGAAAAAAAAAAAAGGTCATTAACTAAGTATTTACATAATTAACGGACAAGACAGACTGGTTTGATAAATAAGGAAGTGGGGTTAGGGTGGGAGAATAAAATACATCAAAGTAAAAAAATATATATTAAAAGGAAGGTGAAAAGGGGAGGAAAGGAAACAAAAGGATGGGCACATGCAAATTTAGCAAATCTTTGCTACTCTCTGCCAATCTCATTTGCATGAGCATTTTTTGGATAATGGCTCATTTTTAAAAAATCACTACTATGACGGCTGCGACAGCGGCCCATCGATTTTTAATGCAACTTTTATTTTATTTTTTTTTTTTAATCTTTATTCATTTTTCATCCTTCAACAAGTGTAAAATTATTAAACAATTGACATTGAATGCACGACTTGAAATACTATCATTTATAATGTTAGTACATAAAATTTAATCCCTCCTCTCCCATCCCTTCAAACTCATGTTCAATCAAATATATCACATAAAAATTATTTCCTTTTAAACTAAACAATTAATAAAATTCAAATACCTCCCTCCCTCATTCACAATTGTACTTATAAAGTAGAATAGTATCTATTCATTACAATATTTAGTTAATGGCCCCCATATCTTTTTAAATTTATTATAACTCCCCTTTTGTATAGCTATTGTTCTCTCCATTTTATAAATATGACATAACGAATTCCACCAGAAATTAAAATATAGTTTGTTCCAATTTTTCCAATTAGTTGTGATCTGTTGTATGGCGACTCCTGTCATTATCAATAAAAGCTTATTATTATTTGATGATATTTGGCTCTTTGTTCTCATTGATATACCAAATAAAATCATATCATATGATAATGCTATATGATTCTCTAATAAACAATTAATTTGGGACCAAATTGATTTCCAAAAGACCATGATAAAGGGACAATAGAATAATAAATGATCTAAAGTCCCAGCTTTAAGATTACAATGCAAGCATCTATTAGACGTAGAGCTATCTAACTTCTATAACCTAACTGGGGTCCAAAATGCTCTATGTAATAAAGAGAACCAAGTTTGTCTCATAGATGTGGACACTGTCCTCCAAGACCAAATTCGTGGCCATTGAGACGCATTAATTTGATGTTTGATCTCAATGCTCCAAATGTCCCTAAGTCCAGTTTTACTTTTTTTATTTACAAACCCGCTTATCAGTTTATACCACTGTGCAGTCTGGTGTCCCAAGAAGTCCACCTGAAAGCATAAAAATTCGAAACTATATTGCGTATTAAGATTCTTCCATTCAGGAAACCCTGCCTGAATGGCTTGCTTCAGTTGGAACCATCTAAAGCAGGGGTGTCCAACCTGCGGCCCAGTGAAGTATTTTGTGCAGCCCCGGTCGAGGGCAATGCAGTGTTTTCCTCTGCTGCCCCCAGGTGTTTACTGTCTTGCCGGCTCCCTCCTCTGTCTTGCTGCAGCGTTTGCGCATTTGTGTGGCCCCAGAAACATTTTTTTCTACCAATGCGGCCCAGGGAAGCCAAAAGGTTGGACACCCCTGATCTAAAGCTTTTTAATTTATTAAGACCAAATTTATGTTGCAACTGTGAAAATTCAAGCAGTTTACCATTTGAAATAACATCATCTAAAATCTGTATACCTGCTTTCATCCAATGCTTCTAGATGACCTTAAATCCGTCAATTTGAATCTTGGAGTTTAACCATATAGTTTGATTTGTCGAATTATAAATTGGAATAGGTGTTAAATTGCTGTCATATCGCAAAGTTTTCCATGTATCCATAAATATTCTGTTTTCTTTATACAATCTAGGCATTTTAATGCTGAGAACATGACATAAACGTAAGGGGAACATGAGTCGCCATTCCAACCACAACCAGTCTGGGGTATTATCAATGAGCTCTGGGATGACCCAATACATACCCTGACGCAAAATATATGCTTGATGATACCTATAGAAATTGGGAAAATTTACCCCACCCTCCGCAATTGGTTTTTGTAAAGATACTAAAGCAATTCTAGGAGTTTTGCCCAGCCAAACAAATTTTGTAAGAATACTATTTAATTTTTTATAAAAGGACCCCTTAAAAAAACTGGTAACATTGATAACAAACCACAGGCAATATCATAATTTTAATAGTCTGAACTCTCCCCCACCAAGACAGATGTAGTGGATACCATTGCTCGCACATTTCTGTTACCTTCTGCAATAAAGATTTTTCATTCTCTTTCATTGTGTCTTCCAGCATATTTTTTATCCAAATTCCTAAGTATTTTAATCCACCTTCCTTCCAAACAAAAGAAAATGAATCAAACAAGACTTTTGTACAATACACGTTTAGTGGAAGAGTTTCAGATTTACTCCAATTTATCTTTTACCCTGAAAATTTTCCATATTTCTCAATCAATTCAAGCAAGCATGGAATGGTTTTTGCTGAATTTCTCAAATGAAGCAAAATATCGCCTGCAAATGCAGAGACTTTGTATTCCCGATCTGAATAAGGAATACCCTGTATCTCCTTTACTTGCTGAATAGCTAATAGCAAGGGTTCCAAAACAATATCAAAAAGCAAAGTAGATAGAGGGACAACTTTGTCTAACCTCCCTCCACAAATTAAAGCGTTCTGAAAAGTTATTATTAACATACAATTTTGCAACAGGAGAGCTATACAATGTTTGAATCATTTGTATAAATCTTGAACCTATTCCAAACCATTCCATAGCTTGATACTTGAAGGTCCATTCCATCCGATCAAAGGCTTTCTCTGCATCCAAGGACACAGAAAAAGCCGAATCTTTCATGGCTTTTATTAAATTTAACATATGAAAAGCCAATCTTGTGTTATTAGATGAATGTCTCTTAGCAACGAATCCAGTTTGGTGCATATCAATAATAAAAGGGAGAGTCTTGGTCAAACGTAAAGCCAATGTCTTAGCCAAAAGTTTTCCATCTACATTGATTAATAATATAGGCCTGTAATTTGAAACCAATGGGGGATCTTTGTTTGACTTTGGCAAAACTATAGTCAATGATTCTGCCATAGTACCTGTAATGCAACCTTTATTTAGTTGCGACTGATATAATTTAATAAATGAGGTAATAGGGTAACTTGAAATGATTTATAAAATTCTACCGTGAAACCATCACCACCTGGAGCGGATCCAACTCTAAGAGATTTCAATGCTGTTTCTAATTCTTTTAATGATATAGGCTCCTCTAAACTTTTTTTTTATATGCTCAGGAATTTTCGGCCCCTCAATTAGATTCAAAAAGTTTAAACCATCTTTTTCTCTTATTTTCATGAGGCTCAGAAGAATATAGGTCTTTATAAAAATTTAGAAATTAACTTAAAATATTTTCAGTTTGAGTATGTGTCTCTCCTTTCTCATCCTTAATTGCAATAATTTTTGTTCTTCTTTTCTTCGCTTTAAGATAATTTGCCAATAATCTTCCTGCCTTATTTGAGCTTCCATAATACAAAGTTTGTTGGGAAAACAATCATTCCTTACTAATTTTTTGTTTTTGAATTCTTTATTCATTTTTGCATAGTACAACAAGTGTAGTAGATAAAATCATATGAACTTATAAATACACACTTGATTAACTAACTCTCATATAACACTTTAAGTACAACATTTCATTACAAATTTATATTCTATAATATTTTTAATATTATGTAATTCACCTAATATTTAAACTATTCTTATTAAATAGAAAATCCTCCCATCCCGTCCCCTCCCATCACAGTATTACATACAAGATCCATTACAATGAAACTATTGATATATTCATATATTAAAAAATAAAACCCACCCAATTCCCCTCTAATCAAATATCTTACCTTAGGAAAAATTTATCATTCATTACAAAAATCTGTTAATGGTCCTCAAATCTTCTGAAATTCCTTACAAATTTTGATGATATCTCATTATGAAACCAATCATTTATTTTACAAAATCATATATGATCTTTTAAAATAACATATATACTCATTTAAAAATCATATAATAAAAAACCTCATTTAATCAATTTAATGAAAGTATACCTAAATTAATATATTTTTAAAACCGTATCTTTTTAATCAAAGCCTT
The DNA here is from genome assembly GCF_902459505.1 of Geotrypetes seraphini. Lineage (NCBI taxonomy): Eukaryota > Metazoa > Chordata > Amphibia > Gymnophiona > Dermophiidae > Geotrypetes > Geotrypetes seraphini. The sequence goes on from NC_047084.1 coordinate 475,590,420, forward strand.
CAGAATTTCAATAAAATTTTGTGCATCTAATATACCTTACTATCATTTCCAAAACTAATGAGGAATACTTGTAATCAAGCTTTAAAATCTATTTTTATTCTTAATATAAGGATATCTCAACATAAAAATAAGTACAGCAAAAAGGGGAAAAACCTATTTTAAGCCATTACATAGTAGAGAACTCTGCAGAGATGAAAAATCTCATTTCCAATAAGCTCTAATGGGCTCTAAGGAAAAAGATGCTATGAGTATGGGAATCCCCCACATGTATAGCACTTTACTCTAGAAAACTCTTCTGGCTTATTTATCCTGTTTGTCTTGATTAACAAGAAGAGAAACTACTAAAGGCATCCAAAAACTTACTATTACTATTACCATTGCACTGAAAAGTAATACAATACAATATCTTGTCAAAAAATCAATAACTACAATTCACAAAAATACAAGGAAACCAAATTAGAATCAGCCCATTGTGTTAAGAAGAGTTACTTAGCTGGATTCAAAACCTTTTCACTCCCTTTCCTTTCAAACCACTCACCTTCGTTGCCTTTTCAGGGCTAAAAATGCCTTTTCCAAATCCTTTTATGCATTGTCATCCAGCTCCCTGCATTTAATCTCTTTTGCATCAATTTTCTTTTTTTTAAATTCTTTATTCATTTTATAACTTACATCAAATGCACAGTAAATATCAAACAATTATAATACATAGAAACATAGAAGATGACGGCAGAAAAGGGCTACAGCCCATCAAGTCTGCCCACTCTGCTTACCCACCCCCTGTCTATGCCCTAATGACCCAAAATCTTCAATATCATACACCAATAAGATTTAACCCCCACCCCCTCCCAAATTCATATATAACTAATATATACCACCTGAAAATAATATCTTATGACATTCATATATATATTCTTAATGGAAAACCAAGAACCCCCCCCACCCCAAATCCACATGTGTATTAAAATTGGGAAAAGTACAGCAATTTTCTCTTTGTGAGCTGACATTGACTTCTGTTACTCGTCTTCCTCACATTTTTACGGCACAGTATATCACTAAATAATTCTTACTATACTTATGAAAGGCTGCCCTTTTTGTTTGGCTTTTTCCAATTACTGGGAGCTCAGATTCATCCTCTGATAAGAATCGTCATCTTTTAAATAATTCATTGCGTAAATTATTCACTTGTATCCACAAACTGTTGCCGCATATCAACTAACAGTTTTAAGTATCTAGACCCCATCTTCAGGCCATTGGTGTAAGTGACGTAGCCATGTCGGCAGAGCATAGCCTCGTCCCCCTAAAGTGATCTGATGCAGAACGATGTATGATCACAAGGATCGAACCCATGGATACCATTAGTTCTTCCCGGGTTCAACCAATATCCAGATCAGATTTTACTTTTTTCAGCCAATCCAAGGTAACGATAGGGATCCCGCGGGCCAAGGCACAGAGAAGTTTCACAGTGCGGCGCACACGATCAGTGACCAGGTGTGTGCACTCATACACTGATTCTGCCAGTTCCCCTCCAAGTTTGCATACCACCTGTTCCCCGTCCTCATCAATCACCCCTGTGAACATCACCTTAGGTACTGCCGGGTCTCTGTTAGCTGCAGGGCTGTTGCTGATGCCAAGTGCGCGGCAGGTGTGACGGGGGGTGCTCCCCTCTTGGGGGGTTACAGCTTCTGAGTCCTCATCTTTGTCTTCAGAGGAAGAAACTGTGCTCTGCTTTTGAAACCCCCCGTCCACCCATCAATGACTCCTGGGAAGAGGTGTTGAGATCTTGATCTTGTTTCTCGCTACTCAACATGTTTGTCAAAGTGATACTGTAACATGGAATCCGATGTAAACATTCCAATGCTCCCTGCATCCATTGAATAAAACAGTTTGGAATAATTTGAATCCATAGCATTCTCATCCGATTTACCTTGGGCTATTAGAAAAGTGAAAGTTTATATTTAAATACCATGAAATATCCTTTAAACTTGACTTTAAAATAGCAAACTCCAGAAGAAAAATTTAACATAGTAAATCTGTAATCAAACTTCCTTTGGCTGTAAAAAATCTTGCAATTTTCCTGGATCGTCAAAAGTAAATTATTTATTTTCAATCGGGATCTTCATAATTGCAGGGTATAGAAGCCCGTATTTGGCCCCCAAGGCTCATATTTGTGGCCCGAGATCTAAAAATCTTTTCTTCCTATTTGCCGTGTTTTTAGCAAAATCGGGCACTATATGAATACGGGCATCTTGGCTTTTTAAATTCTTGTTTTGCTTTGCCAATTGAAAAATTTCTATCACCTGCTGATGCCTTAATAATTTAAATATTAATGGCCGTGGACCTGTTTGCCTATCTGACCTTCTTGCAGGTATTCTGTGCGCCCTCTCGATCTCTAGAGGGAACTTTGTCTTAAGAGGCAACACTTTAGGTATAAAATTCTCCAGGAAGGAAATAGGATTACCTTTCTCCACCCCTTCCGGTAGACCTGGTATTCTCAAATTACTCCTCCTCTCACGATTTGAGCAGTCCTCCAGCTCCCGGGTAAACGCCTCTATTTTTATCTGATCTTGTTTAGTTTGTGAAAGTTCTATTTCCGTTACTTCCATTTTTTTTCTCCAGCTGACTTGTTTTTATTTCCATCAGTTCCATTCTTTCATTTAGATTAGCAACTTCATCTGTCAGATTGTTTAATTTTTTAGCATTTGCCAACACAATTTCTTTAATTTCCTTCAATTCTTTCATAACTTCGCTGTCAGCTCCTTTTGGTAATGGTGTCTTCAGAGGAGTTTCCGGCTCTGGCTTCAATCTCTTTACACTACCGGTGTTTCCAAACGTTGACTCATTTTTTGTTTGTTTTCCCCAAAGCCATTCTTGTCTTTTTCCATTTTCCAACCAAAATAAACAAATTATAAGCGACTTATTGATATTTTAGTAATCTGTAAGTACGGAGCTCACCCACTACCCGACCGTTTTCATGTTTGACCAAGCCACACCCCTTTAATGCAACTTTTAGAAAATCTAGGCCTATGTTACTTGTTGCAGACAAGTGTGAGAGGGGAGAAAGACAGTTGACTGCTTGAGAGAGATAAGAAAGTAAATGGCTTTCTGCAGCATATGCAAGGAACATCAGTGGAACTAAATTGGGGTTGGACAGAAATCGTAAGTAAAGAGATCATATAAGGGTAAAGAAAATAAAAGACTGGGTCATTCTGGGAGGGGAAAAATTAGAGTAGTGGGAGATGTAAACAGGGGAGGAGAGAACGGAAGAGGTTTAGGAGAAAGATGATAGGATGTGAGCCACCTCTGCCCTATCCAATGGACACGTGGACAGTGATTAGAATGGGAAAATAAACTATATAATATGAAGTATAAATATGCTGAGGTGTGCCTACTTGTTGGACACCTAGTCTTGCAAGAACGCTTAATAAACAGTGTGCTGCTTCACTTTTGGTGTCCTCCTGGAGTTCTTCCAGAGAGAGACAGTGTTATTTTTCACAATGGGCAGGGTCATGTGTCCTCATTTTTGTCTTCAGAAATGTGGTAACCCTATCTCAACCCTTCTCCCGCACATACCTTTTAAATAGCAAATCTTCACCAGTAGTGAGCAGCAACTGATACAGCTTGCTTCAGCCCCACAGCCTTCCCTCTGACATACTCAACCTATGCAGAAACTGGAAGTTGCATCCTGTGGAGCCAACATGAGCAGTGTTTATCACTCGCTGCCAGCGAAGATCTGCTGTTTAAAAGGTACATGGGAGAGAGAGTATTGGGAGTTTTCAGTTGTTGAGGCTTGGGGATCTCTACCAGCTCCATCATAGGTGTGCTGCTACTGGGTGAGTGTGAGCCCAAAGTGGTTGGGCCTGGACCCACCCATTACTATACCACTGGCCTCTTCCCTGCACAACAAAGTTGGCACCCTAACCTGCTAGCTTCTCTTGGAGATTTAGTGTAGCACCTTCATCAGATGTGGCTCCTTTATCTGTCTCACAACATATCAGAATTGCTGGGCAAATGCAGACACACCCAGAACCTCAGCCTATGATACAGTATTGGGCTCAGAGCTGAAAAGGGGCTTAGTCCTCTTTCACTGTCTTTGTTTCCCATTCCTGATCCAATGTTCTTTCTATCTTGTCTGTTGGGTTAGGATATATCTTAGCACTGGCAGCCAACAGGAAAAAAATGGTGTTTATTTTCATTCATTTGACACACATTAAGATCAGTTTCATGATCGGAATTTTGTGGGGCCAGTGATCTCATGAGACCTGCCATGTAGTTCATAGTGTGAGAAAACACCCTAGAGAAGTTAATGGTATGAAGCTAACATGAGATACTGTATGGAGGCAGTTGCGTAGTAAAGGGCGGGAGCTGGACTATCCCAGACCAGCACATTTCCTCCTCTCGGCCTTCCCCCTCATACCTCTTTTACTCCTCGTCGGTGTGAGCAGCATCTCTAACCTGCCCAAAGCTGGCCTCAGCTCCCCTTCTGAAGTCACTTCCTAGTCACGGGACCAGGAAGTGACATGAGGGAGAGCCAAGGCTAGCGCAGGCAGCAGGTTGGAGATGCTGTTCATGCCTGTGAAGTATTTAAGAGGTACATGGAGGAAAAGAAGGTGTGCGTGCAGCAGGGGGGTGGGGTGGGGAAGAATTGAGAATATGGAGAAGAGGCCCCGGGCTCATCCTACCCTTGCTATGCCACTGTATGGTGGAGGTGTACCTAAGGAGTAAGAGAATGAGATAAAAGCTGGAATTAGAGGTTAAGGCACAAGATCCAGAGACAGGGGGAGGGATTAATGGGAGGACTGAATCAAGGACTTGAGACTGAAGACTAGAGATAAGAGATGGAAGACCTGAGATGAGATAGGAGTTAGAGGAGGAGGACCTTTGATTGGGGTTCAGGAGTGATGTGGTTAGGGGAAGGGGGAAGATTAATTGAAGGGAGACGGGGCCAGAGAGATAGGTATTGGAGACAATCTCCCTCCCTAACCTGGCCCTAGGTCCTCCTCCTTAACACTGGAAGGAAGGAATATTCATTCCTGCCATAGCAGTAGCACTTTTCAGAGCAGCATAAAAAATGTCTGAAGTGAACACCTCTCTCAACCCTTGCCCTTATCAGAAGGTCTCACTGTTGGTTAAACCCCAAGATCAAAATAGGCGGTTTCAAAATAATCTAGAAAAACTGGATGACAGCAGGTATTCGTATTTTAGATGATATAATAAAAAATGGAAAGATACTGGAGTTTTCACAATTGCAACATAAATTTGATCTTAAAAAAACACAATATTTTAAATGGTTGCAATTGAAGCAATCCATTCAGGTAGGGTTCCCTGAATGGAAAAATCTTACTAATTATCACAGTTTGGAATTCCTGTGTTTCCAGATTAATTCAACAGGTCATGAAGCTGCACAGTGGTATAAATTAATATCCGGTTATATAAATAAAAAACCAAAAAATGGTCTTAGAGACATTTGGAGCATTGAGATAAAGCACCAAATTAGTGCATCTCAATGGCCACGACTTTGGTCTTGGAGGCTAAAATGTACGGTATCAGCATCTATGAGACAAACTTGGTTTTTTCTTTTACATAGAGCTTTCTGGACCCCTGTTCGATTACAAAAAATAGATAGCTCTAGGTCAAATAGATGCTGGCATTTTGTCATGTTGAAATTGGGACATTAGATCATCTTTTATTCTATTGTCCATTCATCTTAACATTCTGGAAATCAATCTGGCCCCAAATAAATAGGATGTTAGAAAATCCGGTAGCCTTGACATATGATACCATATTATTTGGAACAACTATGAGAGCAAGAAGTCAAATATCATCAAGTAATAACAAACTTCTTTTTATTTTAACTGGAATAGCAATACAACAAATCACATTCAATTGGAAAAAACATGACAGATTAAATTATACATTCTGGTGGAATTCTGTATGTCATATATACAAAATGGAGCTCACTATAGCAACACAAAAAGGACATATAGATAAATTTCAAAAAATATGGAGACCATTAACTGAATATTGTAAAGAATGATTAATTTTCCCATGTATAGAATTTGATTAGAAGAAAAAGGGATCATATCTCTAAATATTATATAATATATTAATACTTGATTTATAATATGAAATATGGAAAGAATAGCATTTAAAAATGTTATTCATGTATTACTGAATAGAAGGGAGGGGGGAGGGGATGGGATATTATATTAACTAAGAATTATATAAATTTAGTTTTCTGAAATATTAGTATGAATTTATATTGTTGATGTAACATGAAAATGAATAAAGATTTCTCATTCAGTATTGATAGGGAGGGAGGGAGGGAGGGGAAATTATTATATTCAATAATAATTATATTAATTGGGGGGGCGTGGCTTAACGCGAACACGAATGGAAGTGTGATCGCTAAGCTCCTCTATATCTAGGCAACTTAAGAAAAAATATTATTCCCTTCTTGAAGATTTCAAAAAAAAAAATAATTATTAATAATGATGGTGTTACCCTCTAAAGCCTGAAGTTGAAGATTGAAAGAATAACAGCTGAAAAGTTAGAGTGCCGACATCAAATCGCCGACATCAAAAAAAAAAGCTGAGGGGAAGGTAATTTTACCGGCTTTTATCTTTACTGAAACGGCAAAGCAGAGAGTGAAGATAGATAAAAACTTAAAATGGCCAACGTATATAAAATTTATGGGCACTGAGAGAGAGAGTCTTGCAGCGAGAGAAATTTAAAAGATATAGCTGTGACGGTTTGAAACAAACTTCTCTTGCCCGCGCTGAACAGAGACTCTGAGGGCAAAAATCGGCAAATTTTCTCCTCACTGAAATATTAGGAGACTGAAGAGGAGGTTTGCTGGAGCGATTAAAACTGACAAAAAGTTAAAAAGAAAAGAACTGATCTAATTGTGAGGCTGCTGTCAGTTGATTTGTGTGGTGATTTGATTTCTCCTGCCGGCGCTGACTCAGAGCCCTACGGGTGGTGAATGAGAGAGATCAGTATTGTCCTTTTTGCCGGACAGATCATTGAATAAAGAAAATTGGATCGGCACGGGATAGAGAAGGGATATTAGAAATTTAAACTGACCAAAAAGAGAAGGAAAGTAAGAGAAAGACTGATTCTAGTGTGAAGCCTGCTGTTGATTGAATTCCTGAGCTGTGACAGTTTGAAATTGCCCTTTACAGCCAGTGAAGCCCTGAGAGATCAATTAATAAATTGAAGTATTGAAAAAAAAAAAAAAGATTGATAAAAAGTATACTGCCTGATAATCAAACAATAGTCTGAAGGAGGAAAGTAAAGAAAGAGGGTTTGTTTCTCTTTATGCTGAGTTCTTTCATGACAGGAAGTTGATAGCCAGAGCAACGGGGCATATTTGAAGTAAACTCGGCGTAGGGAACATCAGCCTGATATTATAAACTGCCAAGCCTGGGTAAGATATTGAAAGAGAAGCTTGAAATATAAAAAGTGTTGTTATTTCTCTGTGCACTGAATAACTGTTGAAAAGGAAGCCGATTTTGATGTGAGGCTGCTGAAGGTTGATTGTGGAACTGTGACAGTTTGATACAGCCTTCTCCTGCCAGCGCTGAAAAAGGCTGATAAAAAATTTTTTCCCTCCGTGCTAAAACGAATAGATATTGGGAGAGAGTAAAGCTGAACGGAGCTAGAGGGAAAAAGAGCTGACAATATATGTGAAAGCCCTTCGGTGACGACGCTGAAAGGGGGGATTGATTGAAGAAAACTGAGTGAAAGGAATACCGGCGTTTTCTCTCAGTGATTGAACACTGAAACGCTGAAGACAGAGAAAGAATATAAACTTACTAAATAAACAAAAAACTGAATTGAAATTGCTTTTCTCTTACAAAGCTGCGATTGGGCTTGTATGAGAGGAGACAGAGGAAGGGATTAACGGAACTTTTGGAAAAAAGCTGAAGCGGCAAGACATCGAGGCAGTTGAGAGACGCCAGAGAACTGGAAACAAATAACTGACACTTACTTCAAAGAACCTTTTTACCAATATTAAAGAGATAAAGACACTAAAAAAGGAGTATATAAGATTGAGACAGATAACTGAGAAAGAGAAAAGGAAAAGGAAAAAAGGCAAAAAAGGAAAAGAAAATTTCTACTTTAAAAGATAAAACTAAATTTTGGAAGAAAAGGGATTAAAAACAACAATATGGCAAGCACCAGACAAAACAAAAATGAGGCTGGTACATCTGCAAAAAGACAAAAACAAGATCAAATAACACCAAGCAAGATACCACTTCCTATTGATGAACCAGACATATTAAGCAAAGCTGAAGTCATGGAAGAATTAAAACAAATCAAACAAATGCTTAAAGAAACTATAACTAATATGTCTGAAATGAAAGAAGAAATTTTAAATATACATAGACAAATGGAAGTTAACAACAAAAGAACAACTGAACTAGAATCAAAAATGGAAAATTTAGAATGTGAATCAAAAAGATGTAAAAACGACAGCCTGGAATTAAATAAATTAAAAGATCAACTGGAGGATTACGAGAATAGAGGAAGAAGAAAGAACATCAAACTCTTTGGAATACAAGAAAATTTAGAGGGAAAAAATACTATCCTTTTCCTTGAAAATTTAATTCCAAAAATTCTACAATTAGACTTGAAACAACCAATTGAAATTGAAAGGGCGCATAGAATCCCAATTAAAAATTTAGAAAATAAAAACAGACCAAGACCAATCATTTTCAAAATGTTGAGATACCAACAAGCAATAGAGATACTAAATGCTGCAAAAAAAGATAAAAACTTAAATTATAAAGGATCAAGATTATGGTTTTTACCAGACTTCGCCAAAAACACAGCAACTAAAAGAAAAAGACTACTAGACATGAGACCTCTACTCAAAGAAAAAGGATTTAAATATGGTCTATACTACCCGGCGAAAATGAGAGTGTCATCTGGAGACAAGTCCTTATATTTTGAGGATCCCGAAAAACTAAAAGATTTTCTCTCTAAACCAGAACCTATGATATATTAACATAATATATTAAGATGGTTTTGAAGACTCTATGAAAAATTAGAAAATATAACATATCGAAATATTTGAAGAAATGGAGGAAAACAATACAAAGAAAAGACAATAATAATTATATGAAAGAAAGAACAGAATATAGGAAAATTATTAAATAATACACTGCATATATGTTTAAAATAATTATATGTTGAAATCATAATACTAAGGAAATACAAATTAACATATTGTTAAATGGAAAATGATACATTAATAAAATGTTATGGAAAATGATTAAATAAATATAAAAGATCAATATAGATAGATAGAAGGGAAATTTGTTTAAACAATTGAATATTGATTGCCTAGAATGGGGAGAATGTTAGGATTACAGTTCCAATGTGTATCCTTAAGCAGCCAATGTATTGGGTGGGAAAGGGAGGGATAAGGAGAATATTTATTAGAATAATTAAGGGAGATACATTAGGGTTAAATATGTGTGTCATGAAGAAAATTTTTTGGATATTAAATATGAAAGAGGAGAGGAAGAATAAGATAATGAAAAGTATTAAAATATATAATGTCTTTTAAAATATATTCTATTAATGTCAATGGCCTGAATCACGTAATTAAAAGGAAAAAAATATTAACATTTTTAAAAAAACAAAATGCAGATATTTACTGTCTGCAAGAGACCCATCTTAATATGAAGGAATCACAGAAATTATCAGGTGGATGGATAAAAGAATGTTTTTTTGCTCCAGCAGTGGGTAAAAAAGCAGGGGTTGCAATCCTTATAAATAAAAAATGTATGGCCAATATAAAGGTAAAAAATTCAGATCCACATGGAAGATGGATACATATCGATATAGGTATGGGAAATGATACCCTGACGTTATTTAATATATATGCCCCTAATTCGAATCAATCAGAATTTTTCAAAAAGCTACAAAATATGTTATTACCACTGGCTGCCTCTAATTTAGTGGTGGCTGGAGATTTTAATGCTGTAATGGATCCATTATTGGATAAAAAACCAGGTAAAAATATTAAATCTTTAGGTCTAGATAATTTAGTTAGTTCATGTGATTTGAAAGATATATGGCGTATTCTTCATTTTAATGATCAGGAGTATTCATTTTGTTCACAGGTTCATAAATCATTTTCAAGAATAGATTATATTTTTGTTTCAACAAATAAAGTGCAACAAGTGATTAAAGCCTCCATTGATCCTATTATCATTTCGGATCATGCGGGAATATGGATAGAATTACAATTAGATCAATTAGAAAATAATAGACCTCTTTGGAGATTTGATAATGCATTGCTTGTGGATGACAAATTTTTGGAAAATTTTAAAACACAAATTAATGAATTTTTTCAAATAAATTTAGTGGAAGATACATCTATAGAGAATGTATGGGATGCATTTAAAGCAACTATGAGGGGTAATATCATATCATATTCAGCTTTTATTAGGAAACAAATTAAAAAACAATATATGGAATTAGAAAAAGAAATAAAAATATTAGAAGCTAAATTGATAAGTAAATGGGAATATGAAGTTTTACAAGCTCTTTTGAAAGTAAAAGGTAAATATAATGAATTAACTTCAAAAATGATAAGAAAAGATTTGTTTTCCAAACAAACGGTGTATTATGGAAATTCTAATAAGGCGGGAAAATTATTAGCAAATTATCTTAAGGCAAAAAAAAGGAGAACTAATATTAATGGAATAAAAGATGATAATGGTATAATAACAAATCAAACAAATATAATATTAAAACAATTTTTAAATTTTTATAAGGATCTATATTCTTCCGAACCTTATTTGGAGAAACAAAAAGATGGAAAAAAATTTTTAGATTTAATAAATGGACCTAAGATTCCTGATCATATAAAACGAAGTTTAGAAGAACCTATATCATTAAAAGAATTAGAAACAGCATTGAGATCTCTTAGAGTTGGATCCGCTCCAGGTGGTGATGGTTACACAGTAGAATTTTATAAAACATTTCAAAATATCCTCTCCCCACATTTATTAAAATTATATCAGACACAACTTATAAAAGGTAATATAAAAGGTACTATGGCTGAATCAATAATAATTGTTTTGCCTAAGCCAAATAAAGATCCTACTTTGGTTTCAAACTACAGGCCTATATCTTTGATAAACGTTGATAATAAACTTTTGGCGAAAATTTTGGCTTTGAGATTAGCCAAAGCTCTCCCACATATTATAGATATGCATCAAACGGGTTTCGTTGCTAAAAGACATTCCTCCAATAACTCTAGACTATTATTTCACATGCTAAACTTGTCAAAAAAAATGGATGAACCGGCTTTTACAGTTTCATTAGATGCTGAGAAAGCATTTGATAGGGTAGAATGGAATTTTATGTATCAGGCTTTAGAATGGTTTGGTATAGGTTCTGGATTTATACAAATGGTAAAAACATTGTATAGCTTCCCGATTGCAAGATTAAATATTAATAATAAGATATCTGATGGTTTTCAATTGCAGAGGGGAGTTAGACAAGGTTGTCCTTTATCTCCTTTGTTATTTGATGTTGTATTAGAACCCTTATTGTTAGCAATACAGCAAACGAGGGAGATACAAGGAATTCCATATTCAGATATGGAATATAAAATTTTGGCTTATGCTGATGATATTTTGCTTTATTTGAGAAATCCAGAGTCTACCTTATCTTCTTTATTGGAATTAATTGATAAGTTTGGCAAATTTTCAGGTTATAAAATTAATTGGAATAAATCTGAAATTATACCCTTGAATGTTTACTGTGTAAAAGGATTATTTGATATTTTTCCATTCATATGGAAAGAAGAAGGATTTAAATATCTAGGCATTCAAGTTAAAAAAACAATTGAAGATACTGTAAAAGAAAATGAAAAATATGTATTAAAAAAAGTAATGGAGTTATGTGAACAATGGAACCCATTACATATATCTTGGTGGGGCAGAGTTCAAACTATTAAAATGATGATGTTGCCTGTGGTTTGCTACCAAATGAGTATGATACCTATTTATTTTCAGGGGTCCTTTTATAAAAAGCTTAATAGAATTTTAACAAAATTTCTTTGGCTTGGTAAAACACCTAGAATAGCTTTAGTAACCTTACAAAAATCAATTAAGGAGGGAGGGGTAAATTTTCCAAATTTCTATAGGTACCATCAAGCCTATATTCTACGTCAGGGTATGTATTGGATCCTCCCAGAACTTATAGATAATGCACCAGATTGGTTATATTTGGAATGGCGCCTTATGTTTCCCCTAAATTTAGTTCATTTACCAAGTATTAATATACCTAAAAGATACAGAGAAAATAAAATAATAATGGATACTTGGAAAACATTGAGATTTATTGATAAATTAACACCCATCCCAATATATAAATCAACTAATCAATCCATATGGATAAACTCCAAGATCAAAATTGGCGGAGCTCAAATCCTTTGGAAGAACTGGATTATTGCAGGAATTAGATCTCTAGATGATATTATTTCAGAAGGTAAACTGCTGGATTTTTCACAATTGCAACATAGATTTGGTCTTAATAAAACACAAAGTTTTAAATGGTTGCAATTGAAGCAGGCCATTCAGGTTGGGTTCCCTGAATGGAAATCATTAAACAATCAATATAGTTTAAAGTTCTTATGCTTTAAAGCAGACTTCCTAGGACATCAAGCCGCATTGTGGTATAAATTAATATCTGGATATTTGAATAAAAAACCAAAAAATGGTCTAAGAGACATTTGGAGCATTGAGATTGGACATCAAATTAATGCATCTCAATGGCCACTAATTTGGTCTTGGAGAATGGGATGTACAGTGTCAGCGTCTATGAGACAAACATGGTTCTTTTTATTACATAGAGCTTTTTGGACCCCTACTCGTTTACAAAAACTAGACAGTTCTAAGTCTAATAGATGCTGGCACTGTAATCTAGAACCAGGGACATTAGATCATTTATTATATCATTGTCCTTATATTAAAATTTTTTGGAATTCAATTTGGCCACAAATTAATAAATTAATGGAAAATCATATTGCAATATCATATGATACAATTTTATTTGGAACAATGATGAGAAAAAAAAGTCAAATTTCACCAGAAAATAATAAGCTTTTATTAATTATGACAGGGGTTGCCATTCAACATATAACTAACAATTGGAAAAATTACAACAACCTAAATTACACATTTTGGTGGAATACAATATGCCATATTTTTAAAATGGAAAGAACAATAGCAATACAAAAGGGGACATATAATAAATTTATAAAAATATGGGGGCCATTGACAAAATACTGTAATGATTAAATAATGGAATACTTTTTCTTCTTTTCTTCTTTTAGAGATTTTTTTTTATGACACACATATAGGGGGGGTAAGGAAAACAAATTATATATAATAAATTATAATATATGATACAAAATGTAACATATGATTAAAAAATAATAGAAGGGTGGGGGGAGGGAAAATGAATAAAATTTATCCAGAATATATTGTATTAGATATAAATATGTTATTGAATAATTATCAATTATATTCTAATATGTTATATACTTTTATAAAATTTGAAAATATTATATTAAAGCAATAAAAGGGTGGGGGGAGGGTGAAGGGGAAAATCAAATCCAGACATACATTGTGTTAGATATAAAAGTGATACCATGCATTTATCAACTGTATTTTATTATTATGTACACTTTTTGTAAAATTTGAAAATAAAAATATAATGGAAAAAAAAAAATAATTATATTAATTTAAATTTCTTACATAATATAACTTTATAAAATATTGATTTTCTAAAGAAATTTTAAATTTGATATTAATCTGTAAGTTAATCAAGTGTGATTATTCAAGTTTATAATGAATTTATTTAAAACACTTGTTGTAACATAAGAAAATGAATAAAGATTTATAAAACAAAAAGAAGGTCTCACTGTGATCCTACAATGTGGGAAAACTGAATTTATCCCAGGACAAGCAGGCAGCTATTCTTGACTGATGGGTGACGGCACCGACGGAGCCCCGGTACGGACAATTTTAGAGTGATCTCACTCTAAGAACTTTAGAAAGTTCTAGCTCGGCCGCACCGCGCACGCGCGAGTGCCTTCCCGCCCGACAGAGGCGCGCGGTCCCTCAGTTTCTTAGTTTCCGCGGAGCTAAGAAGACGCGTTTTCAACGGCTGTTGAAATTTTTTCCTAACTTGCCTTCCCGCTCGCGTAAACGTTTGGCTTAATTTGCCTTTTTTCTTTCTTTCAATTTTGTTAAAAAAAAAAAAAAAAAACTTTCATTTTTTTCTTCAGTTTTCGGTTTTCCCCGGCGGGGCCTTCTGCCACCATCGAAGCCTCGGCCTTCGATTTGGCGGAAGCCGTTTTTCCTTTCATGCCCCCTCAACCGGGTTTTAAAAAGTGCCAGCGGTGTGCTAGGCCTATATCTCTCACGGACCCACACAACTGGTGTCTACAGTGTTTGGGTCCTGAGCATCAGGCCTCTTCTTGCACCCGCTGTGCTACTTTAAAAAAACGGACATTAAAAAATCGCCTAATTCAACAGCGATTGTTGTTCGGTGCCGAGATGTCCGACCCCGTTCCTGCGACTCCGGCTTCGGCACCGATTCAGTCGGCACCCTCGTCTTCGACGCCGCGTGATTCCACACCGGCGTCTCAACAGTCAGGTAAGCCGGCTAAGAAGCCTTCCCCGCTGGAACGTCTTCCGGCCTCGAGTGCAGTGAGTCCAATCCTGCCGCCGGTAAGACGCCAGCGGAAGCGCTCCGCCCCTATAGAGGTAAGTCCCTCGACATCGGGCTCCTCATCTCCGGGGCGTCGAGCGGCACCGCAGGTACCGCAGAAGAAAAAAGCAGTACCGGTGCCATCCCTCGATGACCGCATTACGGCCATCCTTCAGGTGCAGCTTAAGGAGCAATTAGAACGACTCCTTCCTGCTATCATGACACCGAACCTTCCGGTGCCAGTCCGCACCGAGCCATCGGTACCGGTTGTGGAACAACCCGTATCGATACCGATTGTGGAACCCGTGTTACCCGCTTCCACTGTTTCGGTACCGCTTCACCTAACCTCATCGGTATCGATGCCAGTCCTTGCACCGGAGCCGAGAGCTCACCATCAATCGGTACAGACTTCGGCACCGGTGCGACCGATAACTTCTCCTGACTCGGTATCGATGAGGTCGGGTAAGTCGGTGCGCAAAACCCGACACATGCAAACGTCGACACCTGAGTCTCGGGACCATTCTTCCCATGTCAGAGACCCTGATCTGTGGGGAGACTCAGAGGAACCCTTTCTTTCTGAAGGCGAATGTTCCTCAGAGGAGGAGGATTCGGCTGTCCCTGACCCATCCTCCAAACAGGCCACTTCCTCTTTCTCCAGTTTTTTGAAAGAGATGTGTGAGTCCTTGTCCATTCCTTTGGAGGCTGAATCCAAAAAGTCTAAAGCTTTTTTGGATGCCCTTGATTTTGATCAGCCTCCAAAGGAATTTTTGAAACTTCCCCTTCATGACATCTTGAGGGAAACTTTCTATAAGAATTTAGAGACTCCTTTAACTGTCCCAGGGGCCCCACGTAAACTGGATTCTCTATATAAGGTAATTCCCATTCCTGGGTTCGACAAACCTCAACTACCACATGAATCCTTATTTGTCGAATCCACCCTTAAAAAGACTTCAGGAGCCAGTGTATATGCATCTGTCCCTCCTGGCAGAGAAGGAAGGGCCATGGATAAATTTGGTAAGAGGCTCTACCAAAATGCTATGTTGGCAAATAGGGCTAGTAATTATGCTTTTCATTTTTCTTTTTATTTAAAGCATCTCCTTACCACCATGGCTTCTTTCGAGAAATATCTTCCTTCACGAAAGCATCCCGCTTTTCACACATGCTTGTCGTCTCTTCTCCAATTACGTAAGTTTATGGTTAGATCCATATATGACACCTTTGAACTAACATCCAGAGCGACAGCAATGTCAGTAGCTATGCGTCGTTTGGCCTGGCTTCGGGTATCCGAGCTTGATGTTAACCATCAAGATCGGTTAGCCAATGCCCCATGCCTAGGGGATGAGCTCTTTGGGGATTCCATGGACTCAACCACACAAAAGCTCTCTGCTCATGAGACGCGCTGGGATACCCTGCTTAAAAATAAAAAGAAGCCTCCTCCGCCAAGACCATATAGGCAGCAATCGGCCTATCAACGCCGCTTCACAGCTCGTCCATTAGCTACCACTGCTCAGCAACCTAGGCGTCAGAGGCAACAACAACGTCAGCCTCCCAGACAACAGCAGCAGCAACAAGCTGTAAAACCACCTCCTCAGCAGAAGTCACAGCCCTTTTGACTTCATTCTCCACAGTATAGCCAGTATCCCTATTCCTGCTCTCCTGCCTCAGCCTATAGGAGGTCGACTTTCTCTGTTCCTCAGCCGGTGGGAAGTAATCACGTCGGACCAATGGGTCCTCAACATCATCCGCCACGGCTACTCTCTCAACTTTCAGACTCTTCCACCTCAAAGCCTGCCAAAAGAGTCTGCTTTGAACAGTCCTCAATCGGCCCTCCTTATTCAGGAGGTCCAATCCCTCCTCCTTCTGAACGCTATAGAGGAAGTTCCTCTAGATCAAAAGGGACAGGGATTCTACTCCCGTTACTTTCTAGTTCCCAAAAAGACAGGGGATCTCAGACCCATCCTGGATCTTCGCGATCTCAACATTCATCTAGTAAAAGAAAAATTCAAGATGCTTTCTTTAGCCATCCTTTATCCCCTTCTAAATCAAAACGACTGGCTATGCTCCCTCGATCTCAAAGAGGCTTACACTCACATACCGATCAATGTAACCTCAAGACAGTATCTCCGATTCATGATCAATCATTGTCATTACCAGTACAAGGTACTGCCCTTCGGTCTTGCCTCATCTCCAAGGGTATTCACCAAATGTCTCATTGTGGTAGCGGCATTTCTACGCTCTCACCACCTTCATGTATTTCCTTACCTGGACGATTGGTTGATCAAAGCCACATCCGCTCAAGCAGTTCTTCTGGCCACCAACCAAACCATCCAGTTTCTACAACTTCTGGGATTCGAGATCAATCTACCCAAATCTCATATCATTCCCACTCAGAGACTTCAATTCATTGGAGCGATCCTGGATACACTCCTAATGAGAGCTTTCCTACCATCCAATCGTCTCCAGACTCTTCAGTCTCTATGTCAGCAGGTGCTTCCTCTGCCTTCCATCTCAGCAAGACAAATGATGGTACTCTTGGGGCACATGGCATCCACAGTTCATGTCACACCTCACGCCCGTCTTCACCTGCGCACTCCTCAATGGACCCTTGCTACCCAGTGGTCCCAAGCGTCGGATCCTTGCTCACGACACATATCTGTGACATCATCTCTTCGTCAGTCTCTTCAATGGTGGTTGGTATCCTCAAATCTATCCAGAGGTCTTCTGTTCCATCAGCCTCCTCATCAACTAGTCATCACCACCGATGCCTCTCTGTATGCATGGGGAGCTCACTTGATCGAGTTCCAGACTCAAGGTCTTTGGTCAGCCCAGGAAAGGAAGCATCAAATCAATTTCCTGGAACTCAGAGCGATGTTTTACGCCCTCAAGGCCTTCCAACATCTTCTCTTTCCTCAGGTCCTTCTGTTGTGCACAGACAATCAGGTTGCGATGTACTACATCAACAAACAGGGTGGGACAGGCTCTCGCCTTTTATGCCAAGAAGCCCAGAAGATCTGGACTTGGGCCATAGATCATCATCTCTTCCTGAAAGCTATATACATTCAGGGGGCTCAGAATTCTTTAGCGGACAAACTCAGCAGAATTCTCCAACCTCACGAGTGGACACTCGATCCCGTAACTCTGCAGTCTCTCTTCGATCAATGGGGCACTCCTCAGATAGACCTCTTTGCAGCTCCTCACAATCATCAGCTGCCCCTATTCTGCTCCAGACTTTACTCTCCGCACCGTCTAACAGCAGATGCTTTTCTCCTCGACTGGTCGAATCTGTTCCTGTACGCCTTCCCTCCTCTGCCTCTCATGTTGAGAACCTTGTTCAAGCTCAGGAGGGAACGAGCCACCATGATTCTGATTGCTCCGAGGTGGCCCAGGCAACATTGGTTCTCCCTTCTACTTCAACTCAGTTCCAGGGAACCTTTTCTTCTTCCTCTGTTTCCTTCTCTGCTTACGCAACAGCAGGGAACCCTTCTGCATCCCAACCTCCAGTCTCTACACCTGACGGCTTGGTATCTCTCGGGCTGAACTCGACTGATACTCTTTTGTCTCAGCCCGTTCGTTCCATTCTGGATGCCTCCAGGAAACCAGCCACTCTGCAATGTTACCATCAAAAGTGGACGAGATTTTCTTCCTGGTGTCTTCTTCATCATCTTGATCCCACTTCTCTGGCAGTGGAGACGTTGTTGGATTATTTACTTTCTTTGTCTGACTCTGGCCTTAAGTCCTCTTCCATCAGAGTCCACCTCAGTGCCATTGCAGCTTTTCATGAGCCAGTCCATGGAAAACTTCTTTCAGCTCATCCCCTGGTGTCCAGGTTCATGCGTGGGCTTTTCAATGTGAAACCACCTCTTAAAGCCCCTCCGGTTATCTGGGATCTCAATGTGGTTCTTTCCGCTTTAATGAAGCCTCCATTTGAACCTTTAGCTACCTCTCCTTTCAAATTTCTCACTTGGAAGGTACTTTTCCTTATTGCTCTTACCTCTGCCAGGAGGGTCAGTGAGCTTCATGCACTGGTTGCAGATCCACCTTTTACGGTTTTTCACCATGACAAGGTGGTTCTGCGTACACATCCAAAGTTTCTCCCCAAGGTTGTTTCTGAATTTCATCTCAACCAATCCATTGTTCTACCTGTTTTCTTTCCAAAACCTCATTCTCATTCTGGGGAACAAGCTCTGCATACTTTGGATTGTAAAAGGGCTCTTGCTTACTATCTGGAGCGTACGAAACCCCACAGATCAGTTCCCCAACTCTTTCTGTCCTTTGATCCGAATAAATTGGGACGTCCTGTTTCTAAACGTACGTTGTCGAATTGGCTTGCAGCGTGCATTTCATTCTGTTATGCTCAGACCGGACTGACACTGGAAGGTTCTGTCACAGCCCATAAAGTCAGAGCAATGGCAGCATCTGTAGCTTTCCTCCGTTCCACTCCTATTGAGGAAATCTGCAAGGCTGCTACTTGGTCCTCAGTTCACACTTTTACATCTCATTATTGTCTGGATGCATTCTCCAGAAGGGATGGTCACTTCGGCCAATCTGTTTTGCAAAATTTGTTTTCCTAATGGCCAACCTTCCCTCCATCCCTCTTTTTGTTAGCTTGGAGGTCACCCATCAGTCAAGAATAGCTGCCTGCTTGTCCTGGGATAAAGCACAGTTACTTACCGTAACAGGTGTTATCCAGGGACAGCAGGCAGATATTCTTGCGTCCCACCCACCTCCCCGGGTTGGCTTCTTAGCTGGCTTATACTAACTGAGGGACCGCGCGCCTCTGTCGGGCGGGAAGGCACTCGCGCGTGCGCGGTGCGGCCGAGCTAGAACTTTCTAAAGTTCTTAGAGTGAGATCACTCTAAAATTGTCCGTACCGGGGCTCCGTCGGTGCCGTCACCCATCAGTCAAGAATATCTGCCTGCTGTCCCTGGATAACACCTGTTACGGTAAGTAACTGTGCTGACTGGGTGAGGTAAGACTTGAGGATGGAGATCACAGAGCCATTTCAGGTTATAACTGTTGTATTTCATTTTAGGATAATTCATCAGTCATCTGTGTCCCACGAGTTTTCTGTATATTTTTTATTTTTATTTTTTCAGAATATTTCTTCTAATGCACTGGAGGAATCTGCAGTCTCTGATGACATTCTCTCTCCTGATGAAGATGGGGTGTGTTCTGGGAAGTATTTTTCAGAAATTGGTCTGGTGGGGCTCCTGGAACAAGCAGCTGAACTCTTGAGTACGGTGAGTTTAGCTTAACACCTGCAAAATCTGTAGCACTAGCAGCTGAGAGCAAGTTATTGTCATCACTCATATACCTCATTTAAGCAAAGGGGCAGCACACCATGGTTGTCATGCCTATCCAAATGCTTACCTTATGTGCCTGCTGCCACTGTAATGGAGACTCGGTCCATTGTCCTTTACCAGTATGTCTGCTGCTTTGGTGTTCATAGATTGTATATGTTTGAGCAGGGTGGTTGTTTATATTGTATGTTGGAAGTTGGTTTTGTTTGTTTGTTTTTTTGTTTAAATCTTTATTGATTTTCCAAAGTTAACAAAAATGCAGTACAGTATCTACACACATCAATCATATATGCATTTATAATCAATCAAAATCCCCACAACAACAAAAAAATACCACCCAACCAATACCTTGCAAGAGAATGAAACCATGACAGAAATATCCCTCTCCCACCCTCCCTCCCCCTGGGTGTGTGTGCAATATACCAACAGGATCAAAGGAAAAAACAATTACAGCACATCCATAAAAGATATCAAAAAGCCCCAGATTAACTTAAATCTCTTAGTATGACCCAGTATATCTGCGTTCATTTTTTCAAATCTATAAAATAAACATAATTTTTTGTTTTTTATTATTGAAATATTTTTCAAGAAACAATAATACAAGTCAATAATAAAGCAGACAATAGAAAGTCAACCACGTGGTTCCTTCACAGAGACTTAAAAGTGCAAAAAGTTTTTTTGGGGGGGGATTGGGTTTTGCTTTTTTTAAGAATTCTTTATTCATTTTTACATCATACAACAAGTGTATCAATAAATGACATTTGAAATTAAATACATCACTTGAGTTTCTATTATAAGGAACATTAAATCATAAAATCTAACCCCCCCTCCCATCCCTATCATACCCTATGCATTCACTTATATCATATAAATTTTTCTTTCATATTAATCTAACCTGTAATATAATTCAGAAATCCTTCCCCTCCCTCCTTTGCATTGTACTTATAATGGAAAAATGTTATATATTCATTACAATAATTTGTCAATGGCCCCCAGATTTCTTTAAATTTCTTATAATTCCCTTTTTGTATGGCTATTGTTCTTTCCATTTTATAAATGTGACACAAAGAATTCCACCAAAAACTGTAATTGAGACTACTCCAATCTTTCCAATTACAGTCAAACCTCGGTTTACGAGTAACCCGGTTTGCGAGTGTTTTGCAAGACGAGCAAAACACTCGGCAAACTTTTGACTCACAAACCGAGCATTGACTCAATTTGCGAGCCCCCACCCGACCCGACCGGGGGAACCAACAGTGTTGCTCCCCCTGAGGCCGCCGGTGCTGCTCCCTCCCTTCACGATCGTCTCCTCCCCATTTACCGACCGGCCCTGTCCTTACCCGTGTGCCACCGGAGTTAGAAAGGGCCTGCCGCCAGTCTGCTGCTGAGCCTTGAGCATCTGCGCATGCTCAAGGCCTTCTGGATCTCATCCTCACCGAGATTCTCATAAGACTCGAGCTCTCATGAGAATTTCAGAGAGGGTGAGATCCAGAAAGCCTGAGCATGCGCAGATGCTCAAGGCTCAGCAGCAGACCGGCGGCAGGCACTTTCTATCACCGGCAGTGCAGGGGTAAGGACGGGGCCAGTCAGGGAGGGGGGAAGGGGCGATAGCAGCACCGGTGGCCTTGGGTGGAGCATGGGAGTCGGGGTGCATCCGGCAGGAGTGAGCCAGCACTTGAGAGTCTCAGCAGAGGGGGTAGTGGCATCCGGAGGGGGGGGGCAGCGTCCGGGAGCAGCAGAGCCAACAGTTGTCCAGTCGGGCTCTGTGGCGGCGGCGGCGGCGTTTGCTTAGCCAGCACCACCCGCAGTGAGAGGCAGCGAACAGCAGCAGAGGAGGAGCCGCGTGGATGGGTCTATGGCAGAGGCAGCGGTTGAGGCGTCCCTAATGGTAATTAAGTTTTTGCGGATGTGGAACGAATTGTTCAAGTTTACACTAACTCTTATGGGAAAAGTTGCTTTGATGTACGAGTATTTTGGTTTAAGAGCATGCTTCTGGAACGAATTATGCTCGTAAACCAAGGTACCACTGTACTTGTGATATGTTGTATGGCGACCCCAGTGATAATCAATAGAAGCCTCTTATTTTGTTTTTTAACAAGCGTGTTGGTATATAATGCAAGAGCCCTTTAGAATTATTTATCCTTATCCCCTTTGTTTTGGCAAATGTCACAGAAGATTTTTAAGAGTTCTTTTCACTCAGTATATTTATATTTGGGTATTGACACAATAATAGTCATGTTACAAGCGTTAATATTGTGTTAATTTTTAAAATTCTGCTTGTTACCCAGATATGTTGTTATCGATTTCCAAATTAGCTTTTCATAGGCACAGTAGGATTTGTTCACTTTTGTAACGTGAGGCTTTTCTGCTTGCTGCAAGTTGCCCATTTTTGGGCTGTCTGGCTTATCACACATCAGTTAATCAGTGTCCCTCCATTTCCCACCATTCCTAGTCTGCCATTATTCCAAGAAGAGGCTACAATTCCCAACATCCATTACCACACATTCTTATGGCCCAAAAGCTGTGGGTCAGATGTTGCTCTTCCCCATACGTCACATTCGGAAGGGAATTGGGTTTGTCCTATAGGAGAGTCTGGATATACTCTATAGCACAATGTAAATGTTTAGTAGTGGTAGTAGTAGATACAGCCTGAAAGCCATGAGACAGGTTAACATAAGCAACACAAACGCATTACTTTTACAAAACAACTTAAACTAAACTAAACCTTATATAAAGGCTTATATACTGCATCTTCTCTATAACATTAGAGCTCGGCATGGTTTACAAGAAAATTAGAAAGGAGAACAGATACAATATGGATTTGGAATAGTATGGAGAGGAGCGGAATTTACAATTTTGAAAATAGCCAAGTTTTCAGATGTTCTCTCTTTTTTTTTTTTTTTAAATAATCTTTATTCATTTTAAAACACTTTCAATAAGTGGTAACAATATAGATTATACATTTAACACTTTAGACATCACTTATGATTTTACAAGATTCATACAAATCATTACCCTCCCCACCCATCTTAATCTTTTATGATTAAAGTAATTATAACATTTTTCATATGTTCCAAGATATATTATACATATTTTAAACATAAGTTATACATATGATTAATCAAACTTATTTATCAAACCTCAAAAAAAACCCATTAGATAAGGTATTAGATAATGTATAAGGGGGGTGGGATTGGGAAAGATAATAATTGTTAATTGTTTAGTATTAATAAATGGGTGGGTGGGTGGGAAGGGATTCTTTTATATTTATATATTTTAAGGATTATAAGTAAGATTGTCAAGTGATTTGTTTAAAAATTTCTGATTGAATATTATACACTTGTTGTAAGACTTGAAAATGAATAAAGATTTAAAAAAAAAAAAAAAACCATCCTTCCCTCCTATTATCATCTATATAAATAATTAAAAGACCTTATAATCCTCCCCCCTCCCCGGGTGTGCATTTTATCTAACAACAAAATCATAACTATAATAATTCTACAAAAGACGACAATAGGCCCCAGATTAATTTAAAGATTTTTGTATTCCCTAACAAATCGGCATTCATTTTCTCATATTTGTAAATTAGACATAAACTTGCCCACCAGAATGTAAAGTTGAGACGATCCCAGTTTCATGTAATCATTTGTATAGCTGTACTAGTCATAATTAATAAGAAACATCTTTTATATTTATCTAGGGGATCCTTGATATGTAAAATGGTACCACAAATTACTATTTCATAAGTTAACGGAATCTCAGATTTTAAAATATTATTAATATGTCTCCAAATTGATTTCCAGAAAATCAGTATTTTAGGGCAGTAAAACAGTAAATGATCTAATGTTCCTATGTCTAGATCAGTGTTTTTCAACCGCTGTTCCGCGGCACACTAGTGTGCCGCCTGGTGTGCCGTACGGTCAGGGCCGCCATCAGGGCAGTACCACCAGTCTAGGGAGAGGGGCGGTCTGCCCCACGTGGACGGGAGAGAGCTGGACGGGGGACCCGCGGAGTTCAATACATCTCGAGCCACGAGGCTCGTCTTCTGTTCCTGCCTGCCCTGCAGCTAACATATAGCCGATCGCAAGCGTTCCCCGATGTCAGCGCTGACGTCGGAGGGAGGGCTTAAGCAAAGCCTGCCCTCCGACGTCAGCGCTGACGTCGGAGAATACTTCCGTTCGGCTATTTGTGCGCGGCAGGGCAGGCAGGAAGCAGAAGACAAGCCTTGCGGCTTGAGCTTCGTTTTGCTGAGAAAGTTGCAAAGATGGGCTGGGAGGCAAACACGGAACACAAAAGGGGGGAGGGAGTGCGTTTTGGACACAAGGCATGAACTTGGGAGAGAGGAAGGGAGGGAAAGAGATGCTGAGGTGGGGGAGGGAATGGGTTTTTGGAAACAGAAGGCATGAACTTGGGAGAGAGGAAGGGAGGGAAAGAGATGCTGAGGTGGGGGAAGGAATGCGTTTTTGGACACAGAAGAAATGGACTACGGAAAGAGGAAGGGAGGGAAAGAGATGCTGAGGTGGGGGAGGGAATGCGTTTTTGGACACAGAAGAAATGGACTTGGGAGAGAGGAAGGGAGGGAAAGAGATGCTGAGGTGGGGGAAGGAATGCGTTTTTGGACACAGAAGAAATGGACTACGGAAAGAGGAAGGGAGGGAAAGAGATGCTGAGGTGGGGGAGGGAATGCGTTTTTGGACACAGAAGAAATGGACTTAGGAGAGAGGAAGGAAGGGAAAGAGATGCTGAGGTGGGGGAGGGAATGAGTGTTTGGACACAGAAGGCATGGACTTTGGAGAGAGGAAGGGAGGGAAAGAGATGGTTGTGTACATGGGGAATAGAAGAAAGGAGAATTTTTGGTCATAGGGAGGGAGTGAGGTACAGATAGTGGCATACCAGGGTGGGGGGGGGGCGGTCTGCCCCACCCCGGGTTTACGTCCCAAGGGGGTGCACAGCTGGCCACCCTCCAGTGTTGTCCCTAGGCCGGCAAACTGCGGCTCTTTAGCCACTTGAGTGCCACCGCCGCCAACGGTGTTGTTGGCGGTGGCAGCATTATAAAATACTTTCTTTGTGTTTATTTGATTCCTATTCAAGAGAATTACTTTATATATAGTCAATATAGGCACAGAGTTAAATTTTTTAACATTTTCTAATGGTGGTGTGCCTCGTGATTTTTTTCATGAAACAAGTGTGCCTTTGCCCAAAAAAGGTTGAAAAACACTGGTCTAGATGACAGTGCCAGCTTCTATTAGATCTAGAGTTATCTAACTTATTCAATCTAATTGGGGTCCAAAAAGAACAATGTAACAAAAAGTACCAAGTTTGTTTCATAGATGCTGATGCTGTACATCTCATCCTCCAAGACCAAATACATGGCCATCGAGATGCAGAAATATACTGCGTAATTTAACACCTAATCCAATACATAAATCAACAAATCAAATTTAAAAGAAATCAGTCTCTGTGGGTAAACTCCAAGATTCAAATTGGCAGATTTAAAATCGTTTGGAAGCAATTGATTATTGCAGGTATATGAACTTTAAATTATGTTATTTCAAATGGTAAACTGCTTGATTTTGCACAGTTACAACATAAATTTGGTCTTAATAAATCACAAAATTTTAAATGGTTGCAACTGAAGCAGGCTATTCAGGACGGGTTCCCTGAATGGAAAAATCTTAATATAATCAGTATAATCTGGAATTCTTGTGCTTTCAGGCGGATTTCTTGGGACACCAAGCCGCACAGTGGTATAAATTGATATCTGGATATATGTTTAAAAAACAAGGACTGGTCTTAGAGACATTTGGAGCATTGAGATTAAGCATCAAATTTCTGCGTCTCAATGGCCACGAATTTGGTCTTGGAGGATGAAGTGTACAGTGTCAGCATCTACGAGACAAACTTGGTTCTTTTTGTTACATAGAGCATTTTGGACCCCAGTTCGATTACAAAAGTTAGACAGCTCTAAGTCAAATAGGTCCTGGCATTGTAAACTTGAAGCAGGGACTCTAGATCATTTATTATTCTATTGTCCCTTTATCATGGCCTTCTGGAAATCAATTTGGTTCCAAATTGTTTGTTAGAAAATCATGTAGCATTAACATATGATACAATTCTCTTTAGTATGTCGATGAGAACAAGGAGCCAGATTTCATCAAGTAATAATAAACTTAAAAAAAAAACAAAAAAACAGCTTTATTATTTTTCAGAAATTACAACAAGTGTACAATAATCACTCAGAATTATATTAATTAATCACTTGACAATCTTATTTGTAATCCTCCAAATATATAAATATAAAAGAATCCCATCCCTCCCATCCATATATTAATAATTAACAATTATCAATTATTGTCATTCATATTCCCCCCCCTTTATCTTAACCAATACTGAGGTGTTTAAGATGTCTGATCATTAGAATAAATAATCAATGGCCCCCAAATCTTTTTAAACTTATTATAATTACCTTGTTACATAGCAAGCACCCTTTCCATTTTATAAATATGGCATACTGAATTCCACCAGAAAGTATAATTTAGTTTAGTATAATCTTTCCAATATCCTGTAATCTGCTGAATGGTAATAATAAACTTTTATTGATAATGACAGGAGTCACCATTCAACATATAACAAGTAATTGGAAAAATTATAGTAGATTAAATTATACCTTTACTAAGTCACTTATGCTACAGGAGATGCAAAAGTGTATTGTGGACCCCTGTCGGTTACAAAAGTTAGTTATCTCGAAGTAGGGACTTTAGATCATTTATTATTCTATTGTCCACTTATTTTGGCTTTTTGGAAATCAATATGGGACCAAATAAATTGTTTATTGGAAAATCATGTGGCATTATCCTACGATACTGTGCTATTTGGTGTATCAATGAGAGCTAAAAGTCAAATATCAGCTAAGAACAACAGGCTTTTATTAATAATGACAGGAATCGCCATACAACAAATTACGAGCAATTGGAAGAATTGGAAAAGGCTCAACTATAGTTTTTGGTGGAGTTCATTGTGTCATATATATAAAACTAGTATTTTAGCCTGTTACATTAACGGGTGCTAGAATATATGTCTGTGTGTCTTTATTTCTGTCTCTCTCTCCCTCCCGGTGTCTGTTTCTCTTCCTGGCCCCCTTTGTCTGTCTGTCTTTCTGTGTCTTTCCCTGCCCCTGTGTCTTTCTTCTTTTCTTTCTATCTATCTGTCTCTCTCCCTGCCTCCTATGCAGCAGCATTTCTCTCCCACCACTTCCCTGTGCAGCAGCCACAGCAGCATTCCCTCCCCCTCCATTTTCCTCCCCCCACACCACTTCCCTGTGCAGCAGCAGCGTTTCCCCTACCCCCCTTTTCCCTTCCCGCGGTCTGGCCAGTTCCCTTAGTCCCTTCCCCCCCTTCCCTTCCTGTGGTCCCGACAAACCTTCCGATTCCAGCAGCGTCTGCAGCATTCTACACACGCTGCTTGGGGGCCTTCTACTGCCCAGTAGAAGGCTCTGAAGCAGCGTGTGTAGAGTGCTGCAGACGCTGCTTGAATCGGAAGGTTTTCAGGACCCGCAGCCCATGCCGGACCCGAAGCGAGCTCTGGGTTTTTTTGGGTTTTTATCCTTCAGACGGCAAGAGCCGCCGCAGCCGACAGGCTCCGCGCCACTGCACGCATGCGCACTCCTACCTGCGGGTCCCTACAGCGCACGGAAAACGGGAGTACGCAGGTGGGAGTGCACATGCGCGCTTAGGGCTTTATTATATTAGATATGACATATGATGTGATTACAATATTCTCTCTATCCCTTCCTCTGTATCTTAATTTCCCTTCTTATCCTTCAGTTCAGTGTCTTTTTTTTTCTTTCTCTCTTATCCTCTGTATCATTCCCCCCACCCGTCTCCCCCTACCTTTCTTTGTGGCTCCCTGGCTTCTCCATCAGCTAGAGGGAGCAGTTTCCTCAGCAGTTGAGTTACTTGCTGGATCAGGCGCTTCTCTTTCCTCTTCTAGCCCTGCCTCAGCCCATCCTTTCCCAGCATAGCCTGGAAACAGAGAGGCAGGGACACGGTCGCTGGAGACACTGTGGCTCTCTGCCACTTTCCTTTGGGTCATCTTCTGCCGCTGCCTGCAGCCGCCGTGGCCTGCAGCCACCGACAGCTGCCGTGGCCTTCAGCTGCTGCTGCGGCCTGCAGTCGCTGACAGCCGCCGCAGCTGACATCCGCCTCGGGGGATTCTCGCACATGCGCACTCCTACCTGCGGTGCCCTACAGTGCACGGAAAACAGGAACACGCAGGTGGGAGTGCGCATGTGCGCTTAGGGCTGTATTATATTAGATGGAAAGAACATTAGCTATTCAGAAAGGAAATTTAAAAAAATTTCAAGAGACCTGGGAGCCATTAGCAAAATATTGTAACGTCTAATATTGTTTTTCCTTATAAACATGCACATCTGGGAGGGGGGAGGTTGGGGGTCTGATAGTATAATAAATTTGGATATATTAGAATGAGGGTCAATATAGAAATTTTATATGTTGAACATTGTGATTGTTTAGGAGGGAGGGGGAATTAATTCTGAAATAGATATTAATAGAGTATTAAGTGTGGTATTGAAGAAAATGTTGTATTTTATTGTTACACTTATTGTAAGTTTTGAAAATAAAGAATTTGGAAAAAAAAATGAATAAATAATTTTTAAAAACCCAAAATCCAATAGGAGAAAATTTTTCTTCACTCAGAGAATAGTTAAGCTGTGGAACACGTTGGTAAGAGGTGCCTCTCACGCTTGCTACGCCACTGTGTAGCATTAAGTTGTTACACTTAACTTAACATAGAAACATGATGACACATAAAGGCCAAATGGCCCATCTAGTCTGCCCATCCGCAGTAACCATTATCTCTTCCTCTCTCTAAGAGATCCCACGTGACTATCCCAGGCTTTCTTGAAATCACCTCTACCGAGAGACTGTTCCACGCATCTACCACCCTTTCTGTAAAAAAGTATTTCCTCAGATTACTCCAGAGCTTATCACCTCTTAACTTCATTTTATGCCCTCTCATTGCAGAGTTTCCTTTCAAATTAAAGCTTTCTGCAAATAATAATAAACTTTTATTAATATTAACAGGGGTTGCCATTCAGCAGATTACAGGGAATTGGAAAGATTATACTAAACTGAATTATACTTTTTGGTGGAATTCAGTGTGTCATATTTATAAAATGGAAAGGGTATTTGCTCTACAACAAGGCAATTATAATAAGTTTAAAAAGATTTGGGGGCCATTGACGATTTATTCTGGTGATCAGACATCTTAAACACCTAAATATTGGACAAGATAAGGGGGGGTGGGATTATGAAGGATAATAATTGATAATTGCTATTTATTAGTATATGGGTGGGAGGGGTGGGCTTCTTATATAATTATTTATTTGGAATATTACAAATAAGAATGTCAAGTGATTAATTAAGATATTTATGAATGATTGTTGTACACTTGTTGTAATTTTTGAAAATGAATAAAGATTTAAAAAAAAAAAAAAAGCTTTCTCTGTGCAGTGTAGCTGACTTCCCAAGTTTATTTCAGATTTGTTATCCTATCATAAAGTACATCTAAGCAGCTTACATTCTTAGTCTAAAGTGGGGGAAGATGTGATAGTCTGGACATGACCGTAAGATAGAGGGGTGTTTCAGTAATGCAAATCTTGAAAACAAGCAGTAGTATCTACTATAATAAAATGTTAAGCGCACATACGCACTCTTACCTGCATGATCCATGATCTTTGATCCGTAGGTCCCTGGCGATGGCCTCCCTGCTCTCCATCTTGCGCAGTCCTTCATCCAGGAAATACGGCCCTACCGGCCGAAGTTTATTTTTAAGGTAAAAGCCGCTGCGGTTCCGGATCCGGCCGGCTGTGCACCCCCTTGGAGCGTGCACCCGGGGCAGATCGCCCCCCTCCCTTGGTACGCCACTGGTTAGAGCTACAGCCTCAGCAACCTGAGGTTGTGGGTTCAAACCCTGCGCTGCTCCTTGTGACTCTGGGCAAGTTGCTTAATCCTCCACTGTCTCAGGTACATTAGACAGATAGTGAGCCCACCGGGATAGATAGGGAAAATGCTTGAAGTACCTGTATGTAAAACCGCTTTGAATGTGGTTGTACAACTATAAAAAGGCAGTATATAAGTCCCTAACCCTTTCCCTGGAATCTTGGGCAGCACACAGTTTGCGATATACTGCTCTAAACTAAACCTTAAGTTTATATACCGCATCATCTCCACGGATGTTGAGGAGCTCGGCACGGTTTACAAGAACTTAAAATATAGGAAGAGAAGGAAAAAAAAGGTTTACATGAACACTATTCTCAGTCAAAGAAAAAACAAAAATCTCTGAAACTTTCAAAACAGCCAATAGTAGCTCTCTGCTCTTGGCAATGGGAGAAATCTATATAATTTACAGACAGTTTCCCTGTTGCTATGACATCAGAGCCCGTTTGCTGAATTTCTGCACTTTGAAGATTCAGTGAACACAGGAATCCCTCTCCTGACATAAGCATATGAAATGAACTCTAAGGATAGTTAGCAAGGGTGCTAGATAGATATTAAAGAGAGTGGATGGAAGAATGGACACCATGCAGGTGTAAAAAGGAGTGATGTTCATTGACCGGTTTTAATTGTATATGAATGAAGTGACAGGTAAGATCATTATCAGTACTGTTTACAATTAATTTTTTTAGCTGACAGCAGTGTTAAACTTGATGGCACTAGTCTTTGAGATGTTGAACAAATGTAGATGTGCCCGAGAGCTGTAAAGTATTTTAGGAATTCCTACAGGGTGATGACTGCAGAAGTCTTTCAGCCCCAAGGCATTTCCTTTCCATGATCTGCCAGCTGGCAGTCAGGGTATCTGAGGTATGCACGATACAGATCTGATTCTTTGTTTCTCCTGCTTTCCCAAGAGTAGAGGGGATTCAGAGGACCCTCCAAACCCTCTGAGGATCCAGGTGGAACATGCTTGCTGTTTCCCTCACACTTCATTCCCAATAATAATTGTCTCTCACTTGCAGCTGAAGGGAAATCTAGAGGGCTTCCCAAACCCTCTACACCCCATACTTCTCATTACTAGTATGCCCTTTACTACTGATCCTGGGTGGCTAAGTAAGGCTAAGAGTTTCTTCTAGACCCTACATTTATTTAGGCAGGCTGGAAGGCATCAGAGGTAAGAAATGGGATCTAAGACAATGACTCTGGGCAGAATATGCATTGTATAATCAAGGAGGGCTTCTACTGTCATGAAAGCCTTCTCACTGATTATAACAGGTACTTTCCATGTTCTACCAGCTTCTGGAGCTTTCAATCTCTTTCTGGTGTCAGGAAGCAGAGAGTTCAACTAAAGGATATGGACCTGCTGACTGCAGGAAGTGTCAATTAGTATGCACTGCTCTTTTAATACATGACATCCTGTTGGTCTGACTTGCCTGTTTAGATTGTAAGCTCTTTCGAGCAGGGACTGTTTTCTTATTCTTTGTGACTCTATGCAGCGCTGCGTTCATCTGGTAGCGCTAAAGAAATAGTTAATAGTAGTAGTAGTTACAGCACTGAGGATTCAACAACACTCCTTAGTGCCGAGTTCCTCAGTCTGACACA
Organism: Geotrypetes seraphini; assembly: GCF_902459505.1. Classification (NCBI taxonomy): domain Eukaryota; kingdom Metazoa; phylum Chordata; class Amphibia; order Gymnophiona; family Dermophiidae; genus Geotrypetes; species Geotrypetes seraphini. The sequence goes on from NC_047084.1 coordinate 475,622,077, forward strand.
GTAGGAGTAAGATCTTAATTAGTCATGTTACAATGCAACACAAGTTTGTTCACAAGCAACTGCCACTTGCAGGTTTATTACTGCAGAGAAATGTGGGAACATGTGACTGTAGTGAATATGTTTGTTTTCTGAGACATGTTTCATCTGAAGCCTACACAAAAAGGAACTGATAGATTCTTTTAACACTGTGCGGGGCAACTTGCATAATTCTTACTATGGTTTTAACTGTCTTGCTTAAGGCTGGATTGTATGAAACTGTGAATGAAGTCTACAAAATTGTTATCCCCATCTTGGAAGCACATAGAGACTTCCGGAAACTTGCTACCACTCACGATAAGCTGCAGAAGGCCTTTGACAACATTATAAAGAAGGTGTGTATTGTAGATCCTCCATAAACATATTCTGACATATAACAGGCTGTCCAAAGATATATAACAGCTCTCACTGGTCTTATGATTTTGATCTTGTTTTGACTGTTTGACTATTAATTTTAATTTGTTTTCTATTTTTATTGAATTTTATTTTTGCCAAGTATTATGACAGATTAGGTTCTTACCTCAATAATCTGGGTTCTGTTAGGATATACAATAATAATTATTATTATTATTATTTATTTATATGCCGCCATACCAGGGAGGTTCTAAGCGGCTCACAGCATGAGAAAAACAGTACATACATACATTTTCAATAAGAATCTCAATAAAATACAATAAAAGGCAGTACATACATTTCAATACAATTGATCAGAATAAAAGGTACAAACATTTCAATAAAAATTGATCAATAATTCTTTTTCTAGGATAGATTACATCTTTGTTTCTAATCAATTAGTACATCAAGTCACACAGGCTGTCATTGATCCAATTATACTATCTGATCATGGTGGAGTGTGGATTGAAATTAAAATAATAGATCAGAATGGAAATAGACCTATATGGAGATGAAATAATTCACTGCTTGCAGATAATGAATTTTGTGAAAATCTTCTAGTAAAAATGAAAGATTATTTTCAAATTAATGATACAGAAGAAATTTCAGCAGAGATTTTGTGGGATGCTTTTAAAGCATACACTAGAGGACAAATTATTTCTTACTCAGCTTTACAAAGAAAACAGGAACAAAAACAATTTTCAGATTTGGAAAAAGTGATTAAGTCTCTAGAATCAAAATTAATTGAAAAATGGGATTATTTGACACAACAGGAACTTTTAAAAGCTAAAGGTAAATATAATGAAATTTCTTCAAAACTAATAAGGAAAGATTTGTTTTTCCAGCAAGCTTTGTATTATGGAAATTCAAATAAGGCGGGAAGAATGCTGGCAAATTATCTTAAAGCGAAAAAAAGAAAAACAAAAATAATTGCCATTAAAAATGAAAATGGTGAAATTTTATCCCAAATTGAACCTATTATGAAACAATTTCTAAAATTTTATAAAGATTTGTATTCTTCTGAGTCTTATTTGGAAAAGGAAAAGGAAGGGTTAGAATTTTTAAAGTTAATAGAGGGACCAAAGATTCCTGAACATATAAAACAAAGTTTAGAGGAGCCAATATCCTTAAAAGAATTAGATACAGCTTTGAAATCTCTTAGGGTTGGATCCGCTCCAGGTGGAGATGGTTATACAGTGGAGTTTTATAAATCATTCCAAAACATCATAATGCCCTATTTATTAAATTTGTATCAGACAAAACTAAATAAAGGTTATGTTACAGGTACTATGGCAGAATCATTAACTATAGTTTTACCTAAGCCAAATAAAGATCCTACTTTGGTTTCAAATTATAGACCTATTTCTTTAATAAATGTAGACGGGAAAATTTTGGCTAAGACATTAGCATTAAGATTGGCTAAAGCTCTCCCTTTTATTATAGATATGCATCAAACAGGATTCGTTGCTCAAAGACATTCCTCACATAATACTAGATTGGCATATCACATGTTGTACTTGACAAAATCCATGAATGATCCAGCCTTTTCTGTTTCATTAGATGCTGAGAAAGCTTTTGATAGAGTGGAATGGACCTTCATGTATCAGGCAATGGAGTGGTTTAGAATAGGATCTGGATTTATACAAATAATAAAAGCATTGTATAGCTCCCCTGCTGCTAGATTGTATATTAATAATACTTTTTCAGAATGATTTATTTTGCAGAGGGAAGTTAGGCAAGGATGCCCATTATCTCCTTTGCTTTTTGATATCGTTTTGGAACCCTTGTTGTTAGCTATAGAATAAGTGTAGGAGATACAGGGTATTCCGCATTCAGATAGAGAATATAAATTATCTGCATATGCGGATGATATTTTACTTTATTTGAGAAATCCGGAAATAACCATTCCACACTTGCTTGATTTGATTGAGAAATTTGGAAAATTTTCAGGATATAAAATAAATTGGAATAAATCAGAAGTTCTTCCACTCAATTGTACAAAAAGTTTATTTGATTCATTTTCTTTTATCTGGAAGGAGGAGGGTTTAAAATACTTAGGAATTTGGATTACAAAAACAGTGGATGAAACTATGAAAGTTAATGAAAAAAATTTATTGCAGAAGGTGACAGAAATGTATGAGCAATGGAATCCTTTACATATATCTTGGTGGGGGAGAGTACAAACTGTTAAAATGATGATTTTACCTGTAGTTTGTTACCAAATGGGCATGATACCAATTTTTTTTCAGGGGACTTTTTATAAAAAATTGGATAGGGTTTTAACAAAATTTATTTGGCTAGGTAAAGTCCCCAGAATTGCTTTAGTATCTTTGCAAAGAACAATTGCGGAGGGAGGGATAAATTTTCCAAATTTTTATAGGTACCATCAAGCCTATATTCTGCGTCAAGGTATGTATTGGATCCTCCCAGAGCCCATTGAAAATATACCAGATTGGTTCTGGTTAGAATGGAGACTCATGCTTCCTTTACGTCTGAGTCATGTTATCAGTATTCAAATGCCAAGGTTATATAAGGAACACAAAATATTTGTTGATACCTGGAAAACTTTAAGGTATATAAGTAATCTAACTCCTATTCCAATAAATAAATCAACGACTCAAACAATTTGGCTAAACCCAAAGATCAAGGTTGGCGGTTTTAAAATTATCTGGAAACATTGGATGATTTCTGGAATTCGTATTTTAGAGGATGTAATGAATAAAGGTAAACTGCTTGAGTTTTCACGATTGCAAAATAAATTTGGTTTAAATAAATCACAATATTTCAGATGGTTGCAATTGAAGCAGGCCATTCAGGTGGGGTTCCCTGAATGGAAAAACCTTAATAATTATCATAGTATGGAATTTTTATGTTTTCAGATAGATTCCAAGGGTCACCAGGCCGCAATGTGGTATAAATTGATATCTGGATTTGTAAATAAAAAAAAAAAAATGGTCTTAGAGACATTTGGAGCATTGAGATTAAGCATCAGATTAATGCATCTCAATGGCCACGACTTTGGTCTTGGAGGTTAAGGTGTACAATATCAGCATCTATGAGACAAACATGGTTTTTTCTTTTACATAGAGCCTTTTGGACCCCTGTTCGTTTACATAGAATTGATAACTCTAAGTCTAATAGATGTTGGCACTGTCATCTAGAAGTGGGGACATTAGATCATCTTTTATTTTATTGTCCATTCATATTACTATTTTGGAAATCAATTTGGCCTCAAATAAATAGGATGTTGGAAAATCCGGTAGCCTTGACATATGATACGATTTTGTTTGGTACTGCATTGAGAGCTCGGAGTCAAATCTCGTCAAATAATAACAAACTTTTATTTATATTGACTGGAGAAGCAGTTCAACAAATAACATTGGAAAAATTGGAAAAATTATGACAGATTAAATTACAATTTTTGGTGGAATTCAGTTTGCCATATATATAAGATGGAGCGTACATTTGCAACACAAAAAGGTTATATCGATAAGTTTAAGAAGATTTGGAGACCATTAACAGATTTTTGTAATGATTGATATAATTTTTCCCATAATAAGATACTGGATAAAGGAGGGGTGGTTGGTTTATTTTCTTTATCATAAATTATAAATAAATTATTATAATAATTGTTATATTGTGTGTAACTAACAAAATAAGGGGAAGGAAAGGGATTCATAATTGAATAATAGTTGATAAAATTATTAAAAATTTTTATATGATGTCTAAAATTATAGTAAGGATTATATAAGATATGTTGTATGTACAATATGTTATGGAGATATCAAGTGTATACTTAAGATAATTGTATGAATCTTTATGACACACTTGTTGTTATATGAAGAAAAAATCAATAAAAATTTAAAACCAAAACAAATTGATCAAGATAAAAATGTAAGCTATGTAAGTAAGAAACATAAGAATAGAATGCAAACATGGTTGAAATAAGAGAAAATGTAAAACCATTACGATGTCAGCCTATTAAATAATTGAGTCTTTAGTAATTTCCTAAAATCTAAATAAGAAGCTTCTAACATCATTTTTCCAAGCCATATATTCATTTTAGCTACCTGAAAAGAGAAAGTTTTCTCAAGGGCAAGATTTTATAGAAGGATAAGTAAATAACTGCACTCTCCGTGTATTTTTATTAAAAGGACTCTAAAAAAAATGAGAAAGGAGATAACCTGGTGCCAGACCAAATGCTACTTTGTAACAAATACAAAAAAATTTAAACAATATTCTAGACCAGTGTTCTTCAACCTTTTTACACCCGTGAACCAGCAGAAAAAAAAGAATTATTTTGTGGACCGGCAAACTACTAGGACTAAAATTTAAAAACCCCGTTTCCGCCCCATCTCCGCGAGCTCGGTCCCCACAAATCATCTGATCCCATCCACACAAGCCTCAGTTATGATTTTATATTGAATGTATTTTATTAAAGTATAAAAAGAAACAATATTCTGTAGAATTGTCATTTTATAAATACAAATAATTCAGAGCAAGGATCAACAAAACCCCTGTCTCCCCTCCCCTTCACATATATCCCCTCTACTATCAAGAAAACTGAACAAGCCAAATTATTACAGAATGCTACACAGAAATATCATGCTAACAGAATACTGAAGTAACACATGACAGGAATAGTTTTAGGGGAGTGCAACTAGGGCAACTGCCCCCTGGTCAGAGAGCGCCCTAAGCCAGCTGGAAGCTAAAGAAGCACTGCCTGGGTTTTGCAGCCCCAGTTATGTCTAACACCAGCTCTAGCAGGATATATATTTCAAATCTGATATATTCTAATCACAAAATAGAAATAAAATTATTTTTTTCTACCTTTTGTCGTCTCTGGTTTCTGCTTTCAATCTTTTTTTCACTCTCTTCCTTCCAGCGTATGCCCTCTCTGTCTCTTCAATCCAGCATCTGCCCCTTCCATCCACTGTCTGACCTCTCCCCTTTCCATCCAGCTTGTGTCCCTCTCTCCTTTTTACATGATTCATTCCAGCTTCACTGCTCTCTTCATTTTTATCTCTCCTACACCAGATCTATCATCGTTGTCCCTCTGCTTATTTTTCTGCTGACCCCTTCCTATCATCAATCTCTCTACTTTCTCATGCCTGTGTCTCCCCTTGCCCTCCTCTAATCTCTCTGCCAGCTGTTTCCTTCCTTTTTTCATTTTCCCTTCCCTCCTCCTCCTGTCCAGCAGTAACTCTCTTCCCTTCCTCCCCTCCCAGCAGCATCTCTCCGTCTCCCTCTCCAGTAGCAGCTGTCCCTTTTTTTTCCTTGCCCAGCAGCTTCCCAGATTCCTTTCCCTCCTCCCCTCCCAGAAGCATCTCTCCTTCTTCTTCTCCCTCTCCAGTAGCAGCTGTCCCTTTTTTTATCTTGCCCAGCAGCTTCCCAGATTCCTTTCCCTCCTCCCCTCCCAGAAGCATTTCTCCTTCTCCCTCTCCAGTAGCAGCTGTCCCTTTTTTTCCTAGCCCAGCAGCTTCCCAGATTCCTTTCTCTCCTCCCCTCCCAGAAGCATCTCTCCTTCTTCTCCCTCTCCCGTAGCAGCTATCCCTTTTTTTTCCTTGCCCAGCAGCTTCCCAGATTTCTTTCCCTCCTCCCCACCCAGAAGCATCTCTCCTTCTCCTTCTCCCTCTCCAGTAGCAGCTGTCCCTTTTTTTTTCCTGGCCCAGCAGCTTCCCAGATTCCTTTCCCTCCTCCCCTCCCAGAAGCATCTCTCCTTCTCCCTTTCCAGTAGCAGCTGTCCCTTTTTTCCCCTGCCCAGCAGCTTCCCAGACTCTGATAGTGGTTTTCTCCCCTCCCAGCAGCTCTTCTTACTTCCCAGCGCAGCGATTCACGAAGGCAGCCTCGGGTCCTTTGTTGGGTCGCACCGCCTCTGAGGAAAGAGGAAGTTGCATCATCAGAGGCAGCCGCGACTCAGCAAAAGCCCGAGGCTGCCTTCGTGAATCGCTGCGCTGGGAAGTAAAGGAGAGCTGCAGAGAGGGGAGAAAGCCACTGTCGGAGGCTCCCCAAGATCTCTCCGGCCCAGCGCACGCTTCCGATGCTGATCTTGCCGGTCCTGCGCGGACCGGCAGGAAGTTGAAATGAGTCAATCTTGCCGGTCCTGCGCGGACCGGCAAAAATTTCCTGCGGACCAACACCGGTCCGCAGACCGGCGGTTGAAGAACTGTGTTCTAGACTCCACTGGTAGCCAATGCAGTTTGTGATATGCTCCCATTTTTTTAAACCAAAGATGAGGCGAACATCAGTGTTCTGGACTACCCTTAATCTCTTAAGAATTTTCTTCTGGAAGCATTGGATGATTGCAGGTATACGAATTTTGGGCGATGTTATTTCAAATGATAAGCTGCTTGACTTTTCACAGTTGCAACATAAATATGGTCTTAATAAATCACTAAGCTTTAGATGGTTGCAACTGAAGCAGGCTATTCAGGAGGGGTTCCCTGAATGGAAAAATCTCAATAATCAGAATAGTCTGGAGTTCTTATGCTTTCAGGTGGACTTCTTGGGTCACCAGGCCGCACAGTGGTATAAATTGATAAATGGATTTATAAATAAAAAACCTAAAAATGGACTTAGGGACATCTGGAGCATTGAGATAAAGCATCAAATTACTGCGTCTCAATGGCCACGAATTTGGTATTGGAGAATGAGATCTACGGTATCTGCATCTATGAGACAAACTTGGTTTTTTCTTTTACATAGAGCATTTTGGACCCCAGTTAGATTACAAAAGTTAGTAGCTCTAAGTCTAATAGATGCTGGCATTGTAATCTGGAAGCAGGGACTTTAGATCATTTAATATTCTATTGTCCCTGTATCATGGCATTTTGGAAATCAATTTGGATCAAGTTAATTGTTTATTAGAAAACCATGTAGCATTATCATATGATACAATAATGTTCGGAATGTCAATGAGAACAAATTTCATCAAGTAATAATAAATTTTTATTGATCATGACAGGAGTCACCATACAACATATTATCAGTAATTGGAAAAATTACAGCATATTTAACTATATCTTCTGGTGGAATTCATTGTGACACATTTACAAAATGGAAAGAACAATTGCCATACAAAGAGGGAATTATAACAATTTTAAAAAGATATGGGGGCCATTGACAGATTATTGCAATGCGCAATGATTAGACACCATTATCCACTGAAAGTACTCTTATACATAGGGGGGAGGGGGAGGGTATAAAGTTATATTAAAGGTATGATCAATAATTAAGAATATAATATTTATATGATATTTTTGAATAAAATATTTGTGGGAAGGGTGGGTGAGGAGGGTATAAATTTATGTTTTTAAGATGATGTTAGAAGAAATACAAGTGATGTTTATAAGGTTTAAATGATGTAATATTGTGTTCTTGATGTAAGATGGAAAAATGAATAAAGAATTTGGGAAAAAAAATAATTTTTAAATAAGACCCTACATATACAATATACAATACAGGAGTCCGTACTTTAGCTGTTGATTCCCACTTTCTGTGAAACTGCAGAAGGGTATCACTTTAAGATCTTGAACTCCTCCCCTTCTGCAGTGGAGAATAGCTCCCTCCTCAGTTGGTACCAAAGTAATCAAACTCCACTGAAACAGAAGAAAAGAGAAGGAAAGGGGCAACAAACATTCTCCTCTGCTCTGAAACTTAGGAAATAGAACAATGATCAGTAAACATTCAACAGGCAAACAGTGAACATGAGTAGCTAGGAGCCAACCTGCTAAGTGCAACTCTTAGAGACTAGAGGACCCTCCCAAAGGGAAAGAGAATAGGAAACCCTCTGTTCCTGTAACAACATCTCTGCTTAATCTTAGGAACTGTAAAAGAGGTCCCGAGATGGATACTGACAATGTCTGAGGTAGAAATCAGACAAACCAAAAGTCTGCACAGGGAGGGCAGTTCGGACTCCTGTGTATCCTAACAGAACCCAGATTATCGAGGTAAGAACCTAATCTGCTGTTCTGTTGCATATACACAGGAGTCCATACTTTAGCTGACAAACCAAAGCAATACCATACTTCTAGGGAGGACCAGGTGAACCTGCCTGCAGAACTGCAGATCCAAAGGCGGCATCCTCTCAAGTTGTCACATTCACTCTGTAGAACTTAGCAAAGGTGAGAACAGTAGCCCAAATAACTGCTCTACAGATTTCATTAGGCGAAACAGCCTGGGACTCCACCCAGGAGGTTGCTACACCTCTTGTGGAATGCACTACAAGAGAAATAGGAGGCTGTTTACCACAGGAAATGTAGGAAGAAGCAATCACCATGCTCGAGTGACTGGTCAGCACAAAAAGAGGATCAGAAAGTCTGGCGTCATTAGTCCTCTCCAGGTAGATGAGCCGGGCCCCGAGCACATCCAGCTTCTGCAAAAGCCTGTCCTGTTCGGCAGAACCCATAGGCTGAAAGGTGGACAGATGAAGTTTCTGATTGACATGGAAAGCAGAAACTACATTCAAAAGAAAGAAAGGAACTGTGTGCAAAGAAACACCCAACTCTGTGATCTCTGAAAATCCAAGATGGCTGACTCCAGAAAATGGCCCATTGGAGCTGAACTAAAAAACCAAAAATAGCAATTCAGGGGTTTTGGAGGTGGGGGAACTAGAAACTCTTGAATCTGACTTTCAGACCACCTCCCCTCCCTCCTAATTCTCCCCAGAGGGAATAATGGAAGTACAGTACTCACTGTGACTTCTGGTGCCTGTCAGTTCTCAGCAGTCTGATTGCAGGGAAATGAGTTCTGCCTCAGGTAGTTAATACAAGTCCTCCAGTGGAGGCAAAAAACCAGGAACATGGTCTCCCACCAGAAATCCATATGTCACGTCAGGGGGAAGAAGCTTTGCAGCCAGCTCCCTGATACCCAGAGGGTTGTTATACAGGGGCCCCACAGTCTGTGCTCAAGCTTCTGATTTAATGAGCAGGCAGGAAAACTCTCAGGGAAAATGGATCCCAAGCCCCAGAAGGGACATCAAGTAGGCTAGCTCCACTGGTACTCCATGAGATTGGCCTGGGAGCAGCAGACTACCCACATGGGACTTTGTCCTTTCACCAGCAGAGTAAGCCCAAGAAGGAGACCTCTGAGCACCGAAGTCATGCAGATCCAAACATATCTTCTTTCTGAGTTTGCATGCAAAAGAAAAAACTGAGGAGGGAACTGTTCTCCACTGCAGAAAGGGAGGAGTTCAAGATCTTTAAGTGATACCCTTCTGCAGTTTTGCTAAAGTACAGACTCCTGTGTATCCACAACATAATTATGTTTAACTTGTTAGATGCAATGATCTTTTAATCTCATTCTTCTCTTTTCTAGGATTAACCTTTCTCTTGGAGGGTCTGTCCTTTAGTATAATTTTGTGGCATTCCTTTCTGAACTCTTTTCCTTCTCTTTTCTTTTTGAAAAGATATTTTAATTGTTGTATGACTTAATTTTTTAATTGGGTGTTATTCCTTTCTGTTATACATTTAGAAATTTGACTGTACACTGCTCTGCGATTGTATTAAAAATAGATTAGGTTCTTACCTTGATAATATCTTTTCCAGTAGATAGAAATGGTATGCTGAACCATAGGGTTGTCCATGCAAGTTTTATGTAGAAGATGTCAATACAGCTTTTCAGCTCCTTCTCCTCCTGCTCCCTGGTTTCTGCTGCCCTCTTCAGTTCATATCAAAGCCAGCGACAGCCCTGTAGGAGGGGTATGGGAAATTCCCTGAAACCATGTGTCTGATCTGCTCAGATTAATTGAAAACAGTCGCTGAATGAACAGCATTGCAAATAGAACATCAACATCAGAAAAAATAGAAGTTGAAACAAGAACATGGCTTGAACATTTATAGAACTCAAAGATTCTCCCTCTTAAGTATATACATAATCTCCTAGTCTGACAAGGAAAATCTTAACTGTGAAGCTGACCATGAAGCTTAAGTTAGAAAGCAAGTGCATCAGATAATTGCTGGGTGGAGGGATTTAGCATGCCATTCCTATCTATTAGAAAAGATATTATCAAGGTAAGAACCTAATTTCTTTTTCCAGTGTAATAGGAACGGTGTGCTGAACCAAAGGAATGTACCTAAGCAGTCCCCAAACTCTCATTTGGGATAGAGAAGCCTGCTCATAGCACTGAGGACCCAAAAGCAGCATCCTTTCACGCTGCTATGTCCACCCTGTAGAATTTGGTGAAAGTATGAAGGGAGGACCAGGTCGCTGATCTATAAATCTCCTCAGGTGGAACTTCCAGAGTCTCCGCCAAGAGGAGTCCACTCCCCTTGTCGAATGTGCCTTTAAGGAGACAGACAGTTGTTTGCTCCAACTGATGTAGGCAGAGGATATAGCTCTATGAATCCATCTAGAGGTGGTAGCCTTGGAGGCGGGTCTACCTCATCTTGCCTGATGTTAAAATGAAAAGATGGTCTGAGAGGCAAAACTCATTGGTTACCTCCAGGTAACGCAATAGCACTATTCTGACATCCAAATCCTTCAAGGCCTTGTCTTTTTTATTGAACCCTGTGGGGTGAAATGCTGGAAGTCTAACTTTTTGGTTGAGATGGAACGCCAAAACGACCTTTAGCAGAAAGAAGAGAACTGTATGCAAGATCACTCACGCTTCTGTGATCTGGAGAAATAGTTCACTACATGACAGTGCCTGCAATTCTGAAACTCTCCTGGCAGAAGTAATCACCACCAAGAAAACTGCTTTAATCATCAGATCCATAAAGGAAGCTTCCTGTAGTGGCATATACAGGGAGGGGGATGGGGGAGTTCTGCTGAGTCCCTGTAAGATTATATTAAGAGTCCAGGATGGAAATGGTTTTTGAATCGGAGGCTGCAGCCTCAGTTCACCCTTCAGAACCTGGCTATGTTTTTGCAGTTGCCATGAGGTCAAACATCAGTTGACACCCATCTGGTCACCATGGCCTGGAAGGCTGGATCTGATGTCTGCCTGCTGAGGTAATCTACTTGAAAATTATCCACTTCCGCCATGTGCACAGACGAGATCGCCTGCAGGTGTTTTTCTGCCCAACAGGACAATGCATTTGCCTATCAAAGCGTGGTGCTCCTACCTCCTTGTCAAAGACTTCAGTCGGAGCAGCACCATCCAAATTGCTTGGGGTTCCACTTTGTTGATAGACCACTTCCGTTGAAATAGTGTTCATTGGCCTTGGACTGGGTGACCATTGCAATGAGCCTCTCAACCGAACAAACTGGCATCTGTTATTAGGGTAAGCCAGGAATTGATCCAGAGGGGGATCCCCTTTGCCAAAGACTGTGGTCATGCACGTAAATTATAGAATACTGATTTATGTGTGTTTTTAAAGCAATCTAGGTAGAAACATTTATTCCATCTCTATGGCTGGTGTAAATAGTCACACTTAAATTATATGCGCATATTGCCATACTACTCCAGTAGTTTTATTTATTTATATATCACAGAAATTGGATATTTACAATTTAAACTGAAAGGAAAAAATGTAGGAAATGAATGGTAGAAGAGGAAGATGAGATAAATAAAACAGAACAAGTAGAAGAAAGCACGGTAACTAGAACTGACTAAACAAGCAGAGATAGATCAGTTTTGTTCACCATACATTAGTTGGAAAAATCAGGCCTTAACTTGTTTTTTGAATTTGGGAAATGAACTTTTTATCCAGGATTCCAGAGATTGTTCCATAGATGTAGACTAAGGTATGAGGAGGGCATGTCCCGTGAGATTTCAAGATGGAGACATAAAAGGGGAGTGGGGTGATGTAAGGATGAGGGGGCAATTTGTGAAGAACTTAGTGAGTATGAGGGCAGAGTACAGTTTTAATAGTTTGGAAGGGTAATCTGGGACAAAAGGAGGTAGTCATGTAAATACAAGTGTACCGTAAGTATCTTACATTTGAGGCATGCAGAAATAGGAAACCTATGCTTGAATATTAGCAATGTGTAACCAGATCAATCTGCTGGGAATTATGCAGAAGTTTAACAGAGGTAGATTGAATGATTTATATTAAAGACAAAATGGATTCTAATAGACAATTAATTTGAGACCAAATTGATTTCCAAAAGATCATTATACAGGGACAATAAAATAACCACGTAGCATTATCATACGATACAATTTTATTTGGTACATTAATGAGATCAAAGAGCCAAATATCATCAAACAACAATAAGCTTTTATTGATAATGACAGTAGTCGCCATACAACAGATCACAACTAATTGGAAAAACTGGAACAGACTAAATTATAATTTCTGGTAGAACTCGTTATGTCACATTTATAAAATGGAGAGAACAATAGCTATACAAAAGGGGAGTTATAATAAATTTAAAGAGTTATGAGGGCCATTAACTAAATATTGTAATGAATAGATGCCATTCTTACTCTATAAGTACAATTGTGAATGAAGGGATGGGAGGAGGGGTTGAATTTTATTAAATGTTTAGTTTTTTAAAAAAGGGAACAAATCTTTATATGATATTTTTGATTGAAATCTAGTTGGAAGGGAGGGGAGGGATTAAATTTTATTCAACGCTATAATTGATAGTAATTCAAGTGATGTATTCATTTTCAATTGTTTATTCATTTTTTCATCTTTCATCAAGTGTAAAAATTATTAAAGAATTTTCAAAAAATAAAAAAAAGACGAAATGGATTAATGGACTTCTCTGGGCCTGGTAGTTTGAGGCTGGGAAGATATTAGTTATATTGGGGATATGGGTTGGATATTGGTGGGGGAAGGGGTTTGTATGATTGATTATATGCACTACATTTGATATTATGCTATTGTAACATTTGAACCATGTTTTGTTTTTTTGCTTGTTTTCAAACAATAAAGATATTTAAACATAAAGATGAAAGGGGCCATATTAGAGAGCATTACAGTCATCTATACATATATGATTTTACTAAAGCCAGTATTAGGGTTCATATGTACTGTTTGGATAACAAAACCTTAATAGAATGGATCCAGTACAACACAATACAGAATCGATATATCTATACAGATAGACATATTGTTTAGAAATATTGATAACCCATAATTACCTGCAGCTTTTCATGCTTGAAGAAATGTTCTTCTCAGTGTTGAGTAGATGTTGCAGGAGCTTCAATCAGCTCCATCCCAGAGATTCAAAACTGAATCAGAGAGAGATTACCACACTCTCCATTCCATGAAAGAGTTTGTGGGATCACAGCATACAAGTTAATTTACCCACTAGAAAATTAACTCAACACTTGTTCTTCTTATCCTTCAGGGTCACAAGCGAATGTTTGGAACTTATTTTCGGGTAGGATTCTATGGATCCAAATTTGGAGATTTAGATGAGCAGGAGTATGTTTATAAAGAGCCAGCAATCACCAAACTGCCTGAAATTTCTCACAGACTGGAGGTAATTATGATGGCAGGATCACTGCAAGTTTGAATTAGATATTATTACAAACCACACAACAGCAATTACCAGTATTGATTGGATTGATTTTGTAGCCTTTACACCCACCCCAGCCCCATGCCGGATCTATGGTATAAACAAAATAAAAAAGACTTTTCCTTTCTGTTAGGTCCTAGCTCATGCTCGCTGTCTAACACCAACTCTGGCAGGATACACATTTCAAATCTGACATATTATAATGACAAAATAGAAAATAAAATTATTCTAGGAAAAGCAGGCAGCATATTCTCACATGTGGGTGACGTCATCCACAGAGCCCAGTATGTACAGTGATAAAAGTGTATTGCCACTTTAAGTTTTTAGAAATTTTGTGACTGCCCGCACCACGCATGTACAAGTGCCTTCCCACCCAATGCCAGCTGACGGTACATCAGTTCTTTGTTTTCCATGGAGCGAAAAAGTGCTTTTTTATGGACTCTGTCCAGTGCAATTGTTGCCTTCCTATCAATGTCTCTTTTTCCTTGGCTTTTGACAAGTTATTTTCATTCTATCTTATTTTATATTCGGTTTTAAAAAAATTCTAATAATAATTTTGGTGTTCTTTTTCCTCGTTTTGTACGAAAGGGGCCTTTAAACATAGAAACATAGAAATAGACGGCAGATAAGGGCCACGGCCCATCTAGTCATTCCACCCCAATGACCCTCCCCTACCTTTCTCTGTGAATAGATCCCACGTGTCTATCCCATTTGGCCTTAAAATCAGGCATGTTGCTGTCCTCAATAACCTGAAGTGGAAGACTATTCCAGCGATCAACCACCCTTTCAGTGAAAAAGAATTTCCTGGTGTCCCCGTGCAGTTTCCCGCCCCTGATTTTCCACGGATGCCCCCTTGAAAAAGAAGATATCTTCTTCCACCTCGATGCGGCCCGTGAGATACTTGAATGTCTCGATCATGTCACCCCTCTCTCTGCGTTCCTCGAGTGAGTACAGCTGCAACATATCCAGCCATTCCTCGTATGGGAGATCCTTGAGTCCCAAGACCATCCGGGTGGCCATTCTCTGTACCGACTCCAGTCTCAGCACATCCTTACGGTAATGCGGCCTCGAGAATATTGCACACAGTATTCCAGGTGGGGCCTCACCATGGATCTATACAATGGCATAATGACTTCAGGCTTACGGCTGACGAAACTCCTGCGTCCTCCTATGATTTGCCTTGCCTTGGATAAAGCTTGCTCCACTTGATTGGCAGTCTTCATGTTCCCACTGACGATCACCCCTAAATCTCGTTCTGCTTCAGTTCTTGTTAGGATCTCGCCATTAAGGGTGTAAGTCTTGCATGGATTTTGGCTGCCCATGTGCATGACTGCATTTTTTGGCATTGAAGCTGAGTTGCCAGGACCTAGACCAGCGCTCCAGTAGGAGTAGGTCGTGTAGGAGTGTGAGCTCCACCTCCCCCTGCAGTCCACTAGGAAGATCAACTGTTTTTTACACCTAAGCAGCAACAGGACCAGCCACCACTACCGAGAGCCCTTTGCCCTGATCCAGCCAAACAAGTAAGTTCTTCCCCCAGCATTCCGTTGGAAAAATCAATATGCTTGCTTTTAAATATTATCAGAAGTAGGAGATCAACTGCTTTTACACCTAAGCAGCACCAAGACCAGCCGCCACTATCGAGAGCTTTTGTCCCAATCCAGCCAGACGTGTATGCTCTTCACCATACAATTTGTTGGAGAGATCAATCTGCCTGCTTTTAAATATCTTTCCACTGTAGCAGGGACAAAGTAACTAAGGAGTCAGAAAAACAATTTGAAATATAAACAAGAGAGACTGACTCTATTATGTTAGCACAACCCAAGAGCAGGACCTGCTATGCAAAAATATGGCTCAGAAAAATGTAACTCTAAAGAGGGAGAAGCAACCCCCTCTTAAGACAAGAGTTTTATCTTTTAATCATTGCTTAATAAATGCAAAGACAAGTCCCACTTAAGGGTGTGAGTTGTAAAAAACTGGATGAATATCTTAATGTGTATATTCAAAAAACTTCTGAATAATTTCAAATCTTGCATTCGGGTTGACACTAGACACTTTTGCAATCAAAAAGGTTGAAAAAATAAAGGTACTTATCAGGGTCCCGACGCGGCCCCGTTTCAGTATCTGCCTCAGGAGACCCCGTCTGGTAACTGCTAGAAAGGGTAACAACCATGAAAAAATTCCAAAAAGTGTCGTTCTAGAAATGAAACATCTCTGTGCAACGTTGCACAGAGATGTTTCATTTCTAGAACGACACTTTTTGGAATTTTTTCATGGTTGTTACCCTTTCTAGCAGTTACCAGACGGGGTCTCCTGAGGCAGATACTGAAACGGGGCCGCGTCGGGACCCTGATAAGTACCTTTATTTTTTCAACCTTTTTGATTGCAAAAGTGTCTAGTGTCAACCCGAATGCAAGATTTGAAATTATTCAGAAGTTTTTTGAATATACACATTAAGATATTCATCCAGTTTTTTACAACTCACACCCTTAAGTGGGACTTGTCTTTGCATTTATTAAGCAATGATTAAAAGATAAAACTCTTGTCTTAAGAGGGGGTTGCTTCTCCCTCTTTAGAGTTACATTTTTCTGAGCCATATTTTTGCATAGCAGGTCCTGCTCTTGGGTTGTGCTAACATAATAGAGTCAGTCTCTCTTGTTTATATTTCAAATTGCTTTTAAATATCAGCAGCATTGGGAAAACAACTGCTTTTACACCTAAGCAGCAGCGGGTCCATCCGCAACCACCAAGAACCCACAGACCCAAACCTGCCAGGAATGTGAGATCCGCCCCCCCTACAATTCGATAAGAAGATCAACTGTTTTTACACCTAAGCAGCAATAGGACCAGCCGCCACTACCGGGAACCCTTTGCCACGATCCAGCCAGACATATAAGATCTTCCCCCAGCATTCCATTGGATAGATCAATCTACCTGCTTTTAAATATCAGCAGCAGTGGGAGAACAACTGCTTTTACACCTAAGAAGCATTGGGACCAACCGCAACTACCAAGAGCCCATAGACCAGATCATGACAGGAGTGTGAGCTCCACACCTCCTGCAGTCCGCTAGGAAGATCAACTGCTTTAACACCTAAGTAGCAGCAAGACCAGCTGCCTATAATAGGAGCCCTTGCCCCGATCCAACCAGGCATGTGAGCTCCTCCCCCTATATCCCGTTTAAGAGATCAATCTACCTGCTTTAAATATCAGCAGCAGTAGAAAAACAACTGCTTTTACATACAAGCAGCAGCGAGACCTACCACAACCACCAAGAGCCCACAGACCCGATCCTGCCAGGAGTGTGAACTCCTCCCCCTGCAGTCCATTGGAGAGATCAATCTGCCTGCTTTTAAATATCAGCAGCAGTGGAGATCAACTGCTTTTACACCTAAGCAGCAACGAGACCAGCCACAACCACCGAGAGCACACAGACCCGATCCTACCAAGAGTGTGAACTCTTCCCCCCATGCAATCCGCTAAGAAGATCGACTGTCGGCTCCGGGCGGCTTTCCCGCAGAGGAGAGAATCCTGCATTCACCGTGGGCCTCATCTGGGGCAGCCTCCTTGGAGCGGCTGGGGCACGGGCAGTGTGTCTGGGAGGGAATGCATGGATGGGAGAACATCGCAGGGGAGGAGACATAGGCATCCTGGGACTGTCTGCCAAGTCTCTTCCCTGAAGAAGCCCTTTCTGGAAACGTCAATCGCTCCTCCTAAACTTACTTGCTCCACTTCATCACTGACGCTGAAACCGTGGATTGAAGACAAAGTTTTATTTTATTTTTCTTTCCAGCTTATGATTTATCTTTAATCTTATCTATTGTTTTGCCTTTTGTCTTTGTTTTGTTCTATTTCTATCATTTAAATTTCTCCAGAATTCTACTGTTCAACGGCTCCCCCTTCTGCTTCTATTCCTTTCTCTCCTCTCTTCTACCTTCCAAAGTATTTAGATCAATGCTGTCTTGTTAAAATGTTTATTTTATTTTTATTTATTTTTCCTCTAACTCTACTTTTCACTTCTCTATTACCCTCCAGGTACTTTAGTTAGATTGTGAGCCTTCGGGACAGTAAGGGAATTTTTCAAGTACCTTTCTTATTTCTAATCTTAATGTATATTTTCTGTAAACCGCTTAGAACCTAACGGATGTAGCGGTATATAAGAAATAAATTACATTACATTACATCCTGTTGTCGGACATTGAATTTATGTCTGTTGTGCTTTTGCCCACTATATTGCTTAGTTTGGCGTCATCAGCGAATAATGTTATTTTACCTCACAGCCCTTCTGCCAAGTCTCTTATAAAGATATTGAATAGGATCGGGCCCAGGACGGAGCCTGCGGCACTCCACTGATTACCTCCGTCATTTCGGAGGGGGTGCCGTTCACCACTACCCTCTGAAGCCTACCTCCAAGCCAGTTCCCAACCCATTTCATCAATGTGTCGCCCAATCCTATAGAACTCATCTTGCTCAGCAACCTGCAGTGTGATACGCTATCGAATGCTTTACTGAAGTCCAGGTATACGATGTCCAGGGACTCCCCAACATCCAGCTTCCTCGTCACCCAGTCAAAGAAGTTGATCAAGTTGGATTGGCAGGATCTCCCCTTAGTAAATCCATGTTGACGGGGATCCCATAGATTCTCCTCGTTCAGGATCGTATCCAATTGGCGTTTGATTAGAGTTTCCATTAGTTTGCACACTATTGATGTGAGACTCACCGGTCTGTAGTTTGCTGTCTCCATCTTGGAGCCTTTCTTGTGGAGTGGAATGATGTTAGCCTTTGGCCCTCTTGTTTTTCTACCTCAGCAGGCTTTTATTTTTCTGTCACCAAAATTGAGTTTGAGTTTAACCTCGCCGCTGACATTTTCCTGTCCACGTTGAAACCATTGAGTGGGTTTAAGAAGTGCTGTCTGTGTCAGTGCCCTATTTCCATCACTGACCCGCATAGTTGGTATTTGCAGTGTTTGGACCCTGAACATCAGGTAGACTCCTGTATGCATTGTTCCACACTGCAGAAATGCTTGTTGAAAGCTCAACGCATCAAACGAGATCTTTGGCTCGGCCATAGACTCTGCGGATCGTTCCGAGCTTTCAGTACTGGCAACACTGACATCGGAAGTTATTCCAGCTTCGGGGAAGCCTGCTCAGAAGCCATACTCTTCCCAGCAAGCATTGCAGGCCTCTGCAGCATTGAGTCGCTCGATGCAGGCCAAGCATCGATGTCAATGCTCTCCTTCAGTGCAAGCTGTGTCTCCTTTAGAGCATGCATCCTCTTTGAGGTCACCCACCCTTCAACACCCTGCTGTACCGATGGTACCAGTATTGACCAAAGGTGTACTGGTGCATTTTCAAGGAACAACTCAATGAGTTTTTCTGGAGGGAGATTGGTGATATATTCAAATTGCACTTGACACCAGTACTTGCATTGACTCCCTTGGTATCAGCCCAGCCTAAGCATAGCATTTCGAGGCCTCAGGATACCGATTCAAGGTCTACACTGGCATGCTGCTCTTCTTCCTATCAGCACTCCTCCAGTGGACAATGACACTCTCCATCGAGGCACCGTTCCTCCGCTTCAAGGCATCGTCAATCTGCATTGAAATCTCAAAGATAACTATTGAAGCACCGAGGTTCGACACTCTTCATCAAAACATCAAAGTTCTTAATTGAAACATCATCAATCTCACTCCTATGCTTCCAGGTATAGAAGATCTTCACACCGGTCCTCTTCATCATCTTCACCGGATCGGTACCGACATCGAGGAAGTTCTTTTTGCCATTCCCATAGGTCATCTGAACCTTATGACTGATCTTTCTCGTGGCCACTCTGATTCAGAATGTGAACCTGCTTTATCAGCTCCTGAATCTTATGATCTTCTTTCAGATCCGTATCCATCCCCTCCATCTCCTCCTAGAAGAAGGTCTCCACCTGAAGGATTTCCTGTATTAAATATATTAGACAGTTGGGAAAGGCTCTCCCTGTCAAGTTGTAGGCTGACATTGAACCCAGAGCCAAACTAACAGATGCTTTAGATTTCAATGAACCTCCTAAGGAGGTTGCCCATACATGATCTCCTCAGGATCACCCTCTTCAAAAATTGGGAGACTCCTTTTTCTGTCATTATAACTCCAAGAAAAATTGATTCCCTCTATAGAATAATATCCTGTCCGGGTTTTGATAAGCCACAACTCCAACACCAGTCCTTGCTTGTAGAATCAACCCTTAAAAAGTCCAACAGCTCCAGGGTTTATGCCCCAGCACCACCAGGACAAGAGGGGAGGACCAGGAATAAATTTATTAATATTCTATGTTGCCAACAAAGTTCTAAATTATAACTTCTACATGTCCTTTTACCTTAAACATCTGACATGGCACTTGTCAGAATTTGAGCAACATCTTCCCTAAGATCATCTTAAAGATTTTCAGAACACAGTTCACAATATCCTACAAACCAGAAAGTATATGGCAAGGACTGCATTTGATGCATTTGAGCTAACATCCAGAGCTTCGGCCATGTCTGTGGCTATGCGGCGTCTTGCTTGGCTGTGAGTTTCTGACACAGAAATTAATCTCCAAGATCACTTAGCCAACATCCCATGTCTCGGTGAAGAACTCTTTGATTACCGGATAGAGGCGGCTACTCAAAACTCAGCATGAGCAAAACTGGAACTTTTTAAACAGATCTAAAGCTAAGAATCAACAGTCTAAGCATCCCAACCTGCAATCTCTACATCTGACAGCATGGTACCTCTCGATCTTACTCCAGCAGATCGCAATCTTTCTGAATCAGTACAAGACATTATAGCTGCTTCAAAAAAACCTTCTACTCAGCAGTGCTATCAACAGAAGTGGACTTGCTTCAATTTGTGGTGTATCCTCCATCACCAAGATGCTTCCTCCTCATCTCGCTCTTCAGTGTTGGGCTACCTACTCCATTTATCCAGTTCTGGACTGAAAACCACTTTGGTCAGAGTTCGCCTCAGAGCTATTAGTGCTTTTCATATTCCTGTCAACTATAAATCTCTGGCCACTCATCCGCTTGTTTCCAGTTTATGAAGGGACTTTTCAACTCCAAACCTCCAGTCAAATTGCCTCCGGTTGTCTGGGGTCTTAATGTAGTTCTCACCAGTTTTATGAAGTTTCCATTTGAACCTTTGGCATCTATTCCTCTTAAGTTTCTCACTTGGAAAGTGGTCATCTTGATCTTGGTCACTTCCGCTTGTAGAGTAAGTGAACTTCAAGCATTAGTCTCCAATCCATTGTACACAGTATTTCATCATGATAAGGTGGTTCCCATTGTACACAGTATTTCATCATGATAAGGTGGTTCTCCGGACCCATCCTAAATTCCTTCCAAAAGTAGTTCCAGAATTTCACCTTAATCTATTGTGCTTCCAGTCTTCTTCCCAAAGCCTCATTCTCATCCTGAGAAACAGCTCTTCATACACTGGACTGTAAGCATGCTTTGGCCTACTACGTACAATGGACTAAGCCACACAGGACTTCACCTCAACTGTTCATCTCTTTTGATTCTAATAGACTGGGCTGGCCTGTAACCATGAAAACTATTTCCACATGGTTAGCGGCCTTTGTTTCCTTCTGCTATGCTCAGGCTGGGCTGCAGCTTGAGGGAGACATTAGAGCACACAAGGTCTGAGCTATGGCAGCCTCATTGGCTTTCTTACATTCCACAACCATTGATGAAATTTGCAAAGCAGCTACTTGGTCCTCAATTCACACATTCACATCTCACTACTATCTGGATTCCTATTTCAGATGAGATGGTTATGTCAGCCAAGCAGTATTACAGAACTTATTTTCTTCTTAATGACCACCTCTCCCTCTATCCCATTATATTCAGCTAGAGAGTCCCACATGTGAGAATATGCTGCCTGCTTGTTCTAGGATAAAGCACAGTTACTTACCGTAACAGTTGTTATCTGGGATCAGCAAGTAATATTCTCACATCCCTCCCACCTCCCCTGGTTGGCTTCTTAGCTTTCTTACAGAACTGATGTACTGTGAGCTGGCGTCAGGCGGGAAGGCATGGGCGGTGTGGGCAGTTGCAAAGTTTCTAAAAAAGTAGCAATGTCTGTACCGGGGCTCCATGAATGATGTCACCTGCATATGAGAATATCTGCCTGCTGTCCCCAGGTAACACCTGTTACAGTAAGTAACTGTGCTTTTTCTACCTTTTGTTGTCTGGTCATTTTATTATTCAAATCATGTTGGTCCCAGGCTCTGGTTTCTATTTGTCTTCTGTTAATTCGCTCACCAGGGCCTCTTGCCCATTTGATGTTTTCTTCTTTCTCAGTGCTCACCATCCATCTCTTTACCGTCCCTTCCACTGCCATATCCAACATTTCTGTTTCTTTCCCACTGACTATCATCTCTCTCTCTCCTCCCCTTCTGGGTCAAACCTCTGGATTCCCCTCCTTGCAGCATCTCTCCCTTCCTCCCCTCCATTATCATGTGCACCATTTCTTTCTTCCCATGCACCATCTCTCCCTGCCCTCCATTTCTCCCTCTCTCTTCTCCATGCATGTCTCCCTCCACCATATGAAGGATATATCCCTCTCACCCCTTTCTACCTCTGTTGCATCTCTCCCTTCCTTTCTTCCATCCCAGCTCCACCAATTCATCCTCTCTCCCCTTATGTGCAGCAGCTTTCCTCTTTCCTATCACCCTGTGCAGCAGCTTTTCATTCCTACCTCCCATACCCCTGTACAGTAGTTTACCATCCCTCCTATTCTCCTGTGCAGCACCTACCGACTAACCCCCCCCCCCCCCCGGGCCTCCTAAAGTAGCAGCAGAGGTGGTGGAGACCAGCTTGGCAATCAGTGCAGTGGACAGGCTTCTTGTAGCCTGCCCACTAGGGCTTCCCTCTGCCGCATCATCAGTGATGTCATCAGTGACACAACAGAGGGAAGGCCCTAGTGGGGCAGGCCAGGAGAAGCTTGTTCACTGTGCTGCCTCTGCCAAGCCCGGGGGTATGTCAGGAATCAGGACTCACTGAATTGATGAGTTCATTTTTTTTTAAAGTGAATCAATTCGAATCAGCGAATCAGGCAGCACTACTGTGGAGTAATTCCTGAAACTCTCGCCCAACTAAAAAATTTTCTATATTTTATTTTGAAGGTCATGTTTAATATTCAGTGAAGACTTTCTTTCAGCATCCTGCTTCTGGGAAGCCATGCGTATTCATTACTAAAATGTGATAGGATCTAATCATCAGATTGATTGGTTGGAATGAGACATCCAGAGCAGGGATGTGCATTCATTAGCACCTATTCTGTGTGCCTCAAATTAATTTGTGCAAAACCAATTTAATGTACACTAATCTTGAATTGATGTGTAGAAAGTTGTTTATATACTTCAAAAAGTTTTAATGCATTTTAAATTTTTGTTAACAAAATGAACTATAAAAATGTTTGAAACTCTGGAAGAATTCACAAATGACCTAAAAATTAACCAAAATGTTTTATGTTCACAAACCTAATCCAGGGTATGCCTAAATGATGTAAGTACTGGAGAGAGAGAGAGAGAGAACCTAAACTCAGAGTGGCCCCAACCTTCAGGGTTTTCACAGCACTCAAAAGTACATTACCAATGTTGCTTAACATATCTTCCAACACCTGGTTCTCCTGTGTTTGTTCCTCTGCTTCTGGGTTTATCATTTCCACATCTGTGGTCTCCTGAGCTGGTGGAGGTTCCTTCCACATGGGAACTTCCCAGGCCTCCTTCCCTCTCCGGGACAGCCAGCTTTCTAAATGTTCCAGAGCTGCTATGCCACGCCCAGTCCTACTCGGGGGAAGGGCTTTCTTTTGCTGAGACTGCCTTCTAACCTGTTTGGCCAGCCCTTTCCAAGATAGTGGATTTAAAGGGGTAAAACCTGTTTTCACAGGGCTATGGGCTAAACCCTGCTCAAACATAGCCTGCGCTTCCTGATCTTGTTCCTGGCTTGCAGGCACATAGTGATCAGCCCTGACTAATTTCACTGGGCGGTTTCTAAGGTTTTTCATTGGCACAAGGCTGGAACTGGGATCGAGTTTGTGACATACCCTCCCCCTTAAACCATGATCACCCGGGCATGGTCTACCTTCCTCCGGATCCTCCTGTAAACGGGAAAGTCTATCCACATTAGTGCTTAGATGTCCTGGCCTGTGCACTACATTAAATCTAAATGTTTGGAGGACAAGGTACCATCGGGTAAGCCTAGCGTTGTTATTTCTCATGTTATTTAACCATTTGAGGGCCACATGATCAGTTACCAATGTGAATTCTCGGCCCTCCAAATAGTGAACCAAGGTCTGCATCGCCCACTTAGCGGCTAGGCACTCTAATTCCACCGTAGCGTACCTTCGTTCATTATCATGGAGTTTGCGACTGAGATACAGTACCGGGTGTTGTACTCCCTGCACCTCCTGACTAAGGATAGCCCCTAATCCACTTGTCTGTAGGATCATGGGTTTAGAAAAATCTACGGCCCTTAGAACCAATTCTGAACAAAGACAGTCTTTCAGATCCTCTAAGGCCTCCTGACCTAGCATTTCCCAGTGTAAGGTGTCTGGTTTATCTTTCTTCAACATATTAGTGAGCGGAGCCGCTCTAGTAGCAAATTGGGGAATAAACCTTCTGTAATATCCAATCAACCCCAAGAACCCTCTCATTGCTTCTTTGTGACAGGTAAGGGATAGGCCTTAATACATTGGACCTTGTCCACCAGTGGTTTCACCTGCCCTCGGCCCACTACATAGCCCAAGTACCTTACCTCCCTCTGTCCTAGAAAACATTTCTTGGGATTCACTGTTAAGCCAGCCTCACTTAATGACTCCAGGACCACTGCAACGTGCTCTTAAGTGCTGGGTCCAACTATTCGAATGAATGACTATGTCATTGAGGTATTCCTCCGCGTATGAATGGTGGTTCCGCAGTACCTCATTGACTAGTCTTTGACAAGTTGCAGCAGCGCCATGGAGTCCAAAAGGCATACGCCTAAATTGAAATAGACCAGCAGGAGTACTGAAGGCTGTTTTGGATCTAGCGGCTGGCATTAAGGGTATCTGCCAGTATCCTTTTCTTAAGTCCAAGGTGAATAAGTACTGGGCCTGTCCTAGACAGTCTAATAGTTCATCTACTTGTGGCATAGGGAAAACGTCAAATTGAGAGATCTCATTAAGTTAGCGGAAGTCTATACAGAATATAGGGGACCCATCTGCCATGGACTGAGTGAGGGCTCAATTACTCCCAGGGCTATCATTTTGTCCACTAGGTCTTGAACCAGCTTCTTTTTCTCCTCCAATAACCTATATGGCTTGACGCGCACTATCCTACCTGGTGTGGTAATGATATCATGAGACACCACTTCTATGCGTCCTGGGGTCACGGAGAACACGTCTTCAAAATTTTTAATCAATGTCCCCACCTGCTGCACCTGAGCGTCAGAGAGTTCTGTACCTATATTGACCCCTTCTTTCTGAGAGAGGTCTGTTACCTGCGACCCAAAGTCCTTCTCCTGGCTTTGTTGGGCTATCAGGGCTAATGTTTCCCTATCCCTATCCTTCCATGGCTTAAGCAGGTTAATATGGTATGTTTGCTCCCAATCCCTCTCATCCTTAACCTGGTAGTCTACCTCATTTAACTTTTTAACTATTACGGCCGGGCCCCTCCATTGCACCAGGAATTTATGTGGGTCAGTGGGTACCAAAATTAGTACTCTATCCCCAACCTGTAGGTGTCTCTCCCAAGACCGCCGGTTGTAATAGGCTTTTTGTCTCCTCTGACTCCACTACAAATTGACCTTACCCACTTGAGCAACCCGGGCCAATCTCTGTTTTAGCTGTATCAGGTGGAAACTACATTAACATCCTGATCCTCCAGAGGGCTCCAACCTTCCCTTAATACGTCCAGAATTCCTCTAGGGTTTCTTCCAAACAGCATCTCAAAGGGACTTATCCCTAAGGAATCTTGGACCTTCTCCCGGGTAGCGAGGAGAACAAAAGGTATGATTAGGTCCCAATAAATCATGTTCCCATCCAGTCCCTTCTTGAGTATTTGTTTAAGGGTCTGGTTGAAACGTTCCATCAACCCGTTTGCCTGCAGGTGGTATGCCGAGGTTCAGATGTGACGATCCCCAAAGCCTCTTCAGTAGTCCTGCATCTCCTTAGACATGAAGTTGCTACCCTGGTCTGTAAGCACTTCCCATGGAAATCCTACCGTGCAAAACATACCCATGAGCTCCTTCATAATGGCTTGGGCAGAGGTCTTCCTTAGAGGAAATGCCCATGGAAATCTTGTGACCACATTCACTATTACTAAGATGAAACTATGTCCTCTAGGTGTCTTCTCCAAGGGTCCCACTATGTCCATAACCAACCGACTAAGAGGATCCTCCACCCGAGGTATGGAAATCATGGGTGCCCGAAGTTGTTTCGCCAGGATCAACTTCTGACACGTAGATGTTGGCGTTTGTCATCTTGAACCTGGGACTTTAGATCATCTATTATTCTATTGTCCATTTATTTTGGCTTTTTGGAAATCAATATGGGGCCAAATAAATAGGTTATTAGAAAATCCGGTGGCTTTAACATATGATACTATTTTATTTGGCATGTCAATGAGAGTGAAGAGTTAGATTTCTTCAAAAAACAATAAGCTTTTACTTATGACAGGAATTGCCATTCAACAGATTACATTTAATTGGAAAAATTGGAGCAGATTAAATTACAGTTTTTGGTGGAATTCTTTGTCATCTATATAAAATGGAAAGAACATTAGCCACACAGAAAGGATATTTTAGTAAATTTTGAGATGTTTGGGGACCATTAACAGATTATTGTAATGAGTAGTTAACATTTTCCCTTAATAATACAATTGAAATGGGATAGGGATGGGGAGGTTTCTGATTCTTTATTAAATGTTTGGATTAATAGGAAAGATTATATTGTATAATATATGTGAATGCATATGATATGGGAGGGATAGGAGGGAGGGGGTTATAATTTCATTAATTTAAGTTGATTGTAATAGAATATCAAGTGATGTTTTTAAGTTCAAATTTTATTTCTTGATACACTAAAAATGAATAAAGATTAAAAAAAAAAAGATTATAGAATACTAGCATAGTGGTCTTCATTAATTTTTAAGCAGGGGCCAGTCTGGAATCTAATGAATTGAAGGACATCCACCAAATATCTTCCCTTGTGGGACCACGACACCGTTAACTAATATATGTCATTGATATCCTTCCCACCCAGTCCACCTTCAGATTTCACTGTGGGGGTATCCTCAAGTTTGAGATAATTTCTAAACGTGTTCTCTTTTGTCTTTTGAGAAATGCCTTGTTCTCAAACATGTGGCTCTCCCACACCATCATGATGGTTCCATTCACTTCCCTCTTTCTGTCTTGAGCCTGGATAGAGATGCAGAGTAGCAGAAAAAAAAATTCCTAGAAATACAATGGGGGCCACCCCAGAGGTTTTGGGAGGGCCGCCATTGGTCCCTGGGCCTTGCATTGAAGAACACTGTACTAGCACTTCTATGCATGAATGTAACATTCACAAGTGTAAGTGCTGGTTGGGCGCTAAGCGGTGTTTTACAAGCTTAGTGCACAACCCATATAGCACCAACTGCAAGGGGGGCATACAATGTGTGGAGCATTGGCAGGCCCCTCATAAAATACTGTAAGCTACTCACTTAAATGCATTGTTAATAAGCCAACGTTTACACTTGCCTTATGGCCTACATAGTAGCACACCTTTGTCGACTTATGCTCTATTCTATAACAGAATTTGGGCCCCAGATGGTGTTATAGACTTCCTCCTTAGCGCCTTGCATTTTAGCACCCAAATTTTGGTGACCTTTATAGAATTGAACCCCAATTGTCTTGTTTTTTTTTTTCTGGCTATGATGTAGGCTCTGCTGAATTAAAAGTCTACTTTCCCCTTTCCTTTCCCCAGAAAGAACTTGTTCTGACTCCTCTAAAACAAGAGAAGCCCTTTTCTCTTTTCCCTTTCCAGTGTATTATTGTAAGAATACTGACTTTCTTTGCTTCCTCTGCAGGGATTCTATGGTCAGTGTTTTGGCGAGGACACCGTGGAGGTGATTAAGGACTCTGCCCCAGTAGACAAGCGGAAGCTGGATCCTAACAAGGTGCCGTACACAGCATAAGGCATGTGCCCTCCCATGACAAAACCCACCAGGAGCATGCAGAGCCCAAGCTGATTCTCTCAGAGCTGACACTAGGACACAGACATAGACTAATGATATCACTTCCTGCAAGAATAATGACAAATCCAACCCATTTTTATTATAAGGGAAGCTAATGTATAAAGCAAAAAAACAAACAAACACCATTCTAACTTGTGAACTGCTCAGTAAGTTATGGACTGGCCTTATGGAGGCATCCCAAATATTTCTTACTTTCAAGGTTAAAAAGAGAATGGAGGTCTTCTTAAAGGAGAGCATCACCCTAATGAAGTAGGAAGTAATCCTGTAGCCAAGAACTATCCACCAGGGGATGCAATGTCCTCTTGCACCAAGGATGTGTCTCCAGGAGCTTCTGCCCAGGAGGGAAGGGATAGGCGGCCGTTATAGTGGGAGATTCAGTCATTAGGCATGTAGATAGCTGGGTGGTTGGTGGCTGTGAGGATCACTTTGTCACTTGCCTGCCTGGTGCAAAGGTGGCAGATGCGAGGTGTCACCTAGATAAGATTTTAGACAGTGCTGGGGAAATTAGAGACCAGTAAGTCTGACTTAGTTGCCAGGCAAAATGGTACAGACTATTATAAAGAACAAAATGACAGAACATATATGCCATAATCATATCACTAAACCAAACTGAAACAACTTAATAAGAATCCCAACCACTTACACTAATGAAGTCATACTCACCTCAATCCCATGTGGATATGGTAATGTAAGATCAGTGGTCAACATGACTGAAACTATAAATGATCTTCTCAATGAATTACAACCTGACTTTCTATTCCTAACCGAAACATGGATACCAATGCAAGATGACCCCAGATTACAACTACTGTGCTCACTAGTCTATAAAATCACCCACCTATTGATAATTGGTCGCAGGGGCGATGGCCTGGCAATACTACACAAATCATCTTTTCATATCAAAATCATGTAATCTATAACTCTTACCTTCCTAGAACTACTAATGGTAGAAATAAACAGTGACTCTTGCCAACACCCCATCTACTGCATACTATTTTACATCCCTACTGGAAAATGGCTAGAAGCTGAATCACAGTTCTCAGACATCATCTCACAAACCACAGTACAATATAATTCCACTTTCATCATAGGAGACCTCAACCTCCACTTAGACTCAACCTCAAACTCTCAAACCCTGAAATTCCTTGACCTTTTAAATGAGTTAGACCTCAAACCCTTGTTTCAATAACCCACACACAAAAAAGGCCACCAATTAGATATACACTCACTTCTTCAACTTCAGCAGAAAGCACAAGCTACCTAGAATTTAATTCCCTATCCAAAGTACCTTGGTCGGACCACCTACTCCTAAAATTCACCAAATTCTGGAAAGAGATATCAACAACCAAACCGATCCCCCTGAGTAGCCTCTTATTATAGAAACAAAATAACCTCTGAATCATACTGGAATGAAATAGATAACTCATTAATATCCCTCCCCATCCCTGACCAAGACTTCCTGTACCATTGGAAAACAATCAATGAACAAACCCACTCAAATGCAGCAAAAGAATCCAAAGATCATCAGAGAAGTGGTTCGATTCAAGGGCTTATTGGTAAAAGCACCCATCCTCAGAAAACAAGACTAAGTGGCGGCAAGAAAATTCTAGAATATAAATAACTATTGAAGCAAAAGAAGAAAGAGTACTACTCTAAACTGATCAACACAGAAGATTATCTTAAAATCAACAAACTGTTCTCAATATTAGATATCCTTACCAACACAAACAAGATCACAAATGGCAACAACCCCTCTATTCTGACAGTCTCAGAACTAACCAACTATTTTAAATCAGATTTAGTGCACATGAGACCAGCTACCCCACCACCACCCCCAATCCAGCCAGATCCGCTGCAACAAAACAATGTATGGAAATACCAGCAGACAGATCATGGAATGATTTTGAAGAGATTACATTCAAAGACGCAAAACAGTTTCTCCTAAAATACTCCCAAGCATACTGCAGCCTTGACACCTGCCCACCTTACCTGATTAAAGCAGCAACCCCAACAACCATAGTAAAAATAACCTAGTGGCTCAACTGTCACCTAAAAACTGGCCTTTTCCCCAAATCAGGAGGAGGAATTACACTGGCCAACACTCATTTTGGTGCCTCAAATGTTAGACCTTTTTCTGGGTTCTGCTGATTCCAAAAATACACCAGTTTTCTCCTATCAAATCTAGTTTCTGAGATACAGAACATGTGCCATATATCACTCTTCACTCTGCTCGCCTATTAAAAAATCAGGATATTTTTTTTTTATTTATTTATTAATTTTCCATTCTTACAGCAATTAATTCACATATAATATAATTAATTATTACATAACATTTGTAATTACAATCAATACATCATATCATAAATAATAAATCCCTCCCCTTTTTTCAATTCGTATTTCCAAAAAATTATACAAATCCCTCCCCAATCCTATATATCTACTACCAATGTGCTAAGAAATCTGATCAGTAGAATAATTAGTCAATGGTTGCCATATTTTCTTAAAATTATTAAGATTCCCTTGTTGTAACGCTATTACTTTTTCCATTTTGTATATATGACAGACAGAGTTCCACCAGAATGTATAATTTAATTTGGTATAGTCCTTCCAATTTTGAGTTATTTGTTGCATGGCGACTCCTGTCAATATTAATAGCAGCTTATTATTATTTGCTGAGATCGGACTCTGAGTTCTCATTGCAGTGCCAAATAGTATGGTGTCATATGAGAGTCCTACATGATTTTCTAATAACTTATTAATTTGGGGCCAAATTAAATTCCAAAAGGCATTTACACAGGGACAGAAAAAAATTAAATGATAATCAGGATATTTTAATGTAGCATGAAGGAAACATTAAAAATTAAAAGAAAAGTGTACAATATGAAAATCTATGTATTTCATACCAAAAACACAAATTTATGATACAAACTTTCCAGTCATTCGACACACAAGAAGCCCCTTTTGTAAAATTTCCAAGAGTGGGATCTGCCAGGATAATCCCACATAAGATCCCAGCAATAGTCTGCCATCATGTGTGCATCCCATCATCCTTTGTGTCTGGCTTCCATTGTTTATGTCTTGGTGAAATCTTTTACCTTGCTCTTCTCTGGAAAGGGATCACACTGTGCAGATAATGGACTTTAATAGTCATGTTACACCCAAGCCTGTTGAAATGAAAGAGCATATCCTCTACTAATTGTGTGTAGTCGTCTGCCTTCTTGTTGCCAAGAAAGTTTTTCACAAGAAAAAATAAAGACTAGGCACATGATCTGATTTAATTCATTGATGCTATGAAAAAATGTGGGTCATTTATAAGTTGTCTGATCTGTGGACCATCAAATATCCCTGCCTTCATGGTAAGTCCAGGTAACATATGCACTATGTATTCAGTGGACGAACCATCTTTATTCAAAGCCTTTACAAATTGTTTCATCAGGTCTAGCTTTATATGTAGTGGTGGCAGTATGATTCTATTTCATGCTAGCAAAGGTTTATTGATTACATTTTGTCCTCCAACCACCATATATTCCCTCGGAGGCCAATCTTTTCTTGTTCAATGTTCATGTTCAGCTGTACTATTTCAAAGGCATATCTTCTATTCCATAACCATATCTAAGAAACTAGAGCTGATGCGATCTATTCAATGCAACTTTCTGAATTAGCGCCCCAAATAACCCCAGGAACAGGTCAAAAACCCAAGGCACCAATTGTTTGCCCATTCCCAAGAACCCGAAACTCAGCCCCTCTGATATGACCAATTATTGGCCAGTAGCTGCCAAGCCCCTATTCATCAAAATGATGGAAGGATATGTAACAGAACAACTTGAATGTTACTTACAACGCTTCACTATCTTCCACCCATTACAATTGGGATTCAAGAAAAATCACAGCACAGGAAAAGAACAACTAAGCAAAGGTCACAGTGCAATCGTAATCCAATTTGACCTAAGCAGCGCATTTGATCTAGTACAGGGGTGGGCCATTCCGTTCCTCGAGAGCCGGAGCCGGAGCCAGGTCAGGTTTTCAGGATATCCACAATAAATATGCATGAGATAGATTTGCATCTCAAGGAGGCAGTGCATGCAAATCCATCTCATATATATTCATTGTGGATATCCTGAAAACCTGACCTGGCTCCGGCTCTTGAGGACCGGAATTGCCTATCCCTGACCTAGTAGATTTCAATCAAATGTCTGAGATCTTAAATGATTTTGGATTCAGCAACTCGGTCCTTTCCTGGTTCCAAAGCTTCCTAACCACGCGGCACTATGCAGTACATAAGGATGGAGAACTTTCTGATAGCAGCCCTACTGTATAAAACTACATTGGCTGCCAATAACTGCAAGGATCAAATTTCAGTTAGTTATCACTGCCTTTAAGATCCTGAGAGGGAATGCCCCCGACTACCTACCAGAGTTGGCCATCCAATTCCAGGGTGCCTCCCAATAGATATTCCACCAGAAATATTTTCCAATTAAAATTCCCAGCATGCAACAATATAAAGTCTACCAGGCAAATTACTTTATCAATTCAATATCAATTAATAAAATTCTGGAACCAACTACCATTTACACTACAATCTTGGGACGACTACCTCAGGTTCAGAAAACTTCTAAAAGAATTTCTGTATCAAGGCAGGGAGCCAATCCTAAAGTAACTGAAACAGTAATTGTAAAAACCCATTTCTAAACTGTCTAATGCAATGCCTGGGACAAAACAAAGAACCAATGATGATCTACTTGTATTTGTAACTATATATTTGAAACTATGACCTAGCTGTATAAATACAGTAGAATGCTAATTATCAGGATGTCTAATTAGTCAGATTGCTTCAGGGGTCTCACTTTATATTCGAGTTGCTCCCGAAGTACCATCAGCCTGTTTCCTACAAGAGAAGAGAGTGTTCCCCCTCCTTCCCCAAACAGAAACCATCAACCCCCCTCTGGGACCCAGAGGAAGGACCCCAGGCTTACCTTGTTTCGCTGTTGGTCTAGCAGCATGCTAGGGCAGGAGCAATTCCTATTTGCTCCTGCCCATGCTCTTTCAGTGATGAAAATAGCTGCTGAGACTTCCAGTGGCAGTCTCGTGAGACTGAGTAGCTTCGTGAGACTATCGCTGGAAGTCTCAGCAGCTATTTTTGTCACTAAAAAAGCAGGAGCAAGTAGGAATTGCTCCTGCCCCAGCGTGCCACTAGACCATCAGGGAAACAAGGTAGGTCTGGGATTTTTCTCCCTGGGCATGGGAGGTATCTTTTCAGGGAGGGAAGGGAAACATTGCCTTTTCTTGGGGGGGGGGGGCGCTGATGGTATTTTTTCGTAGTTCTTATTAAAAACAAAAAAAATAATGTCCAATCATCCAGATTTTTGATTATCTGGACTGCCCTCTGTCAAGGTTAGTCCGGATAATCAGTGTTCTACTACAATTATACTTTTCTACCTGTACTATCAACACTACTGAATGTCCATGTTAATCTGTCCACTGTAACTTCCTGGGTAACTGACCCAACCTTTTGTAATGTAATCTGACCTTGAAATGAATAGGTAAAGGAGGAATAGGAAATCTGATTAACATAACATATAACATATACATAAGCATGGATTAATGAGAGAAAGCCAACATAGATTTAGTCAAGGGAAATCTTGCCTCACCAATCTACTGCATTTCTTT
Organism: Geotrypetes seraphini; assembly: GCF_902459505.1. NCBI lineage: Eukaryota > Metazoa > Chordata > Amphibia > Gymnophiona > Dermophiidae > Geotrypetes > Geotrypetes seraphini. The sequence continues at coordinate 475,655,814 of NC_047084.1, forward strand.
GAAGGGGTGAATGAATATGTGGATAAAGGTGAGCCAGTTGATATTGTGTATTTGGATTTTCAAAAGGCATTTTACAAATACCTCATGAAAGATTTCTGAGGAAATTAGAAAGTCATGGGATAGAAGGTAATGTCCTTTTATGGATTGAGAACTGGTTGAAAGACAGAAAACAGAGAGTCGATTTAATTGGTCAATATTCTTAATGGAGAAGGGTAAATAGTGACATTCACAAAATCATGCACAAAAAACCCATCTATACAGCTAAAGTTCTTTCATGCATATAACCAAAAAAGCTGTGAAATTGCCAGTGAGAACAAGCAAACAGATATTAAATTTGTTCAGGAGGAAAAGCTTCAGAACCCCATTAGGGAGGAAACCCAAAGGGCAAATAACTTCATGGGCAAAAAAACCTCCATTGATCAATAGGATTTTTGAAACAGGTACTAATAGTTGACAAAACATTCAAAGCGAGTGAGTCACTGATCCTTCGAAAGAAAGCATTGAAACTTTTTAAAGCAAGTCACTGTAACATTGCAAATGCTAAGAAAGTTAAGGTAAAACATATCTTAAAGTGTGTAAGGCAGCCAAGGCTCGCATCCCCACCAACAATGGCAAGTGTTTCTTTTTCTTTTTAATAATTTATTGATTTTCCATACTTCAAAAGTGCAATGCATGAATATATAACACATAAGACATCAATTTAAGCACATCCACTTAACAATTATATATATATAACCACTCATTTTCTCTCCCCACCCCCACTCAATGATTATACAATAAAACATAGCGACATTTATTTGCCCAGTAACCTTAATATTATCTTCCCACCCTTCCTCACACCCCAAGTGTAACTACTCTAGGGTCAAATTAGGACAGAAATATCCCCCCCCCCTATTTTGGATGTGTATCTAAGTAAACAAAACCTGACTTATTATCAGAGACCTGCTTTAGAGAAGTAACATATGATGCCAATGGACCCCAAACCAATTTAAAAAGAAATCTGTGCCCCAGACTTTCTGCATTCATTTTCTCATATCCATAGCTGGAGCCCACCAGCGACTGCTTCAGGGAATGAGGAAAACAGAACCTGCAGAAAAAGAGGGAGTAATTAGTGCTGCTAAATTCATATTTATCAATGATCTACAGATGGAAATAACTAGTATGATAATTAAATTTGCTGATGACTCAAAGTTATTAAATCGCAAGAGGATTGTGAAAAATTGCAAGAGGACCTTGTCAGACTGGCAGACTGGGCATCAAAATGGCAGATGTTTAATGTGAGCAAGTGCAAAGTGATGATGCATGTGGGAAAGATGCATGCTCAGGAAAAAGATCTAGGTGTTATCATTGAGGATATGTCAAAACCCTCAGCTTAAAGTGCGGCGCTGTCTATGAAAGCAAATAGAAGATTAGGAATTATCAGGGAAGGAATGGAAAACAAAGACAAAAATGTTATAACACCCTTGTATCGCTCTATGGTACAGCCGTACCACGAATACTGTATGCAGTTCTGTTCTATCTCAAAAAAGATATAGTGGAATTAGAAAAGGTACAAAGAAGGGCGACGAAAATGATAAAAAGAATGGGACAACTTCTCTATAAGGAAAGGCTAAAGCAGCTAGGGCTCTTCAGCTTGGAGAAGAGATTACTCAGGAGAGATATGATAGAAGTCTAAAACGGTTAGGGCTCTTCAGCTTGGAAAAGAGACGGCTGAGGGGAGATATGATTGAAATCTACAAAATCCTGAGTGGAGTAGAACGGGTACAAGTGGATTGATTTTTCACGCCGTCAAAAATTACAAAGACTAGGGGACACACTAGTTACAGGGAAATACTTTTAAAGCCAATAGGGGAAAAAAAATTTTCACTCAGAGAATAGTTAAGCTCTGGAACATGTTGCCAGAGGATATGGTAAGAGTCAATAGCTTGGCTGGTTTTAAGAAAGGTTTGGACAAGTTCCTGGAGGAAAAGTCCATAGTGTGCTATTGAGAAAGGCATGGGGGAAGCCACTGCTTGCCCTGTATTTGTAGCATGGAATGTTACTACTCCTTGGGTTTTAGCCAGGTACTAGTGACCTGGATTGGCCACCTTGAGAACGGGCTACTGAGCTTGATTGACCATTGGTCTGACCCAGTAAGGATATTCTTATGTTTTATAAAATGCTGAGTGGAGTGGAAAGGGTAGATGTGAATCAATTGTTTACTCTTTCCAAAAATGTTAGGACTAGGGGATATTCAGTGAAGCTACTAATTAGTAGATTTAAAACAAACCGGAGAAAATATTTCTTCACACAACGTGTAATTAAACTCTGGAATTTGCTGCCAGATAATGTGGTGAAATCAGTTAGCTTAGCGGGGTTCAATAAAGGTTTGGATAATTTCCTAAAAGAGAAGTCCATAGGCCCTTATTGAGATGGCTTGGGGAAATCCACTGCTTATTCCTAGGATAAGCAGCATAAAATCTGTTTTACTACTTGGAATCTAGCTAGGTACATGGGACCTAGGTTGGCCACTGTTGGAAACAAGAAACTGGGTTTGATAGACCTTCAGTCTGTCCAAGTGTGGCAATTCTTATGTTTCCTGTATGTAAGTACTAAGTCATGAATAACTAAGAGGGGCTGCCACTTGTATGATGATACCTTCCTCGGTCATCTTTCAAAGTTACTTTCATAAAAAATGGCCTTTGGAAACGAGAGGTTCTCCATTATACAGTTCCAGCAGCAGGCTTATTTAAACTTACAGGCAGGAGCTTGAAGTGTGAGACAGTGGGGACCCCAGCGTAGTCCTGAGCATTTGCCACTGTCAGATCCCACCACCAGGAGAGACAATAAAAATCACTAATATCAAGGTGTATGTTTGTTTATTTTTAAGAAGGAGATATTTAAAGCACTCCTAAAGGACCCCATTTCCTTGGCTTACAAAGAAAATGAGGGATGCACTAGTGTGAGAATCTTGCTGTAAATAAAAGCCTGACATTTTGAAAATATAATTGTAAATGTCCATGCTTTTCTTCTCCAGGCCTACATACAGATCACATTTGTGGAGCCTTATTTTGATGAGTATGAAATGAAAGACCGTGTCACCTACTTTGAGAAGAACTTCAACTTGCGCAGTTTCATGTACACTACCCCCTTCACCTTGGATGGTCGACCAAGGGGAGACCTGAATGAGCAGCACAAGCGGAAAACTATCCTGACCACAATGCATGCCTTTCCCTATATCAAAACCCGGATCAATGTCATTCAGAAGCAGGAGGTGAGTCTATTGGTAGGGGTTGGGTGTGTATTAGAATCAGCAGTTGGCACGTTTGAGGCTAGATAATATTGAATGCATTACCCTTCCAACTTCTTTGACTTTTCACAATGTACAACTAACAGATATCCCTTCTAACTTTATTTACTTTTCATAAATCAGACTCCTGGTCCAGTCCCTAGTTCTAAGACTCCTAGACTACTTTAACATTCTGTACCTGTCATGCCCTGCCAATATGATAAAACAATTACAAACAGTGCAAAATACAGCCCTCAGACTGATATACTCGTTGAAAAAATATGACCACATTACTACTGCCTTCCAAGACTCACACTGGCTCCCTGTACAAGCACGCATACTCTACAAATTCTACCGCACGCTATTCAAAGCCCTGAATGGCGATGGACCAACCTGTCCAAACAATCGCCTAACCAGGAACAACACATTCAGACCAAGGAGAGAAGGGGCACCTTTCACTCACCCCCCACCCCCCAATTAAAGGCATACAATGTAAGAAAATGTATGACGGCCTACTAGCCACCCAAGCAGCGAAACTAGACCACCACATCTCCAACCTATTGATCACAACGACAAACTACAAAACCTTCAGGAGAGAATGAAAACCAAGTTATTCAGGAAATTTGTCAAGTCAAACTAATCTTCTCAATATATCCCCAGACCCTAAAGCTTCTAATTATCTATCTTGTAATTTCACTGGGTATGCCCAGACCAATTCTTTTGTAATCCGCCTAGAACCGAAAGGTATTGGCAGAATAGAAGACACTAAGGTAATGTAATGTAATAATTTGCAACTAACAGGTAGCATGCTTTGTGATCTTTTTGAATTGCAGACTAAAGCATGACTTTCTCCTAAGTACTGTTCCCTCTAAGCTGAGCAGGGGTCCTTTACCTACAGTCCTGCCAGCATGGGATGCTGTTTCAGTATCACATTTTTAATAGAATCAGGCAGGCAAATTCTGCAGGACTCCAAGGAACCTGCCTGTCTCTATTGACTGAGGCCCGGATGCACTAAAGTTTCTGATCGTCAAACGATTGTTACTAAACCAGTTTGACCAGAATAGTTTAATGACGACTTTAATTTGCTGACTTGATGTACACAATGGCTCACTGTGTGCTTTTCCATGCATTCGTACAATGCAAATCCAACTTCAGAACAGCTTTAACCCTTTCAGGACCATAAGGATCGTAGGCCAATTTTTGTGGTTTTGACGACATTTTTATGGTAAAAAGGGCTTGCAGATGCCAAAAAATTGATTTTTTTTGTGAAATATCATTATTTTTTTTTTTTTAAAAATCAAACTTCTGGCTTATGGACAGTGTGGCAAGTGAATCTTCTCGTCAATCTGGCAACGACGCTAATGAATGAATGTCGGAACCAGTTTGTTTACATAAAGGCAGTATCATATGGAATCCGTACATATCAAATTTAGAACTGTAGACTATCCCAATCAAAATTTATAGGATTTTAAAGTTATGGGACAAATATGTCCCTTGGTCCTGAAAGGGTTAAAAACGTAACTCATTCTTAACCTGGGAACTGCCTGTATTTAGTTTTTCCTGCATTACGTTATCTTTAGCCAGTTGACTATATTTGGTTTTATTCCCACCACCACTATTATTTTTTTATATAAAAAAGTGATTGTACTGTGTTTCAACATATTACTTATCTGGCTTACCAGATTAAGGATAGTTGTATTATTTTTTTCAGTTACGGGAAGAAAAAAAAAATTGCAGCCAAACAGATTTGGTAGCCACTGATGATTTGTAGCTGGCCCAATTGCAGTTTTTCCATTCAGCTGTGGTTCACCTCCACATATAGTCCTTTCTATTTCTTCCTGGGCTTCTCAGCCCCTGTGCGTGTAGTTATCCACCTAGGTTGAGCACTTGCACCTACTGATATGATTGCTCAGTGGCGCTGGTATTGCACAGTGGCAGCACTCCTCAGAGTTGCTACCGTGTACCAGCAACCACTTGTATTACTCTCTTAAAGAAGTTGCAAGTCTTGCTGTCCTACAACATCTTTGTCGCTCCTGCTACTATCTCCTCTGTTGTGTAGTTACAACCATTGCTTGCCTGGCTCATTTCATAGTTACAACCGTAGTACTCAACTTAAGCATCCACTTATTTTCTTTGTCTGCAACAATCACACGCATTATGTGGTACTGGGATGTCATAAATATGAGAACTATCTGTCTTATATATTTGCACAATCAGCTGTGCTGTACAGCTGAAATAGCTGAATTTCTTCTTTACCTTCAGCAGTCCTCTATAAACTTCTCCCTCTGTAGTCGCGGTTTCGATTATTCACGGTTTTTAGCTTGCTGGCTCCTCCCCCCCAAATTGCATCAGCTTGCACAGAGAAATCGCTGATTCCAAGTATTTACAGAGAAAATTGCTGATTCCCGACACTTTCTTCACTATTTGCCTCTCCTTCAGGAACAGGCCAGGTCTCCCACCATGTTATTCGTGGTTTCACCATACACACGATGGTTTTTAATAGAAAACAGCGAATAACATATGAAAAAGTTATTTGTGGTTTTTCTGTATATGTAGTTCTGTTAATCCCCTATCTCAGTGAATGCGGACGGAGGAAGTGTATGTCTTAGCATTCCAGATTAGTTATATAGCGCTGTTCTAGTTGCCAGCTGTGTAGCATGGCTACTCTGTCACCCTGTATGTGCAACTGCTGAGCAGTGGCGTAGTAAAGGGGGGGCGGTCCATCCCGGATGCCATCTTGTTGAGGGCGCAGGCATCTGACCTCCTCTCTGCCCGCCTCCCCGCTCCTTCCCTGCCCTCCGCCAATGCCATGCATACGCCCCGCTTCCCTTCCCCTGTACCTCCGTAACATTCCTGGCACGAGCAGCAGTCCCCAAGCCAGCATCAGCTCTTCCTCTGACATCACTTCCTGGACTCACGCCTAAGAAGTGATGTCGGAGGAAGAGCCGATGCTGGTGCGACAACAGCTTGGGGGTTACTGCTTGCACCAGGACGTTGCAGAGGTGTGGGAGAAGGGAAGCAGCATACATGCAACATGAGTGGGCAGGGAAGGAGTATGTGAAAGTGGGGGGGGCACCACCGCCCAAGGCGCCTCTCACCCTTGCTATGCCACTGCTGCTGAGGCAGTAGGTGTGGCACCTCCTGCATGTATAGCATAGTTCCAACTACTGTCTGTATGGCTCAATTATGGAAGTAATACAAACCAAAAAAATATTAGGAGAAACAACCCCTGGACTGGAAAACAGCTAACGTCGTTCTTCTGCACAAAAAGGGATGCAGAGCAGAGACTGCGAATTACCGACCAGTGAGTCTCACATCAATTGTGTGTAAACTCATGGAAACTCTACTTAAAGGTAAATTAGACACGATTTTGGATGAGGGAGACCTAAGGGATCCCCGTCAACATGGATTCACTAGGGGTAGGTCTTGCCAATCCAATCTTATCAGCTTCTTTGATTGGGTGACGGGAAAGCTAGACCAGGGAGAGTCTCTGGACATGGTATACTTGGATTTCAGCAAAGCATTTGACAGTGTCCCACACCGCAGACTATTAAACAAGATTAAATCGATGGGTTTAGGCGAGAAGCTAATTGCATGGGTCAGTGATTGGCTGAGTGGAAGACTTCAGAGGGTGGTGGTCAACGGCACCCTCTCTGAGACATCGGAGGTGACTAGCGGAGTACCGCAGGGCTCAGTCCTGGGACCATCCCTTTTCAACATATTCATAAGAGACTTGACCCGAGGACGTTCGACGACGACACCAAACTGTGTAATATAGTAAGTGAAAACAATCTTAAGGATAGTATGACGCAGGATCTGGTCATGTTGGAAAACTGGTCCTCGACATGGCAGCTGGGCTTCAACGCCAAGAAATGTAAGGTCATGCATCTCGGCTGCGGAAATCCATGCAAAACTTACACCTTGAATGGAGAAACACTAGCTAGGACTTCAGAAGAACGGGACTTGGGAGTAATCGTCAGTGCAGACATGAAGGCTGCCAAACAAGTGGAGCAGGCCTCATCCAAGGCAAGGCAAATGTTGGGATGCATCAATAGAGGCTTCATCAGCCGCAAACCTGAAGTCATAATGCCGCTCTACAGAACCATGGTGAGACCTCACCTGGAATACTGTGTGCAATTTTGGAGACCGCACTACCAAAAAAATGTGCTTCGAGCTGAATCGGTCCAGTGAATGGCCACTAGAATGGTCTCCGGACTCAAGAGTCTCCCATACGAGGAAAGACTGGACAAACTGCAGCTCTACTCTCTTGAGGAACGTAGAGAAAGGGGAGACATGATTGAGACATTTAAGTACATCACAGGTCGTGTCGAGGCGGAAAGCGATATATTCTTCCCCAGGGGACCCTCGGTCACAAGGGGGCACCCGCTCAAACTCAGAGGAGGAAAATTTAATGGTGACACCAGGAAGTATTTCTTCACAGAAAGGGTAGTAGATCACTGGAACAAACTTCTGGTGCAGGTGGTCAAGGCCACCAGCGTGCTCGACTTTAAAAATAAATGGGACATCCACGTGGGATCCCTACGGGGGTCGAGCTAAGGAACTGGGTCATTAGCACTCAGACTTGATGGGGTGGGTCAGAAGAGTGGGCAGACTTGATGGACTGTAGCCCTTTTCTGCCGTCATCTTTCTGTTTCTATGTTTCTAACAGGGAGAAAACAAGTGGGAATCAGGATAGAATGCATCAACCTTGGAACCAATTACAGTAATTTTATTCATATGAACTCAAGTCCCAAAATTGAATACATGTATATATACATATACATTTTTTCAGAACAACTTCCATGCCCCGAGGCAGGCTTCCGAATGGAGGCCGAAACACGGACCGTGTCAGGCCACCCAAGGCAAAGGACTTTATAGTCATGTATTTATACATGTATTCAATTTTGACTTGAGTTTATATGAATAAAATTTATTGGTTCCAAGGTTAATGTGTTCTGTCCCGCTCCCCACTTGTTTTCTCCCCCAGTTATGGAAGCTTACATGTATGATAAAGTTTCAAAGCTGCCTACGTGACATCAGATATTCTGTGGTACATTGGATGGACATTTATGTGGTATACCAGTCAGTAGCTGACTGCATATCCCTGGCTGTAGTAACCATAATTAAATCATCAGAGTCAACTTCCATGCACATGTCAGCTATGGCAAACGCATGTAACAACAAAGAAAAATGGGGAGACCCAATGATCCACAGTGAAAACAATCCACCAATGAAAACAAAAACTGTGGATACAGATGTTCTGGAGATAATTTATTAAACACTGACATATAAAACCATGAAAATTCAATTAAAAAAGTACAATGATAAAAAAATACAGCTACTTACTTTGTCTGATTCTACATTTTAGCTGTTTTGCGCAGCTAAGTTGATAGTGCTGGCATTAGCCACCACTGTTATGCAACTGCAGGCAATCTCTAATATTGTGGTTTTATTCTCAGACCAGTGGCATACTAAGGGGGGTGGTCCGTCTTGGGTGCAGACCTTAATGGGTTGCTCCCGAGGTTGGCTTCTTGGTCCGGGAACTTCACTGCTCTGCCAGCGTCGGGCCTTCCCCTCTACCAAGTCCTGCCTTCCTGGAACAAGGAGGAAGGCCCGTCATCTGCTAATTGTCTGCCCAAATTTCTCACAGTCCTCTTGAGATTTACTATAACTCACTCCAGCTCACAGAACAGCTTTATCAAGCTTACCTACCAAATGTAACTGATATTTTCCTGTTTTTCTTTTGCACTAGTTTATTTTGACTCCTATTGAAGTTGCCATTGAGGATATGCAGAAGAAGACACTGGAACTGGCCATTGCCACTAGCCAGGAACCACCAGATGCCAAAATGCTTCAGATGGTGCTGCAGGGTTGTGTTGGAGCCACTGTGAACCAGGTAGACCACTTAGTAATACACTTCGAGACTGATATTCAGAGGAGCTTAGGTTCCTAAATTGGCCTTTTTGAAAGCAAATGAGGCTCAAGTGCCTCAGTTAATGGTTTTAGCTTCACTAGGATCCTAAACTTATTATCCAAAAGAGTGGTTGGCAACCGGTAAAGATTTAGGGAAGGGAAACCGTAAGAAGCTTTCAGCTCTAGGCACATAAATCGATCTCTAAGAGCAGCTTTTAGACTCCTAAATGTAGGTGAAGTTCTGACTGAATACTTACCCCCTTCCCCAATATGAGCTGAGACAGTCAGCCTTTTTTAACTACTGGCCGCAGTGAGTAAATTCAGTGGCAGTATCCAGATAAGAACATAAGAATAGCCTTACTGGGTCAGACCAATGGTCCATCAAACCCAGTAGCCCATTCTCTTGGTGGCCAATCCAGGTCACAAGTACCTGGCCAAAACCCAAGGAGCACCAATATTTCATGCTACCAATACAGGGCATGGAAAAAATCTCCCTACACCCCAAGAAAAATCAAGGGTGAGGGGGAGAGACAGCCCAAACCAACACCCTATCACTACCACAAGAAAAAATGATTAATAATGATAAAATGATATCACAAGATATACCCCCCACCCCCCTCCCACTTCCATATACAACAAAAAATGTACCACATGAATATAATATCTTATTGTACACTTGTTGCAAGAATCAAAAATGAATAAAGAATTATACCAGTTTTTGGCGGGTATAAGCCTAGCTAAGACATGGGAATCAGTGCTAAGCAAGATTCTGTAAAGGCGTGCACTCTTTATAGAATTGTACTTTGTGCCATTCTTTTCTAGCGCTCATTTTTGAGCACCATTTATAAACTCCAGCCCTAATTTCTTAACACTCTATGTCAGTTTCAGTAATTGATTGTATAAAGTAGGAAGGCTCCCTGGTATTTATAAATAACAACTGCCTTTTTTAGATGTATTATATAAATTTGATTCTCATTCCAGTTGTTGATAAAACAATTTGGGATAAGATATCTCTAACAATTCTTGGGATGTATGTGAAATCTATGCATGCTGTCTTTCCTCTTTCAATGATCTCCTGTTGTTCCTTCTAGGGGCCACTAGAGGTAGCTCAAGTATTTCTGGCAGAAATTCCAGCAGATCCAAAATTGTATCGACATCACAACAAGCTGAGATTATGCTTTAAAGAATTTATAATGCGGTAAGAGTAAGAATGTTGTTTCAGGACCACTAAAACTATAAGATTCATTTTCTATCCACATTGAGGTCAACCTGTATTTCGACTAGGGGTCCACTGTGGTGGTCTGTAAATGCAATACTATGTGTTAGTTACAGTGTTCATGGAGTCAGGGTGAAGGCAGAACCTGGCAGAGAGGAAGGTCCACTGCCTGGCAGAGAGGAAGGTCCCTTCCCAGCGCAGATGATTAAATACAGTGGTACCTCGGAATCCGAACGCTCCAAAACTTGAACGACTTGGAATCCGAACCTTTTTTTGTAGTAAATTTTGTCTTGGAATCTGAACTCTGTTTTGGAATCCAAACGCCCTGCACATTGTATATGTCTGTTTGTGCCCCAGAATCTGAATGCTGCTTTGGAATATTTGTTAATATTTTACCTTAAAACCCAGTGTATTTCCTGTTAAAATTTGAGTTTGTGGGACACAGGAATAGATTAATCAAATGTCTATTATTTTCAATGCAAAAAATTGTCTTGGAACTCAAATGCTTTGGAACTCGAATGGGATTCTGGAACGGATTAAGTTCGGATTCCAAGGTATGACTGTACAATGGAAGTTACAAGCTGACAATGCAGCAGCGATTAAGCTAAATAAAGCAAAAAAATATATATTGAATGGTTTTCATAGCATCTAAATTATAGTTGTTAAAATTATTGAGAAGTTTTTATGACTTTATTTTTCACAAGAAGCACTTTATCTAAAAAAAATAATAATAATAATAATTAAAGAAAAGCAGATTCAATGATAATTATATATGCTGGAGAGAAATCATTCAGCCGTGTTTAAATGATAACAGGCTGGAGGGGGCATATTTGAAGAAACTGCAATTTTATTGCTTGGTTATGGCACGTTGGACTTCACTTTTTCCATAGCAGTGGTTAAAAAACGTTGTGGCTTTTGTGGTGATACTGCTTTTCTTACAGCATAGGGGTATGAGTCAAGGTAATAAACATACAGAGGGCAATCCTATAACACAGTGCCCAAATATAGGCACCCAGAGAATGCCTCATAGGAGCCTATTCTATAAAGGAAAGTAGGCAGCTAGGTAAAGCTGGTATATAAGTGCTTAACATTTAGGTGCAAGACTTGTGTCAGTCATAGAGCTGGTATTTCTCCCACTCCTCCTCTCTCCAGATACAGTAGCTGTGTTAGCCAGAGACCCACTTTCCTTTATAGTAGTGGGCCAATGGCCAGGAAAGCAAGAGCTAAGGATAAAGGGATTCAAACTGGGCTGGGTTTTTATACCAGCAGTTTCTCTCTGAGAGGTATCTTCCCCTCATATTATTGTCAATTACTGGGAGGAGAGCCAGCCCCCTTTTCCTGAAGCTGTGGGGATATAATATTTAATTAGAGCCAACAAAGGTTTTTTCAATTCCTTAAGATAGATATATAATTATAGATGGGTTAGGGGTTTGTTTATTTTTTGCTCCTTGTGACCCTGGGCAAGTCACTTAGGGCTAGATTCACTAACCCCCCTTTACCTTTCCGATCCATATCCGAGTCTTCCCAGCCGACTGATTCAGTAAGCCTCAACATGCAAATTAATCTCGATCGGAGGCACGCCCCATAGCAACTGCATGGATCACTGAAGAGCGATCCTGTTGCATGCACAGACTATCTTCTTTGCCTGTAGATGGTCTGCGCTTGCATAGATGGTACCAAAGAAACAGGTCTAGGTTCAGGCCCTAACTGGCTGGCAATGCTGCAGAGGGGAGGTTAGTGCTGGAGCTGCATCGCATACTGTTTACCAAAGCCGCCAACCATCTGACAGCCTTTGCTGACATAAACAAGCAGGGGGACGAGCACGGCCTGTGGTTTTAACCAGCGGTTGTAAAACAGGCTGCACTGCGGCGTGTTCTGGAACAGAACACGCCATAGTGCAGCCCCGTTTTAAACCCGCGGGTTAAAACCACGGGCTCGCACTGCAGGGAAGGGCGGCAAAGAGCAGGAGAGTCGGGGCTCTCGCTGTCGGAGCCCAGAGACCCTAGCGAGCGTCAGCAGCTCCAAAGCCGTAGTTGGGGGGAAGTACAAGTCATGAAAATGGGCTCGGGCTCTTTCGGGGACATTAACATAACCAACAGAGAGGAGATGGTGGTGAAGCTGGAGTCGCAGAAGGCCAGGCACCTGCAGCTGCTCTATGAAAGCAAACTCTATGGAGAAAGGCGGCAGAAAGCAGAAAAGGATGTGAGCGACTGGTCCTCAGCAGACACTTGGTTTTGGATTGACCAGCCCAGTCAGTGTGCCTGAATTTTTTTAATGAATCGAGACCCTTCCAACTTTGCATGCCGTTTCCCCTCATTTGCAAGCGCGGATCGGATCGGGTGCGGATACGCTCAGGAGGAAGGTTAGTGAATCGGGTCGGGGTTGCAAAGTTAATCTAGCCCTTAATCCCCCCATTGCCCCAGGTACATTATATAGATTTTGAGCCCACCGGGACAGACAGGGAAAATGCTTGAGTACCTGAATAAATTCATGTAAACAGTTCTGAGCTCCCTTGGGAGAACAGTAAAGAAAATTGAATGAATGAATGAATGAATGAATGAATAAATACTAACTAAATGAATTGCCGAGCATTTACTAGATTTGGCCTGAAGGATATCACTCATGATGAGTCTTGGAAATAGATAGTAACAATTTGTGGGCAAATAAAGGAAGCAAGCCTGAGAGGGTACTATGTATAAGTTTCCTTTGATTGACCACATGACAAACTGTCCATAAGAGAATGGATATGGTCAGTGAGCAGCAATGGACTCAGCATATAATGGGATTGGGGGGGAGCAATACAGTATGTGAAGTTAAATGCATATCAAATGGATAAAGTACTAAGCAAATAAAGTCAATAAATAATAATATAATTGCATATGCTTACGTCTGGGAGGACAGACGTATGGCACATATATTTTATGCATTCTTCTTACAGCAAAGCTACGTGAGGGTCTATTTTATTAAGCTACCCAGTGGTAATGTGCACAAATCCTTTTGTAACCTATGCAGTGTGAGTGCGTTTTGAAAATGAAAACAACCTGTACAGGTAGATGAATGGAGCAAAAGAGCATACATTTCTAAAATCTACTTTACATAATTATCCAAATTGTAATAAAGATTTTAGGTTTCATATTAGGAGTCACCACCCAAAAGGCAGAAAAATACCTGAACGTACCTTGCAGTTCTGTTCACTGCATTTTAAAAATCTGTCATGGAACTGAAAAAGGTGACCAGAATGATTAAGGGGATAGAAGGACTCTCTTATGAGGCATAGTTAAAAAAGTTAGGGCTCTTCCACTTGGAGAAGAGACAGCTGAAAGAGGGTAGGATAGAGGTCTACAAACTCCTGAGTGGAATGGACTGGGTAAGAATTCAAAGACTGGTGGATGTCTCATGAAGTTACAAGTAGCACATTCAAAAGAAATTGGAGAACATATTAATTTTTTCAAACGATGCCTAATTAAGCGCTGGAATTCATTGTTGAAGGATGTGCTAAAAGCAGTTAGTATAGTGAGTTTGAAAAGAGATAAATACCTTCCTGGGAGAAAGTCCAGTGACAATCTTAAGCACTGCTTATTCCTAGGTCAGTGGTCTCAAACTCGCGGCCCGCCAAGTCCTATTTTGAGGCCCTCGGTATGTTTATCATAATCACAAAGGTAAAATAAAACAGTTTCTTGATCATATGTCTCTTTAGCTATAAATGACAATATTATTATTAAGACTTAGCCAAAAGGAAAGATTTATAAACTATAAAGAGTTTTACCTCATGCAAAATTGTCATTTCTTTAATAAGACATTAACTATTTTTTCTGAGGCCCTCCAAGTACCTACAAATCCAAAACGTGACCCTGCAAAGGGTTTGAGTTTGAGACCACTGCCCTAGATGTAATCAATATGGACTCTGTTTACTCTTTGGGAATCTGCTAGGTGTTTTTTTGTGAGCTGGATTGTCCACTGTTGGAAACAGGATACTGAGCTTGATGATCCCGAAAAACAGATAGGCAAGTGTTCTGCAAAATCTGTAAGATCCAGTCCAAAAACAAAACCAGCAGACCGGCTGTGTTCAAAGGTGGACTGCTATTAACTTGTATGCTGTGTTTACAATTAGATTGTCACTGACCTGTTTTTGTTTTAGCCCCCCGACGCAGCTCCAGAGGAGCGAAACATGGCCATGTCAGGCAGTTGAGCATTGTCAGCGTTCGTTGTAATAAAACAATTTTATTTATATATTTTTATGCAGCTCTGCTGGTTTTATTTTTGGATTGGATCTTACTGGGCTTGATAGGACGGACTTTTCATCTGATTTAGTATGGCTGTTAAGATACCAGAGGCACTGAAGTGTTTCAACAGTAGGACACATGGTCAGAAATCTAGGTGTATGCAGACCACATGAACATTATAGCCTTTTGTAGCGTGATTTCTACACATTGACATCTGCGAGTCTCTTTTGAAATTCTGACATCATATTTCCAAGGAGCTCTGCAATTCTTCAAAATCTTGTGGGTTCAGGTTGGGTTCCCTGAATGGAAATCATTAAACAATCAATATAGTTTAAAGTTCTTATGCTTTAAAACAGACTTCCTAGGACATCAAGCCGCATTGTGGTATAAATTAATATCTGGATATTTAAATAAAAAACCAAAAAATGGTCTAAGAGACATTTGGAGCATTGAGATTGGACATCAAATTAATGCATCTCAATGGCCACTAATTTGGTCTTGGAGAATGGGATGTACAGTGTCAGCATCTATGAGACAAACATGGTTCTTTTTATTACATAGAGCTTTTTGGACCCCTACTCGTTTGCAAAAATTAGACAGTTCTAAGTCTAATAGATGCTGGCACTGTAATCTAGAACCAGGGACAATAGATCATTTATTATATCATTGTCCTTATATTAAAATTTTTTGGAATTCAATTTGGCCACAAATTAATAAATTAATGGAAAATCATATTGCAATATCATATGATACAATTTTATTTGGAACAATGATGAGAATAAAAAGTCAAATTTCACCAGAAAATAATAAGCTTTTATTAATTATGACAGGGGTTGCCATTCAACATATAACTAATAATTGGAAAAATTACAACAACCTAAATTACACATTTTGGTGGAATACAATATGTCATATTTTTAAAATGGAAAGAACAATAGCAATACAAAAGGGGACATATACTAAATTTATAAAAATATGGGGGCCATTGACAAAATACTGTAATGAATAAATAATATGATGTTTTCTTCTTCTTTTCTTCTTTTAAGGATCTTTTTTTATGACACACATAAAAGGGGGGTAAGAAAAATTAATTTATACATAGTATGTTATAATATATTATACAAAATATAACGTATGAATAAAAGGTAATAAAAGGGTGGGGGGAGGGAAATGGGACAAAATTTGTTTAGATTATATTGTATTAGATATAAAAAAGTTATTGAATATTTATCAATTGTATTCTAATATGTTGTATACTTTTTATAAAAATTTGAAAATTAAAATATTATATTAAAGTAATGAAAGGGAGGGGGGAGGGGGAGGGGGAAAATCAAATTCAGATATATAATGTATTAGATATAAAAGTGATAATATGCATTTATCAATTGTAATTTATTATTATGTACACTTTATGAAAAATTAGAAAATAAAAAATAATGGAAAAAAAAAAAAAACAAAATCTTGTGGGCTAGTTAATTAGGTAAAACTTTTTTTTTATTTTGCTAAAAATATCAGGTGGACCCACATTCCAAGGTCAGGCAGGCTGCTTTTGGCCCACAGGCCACATGTTGAATGACCTGTTATACATTATAGATTAGAAAAGTTTACTGTACATCTTCACACAGTGATATTTTAGAGAAGGGTAGCCTTTTTTCTTTTTTTTTTTTAAATCTTTATTCATTTTCAAATCAAACAATAAGTGCATAAAAATATATCATAAAAATAATTTCAATATAGCACTATATTATCTAACATATGAACTATAATAGTGTAAAACTCCCACCCTCCCCCCTTCATCCCATTCTCAATTAAAATAGAATATGCAGTGTTATACAACATATTATAACATCTCGTATTTAATAACATCCCAAATCCCCTTGAGTGTGCTAGATAAAACTAAGAAAGAAAAGAAAAGGAACAGTAAAGAAATGATGTCTATTCATCACAATATTTTTCCAATGGCCCCCATGTCTTTATAAAGTTATTATATGTCCCTTTTTGTACTGCTATTACTCTTTCCATCTTAAAAATATGGCACTACAAATTCCACCAGATTCTTATGACTTTTCCAATTATTAGTAATATGTTGAATGGCTACCCCTGTCATAACTAATAAAAGTTTGTTATTATGGGACGATATTTGAATCTTTTTTTCTCATAGCCATTCCAAATAAAACGGTATCATAGGAGAGCGCAACATGGTTTTCCAATAAAGAGTTTACTTGAGTCCAGATTGAATCCCAAAATGACTTAATGAAGGGATAGTAATAAAGTAGATGGTCTAATGTCCCTGGTTCCAGATTACAATGGCAGCATTTATTAGACTTAGAGCTATCCAACTTTTGTAATCTAACAGGGGTCCAAAACATTCTATGCAACAAAAAGAACCAAGTTTGTCTCATAGATGCTGACACTGTACATCTCATCCTCCAAGACCAAATTCGTGGCCATTGAGATGCAGAAATCTGATGCTTAATCTCAATGCTCCAAATGTCTCTAAGACCACACTTTGGTTTTTTATTCAAGTATCCAGATAATAATTTATACCACAATGCGGCTTGATGTCCTAGGAAGAGAAGGGTAGCTTTATTAGGGAAAGGTTGAATGAATATTGCTTGAGAAGCTGAAAGCACATTTGTAAATGAGAATTTTGCATTAAACAAATTGCTTGCTTTTTGGCATAGATGTGGTGAGGCAGTAGAGAAGAACAAGAGACTTATCACTACAGAGCAGCGAGAATATCAACAGGAACTGAAGAAGAATTATAACAAGCTGAAGGAGAATCTGAGGCCCATGATTGAGAGGAAGATTCCAGAGTTATACAAACCCATAGTGAAAGTCCACAGTGGAACAAGGTACATTTTCTAGAAACAAACCCTATCCCTATTATACTAACAAGAGTGGAGCATAAGTTTTTTATACCACCTCTTTTTACCCTCCCCAGCACGTTCTGTCTTCAGACACCTCATGCTTTCTGAAATTGCTTTCCTTGCTTTGGTTAAGTAGTATGAGAGCCGCTCTGGTAGCTATTTCCAGTGCCATTTCCTAGCCGTGCAATACTTTTTACTAGCATTACTAGGTTCATTGTCCCGGAGATGCACTGGCATAAGTTCAAATGAAGGGCCTCCAAGCGAGGGGTGGGGGGCAGGAGGCTTCTCTACTACCCCCATCGTTACATTTCAAGAGGCAGAGCATGGACAACTGCTTACTTTTTAAATCTTTGCCACACCCCTCCCGCCAGCTCTCTCCAGACAAGTGCCTAAAGGTCTCTTCTCCTGCTGCCAGGCCAAAGTCCTGCAGGAACAGCCATGAAATCCTATGACTCTTATCAGGAGACTTCAGCCCGGTAGTAGGAGATGAGGCCATTATACAACTCTCCAGCTGCCATGGTTATAAAGCAAGAATGTGGAGACAAATTTGTGGATATGATAAAGACACTGAGCAAAAGTAGAATGATGGTAGCCCCAGATCTTAGCAGAAAAGACCAGAAAAAGAAACACTGTCCTCACTAATTATTTCCTCTGTGTCTTGTCCTCTTAGGATCCTGCATAAATGGAATAAAAAATTTTTAAAAAAATCTTTATTCATTTTCAGAAATTACAACAAGTGTACAATAATCACTCAGAAATATATTAATTAATCACTTGACAATCTTATTTGTAATCCTCCAAATATATAAATATAAAAGAATCTCATCTCTCCCACCCATATATTAATAATTAACAATTATCAATTATTGTCATTCATATCCCCCCCCCCTTTATCTTAACCAATACTGAGGTGTTTAAGATGTCTGATCATTGGAATAAATAATCAATGGCCCCCAAATCTTTTTAAACTTATTATAATTACCTTGTTGCATAGCAAGCACCCTTTCCATTTTATAAATATGGCATACTGAATTCCACCAGAAAGTATAATTTAGTTTAGTATAATCTTTCCAATTTCCTGTAATCTGCTGAATAAAAATTAATTTAAAACCAATAGCTAAAAGCAGACTACACAGAAGTGACTTGAAGTTACTGTGCATTAAGCACCAATAGACCATAAGTAATGTCTCAGTTCTTCTCTCTTCTGAAGCTGTTTACTTCCCTTCCACAGTGCTACAAACAGGTTCAGGGCTGAAGCCCTGACAATGCTCATGACATTACCTCTTGAACAAGTATATTATGCATTTGAGATACTTTTGTGGGTGTCCAACTCATAAGCATGGCAGCAAATGTATTGGGCAAACTGGACTCACCCTTTGTACATCAATGCTAGCCTGTCCCTGATAACAGATCAGTTGACTTTTCTGATTTTGTATTTCTTTTTTTTTTTTGTAAATTCTTTATTCATTTTTGCATGTTACAACAAGTGTAGCAGATAAACTCATATGAACTTAAAAATACACACTTGATTAACTTTCATATAATACAATAAGTATAACACTTATATGAGTTTATTTGATACACTTGTTGTAACATACGAAAATGAATAAAGAATTATAAAACAAAAAGTATAACATTTCATTACAAATTAATATTCTATAATATTTTGAATATTATGCAATAAACCTAATATTTAAATTATTTTGTATTTCTGTTTTTTTTTCTATTTCAGAAATTCGTTTAGATCTAGCTTTAAAAAATATGAAACCCAGTCTTCCCAGAACAGTTGAGAAATAATGTCCTGAAGCACAGCAGCGATGGTTTTCTGTGGCTTGTTTTCCAGAAAACCCCAAATGTTACACACATCAGGCAAGAAACATGGTTTGTCCCGTCCTTCCAAAGCATGCTGATGATCATTACCAGGAGGAAGCTGAAATTACCCAACCCAGCAGAGAAAATACACGATGGGATTTTCTTTACCGTGTCTATTTGATGACAACAGACTTAGCTGCTCTTATGGGGACATTTTTTTATATGTTGTTTATAAAATCTTCAGTAGAAGAAATATAAATATTTGGACCACTGGTCTATACTGAGAGTCATGCTGAACTTCTCTTTAGCCTTAGCTACTTCCTTGCATTTTGTGACTGTCATATGTAGAGTTCTTTCAGTACAGACCAGAACCTGCATTGCCTTGGAAAGAAAGCAATCACCTCTGAAAGAGGCCTCTCTTCCTTCAGTCATGGCATTTCTATGTCTGAGTTTACTCTGATAGATTCAAAACCATGTCTCCAGGATTAGAGGGGAAAGATACACATTTTCTTAATTGAAGTTGTAAATATTTTGTCTGTGGTTGCTTACTCAGGAAAGTGAAATTTTTTTTTTTAACTAAGTGCCATTTTTACTGAACTCTTCATGCTGAAGTTTTAGCTTTTTGAAGGGGGGGATGGGCATCAAATATGATGTGAATGCTGCACCAGGTAAGTTGATAAAAGCATACGGAAGCCACAGTCCCACGTGTTTTTCTACTTTTGTACCTAGCAAAATGCTGGAAGGGGCCTTTTTATTTTCATAGATCAGCATGTCTACGCTGATGCTTAGGGCTCCTTTTAAAAAGGCGCGCTAAACCACTAGCCGCTACCGCCTCCTTTTGAGCAGGCGGTAGTTTTTAGGCCAGTGCGGGGGTTAGCGCGTGATGAAAAGTCACACGCATTAACCCCGCTAGCACAGCTTAATAAAAGGAGCCCTGAGTAGAGCTGAGGATTAATCATAATTTCCTTAACATTCAGCTGTCCATACCACTGGGATATATCTCCCTGACCAGCAGATGAAGGTAGAAAAACACATGTTTTGGTGGCATCATGGCAAGTATAGCCTGGAGCTAGTCAGTATTTCTCTACCTCCAGCAGATGGTGCAGGTTGGACTCTTCCCCCTAAGTAGAGCTTTGAGCAAATATTCTCTTGGCCTTTTTTTCTCAGCTACACAGGTGTGTGGCTGCACACATTTAGAACAGACATGCTTTTCCATCTACTGTCATTGCCAAGAGAAGTAAAACCTTCAAGATGGGTTGTTAGAAGTTGGCATTTTCACAGAGCTTAATCACCAATACCGAAGAATGGAAGCAGTTTGGTGAGTTTTCTCATGTCAGCAGACTGTAGGGACTGTGCATTGCTGTTGGTGGATTTTCTTAGATTCGGTTTCACTACATTCTGAAACCTTTAAGACTTTTCCTATTAAAAAAACACACGACTGCAGGTCTCTGAACGGACAGAAGAAGGAAGAAACTAGGGCTGAAACAGTCCGTCCATATTTGACCCTGGGATCAAGAAAACATCAGTGTGAGGTAATTGCTTCATTAAAGGACACAGTTATCAATGTGGGCTATTGTTAAGACATGTTATTTGACCCCCTAACTTGTGCTATTTTAGCACAGGTCTCATTTTATGCATGAGACCTAGTTATTAATAACAGGTTAACAGTAAAATAACACGTCTTAATGGTAGACCCCATTGATAGCTTCCTTCCTCAGTCTCATGTATGACTGGAAGCTATCTCTGGATAAAGGTGCAGGCCTTCTGAGACTTTGAACAGATGGACATTTGAAAGATTTGAAATAAATTTTTAAGGCTGCAAGAACCCTTCAGATTTTCTCTGAGCTTTTTTTTTTTTTTTTTTTTTAGAACAAACTATCTTAATTATCTCCTTAGTTCCATGTCTGTTGGGGCAGGTTCTTCACTTTTTAGAAGAGATGTGGGAAAGGTTATCATGTGTCTTTGAAATTCCTCTTCAATAATAATGCCAAAATAGGGCTAGAAAATGCCCCTCCCCCCCCTTCAACATAGGGAGACCATATTTAGTGCCAGCTCCCCTCCTCTTTCTTAAACTTCTCCATCTCCTCTGGTTCACCTTCATTATTCATTCCTCCCATATCTGATTGCAGACCTGCATAGGGTGACCTTGCACCTAACTACTGTTAGGAATAGCATGAGCCTTAGTGAGCATGGAGACCTAGAGAGGGCATGTTTTTCACTCTGCTTTGATTGCCCCATTTCAGGCTTTGTAAAAAGCAACTTTGAAGGTCTGTTGCTGTCGCACTACATTCATAAGTAGACCCAGAACAACCGGAGACATAATAGGACCAGATTCAGTAAATGGCACCATTAAAATCTGCACTAAGCACCAGTTCTATAAAGGTCACTTAGCAGTGAGCAACTGTTATAGAAACAAAAATCCAAGTATTTTATGAGTGTGCCTAATTTCTGGGAACGCTCATGCCCATTCCCCTCCCATGCTCACAGCCTTTTGTGAGTTGCACACTATGAAATTTAGCCCCCCCCCCTGGTATTATAGGATAGCACATAGGCCAGGGGTTGGCAACCTGCCGCTCGCGAGCCACATGCGGCTTTTCTCCCTTGTGGCTGCAGCTCCTCTCTCATGGCCCCCAGACCTACCGAAGTACCTGTTGGTCCAGTGGGAGTCTTCGTGGCAGGAATTCGGTCCCCTCACTTCTGCCTCCTTGAAGCTGCCTTCTAAAACGGTTGCTGTGACCTCATGCGGCAGCTCACGGTACTATAGGAAATGCTGTGAGCAGCCGCAAAAGGTCATGGCAACCATTTTAGAAGGCATCCACGATGAGGTAGAAGTGAGAGGGCTGCACTCCTGCCATAAAGATCCCTGCTGGACCACCAGGTATCTCAGTAGACCCGGAGGGGGGGGCTACCTATACATGGCAGAGTGGAGGGAGAGGGGCATTGTGGTGTTGAGCTGCCACAAAAGGGTCATGCTCTTGCATCAAAGACCTGGTACCTAGGAAGGTCCTTAGGGGGACAGGGAATTGCGGGGGAGATCAAAGGGTTAGGGCCTGGAGAAGGGAGAGAGCCTTGGCTATGTGTTGGAGGAGGATGAAGGGCAAGGGAGGGAGGGATGAGAGGTGCGGAGACCTGCAAGGGATTGGAAGCGAGAGAAGCTAGACTTTGGGGAGGGAAGAGAGTGAGAGACCTGGAATATCTCAAACTTCCTTCTCTACCCTTTGTGGCTTTTTCTAAATCTTGGGTCAAACATTTAGGATAAAATGGCTCTATGCTTTAAAAAGGTTGCCAACCCCTGACATAGGCAGATCTGCACATAATCCCAATTAGTGCCAATTAACTCCAAATTAACACCTAATTAGTTTCTGTGCGCATTTGGGATCCACACTCAAACTTTGGCAACATATAGAATCCGGAGATTTGAGTTCAGCTAAAGTCCAGAGCTTGTGCTACAGAATTTTACTGAGCTCAAAGCATTTTAACAATAATTCAAGTAGTAAACAGAAATAAAACAAAAAAGGGAAAATAAAATGATACATTTTACATTGGACTAGCAATGCATTTTTTGATTAGCTTTAGAAGGTAACATTTTCTATTTATTAACTTTAAACGTGATCTAACACGGTTACCTCATAATTTAAAAATAATTTAGAAATGGTAGAATGGCAGAAAGTCACATTATATCAGAAATCAAACTCCTCCCTCCCTCCCCCCTTTTATCAAGGTGCGCTAGAGGTTTTTAGCACGGGCCAAAAAGGTAAGTGCTCTGATGCTCCTAGGAATTGAGCATTGGAGCACTTACCATGCTAGCCTGGGCCAAAAACCTCTAGCGCACCTTGATAAAAGGGGCCTTAAACTACTTGTACATGGTGCCAGTTACATTCTCCTTATTAAAATTAAGATGCATAAGCATGATTTCTTTCTGCCTGTCCAAATAAATCCAGTATGGATCCCACAGTAGGCTGTTTTGGTCTTGGATTTCAGCAAGGTTTGCTAATTTTCCAGGGCAGTGGCTTTTAACCTGAATACATCATTGTATTGAAATACAAACTTCAAATAAGTAGCTTTAATGCTCAATGCATTATTGCCAGACAGATTGAGAAACTACTAGCCAGCCACAGAGAAGCCCATTCTTTTCCAGTCCTTCAACAAAGCAATGGAAAGATAAACAAGCATTTCTGCAGCTTCCCCTAGATTTATGCCAGAATGCACATACAGCCATCTAGAAACATTTTGGTTTTGAAATGTGGTAACTTCTGTGTTAATATATGGTACAGTTAATCACACAACTCTAAGCTAATTTTAAACTTCTTTAAAAAAATTTTTTTTTAACTAATAGTGGAGTGCTCAGACCTTATAACCAGCGATTTAGTGATGTCACTAAACTGAGGTTAACAACTGAGTCAGCCAAGGCTTTGGTTCAGTTCTGTCCTATTGAGCCAGTAACAGCGTCCCTCCCTGATGAAGAGCTGAAACTCGAGTCGGGGGGGACAGGGACTATAGGAAGATTTGATAAGAAAACAATGTTTTAATTCACCAGCACCGTTATATGGCACTTGATCACTACTGAGGATTAACGACATTCATCATACCATCCTTTTCAGATAAGTGCAGCTTTCTATCATTTACATTACAGCAGACGGTGTCTTTATGAATATGGATGGGCAGGGGACAGTGAAGGCAGTGATAGTCCCCTTGTTAACATCAGTTTAGTGACCACTAAATCACTGGTTCTAAGGTCCACTATGAGTTTAAAAAAAATTTTTTAAGGTTCAAAACAAGTTTTATTGAATTTAAGAATATACAACAAGAGGTAAAAGTACAATTTGGGGTACATACACTAGCAAGCCAAGACATGCGTAGGAAGAAAGGCATTATGAGAAATGTATATGTCCTCCAAGTAACTAGAACTAGTTATCTCAGTCAAAGAAGTTCTGAAATATAGTAAATACAAAAGGTTATGTTGCAGTAAATTCAAGTAGAGGTTTCCACACAGTAAAGAATCTAGATAAAGTGTTGGATTTTTCAGCATACACTTTTTCATATTTGCCTGTAAGGCAAAGCGCATTCCAGTTTAAAATTAACTTAGAGCTGTGATACTAGAAATTGAGGATCTTCATCTCAGGATATTAAGAGTTATCTCCCTGTTAGTTTGACAGTTAATCACACATCATGTGTTTCAGTATTGTGACTGCTTTTTGTGTTGTAAAACAAAGCTCATCTTTTCGAATTAATAGGGTGATTTTCTCATATATTCAATGTACCTTAAGCATGGGATACCAGGCGGTTTTACTTCAGTTTGATATATCAGCAAATCATAAGAACATAAGAATAGCCTTATTGGGTCAGACCAATGGTCCATCAAGTCCAGTAGCCCGTTCTCATGGTGGCCAATCCAAGTCACTAGTACCTGGCCAAAACCAAAGGTGTAGCAATAGTTCATGCTACCGATACAGGGCAAGCAGTGGCTTCCCCCATGTCTTTCTCAATAACAGACTCTGGACTTTTCCTCCAGGAACTTTTCAAAACCTTAAAACCAGCTATGCTATCTGCTCTTACCACACCCTCTGGCAATGCGTTCCAGAACTTAACTATTCTCTGAGTGAAAAAAATTTCCTCCTATTGGTTTTAAAAGTATTTCCCTGTAACTTCATCGAGTGTCCCCTAGTCTTTGTAATTTTTGACAGAGTGAAAAATCGATCCATGTGTACCCGTTCTACTCCACTCAGGATTTTGCAAACTTCAATCATATCTCCCCTCAGCCGTCTCTTTTCCAAGCTGAAGAGCCATAACCATTTTAGTCTTGCCTCATACAAGAGGAGTTCCATCTCCTTTACCATCTTGGTGACTCTTCTTTGAACCTTTTCTAGCGTCACTATATCTTGAGATAAGGAGACCAGAATTGAACACAATACTCCAAATGAAGTCGCACCATGGAGCAATACAGGGGCATTATGACATTCTTAGTCTTATTAACCATCCCTTTTGTAATAATTCCCAGCATCCTGTTTGCTTTTTTGGCCGCCACTACACATTAGGTGGAAGGTTTCATCGTATTGTCTACAATGATACCCAGGTCCTTTTCTTGGGTGCTAATCCCCAAGGTGGACCCTAGCATCCGGTAACTGTAATTCAGGTTATTCTTCCCAATATGCATCACTTTGCATTTGTCCACATTAAATTTCATCTGCCACTTGGATGTCCAGTCTTCCAATTTCCTAAGGTCCGCCTGCAATTTTTCACAATCCACACACGTTTTACCAACTTTGAACAGTTTAGTGTCATCTGCAAATTTAATCACCTCACTCATCCCAATTTCCAGATCATTTATAAATAAGTTAAATAGCACCGGTCCCAGTACAGACCCCTGCGGCACTCAACTGTTTACTCTCCTCCATTGAGAAAAATGACCATTTAACCCTACCCTCTGTTTTCTATCCGATAACCAATTCCTTATCCACAACTGAACTTTGCCACCTATCCCATGACACTTTAATTTTCTCAGCCTCTCATGAGGAACTTTATCAAAAGCTTTCTGAATATCTAGATACACTATATCAACCAGCTCACCTTTATCCTCATGTTTATTCACACCTTCAAAGAAGTTAACCAAATTAACTGAACCCATGCTGACTCCGTCTCATTAAATCATGTGCTCATTAAATCATGTTTGTCTGTGTTCCACAATTTTATTTTTTATAGTCACCAACTGCTACTAACTAAACTAAATGAAATTAGCATTGAGAGTACAATTCTAAGCTGGTTCAAAGACTTTCTGCAGAATAGGAGATATCTCATCATGAAAGATGGAATTGCACCCAGAAGATGTCATTCATTCTGTGGCATTCCTCGAGGATCTCCACTTTCTTTAATACTATTCAACATTTTCATGAGTTCCTTAGGTTACACTACCTTTAACAATGTCTCTATCTTATGCTGATGATATCTTCCTACTTATCCCTACAAAATGCAAATGTCCTGATATCTCTCAAAAAATTTCCAAAGACATAGACAAAATACATACCTGGGCCACAATCAATAATCTCAAGCTAAACACATCAAAAAAACCAAATTCTGTGGTTCCACAACCCCTCGTAATCAGTTCCTGCTTTCAGGATCCTTCATAAATATTAACAAAATCTTTAAAGTCCTCAAAGTTATACTTGACTCCACATTACCTCAAATTTCCAACCTACAGGGGTGGGGGGGGGGGGAATTCTATAGCATGAAGCAACTTAGACGTATCAGACCATTTTTCTATGAGCTTTACTTTGACATAATTACAGAGATGTTTATTTTATCTCAATTGGACTACTGTTACTCTCGTTATGCTGGCATTACCTCTGTCCTCATGCACAAATTACAGCTGATACAAAACACTGCAATGAGGTTAATATTCAAATTGAAAAAATATGACTCCATTTCTCCCTACTAGAGCAAACTACATTAGCTACCGATCAATTCTCTCTCTTCAAACAGTCATGTATAATTGTTCTGCCCCCCCCTCCCCTCCCCCCCCCCGGCAGCCTTGCACTAGGTTAAAATGTGTTTAAAGCAGTGGTCTCAAACT
The DNA here is from genome assembly GCF_902459505.1 of Geotrypetes seraphini. NCBI lineage: Eukaryota > Metazoa > Chordata > Amphibia > Gymnophiona > Dermophiidae > Geotrypetes > Geotrypetes seraphini. The sequence goes on from NC_047084.1 coordinate 475,682,683, forward strand.
CGAACCCTTTGTCGGGCCACATTTTGGATTTGTAGGTACTTGGAGGCCCTCAGAAAAATGACAGTTTTGCATGAGGTAAAACTCTTTATAGTTTATAAATCTTAACTTTTGGCTAAGTCTTAATAATAATATTGTTATTTATAGTTAAAGAGACATATGATCAAGAAATTGTTTTATAGGTCACAACTTCTCCCTTTCACTTTTAGACCTTGCTTTATTTGTAAAACTTTTTCAATTATCCTCCTGATGTTGTTTTTCCTTAAATGTTCTCTTACTTTCTTTAACAATTGTAGTTCACTCCTTTTTCCCTATGTATCACTAATTAATTGGGTACATCGATTGTATGTTTACCTGTTTAAATTGTTTTATTTTGTCCTCCCCAAAATTTTTTTATTGTTATATGCATTGAAAATATTTGATATTGCGTTTATATCAAAATTTTAATAAACTTGAAACTTGATAAACATACCGAGGGCCTCAAAATAGTACCTGGCGTGCCGCATGTGACCCCCGGGCCGCGAGTTTGAGACCACTACTTTAAAGTATTCCCTCTTTCCATGGGACTTTATGCTGCAGTCAGTGTGAGCAAGGCATTATGTGTAATGCTTCTTACATACTGAAGCCACCTTCTTACTGTAGAGCAGGGGTGTCAAACTCAATCATATTAAGGGGCCGAAATCTAAAACACAGGCTAAGTCGCGGGCCAGACTCCACCCCCATAATTGTAATACCATTTTTTCCATTCACTTTTCATATAAACACACAACATAATCTTATTAACAACACATAATGGTTAACCACAGAATTAAACTACACAAAGCACACTACGCTTCTCAACATTCATTCCTACCAGAACACAGATAACCACAAACTAACGGCCTCTTTCACAAAGCCGCACTTGCAGCCCCGAAGCCCATAGAGATTTAAAGGGCTTCAGGGATGTTGCCGCATGGCAGCTGCTAGCGTGGCTTTGTAAAAGAGGCCGTAAAAGTACTAATATATACAAATAAAATCCTTAGATGCAAGACTCTGCATGCAGTACAACCCCAGAGAAAAAGAAACAAATGTACTGTCTTTCTTCCTGAACAGTGCAAAATATAGACAGCAAATGTAAATTCTCAAAACTTGACACAATTCAATCACTAAATTGAAAATAAAATTATTTCCCCTACCTTTGTTGTCTGGTGATTTTGGTTTTCAAACCATCTTTTCCCAGTCTCTGGCTGCACTTCCTTCTGTCTGTGCTCTTAACTGTGTATTCAGGACAACCTTATCCATTTGCTGTTTTTCTCTCTTTCACATTCTGCCATACATCCATCTTTCAAAATAGAACAAAACACAAAAGACCCCCTCTCATCAATACTGGGCAAGTTTCTCAAATAATATGATTTTGTATATGTTTTAGAAATGAATAAAAAATATTTTAAAAAATAATAATATGATCATATAACATTTAAAAGCTTTTAAATATTTAAATGTGCTCATAAGCTCTTCAGGAAGGCGCCGCAGCAGCGGTTCAATGTCGCTGGAAAGGTGCTTGAATTTTAATCATAACACATTGCATGGAGCAAGGAATCTTGCTTCTACTGGAGTGGCAAATGTTATGACTCTACAAAAGTTGTTTTGTGTTTTGTTCTATTTTGAAAGTATTGCCCCCTCAAATGGACTGTAATTTAAAATCCTCGGTCTGTTTGGATACATCCATCTTTAGCATTAACTTTTAACATTTAATTTTCTTCCTTCTTCTTTCTTCTCAAAATCTATCTACTTTACCATGTCTTCCCTTCTTATCTATCCATGTGTACTATCTCCTCCCTCTTTCTTTTCCCCTATTCCCATCTATTCATAAGAAGCATTTCTTCTTCTCTCTTCCCTGCCGCATCCATTGCTGTGCACCATCTCTCCCTCTGTCTCCACTTTCCCTCCATCCCTGTGCATCATCTCATCTCCCATGGTCAGACAACTCTACCCACTTCCCCCTCATATGGTCTGGTATCTTTCTCCTCTCCTTCCTATAGCCTGGAATCTCTCTCCTCTCCCATGGTCTGGAATCTCTTGCTCTTTCCCTCCCTTTTCCTGAGGTCTAACATCTCTCTCCTCTCTTTTCTGTGGTCTGGCATCTCTCTCTCTCCCCTCCTTCCCTTCCATTCTGTGGTCTGGCATCTCTTTCTCTCCTTCCCATTCCAGTAGTCTGACCTCTCTCTCTCTCTTCCTCATGCATTTCTACCTCACTCCTCTTCCTCTTCATGTCCAATAATTCTCCCTCCCTCTCTCTGTCCAACAATTCTCCTCTTTCTTCATCTCTTCATGTGCACCATCTCTTTCCCTCTCTGACACCCAATTTTCTCTTTCTATTCCCTCCCTTACCTCAGTATCTCCCTCACTCCATTCTTTCATTCTATGGCTCATGCTCCCCTCTCTCCTTCCCTTCATTCTATGTCCCATGTTCATGCCCCCTCCCTCCCTCCTTTTCTCCCTCCTATCATTTGTCCAAAGTTCTCTTTCTCAAGTCCCAACACACCCCTCTTTCTCCCTCCATTCTGTGCCTCAACTAGGCGCCTCCCTCCAGCAGGTGTGTACCTTCTGGCCAGCTTCCTCCTCACTGCCGCAGTTGTTTCTGTGCACAAAGCTGCGAGTGGCGGCTCCTAAGCGCATCCCGCTTGCTGAACTGGAAGCTTTCTCTCTGACGTCGCAATGTCAGAGGGAAGGCTTCTAGATGAGGAATGGGACGCGCGAGGAGCTGCCGCTGCCGCTCTCAGCTTTGTGCACAGAATTGACTGTGACAGTGAGGAGGAGGGAGTCAGCCCAAAGATAAAACACCTAGGGGCGGCATTGAGGAAAATGCTGCATCACCCTCAAGCCAGCGCATATTCACAGCGTGCCGCATAAAACAGCCAGGTGGGCCAGATTCAGCTCACGAGCCTTGTATTTGACACATGCGCTGTAGAAGGTGTCAAGTTTTGAAAAGCCATCCAGATGCCCGGACATGTCCACAAAAGCCTGAGGCCCTCCAGACGTGGCTGGAGCTTTTCGGGAAAGAAGAGAGGAGGTTTGGGGGGAGCAGGGCTGGAGGCTGAACTGGGAGGGGCTGGGGTCAAACAGAGCAGGGCCAGAGGCAGAACAGGGCAGGGTCACGTGTCCAGATTTTGCAGCACGAAAAGTGCTGTAAGTATCAACTACTTGGATGCAGTCCCTTACCTGTAAGTGTTAGGGCTGCCTTTAGTAAAAGTTAGTGTGTTAAAGAAGTTGACATCAGTGACAGTGGTTTAAAATCATTAATGCTGTTTTCGGTCCTAGGCATTGGGATTGCAAGGATTTATGACAGTTGAATTTTGAATAGTCTGCATCTGGACAAGGAGAAGTTGTCATAGGAACAGGTTGGTGTGTGTTAGCCTTGCTGGATCCTGTGAAACTGCCAGGCTCCCTGTTCAATAAGGGGGGGGACTGGGAGTTTCTATCAGCTCAGCTTACAGTGAGACCAAGACCAATAAAGCTCTTGGACTCTCTAGTGGTCTTGGACCTTACACCAGAGGAGATTTAGAATCTGTTCTTGGGCAGAAGATTTGTCTTTTGGGAGATCTCCTTTTCTGAAGACCACAGTCTATCTAACAAGCTTATTTTGATCTGTTCCAAAAAAGGCAACCAAAACTGGGGGGGTTTCAATTTTGGGCAAGTCAGAATGTGCAGCTAAAATTCACTACTTTTTTTAGCCACATTCAAAACCAGTGGTCCTCTAGGGGCTGTGCTGTGTGTCCTCATTTTTTTTATTTTTGGAAATGTGGTAGCTCTAGGCAGGAACAATCACAAGTCACTCCTGCTAGTACTGGCTCCAGTATGAAAATGGCTGCTGTGACTTCCAGTGGCATCAAACATTTTTGACTGCAGATCCAGCATGGGTAGGAGAAGTGATTGGGAATAGAGGTCTACACGGAAACGGGGATCGCAGGAATCCTACGGGTCCCGCGGGAATCCCCCCTAACCCACGGGACTCCCACGGGGACCCCTCCCCCTCTGGCCCACGGGACTCCAACGGGGATGGAAGGCTTTGGAAGCAGGTTCATCCATATAATATATAATGGACACGTCAGCCTTAATAAAAGAGGGGGTTTATAAGTTAATTACCTGAACAGAAAACAAAAAAAGGGTTCCACCAAAGAGATTCCACAAGGAAAACAGCAGTGCAAACACAAAAGAAACTGTGGAATTGATGATCCTGTCAGAAGTAATTGCTGCTTTTTATGGGGACGGGCGGGGATGGAGAGGATCCTGGTGGGGATGGGTGGGATTTCTGTCCTCGTGCAACTCTCTAATTGGGAATTGCTCCTGCATTGAAGAGAGTACTAGAACACTAGGGCCTCTAACAGTAAACCCAGTAAGGGCCTTCAGATGGTGGGAGGGCAGTGTCTGTGGTCAGAGGGAGAGGACAGAGAGTGTTCACATTGCAGATGTAGGTGGGAAGAGAGTTTTGCCATGCCTTTGATTTGGGGGGGGGGTCCCAGAGATGGACTGAGGGGGCCAACATATTCCCGCCACCCCCCTGTGAATTAAAATTAGTACCTTTGCTAGCAGGGATGACAAAGCCCCACCAGCTAACTAAATTTCTTGCCAAATCTCTCCCCTTCTCCTAGTGTTTCTGCAGTAACTCAGGACTCCCTGCAGCAACAGCTGGAAGCACTGCACCAACATTTGGGTTACTACAGTAGCACCAGGAAGAGGGGAACAGCTCAACAGAGAATGCCTTTAACTGATGGAGCATTGGCATCTCTGTCAGCCATTTGATGGGTTCACTGCAGGTTTGGAGGGGGCCCAGATCCTCCCTTCACCTGTGGCTATACTACTTCATATTTCCCTCTAAAACAGTAATGTCAATGGCAGTTTAAAAATTAAACACCATGCTCTCTTGTGTTCCTCTTACTCTCACCCTCCCCAGCTTTTTTGTTTTGCCTGTACTGCTCTTTCCCCATTTACTTTTTTTTTCTAGTTATCTGACTGATTTTCTTTCTTTTATTGTCTCTCTCTCTCTCCCCCACAACCTTCACCAATTCCCAATTAGAGAGTTGCACGAGTGTACCCTTTCTTGCCTTCACCATCTTGTTCCCCTTACATGATTGCTTGCTTCCCTGCCAGGTTCTCTGCCTTCCCGCCTGCTGTTTCAATGGATCCTCATTCCCTGCCACAAGTGGCCTGTGAAATCCTCCAGTGAGATTCCTGATGCTATTCTGCAACTGGTCTAACCCATGAGTAGGTTAGCATATGGCTCCAGGGAGGACGGATTGAGACATCCGGGTTTTACTCCCATTTTACTCCCATCCTCCTTTTTCTGGAGCCATATGGTAACCCTAACTGACAGTCCCAGAAGTTGAGGCTGGTCCCATGGTATCAAGTCTCATGATATTTACTACCATAAGACCAACTTTAACTTCTGGCATTGCATGGCTTATGTACCTGGTTAGGCTAGTTGGGGCATAGCAGCAGGAATCTCACGGGGCTTTCTTGAACCATTTGCTGCAGGGAAGGAGGATCATTGAAGCATTAGTCGAGGACTTCACAGAGCTTCTGCAGGCCAAGAAGATGAGGCTGGTGGGCCAAGTTCTGGGCCGTGGGCTGTGGGTTGGACAAGCCTGGTCTACAGGTTTTTTAGTAGGTTGGGGACTCTTTGTATGGGGAATTCATCACAGAGGAGATTGTGAGATTTTTGGCAGAGACTCCAAAAATAATTCCATTAACCTGCCTCAGGAAACTCAGCCCACCATTCAGAGGACTGGCTACATATTAGAGAATGACATGGGTACAAATTTTTCCCCATCCCCACGGGAACTAGTTTTCCCGTCCCCATGAGTTCTCTTCCTATCCCTACCAACTCCATCCTTTAAACTAAACTAAACTAAACCTTAGGTTTGTATACCGCGCCATCTCCGCAAGCGCAGAGCTCGGCATGGTTTACAGAAATAAGAGGAAAGGAACTACAATGAAAGGATATAGGAGAGGGACTAAGAAGATAAAGAGGGACAAAATACTAGAGAATGGGAGGTGATTAGATTTTTGAAAAGAGCCAAGTTTTCACGTAGTTGCGGAAGGATTGGAAGGAGCTTGAGTTTCTGAGTGGGGATGAGAGGTGGTTCCAGAGTTCTGTGGTTCTAAAGGGGAGAGATTTTCCAAGTTTTCCTGCGCAGGATATACCTTTTATAGAGGGGAATGATAGTTTCAGTTTTTGGGAGAGACTGGTGGAGTATGGATTTGAGGAATTCCTTATCAGCACAAGCTTCAAACACTTTAAAACAGGGGTGTCGAAGTCGGTCCTCGAGGGCCGCAATCCAGTCGGGTTTTCAAGATTTCCCCAATGAATATGAATGAGATCTATGTGCATGCACTGCTTTCAATGCATATTCATTGGGGAAATTCTGAAAACCCGACTGGATTGCGGCCCTCGAGGACCGACTTCGACACCTGTGCTAAAATCACAAGTGTTTGAGGCTTGTGCTGTTAAGGCATAGCTTACAGGATGGGGCAGGGACAGGGAGAGCGACAAAACTCATGGGAATGGGACGGGGAAATTGAGTTCCTGCGGAGACGGGAAAAATTTGTCCCCGTGTCATTCTCTACTACATACGTATACTGATAAAGTTATTTGAATAAAAGGAAGGGTTTACATAATTTATTTCAAACCGGTGGACAGGGAATAGCAGAATTCACCCACCCACATAATTACTCCTCTCCAGCATGAAAATATAGACGGAATTATTTTATCACTTTCATTGTTAATCTCCAGCTGAAGCAGGTGTGCAATTATATGTGGTTATATTTTTGTATTTCAATAAAACCAGTTATTTTGGGGGTGAGGGTTACAAAAAAATAACTCGTGTATCTACACTCTAACTTCCCTGTGTTTTTTACCCATTTTATGTTTTTTTTTTCCTAGTTAGTCTATTGTAACTTTTTACCCTTTTTTCCCTCTATATCATGTCTGTCGCTAAGTCTCAACATTTTAAAATACCCTTCATAAATTTTGACTTTTTAATGTTTTGTCCTAATATTTGATTCTTAAAATGTTGTTTTTATTTTAATTGTCCTAACAAATTTTGTCTCTTAAAATGTTGTTTTAAAAATTGTCTTAAAACTTGTATGTTTCCCTACACTGTGTTTTTTAATATTGTTCATCGCTTAGAATGTTTTAAATAGGCGATTTATCAAATAAAAATGAACTTGAACTTGAACTTAGATAGTAGCATTTAAAAATCCAAATAATGTGGTTTTATGTAGTCCCCTTCTCTTTTGGGAACAGGGTGACATTAAATTAAAGCTGATAAGGGGCTAGATTCACTAAGCAAACCAATTTTGTACCGATTGGTTTGCGAGCCCTGTGTGACCTGATTTCCCTCCTGCACTATTCACTAACCTGTGTAGCGATCTGATTCCAATCTGCGCATGCAAAGTAGGCAGGGATATGATTTATTAAAAAAGTTCCCGATCCGACTGGGCTGGCCGATCAACCCAAAAAGTGCTGCTCCATTGCCATCCTGCACTCTGCCCCGATCTTCAGGTTTTTTTTCCTGCAAGCAACAATCCTGATCTTCCAGCCCTGCTTTCTCCCCCATGTTCTCTCTGCCACCTTTCCTGCAGGCGAGCCCTCGGGTTTAAAGCGGGACAGCACGCCGCAGTGCATCCCCACTTTAAACCCGTGGGCTCACACTACAGGGAAGTCGGCAGAGAGCAGGGCGTGACCAGCTGACAGTCGGCGAAAGGGAAGAGGCTGCTGCTGCCGTGGTGGGGAGAGCAGGAGAGTCATGACCTGTTCAAACAGCAAGCCTGCTGAGTCTGTGGGGAAAAATGCCGCCCTTCCCCACAGTGCAGCCTGTGGTTTTAAAGCGGTGTTGCACTGTGGGGAAGAGTTCTTCTTTACTCAGAGGGTGGTGGACACATGGAACGCGCTTCTAGAGGTTGTGATAGGCCAGAGCACACTACAGGGGTTCAAGGAAGGTTTAGATAGGTTCCTAAAGGATAAGGGGATTGAGGGGTACAGATAGAAGTAGGTTATAGGAATAGTCAGGGACCACTTCACAGGTCACAGACCTGATGGGCCGCTGCGGGAGCAGACCGCTGGGCACGATGGACCTCTGGTCTGACCCAGTGGAGGCAACTTCTTTTTTTTTTTTTTATATATTTTTTATTCATTTTCAAGATTACATTAAGTGTTAAAATATATTCAATCACATAAACAATAAATACATCACTTAGAAATAATCATTGACACATCTCACAAATTCTTATACCCTTCCCTATCCCAACCCTCCCTCCCATATATTTCATTATCATATAAAACATGTGATATTAAAATACCCCCCTCCCTGCACCTTAAATTAACAAATAATATAAGGGAACCAATTTTAAATTAATCTTTACAATATTTCGTTAATGGTTTCCACACATCCTGAAACTTTTTAAGATAACCCCGCTGTATTGCAACTTCTTATGTTCTTAGAGCAGAGAAGCTAGGCGGCAAGAGCAGCTGGAAGGGGAAAGCAGGAGAGTCGGCGTTACAAAAAACAAACAAGCAATAAAAAAAATAACAACCCTGGACCCAAAACGCATGCTTAGACCATCTACAGGAAAAGCAGATGGTCTGCACATGCGTCAGGATCGCAACCTCGCGATCCGTGCAGTCAGAGGGGGGGGTGTTCCTCCGATCACCCTAATTTGAATTTGTTCGTGTTGTGAATCGATCAGGCCTGGTGGAATCGTCCATGGATCGCCCCCGGAAAAAAGGTTAGTGAATCTAGCCCAAGGTACTGTAATGCTCCCTCCATCTCCCTAAACAGATGACAGTATGTGACTTCACACCTGTTTCTGTTGAACAAAGGGCTGACTGAAAGATTAAAGAATCTTCCCACCCTTGCAGGGAAGTTCTTTATGTACTAGATAACAGAGCCATTGAGGAGGCAACAGACTTCTAGACACAATGTCTCCAGAACCTCGTCTGCTGGACACACCTAGGCATATGTATTATGGCAAAGACTAGCAGCAAATTTGAGAGACTGGAGGCCTGGATGCAGTAAAAATAGTCGCTCTAGCTGAGTGGGTCACTGTGGACGGATTCAGAGCTAGATTCTCAAAACTTCATGGTAAAAACTGAGGGGTCACCGTCGCAGCTGTTATTGTAGTGATTTTAAAAAGGCCAGTCATTCTCAAAAAAAAAATGCAAATGAGGTTGGCGGAGAGTAGCGAAGGTTTGCTAAATTTATAGAGATGAGTCGCTGGTGATGGTGATCGGCACATGCGCAAAATACACCACAAAAGAGGTGCTGGGACAAGCGTGCCAGAGCTATTGGATGAAGGGAGGGGAGATGCAACGGAGGCTTTCAACAAGCGTGCATAAGACATGCCTTTTCTTCCCCCCCCCCAAAAAAAAAAAAACCTGCTATAATTCATGTAAATCTTGTAATTTGTTTTTAATGTCAAATTTTATCATGAACCATAGGCAGAAACACATAAGACTCAGCAATAATACATGTGCTCATGAAGTGTGCTTTTTGTCCACCATTCCCCCTAAAGAAAAAGACTACAATTTATGTGAATCATATAATTAATTTTTTTTTTCATGAGCTGTGCTTTTCACAGTGTCGGCAACCCTGGAGCAGTTGCTGATTTTTGCTCACTAAAAGCTGATGCTGTGCTTGGAGAATCACTCGGCAATGTTGAAGAATCCACCGGGGCACTTGTTTAAATATTGATCAGCCCATTTGCATGGCAGAATCAGAGACTGCTAAGAAGCTCGGAAAAGACCACAGTAGGCCGTTTTGATAATCCACCGCTAAAACGCATACTAAACCATCTGGAACCGGTTTAGCGACCACATTAAAAGCAACCTTAAGTTTTGAGAATCTGGCCCTCATTGACCAATTTTAAAACGGCAATCAATGTACGACAGACTTTACATGTAAATTAGTTTCACGGAGGTCATCTGTAATCCCACCTCACCATTCGCTGAAAAAGCAACTTTCACTCATGCGCAGAGACGGCAGGGGAAGCCATGAAGCAGCCTCCTGCCGTTTAGCTGTTCGGGGCAGGAAGACTTTATTTAAATGGACACAGGTGTTGTGTGTGTGTTATACACGCAGAATACTTGTTCCCATTTTTAAAAAAAGTTGTGCTGCCCCCCCCCCCCCCCGATGATGGCCACAGAGAAAAAGAGAGGCAGAAGGGATGCCTACTCCCTCCTGCCTCGCCTCTCCCTGCCCCCCCCCCCCGATGATGGTCCCCTCCCCAACAACTTAAAAATAAATGTCAGCAGGGGGGATATCCAGTCCCTCCTGCCTCAGCCACCTAGACCAGTGGTTCCCAACCCTGTCCTGGAGGACCACCAGGCCAGTCGGATTTTCAGGATAGAATATGCATGAGAGAGATCTGCATATAATGGAGGTGCCAGGCATGCAAATCTACTCCATGCATATTCATTAAGGCTATCCTGAAAACCCAACTGGCCTGGAGGTCCTCCAGGACAGGGTTGGGAACCACTGATCTAGATCACTCCTGTCTGACTAATACCTCCCCTGATACTAAGGCCCCTGACAACTCCTCCCACCACCAAATCCCCAAGAAGACCCTGGTGGTCTGAGGGGAGTCAGGTCAGAAACCCCCCAGCTCAAGACTAACCCTCTCAAATCCTCCTCCCTCCTAAATCCCCCTTTTACCTTGTAGACAAAAGCCGGCAAGAGGGATGCCACTCCCTCTTGCTAGTAGGCCCACCTCTTGAAAATGGTGGGCCTACCCCTTCCCCTTCTGGAATGCACCAGAGAGGGGTTTAAGGCCCTGATTGGCCTACATATCTAAGGCCTTTCCCATAGGAGGCCTTAGACTCCCTTCTTGCTGCATTCTGGAATGCACTGGGAGGGGCCTAAGACTCCGATTGGATCAGATACCTAAGGCCACTCCCTTAGGCACCTCCTACCAGTACATCTTCAGGTGACACCGCCATACTTCTAGTGGAATGTGCCTTCAAGGATATGGGTGGACACTTTCCACTTCCGATACAGGTGAAAAAAATGGGTACCTGAATCCATCTGGATATGGTCATGTTGGAAGCTGGGTGATCTTTAGGGGTGGCACCTGCCAGCACAAAGAGGTGATTGGACAGGTGGAATAATTTATTTCTTCTTGGACCCTAGGGTGTGAAGGCAGACAACCGGACCTCCTGGTTGACCTGAAACAATGAGACTGCCTTAGTCGTGTATCTCCTTTGTGTTGAACAAGATACTCTGGAGTCTGAGATCTCATGTGTAAAGAGACAACTGGGGAGTAGAATGGGAGGCAGAGCACAAAATCTGAATGAGTCTCTCTACACGCATTCTAGCAGGAATAGATTGGCTAACAGAAGGTTCAGGAATGATGTGCCTGTTGCATTAGAAAGTAACAGTACCCGGCAGGAAATCAGTACAGATAGACAAATCAATGGCTAATTAAAAAAAAAAAAAAAAAATTTATTTATTTTATTTTAATTGTCTTTATTAGCAACTGCAAAGGGACATACAACCAGGATCAAAGTAAGCATAAAAACATAGCAAGCAGAAAAACAGCACTTGAAAACTATGACAGCAAATGTTGCACATGACAAGAACCCAAGGGGTGGATGCCCATCACAATTGACATTTTGAAATACCAAACCCCCAGCACTCGGCCTCAGACCACAACAATCAGACACCAAACACTCCACAATCAGACCTCCAGACATCCAAACACCCAAATGCTCACACACTCACACACACAAGTGCAGCCACCCGGTGAAAAAGCAAAAACAAAAATAGAGCAACAGCCCCACCAAGAAGAAAAATCAAGGTACGGATTCCGTGTCCACTGGCTCCGAGCTGGAACAGACAGCTAACGCCCGTTGCCACAGAGCTTGTTAGCAGCGGAGGGCCAGAGTCCCATACCTAGGGACGCGTTGAAGCTTATACCGCCCCACCTCAGCCATTCAATTTTCTATACCGTTCTCCCAGGAGAATGGTTTACATGAATTTATTCAGGTACTCAAGCATTTTTCCCTCTCTGTCCTGGCAGTCTCACAATCTATCTAATGTACCTGGTCAGTAGTCCAATTTAAAGGTAATAAATAGAAATAATAAGGAAGTTCTTCTTCACCCAGAGAGTAGTGGAAAACTGCAACGCTCTTCCGGAATCTGTTATAGGGGAAAACACCCTCCAAGGATTCAAGACAAAGCTAGACAAGTTCCTGCTGAACAAGGACGTACGCTGATAGGGATAGTCTCAGTCAGGGCGATGGTCTTTGACCAGAGCGCCACCGCTGGTCTGACCCAGCAGGGGCAATTCTTTTTTTTTTATTTATTAATTCTTTATTCATTTTCAAAAATACATTAAGTGTTAAATATATTCATTCATATTAACAATAAATACATCACTTACAAATCATTGATATATTTCATAAATTCTTATCCCTTCCCCTTTCCCATCCCTCCCTCCCATATATTCCATTATCATATAAAACATATAATAATAAACTTCCCCCCTCCCTTAAGTCGCGTCAATTCTTATGTTCTTAATAGACAATAAGATTACTTTTTTTTTTTTTAATGAAGACACACTTTGTACATTTTTGATAAGCTTTCCAAGGCATAATCCTTTTTCTTCAGGTCAGGACAATAGACATCAGCTTGTTAAACATGAAAACACTAATCCTATAAGGTAGAGGAAAAACTAACTGGTGGATTTAGGTTGGAAGAAGAGATCTTCAACCCACCACCACCGAAATAAAACATCTTAGGCTGTCGGACCAAGGAATAAGAAGAGATGCCCAACACTGGCGCGATGAACGAACCTTCCGTAGGGTCCCGCTGTCCGGGTAGGAAGTGTGTGTGTGTGTGTGGGGGGGGGGGGGGGGGGGGGGTCGTCTCGGGCCTCGCGCAGGCGCATTGAAGTGGCGGGTTGCCACAAAGACTTGGGAGCCGAGTTTGCGGTTGTCGCGAAGTTACGCTCCGAGGTGGGAGTTGCGCTTTGGAGTTTTCCCTGCACTTTTCACCCTGCTTCGGGCAAGGTGAGCGCACTTGGCTGCGAGTTTTCGTGACCGGAGCCCAGTTGGAAAGTAATCGCCTTCGCTGCTGCTTTTTTATTTTTATTTTTTTGTTTGTTTAGTTTCTTCCCGGTCGGGGAAGGGTCAGAAGGTGACGATGTGTGACCGATCACGTTCGCTTTATGTGGCCCGGTATGGCTGATCCGGGGCTCTACGTGCACCAGCCCTGTGTTAAAAGTCAGATGCGTGGTAAGTTTTTGAACGGGGGGGGGGGGGGGGGGGGCGTGTATACTGCGCGGTGTTTAATTATTGAGGTCTCCCAGGGTTGCAATGAGTAATATTGCTGGTCTCGCAGCCCTGGGGGTAGCGGACGGGTTGGGAGGGGGGAAGGCTTTGGTTCTTTGCACATCAAAGACAAAACTCCTGACTCTGCACTTTTTAATGCACGGTAATGAGTCATCGGTGACTTTAAAATATAGCAATAATGTGCTGTTGTTGGGGTGGTTTTTTTTGGGGGGAGGGGATTGGTTCTACATAGTTAATGTTTGTGGAGACAAAACCTATTATATTCTAGTACAGTTACAGTGTTGTGCATGATGTTTTAGTTTGGGGAAGAGTTGCAAATGAGTAGAAACTTGCCAGAGTCGTATTATACTTTCTGACAGTAGAAAAGGATCATCTGCGACTTTCGTATGAAAAACCAGAGTATTTTGTAGTTAAAAATATGTTATGAAAGCTGATAAATCGTATACTTAATGTGTATTAATAGCTTTTAATTCAACAAACGCAATTGCGGTTCATGAAATTAGCACCTTTGTGAATAATTGATTTTAAGGTCTATGCAAAAATACAAGCCTTAAGTGATTTATAGTCCAAATTTTGCCTCTTATTCCATACCTGAAGGGTTGCTAGTGATTAATTAATCTTCTAATTTAAACAATTCCTTGTACTTTCTTATTCAGAATCTAAGGTGTGGTAGAGATCCTCTAGTCTAAAAGACTATTTCCAGTAGAGAGAAATTGCAAATGCAGCACAAAAACCCAAAGAAGAACTAGGGGAAAGAAGGATTTTTTTTTGAAAAAATTAGCTCACAAAATATTATAAAAAAAAGTAAAAACCAGCATAACTTGTACAATAGAAAAGGTGACCCAGGAGCGACACCGATAGTCAGGGAACAGGTGTGCTTCTGCTTTGAAGAATCTAGGAGGGCTCTTTCACTAAATCTGATTAAGAGCTAATGTGTGCTTTACTGCAGGAAAAAAAGCTTACTGCAAAATGCTTTAATTTGCTTTAATTTGCCTCTCTGTGTGCACTAATTTCATGCTATTTAACGGTAGGGCCTTAAGTTGCATTACAAGGCATGTACATTGCCTGACCTAAAATACCACAGTGATAAATAAGTCGCCATAGTAATGAGTTGCAAAATAATCAAATGCTCAATTCAACTTGCCATGATACATTGCAGGTTGCATTAGAGCAGCGAATCGCAAAACGTGTGCTGCAGTGAGATTCTGGGTGTGCCGCAAGATGCCAGTGAGGAGGAGAGGCGTTGGCTTACTGCTTACAGAACGTGCCTCTGTAGATCGCGGAGGGGTCAGAGGTAGATCGCCTCTTGCGGCAAGGGGCACGTCCTGTAGGCAGTCAGCCAGTGCCAGTGCGTCTCCTCCTCCAGCACCTCCCACTGGCATGCATGGATGTCGATGTGATGACATCACGCACATTGGGCTGTATTGTCTTCTCTAATGGGCTATATTGTCTTGTTCTTTTGTAGTACCCCTGCCTTGACAAAGCTCTGCGAAACGCGTCGGCAGAGGGGAGTACTAATTGAACGTTGGTAACACAAGACAGGCTCTATCTATGCCTATGAAGACAAGTTCTCATAAGATAAGTCTTTTATATGAATCGAATTGAAGATAAGTCTATAAAAAAATTTTTTGAACATAAACAAGAAAATAACCAAGAAAAAATTATTTTGAATATAATCAAGAATATATACACAAAATTCACTAAATTAAAAAGCTTAAAATCATTATACATAAGAGGACGGAAGGGGATGAATGAAGAACTGCAAGACCTTTGAAAGCATTATTGCTTGGACTGGTCATATCTGACACCCCTCCTTGTGAATTGTTCACTCACCTTGTATATTTAAGTTTAGTTGTTCACTGTTTGTTGATTCACGAAACGTAATTTAAGGATGGCCCAGAGTACAGTTAATAAAGATCTCTTTAGCATGTCATAGTGTCAACATCCTTGCATTTACGGATGCCCTCTAGCCACGGCCCCGAGTTTAGTGGGCCACGGTTTTAAAAAGTTTGCAAGACACTGCATTAGGGCCTCAGAATCGTGGTAAAATAACCCCAGCTTTTAGCTAATCAGGTACAGCATATTGAAGTATTGACACATTTCGGTACCCCTGGTCTAAGATATCAGAATTGTGACCAGCTTTTGATAAGTCTCCAATACTTCACCCAACCTCCACAATATCCAACATCCCTCGCCACAAAATTACAAGTTGTTCCACATGCTTTCATATATTTCAAATCTGGCAAAATGTGGCCTCGGGTACACCTCCTCCACCCTTAGTAATGTTAAATAGAGGTAGGGATACCGGTGTTTTTATTCCTCATTGGCCCACATTCTTTTATTGCAGTTATTTAGGTAAACTTTTTTTCTAACTTTTTTATCCATCATAATCTTTTTAGAAGTTTCCTTGAGATTATTTTATTTAAACATATTCAGATAAATTGTATACTTAGCTTAGTATGCTACTGGGTTATATGATCATGTAAACAATTTATTTGAATATGTTTAAATAGAATAATCTCAAGGAAACTTCTAAAAAGATTATGATGGATAAAAAAGTTTAAAAGTTTAAAAAAAAAGTTTACCTAAATAACTGCAATAAAAGAATGTGGGCCAATGAGGAATAAAAACATCGGTATTCCTACCTCTATTGAACATTACTAAGGGTGGAGGAGGTGTACCTGAGGCCACATTTTGCAAGATTTGAAATATATGAGAGAGCATGTAACAACATGTAATTTTGTGGAGAGGGATTGTGGAGGTTGGGTGAAGTAATGGAGACTTGTGTTGTATAACTCCCAACCATTAATGAAACGGAGTTAAATAGTGCCATCTTTAGTGTGAATGCACAGCTTTTGAGAAGAGCACTACTCCTAATGGGTTAGAGATGAAACCAAAATATGCAAGTGTCGTAGCGCAAATTGGGTCTAATATAGATGTTTCCAAAAGGCCTACCACAGGCTAACTTGAGTGTGCCAATCTTCAATATTATCTGTTCCCATATAGAACAAAATAAGCTACTATCTTTTTCTAAACAGTATATTTACTTGCAGTAAGAGACATTCGTATTATAACCGTGGGTGATCAGATCTAGAGAATGACACGGTGGCAAAATTCATCACCATCCCCACCCCCGC
Source organism: Geotrypetes seraphini (assembly GCF_902459505.1). NCBI lineage: Eukaryota > Metazoa > Chordata > Amphibia > Gymnophiona > Dermophiidae > Geotrypetes > Geotrypetes seraphini. The sequence continues at coordinate 475,699,144 of NC_047084.1, forward strand.
GGATAACTGCGGAAATAATCCCATGCCATTTTCTAGTGTCTATTTCAACCTCAGTCCCTCTAAACATTCTTCAAAGCAAAGCTTGTGGGTCAGTGGTTGTGGCCATTCATACTCTGATTCTTATGTGAGCCAAGGATAATGAAGCCATTGTGACATCACTGATGTGATTGGCTCTTAGGCACTGGTGGAATGAGGCATTATGACATCACAATATCTACTCTGGATACCAGAGACTGTCATTCTGTAGTGTCTATCTCAACCTCAGTCCTTCTACACCAGCATTTTTCAAAGCAAAGCTTGCGGGTCAGTGGTTGTGGCCATTCGTGCTCTGATTCTTCCCTCTCTCCTTAAAGAATGACATGAAGATGGTTTCCCACGGTTATCCATGGGGACGGGAACGGTGATGAATTCTGTCACCGTGTCATTCTCTAACAGATCATAGGACCTCTTATAATTTCCATATTATTTCAGGTCCACATCCTGACTCCAACTTTGAATCACCTACGCCTGGCGCATCCTACCTGCTTCACCTATTCTGTGTAAAAAAAACACTACAGAACTACATCTGCAGGTGTGTGCTTCATGAGCTTTATCATCAAAATATATTGTATAATAATGAAAAAATTAAAAAGTAGTAGAAATAAACCCTCAAATCACGTGTGAAGAGGGAAAGCAACACTTATCTCAAATGGTATAATCCATAAACCAGCGCTGGTTGAGAATGTGCAACTCCCAATGCCCTTCTGACAGGAAAAAACGGGCGTTTCAATCTGTCCAAAGCAGATCTTCCTCAGGGGGTAATAACCAGCGTTGCCCCTCATAAAATTCTCATTTCAAAACATCACCATTGTGGTCTAAAGGCAAGCGCAGCCGCACAATCTAGTCTAATCTAAGGCTTGGCTTTACATACCGAATCGTCATTCTACGAAAGCTCGTCTCTGTTTACTTAACAAATAAAAACCACTAAAAAATAAGACTAAATTTCAGGAAATTAATTTTCAAAGTGTTTAGCAAATAAAGTAGTTTTTAAAGATTTGCGAAAAAATTGAAATGAGCCGGAATTCCTTAAAAGAAATGGAAGATCATTCCAAAGTTGAAGAACTGCTGATGGAAGAAAATCATCTCTCATTACAAGAGTGCCCACCACAACTGTATGATTTTGCTGTTATTCAGAAATACGCAAGTGAAACATTGGAAAGCTAGCCCAATGGAAAATATCTATGATAGAGTTGATCATTGGAACATACTGCCTCAATTCTATGCCTCATTTCTATAGTGCTGCTAGACCTATGTGGCACTGTACATTAAAACAATCGAGAAACAGTCCCTGCTCATTAGAGCTTAAAATTTAATCACTCAGGCAGACGGGACAGGCAGGAGGTTAGGGAGTTTCTGAGGCATGGGTACTTTATAAGCGAGTGGGGGTTAGGAGTTAAAAGCAACCTTGAAAAAGCGCGCTTTTAGCCTGAATATATATATACCGTATATATATATATATATATATTAGCTTTGAAAATCAATAAAAGTTAAAAATATATATATATTTTTACCTTTTATTGATTTTCAAAGCTAATAAAAAGTGCCAGGAATTATACAGGCATTAATAAACAAAATAAGCACTGAAATTCCATCAATAATAATACAGAAGAAAAATAACCCTCCCCTCTCACCCAACAATTTAATAAAAAAATAAACCAGAAAGATATCCCCCCACCCACCCCTTCCTGGATATGTATAAAAATAAACAAAAAATTTAAACAAAAACAGCTATGTTGAAGTAATAAAGGTTGTCAACGGGCCCCCCAAACCAATTTAAATAATTTATTATACCCCAAAATATCAGCATTCATCTTTCCGTATTTGTAACCTAAACGTAAACTGGCCCACCAAAACGGAAAGTTGAGGCGGTCGCAATTTTTCCAATTGCGGGTTATCATTTGTATAGCAATCCCTGTCATAATTAGGAAAAGCCTGCGTTTGTAACGATCCATGGGAGGCTTGATATGCAGCAATGTTCCACATATAATTGCCTCATACGTCAAAGGGATTGCTGATTCCAGTATGAGTTTAATCTGTCCCCATATTGACTTCCAGAAGTTGAGTATCAAAGGACGATAGAACAACAGATGATCCAATGTGCCTATGTCTAGATGACAGTGCCAGCGTCTATTAGATTTAGAACTATCTAACTTATGTAACCTAACAGGGGTCCAAAAAGACCTATGTAACAGAAAAGCCTGAAGTTTAATACTGCCAGGGATGGAGCTTGACATACTGACTCAGGCAGTCTGTTCCAGGCTTATGGTGCAACAAGAGAGAAGGCATCTAGTCAGGATTTGGCAGTAGAGGTAAGAGAGACTTGCCTGATGAACAGAGTATAGGGAGAGATAAGAGAGGAACAATATTGAGCTGCAAAGTGAATGCACTTGTACACGTAAGAAAAGCTTATAAGGTAATAATCTTGTATTATAACTATGGCAAATCCAACCTGTAAACTGTCTGTGTGTCAATTAGGATAAAACTTGTACTGTAAGAATAACCAGGGTAAATTGTAACCTGTTAACTGTATACTATGTATGTTTTAACCTGTAACCCATTCTGAGCTCTTTGGGGACAATGGGATAGAAATCTAAATAAATACATAAGTCAATAAGAGGCATTTGAATTGTATGCAGAAATGGATTGTAAGTGAATGAAGTGACTCAAGGAGAGGGGTGATGTGAGCATACTGTCTCAGATGGAATCTACTCGGAAGTTGTGCAGCAGAATTTTGAACGGATTGAAAGGGAGAGAGATGGTTATGGGGAAGACCCGTGAGAAGCAAGTTTTAGTCGTCTAGGCCAAGAGGTGATAAGGATGCAGATAAGGGTTTTGGTAGTATGCTCAGAGAGGAAGGGAGATATTATAGAGAAAGAGACAAGAGGTTTTGGTGGTTTGTTGAGTTTGTGCCGAGAAAGAGAGGCGTCAAAGATGACCCCCGAGGTTGCGAGCTGATGAGACAGGGAGGATGAGAGTGTTATCTACTGAGACAGAGAGCTGGGGGAAGAGGAGAGGTAGGTTTAAGTAGGTCAGTCTTGGTCAGGTTCAGTTTTAAGTGGCGGTGGGACGTCCATCACAATTGAGAGCCTTCTTGGACCTTAAAAAGCTCTCTGGAGATAAGATGTGATCAGCTGGTCTTTGAATCATGGGGTTGTTAAGCATAGTCAGCTTTCTGTTAAATTAACTAGTTTTCCTTTATTTTCTCCATAAATTTAATGGATCTTCTTCCTAATTTGTGGTCTAAGAAAGACAATGAGTAGTATACCACTAATGATGTGTTCCTTTTTTCTATATTTTATGTTCTGTATTTCTGTAACAAGTGTATCACTTGCGATATATCATAAATTAATAAAAAGATCAATTAATAACACAGGAGCACTTTATTGCTTCCAATTTAAGAGTTAGCATGCAAATTGGTTAGTCCTGCTACATCCCCTCCTTAAACATAATTAAAAAAAAGAATATACAACTACAGTAGCACACACAAACATGGCTATTACCATAGGTTGCTTTAGGGGTCCTCAGATCCAGTCCTCAAGGGTTATAACCCAGCCTAGTTTTCAGGATTTTCACAGTAGATATGCATGAAATCTAAAGTATTTGCATTAATTGCTTCCATGCAAATAGATCTCAATACATATTCACTGTGGAAATCCTGAAAACCAGGCTGGGTTGTAACTCCTACATTCTATAGTAAATGTATTTAGTGTGCTAAGCCAGGGGTGGGCAACTCCGGTCCTCGAGGGCTGGAATCCAGTTGGGTTTTCAGGATTTCCCCAATGAATATGCATTGAAAGCAGTGCATGCAAATAGATCTCATGCATATTCATTGGGGAAATCCTGAAAACCCAACTGGATTCCGGCCCTCGAGGACCATAGCTGCCCACCCCTATCCTAAGCTCACATTAGAGCTTAGTCCACCTTGTCATTTAAAAACAAACCAAAAACCCTGGGTAATTTTCTGTTTTAAAATGTTCCTGTTTTGATCATAATTCAAGCTTTTCTGTTCTTATAGGTAATTTTTTTTAATTCAAGGGAAAGGGGATTTGTAGACTGCCTTTTTGTTGCTTCGGCATTTCAAAGCTGCTATTCAAAGTGATGGGCCCTGGAGGATTAAGTGACTTGCCCAGGGTCACAAGGAGCAGCACCAGGATTTGATCTCTCAACCTCTGGGTGCAGAGACAGCAGCAGCTCAACCAATGAGCCACAGCCCTTTCATCTACTTTTTTTATAACCCCCCTAGTAATACATTTTGAAGATAAAGTTCCCTCTCCGAATCCGTGGTTTCAGCATCTGAAGATTCGGTTATTCACGATTTTAAAACAAAAAACCCATTTTAATTTTTCGGGCTATTTTAAGCCCTGTAAGCCCCCCCTTAAGTCTTAACCTGGTGGTCTAGCGGGTTTTTGGGGCAGGAGCGATCTTCCCACGCTCCTACCCCGTGCAGATCGCTCATAGGAAATGGCTGCCTTGAGCTCCCGTAGTCTCTCGAGCTATTTCCTGTGAGCGATCTGCACGGGGCAGGAGCGTGGGAAGATTGCTCCTGCCCCAAAAACCCGCTAGACCACCAGGTTTGTGCAGAGAAAGAGAGGCTTAAAATAGCCGGGAGGAAGTGGGACTTAGGGGCAGAAGCGGCCCGAATATTATTTGTGGTTTTTTAATATTCGCGGGCCGACTCTGCCCTTAACCCCCGTGGATATGGAGGGAGAAGTGTAGTTGAAGTGGTGGTAGTTTGCCAGTAACAGGCAAGGTTTAGTTTACTGCTTTATTCCTATGGTTCGGTCCAGTTACTTTTCTACTGCTAGTTAAGTGGATAAACTTTGTTTTTCATCAGGCGTTGAAAAGGAAATTCTTTGGGTTCTTAGTATTAGATTTTATCCTAGGACAAGCAGGCAGTATATTCTCTACATGTGGGGTGATGTCACCGAAGGAGCCCCCTAGCGGATGTTTTCGCTTGCAGACTTGCTTGAAGACCTTCAAGCTTGGGTTTGGCCTGCTAGGGGGCTCCGTCGGTGATGTCACCCACAAGTAAAGAATATCTGCCTGCTGTCCCTGGATAACACCTGTTACGGTAAGTAACTGTGCTTATTTATGATAAGTAACTGTTGTATGTCAGGTCTCCTAATGTGCTGAAAAATTACAAGCATCAGTCATAGTTTGTAACAATAATTTTTCCTGCTTTTAAATAACTTTTCTGCACCCTAGTTGACACTAGGAGCCCTCATTAGTGCTGAGGCTCAGTGGACTTTTCTTGTGGGAAAACTACTTTCAGTATTTGGAACTTGTTCTAACACCAACCCCTCCCTCAACCCCCCCCCCCCAACACACACACTTTTACGAAGCAATGAAAGCAGTGTGTGCAAATAGATCTCATGCATATTCATTGGGGAAAACCTGAAAACCCGACTGGATTGCGGCCCTCGAGGAGGGACTTTGACACCCCTGATTTAAACAGACAAGACAGACAAACAGGATGCCAGGGTGGGGAGATACAGTTAGGGGATTAATCTGCTGGCTAGGGTGATGGGCAGTAGGGAGTAGGGTTATGGATTGAAGGCTATATCAAAAAGGTGAGTTTTCAGTCTACTTTAAAACAAGATAAGTGAAGGGGCACGACGGACAAACTCAGATAGTTTATTCCAGGCATAGGAGACAGCCAGATGAAAGGAATGAAGTCTGGAACTGGCAGTGGAGGAGAAGGGTACAGAAAAAGCAACTTATTACATTACATTACATTAGAGATTTCTATTCCGCCATTACTTTGCAGTTCAAGGCAGATTACAAAAGAGTTATAAATGGTGGGTTACAATATTGGATCATTGGTAAATTCAAGAGAAGTTGAGAAGGCGGATTACAAAAAGAGATATAAATGGTGGGATACAGTAGATTATTGGTGAATTCAAGTTAAATTGAGAAGAACTGGTAGTATCTGTGGGGTGTGGTGAAGGCAGGAGGATGGAAGGTAATTGATATGTTAAGAGTGATTCAGTGATTTCTTGAAGAGTATCGTTTTTATTTCTTTTGTGAAGATCTTGTATTTGGGGGTGGTTATCAGTAGGTTGGAGATTTGGTTATCCAGTTTTGCTGCTTGTGTTGCTAGTAGTCCGTCATACAGTTTTTTCCATTTGACTTCTTTGATTGGGGGTATGTGTGTTTTTCTATGTCTGGGTGATGTAGTTTGGTAGAGACGGTTGTTTAGGTAGATTGGGCTGTCTCCGTTTAACGATTTAAATAGCATGCAGTAGAATTTAAATAGTGTTCTTTCTTGAATTGGTAGCCAGTGTGAGTCAATGTATGCTTCTGTAGTATGGTCGTGTTTCTTCAGTGAGTAGATGAGTCAGCGCTGTATTTTGGATTGTTTGTAGTTGTTTAGTCATTGTTGCAGGGCAGGGGAGGTAGAGGATGTTGCAGTAGTCCAGTAGGCCTAGTATAAGGGATTGAACTATGAGCTGGAATTGTGGTCTTTCGAAGAATTTTCGTACTTGTCTTAAATTTCTCATAACTGCGAAAGATTTCTGTATTGTTTTGTTTATTTGAGGCTGCATGGTGCAGCATCTGTCTATAGTCATTCCTAATAGTTTTAGGGTGGTTTGAATGGGGTAGTTGATTGAGTTGATTTCTATATTGGTTAAGGTTGGGGCTTTGTTATTTTCGAAGAGGATGAATTTTGTTTTGTCTGGGTTGAGTTTCAATTTGTGATCTTTCATTCAGGTCGCTACTGCTTCTAGTGTTCGATGTAGTGTGTCTGTCATGGCGATCTTTGGTTGATCGAACGGCATGAGGATGGTAATGTCATCTGCATAACTATAGGAGGTAATATCTAGATTATCCAGGTATGTTCCGAGGGAGGCAGTATATAGGTTGAATAGAGTAGGGGATAATGGGGATCCTTGAGGTACGCCACAGGGGTTGGACCAAGGTTCAGATTTTACTTTATCCGATTTTACTCTGTATGTTCTGGATTTCAGGAAGCCTTCAAACCAAGAGTTTACTTTATCAGAGATACCTATTGTGTCCAGAATTTGCAGTAATATGTTATGGCCTACTAGGTCAAATGCTGCGGTCAGATCCAGTTGTATGAGCAGCATTTTTTTCCCAGTGCTAAGATATTGTCTGGCTGTGTCCATAAGGGATCCCAGTAATGTCTCTGTGCTGAAGTTGGTTCTGAAGTCAGACTGTGTGGGGTGAAGTATGTTGTGGTCTTCTAGGTAGTTGATGAGGAGTTTGGCTACTAGACCTTCTGTTAGTTTGACATATAGAGGTATTGAAGCAATGGGTCTGAAGTTGGATGGCTGGTCAGTTGGTCCTTTTGGGTCTTTTTGAATTGGGGTGATGATGATTTTGCTAAGGTCGGTTGGGGAAAGGCCATCATCGAGCATGGTTTGTATCCAGAGTAGAAATAGAGTGCGGAATTTTGCACTGGAGGCTGTTAGGAGGTATGGTGGGCAGTGGTTGAGGTCACAGGATGCGTGGCTGTACTTTTTATAGAGTTTATTGAGTTCTGACCAATGTACACTGGGGAAATGGGACTATGTTCTGTCTGCTGCAGTTGATCCTTTTTCTGTGGGTTGAATCGTGTGTTCGGTTAGGTGGGATGGAGTACAGTTGAGGGTGGCTCTTGCATTTGTTATTTTGTTCCTGAAATGTTCTGCTAAGATGGTGGCTGATGGGAGGGGGATATTGTTTGTGTTCATGTAGGGTTTAGTGTTTGTTAGATCTTTTAATATTTGGAATAGTTTTTTGGAGTCTTGGGTATCAGTGCCTATTAAGTTGGTGTAGTGTTTTTTTTCTCTTGTCCTTTAGTTGTAGTTTGTATTGTTTGTTAATTTTTTTCCAGGCGGTTTTCGTTTGGTCTAGGTTATTTTTTCTCCATTTTCTTATCTGAGGAAGGTATTGTTTATGTATTTTATTAGAGGATCACATTTATTTGTTTTATCTGGGTTTTACTTCCATTGAAAGCAGTGGAAGTAAGGAGATGCATGGAGGCATTTGAGATTTACTTCCATTGAAAACAAGGTAAGTAAAACTGAGATGTCTCAATCCATCTTCCCTTTTTTCTGGAGCCATATGGTATCCCTAATGAATTTCTACAATCTAGAGCAGTGTTTCTCAACTCGGTCCTGAAGGTACTCCCTTGCCAGTCAGGTTTTCAGGATATCCACAATGAATATGCATAAACTTCATTTGCATACACTGCCTCCATTATATGAAAATTTCTTTCATGCATATTTATTGTGGATATCCTGGAAACCTGACTGGCAAGGAGGTACTCCAGGACCGAGTTGAGAAACACTGATTTAGAACAGGGGTTCTCACCCCAGTCCTTAGGTCATATCTAGCCAGTCAAATTTTCAGGATACCCACCGTGAGTATGCTTGATAGAGATTTGGCATAGAATGGAGGTAGTGTATGCAAATATCTCATGCCTATTCATTGTAGACATCTGAAAACCTGCGTGGCTAGTTGTCGGGAGGGCTGGGTTAAGAACTTCTTATCTAAAAACTTGTGAACTTTAGTGCCAATCATAAAGATTTAAATCCGAATAACAGGCCATTCATATGCAGACCTTTGTGTGTGTGTGTTTGATCTCTGATCAACTGAGCCTAAGTACCAGTAATACTGTTTTCTCAGATAACTTGCATTCTGGCCTATCTAGGAATGATGCTTTGCTTCAGTACCAGAGCTCAAATAGTTTGAATGTTGTAGCTCATAAATTGAGTGTGTTTTGCATTCCTGTAGCTTTGCAGCAATGTACTGATTAGTACCTGCATGGAATACTTGCACCAGGCCCTTCTGAACTGTGTTGGCTTGGGATTCTCACTTGCAATGATTCAGTAAGGATAAGGTTATGGATTTGATGTACTGTTTTTCTGTGGTTCAGCCAAAGAGGTTTATAGGTACTTTGTAAGCCCACAAGGGACTAAGAATCTAAATTTTGTATCTGGGGCAATAGAGATTTGCCCAGGTCACATGGAGCTATTCTCCTTGATAGGTACTGAGGCTTTTTAGGGTAGACCTTTTGTATAGAAGGGCCCAGAGTTGGGAACTAGAGAGTTGCGCGGGGACAGAAATCTCACCCGTCCCCGCGAGGAATCCCACCCGTCCCCGTGAGGAATCCCTCCGTCCCCACCCGTCCCCACGAGGAATCTCCACCATCCCCGCCCGTCCCCGTGAGGAATCCCCTCCGTTCCCGCCCATCCCTATAAACTTCAGAAATAGTTATTTCATTTAATTATGCTACTGAATTAAAGGCTCTGGTAGAAACCCATTTACAAATAAGCAAAAAGACTTTATTAATTTGGAAATATTAATTGGGAAGAATACATACTTTGTAAACGGGTTTCTACCAGAGCCTCTTTTGTTTATAAATTTTTATCAACACAACTAATATACTACTTTATCCTGAAGCAAAAAAAAAAGAAAAAAAGAAATAGAATTAATTTCCTACCTTTGTTGCCTGGTTTCTGCTTTCCTCATGTTCTCATTCAGTTCCTTCCATCACTGCCTCTCTTCCTTCTGCGTCTTCCATTTGCTCTGTTACTGTGCCTCTCCCTTTCTCCCCCCTTCCAAATTGGTTTGGCACCTGTCTTCTTCCCTCCGCTCCCCCCATAGTCTGGCATCTCTGTCTTCTTCCCTGCCAGCGTCTTCTCCCCACTCTCTCTTCCCCATTTCCTTTCAGCGTCCTCCCCCCCCATCTTCCCCATGTCCTGTCAGCATCCTCCCCCCTCTGTCTTCCCCATGTCCTTTCAGTGTCCTTCTCCCCCCTCTGTCTTCCCCATGTCCTTTCAGTGTCCTTCTCCCCCCTCTGTCTTCCCCATGTGCTTTCAGTGTCCTTCTCCCCCCTCTGTCTTCCCCATGTGCTTTCAGTGTCCTTCTCCCCCTCTGTCTTCCCCGTGTCCTTTCAGCGTCCTTCTCCCCCCTCTGTCTTCCCCATGTCCTTTCAGCGTCCTTCTCCACCCCTTTGTCTTCCCCATGTGCTTTCAGCGTCCTTCTCCCTCCCCCCACCGTCTTCCCCATGTCCTGTCAGCGTCCTTCTCCCCCTTCTGTCTTCCACAAATGCTTTCAGTGTCCTTCCCCCCCATCTTCCCCATGGCCTTTCAGCGTCCTTCTCCACCCCTTTGTCTTCCCCAGTGCTTTCATCATCCTTCTCCCCCCTCCTTCTCTCCCGCCCCAGGTGCAGCACAGCCGGCCAGGTCCCCTTACTTTTGTGGCGCTTTTTTACAGCTGCTGTAAGAAGGTAATTTAGATTCGCAGTTAAGGGCAGGGAGGTTTGTCGGACCAGGGCTGTTGTTGGTCGGTCGGGGAAGCGCCACAAAAGTAAGGGGTCCTGGCCGGCTGTGCTGCACCCGGGGCGGGGCGGACCGCCCCCCTCCCTTGGTAGCCACTCGAGCCGCGAGGCTACTCCTCCTTACCTACCCTGCCTGCAGCACAGAGCCTAATGGAAGTCTTCCCGACGTCAGTGCTGACGTCGGGAAGACTTCTGTTCGGCTCTGTGCTGCAAGCAGAGCAGGTAGGGAGAAAAGCCGCGCGACTTAGTACATCCAACCCCGCAGGAACCCCGCTACCCTCGGAGGCGTCCCCACAGGATCCCCGTGAACCTAGGGGGTGTCCCCACGGGATCCCCATGACCCGAAGGGGGAACCCGCGGGATGCCCGTCGTCCCCGTTCCCGTGCAGCTCTCTATTGGGGACTAGAGGTTTCCACAGGAACAGGGATCGCGGGGGTCCTCTCCTAACCCACGGGACTCCCAAAGGGACCCCCCTCTGGCCCACGGGACTCCCATGGGGACCCCCCTCTAGCCAATGGGACTCCCACGGGGATGGAAGGCTTTGGAAGCAGGGTTCGTCCATATAATATAATGGACACATCAGCCTTAGTAAAAGAGGGGGTTTATAAGTTAATTACCTGAACAGAAAACAAAAAAAGTGTTCCACCAAAGAGATTCCACAAGGAAAACAGCAGCGCAAACACAAAAGAAACTGTGGAATTGATGATCCTGTCAGAAGTAATTGCTGCTTTTTATGGGGACGGGCGGGGATGGAGGTAATTCCTTGCAGGGATGGATGGGGACGGAGAGGATCCTGGCGGGGACGGGCAGGGATGGGTGGGATTTCTGTCCCCACGCAACTCTCTACTGGGAACCTTATGTGACAGTGTAGCCCTGGAGGAGCAGAGCAGTAAACCTAGCTAAGATTGTGCTTTATTTACATGGTGCCAAACTTCTTTTGCTGTCCTGCCTCTCTCCTCCCAATTCAGTCTTTGCTCCTGTTTAGTGAAGTTATACTCAAATCAGAGGGACAAATCAGAAAATAATATTAAAGATTGAACTAAGGCCAGTTACTGGGCAGACTTGTACGGTCTGTGTCTGTGTAGGGCCGTTTGGTGGAGGATGGGCAGGGGAGGGCTTCAATGGCTGGGAGGGTGTAGATGGGCTGGAGTAAGTCTTAACAGAGATTTCGGCAGTTGGAACCCAAGCACAGTACCGGGTAAAGCTTTGGATTCTCGCCCAGAAATAGCTAAGAAGAAAAAAAAAAAAAATTTAAATTGAATCAGGTTGGGCAGACTGGATGGACCATTCGGGTCTTTATCTGCCGTCATCTACTATGCTACTATGGACATTCTGTGTATGCAAGCTTTAAAACTTGGATGAGAAGTTGGTGGAGGCTGTGCAGATTTTTGTGGAAGGCGAAAAGTTTCCAGGCTTAACCAGGGCTACTGCCTTTCTTCTTGTTGTGTTTGCAGTAGCGAGGTGTGAATTTTGATAAGATGCAAATTACACAGTGACAGCTGTGTGCAGGGCAAAGGTTGGGAGGAGGTTCCTAGCACCTTTTGTTAGTAGCAACCATTGACGGGTCAGTTTGGCAGAGAGGTTTCTGCAGTTTCCTAGAGCTTATGAAATGTATTTATTTTTGGGAAAGGGATTGGGACTTGTATACTGCCTGTTTGTAGTTTTTTTTTTTACAACCGCACTCAAAGCAGTTTACATTCAGGTACTGCAAGCATTTTCTCTATCTGTCCCGGTGGGCTCACAATCTATCTAATGTACCTGGGGCAGTGGAGGATTAAGTGATTTGACCAGAGTCACAAGGAGCAGCTTTAGTATACCTGAATATAAGTTCTGTGTAGTCGGCAAGACTGTGACCTGCAAAAGTTTTCTACTAAAGAGAAGCTGGTTACCCCAAAATACATCTTCCTAGGGTGCTAGGTGTGGTTTGAAAAGCTGAAAACACTTAGGGCTCCTTTTGCAAAGCCGCGCTAGCGGGGTCAATGCGCGCGACGTTTCATCACGCGCAATACCCCCCGCGCTGGCCAAAAACTACCACCTGCTCAAGAGGAGGCGGTAGCGGCTAGCGTGTCCGGTGGTTTAGCGCGCGCTATTACGCGCATTAAACCGCTTGCACGGCTTTGTAAAAAGGAGCCCTTAGTTTAGACCAAATTACTGAACTTCTAGATCGGGCGTTTTGTTTGAGTTGCTGGCCTGGGATCCTGTGTATCGGGTCACGGTTCCTGTAGCAATTTAGCACTAGAAGAAAGGGTGTGGGTGGCAGAGTACTGAATGTTGTACATGAGGTAAAAGTATGAATGGCATGGGGTTTTAGACAAGACATACAGTGAAGAAGGCTTGAAGAACTGAATATAATATATACCTTAGAGCAGTGTTTTTCAACCGCTGTTCCGCGGCACACTAGTGTGCCGCGAGATGTTGCCTGGTGTGCCGCAGGGCCGCCGGGCCCGGAGCTGACAAGGGGCCCGAGGCAGGGGCGCCAGTAGCTCGCCAAGGCAAAGTGAGTCGATCACCCAGGACTCACTTTGTCTTGGCGATCTAATCTATCTAGCCGATAAGTCTTCTTCTCCCCGACGTCAATTCTGCAGTCGGAGAGGAAGTTCGGGCCAGCCAATCGCTGCCTGGCTGGGCGGAACTTCCTCTCCGATTGCAGAATTGACGTCAGGGAGAGGAAGACTGATTGGCCCGAAGCAGGGAGAGCATGCGTCGGCGTCGGCTTTGGGGCCTGTTATCCATTGGTGGGTCCTGTTCCCCGATGGCAGCGGCAGTGGCAGTGGCTTGGGGAACGGCAGGGAGAAAGAAAGAAAGGGGGCAGGCAGGGAAACAGAAGGAAAGAAGAGAAACAGAAAAAAAGAAAGAAAGAAAGAAAGGTCAGGGAGAGAGGAAGAAAAAGTTGGGGGAGGGAATGAGGTGTGGAGGAGAGAAAGCATACAGGCTGATAGAAGGGAAGAAAGATTGGATGCACAGTCAGAAGAAGAAAGTGCAACCAGAAATCACCAGACAAGGTAGGAAAAATGATTTTATTTTAAATTTAGCAAAGTGGAGGCAGTATTACCACAGTTTTCAAAGGAATTTGCCCAAATAACTTAATAGTTAACTGGGTAAATTCCCAGAGATGAAAACTTCCCTTCACTTACTATGCACAGTTCTGAATTTATATCTGCTGTCTATATTTTACAATATGGTCCCCTTTTACTAAACCGCAATAGTGGTTTTTAGCGCAGGGAGCCTATGAGCGTCAAGAGCAGCGCTGGACATTCAGCGCAGCTCCCTGCGCTAAAAACTGCTATTGTGGTTTAATAAAAAGGATGGAGGGTATATTTGTCTATTTTTGTATGCTATAAAAACCAAATACAGAGAGAGACTGAGAGCTGTTGACGAAGAGCTACGTGTGTGTCTTTCTTCGATTCCAGCCAGAATATCAGCTTTGTGTTCAGCCAAACAGGCCCAGGTTTCGCACTGAATAAAGTATTTTATAATTTTTATAATTTTTATTTCGTAATAAAGTAATTATAAAATACTTTCTTTGTGTTTATTTGATTCCTATTCAAGAGAATTACTTTATATATAGTCAATATAGGCAGAGAGTTAAATTTTTTAACATTTTCTAATGGTGGTGTGCCTCGTGATTTTTTTCATGAAACAAGTGTGCCTTTGCCCAAAAAAGGTTGAAAAACACTGCCTTAGAGCAGTAATATAATGTACACCTTCAACCACCGGTCCATGGATCGGTGCTGGTCCACAGAAATTTCCTGCCGGTCCAAGGGGCCAGCATGTGCATCAGGCCCAAAAGAGTGTTCTTCAACTGCCGGTCCACGGTACGATCGATGCGGTGTTATCTTCGAGCCAGCTCCCTCTTCTCTAACTGATTCAGTGCACAAAGCCACAGTCAGTGGCTCCTACAGGCATCCTGCGCCTGAACCGGAAGCCTTCTCTCTGACGTTGCAACGTCAGAGGGAAGGCTTCCAGATGAGGCGCTGGTATGAGGGCGGGGTCAGGGGTGGAGATTGGGTAGAGATGGGTGGGGTCTGGCCCACGACTTAGCCCCGTGTTCTTCAACCGCCGGTCCACGGACCGATGCCAGTCCACAGAATAATTCTTTTATTTCTGCCGGTCCATAGGTGTAAAAAGGTTGGAAAACACTGCCTTAGAGCAGCGATTTTTACTATGTAACACAATTTTTGTTCCTGAGCAGTAAGTATAATTTCCTAATTACTTACACCTAAAAAGTATAGAAAATGTTTATTTCTATATAACTTTGCTTTTGTGACCAGAATAGTCAAATTTTGCAATTTAACTTTTTTTTAATTTATAGATCTTTATTAATTTTCAAAACTAATACAAAGTGCCATAAATTATAGTTACATTTGTTACAAAATAAGCACTTAAATTCCATCAATAACAAAGAAGATAATAAATATCCCTTCCCTCCCATCCAACAATTTGATCAAGAAATGAGCCAAAAAATATATCCCTCCCCCTACCCTGTCCTGGACATGTATAAAAATAAAGAAAAGATTTGAAAACCAAGAAATTATGTTGAATTAACAAAGGATGTCAACGGGCCCCAGATCAAATTAAATACTTTGCTATGCCCCAGTATACCTGCATTCATCTTTTCGTATTTGTACCCTAAACGTAAATTGGCCCACCAAAACGGAAAGTTTAGCCGATCACAATTCTTCCAATTGCGGGTTATCAGCTGCATACCTATCCCTGTCATAATCAAGAAGAGCCTGCCTTTGTAGCGATCCATGGGAGGCTTGACGTGCAGCAAAGTTCCACATATAACTGCCTCATACGTCAAAAGGATTGTTGATTCCAGTATAAGGTTAATCTGTCCCCATATTGACCTCCAAAAACTGAGTATCAAAGGACAATAGAACAACAGATGATCCAATGTCCCTATGTCTGGATGACAGTGCCAGCATCATTAGATTTAGAACTATCTAATTTGTGTAACCTAACAGGGGTCCAAAATGATCTATGTAACAGAAAAACCATGTTCTTTTTAAAAAGTGAAAACGGTGAATTTTTATCATTTTATTCTTATAAAGTCATAAAAAGCAATACAGTGGTACCTCTGTTTACGAGTGCACCGGTTTGCGAGTGTTTTGCAAGACGAGCAAAGCATTTGCAAAATCGGTGCCTCGGAAACCGAGCATGGCTCGATTTACGAGCACCCCCCTCCCGCAATCCGGCACCCCCCCTGCCTCGAAACGGCACCCTCCTGCCACGATACGACCCCCCCCCCTACACAATTGGGCATCCCCCGCCGCTTCTTACCCTCATCTGGGCACTCTTGAAGACCGCCCTCGTCTGCTGGGCCTTGAGCATCTGAACATGCTCAAGGCCTGTGAGTTCACGTTCTGAACGTGAACTCGCAGGCCTTGAGCATGCTCAGATGCTCAAGGCCCAGCAGACGAGGAGTCCGATCTTCTAGAGTGCCCAGATGAGGGTAAGAAGCGGCGTGGGGGTGCCCAATTGTGTCGGGGGGGATGTCGGATCGTGTCGGGGGGGGGTGCCCAATCGTGTCGGGGGGGGTCGGATCGTGGCGGGGGGGGTGCCCAATCGTGGCGGGGGGGTCGGATCATGGCAGGGGGATTCCGGTTTGAGGCAGGGGGGGCCTTCGAGGGAAGCAATGCCGGTTCTCGGGGGGGGGGAAACGCATCAAAGCGAGTTTCCATTATTTCCTATGGGGAAACTCGCTTTGATAAACGAGCATTTTGGATTACGAGCATGCTCCTGGAACGGATTATACTCGTAATCCAAGGTACTACTGTATATGAATCACAATTTCATATTGAAGTTATATGATATATCTCGTATAAAGATGACCACAGAAGATTTAGAAATGAGTAGTTTTTCAAGATTTGCAATTTGATATTGTAAAACTCATTGTCACAATTCAGTCCCCCAGATGTAGTCTCCCATCATGTTCGAAAGAGTGGATAAGTCCAAAAAGACTAGTGAACTCTAAGTATTCCACAAGATCCTTTATTCCTTTAATACAACATACATGGACTCGACATGTGCATGTTTCGGCCTTAATGGCCTTCCTCAGGAGTCTCACAAATCTGTGTATAAATCAGAAAAACATGGTGGTGGCGTTTTTGTAGCGCATACTATTGATGCTTAACTGATCATTGGATGTTTTTTTCTGATTTATACACAGATTTGTGAGACTCCTGAGGAAGGCCATTAAGGCCGAAACATGCGCATGTCGAGTCCATGTATGTTGTATGAAAGGAATAAAGGATCTTGTGGAATACTTAGAGTTCACCAGTCTTTTTGGACTTATCCACTCTTTCGTGTCTGAATGTTGTTACTGTGGATTTTCCTGTGTTTTCCAGTCTCCCATCATGTTCTCATTATATTGTCCTTGTGGACAGTATATCCTAGTGGAAGCGCTTACCTTACTCCTGAGTATTCTCCCATGTTCTCCTTGAATGTCTCAAGATGAGCATCAAGGACATGGACTTTGAGAGAGATCATGTAGCTCATTTTACTGTAATTCTTCACCCAACTCCACATTGTTTTTAGCCTTATTGCCCAGGAAGCCCTGAACATAGTAACTACTGCAACAAAGCTGTTCCAAGATGCCTTCTCCTTCCTACTTGTTTCCCCGTAAATAAGACCAAGCCCGAAAATAAACCCTAGCATGATTTTTGGGGGTAGGTCTTAATATAAGCCCTACCACCAAAAATAAACCCTAGTCGCCGGCAGCAGCTCTCCTCTGCCGTGCCCCCTCCCCCTCCCGTGTGCACTTCCATCTCATTCGAACCCGACCACGAGACTGAAATATCTGGTAACAAACAGCAGCGTTGGCAGCATGGGCTGCATCGCGGCCTTCTCATGCCCAGGCATTCCTCTGCCACATCACTGATGATGTCATCAGCAACATGGCAGAGGAACGCCCGGGTGTGAGAAGGTCGTGATGGCAGCCTGTGCTGCTGACGCTGCTGTTTGTTACCAGGTATTTTGGCCTTGCAGTTGGGGTTCAGATGGGAGGGACAGATGAAAAGGTCAGCGGGGGGGGGGGGAAGGATAGAAATATGCTGCACGGGGGGGGGGGGGGGCGGGAAGGATAGAAATATGCTGCACGGGGGGGGGGGGAGGAAGGGAAGGATAGAAGCTTCAAGGGTTCTGCTGCACGAGGGAGGGAGGGATAGAAGCTGCAAGGGCTCTGCTGCACAGGGGGATGGGAGGGAGGGAGGGACAAAAAGATACTGCACAAAGGACAAAAACTCAAACAGTAGCAGCATTCCAAGTCACCAATCCAGGGCAAGCAGTGCCTAGTAAGAATAGATATCAAGTTGGCTGATTTTTTCTGGCTGCTTTTCTTTTAATAACATGCTATACTGGTGTGTGGTGGCTTGCTTGTATTATGAAATGGATGTAATTTTTTGTTTTCTGCTTTTTGCTGCTTTTTCCCTCTGGTATGTCAGCAATTCTTTTGAATTAGAAGTTGTGTTATTGCCATGGCGGAAAGAGAACAACTCATAAAGAGGATATAGAATATCTGGTTAATTTTTATATATTTTGAAGACCAGTGCTGAATCACTAACTCACTCCTGGTATGCATTGCTGCTGTTTGCCATTCAGGATTTAATAATTAAGCTGCTTCAGTTCTGCCAGGTGCAGGTTGTTAGTTCTATGAATGACTGACTGGCATTCTAAAGCTATTCTCCTTGGTTGATTCCCGTGCAGGCTCTAAATTTTAATTTTTCAAAAACACACATACAAAAAATGAATTTGTGAGTGGAATTTAGCAGTGTCTGTATATGTACTTTCCACTTCCATCTTGTAGCTACTTGAATGAAAAGGATGCCAGGCCAATTGAGCTTTGGTTTCAGTAGAGAAAGTTCAGCTTGCCTATGAAGAGTGCAAGTGGTGCACCAGTTATGGAACCGACAATGGGGGGGAGGGGGGAGGAGTTGGTCTTAGCATTTCAGGAGGCCTTAAAGATGATGTAATCATGAACGGTATGAAGTCTGTCACCAGGTATCCTTCAAAGAATGGAAAAA
Organism: Geotrypetes seraphini; assembly: GCF_902459505.1. Taxonomy (NCBI): domain Eukaryota; kingdom Metazoa; phylum Chordata; class Amphibia; order Gymnophiona; family Dermophiidae; genus Geotrypetes; species Geotrypetes seraphini. Next base: position 475,717,495 of record NC_047084.1, read on the forward strand.
GGATCTGAATGAAGGAAATAAGAAGCATCATATAGGCACTGGCATGTTAGATGCAAAGCATTGATAAAGAAGGCCAAAGAGGCAAAAACTCATAGTAACATCGAAAGCAGAAAGGCTATAAGGGGATATTTGGATCATTAAGGGGCAAAAGGAGCACTGAGGGAGGATAAAGTCATGACAGAGAGCCTGAATGAATTCTTTGCTTTGATTCTTTACAAAAGATGATGTAAGAGATCTCCCTAAACCGGAAATGGTTTTCAAGAGTGACAGTATGGAGGAACTGAGAGAAATCTTGGTGAACTTTGGAAGATGTAGTGAGCCAAATTGACAAGTTTAAATCTGCTGTTAGTGATCTGTAACCTTTATCTCTAGTATCTGAAGATTGGAGGGTGGCCAGTGTTAACACAGATTTTTAAAAAGGGATGATTAGGGAAAATACAGACCAGTGAGCCTGACTTCAGTGCCAGGAAAAATAGTTGAAACCATTATTTAAAAAAAAAAAAAAATAATAATAATTTAAATATGCAGAGAGAATCAAGATGGCGATGGAATGAGTCGCGTTTTTAAGTGGCTCCTGCACTCTGTCGGCAAATTTCTATATTTTACCTTTAAAACTTTACTTTTTTCGCATGATGCCAAAGCGCAGGGGTAAGCAGAGGAGTGGTTTTCCTGTCTCCTCTTCCAATTCTTTGATGCGACAAGCAGCAATAACAGCTTATGCTGTTCCAGTTGGAGCGGGCGTCTCTGCTGACCGAGGTGGGCAGACCTCTGTCTTGGAGGGCGAAATTTCACTGAGCCCTTTGGGGCCTGGAGTTCCTCTGCGTCCCGGGATGATGTCGGGGACGCCTAAAGCTGCTCAGGAAGCGCCGGAGTTGATGTCTCCGTCGGCGCTACAGGTTTCACTGGACTGGACTGGAAAACAGCTAACGTCATTCCATTGCACAAAAAAGGTTGCAGAACGGAGGCTGCCAATTACAGACCGGTCTGTCTCACTTCAATAGTGAGCAAACTCATGGAAAGACTTATTAAACACGAATTAGATACGATCCTGACCGAGGAGAATCTACAGGATCCCCAGCAGCATGGATTCACAAAGGGAACGTCCTGTCAATCCAATCTGATCAGCTTCTTTGACTGGGTTACAAGGAAACTGGATATGGGGAAGTCTCTAGACGTCGTGTGCTTGGACTTCAGCAAAGCTTTTGATAGCATCCCGCACCGCAGATTGTTGAGCAAGATGACTTCGATGGGATTGGGAGTGATATTGACGACATGGGTCAATGACTGGTTAAGCGGTAGAATCCAGAGGGTAGTGGTTAACGGTACCCCCTCCAATACATCGGAGGTGACCAGTGGAGTGCCACAGGGATCGGTCTTGGGACCGATCCTTTTCAACATATACATAAGAGACCTGAATCAAGGGCTTCAAGGTAAAATAACATTATTCGCCGACGACGCCAAACTATGCAACATAGTAGATAACAGCACCTTGCCCGACAGTATGGAACAGGACCTGCTCTTATTGGAACATTGGTCCTTGACTTGGCAGCTAGGCTTTAATGCCAAAAAATGTAAGGTCATGCACCTTGGCAGCAAAAACCTGTGCAGAACTTACACTCTGAATGGTGAGACCTTAGCTAGGACTAGGGCAGAACGTGATTTGGGAGTAATCATTAGTGAATACATGAAAACTGCCAAGCAGGTGGAGAAAGCTGCATCCAAGGCTAGACAAATGGTGGGATGCATCTGTAGAGGTTTCGTCAGCCGGAGGCCCGAAGTCATAATGCCCCTGTACAGATCCATTGTGTTCAATTCTGGAGACCACATTATCAAAAAGATGTGCAGAGAATCGAGTCGGTTCAGCGAATGACCACCAGGATGGTCTCGGGACTCAAGAACCTCCCATATGAGGAAAGACTGAATAAACTGCAACTATACTCGCTCGAGGAACGTAGAGAGAGGGGTGACATGATTGAGACTTTTAAATATATCACGGGCCGCATCGAGGTGGAAGACAATATCTTCTTTCTTAAAGGACCTTCAACCACAAGAGGTCATCTGCTGAAAATCAAAGGTGGGCAATTTCATGGCGACGCCAGGAAGTATTTCTTCACCGAAAAGGGTAGTCGATCATTGGAATGAACTTCCATTGCAGGTGATTAACGCCAGCAGCGTGCTCGATTTAAAAAAGAAATGGGATATGTATGTGGGATCTCTAGCCGGGTGAAGTCTGGGGATGGGTCATTAGCGTGGGCAGACTTGAAGGGCTACAGCCCTTTTCTGCCGTCATATTCTATGTTTTCTATGTTTCTATGACCCCGGATGGGAGTTTCAACTTGCCTACTTCTCTACGGTCGGCATTAGCGACTGGAGGACCCGGAACTCGGAGTGAGGCAGGGATTGAGGATGTTTCTCAACATTCTGTGGAGGTGAATCCGGTGGTGGAGTCTCCGGGAATTTCTCTCCCTGCCCCTCTGATTAAACCAGCGGTGATAGACATGGAGGCTATCTGGAATGCATTGGAAAACTTGGGCCCAACCCGACCATGTGCCCAAGTCCCCGCCCCAGGAGGGACCTAAGGCTCCTGGGCCTATTCTGATTGGCCCAGGCGCCTTAGGCCCCACCAGTAGGCGGAGCTTTGGAACGGATGGGCCAATCCGGCCTCATTCAGTCGTCGGCTGCCTGCCGGACAGGCGGGTTTGGCTCCAGTCTGTCCGGCCAACTACACAAAGGTACGGGGAAGGGGGGTGGGGGTGTTGTGGGATTCGGCCAGGGGGGTCGCGGGTCGGCTGGGGGGGCGGTCGTTGGGGGGAGGGGGGTTTGCGTCGAGGGCAGGAGGGCCTGGGATCTCTCCTGCCCGTAATGTAGTGCGGGGGGTGGGGGTAGGGGGTCGCCGTGGCCAGGAGAGTTTGGGCTGCCTCCTGGCCCGAACAACTAGTGGGGGGGGGGGGTCGCCAGGGCCAGGAGGACTTGGGCTCCCTCCTGGCCCGATATTGTCGGGGAGTTGGGGAGTCGGTGGGGCAAGAGGGCTTGGGCTCCCTTTTGCCCCGATCGTGTCGGGGAGTCGGGGGGGGGCAAGAGGGCTTGGGCACCCTCTTGCCCCGATCGTGTCGTGGGTGCCGCGGTTGGCTGGGGCAAGAGGGCTTGAGCTCCCTCTTGCCCCGATCGTGTCGGGGAGTCGGGACCGCCAAGAGGAAGCAGCAGGACACCGGTAGGAGCTTCTACATGATGGGGGGGTTGGGAGGCTGTGGGGGTGTGAGCGGTCCTTCAGGGTGGGGGTGCGGGTGGGGGTGGGAGTGCGTGCGAGCGGTCCTTCGGGGTGGGGGTGCGGGTGCGTGCGAGCGGTGCTTTGGGGTGGGGGTGTGAGCGGTCCTGCGGGGGGAGGGTGAATCGGACGTCGGGGGGCATCAGGCTTTCAGGGTTGGGACAGGACTTCAAGGGGGAGAGGAGAGTCGGGGTGGGCGAAAGGAGAGTCGGGCAGCATGCGCGGTATACGGGTGTGCGCGGTATATAAAAATTTCTGTACATAAATTTGTGTTTTTCGCGTGCTATACCTGTGTGCGCATTTTACACGGGTGCGCGTTATCTACGTGAAAATACGGTAATAGCCAATCTGTCGATCAAATCAGGAAAGATTCCGGAAGACTGGAAGGTGGCGAATGTTACGCTAATCTTCAAGAAAGGTTCGAGGGGAGATCCGGGAAACTACAGACCTGTAAGTCTGACCTCGGTACCGGGAAAGATGGTAAAGTCACTGATAAAGGACAGCATCATTGATCACCTTGACGGACATGGGCTGATGAAGACCAGTCAGCACGGTTTTAGCAATGGCAGATCATGTTTGACGAACTTGCTGCACTTCTTCGAGGGAGTAAACAGACAGATAAAGGGCAATCCGGTCGACATCTGGATTTTCAGAAGGCGTTCGACAAGGTTCCGCATGAACGACTACTTCAGAAAATTACGAGCCATGGAATCGAGGGTGAAATACTCACATGGATTAAAAACTGGCTGGATCATAGGAATGGAGAGTGGGGGTAAATGGACAATACTCGGACTGGAAGAGTGTCACCAGTGGAGTGCCGTAGGGCTCAGTGCTTGGACCCGTGCTCTTTAACATCTTTATAAATGATCTGGACATAGGTACGATGAGCAAGGTGATTAAATTTGTGGACAAAACAAAGTTATTCAGAGTAGTGAAGACGCATGGGGATTGCGAAGATCTGCAACGTGACATAATCAGGCTCGAGGAATGGACATTGACATGGCAGATGAGGTTCAACGTTGCTAAGTGTAAAGTGATGCATGTCGGTAACAAAAATCTCATGCACGAATACAGGATGTCCGGGGCGGTACTTGGAGAGACCTCCCAGGAAAGGGACTTTGGAGTTCTGATCGACAAGTCGATGAAGCCGTCGATGAAGCTGTCCACGCAATGTGCGGCGGCGGCAAAAAGGGCAAACAGAATGCTAGGAATGATAAAGAAGGGGATCACTAACAGATTAGAGAAGGTTATCATGCTGCTGTACCGGGCCATGCTGCACCCTCACCTGGAGTACTGCGTCCAGCACTGGTCGCCGTACATGAAGAAGGACACAATACTACTCGAAAGGGTCCAGAGAAGAGCGACTAAGATAGTTAAGGGGTTGGGGGAGCTGCCATACAGCGAAAGATTAGAGAAACTGGGCCTCTTCTCCCTCAAACAGAGGAGATTGAGAGGGGACATGATCGAAACATTCAAGGTGCTGAAGGGGATAGACTTAGTAGATAAGGACAAGTTGTTCACCCTCTCCAAGGTAGGGAGAACGAGAGGGCACTCTCTAAAGTTGAAAGGGGATAGATTACGTACAAACGTAAGGAAGTTCTTCTTCTTCACCCAGAGAGTGGTAGAAAGTTGGAACGCTCTTCCGGGGGTTGTTATAGGGGAAAACACCCTCCAGGGATTCAAGACAAAGTTAGACAAGTTCTGCTGAACAAGAACGTGTGCTGGTAGGGCTAGTCTCAGGGTGCTGGTCTTTGACCAGAGGGCCGCCGCATGAGCGGACTGCTGGGCATGATGGACCACTTGTCTGACCCAGCAGCAGCAATTCTTATGTTCTTATGAATGCTGACATTCCCAATGCCGTAAGTCCAAGTTCAGCCCCGTAGCTGGTTTTAAGAAAGGTTTGGACAAGTTCCTGGAGGAAAAGTCCATAGTCTGTTATTGAGAAAGACATGGGGAAGCCACTGCTTGCCCTGTATTGGTAGGATGGAATATTGCTACACCTTGGGTTTTGGCCACCTGGATTGGCCACCGTGAGAACGGGCTAATCAGCATGATAGACCATTGGTCTGACCCAGTAAGGCTATTCTTATGTTCTTAAGATGTCCATGAAGTAAACAATCAAATACTTCCTGTTTTACCAGACGTAATCACTGAATAGAAATCTTATCAATACTGGAAGATTGGGATAAATAAATATCCGGGCAACGCCGGGTGATCAGCTAGTAAATAAATAAAATATAATAGTGGTGCTAGCATTTTACTGCATACAATTTTAATGTAAAAAACAGAGTAAAATCGCCATTCTAATGACATCATAACGCTAACACATGATAACGTTATAGACATTATTAGGACGTCTATGCAATGCCTAAAAGGCAATTCTGATGGACGTCTAACAATATAGATGCATTTAGATTCACTCAGCGCTGCTGAGCGCGATTCTGTAGTGTGTCTCTGCATTATAGAATCGCGCTCAGCATTGTGCTGGATGCCTAAACAACACCTAACTTTTAGACGTCCTTTACAGAATCTGGCCCTAAATGTGCACTTGTTTATTACTTAGATTGGACCAAACCTCACAGAACTTCCACTCGACTGTTCCTGTCTTTCAATCCTTGGAGCTCCTGTCACCAAGAGGACCATTTCCACATAGCTGGCAGACTATATCTCTTTTTGCTATTCTCGGGCTGGGCTGAACATAAAGTGTGAGCGATGGCAATGTCGGTAGCTCATCTATGTTCCACTTCCATCGAGGACATCTGTAAAGCAGTCACCTGGTCCTCAGTTCATAACTTCACATCCAACTATTTGGGGAGTCATTCCAGACAGGATAGTCTGTTCGGCCAAGCAATTCTTTTTTTTTTTTCCAATTCTTTATTCATTTTCATATCTCATAACAAGTATACAATAATCATTCAATATTCATACAATTCACTTGTTTACTTCATATAATATTAAATCTTATATTATCCCCCCTCCCCCCTTCCCTTCCACACATATCAACATTTTATTTGAATCTCACACATTATACCCTCCCAATCCCATATCATATTATTCTTCTATAAAAAAAAAAGTGTCTAATCATTCGAATATTCAATCAATGGCCCCCAAATTTTTTTAAATTTGTTATAATTTCCTTTTTGCATAGCAAGAATTCGTTCCATTTTATAAATATAACATATAGAATTCCACCAAAAAGTATAGTTAAGTCTTGTATAATCTTTCCAATTTCTAGTTATATTTTGAATGGCAACCCCTGTCATAATCATTAGTAATTTATTATTATTTGCTGAAATTTGACTCTTTGCTCTCATCATTGTTCCAAACAAAATTGTATCATATGACATAGCAACTGGATTTTCTAGAAAATAATTAATTTGAGACCAAATTGACTTCCAGAAGGCGTTAATACAAGGACAATAAAAAATTAGATGATCCCCAAGCAATTCTACAAAATTGATTCTCTCCTTGGATGCCTTTTTGATTTTACCAGGCTTACGGTCAATAGCCCTCTTCTCAGAGGCATGATCCTGGCAGCTAGGGGGTCCCACATGTGAGAATATGCTTCTCACTTGTCCTCAGATAAAGCGTAGTTACTCACCTATAGCAGGTATTATCCAAGGATTGCAGGATTCTCACATCCCTCCCTCCTCCCCTAGTTTTAAGAAACTTAGCTTTGCTTTGTTACTGAGCTGATGGTCCCACAAATCAAAGTCTGGCAGGAAAGCACCAGAACACACACGGTAAGGGATGTCTTAAAGATTTAAAGTGACAGTACACTTTTTGACTGTCGGTGCCGGGTTCTGTGAATGCTGTCACCCACATGTAAGAATATGTACCTGATGTCCTTGGATAACACCTGCTACAGGTAAGTAATTATGCCAGTGGTCTTCATTGCAAGGCCTGTGAACCACTGGTGGCCCATGGAGACCTTCTGGGTGGCCCACAAACCTGTCTGGGGCTCCATACCCCCCAGTGGGATCTCGTAGTTGCTTTACACTTTTCTTTTCCGGCAGCTGCTCTTTCACTCTTCGGGCCATTGGCAGAGTCAGTGAACTAAATACCCTGCCTTCGGAAGCCCAGAAGCTTTACCTCTGCCACTGTGTCCTGCCCTCGCATAGGTGGGAAGCAGCAGCAGAGGGAAAGCTTCTGAGCCACCAAAGGCAGTGTTTACTTTGGACTGCTGGCAGCATGAATGAAGAGTGAAAGAGCAGCTGCCTTGAAGGAGAAGAGTGAGCAAGTACTAGCAGTGGCGTACCTAGGGTATGTGGCACCGGGGGCCCATCATTTTTTGACACCCCCCATGTAAAAAATATTTTTTGTAATAACCATGAAACGGTATAAATGGTCAGAATAGAAACAGGGAGTGAAAATATTATTTTATTGAACCTCATATATGTAACCATTATTCCTAACATAACATAAATTATGTCTGAATTGTCATGACATGAGAAGTACATATGGAGTAGTTGCAGGTGATGCTTGGGACAGTTCTGATTGTGTTAGTTTGGTTTTATGTGTTTTTTGAATAGAAGGGTTTTTATTTCTTTTTTGAAGGTTTTGTAGTCTGTGGTCGAGGTCAATAGGTTATAGAGTTGGGGGTCGAGTGTTAGGAGGTTGTCGAACAGTTTTTTCTTTTGACATTTTTGGTTGGAGGGTGTGTGAATGGTGTGCGAGTTCTCCTATGTCTGATTGAGGTGGATTTAATTATTTAGCTGAAGAAATTAGTAACCCCCCCATTCCACACACATTAATTCTCTTCCATTTTTGTTCCCATTATAAAAAAAACACTGATAAGTTCCCAGAAAAAAAAAATACATAAGAAGTGAAAACAAAGGCCCCTACAGATGAGAACATAACATAAGAATAGCCTAACTGGGTCAGACCAATGATCCATCATGCCCAGTAGCCAATTCTCATGGTAGCCAATCCAGGTCACTAGTACCTGGTCAAAACCCAAAGAGTAGCAACATTCCATGCTACCGATTCAGGGCAAGCAGACACTTCCCCCATGTCTTAATAACAGACTATGGACTTTTCCTCCAGGAATTTGTCCAAATCTTTCTTAAAACCAGCTAAGCTATCTGCTTTTACCATAACTTCTGGCCACTTCATTTTTAAGCTTAGATCTTTCCTTCCAAACAGAGAGAGACCTTGCTAGATGTCAAATACAGCACAAGGGAACTTCACACGGACTTAGCTGTGCAGGAATTGTGAATCTCCTCATACACCCACCTATAGTGCAAAAATGTGCAAAGGTCTGTTTTTTTCTTTCAATCACTACATAGCCTAATGCCACACAAGCAGCACTGTTACAAAAGGTCAGTGCTAAGGTTAACAAAGTTTCCTTCCTTGGACCACAAGGAGATACTGACAAACCACTGGAAGAGATCCCAAAACAATTACCTAGGCACAATACACAAAGACCCACTCAGTGTGTGAACCAGTTGAGTGAAGTGGACTAACTGGGGGGTGGAAATGGGCCCCGAGTTTGCTCAGGAGAATTTCCCAGACCACCTCTTCCTCTCAACACATTGACACACTGCCGCCGCCACCACCACCACCACCACCACTAGAAACACCTCACCGGGTAGGCCAGCAATGCTTATAAACTTTATAAAACACATTATTATATTTTTTTATAAAGCACATATTTTAACTGAACTCTCTGACATCCTCAGCCTTTCCATTCACAAAAATAGAAGGAAGAAAAGTTCCCATTTCCTGCTGTCTCATGTCCCCGGCCTATACAATATTTTTCTTCTGCAGACCCTTCAAAAGTCTGACCAAATCCTCATTTCACTTGCATTATAAAGTACTGAGGATGCCATCTCTCCCCAATTCCAGGTCCTAAAGTCTGAGACAGTAGCGCAAACTGCCCGATTCAGGAAGAAAAATTTCGATTCAGCCTATTTAATTGGTTTTTCAATTCGATTTTCCTGCTCAGTTGGGTGATTTTTTTCAAAACTCCTGGTGGGTTTTATAGCTTTTTTACCCCCTTTGGCTTCTCCTAACCACACTGGCGCTGTGGTGTAAATAAAACAAAGAAACAAAAAGGACTTTTCCTCTCTCTGTTAAATCCTAGCTCACGTTTGTGGTCTAACACCAGCTCTGGCAGGATACACATTTCAAATCTGACATATTGTAATCACAAAACAGAAAATAAAATTAATTTTTCTACCTTTTGTTGTCTGGTTATTTTTCAAATCTTGTTGGTCCCAGGCTCTGGTTGTCTTCTGATAACTTGCTTGCTAGGGTCTCCTTCTTTCTTCATGCTAACCATCCATCTGCCATCTCTGTCCTCCCTTTCCATTTCCCTTCCCTCCCAAGGAAGTCTGGTATCTTTTTCCTTTTTTTCATGTCCCTCCACAGATCCACCTTTTCTTAACTACCCTTTCATCCAGCATCTCTCCCTCCTTCACCACCCCAGGGCCCACCATCTCTCCCTTTCTTTTCCCAATTACCCTTCTATCCAGTATCTCTATCCCTCCTCCACACCAAATCTTGTGTCCAATTTCTCTCCCTTTCTGTTCCTTCCCTCCCTAAATCCCATGGTCCATCATCTCTCTCCCTCTCCTCTATTTTCAGACCCATTATTTCTTCCCCCCCCCAAAGTCTGGCATATGCACGTCTCTTTGAACACCCCCTTCCCTCCATGTACTTCTACACCAGGGTCCCCTCCCCAAAGGCCTGTCCCCCCCTTAAAGGTCTGCATCTCACCCCTGAAAGCCTGTCCACCCCCCCTTGAAGGCCTGTCCACCCCCCCTTGAAGGCCTGTCCCCCCCCTTGAAGGCCTGTCCCCCCCTTAAAGGCCTGTCCTCCCCCTTAAAGGCCTGTCCTCCCCCTTGAAGGCCTGTCCCCCCCTTGAAAGCCTGTCCCACCCCCTTGTAGGCCTGTTCCCCCCTAAAGGCCTGCCTGTCCCCCCTTGAAGGCCTGCCTGCTTGTTCCCCCCAGAAAGCCTGTCCCCCCCTTAAAGGCCTGCCTGCCTGTCCCCCCTTGAAGGCCTGCCTGCCTGTCCCCCCCCCGTAAGCCTATCTCCCCCCCATGAAGGCTTGTCCCCCCCTTTAAGGCCTGCATCTCCCCCTGAAGGCCTACCTGCCCGCCCCACCCCGAAGGACCGCTCGCCCCCCCCCACCCTGACGTCCGGTTCTTCCCCTCTGGCCTCCCCGCACCATTAAGAGTACCGAAGCAGCCTACAGCAAGATCGCGATGTCAACGATCTTGTGCTGTCCTCCGCTGCGGACCCACCCCCCTCCTCTGACGTCAGTGGAGGGGGCGGGTCCGCGGTGGAGGACAGCATGAAGCAGCACAAGATCGCTGACATCACGATCTTGCTGCAGGCTGTTTCGGTACTCTTAATGGTGCGGGGAGGCCAGAGGGTAAGAACCGGACGTCGGGGGGGGGGGGGGGGGGAACGGACGCCGGAGCACCCCCTCAGGGCTTGCACATGGGGCGGACTGCCCCCCCTTAGTACGCCACTGACTACTAGATATCGTAGTAGGGGATCACAGATGGGAGGGCTACTAGAGAGGTGCTGTGCTTCAGGAATAGGGAGGAAAGAAAGAAAGAGGCCAGACCACTGGGGGAGGGAAGGAGAGGACAAAGATGCCAGGCTGCTTTAGGGAGGCGGAAGAGGGAAAGGAAGGAGGGGAGACTACAGAAAGAGGGAAAGGGAAGGAGAGAGATGTCAGACTACTGGAGGGAAAGGGAAAGGAGGAGAGAGAGCTTTCAGAATGAGGGAAAGACAGGGGAGATGCCAGTCTGTGATAGGATAGAGGAGGGAAAAAGAGGAGAGATACCAGATCAAAGGAAAGGGGAAAAAGGAAGGAGAGATGTTGGATTACTGCAGGGGTAGGGAAGGGGAGAGAGATGCCAGGGAAGGGAACGAGGAGAGAGATTCCAGACTAAGATAGGGAGAGGAGGGAAAGGAAGGAGGGGAGAGATGCCAGATTGGACGGTATAAGAAATTTTAAATAAACTTGAAACTTGAGAAAGATGTCAGACCACCAGAGAGGGAGAGAATGCTGCACAGGGATAAAGAGGAAGGGGAGAAAGAGGGAGAAGATGGTGCACAGGGATGGGAGGGGTGGGAAAGGGAAGAGAGATGGAAGAAATGCTGTTTAAGAAAAGATGGGAATAGGGGAGAAGAAAGAGGGAGGATATGGTGCACATGGATAGATGGGAAGGGAAGAAATGGAAAAGTAGATTTGAGAAGGAAGCAGAAAAATTGAAGAAAGTTGAATATTAAAAGATGGATGTAGGGCAGAAAGTGAAGGAGCGAGAAACCAACAAATGGATAAGAAGGACCTGGAAACAGAGTTAAGAGCACAGAAGGAAGTGCAACCAGAGACTGGGAAAAGATGATTAGAAAATAAAATCACCAAACAACAAAGGTAGGAAAAATTATTTTATTTTCATTTTAGTGATTGAAATATGTCAGTTTTGAGAATTTACATGTACTGTCTATATTTTGCTCTGTTCAGGAAGAAATGCATTTTTGTTTCTATTGTACTACATGCAGAGTCTGGCATCTTAGGGTTTTGTGACTTTTAGTTTGCAGTCCTGTATTTACATAGGGTTTATTTGTGTTTTGTACGTGTGACTAAAGGCAGATGTTCTGATAGGAATGAATGTCGAGAGGCATTATTGGTGTCATGGCCCCAATTGCAGTTTGCAGTCTATTTGCAATTTCATTGGTTACCAGTGTTTTTTTATAGAACTCACTTCAAAGCTCTAATCCTTATGCACAGAGCTTTTTCTTTTCAGCAACCTAATTATCTGCACTCTCTGACAATTCCTTATGCACCAATAAGAACGCTAAAATCTATACAGGATAATAGATTAGTACTCCCATCAGCAAATAGGGAGGGCAAGGTGGGAATTTACAAGAAATAAAGCATTTTATTTCCTTGCTTCATATTTATGGAATTCTGTCATGTGACCTGAGGCTGGACGAAAGAATTAAGGCTTTTAAAACCATTGTTAACAAATAATAAGGATATTGTAATTGTTGCTTTTCTTTCTTCGATTTCCTTACACATCCAGGGTGGGGGTAGGGGAGGGAGGGATATTTTGAAGGTTTAAATATATGAGTATATTTTTGTAATAAAAATAGGTTTTAAGGTATTAATAGTTGAATGATAGGAGGGGATGGTTGTTTCATTATATTTTGTGTATTAAGGTGCATTTTATGCAAGCTTTTCATGTTATAATTTCTGTAATGCACTGCTATTATTTAAAATTCAATAAAGTTTAAAAAAAAAAAAGGCTTTTAAAACCAAGACCTCCTTCTTCCATGAAGCTTTTGGGAAAGGCTCAATTGTGTCTAATCCATATTTTCTAATGGACTGCATGTTTTTAGTTTATATTGTGTGATTCAACATTGGTACAAGATGTATTTGTATATTACTTAAGTGAGTGAATGTTGCTTTGTATGTTTGGTTTTGAATCGTATAGGTCTGTCCTATTTTAAGAAGGAGTTCTTTTTCGTTTGTTGTATATCTGTAATCCACTTGGACTTGGTCGTAAGACAAAGTGGTATAACAAGTTTTAATAAAACATAAGTAGGAAGATATTTGTCAACTCTTTCAGCCCTTTTGGATCCAAAACTGCCTTCGCTTAAGTTAATTTGGCTACTGGTGAAATGGATAGAAAGTGGATTTTGACTTTTATGTATCTTATTTGTGTGTATCCCTGTACCTTTCATTTTAGACTCCAAGTTACTAATGTAAACTCCAAACAAAATCAGTGTTTGAACTTGAAAATTGTCTTCTGCAAACATGTAAAATGTTAATGGCTGGTATAAATTTATCCACTGTGGGAGGGGAGAGAATGTAATAAGCTCATGTGAGCTGAATCAGCGCAAGTATTTAATCTCTTTGTGTCTGTGGGCTGTTCTTTTATATCTCATTAATTAGAGAATGCTGTTTGTTATTCCATTCTAATATAATCAGCAATATCTCTCCCCCCCCCCCTTTTAGTTTGTGTCTTTCCCCAAGTGCTGTTATCTCAAACTCTGTATCTGTGGCATGTGATTCAGCAACAGTTTCCAGGCTGTCTTTCAGGTTTGCAAGGTGCAAATTTTACAATTCTTATTCCTGGTGGAAATCTGCAAGTGAAGAATTCCTCATCCGCACAGAATACAGTGGTGCCTCACACAACGAACTTAATTCGTTCCAGGAGCAAGTTTGTTATGCGAAAAGTTCGTTATGTGAAACGCGTTAAGCACAGTGACTAACGACTGCCTGCAGTGCCTGCGCGGAAGGATGCAATACATCGGCAGCGATCGTGGAAGCTCGGGCGACTTCGTTGTGTGAAACTAAGTTCGTTGTATGAATCATGACATGAAGTTCGTTGTGTGCAGCGTTCGCTGTGCGAGGCGTTCTTTATGCGAGGCACCACTGTATACAGAATTCAGTTTGACATGGGCATCAGAGGATGAAGTGAATTGCTGCACAGTGGGTCACTTCCTCCTCCTGTGCCGGCTTAGATTTGACTGCAGAATTCTGCCTGGAATAATTCTGGGAGGTTTTACTTTATTTTATTTTTCTGGCTATAGTAAAGTAAACCATTTGCTACAACTCCCCCCCTCCTTTTTTTTTTTTTCTCCCCCAGGATATCTGACACTGTCTTTCTGTAAATCTAAGTCTTTCTACTTTGCCTGTTCTTACACATGTATAGCGCTGAGAGAGTTAAATATTAGAGCATCATTACTAGGGTGCAGATGGGAATCATGGGGAACGTCAAGCGTTGGCTTTGGCGAGAGCAGAGATAGATTTTTCTTTTGAAGAATGACTCCATTGGCGCTGGAATGGAAATCCTTTCTTTGATTGGTCTCATGGTCTGATATGGGCACACTGAGCTATCTGACGCTCGTTCATGGCAGGATACATGAGCCCATATTGATGCATCTAAGGGCGGAGGGGCTCTTTGTATAGTTTTAAAGCCAGCGTGTTATGAAGATTTGCTAGTATTATGAGCCAGTACGATTTATTGATTGTGGTTCTGATCTTCCCCTGAAGCAGCAACTCTTGGCGAAATGGGATTTCTGTCGGGAGCGAGGTCCTCAATAAGTTAAGTACAGTTCTGACAGTTTTGAAAAGATTTATAAAGTACTGATTGGAGTTATGTTTAAATCATTTTTATTGAGCATCAATAGAGCAACTATGATAGAAACATCTGATTGGAGTTATTTATAAACAATGGTTGAAGAGATAAAAGTGGTCAATAGGAGGGGCCTTAAACACCCTGGGCCAATCAGAGCCTCAGGCCCCTTCCCAGTGCATCCCAAGATGCATTGGGGAGGGGAATACCCAGTTTAGACAACATAGCAGCAGCTGCGGTGAGGATGTCCATCTCTGTGTTCAGTTAAGGGGGGGGTGTCACTACTAGTCAGGGTGGGTAGTTTAGTGCAGCAGGAGAGAGTAGGCATCCCTCCTGCTGCCAGGGGTCGTGGCCAGGATGTTAAGGTAGGAGTGTTGTGATGCAGCGGATAGAATGGGCATCTCTCCCGCTGCATCACAACACAAATGGGTTTTCTAGCAGTCTCTGACACTGACCGGCACCCCTGGACCAGTCGCTTTTTTTAGTCGCCAAAAACCGACAACGCTTTTTAAAAATGGCTCTGCATTTTTTTAAAGAATCCATCGGAGGGCTAATTTCAATGTTGAAGAGCCCATTTACATATCAGTGTCTGAGACTGCTAAAGATGGAGATAATCCATTTTGATAATCCGCCGCTAAACTGCGTACAGGCTAAACCGCCGGAAAACAGTTTAGCGACGGCGTTAAAAGTTTTGAGAATCTGGGCCTCAGTCTTTTTGCAGGTTCAAAATATGCAAAGCAGCAGTTAATCTGCTCCCTCCAAGAGTTCTGGTTTTCACCAAACTGCATCAGGTGTGAGGGTAACTTTTCAATGGAGCCTTAATATCTGAATGCTGTCTATTTACCATACAATACAACTAACACCCAGACACAGACCACAATAGCTTATCCCACTGTAAAACAATGGTAGAGATGCAGACTGCAACTGGGAAGAACAGCAGGGCTTTCACAGACACACTGAAAGCCTAAAAAATAAGGCTTAATCCTGTTATTAGAAGAAATCAGAATACACACCAAGGACCATCCTGCTTTAGATGGTCCTTGCTGTGTGTTCTGATTTCTTCTATTTGTGATACACTTTGGCCGCCTGCTACATGTCATTAATCCTGTAATTAAACATATACATACATAATAAAGTTTCTAAGATAGCATAGCAGGACAGTATTCACATGCCTTGTCTTTTTTTTTTTTTTTCTTTTCATACTGGCTATCGAACTCTTGTTGAAATATTTTTTGCCAAATGCCTAAATCTGATTGCTATCACAGATCTCAAAGCTTTAACTAGACATATAAATTTAAAGTGAGTCTTATGAGTGAATAATATCACCATCCATTCATTCGAGATTATAGATCAGTGAGCGGTCAGAAGCGGCACGCCAACGTGTATAAACACGAAAATGTTATGGAGTTTTGATACTGCTATGCTTCCTCATCAGCTCCCGATTATCCCCATTGTGGAAATTAAGAACCATAAAAAAAATATTTTGATCGCTTATCGTTCAGACTATTATAGAAACATAGAAACATAGAATATGACGGCAGAAAAGGGCTGTAGCCCATCAAGTCTGCCCACGCTAATGACCCACCCCCAGACTTCACCCGGCTAGAGATCCCACTTACATATCCCATTTCTTTTTGAAATCGAGCACGCTGCTGGCGTTAATCACCTCCAATGGAAGTTCATTCCAATGATCTTTCGGTGAAGAAATACTTCCTGGTGTCGCCATGAAATTGCCCACCTTTGATTTTCAGCGGATGACCTCTTGTGGTTGAAGGTCCTTTAAGAAAGAAGATATCGTCTTCCACCTCGATGCGGCCCGTGATATATTTAAAAGTCTCAATCATGTCCCCCCTCTCTCTACGTTCCTCGAGCGAGTATAGTTGCAGTTTATTCAGTCTTTCCTCATATGGGAGGTTCTTGAGTCCCGAGACCATCCTGGTGATAATTCGCTGAACAGACTCGATTCTCCGCACATCTTTTTGATAATGTGGTCTCCAGAATTGAACACAATATTCAAGATGAGGTCTCACCATGGATCTGTACAGGGGCATTATGACTTCGGGCCTCCGGCTGACGAAACCTCTACGGATGCATCCCACCATTTGTCTAGCCTTGGATGCAGCTTTCTCCACCTGCTTGGCAGTTTTCATGTCTTCGCTAATGATTACTCCCAAATCACGTTCTGCCCTAGTCCTAGCTAAGGTCTCACCATTCAGAGTGTAAGTTCTGCATAGGTTTTTGCTGCCAAGGTGCATGACCTTACATTTTTTGGCATTAAAGCCCAGCTGCCAAGTCGAGGACCAATGTTCCAATAAGAGCAGGTCCTGCTCCATACTGTCGGGTAAGGTGCTGTTATCTACTATGTTGCATAGTTTGGCGGCGTCGGCGAATAGTGTTATTTTACCTTGAAGCCCTTGAGTCAGGTCTCTTATGTATATGTTGAAAAGGATCGGTCCCAAGACCAATCCCTGTGGCACTCCACTGGTCACCTCCGATGTATTGGAGGGGGTACCGTTAACCACCACCCTCTGGATTCTACCGCTTAACCAGTCATTGACCCATGTCGTCAATATCACTCCCAATCCCATTGAAGTCATCTTGCTCAACAATCTGCGGTGCGGGACGCTATCAAAAGCTTTGCTGAAGTCCAAGTACACGATGTCTAGAGACTTCCCCATATCCAGTTTCCTTGTAACCCAGTCAAAGAAGCTGATCAGATTGGATTGACAGGACTTTCCCTTTATGAATCCATGCTGCTGGGGATCCTGTAGATTCTCCTCGGTCAGGATCGTATCTAATTCTTGTTTAATAAGTCTTTCCATGAGTTTGCTCACTATTGAGGTGAGACTGACCGGTCTGTAATTTGCAGCTTCCGTTCTGCAACCTTTTTTGTGCAATGGAATGACGTTAGGTGTTTTCCAGTCCATGGGGACTTTTCCGGTACTTAGGGAAAGATTGAACAGCACGGATAGCGGTTCCGCCAGGACATCACACAACTCCCTAAGAATCCTGGGGTGTAGATTGTCCGGTCCCATGGCTTTGTTCACCTTGAGTTTTGATAGTTCGCCATGGACGCTGCTGGGTGTAAACTTGAAGTTTTGAAACGGGTCTTCCGAGGTTTGCCTTGCTTGCAGTTGTGGACCGGTCCCCGGCGCCTCACAAGTAAAGACTGAGCAAAAGTATTCATTTAGTAGTTTGGCTTTATCAGAATCCGTTTCTGCATAGGTCCCGTCTGTTTTCCTGAGATGTACTATCCCATCTGTGTTTCGTTTCCTGTCGCTAAAGTATCTGAAGAAGGATTTATCCCCTTTTTTAATGTTTTTCGCTAGTTCTTCTGTTTGAATCTTGGCCTCTCTGACTGCCGCTTTGACTGCTTTAGACCTGGTCAGATAGTCTTCTTTTGTCACCCTGTTTCCTGTATGCTTGTAGGAAATAAAAGCTTTTTTTTTTCCTTGACAAGATCCGAGATCTCTGCAGAGAACCACTGGGGCTTGTTCTTCCTCCGTTGTTTGCTTACTGTTTTTATATAGCGGTTTGTTGCCTCATGCAAGGTGCATTTCAGGATTGACCACATAGCCTCTACATTATTGGCTTCAGCTTGGTTTTGTAGCGCCTGATGGACGAAGTCTCCCATGCGTTTAAAGTCAGTGCCCCGAAAGTCGAGGACCTTTGTTGCTGTGTTTGATCTAATGAAGCCTAGCTTGATGTTGAACCATACCATGTTGTGGTCGCTGGAGGCTAGTGTATCGCCTACCGAAACTTCTGAAATGCTTTCTCCGTTGGTGAGTATCAGGTCCAGTGTCGCCTGATCTCTGGTGGGCTCCAGCACCATTTGTTTGAGTCGCGCCCCTTTTATGAAGGTTAAAAGCCTTCTGCTGCCGCTGGTAGTAGCGGAAAGTGTCTTCCAATCAGCATCGGGCATATTAAAGTCCCCTAGCAGGCATTAGTTTTATCTATTTTAGACTATTGTAACATCATCTATTTAGGAGCACCTAAAAGAATTATAAGGAAATTAAGGATAATTCAGAATACAGCTGTTCGATTGATCTTTGGTTTAAAAAAGAACAACCATATTAGTCCATATTATCGTTTACTTCATTGGCTGCCTTTGGAGGCAAGAGTATTATTCAAATTTTCCTGTATCTGCTTTAAGCTGTTATCAGGATTGTCTCCAGCTTACCTTTTTCCTCAATTTGTGTTGCATAGACCGGGGTAGGCAATTTCGGTCCTCGAGAGCCGGAGCTTGGTCAGGATTTCAGGATATCCGCCATGAATATGTATGAGATGGATTTGCATGCACTGCCTCCTTGAGATGCAAATCTATTTTGTGCATATTTATTGTGGATATCCTGAAAACCTGACCTGGCTCCGGCTCTCGAGGACTGGAATTGCCTACCCCTGGCATAGACCATCAAGAGAAATAGAAACTTCTACTTATTTGCTTATTCAAAAATTAATGGGTGTAGATATAAAAACTTTTTAGATAGGACCCAAGCATTTCAAGCTGGTAGGCAACGATCATGGTTAGGTAAATGTATTCAGCAAGCTATGTTATCCTGTTACTGTTTTCGGAAATTAATTAAGACCATTTTGTTTGATAAGTTTATTACTTAATGAGAGTTTTATTATTGAAATTCTATTTTACAAATATTTGTATTTTTTACTGTATTGTATTTTGCTGATTGTCCAGCTTTTTTTTAGTGTACACCGCCTAGAACTTTTGGTTATGGCGGTATAAAAGACTAATGTTGTTGTTATTATTCATATTTTATAAATATCTTGAATTTGTAGTTTAAATTAGACAACTTATCTTTAGTGTCCACCTTCAGCCAAAGATTTAGGGCTCCTTTTACAAAGGTGCGTTAGGGCCCTAACACGCGGAATAGCGCGCGCTAGCTGCTACCGCCTCCTTTTAAGCAGGCGGTAGTTTTTCAGCTAGCGCGCGCTAATCCGGTGCATGTGCTAAAAACGCTAGCACACCTTTCTAAAAGGAGCCCCTAATTTGTGCTGAATGATTCAATAGGGCTGAAGAGCTTACAATCTAACTTGAACCAGCCTCCTTGAACACATTGATCCACTCCCTAGTAATTTCTTGTATAGACTACTGTAATGCCCTGTATAAGGGCATTACAAAAAAGGAAATTAGATGGCTTCAGATTGTACAAAACACAGCTATTAAGATCATTTGTGGCGCAAAGAAATATGATCACGTTTCACCTCTTCTGATTAGTGCACATTGGTTACCAGTCGAACATAGAATCAGTTATAACATCTTACTTTTAACATTTACAACAAAATTAAACAATCAGCCAGAGTTCATTAACGGACTTTTAATTCCGTATAATACTTTAAAATCTCTTCGTTCAATGTCTCAGAATCTTCTCGTCATACCTTCTTTAAAATTAATCAATACATTGCGTTCCAATAATTTTGCCGTCACTGCCCTACTCTCTGGAATTCGCTGCCTAACCATTTGCATAGTGAATCCGATATAAAACAATTTAAAGCAAAACTAAAAACATTCTTGTTCCAGGATGCTTTTGGACAACAACTGTCCTCTTAAGGACAAAAAAGTTAAATAAAAATTATTACTTTTTACCCTAACCTATTGTACTTTCCCTTTTTTGTTACACTTTTCTTTTTACGATTGTAGTTCTCCCCCATTTGCCTATTGTTTGAAGTAGGTCTATACGTCTTATCAGTGCTTTATTATGACACTTGGATTTTATTCAGTATCCCCAGTTTTAATATGTTTTTATGTAAATTTTATATTGTACACCGCTTAGAAACCTGATTAAGCGGTTTAAAAAATCTTTTAATAAACTTGAAACTAAAGATAAGTTGTCTAATTTAAATTAGAAATTCAAGATATTTATAAAATATGAATAGAGATAATGATGAGGAAGCATAGCAGTATCAAAACTCCACAACATTTTCGTGTTTATACACGTTGGCGTGCCGCTTCTGACCGCTCACTGATCTATAATCTCGAATGAATGGATGGTGATATTATTCACTCATAAGACTCACTTTAAATTTATATGTCTGCTTAAAGCTTCGAGATTTGTAATTGTTGTCCTAAGCCAGACTTTAAATATTTTCAACCAGTTTAAGGGCTGGATCTGATTGCTGGCATAACCATCTATTTTAGGATACCTATATTGAATCTTTATCCTAAATTCTGATACAGTGCAGTGCTTTACTTTTTCCATTCAGGAAGCAATATAAAACATCACTCATGAAATTATCTTACTGCACATCCAATCCTGCTTTTAATAGTTATCTTGAAGAACATGTCAGGTATGTTGGCACCACTGAAGCTTAAAGAATACAAGTTCTTTCAACAGGTTCTAGTTTGAAAGATCAGCCATGTGCAAATGAATACATCTTCCCCCCCCCTTCTTCCCCACTGTGTCTGTTAATCTAGTCATTAACTTAGCTGCTATACAGTTTTAAGTTGGTTTTTTTTTTGTTGGGTTTTTTTGGGGGGTGTGCTAAAGTTTAGGCACCCCTGGTCAAAATGTATGTTTAACTGAATTCCTATATGAATAGAAGCTGACACAACTTCTTTCCCGAGACTTTAATTCATAATTACTACTGTATTTGCTTGTTAGTTTTAATAGACTGAAAATAATATGAGTGTGTATGACAGGTGCAAAAGTTTATACACCTTTCCATGCTATTTATTTTAACTTCAGAAATGTAGCTAAGACTCAAAATATGTATTGACTTGTTAGGGCTTGTGAAGACAAATTCATGCTTGTACAAATATTCTGACTTTACTGATCTCTGCTTGATTGTTGGGCCTACCTTCGATGAATTTGGCTCTTTGAGCTGCTGACTGAGCATTTGAAAATGAAGATAGCTTTCCCCTGTTTTGAACTGTCAAACATTGTGGAAATGTTGAAGTTGAGGCAAGATCTGGAAGACCAAAAATCAGATAAAGTTGACCAGAAACTGCCCACAATGTCCTCCACCAAGGCATCCCTTCGTATCTTGTTAATCTGATTCTCCGGTCCTTGGATACCCCTCCCAAGAGCATATTACAAAGCCACTCTGCACGCTGTCCCCAAACTGTGGAATAACTTACCACCGTCTATTACTACTACGACTACTATTATTTATCACTTATATAGCACTGAAATGCTTGTTAGATTACAAGTTAGATTGTAAGCTCTTCTGAGCTGGGACCTTTATACAGCACTGCTGGGGGACGCTGGGGGGGGACCTGGGGGGACGCTGCGGAAGCAGACTGCTGGGCACGATGGACCTCTGATCTGACCCGGCAGAGGCAGTGCTTATGTTCTTATGTTAAACACCTGGGCTGGAAAGACCCTATGATTATTATATCATCTCTTTATCACTGCTGACCTGAGATGTGGTGGGGGTGGGGAGGCGGTAAGGGTGACACTGTCATCTGCCAGGTTCTGAAAGATGAGGCTGTTAGCTGGTGATTGTAAACCAGTTGCTGCTCTGGTATTCTAGGGATGCTTTCTGTGACCCTTAAAAATTTGCTGCCTCACTTTGCCCAGTGATAGCACCACCCCTGATGAAGAGTCATGGTATTGGTTCTAATTGAGCTGGAAGGAGCTGGAGGAAACTGCAACATCTAAAAAGAGAAAAATTGATTTAGCAATAGAATACAATTTTTTAAAAATCTGTTTGTTTTTTTTAGTAGCAAGATTTTTTTACCTTTTAAAAAACATGTTATTCTTGGTGTGCAGACAGTTTCTGCTGTGCATCTATTAAATTACTGGTGCATTTGAGTCCTTCAGTAATGTGTGGTTTATGTGGCTAAATTGGTGTGAGCAACATGCCAGACTTGGAGTTCACAGAGAAAATGGGTTTTGCGTACATTTGCAACCTGACCCGGGTTGGATGGAAAAGAGTCCGGGCAGAGTATGAGCGTGATGGCTGCTTAATGCTATAGCGTTCCTGAAGGAAATTAAAAACCCTCCAAGAGGCAATGATTACTTTTGAAGATCAAAGTCCTGCGGGGATGAATGAATTTCTGTGCAACCCGCCAGTTTGGTTCTGAATACAAATATTGTCTCCTTTTTAATTTGAGCCCTGCTAATGTGTTGACACTTGATTGACTTTTGGCGTTATTTCAAGATCTGCTGTTCCTGCAGGAATCCAAAGTCGTAAGAAAAGTTTCAGTTCTAAACTGAAGGAAAACTGTATTGGTCATTAATTATTATTATTATTTTTTTTTCTTAGATGGTTTAATGAGTATGGATTAACCATCTTTATAAAGAGATTCACCTAAGAAGGCAAACAAAAAGTATAGCTTGCCAATCAACTTAGGCTGCTACTACACTGCAACAATGACAGCGGCCGTAGATATTCAAAGCAAATGAAATGGCCAGAGAAAGCTTCTGACCATTTAAATGACTTGTCCGGGGCTAACTGGCCATGTTCAGCGACATCTACCGTATTTTCACGTGCGCGCTATACATGATTTTACAAACCGTGCATAACCATGCGCGTTATACGCGTGAGCGCGTTGTACAAAATTTTTTTACATAGTTCCCCCCCGACGTCCGATTCATCACCCCGAAGGACCGCAACCTCTCCCTTAGCAAAGGCAGCGTTCCGTCGGACTGGAGGACGGCTAACGTCATTCCACTCCACAAGAAAGGCTCCAAGATGGAGACAGCAAACTACAGACCAGTGAGTCTAACATCGATAGTAAGCAAACTAATGGAAACTCTAATAAAACACCAATTGGATAAGATCCTGGATGAGGAGAATCTACGGGATCCCCGTCAACATGGATTTACAAAAGGGAGATCGTGCCAATCCAACTTGATCAGCTTCTTTGACTGGTGACGGGGAAGCTGGATATTGGGGAGTCCCTGGACATCGTGTACCTGGACTTTAGCAAAGCATTTGATAGCGTACCACACCGCAGGTTGCTGAGCAAGATGAGTTCTATAGGATTAGGTGACACATTGACGAAATGGGTTGGGAACTGGCTTGGAGGTAGGCTTCAAAGGGTGGTGGTGAACGGCACACCCTCTGAAATGACGGAGGTGATCAGTGGAGTGCCACAGGGCTCGGTCTTGGGCCCAATCCTATTCAACATCTTTATAAGGGACTTGGCAGAAGGGCTTAGGGGTAAAATAACATTATTCGCCGATGACGCCAAACTAAGTAATGTAGTGGGCAAATGCACAATAGATGATGTTTCAATGCCCGACAACATGATGCACGACCTACTCCTACTGGAGCGCTGGTCTAGGTCCTGGCAACTCAGCTTCAATGCCAAAAAATGCAAAGTTATGCACCTGGGCAGCCAAAATCCATGCAAGACTTACACCCTAAATGGCGAGATCCTAACAAGAACTGAAGCAGAACGTGACCTAGGGGTGATGGTCAGTGAGGACATGAAGGCTGCCAATCAAGTGGAGCAAGCTTCATCCAAAGCAAGACGAGTCATAGGTTGCATACGCAGAGGCTTCGTCAGCCGAAAGCCGGAAGTCATTATGCCATTGTATAGATCCATGGTGAGGCCCCACCTGGAATACTGTGTGCAATTCTGGAGACCGCATTATCGCAAGGATGTGCTGAGACTGGAGTCGGTTCAGAGAATGGCCACTCAAGGATCACCCATACGAGGAACGGTTAAACAAATTGCGGCTATACTCACTCGAGGAGCGCAGAGGGAGGGGGGACATGATCGAGACGTTCAAGTATTTCTCGGGCCGCATAGAGACGGAGGAAGATATCTTCCTCTTCAAGGGTCCCACGACAACAAGAGGGCATCCGTGGAAAATTAGGGGAGGGAAACTACGAGCTGACACCAGGAAATTCTTTTTCACAGAAAGGGTGGTTGATCGCTGGAATAGTCTTCCACTACATGCGATCGAGGCCAGCAGCATGCCTGATTTTAAGGCCAGATGGGATCGTCACGTGGGATCTATTCACAGGGCAAAGGAAGAGGAGGGATCTATTCACAGGGCAATGGTAGGGGAGGGACATTAGGGTGGGCAGACTGGATGGGCCTTGGCCCTTATCTGCCGTCTATTTCTATGTTTCTATGTTTCTATGACCGCTCGCACCCCCACCCTGAAGGACCGCTCGCACCCCCACCCGAAGGACCGCTCGCACCCCCACAGCCTCCCCCCTCCCCCTCCTGCATGGAGAAGCTGCCTACCGTTGTTTCCGGATGTCAATGAGCCCAGCTGCTTCCTCTGCCGGCGATCCTGCCCCCTTATCTGAGCCCTGCGCTACGCTGCTTCCTCTTCCAGCGGTCCCGCCCTTTTTCTGATGTCAGAGAAAGGGCAGGACCGCCGGAAGAGGAAGCAGCGTAGCGCAGGGCTCAGAGAAGGGGGCAGGACTGCCGGCAGAGGAAGCAGCTGGGCTCACTGGCATCCGGAAACAACGGTAGGCAGCTTCTCCATGCGGGAGGGGGGGGGGGGGGGCTGTGGGGGTGCGAGCGGTCCTTCGGGTGGGGGTGCGAGCGGTCCTTCGGAAAGGAGAGTCGGAGCGGGCGAGAGGAGAGTCGGAGCGGGCGAGAGGAGAGTCGGGGCGGGCAAGAGGAGAGTCGGGGCGGGCGAGAGGAGAGTCGGGGTGGCGAACGGAGAGTCGGGGCGGCATGCGCGGTATACGCGTGTGCGCGCTATAGTAAAATTTTTTTACATAAATCTCTGTTCCCCGCGCGCTATACCCGTGTGCGCGGTATATGGGTGAAAATACGGTAACTGGACAATGCCACTGAAAGAGCAAACGGCAGGAGGAAAGCTCACAGGGCCACATGCTGCAAATGACGGAGCTTCCCCTCCCAATGCATCAGCACATGATAGTAGACATTCATTATTGCTGAAATGAATGTTGCTCAGGGAACTCATGAATAGGTTATGAAGAATTGGGGAGAGTGCAGAGCCCTCGAGAATGCCACAGAATGCTTGCCAGGTTTCGGAGAAAACGTCATCTTTCCATACAAGGTAACTCCTATTATGCAAGAAGTCTCTGAACCAATTGAATACATTGCTCATGATGCCTATTTTGTGGAGTTTGGATAAGAGTAAGGGGTGATTGACAATAAAAAGCAGCAGATATGTTAAATTGAAGCATGTCCCATGGTTAAGGTTTGTCTGATTTTGGTGATTAAGGTTAACAGAAGGAGTTCAGTACTGTGTTGTGGGTGGAAACCGAGCTGTGTTGGCTGAAGGCGGGAGTGTTTATCAGTATAGGCAGGAAGTTGTTTGCACACATGTACCTCCAGAAGTTTAGTGAGTATTGGGATGCCAGCAATGGGTCGGTAGCTTGAGGGAAAGGAGATGTCTGCGTTCTGGGAGTGACCCATTTGGGGTAGCAAAAAGCCAAGATGTAATAGGTTGTTCAGAAGGCTGGTAATCCAGGCAATGATGTGGTATGGGATGGCCACTAACAGGCGGGTGAGATATTTATCTAAGATGCTGCTACAAGTGGATAGTTTCTTTAGGAGTTTGGCTATGTCGGTAGCAGTTAAGGGGCATAGAGGTGCACCAGAAATGGCCAGCCTGAAAGGAAATCTGCCGATCTGTATATTTTTTACACAAGCAACCCTTTACAGAAGGAAAAACAAAAAATGAAGGGTCTTGTTATGCCATCCATTTAAGTGCTGAGAAGTCAAACAAGTTGCAGGTTGGCATCCAGCTGACCGTGAAATGTTGGAAAGAAATTTATACAGAAGGGGGTCTTTGAAAACTTAATAAAACATGACCAAATTTGGCATAGAGGAAAAGCGAGGAAAGATATAGTTTGAAAATTGGCCAGATTGGATTGAGGACACCAGAGAAATTAGTCCTGAAAAAAAAAATAAATAGACTAATGCATTTTTGTGAAGAGGGGTTTACCACTTACAGCACAAAAATGACTCACTAAAAACAGGCTGTGGGAAATTTGCTGCTTTCAAACCACCACAGCCTCCTCCTATCCTTTCAGTCACAGATGCACAGAGCCGAGAACATGCATACATAAGAACATAAGAAGTTGCCTCCGCTGAGGTAGACCAGAGGTCCATCTTGGCCAGCGGTCCCCTCCCGCGGCAGCCCATCAGGCCTAATTGCCTGAACAGTGTCCCTGTCTAATTTTGTAACTGAGCCATCTTACAGTAAACTTCCTTATTTCAAACCATAAAGCAAACTCTCACAGCAACAGATTCAGTCCATATACCATAGCCAAAATTTCATTTATACCGGCTAAAAGGTTAAGCGAGGACCTAAGGGATATCAGACAGCCCTCCAAACAGCATAGTTTGGATGGGTAAATTCCTCATTTGTCCCAAGGTACCTCCACCACCATTTTATATATATCTTTTTCTTATGTATATATTTTTCTTATTTTTAATCTTATAACTTGTTTTTCTTAAGCATATTAGATGTACTTAGCTTTTTTTTGCTAGCATTCAGCTGCAAACTATTTCCCCGAACGCCAACGCGTTTCGAGATCTTTGTCAAGGCGACAAGGGGAACTTAATGTTAACAAAGAACAGCATACCGTCTACCGTCTTTTGGATACGGGTAGACGGTATGCTGTTCTTTGTTAACATTAAGTTCCCCTTGTCGCCTTGACAAAGATCTCGAAACGCGTTGGCGTTCGGGGAAATAGTTTGCAGCTGAATGCTAGCAAAAAAAAGCTAAGTACATCTAATATGCTTAAGAAAAACAAGTTATAAGATTAAAAATAAGAAAAATATATACATAAGAAAAAGATATATATAAAATGGTGGTGGAGGTACCTTGGGACAAATGAGGAATTTACCCATTCAAACTATGCTGTTTGGAGGGCTGTCTGATATCCCTTAGGTCCTCGCTTAACCTTTTAGCCGGTATAAATGAAATTTTGGCTATGGTATATGGACTGAATCTGTTGCTGTGAGAGTTTGTTTAATTTTGTAACTGCCTCTAATCCTCTAATCCTATCCCTATAACCTACCTCTACTCCTATCTGTACCCCTCAATCCCTTTGTCTTCCAGGTACCTATCCAAACCTTCTTTGAAGCCTTGTAGTGTGCTCCTGCTTATCACATCCTCCGGTAGCGCGTTCCATGTATCCACCACCCTCTGGGTGAAAAAGAACTTCCTGGCGTTTGTTCTAAACCTTCCCCCTTTCAATTTCTCTGAGTGCCCCCTTGTGCTTGTGGTTCCCCATAATTTGAAAAATCTGTCCCTGTCTACTCTTTCTATGCCCTTCATGATCTTGAATGTTTCTATCATGTCTCCTCTAAGTCTCCGCTTTTCCAGGGAGAAAAGCCCCAGTTTTTCCAGTCTGTCAGTATATTAGAGGTCCTCCATTCCCTTTATTAGCTTAGTTGCTCTTCTCTGGACTCTCTCAAGTACCGCCATGTCCTTCTTGAGGTACGGCGACCAGTACTGGACACAGTACTCCAGGTGCGGGCGCACCATTGCACGATACAGTGGCAGGCTGACTTCCTTCGTCCTGGTCGTGATACCCTTCTTAATGATTCCCAACATTTTGTTCGCCTTCCTTGAGCTGTGGCGCACTGCATACATGCAGAGAATAAAGAATGCCATGAGCCAAAATTTGTGTTTGTTTGCTCACACACTGATTTTATTTATTTATTTTTTTTAATTATTGCTTTTTTGATTTTATGGATACAGAATAATTTGAATTCACAAATGTGTTAAGCTAGTAAAGAATATATTGCTTGCGGCTATTTACTCATTCTTATTTTCTAAACAAATACAAGAAGACTATGGGCCTCTTCTATCAAACTGCGCTATCTGTTTTAGCGCAGAGAGCCGCGCTGAATGGCCCGCGCTGTGAACTGCTAGCGCAGTTTGATAGAAGAGGCCCTATGATCATTTTCAAAGCAGATGGATGCCTTACAATGCCTTAAAGTCCTATCTGCTAAAAACTTACAAATCCTGATTTTGGAAAATCAGGCAGGACTTAGGAGGTTCCTGAAAGTAGGCCATCCAACAGGGATTTTCGAATGGGAAGCCATTTTTATCTAGACCTGTTTCAGTCATATCCAAGGTATAAACATTTGCTCTAATTGAGCAGCTGACCACTGGAGTGATTAAAGCATGACACCGCCTTAATCCCCCCAGTGGTTGCTGTCCCTTTGCTTCTTCCCTGAAAATGAAACTGGAAAGGAAACTTAAGTACAGGTATTAGGGTCATTCTGAACCAATCCAGTCTTTGGTTTTATATACCGATTCATCCCTCCAATAGGGATCGACAAAGCAGTAAGCAGGTTAGAGGGGTGGGCTTGTGGTTAGTATAGTAAAGTGTGAACCAAAAGACCCAGGTTCAAAGTCCCAGTTCACTTTTTATTTATTTATTTTTTTAAATCTAAGCCTTTCAGAAACGGAAAAATATCTACTGTACCTGGTGACACGTCAAAAGCGCGCCAGACATTTGCGTGCAGGACTAATGCGTACTATTGGTTTCAGGCCTGAGGGGGTGTGAGGGGAACCCCCCACTACATTTACAAATCCTGGCGCTCCCGTTGGGGTGGGTGGGGGGGAACCCCCTACACTGAAAACTCTCGTTCTCCTTTCTTTTCAGGAGGTTTTCATGGAGTTTTCAGTGTAGTGAGGGGGGTCCCACAATCCCACCCCCAAACCCCCCCAACAGGAGCGCCAGAACTTCTAAGTGTACGGGGGGGGGGTTCCCACACACCCTCACAGTGCAAACCTGAAAGCCTGAAGCCGGCAGAAGTGGCAGCGGCGGCCATTAGTCCTGCATGCAAATGTCGCCGCCGCTGTGTTGGTGTGCAAATGTCTTGCGTGCTTTAGTTATGGTTCCACTGTACCTAAATATATAAGACTCCTGCTAGTGTGAAAGCTATTGAAGTGGTGTCCATTCAGGTACAGTAGGTACTTTTCAAGTCCTGGAGGGATCACATTTAAGAAAAAAAAGTTATAGTGGGGTTTGAACTCATGTCCCCTTGGTTTAGAGTATATTGCAGCGGTTCTCAACCCTGTCCTTGGGACCCCCCCCAACCAGTCTCGTTTTCAGGATATCCCTAATGAATATGCATGAAACATTTGCATGCCTGTCTCTCCATTATATGCAAATCTCACTCATGCATATTCATTAAGGATATCCTAAAGAAAACAGACTAGCTGGGGTCCCCCCAAGACAGAGTTAAGAACAACTGGTCTACTGCATTAACCATTGTTCTTCAGGAATGTCCTTCTCTGTGGCCATATTTTTGAAAATGATGCCAGATGATGTCCCAGTTTTTTTTTTTGTTGTTGTTGTTGTTCAAAAGTTAGATGTTTCACTTTGGACAGTAGCTATTTGGACATTTTCAGTGCAAAAATATAACAATTTTATTATCTCTATAGTCCTACCAGGTGCACAGAACACTGTACATTAGACATGCAAAAGCCTATTCAAAAGAGCTTACAGTCTAATTATGACAGACATACAGGACAAAAGGGTGAGTCGGAACAGATTGCTTATGTAAGGAATTAGATGGGGCTGAAGAGGTGGTAGGGGACTATAGAGGGGATTGTAGACAGATATGTTGATAAGGTTAAGATTTAAACACAGCTTCAAATAAGTTGGCTTTCAGCCTGGATTTGAATACTGTCTGAGACATAGCCTGATGTAACGAACCAGGCAGGTTGTTCAGGCATTTAGCGCAGCAGGGTAGAGGGGACGGAGACGGCAGTAGAGGAGAAGGGTACTGACAGGAAGGACTTGTCTGATGGAGGGGGAGGGACATGAGAGATTGGGGTTTTTTTAAGGGAATTTATTTGGTGTGGTGGTGGAGACTGTGAAGAGGGCTATTTGAGGAAGGGGGGAGTGTCAATGGAGAGGATAGTATGTGTGGATGTTGTATATTTGGGGGGCTCGTAGGAAGTGTTGCATGTTGTTTCTGCTTGGAAGGATATAGGATGGGGGAGCTTCAGGTTTACGGTATGGTTCACCTCTTAAAGTTTTTTCACCAGGGGAGACTCAACTGGTTTATATGTTATTTTGTTATGAGTTGATTGTGCATTAGGGAGGGGGATGGAGATTTGGGTGGGAGGGTTATACACACCAGTTTTGGAAGCTCTGTGATATCTATTATTATGTTGATTTTTTTCGTTCACTGCTTTCATGTGTCTTTCATGGATTCGGCTTGGATGCTATTCCGTGTGGTTTGTATCCAGTGTGTTCATTTCAATAAACATATTTAAAAAAAAAAAAAAAAAAAAAGACTGGCGGGTATGAAATCAGAAGAATGGGTAGTGAGTTTGGAGGAGAAAAGAAGATTTTCTGGGAAGGAGTAAAAGTTTGCAGGGGACGGCGGAGGGTCAGCAGGGCAGAATGGAGGAGGGAGAGGAGGAGGCAGATTGGTCAAGAACTCCAGGTTAATTTTGTGGATCTTATCATGGAAGTACTCTGCCATGGTCTGGGGAGAAGAGTGCGCTGCTTTGACAGATTTACATAGCGTAATGGGCGAGATGAGGGGGGAGACCGTGGCAGAGAGAGTACATGGGTCGATAGACTGAAGATTCCTGAAATTATTGGTGAGGATCGGTTGTTTCTGTAGGGGCAGGGTGATGAGTCATGAAAGTTATGAGATCATGATCAAGAGAAGGGAAGAGTTGAGACAGAGAAGTTGGCAATGGAGCAGTCGGAGAAGAGGACAAGATCAAGGCAGTGGCCTTTTGGGTGTGTAGGGGTGCTGGAGCACAGCTGAAGATTAAAAGGATATGAGAGCAAGAAACTTTGAGGTGTAGGAGTTGGTAGTGTTCTCAGCATGAATGTTAAAATCACCAAGGATGAGGGAAGGCAACAAAGGTTCGAGAAAGACGGAGAGCTAGGAGTCAAGGTCAGTAAGAAAAGAAGAAAGGGATTTCTCAGGGGGGGTCGATAAATGACTGCTATTCGAGAGGTGAAGGGGGGGGGTGCGAATAGACAGACTGAGTGGACCCCAAAAGAGGAGAAGCAGCGAGACTGAGGTAGAAGAAGAGGTTGAAAACTATAGGAGGGGTAGAGTAACAGCCCAATTCTGCCTCTGTGGTCAACTGGGTGAGGTGTATAGGAGAAGTGGTAACTACCTCCATGATACAGGGCAGTGACTGAAGCAGAGTCTTCAGGGCAGAGTCAGGTTTCAGTTAGTGCAAGCAGGTGGAAAAACACCATCTATTTCACAGCGTAGTCAAACAGAAAATGTAGATGTTTTTTCTTTGTGGCTGTAACATGGCTGTTTTTCCCCCCAATGTCATGAGCAGGATTTGCTTTTTTTTAAACTTGGGATGTATAGGGTCATTAAAAAAACCCCCAAACATCTGAAACTAGCGCCTATCATGCTAAACTAAAGTATATATGCTTCCATAGCTCATTAACATTCCCCTTTCTCTTTTACTATGGGCTGATTAGCGAGGCAGCTCATAGTAATTGCACTGAAGCCCATTGGGAATTAATGAGCTTCAGTGACGTTGCTGCGCAGCTTTGTAAAAGGGGGGTGGTAAGAGAGAGATAGAAATTGAGAATTATTTTAGCAAGACTTTGGAGCCCAAGTAGGACCCTGAGCTGCCTGCAGCATTGACTTCTAGTGCTATTTACTTCACATTAGTTTGATAGCAGAACGCTCAGCATTTTTTATGAATTGATTTGCTGATCAGCCTTAGTAAATTATTTTGTATGCTTGAATTAATCTGAAAAAGCATGTTGTGGAGCTTTATAGACTGTATCTAAGTAAGCTAGGCATCATTAACCTTTTGAATACTTGTATATTGATATAATCTCTCTAGTTTGAGATTAGTCATCTTGGCTCACTTTTTAGTTTTTTGATTCTTGCCGAGCTATAGGATTTTTTTTTTGGGGGGAGGGGTTTGGTCCATTGTTCTTAACGTCTTAGCATCTCTCCCACTCTGATGCTGTGACTATAAAGATGGTATTGTGACTTAATAGTAGATCTGTAGGTCACCCTCAAAGGACCCATTTTGGAAGCTGGTCAAGAAAGAGGCAAAAGGTTGTTCTTTGGTATCCATCCAAGCCTGAAGAAGTTCCCTTTGTGCCATTTTCGCTTTTTGCTCCTCATAGAGGGTTTGTCTAATTTACACCTGATAAGAGTTTGTGAGCAACCTTCCCCCCCAAAAAAAAAAAAAAAAGTTGAAGCCATAAAGTGGAAAGATCTAATGCCTGAAATATTCCCTCTCTGATGTGTGTTTTGGACTGCATTCAGAGTTAATCTGATACAATTACTTGATCTTCTTTGGGTGGCTTCTTGAGTTCCAGAATCCCCATACATGAACAAAGGCATTTTCTCTGTGGCAATGTGCTACCATTGGACCAATGCCACAGGTACAAAGATACATGGGAGTCTATCACAACTGTTTTCTGTTTGGAGGATTGTTAAGATGAAGTTTATTCAAGGAGGCATTCTCTAATTTAGACAAATCAGGAACCCCTTCACATGTTGGCCAGATCTATATTTATATCCCAAAAGTCAATAGACTTGCCTTGTATGTGCTGTAAATGAGCAGCATAATCCGTATTGATCTTCCTATTTCTGTGGTATTGGGCTTGAGAGTTTTCCAATTTATACAGGCTTTGCATCCAAAGTACCATGTGTTTCTCTAGGAAACATCAATTTCAGTAATGCTGTGAGAACTGCGACATTGTAATCTCCTCCTTACTGCAAGAAAACAGATTATCACTTGAAGGAAACTAGTCTGCCGGGCCTTGAGCATGCGCAAATGCATGTGCACTCCCCTATACTCCCCCAAAACCCTTTTGTATTGGCATATAAATGGCTCCTGCAGCCATAAGGGCTATTGGGGTGGTAGATAAGTGGGTCTAGGGGATTCTGGAGGTGGTTTGGGGGGCTCACCATAACCTATAAGGGAGCTGTAGAGAGGAGAAGCCATGGCACCCTTTTTGTGAAGTTCACAGCAGTGCCCTGTAAGGTACCCCACTGTTTAGGTGGCATGTCTGGGTGTGCAGACCCCTCCCATGTCCAACAGGGCTTTTTCTAGGCGTTTTGGACTTGGACGGAAAGTTGGACCAAAATGTGGTATAAAGATGGACAATTTAGTGCAGGGGTGCCCACACTTTATGGGCTTGCGAGCTACTTTTATAATGACTAAGTCAAAATGATCTACCAACAATAAAATTTAAAAAAAACACAAAGCACACTGAAAGGCAGAGAAAATGTTAATTATTCATATTCCGGGTTTTTTCAAAGAGGTCACTGCAGATGACTCTATGCAATGTCACCTCAGTAACAAAATACAAAAATAGACAAATACACCCCCTCCCTTTTTACTAAACCACAATAGTAGGTTTTAGCACAGGGAGTTACGCTGAATGCCTCGTGCTGCTCTCAATGCTCATAGGCTCCCTGCGCTAAAAAACGCTATTGCGGTTTAGTAAAAGGGAGCCATAGTGCAAAATATAGACAGCAAATATAAATTCTCAAAACCGACACATTTTGATCACTAAATTGAAAATAAAATAATTTTTCCTACCTTTGCTGTTTGGTGATTTCATGAGTCTCTGGTTGCACTTTCTTCTTCTGACTGTGCATCCAATTTTTCTTCCTTTCTTTCAGCCTCCTGTATGTTTCCTCTCCTCCAGACCTCATTCTCTCCCCCAACTTTTTCTTTCTGTCTCCCTGTTCCCCCTTCTTTCTGTCTCCCTGTCTGCCCCCTTTCTTTCTTTCTCCGTGCCCTCCCCCAAGCCACTCGGTTTGCTGCCACCACCATCGGGGAACAGCCCCCAAGCCACCGCCGTCCCAAGCTTTCCCTGCAGAAGCGTTGCTCTGACCAGCATTCCGCTCCCTGACGTCAATTCTGACGTAGGAGAGGAAGTTCTGGGCCAACAAGGCATTTCTTCTCATTCCATCCAGCCTGAGCCCCATCTCTCCTTGATCCAGCATTTCCCTTCTGTGTCTGTCAGAATTACCATTCCACCTATTTTCCAGCATCACCCTTCTTTGTGTCCATCTCACCTATATCCCTATCTCACCATTTTTTCAGAATCTTCATTTGTCTCTGTCCTTGTCTTTACCCCATGTTCACCATTTGCCCTTTCAATGTCTTTATCCCCCCCAAACACACTTTTTCAGCATTACTTCTATGTCTCTATTTCACCTCCTCTTCATGTTCCCTCTGTATCTCTATCCTTATTCAGTAGGTCCTGCTTACTCTTTCTCTTCTTTGTGTCACTATCTCCATTTTCAGCTTTCCCCCCTTTTCCTTTGTTAACGCACCCTGTAGCCAGAATCTTTCCACCCTCCCTCCACTCCGGCCCAGCCCAGTATGAAATATTTCCTTTTGTTTCCCTCCCCTCTCTCTTTCTCTCTCTCTTCTGCTCCCTCACCCACGAGTCCTGCATCTGACCCTCTCCCTTCTACCTACACCTGGCAAAACCCCCCTGCTCCGAGGCTCTCTTAAGCAACTCGTCAGCAGCGGTGATCAAGACAAGCTGCCGACATCGAGGCCTTCCCTCTACGAGTCCCGCCTTTGTGGAAAAAGGAAGTTGAAACAAGCGGGACTTGCAGAGGGTGAGCCCCGACATCAGAAGCTTGTGTCGATCGCTGCTGCTGAGTTGCCGAAGAGAGCCGCGGAGCAGGGGATGTGGCCGGAAGCAGGTAGAAGGGAGAGGGAGATAGGTAGGCTGGAGCATGTCACCGACTCCGGCCAGGATGATTTATTTTTCAGGCTGTTGCTGCTGCCTCCGCCACGCCCCCACGCGCCCCCCCCCCCCCCCCGAAATGACAAAAACAGCCTAATGCCCGGCGTCGGAGTCTTTCGTCGGGGAGAGGAAGGCTGATAGGCCCGTTAGATCGGGATGGCAACACGAGTCTATCACAGAGCCCGGGATGGGCTCTGCGATCGACTCACGTTGCCTTCCTGGGCTACCGGTTGATCGCGATCGACGCGTTGGGCACCCCTGATTTAGTGGCTTGGACGATCAGATCGGCAGGACGTATAATTAGACAGTTTTCGAAACGAATAAAAAGTTGGACATATCTTTCGAAAATGTGTCTTAAGCTCTTTTTAACTTTGGACGACTTGCGAGATGGACGTAAACGGACTTAGACGTCCCTTTCGATTATGCCCCTCCACGTAAATATAAGTACACAAACTAAAAGTCCTAATGTACACAAATGAAACCCTAAGATGCCAGACTCAACATGCAGTACAACACTAGAGAAATAGAAACAAATGCATTTGTTCCTGAACAGTGTAAAATATAGGCAGCAGATGTAAATTCTCAAAACTGACACTTTTCAATAACTAAATTGAAAATAAAATAATTTTTCCTACCTTTATTGTCTGGTGATTTTATTTTTCTAATCATTTTTTCCCAGTTGCTGGTTGTACTTGTTTCTGTCTGTTCTCTTTACTGTGTTTCCAGGGCCTTGTTATCCATTTTCTGTATTTCTCTCCTTCACTTTCTGCCTTATGTCTATGTTTGGCATTAACTTTTAATATTCAGCTTTCTTTAATTTATCTGATTCCTTCTCAAATCTACTTTTCCATATCTTCCCTTCCCATCTATCCATGAGCTCCATCTCCTCCCTCTTTATGTCCTTCGCCTCTCCTTCATCCATGTGTACCATCTCCTCCCTCTTTCTTCTCCCTTATTACCATCTTTTCTTAAACAGCATTTCTTTCATCTCTCTTCTCATTCCCATTTCTCTCATCCCTATGCAGCATATCTTCCCTCTTCTCCCTCCCCCCCCCACCCGGTGGTCTGACATCGTTCTCCTCTCCTTCCCACAGTCTGGCATCTCTCTTCTCTCCTTCCCCTTTGTGGTCTGGCATCTCTCTGTCCCTCCCTTCTCCTTCTCCTATACCTTAGTCTGGAATCTCTCTTTCCTTCTTCCCTTCGCATGTCTGGCTGCTCTCTCTTTTTCCCTTCCCACTTTCTTGTGGTCTGGTATCTTACTCCTTTCTTTCCCCCCTCCTCCTCCCTACCAGTTTCGGGCTTCTCTGACTTCCCCTTCTCTCCTTAGAAGTCTAGAACCTCTTTCTTTCCTTCCTCTCCATCCCCGCAGTCCAGCATCTCTTCAGTAATTTTTCCAATGTGATCTCCTCCCCCCAATGATTTGGTGCTTGCTCACACTTCTCCTTCCTGGCAGCTGCTCTTTCGCTCTTGGCCGCTGGCAGTGTGAATGAAGTAAATGCTGCCTTTGGTGACCCAGAAACTTTCCCTCTGTTATTGCTTCCTGTCCCTGCATAGGGATATATGACATGGTTCAGCAAGCCTTCTCTGGAGTTGCCCTCACACTCTGGAATACACTCCCCAAAAGGTTTTTCTCACTGTTAAGACTGTCTATACTTCAGGCAGCAGGTGGATAATCCATCTTATTTATGGTTAATACTTTACCCCCCTTCCTTTTACTAAACCACGATAGCGGTTATTAGCGTAGGGAGCTGCGCTAAAAGCTCCATGCTGCTCCCTGTGCTAATAACCGCTATTGCGGTTTAGTAAATGGGGGAGTTAGTTTCACAATTCATATTAAGATGATTTAATAAACATAATTTAGTTTTATCCTTATTCAATTTAAGTTGATGATTCAACATCCAATTCTCTTAACAACTTCATGCAAAAATTTTGTTTTAATATGATCTAACGAGCAGGAAAATGGAATGAGAACAGTAATATCATCTGCATATATAAATGATCTGAATTTGGCTTTTTCCAGGAACACCCCCCCCCCCCCAGAGAATGCAGGAAGATATTAAACAGGGTAGGTGAAAATGGGAAACCTTGGGGAACACCATAAGGAAGAGACCATTCTTTGGATATCATTTTGGACATTTTTACTTTATAAGATCTTTTTTAAAAAAGTTATTGAACCAATTTAGAATATTTCCAGATAAGCCAAGATCATCTAATATTTTTAATAATATGACATGATTAACTAGGTCAAAGGCGCTCAAAAGATCAAATTGCAGTATTAATACTTTATAACCCTTTGAAATATTGCTTCTTACAATATCCATTAGAGATCCCAGAGTAGTCTCCGTACTATCACCCTTGCGGAATCCAGATTGTTTAGGATGGAGTATGTTGAATTTTTCAATGTTAGAATTATTTGAGAATTTACTAATCCTTCCATAATTTTTACAAAAAATGGAATTGATGCTACTGGTCTGTAGATGGATGTTTGGCTTATATTTACTTTGGTGTCTTTTAATAATGAAATTTGACTCAGATATTTGGGAAAGGAACCTTTCTGAAACATTTAATTTAGCCAATCTAAAATAATCATTTTAAATGATAAAGGTGCACATCTTAGGATGTATGATGAGCATATATCTAAATAACAATAAGAATTCATATATTTATCATAAATTTTGTTAGTCATCCCACTCTGTTTTGTCAAATTTAGTCAAGTAAAGGTCCCCTCTGATAACTTTTAGATCTTTTATTATAGAACAAGTGTGTGGAGTCACATTGTGGTAGAAATTGATTTTTAATATCTTGAACCTTATTTTTAAAGTAACATGCTAGTTGTTGAGCTGATGATGGTTTATCCGTGGGTATATTAATTATATTCGCAGTGTTGGTTAATTCTTTTACTAGTTTAAATTTTTTTTGTGTTACTAACATCTGTCCCAATAAGTTTAGAATAAAAATCCTTTCTTGTATTGGCTAGTAGCTTTTTGTAGAAGGAAATCTTTTTTTCTCCATAAAGATTTTAAGCCATCAGTTTGATGTTTTCTCCATCGTCTTTCTAATTTTCTGCACTCTTTTTTAGGCTAATAATTCTGTTGAGAACCACTTAACACTGTTGTATTGATTACTCATTTTTTTTTTTTTAATCTCTTCTTTGAAGTGGGGCTATTTTATCTAATATAATTGATGACATAGCATTCCATTGTTGAATAAAGAGGATAGGATTTTTGCTATGATCATAATTTAACGGCCTCTTTTACAAAGCCACGCTAGCGGCTGCCACGCGGCAGCAGCCCCGAAGCCCTTTAAATCTCTATGGGCTTTGGGGCCGTTAGCGTAGCACAGCCGCTAGCGTGGCTTTGCAAAAGAGGCCGTAAATATTTCCAAAATAACATTGGATCTGGGGTTTTTTTTTTTCTGAATTCCTGAATTTCTTTTTTATTAATCTTGGGGTATAGTTGCATTTTTTTCCAATACACAGTAGGGCTCCTTTCACGAAGGTGCGCTAGCGTTTTTAGCGCACGGACCGGATTAGTGCGCGCTAGCCGATAAACTACCGCCTGCTATTCCGCGCGTTAAGGCCCTAACGCGCCTTCGTAAAAGGAGCCCAAAGTGATCAGAGCAAAGATTTACATCCCATTTTGTGGGACTAAACCTATCCCTTGTTTGAAAAAGACTTAATACAACAACAGCAAAACAAGGCTCACTGTCTGAGAAGCAATGTTCCACATCCATGCAAGGGATAATCAGGTGTCCAGTGACAGTATAGGTCTTGAAGAATCAAAACTCTGAAAGAGTCCAACTTTGAGAGATAATGTTCCATATCCATGCAACCCTTAATTCAAGTGACAATGAGAGGCTTGTAGCATCAACCCGACCCGTCGTAAGACCAACAACTCTTCTTCTCCAGCGTGGAAATCAGCAAGTTAGTAAAGCCTTTAAAGTGCTGTTTGCTGTGATGTTTTCCAGATCTATCCTTTTGATCAGCTTAGGAGGGCTTGACTTCTGATAAACTCAATTCAAACCAATAGTTATTAGGCAGTATTTACCAAGATTAAGTAAAAAAAAAGAATTGAAGCTGATGAGTTGCTGGATTATTTGTTATAGAAGATTATGTGCTGATAACAAGATCAATGGAATTGTCTCTTCTCATCTTAACAATTGCCATGATAGCCAACAAGAAAAACAATGGATGACTGAGGTTGAAGAGCAACTGCCATATAGTAGTCAAAAGTAGAAATTACTGGTAACAGGACCAATTTTTTGGGTAGATAAGTGGTTATAAATGAGATTATCCAAGGTTACTTGTAAAAAACTCAACGCTTAAGGAGACCAGCTCAGATCTCAAAAATCACAGTAAAAGAAAAATAGGACTGAACCACAGATATTAAGTCAATTAATTCAAATATTATTTTGCCAGTAAAAATTCTCACCTATTGGTAGACCAGTGACTTCTATGGTAACTGCCTAAAGCACTGATTCTAGCTGCCAATATCAGATAAAACAGAAAGTAAACAGTAAGCAGAGTTCTGCTGTTACAGTATAATCTCATTATAATGGACTCGCTTATAACAGAACCTCGCCTATAGCAGACGAGGTCCGCTGCCTAGCCATGCGCCTTTATAAACATACAGAAAATCATCGCATATAGCGGACTTGCATATAATGGACTTTCGGATATAACGGACAACCAATTGGGTCCCCAGAGCCACTTTTAGCTGTAGTTATGTTCGGCTATAGCGGACATACAGGCTCCGTCTACAAGGCATGTGGCATGCCAGTGATATAGTATCAAAATGCAGCCCAGAAGACAATGACAGAGTATTTTTCTTTCCAGTACAGTACGACATAATGCTTTAGAACATCTTTTAGTGTTCTGGGTTTGCAATCATTTCGTGCCATACCAATGTTTTGCTGAGTTTTGTTCTTGATGTTGCTGATATGCTTGTGCAGTGACTGTTGTTCATTGATTGAACGTTGTTTCAAGTTGACCTAAAAAAAGTTTTTAAAAAAAATGCAACTCTGGATATAACGGACTTTTTCCAGGTCCCTTGAAGTCCATTATAACGAGATTATACTGTATATCATTCCTTTCAGATGATGTTAGCTAGCAAAGTCACACCTTCAGGCGATCACTGGAAGTATCCACTATTGAGCTCTCACTCACAAGGCTTGGCACTGGAAGAAATACTTCCGAAGATGCAGTGGACAATCTTAAAAAAGAAATGTTTTATGATAGGTTTACACAGAGCTTAAACTGATACTGCCATCTTACAGAGCTCCAGAATCCCAAATCGGATTTAAGGACAGCTTTAAAAACGTAACTCGTTCTTAATCTGGGAACTACCTATATTTGAATATTTTTACTGCTGTTATCTATTGTCTATGTTCAACTTATTCTTGCTGTACACCACCTTGGATGAATTTCTTCAAAAAGGCAGTAAATAACTCCTAATAAATAAAATAGGGAGACGGGGCAGAGACATTTAGCTACACACTTACCCAATATGTGTCTGTGTCTAAGTTCATCTTCCAAAGTGAAAGAATCTCAGCTGAACAGACAGGATGGTTAATTTTGATCTTTATCTGCTATTAGTTACAATGATGTCTCTCAGCACCCAGAAAAATGGCCGCCGATCACTTGTCAATCACGCAATGGCACCATTTGTAGAGTCGCAGCTACCTCAAGCATAGGCGCTAAAAATGTAGTCTAAGGTTTTCGAGGCCTACATTTCCGGCACATATGTCTGATGTGAATTGTTTCTACAGAGGTGCCGAAAGTCGTTTCCAGCTTTAGCCATGCCTACTTTGATCTTAGACATTTTAAAGTGCCACCATAAACGCATTCTAGGCACCTACATTTTTTATTTTAAACAATTTAAAAATCACTTTTAAACGGCTTTGCCGCTTAAGTTAGCCACCATGAGGGCACCTATTGGCGCCTAACGTAAGGTGCTATTTATAGAATATGGACCTTTTTGAGACTTGTGGATTTGATAAGATATGCTGCCCTATTGCCCAGGTTTTACAGAAAATATATAGTGTTCGTGGGTGCACAGTTGACTTGATTTCAGGTTCAATCTTGAGTTTCAGTTGAGGCTAACATTGGCAGATAAGGAGTCCTTGGTCTGGTGAATGGTTAATAATAATAATAACAGTTTATATACCGCAGGACCGTGAAGTTCTATGCAGTTTACAATGATTAAA
Source organism: Geotrypetes seraphini (assembly GCF_902459505.1). Classification (NCBI taxonomy): domain Eukaryota; kingdom Metazoa; phylum Chordata; class Amphibia; order Gymnophiona; family Dermophiidae; genus Geotrypetes; species Geotrypetes seraphini. Next base: position 475,758,665 of record NC_047084.1, read on the forward strand.
AGATGCTACAGATTGAGTAGAATTAACAAAGTTAAGAGCTAGTGATAAAGAGCTCTAGAGATCAGATATTGTGGACTAAGATTATACAGGTCAGTTGCCTAAATACTTCAGGGTTACAGAAATTCTGAACAGAATTGGGATTTTCAGTGCTCTCCAGCAAATGCAGTTCAACAGGTGTGAAGACCGTGTTGTTTGCTTATCTAATGGTTGGTTTGAGGGAGGACTTGTGCACTTAAGCAACATCTGGGTGGGTTGACCTTATTGCAATTTTGATTTAGGATGTGTTGGCGTGGAGGGGCATAATAAAAAAACACTGTCTAAGTCCCCTTGTGGCCTAAGGCCCTAAACGCTGAAAGTAGCAGCAGGGAAAATGTCCATTCTAAAAAAAAAACTTCCAAAAGGAGGGTTTTTTTTAAAAAAGAATGGCCTACCTCTACACTCAGCAGTTTAAACGTCCAGACCACCACTATGTCTAAACTTAAAACATATTATCAACCAAAAACTAGCCTAAGTCCCAAACGCCCAAAACAAGACCTTTTAGGCGAAGGAGGGGCCAGTCCTTCGCCTAAAAGCTGGATTCTGTAACCGGCATCTATCAAAAACAACACTGGTTACAGAATCCCCCCCCTCACACACACACACACACACACACAGTGATCGTGGCAGGAGAAATGGCTCATTCTCCCATTCCGCATTCACCCCCCTACCACAAACTGCCGCGACTTGAGGCAGAAGAGATGCCCAATCTCTCCTTCCGTGGTTCGTGGTAGTTGGGAGGAAGGGGTAATTGCGGAAGGGGAGATGCCCAATCTCTCCTGCTGCGATTGCAATCCACCTTGAACCAATACCGGCAGGAGGGAGCCCAACCTCTCCTACCGAGGCATGAGCCCCATGACTCCCCCACCCCCCTTAAAATACGTGCAGGAGGGATCCCAAGCCCTCCTGTCTATGTGAACCCACCCACCCCCCTTAAAATATGGGCAAGAGGGAGCCCAACTCCTCCTGCCAGCGGTGACCCTCCTACCCCTAAAATACGGGCAGAAGGGATCCCAGGCACTCCTACCCATAACGCACCCTCCTCCCCATGACCGCCCCCCCACAGGAAGAGCCTAAGGCAACTGGGCCAATTCAGGTTGGCCCAGGCACCTAAGGCCCCTCCTATGGGCGGGGCCTTAGGCACCTAGCCCAATCAGGCGCAAAGGCCCGGCATTCGTACGATGGCGGGCCTGCTGGGCAGGCGGGCTTGGGACCTGTCCATCCAGCCAACTAATGTAAGTGAAGAGGGGTGTCGGGGGTGAGGGGGGATGTCGGTGGCTGATCATGGGTTTGTGGGGAACGATCAGGGGTTCGAGGAAGTGGTCATGTGGGGGTGCATTGTGGGCAGGAGGGCCTGGGATCCCTCCTGCCCATATTTTAAAGGGGGGTGGGGGGTCGCCTTGGGCAGGAGGGGTTGGGCTCTCTCCTGCCCATATTTTAAGGGGGGTGGAGGGGTTGCGTCGTGGGCAGGAGAGCCTGGGATCCCTCCTGCCTATATTTTATGGGGGGTGAGGGGTCACGGGGCTCAAGCCTAGGCAGGAGAGGTTGGGCTCCCTCCTGCCTGTATTTGTTCGTGGGTGGGGGGGGAGGTGGATCGCAGCAGGAGAGATTGGGCATCTCTCCTGCCATGGGTCGCAGCAATTCAGGTTTCGGAACTTAAACCTGTTTGATTTGGTCTAAGTCAAAACGTATAAGTTCTGAATGGGCAACCAGTTCAACTTTTTGGTTATACAGTGGTACCTTGGATTACGAGCATAATCCGTTCCAGGAGCATGCTCGTAATCCAAAATGCTCATTTATCAAAGCGAGTTTCCCCATAGGAAATAATGGAAACCCGCTTTGATAGGTTCCCACCCGCCCCCCCGAGGCCAGCAGCGCTGCTCCCCTCCCCCCCCGAGAACCGGCATTGCTCCCCCCGAAAGGCCCCCCCCCCCCCGCGAACTGGCACCCTCTCCCTCTCGATCCGCACCCCTCCCGCCGCCATCGGGCACCCCCCCGCCGCGACCTGAGGTCCCCCCAACCCACCCAAACCCTCTTCTTACTTTGCTGTAGCCTCCGCACCGGCACCGGCACCAGCATGTCCTGTGCGTGGTGCCGGTGCCTGAAGATCTGCTTCCTGTCAGTGGCGTACCTAGGGTATGTGGCACCCGGGGCCCATCATTTTTTGACACCCCCCCCATGTAAAAAAATATTTTTTGGAATGACCATGAAACAGAATAAATGGTCAGAATAGAAACAGGCAGTGAAAATTTTCTTATATTCCAAACATAACATAACATAAATTATGTCTGAATTGTCATGGAGTAGTTGCAGGTGATGCTTGGGACAGTTCTGATTGTGTTAGTTCGGTTTTATGTGTTTTTTGAATAGAAGGGTTTTTATTTCTTTTTGAATGTTTTGCAGTCTGTGGTCGATGTCAATTGGTTGTAGAGTTGGGGGTCGAGTGTTGCAGCTCGAATGGCTAGGAGGTTGTCGAACAGTTTTTTCTTTTGATGTTTTTAGTTGGAGGGTGTGTGAATTGTGCGTGAGTTCTTCTATGTCTGTTTGAAGTGGATTGAATTATTTAGCTGAAGAAATTAGTTACCCCTCATCCCACACACATTAATTCTCTTCCATTTTTGTTCCCATTGTAAAAAACACTGATAAGTTCCCAGAAAAAAAATACATTAAAATAAGAAGTGAAAACAAAGGCCCCTACAGATGAGAACATAACATAAGAATAGCCTAACTGGGTCAGACCAATGGTCCATCATGCCCAGTAGCCCATTCTCATGGTAGCCAATCCAGGACACTAATACCTGGTCAAAACCCAAAGAGTAGCAACATTCCATGCTACCGATCCAGGGCAAGCAGACACTTCCCCCATTTCTTAATAACAGATTATGGACTTTTCCTCCAGGAATTTGTCCAAATCTTTCTTAAAACCAGCTTCACTATCTGCTTTTACCATAACTTCTGGCCACTTCATTTTTAAGTTTAGATCTTTCCTTTCAAACAGAGACCTTGCTAGATGTCAAATACAGCACAAGGTAACTTCACATGGACTTAGCTGTGCAGGAAATGTGAATCTCCTCATACACCCACCATATAGTGCAAAAATGTGCAAAGGTCTGTTTTTTTTTCTTTCGATCACTACATAGCCTAATGCCACACAAGCAGCGCTGTTACAAACATATTCTGTAGGTCAATGCTAAGGATAACAAAGTTTCCTTCCTTGGACCAGAAGGAGATACTGATAAACCATTGGAAGAGATCCCAAAACAACACCCAAAGACCCACTCAGTGTGTGAACCAGTTAAGTGGAGTGGACTAACTGGGGGGTGGAAATGGGCCCGGAGTTTGCTCAGCAGAATTTCCCAGACCACCTCTTCCTCTCAACACATTGACACGCTGCCACCATCACCACTAGGAACACCTCACTGGGTAGGCCAGCTATGCTATAAACTTTATAAAACACATTATTATATTTTCTTATAAAGCACATATTTTAACTGAACTCTCTGACATCCTCAGCCTTTCCATTCACAAAAATAGAAGGAAGAAAAGTTCCCATTTCCTGCTGTCTCATGTCCCCGGCCTATACAATATTTTTTTTCTGCAGACCCTTCAAAAGTCTGACCAAATCCTCGTTTCACTTGCATTATAAAGTACTGAGGATGCCATCTCTCCCCAATCCCAGGTCCTAAAGTCTAAGACAGTAGCGCAAACTAATGCTGCCAGATTCAGGAAAAAAAATTCGATTCGATTCAGCCTATTGAATTGGTTTTTCAATTCGATTTTCCTGCCCAGTTGGGTGATTTTTTTTTCAAAACTCCTGGTGGGTTTTATAGCTTTTTCACCCTCTTTGGCTTCTCCTAACCACACTGGCGCTGTGGTGTAAATAAAATAAAGAAACAAAAAGGACTTTTCCTCTCTCTGTTAAATCCTAGCTCACGTTTGCAGTCCAACACCAGCTCTGGCAGGATATACATTTCAAATCTGACATATTATAATCACAAAACAGAAAATAAAATTAATTTTTCCACCTTTTGTTGTCTGGTTATATTTCAAATCTTGTTGATTCAAGGCTCTGGTTTTCTTCTGATAACTTGCTTGCCAGGGTCTCCTTCTTTCTGCATGTTAACCATCCATCTGCCAACTCTGTCCTCCCTTTCCATTTCCCTTCCCTTCCCAGGAAGTCTGGTATCTTTCCTTTTTTTCATCTCCCTCCACAGATCCACCTTTTCTTAACTACCCTTTCATCCGGCATCTCTCCCTCCTTCCCCACCACCCCAGAGTCCACCATCTCTCCCTTTCTTTTCCTAATTACCCTCCTATGCAATATCTCTATCCCTCCTCCACACCATCCCTTGTGTCCAATTTCTCTCCCTTTCTGTTCCTTCCCTCCCTAAATCCCATGGTCCATCATCTCTCTCCCTCTCCTCTATTTTCAGACCCATTATTTCTTCCCCCCCCCCCAAAGTTTGGCATATGCACGTCTCTTTGAACACCCCCTTCCCTCCGTGTACTTCTAAACCAGGGTCCCCCCCCAAAGGCCTGTCCCCCCTTAAAGGTCTGCCTGTCCCCCCTTGAAGGCCTGCAACCCCCATGAAGGCCTGTCCCCCCCTTTGAAGACCTGCCTGCCTGTCCCCCCCTTGAAGGCCTGCACCCCCCCCTTGAAGGCCTGCCTGCCTGTTCTCCCCTTGAAGGCCTGCACCCCCCCTTGAAGGCCTGTCCCACCCCCTTGTAGCTTGTCCCACCCCTTGTAGGCCTGTCCCCCCTTGAATGCCTGCCTGTCCCCCCCTTGAAGGCCTGTCCCCCCCTTGAAGGCCTGCACCCCCTTGAAGGTCTGCACCCCCTTGAAGGTCTGCACACCCCCCCGAAGGCCTGCACCCCCCGAAGGCCTGTCCCCCCCTTGAAGGCCTGCACCCCCTTGAAGGTCTGCACTCTCCTTGAAGGCCTGCACCCCCTTGAAGGTCTGCACACCCCCCCGAAGGCCTGAACCCCCCCGAAGGCCTGTCCCCCCCCTTGAAGGCTTGTCCCACCCCCTTGTAGGCCTGTCCCCCCCCTTGTAAGCCTGTCCCCCCCTTGAAGGCCTGCCTGCCTTTCCCCCCCTTGAAGGCCTGCACCCCCCCTTGAAGGCCTGCACCCCCCCTTGAAGGCCTGCACCCCCCGAAGGCCTGTCCCACCCCCTTGTAGGCCTGTCCCTCCCCCTTGAAGGCCTGCACCCCTTGAAGGTCTGCACACCCCCCCCGAAGGCCTGCCTGCCTGCCTGTCACCCCCCTCCCCCTTGAAAGCCTGCCTGCCCGCCCGCCCCACCCTGAAGGCCTGATGCCCTGACCCACCCCGAAGGACCGCTCGCCCCTCTGGCCTCCCCACACCACCTATGAAGCAGCCGCAGCAGGATCACGATGTCAGCGATCCCTGCGCTGCTTAGGCGCTACTTCCTGCGCCGCGGTCCTGCCCCTCCTCTGATGTCAGAGGAGGGGCAGGACCGCAACACAGGAAGCAGCGCCCAAGCAGCTCAGGGATCGCTGATGTCGCGATCCTGCTGCGGGCTGCTTCACAGGTGGTGCAGGAAGGTCAGTGGGGCAAGCGGTCCTTAGGGGGTGGGGGGGGGACTGAACGGCAAGGCCGGGAGCACCCCCTCAGGGCTGGCACCCGGGGCGCACCGGCCCCTCCCCCCAGCCCTCCCTTGGTACGCCACTGCTTCCTGTGCTGGGCCTTGAGAGTTCACATTCGACGTGAGAGTTCACGTTCGATGTGAACTCTCAGGCCTTGAGCATGCGCACATGCTGAAGGTCCAGCACAGGAAGCAGATCTTCAGGCACCGGCACCACGCACAGGACATGCTGGTGCCGGTGTCGCTGCGGAGGCTACAGCAAAGTAAGAAGAGGGTTTGAGTGGGTTGGGGGGACCTCAGGTCGCGGTGGGGGGGGTTGCCCGATGGCAGCGGGGGGGTTGCCCGATGGTGGCGGGGGGTGGCCCGATGGCAGTGGGGGGTGCCGGATCGCAGGAGGAGGGTGCCGGTTCTCAGGGGGGGTGCTCGCAAATCGAAGCGCGCTCGGTTTCCGAGGCGCCGATTTTGCGAATGTTTTGCTCGTCTTGCAAAACACTCGCAAACCGGTGCACTCATAAATCGAGGTACCACTGTACTTGTTGTACGACTAAGTCTAGGTCAGCCCACCTCCTGCCCTTTCCCCTCCTCTAAAAACACCTTTTTTCGCTCTAGCCGTTTAGAGGCAGGGGAAAGGCCTAAGCTGGTTTTAGATTCGTCTAAAACCAGCTTTGATTATTGGTACTTGGACGATCTGGCTTTTTGATCATCCAAGTACCGATTTAGGCATCTTTTTGGACTTTTAAAAAAATTTTATTATGAGCCCTTTGGGCCCTCTTTTACTAAGGTGCGCTAACCAATTCGCGCGCGCTAATCGTTTTAGCGTGTGCTAAACGCTACCTCTTGCATGTTAGACTATGGACGCTGTCACACCCACGCTCTCTGAGAACACCTTGAGCCGTCAGGTAGTGACATGAAGCTTGTTACTGGCGTGGTCCCTTTAGAATTAGGGTCACCTTTCAAGTTGGTAGTCCCTGGCAAATGCCCAACTAAGCTTATTCTCCAAGGGTTTTGAAAAATCACACTTTGTCAGAATGGCCTTGGTGAAAACATAAGCTTTTATTCGGCCACCGGCCGTGGAATTACTGTGCCGCTCCACGTTTTCCTGGTAGCATGAACATCATACAAAAACAACCAAAAAAGTTCATTTCATTCCTGGTCACCAAGCAAGCAGCTCTGGACTTGATTGGTAAAACACATACAGTCCTTAATATGCCATGAGGCTAGGCAGTGAAACAGTTAACACCAATAACTTCCTCCTGTAGCTTTACAGGAGAGACATTCTTGTTCATGATTGAGAAATATGTTGTGCTGTCCTGCAGTGCATTCACTCTCTCTAGCTAGGTTGGACTTTCTCCCTAGTCCTGAGCAGGCTTTCCCTGAGAGGGTTAATTTCACTCTTCCTATGAGGCAGGCAGACTAATTGAATTAGTTAGTTGCTATGACAATTTCTTTACAGCTGGGCACTTTTACGGAGTGTGGAAGTCAGGAAATTCTGGGCTTTAAAACTAGCCAGCATTACAGCCTGGCGTTTGGTTCAGCTGTGCACATAACCTGCAGAGGAGATTACTGTATCCTTTCCACACTTCAGCAAAACAGCATGTGAAATTGCAGAACAGGATTATTTCCCCAGTAACTCTCACAGTCATTAGCTCAAAGAGCAAACAGCAAAATACAGCCTAAACAAGACCTCTGTTCACAGACCTTTTCCAGGATATTCAGCTCTCCATCTCTTCTGGCCAGCTTTCCTGTATAGCCCCACTTTCCTCCAACACCATGGGTTCTGGGGGAAGGAATTCAGTGGCCAAATTACCAGCCTGTCCCTCAGTCATTTCCCAGTCAGTGCTGAGGAACTGTTCAGCCCCGTCCTGCCTCTGCTCTACTGCCAAGCCTCGTTCTGCTCTTCCTCCTTCCTCCCTCTGCTCTCTAACGAGCCTGGCTTTAAGCTGAGGGGAAGAACCACTCCCCCTTGGCTTTGGATGGGGGAAGGGAATTCCTTCCTCAGCCCATGCCGTTTCTCTGAGGGGAAACTGTTTGTGAGCTTTCTGCCTTACAGGCAATGGCCAATAGCAAGGCAGCTTCTTCCTGCCTGGCTCTGGAACTGCTTCAGGTAAGTCTAAGCCTTCCTGTTCTATTTCCATTTCATTGTCACTCACCAGGTAGTCAGCTAATTTATTGTCCTGGGCACTGACCTGGTCAGCCCTTCTGCACTGGGGTTTATATACTTTCCTTAATTTCCCTGTGGCAAACCTTGGGAAAGACGTCCGTTTGTCACAACGCGTTAATGTTTAGCGCACGCTAATTCAATTAGTGCGCGCTAATCGGTTAGCGCACCTTAGTAAAAGAGGGGGTTCGTGTTTTAGATTTATTTAGCTTTTGTTTTAGTTATCTATTTTGCTGTAATTGGTTTGATGCATCTTTGTATGAAGTGGTACATAAAACTAATAAATCACTAAATGAGAAGGGTGCCACTTTTCTGAACTAGTGTGAGCAATGACTTTGGCCTTCAGAAGACAGGTGCTTTTATTTAAACGTCGGCTTATTAGAATTTATTAGCTGCCTTTATAAAAAGATTCATGCAAGGCAGTGTTATGTCATGGAGTTGAGAACTTTATTTCTACATCCGATTTATAATGAAAGTTCACTTCTATTCTGCTACAAGACATAGACGGTGCAGTACAAAACATATTTCCTTCTGAGTGTGGAGCTTTATAATTTAGATCAGGGGTGTCCAACCTTTTGGCTTCCCTGGGCCGCATTGGCTGAAAAAAAATGTTTCTGGGGCCGCAGCAAGACAGAGGAGGGAGACGGCAGGACGGTAAACACCCGGGGGCAGCAGAGGAAAACACTGCATTGACTGGGGCCGCACAAAATACTTCACTGGGCCGCAGGTTGGACACCCCTGATTTAGATTATAAGTGTTTTGGGGAGAATCGGAGATTAAATTGTTAGGTAATTCTGATTTGATTTTGACAATTGTTGACACAAAATTTAGTAGATTGTTGAGCATAAGGGCAACTTGGGTGTCAATGCTATAGTGCTGTTTATGTAGATAAACTAGCTTGCACATGTTAGAGTTGTGAACCTATTTTAATGCTTAATAGTCTTTCGTATTTATTAGACTGTTAGACCAGTATTTTGAAAACTGTGTGCTGTGGTGAGATTCCGGATGTTCCGCAATATCCCGATGAGGAGGAGAGGCGCTGGTACCAGCTGACTGCGTACAGGACGTGCCTCTCTCGGCAAGAGGCATGTTCTATAGCCAGCTGGCGCCTGCATCGCTCCTCCTTCACTGGCGCCTCTGCTCCTTTACGTGCCTCTCCTGTTGCAACACCCCCACCCACACACGCTGGTGACTCGGGGCCCCGTCGGGAGCGCATGCGCGGACGTCAACATGATGACATTATGCATGCGCGTGACATCATCATGTCTACGCATTCCCGGATGCCCTCCAGCCATGGCGCAGGGTTTAGTGTGCTGCGGCATCCAGAAGTTTGAGAGACACTGCTGTAGCCCAACCCTATGTGCCATTCTTTATTTAAACGAACACATATACTACAAATAAACCCTTTACTGAAAACCAAATAATTAATCTATCTTTAAAGCAAATGCTGATGTAAATAAATTATGTATAATAAATGTAAATATATATAATTGATAAATATATTTCAATCTTTATTAATTTTATAAACCTCAAAAATATATTAAAAGCTATACACATAAACATGACAAACAGTCAAACAACAACCAAAAAAAAGTACGTAATAGTCTTTGTGCAAAAACAAGCAGACAAAAAAAGATTGCTCTGTTCAAGTTAATGAGATGTATTATACTTATCTTAAAGCAATCCAAAAACATATGAGTGAAATCTTGGAGCGAGAATCATAAATAAGATCCAAAATGGCAGATGAAACTTCTGAGTTCACAGTTCAGGATTCAAGGTTCAAAGTGCAAAGTGCAGAGTCACATGCAAAAGAATCTATGTGCAACCAAAGTAAAACTTGGTCTCTCATTTTTTCTGTTGTCCATTCTTTATTGGGAAAAGATTCTCTGCTTCCACTTTCATAGTGGAAACTTTGTCCTTCCTACTTGTGTGGGCCTGGAGAGAGAGGCCCCGATGTTTACAAGCTTCCCATAGAACAAAGACTGGTTGTAGCCAGCCTTACTTGGAAGTTTGCTTAACTTCCGATGCACAAAAGGATTATTGAGGACTTTTACTGATCACGGTAGTAGCAGCCACTGAAAATCCTATGCAAATGCTTTACAAGGAGCTCATTAGTATTAAAATTAGCATGCCGTGTAATGCATGGAAAAGGAATGCCCACCTTTTACTGTGAAAATTTTCTGACAGGTCTGGCGCTGTTAATAGCTTTGGCAGGAGCATTTTAGAAGCTGTTTGTGTCTGTCCCATGCTTAACAACTGCATCCTGGTCATAGGCGCAAAACACACACACATAAAATTCACAACGGCTGTATCCAAAATTGTACTGGGAAAAAACCAAAACTTCTGAGCGTCTACCAAAGAGGCTTCAGCTGTAATTGAAAGTTATGTGGTTTCCCCCCCCCCCCCCCTTGTTGCTGCTTGCTTTAGTTTAGGATCTCCGGCGATCATGTGCACATAAGAGCTTCACTTACCGCTTATCTCGTGTGCACAGGTGCCAGGCACGGTTCTTCCCTCTTTAACCTCACCTCAACTTAGACAGCTTCAGTGGGGTAGTAAGGAGGGTGCGGTCTTCCTTAGGGCGCGGAGGCGCCCCGCTCCTTTCCTTCTCCCGTGCCTTTTTGGTACTCTCTCTGATGTCACTTCTGGGACCCGTGCTTTGGAAGTGACGTCGGAGAGAGCGCCAAAAAGGTACAGTGGAAGGCGAGGGGTACCCACCGCCCTTACTACGCCATTGGACAGCATGCATAATTTGCATGCTGTTTGTGTTGCGCATTGCTGAGAAAATTTGCTTGCAATATGATGTCTCTAAGTGGACGCAGTCTCGGCGGAAAAAATTTCTAATGTTCGTCAATCTGTGTTGAGTGTAGAAGCTACTTTTCAGCTCCGCTTTCTTTGTAAATATATTAATTATCAAGCTAATAGATATGTTTTTTAATGAACCTAACCAGTTACAATTTTTCTTGGAGGGCAAGGCTGCTTCTGTAGCCCCAGAAACGCCGACTGATATCACTGTCCAGACCGTTTAGCAATTTAAACAACTGATTTTGCTCTATATATTTTTTCCTGAATTCAACTACCCTTGACAGTGCTTGAATCTCTCTTCTTAGCTGCGAATTATTTTAATTGTATACTTATGAATATGATATGTAATATTTCCTTACTGGATGTTATTTTTCCTTCTCAAAGGTGTTTTTCTTTGATGTTAAATAAAGATAAATTAAAAAAAAAATTTGCTTGCAACTGGGTGGCTGGAATTCTGTGCATCCTCCCCAGGGAAAGCAGGAAACATTCCAGCTTTTAAAGACACGAAAAACTCATCTTTCTGTGTATAAAAAAAAAGATTTAAAAAACTAGATCCCTGTCCACTGGCGACATATATTCAACATATTATAGACAACAACATGAAGGTGCTCATGCCGGTGATGCTATCGTCTTTCAGCCTACTCTGATTACAAGGTTAAAAGCATTGGGCATTTGATAGCCAGGCGGCTCAGCTCAGTTGGCTGGAGAACACTGTTACGCGCAGGGCAGTCTTGTCAGCTATCGCTGAAGCTCCAGTTCTGTGCTTGCTCATCCTGTATCGTGGACTTGGGAGCTGCAGGGCTCGGCTGACCTGGGTTTATCAGCTTGGGAGCATGTAAGTGCATTGCTGTGAAGAGCAGCTGGCATCCTGACAGTCGCACTCCTGATTGGGAGAGGTGCAGCTGCCTTTATTGACTTGTTAGAGCAGGAGTCTCAAAGTCCCTCTTTGAGGGCCGCAATCCAGTCGGGTTTTCAGGATTTCCCCAATGAATATGCATGAGATCTATGTGCACGCACTGCTTTCGATGCATATTTATTGGAGAAATCCTGAAAACCTGATTGGATTATGGCCCTCAAGGAGGGACTTTGAGATTCCTGTGTTAGAGAGAATACACTGCTCACCTCTGGAATGAATTTATTGAGGGAAATCCTCATAACCTAAGAGCAGGTGCTATGGGGGTTTTATACCTGAGAGGGAGGAGAGTAAGCTATGTGGTCTGTGTACTCTATGAAATTTTATGTAATTCTTTCTTGTACTTTCTTTTTTTTTTTTTCTTTCAACTTTCCTATACTATGGTGTAGTTCCTTTCTTATTTCTTCTATGTTGTTTTTTTTTTTAACTATTGCACATCACTTTGGTGCTGCCTATAAAAAGTGGTATATTAAATTCAATAAACAAGAAACCATATTCTTGTATATACTTTATCTGTACATTAGTTAAAAAAAACATATAGAAAAGATAAGAAAGGAAGCAGTGGCCTAATCGTTAGAGCTACAGCCTTAGCACACTGAGGTTGTGGGTTCAAACCCTGCACTGTACCTTGAGACCCTGAACAAGTCACTCAAATCTTTCATTGCCCCAGGTACATTAGATAGCTTGTGAGCCTACCAGGACAGATGAATGAGTACCTGAATGTAAACCACTTAGACAATTAATAGGTGGTGAACGTATGAAGGTGGTGAATGAGTGGATGGTGAAACATAGACTGGTCTTAAATATTGTGAAATCAGAGATTATGTTGATTGGAAGAAAGAATGACCCACAATGGCCTACAGAAGTTGGGGGTATGTAATCAGACATTTGTGATACAGAGAAAACTGAAAATATTAGGGGTCTGGTTGGACAATACCCTTAGTATGAAGGATCAGATACTTTCTGTAGTAAAATCTGCTTTTTATCAGTTGCGGTTGCTGAGAAGATTAAAACTGATGATGCCGATATTTGATTTTCGCATTGTGGTGCAGGCAGTAGTCATTTTGAAAATAGACTATTGCAATGCCCTTTATCTCGGGATTACAGTCATACATACAGTGTAAAGCTCTGCAGATGATTCAAAATGCTGCTGCACGGTTGATTTGTGGTCTGAGAAAATTTGACCATATAACGCTGTGGTTGAGAAAACATCATTGGCCGCCTTTACAATCGTGTATTATTTTTAAGACAGTAGTGTTGGTGTTCAAGGTCATTCACCAAGGGATCCCATGTTATTTGTCACAGGCTATGACACTTAATAGGCCACTCAGAGCATTACGATCTGAGGGGGCAGTACGTTTGTCGTCGATAGGTTTCTCAGCAGTGCACTATGAGAGTACTAGGTCCTCCGCTATCTCTTTTATGGGAATAATGCTGTGGAATAAGTTGACTGGACCACTAAGCGTTCTTGTAGATTTTCAGAAGTTTAAGAAACTTCTGAAGACTACATTATTTGTAGAAGCATTTCAATAAATGTCTTGCAAGGTACAGATAGAGGGTTACTCTACAGGACATTAAGAGAAAAGCGTATGAGAGTTTTAGAGTATGAGCACTATCAGGTCATGGACCTGAGGGGCCGCCACGTGTGCGGACTGCCGGGCACGATGGACCTCTGGTCTGACCCAACAGGGGCAATACTTATGTTCTTTTCTGGGCTTTAAAGTTTTTGTATTGATATGCTGTCAAGCTCCATAAAATATGGCTGATATGAAGGAACTGCTGTTATTGTTTATATAATATGTGCTGTATGTGTCTTATTTTTATGATTGTTTTGTTTGTAAAGCCGCCTAGTTATAGGCGGTTAAGAAATCTTTAAAATAAATAAATAAAATAAACTACACTATACTTTAGTATTGGAATGTTGAATGATAAAAAGAAGAGAGTACATGAATTAATTACAAAGAGTACATAGAAGATATAGATTACTTCCCTTCTCTTAGGTTACGAGGATTCCTTTGTGCCCATTCAATATAGACAGATGCACCTCTCCCAGTCAGGGGTGTGACGGTCAAAATGCCAGTCTTCCTTGCGGGCCATAAATGGGCCTGGCGTTCAGAGTAAGTCAGCTCTGCTAATTAGCTTTGTTTGACCATACATGATGCATATTCATTGTGGATATCCAGAAAATTAGACCTGCCGGTAAACCTTTCTGTTATATAAGCTGCCCAGTCGTCTAATTCACTTAATTGGCTGAGGGCTGGAGGGAAAGTCTCTTTAGAGACTTCTTAACCCCAGTCTGGCACTATTTGTTCATGGTGATGTGTATTAACTCTTGACTAGTTTATAACATACTGTTCTAATTTTATTGCATCTAGCCCTAAAGTCTCCAATCGTCGCTAAACCAGTTTGACTGATTTAGCGACCGATTGAATTTGCCAACCCTATGCACAAAACAGCTCACCGCGTGGTTTTCCGTGTGGTCGTGCATGCTCTGATTCTGGCATGCAAATGAGGTCATTAATATTAAAACCAACCATCTGATCGATGGCCTAACATTGCATGCCAGAATCAGATCAGTGACCTGGAAAACCTGACGGGTCTGTATGGGCGCAGATGTGCACAAAAAAAAAAAAATGCTGTATCATGTCGCCGCATGTACCCTCCCCCCAACAACCCCAGTACCAAAAAATTGGCAGAAGGGATACCCACTCCCTCCTGTGAACCCCCCTGCAAGGACCCCCCCTGACCAACCCTTCTCCTCCTCCACTTTCCCCAAAAATGGGCAAGAGGGATGCCCATTCCCTCCCCACTTCCCTTCCTAAAAGAAATCCGCAGGAGGGTTGCCCACTCCCTCCTGCCACCTGATGCCCCCCCTGAATCCTCCCACATCCCCCACAAACTTCCCCTATATCTCAAAAGTAGATGGCAGCAGGAGAGATGCTCAGTTCCTCCTGCTTGCAGGCCTTTCCCTTCCCAGTGCTTCCTGGGAGGCACGGGGAGTGGCCTAAGACCTTGATTGGGAGGGCAGTGGGGAAGGGGAGGGAAAGGGTCAGTTCAGGGAGTCCTTGCTGGAGGGGGGGTTCGCGGTAGCAGAAGGGAGTGGGCATTCCTCCTGCCTGCCAAGTTACGGGGAAGGAGAGGGATTGGTTTGGGGGGGTCCTTGTGTGGAGTGTCATTGGAAGGGGGATTCACAGCAGCAGAATGGAGTGGGCATCCCTCCTGCCGATTTTTTTTGGTTCCGGGTGGAGTGCAGCTGTTTTATTTTTAATGGGGCAGATATTGTTCATGTGTAACACATTCTATTAAAAAAGAAAAAAGCCCCAACAGCTGAGTGGCAGGAGGCTGCTTTAGGGCTTCCCCTTCTGCTCAGCTGTTTGGGCATCCCCAAACTGGCTTTGCACATGTGTCAAAGTCGATCTCACAGTGACTCATCGGACGGGATTATGGTGAACCTCCATGCAAGTCATTTGCATGTAAACTTGTTGGAACATTGATCGCTGTTCCAGAATCGGCCAAAAAAATTGGCCAGCAGCGCCTCACATGATCTTAATGATCATGTTTTGTGCAGCTGGCACTTAGAACAGTCTCTACTAGTGCTAGGGGACTGTGGACCTTTATTTGCAGCGTTTTTTCATCCCATTAATCTCCTGCCCATCTAGGCCAGTCATCACAGTAATGACCCTTAACTAGGGAGCCACTTGTACATGCAATCTGAGTGTGGCCAGTGAGGAATGCTGTTGAGTAGTTGCCACTGCATCCTATCTGGCTGGCCTAAAGATCAGAAATTGTACTCTGGAATCAAACCTGCATAACAGTAGGTTGCATACCATTGACTTATCGAGCCACACCGTAGTTTGAGTGATTTATTTCATCACTAGTATTTTAGCCTGTTACATTAACGGGTGCTAGAATATATGTCTGTCTGTCCTTCTTTATTTCTGTCTCTCTCTCCCTCCCGCTGTCTTTCTTTCTGTCTATCTCTCTCCCTGGCCCCCTTTGTCTGTCTGTCTTTCTGTGTCTCTCCCTGCCCCTGTGTCTATGCTGCAGCATTTCTCTCCCCCCAATTCCCTGTGCAGCAGCCACAGCAGCATTTCCTACCCCTTCATTTCCCTCCCCCCACACTACTTCCCTGTGCAGCAGTAGCGTTTCCCTAACCCCCCCCCCCCCCACCCTTTACTCTTCATGGCCTCCTGTCTGTTAAAACCAAAGTCCAAATATATAGAGAAATCAGACTTCATGTCGAATCTCTCCTCCACCTCGCAGGGCTCCGGCATGGGCACCTTGGAAGACAGTGGTGCAGCGACCCCCGGGGCCCCATCTGCACTCTACGCGTTCCCCATCCTCCCGGCCCAGGGGGGTCAGGAACCGTCAGAGCCGCCTTGCTCTCACTGCCTCGCGTCGCTTCATCCTTTGTGCTAGCAGATCCCGCCTCGCGCTGCAGACTGAGCAGCGGCGCGAGCACCCCTACAGCTCCCCATTCATCGCTGCCACCAAGTGGCCGAGGCCCCGCCCCTCGCAATGTCCTGCCATTGGCTGGTCACACGGGCCAGTGTCCTCGTTGGTCCTCCGCTCCGACTGGTCTCGCGAGCCTCTTGGTGCAGCTAAAGCGAAGGGCTTGGAATGGACATCATCGAAGTCAGCCAGGATGCACAGCCTACCTTTACATCTCCACAACAGAACCCCAAGCGCGCATGCGCACTCCTACCTGCCAGAGACCTACAGCTCATGGAAAACGGAACACGCAAGTAGGAGTGTGCATGCGCGCTTAGGGTTTTATTATATTAGATAATCAAAATGGTTTAAAGAAATGCTGATAAACTTAGTCAGATTAAATTTGCTGATGAGACAAAGGGCTCCTTTTACTAAGGTGCGCTAGCATTTTTAGCGCACGCAGAATATTACCGCGCGCTACGGGGCTAGAGCTAATGCCAGCTCAATGCTGGCGTTAAGGTCTAGCACGCGGTTTAATACCCTAACGCACCTTAGTAAAAGAAGCCCAAAGTTGATCAAAGTATATCGCAAGAGGGCCTTGCAAAACTGAGAGACTGGGCATCGAAATGTTGGATGACATTTGTCGATTGGCTGTAGTTCTCAAGATACGCTACTGGGTCAAAATATACAACTCTGGACTTGTGAATGGCTGAGGATAAGTGAGTTATTTAGAAGGAGGAGTAGCCTAATGGTATTTCCCTGTTCTCAGAGAGTTGATAGTTTAAGGGGTGTTTTTTTTGTTTGTTTGTTTGTTTGTTTTAATTCTTTATTCAGTTTTAACTCTTGCAACAAGTGTACAAGATTCAATCAGATAATTTGTACAAATCACTTGACATTCTAACAATTATTGTCAAATGCATATAAAAAAGACCCCTCCCCCACCCATCCCATTTATTTAAGGGGTGTTTTTACTTTGGTGCAGTAAGTACTAACATGTGCTGCCCAAAGGTTTAAGGCATTACTGCGGTGTGCGCTCAGGCATCCTGCAGTAGTTATGGGATCGGTGGTGTGTACTTCCCATGTGCTAAAAATTGATTTTATTTTTTAACAGAGGGCCAATGTGTTAGCATGCTCTGTGCTAGCAACTACATTGCTGCATGCTAACCAATTAGTATGTGGTTAACACAGGAGCCTTTACTGCCTAGTAAATAGGTGATGGTCGGGTCTCGTGCACTAATGGCCTCGCACTAAATCAGAAGTTTAGCGCATGGCTATTAATTCACTTTCCTGTTGAAGCAAGAAAGGACATCGAGACTGCTTTCTGTGCTCTGACTTAAGGACTGATTCTGATTCCTGAGTTAATTGCACTTTGCGCTTTAGCTGACCCCTGATGCAGGTGTTGTACGCCTGGTCAATAAAGACAAGTCCTTGTTCATTGAGGCCCTTTGTACTTTTTTTTGCTGCATTAATTCAGAAAATGCAGCCATTTTACAGCCGCACTAAAAGTGGCCTCAGTCTGTGGGAAACCCATGCACTAATAATAGCTGCAGGCTACCTAAGGGCCCCTAATTTTATATCTGAGGCAAAGGAGGGGTTAAGTGACTTGCCCAGGATCATAGGGAGCAGCAGTGGTTATTAAGCTGTACTCTTGATTAGAGAATGACACGGGGGAAAAAAAATTTATCCCTGTCCCCACGAGCTCGTCCCTCGTCCCCGCCCTACAAACTGTCAGATCCCATCCACACAAGCCTCAAATAGTTATGATTTTATACTGAACTTATTTTATTGAAGTATAAAAAGAGACAAGATTCTGAACAATTGTCAATTTATAAACACAAATAATACAGAACAAGGATCTCCCCTCCCTTTCACAAATATCCCCTCCACAATTGTGAAGATTGAACAAACCAACTTACTACAGAATGCTACATAGAAAAATCAAGCTAACAGAATACTTCAGTCACACATGGCAGGAATAGTGTTAGGGGAGTGCAACTAGGGCAACTGCCCTCTGGTCAGAGAGAGCCCTAAGCCAGCTGGAAGCTAAAGAAGCACTGCTTGGGCTTTGCAGTCCCCAGTTATGTCTAATACCAGCTTTAGCAGGATACATATTTCAAATCTGAAATATTCTAATCACAAAATATAAAATAATTTTTTTTTCTACCTTTTGTTGTCTGGTAATTTTATTCTTCAAATCACATTGGTCTCAGGGGTTAGTTTTGGGTTTCTTCTGTCTTCATCGTGGCTCCTGAAGGTAAAATAGGCACAAGAGGAGCTGGGGAGGAGATGCCGAGTCTTACACAGGCGCAATTGTTTTGCCACAGGAGCAAGACTTTTCTCTGCTCCCACGTGGCAGTAAAAGGTCTTGTCCCCATTCCCGTTGGGTGGTGAAAGGTCTTGTTCCCATTCCTGCGGTAAACCAGTTGCAAATGTCTCCTTTCCTGCGGATTTACTGCGGAGACCACAGTTTACCATGGTAAATGGTCCCCGTGTCATTCTCTACTCTTAACTACTACCCTACTCCTCTAGTTCTTGCTTTCTTAAATTCAAATACTGCCTGGTCTCCTTCACTGGAAGGTGGTTCATGCATCCATCATCTTCTGAGGAATGATATTTTATTAGATTACTCCTGAGTCTGATGCGGCCCAAAGAGATGAGGTTTGTGTGGGGTTGGGGTTGGGGGAACAAACAAGGCAGGGCTGTGGGCAGGGTCAGGCCGGGGCCGCACATCCTCTTTTTGGCCAGCAAAAATCTGTTAACCCTAGTGAAGACTGGAGTTAAAAGCTTTGGGGTCAATATTCAGCCAGATATTCAGGGCCAAACCCTATTAGCCTAGTTAGCTATACGGGCACTAAAACTAAATATTTGCCAGGGCCTATAACTCCAGGCTCTGTTCTGATTCCACCTCCAGACTGCCCTGACGCTTAACTAGAGAACACTGACAGTCAGGGTGGACATTCAGTGGCACTGTTAAGTACGGACGAATATTGACTCCTGACTCACTCTGAGTGACTTTTCTGAGCAGGAGCCTTTCCTACCTGGTTAATTTGCTTTGAATATTGACCCCTTTGTTTCCCTTTCTGGTGTAGTTATAATTTTGTAATACTGGCTACAATACAAATCTCCATATGAAACAAGACTCTCCTAATCATTTCCCTTTTAATTTGATAAATTTGATAAATTTTAATGCTGTGGTAGGGGTGGAGTGTGTTATTTAACAGTTCTTGGTACTCAGTATAGTAGATCAGAGTTCTTCAACCTTTTTACACCTATGGACCAATGGAAATAAAAGAATTATTTTGTGGACCGGCAAACTACTACGACCAGCAGGTTACCTGTGTTACCGACAGGTCTGCCTATTTTTTTAATCTTTTTTTTTTTCAATGGCACAGATATTTTGCATGTATTACACACGCAAAATATCTGTCCCATAAAGAAAAAAATGAAGTCCCCCCCACAAACCACCCCAAAATGGCAAAGGTGCCCGCTCTCCCTCCTCCCCCCCCTCCCCAAAGAAAAGGCAGGAGGGATGTCCACTCCCTACTGCCACGAAGGCACCCACTTCCTCCTCCCCTCCTCTGAAAAAAAAGGCAGGGGGGATGCCCACTCCCTCCTGCCATGAAGGTGCCCACTCCCCCTCCAGGCCCCCCGCCCCATACCTTAAAAGTTGGGAGCAGGAGGTTCTGAAAACACTTTCTGCTCCTCCTCCCTCGATGAAGATGCTGAGCCTTAGGCCCCTCCCTCATATGATGCACAGGGAGAGGCCTAAGGCCCTGATGGCTCAGACGCTACAGATCCCTCCCAAGGGACTGGGCCTGAAGTGTCTGAGCCAATCAGAGACTTTCTTAGGCTCCTTCAAGTATCCCGGCCATAAGGGGGAGGACCTGTGAAGACCAAGTGAACTTTTAATTCATCGTTTGGTGACTGGACTGGAGATGAGACTTGCGTCTGTCACAGAGATCCTTAGTCCAAAATGGAGTCAATATAGTGGAAGCACAAGTCATCCCCTACTCCAAAAAAATTTAAGACAGAAAAATCAGCAGGCAAAGTCATGGCAACTGTCTTCTGGGATGATAAAAGACTTTTGCTTCTAGAGTTATGCCACACAAGATAACCTTAACCAGGGAGAATTATGCCAACGCATTGATCACTTTGCAGAAGTCAATCAAGGAGAAAGGACAAGGAAAACTCACAGCAGGCATGCTGCTTCTTCACGATAATGCGCTGGTGCACAAGTCACGACAATTACAGACTACCATCTAAGAATGTGGATTTCAGCAGCTGTACCATCCACTCGACAGTCCTGACCTGGCTCCCTCGGATTATTTCCGGTTCCGAGTTTTGAAAAAAATTGCTCCGTGGACAGCTGTTTTCAAGTGATAAAGGCGTCAAGAAAGCTGTGACGTCCTAGTATGAAAGTCAAATAGAAGAATTCTTTTCAAAGGGGTTGAAGTTATTGCAGGAAAAGTGGATGAAGTGTATGGAGCTATCAGGGGACTATGTTGAAAAATAAAACAACAATTTTTTTTGAAATCTCTTTTCTTTTCTACTGAGGTAGATAAATTATTGAATGGCCCTCGTATTTGTTTGTAAGTGCCCTGGCTACTATTCTATAAGGACATATGTAAGTATTAGGGGGCAAGGGCGCATTTCCCACATACTTACTCAAATTACTGGCGTACTTAAGAGCATTCCGTTATGCCTGCTATTGACTTGGTGTGCATGGGCCTAGTACAGGTTTACGGTAATATTCTGTAACAGAATCTGGATGTTCAGATGCTGTTAGAATTTGTGCCCCTTTATAGAATTTCCACCTTAGTCTGTGGGGTTTTATTCATTTTCGTAAAGGTTTGTGTTGCATAGGTACTCGTCTACTCTTGACTGCAATGCTTTTCCATAAAACATATCCTATTTCTATTTTTCCCTAAGAAAGATGTGGTGTCATGGTTACCATCTCAAATGATGGTATCCCATTTCATGTACTCCAGAAATAAAAGCTCCTACTAGCACTCTTCAATTAACTTTGCAGCCTCCAATGAGACTGTTCTGGTCAGAAGGTACATGTATTTGTTACTTATTTTTAGTTATGTCTGTGTCCCCCCAGCTTGGTCCTTGAGATTGTCAAGCTGTTCTGGATTCTGAGGTAACCATGCATGCAAATAAACTTGGTTCTGAGATTCTGCATCCTCTGATTATTCATTTTGGCTATTTTGAAAGCAAGAAATGTTTGGAATCATCAAAATCCTGATGAGTGCATTTCAGTGGCCCCACAGATCTTGTTTATAGCAGATAAGGAGAGCAATTTTATTACTTCTGTTAGCATGATATGAAATTCCCGTTTTCATTGCAAATACATAGAAAATGTTGGCTCAGATTTAGGTGGGAGGAGGGGGGATGTTTTAGAGGTCAGTTCCTTTTCTACATCTTTCTTATGGAGTGCCATTGTACACTTATAGAGCACTTTTTTAATTTAAAGATACAGTTTTTGAAAGATTTGAATAGGGACCTTTATTGTGAAAGGCCATTAATACTTCCACAAAGAGAAGTCTCAACAGATTGAAAATAGGTATTGTCTTCCTGTTAGGGATGAACAGTTGCTCCAGAGCAGGGACTATCCTCATGGTTTTGGTTTGTTTTTGTAGCTCTAACAAAGGAAGGGCTAAAAAAAAATGGAGAGTACCCCATCTTGTTTCATAAGGATGTGCCCTTTCAGGGAGGTCATAGTTTTAAGGATGATGAAGGGAGAATTTTACTGCTGACCAGATAATTATTTGGCCAGGATAATAATAATAATAATAATAACTTTATTTTTGTATATCACAATACCACAAACAGTTCAGAGCGGTTTACAATGCAAAAGACTGTATACACACAGCGAAGATACAATGCCAGGGAACGTATTATGCAGTTGAGAGCAGTTTACAATGCAGGGGACTGTACATATTCAGCATAGGTGTTTATTAGAGAATGACACGGTGACAAAATTCATCACCGTTCCCGTCCCCGCGGATAACCGCGGGAAACCATCTTCATGTCATTCTTTAAGGAGAGAGGGAAGAATCAGAATATGAATGGCCACAACCACTGTCCCTCAAGCTTTGCTTTGAAGAATGCTGGTGTAGAAGGACTGAGGTTGAAATAGACACTAGAAAATGACATGGGATTATTTCCCGCGGTTATCCGCGGGGACGGGAACGGTGATGAATTTTGTCACCGTGTCATTCTCTAGTGTTTATACAGCGAAGATACAATGCAGATTTAGATTTAAGAGACTGTACATATACAGCGGAGATATTTATACAGTGAAAATACAGTGCGAGAGACTTGTAGAGCACGATACGATGCAAGAGACTATATAATGCGGTAAAGCGAGGATACAGAGTGGTGAATGGCCAGAGTGAGCAACCAGTATCAGTTATGGGAGGGTGCCGGGGGGAGGGGTAAGAAGAAAGGATGTTAATGTAGTTAATATTTGTGTCATAATCCAAGAAAAGGGACCAACCAAGTCTTAGAAATGAGTTTATTCAGTTGATTCAAATGCAACAAATTACATTTTTCTATCATTTCATTTGCCAGAGCTATACCGTTTCAATTAATAATGTAATTCAACAGTTGAAGATTCAAAATTGTGAGAAAAATTAAAACCAAAGTTTGACAGTTTATTAATGCAAATATCAGTTGGTTTAAATTTGGTTTACTGAAAACGTGGATTTTCAAAATACAGAATCTAATGTAATCTAATCTTAGGGCTCCTTTTACAAAGGTGCGCTAGCGTTTTTAGCGCACGCACAGGATTAGCGTGTGCTTCCCGAAAAACTACCGCCTGCTCAAGAGGAGGCGGTAGCGGTTAACGCGCCGGGGCATTTTAGTGCGCGCTAAAACCGCTAGCGCGCCTTTGTAAAAGGAGCCCTTAGATTTATAAACTGAGTCACCCCTAAAAAAATAGGGCTTGACTCAGTTTACAATTTACAAGTAACTAAAAGGGATAACATTACACTCCTTAAAAATGATTGTTTAAAAATCTTTGAAACAACATGGTTTTTAAGGGCTCCTTTTATCAAGGTGCGGTAGGCGGTTAACGCGTGGAATACCGCGCGTCCAGCTGCCTGCCGCGCTAGTCGCTAATGCCTCCATTGACGAGGCGTTAGTTTTAGGCTCGCCGCGGGGGTTAGCGTGGATGAAATGTCCGACGCGCTAACCCCTGTAGCGCGCCTTGATAAAAGGAGCCCTAAGATTTTTTGGAAGATCTGAAGCAAAATACAAGATCTTATTTGAGAAGGTAGATCATTCCACAATGCAGTTAATAAAACTGAAAAAGAATGAGCTATTTTACTGACTGATCTGATACCTTTAACAGAGGGAAAGGAGAGTTTGTATGAATGGTTCTACAACCTGAAAATCTTGAAAAGTTTAAGGACAAAGGAATCATAGAGTCCATGTATAATTTTAAATACTATACAAGCACATTTGAACTGGACTCTAAAATGAAACGGAATCCAATGTAGGATCTTTAGCAAAGATATCACATGATCGAATTGTAATTTCCCAAAAATCATCCTTGAATTAACTGCAACCTTATCTCATTTCTTTTACTTAAACCAATATAGACGGAATTGCAATAGTCTAGTTGGGATAAAATGATTGATTGGACCAAAAGTACTAAGTGGTGTTGGTAAAATAGATGAGAAATACTTTTCAGTTTCTGTAAACTCAAAAAGCATTTCTTAATAAGATGATTTACCTGATGATTGAACAAATTAAGGGCATGGCTAGAGCATGACAACCCAAATTATACTATTATTAGGCTAGAGTTGAGGGTTAGGTTTATTTTACAAATGATTGAGAAACAAATTCCTCTGTACACTCTGTGCCAATCAGTTGGTAATAGAAGGTCACAGAGTTCATGGGTTCTAGTGTGCTATATCTGTACCTGGTTTTAATTTAGACTCACACTATTGGGTACTGTAACCTTTGTTTCCATGTCTCGCTGCATCTTGTCAGGTAGAAACTGACATTTCAGCCATTATGTTGTGGCTTTCTTCAGGGTATGTTGTGAGGTCTGCAATTTGTAAATAGTGGGTTCACTGACCTGATTGAATTTTGGCAGGAAAGTCGGTTAGAAATTTGAATTTTATTGTAAAAGTCAGTTGGTCTCTTTTTCTATAGAATGGAAAAATCTCTAGTGATTTTAAAGATGTTCTCCTTGTAAAGCTGGGTTACATGTTCTCTCGGGCTTTCCGCAGCTGGCATTGTGCTTGTGTGGAAACCTTGAGGAGGGGCCTTAAACAACCTGGACCAATTGGAGCCTTAGACCCCTCCCTAGCGCATCCCAGGATACACTGGAGAGGAGAAGGCCCATCATTTCGAAGAGGCTGACCTGCTGGCCGGAGGGAGTAGGTATCCCTCTGGGCAGCCATTGTAAACAAGGAAAGGGGGAGGGGGGTCATTGGAGGCACAGGGGAGTTGCATGGCAGTGGGAGGGAGTCGGCATATCTCCCGTTGCCGGGGGGGGTGTTGGAGGGGGGCCTTGCTTGGCAGAGGGAGGAAGCATCTCTCCCGCTATCGGGGGGGTAGGCCTTGCTTGGTGGCAGGAGGGAGTGGGCATCTCTCCCACTGCCAGGGGGAAGGGGGTTGCTTGACTTCGGCAGCGGGAGGGAGCGAGCATCCCTCCTGCCGACCTTCGTTTTTTTTTTTTAAGTAATTCCTGAGAATGTCCTGGCTTCTTTAAGTTGTCAATCGCATAGAACTGGAAGGTAATGTGTTATGTAAATGACAATATAATGTAATACAACATGTGCTGGTTGCTATCACCAGCGATGGGTACATGTAAATTTATCGAACCTTTGCTGCTCTCCCCCAACCTCATTTGTATTTGTGTTTTTTGGAGAATAACTCACCGTTTTGAAATTGCTACAATAATGCCTGTGAGAGCAGCCAATCAATTTTTACTGTGAAGTTTTTAGAATCTAGCCCCAAGTCTGGAAAGTCACAGACCTGCTTCAAGCAAGCTGGATCCCATGGAAGACAGGAACTTGAGAATAGGGAAACCCCAGTCAGATGATGAAAATACTTACAATGGACCTTCTGACCTCTAATACGATTAGTAGTCTGGATTCTAAATTTGCAGTTTACAGGTCTAAAATCAACCAGCTGCTGTATTTATGGTGGTTTAGCAAAAGCTGTAATGAAGCTGTAATGTAAAAATCTTTTTAAAAGGCATAGAGAATCACAAAACTTGGAGCTACAAGGATTCTAAGAGATTTGGAAAAAGGCAATGGTATCCAATTACCTTTTGAAGTAACGTAAATTCTGTTTTACTTCTTGGGATCTAGCTAGGTTCTTGGGACCTGGGTTGGCCACTGTTTGAAACACAATCCTGGGCTTGATGGGGCTTTGGTCTGTCCCAATATGGCAATTCTTATGTTCTTAAATCTGTTACGAAACACATGTAGCTTATAACGAACAAAGTGGCATTTTTCTGGTGATTAGCTTTAATGATGAAAATGTGTAGGGACTTGGATCTTGCTATAAGTTTGCTGTCATACACAATTTACTATTACAATAAAGCTTTGCTCTTCACTCCCAGTCCTTGAGAGAAGGGCCCAATTTAACTTGTCAGTATTTCCTGGAAGTAACCAAAGTGATCCTAACAACAAATGTCTAACAACAAAAAATTTGAGAACTTTGCAGGAGTGTGTTTATCTTTGGAATACAAATATTAAGAAGATGGTAAAGATCTTACGTTCTTATCTTTGTGGAAAAGGTTGTCAGTAGGGTGACATTTCAGGTGCTGTACTTTTTTAAAGGATCTGCTAACTAATGGTCTGATTTCTAGTCATTTGTGAGTATGAGATCTGAAACTGCACAATATTTACCTTGTTTCCTCGAAAATAAGACCTACCCCCAAAAATAAGCCCTAGTTGCTGTCAGCAGCAGCGCTTCCCCTGCCCCCCCAGCTGACCCATCTCTCCCTCCCATCCGAACCGCAAGACTAAAAGTACCTTATAACAAACCGGCAGCGTTGGCAGCAATGTAGACAGGCTCCTTCGCGGCCTGGGTCATTCCTCTGCCGCATTACTGGTGACATCATCAGCAACGAGACGGAGGAACTGTCTACATTGCTACCAATGCTGCTGGTTTGTTATAAGGTGCATTTAGTCTCGCGGTTCAGATGGGAGGGAGAGATGGCGCGGTGGGGGGGATAGAAAGATGCTACACGGGGGGATGGGAGGAACTAAAGGATGGGAGGGAGGGCTAGAAGCTGCAAGGGATGGGAGGGAGGGATACAAGCTGCAAGGGTTCTGCTGCACAAGGGATTAGAGGAAGGGAGAGAAAGATATTGCACTAGGGGATGGGTGAGAGGGAAGGGAAGATGCATATGTGGGGGAAAGAAGGGAAATAGGAAGAATTGGGGTGGAAGAGAGAGATGATCATTGTTCATGAAAAAATAAGACATCCCCCAAAATAAGACCTAGTGCCATTTTGGGGCCCAAAATTAATATAGGACAGTGTCTTATTTTCGGGGAAACACGGTATTTGTTTGTCTTTGTGATGTGTGTTAATACATAATCAAACATTCAACTGGAGCCCTAAATGAAGTGTGTGATTGTGATCTTGAATTACTGGAATGAAATATAGGCAGATATACCATTTTTCCTCTGGGGTTTTTAAAAAAATCTACATTCATTCTGTATTTGTGTACATCTGACTCAGTCTTTTAAAATAAATAAAATAAATAAGTAAAACCTTCTCATTGGGCATGTGACTGTTCACTTGAAAAGCTATAGTATGAGGAAGTGTTTAGCATATGGGGAAAATGAGTCAAAGCTTGAATGAATAGTTCCCTGGCTGAAGTTGTAAACCAGCTAATCTCCATATCTGTATTTTTTTATTTTTAAAATTTGTAGACCTCTTACATTTAAGCGGTTTCAATAGAAACATAGTATTCAAACAAACCTTTCACTATTCTAAACTCTGTTATGGTCATAATCTATGATATGTGTTGTTAGAATACTATGTATCTTTCTATGGAAACTGCTTAAATGTATGCAGTCTACAAATTTAAAAAATAAAAAAATACAGGATATGCAAATTACCTGGTAAGATTTTGTTCTAATGTCGGTTTGTAGGTTACCAGCACCCCTAAAAATTATTGTAGCAATGAAGTATAGTTGGCACTCGGTTAACCGCACTCTCAGCCAACCAGAAAAAAATTGTCAGCAAAAAAATAAAAATGGTCTCCCTCGCTCCTCAGACATCATCCAAAGTCATGCTCCTGACCCAACACCCCCCTCCCTCCCTCCAGCCCCAGAGGTATCAGCAGCAGAAGAAAGGCCCTGCTTTTTAGCTGGCCAGAAACTGCCTGTTTACCAGCGCTTCTTCTGCTGTCCGGCTGCCACTACTGCTTCAGGTGAGGAAGGGGGAGGGTTGTTAGAACAGACTCTTCTGTTTTGGGTAAGGAAGGGAGGGAGGGAGTGTGTGGGAGGGAATGGGGGGAAGAGGGGAAGAGAAAGTGGCCCAGAAAGAAAGGAAGAACAGATGCTGGGCCTATAAATGGGGGTGGGGGGATGATAGAGTGAGGTGGGAAGGGAGACAAAACTATTTTTACAATAACTCTGTACAGAGTTCTGGTAGCTGGATTGTGCTGGGTGGGGCCTTTATAAGCTGTGACCTTTTAAGTGATCATCTTCCTGTTTAGATTAATTCAAAGAATGCGTTCATGAGCTTTGTGATACCACATAGTGCCTCTTCAGATCTGAAGAATCATGTTTATAGAAGTTAAATTATGTGTATGCTTCATGCAGTTATATAAATGTAAACACCCTCTATGAAATGTGTAGCAGTCTTATATGTTCTTGCTGCAAATGCTGTCTAGTCACTTCTGTTTTGAAAGGCTGCGCAATGTTATGCACTGGTATCTTGTGTTATATTCTGCCCATGTTCTTCATCTATTCAATGCCGTTGTTTTCACAGAATGGCATTTAAGAAGTTTGATTTGCTTTTAATCTGAAGGCCTGAACAAAATACTGGAGCTGTTTATGGTAAATATTGGTTTTGGGAAAGTAAGGATTTATTTCTGCTTGAGACTCCTGGAGTGGAATCAAGGTGCTAGGTAAGAAATTGTGTGTTGGGTTTTTTGTTGTTGTTTTTTTAAATTCTCCTTTTATCTATCTATCTTGCCATCTTATCTATCATAGAATTCATGCATTCTTGAGACTACCATCAGTTGGTGGCAGCATTTTACACAAGCTTATGGTAGGCATAAGCGCTTGGAAATCGGTACAACGAGCGAGGTGATTTAATTTGTAGACGATACAAAGTTATTCAGAGTAGTGAGGACTCAGAAGGATTGCGAAAACCTACAATGAGACATAAACACGCTTGAGGAATGGGCCGCGAAATAGCAAATGAGGTTCAATGTGGATAAGTACAAGGTGATGCATGTCAGTAACAAAAATCTTATACACCAATACAAGGTGTCTGGTGCAGTACTCGGAGGGACCCCCCCAGGAAAGAGACTTGAGAGTACTTGTAGACAAGTCAATGAAGCCATCCACGCAATGCACGGCAGCAGCGAAAAAGGCAAACAGAATGTTAGGAATGATTAAGAAGGGGATCACAAACAGATCGGAGAAGGTTATCATGCCGCTGTACCAGGCCATGGTACACCCCCACCTGGAATACTGCGTCCAACATTGGTCGCCGTACATGAAAAAGGGTCCAGAGAAGAGTGACAAAAATGGTTAAGGGACTGGGGGAGTTGCCGTATAGTGAGAGGCTAGAGAAACTGGGCCTCTTCTCCCATGAAAAGAGGAAACTGAGAGGGGACATGATCAAAACATTCAAGATAATGAAGGGAATTGGCTTAGTAGAGAGAGATTGTTCACCCTCTCCAAGGTGAAGAGAACGAGAGGACACTCTCTAAAGTTGAAAGGGGATAGATTCCATACAAATGTAAGGAAGTTCTTCTTCACCCAGAGAGTGGTAGAAATCTGGAACGCTCTTCCGGAGGCTGTTATAGGGGAAAGCACCCTCCAGGGATTCAAGACAAGGTTGAATAAGTTCCTGCTGGAACAGAACATGCTCAGATAAGGCTAGACTCAATTAGGGCACTGGTCTTTGACCTAAGTGCCGCTGTGTGAGCAGATTGCTGGGCACGATGGGCCACTGTTCTGACCCAGCAGCGGCAATTCTTATGTTTTTTATGTTCTTGTGCCGAAAGTCAGACACAAAGGCCTGGATTCACAAGCTAGTTGCCTTACTTTAGGCACTGACAGTTGCCTAGATCACACCTACTGGCGCCTAACGTAAGTGGTTTAATTGGGCGTGATAATTGGTCACACCATTAAAACACAATTAATCCCTCTAAAAAATTTTTTTTTTTAAAGCCACTATTACATGACCTCTGGGACTGGCGCCTAGGTAGCTAGCAGTGCATAGTGACACCAAAGCCCAGAACTGGGCATGTTTAGGAGCAGTGCTGGACATCGGTGTCACTATGTGCCACTAGCCACAATTCTGACAAGACCCTAGGCACCGGAAATGTAGGCCTGTTGAACCCTGGCCTATATTTCTGGCACCCAAGGTCCCTGTTCCCTCTGATTCCGGAAACAGCGCCTGCCTGTGATTACCACGCGGCAGACGCCCTTTCCTCTCTGAGCACATTACCCAGACCCTTGTCCACACTCTTGTAAACCTCACACTTAGATTACTGCAATCCACTTCTAACTGGTCTCCTGCAGTGTTGCCACTCCCTTGCAACCTGTGCAAAACTGCAGCACGACTCATCTTCTACCAACCTCGCTACACTCATGTTACCCCTCCCCCTAAATCACTTTGCTGGCTCCCTATTCGCCTTTGTATACAGTTCAAGCTCCTGTTGCTGACCTACAAGTGTGTTCATTCTGCTGTCCCTCAATCTCTCTCCTTATAGATCTCTCGGAGAACTCTGTTCCTCAGATAAGCTGCTCTTAGCTGTACCCTTCCCTCCACTGCCAATTCCAGATTTTGTTTCTTTCATCTAGCTGCCCCCTATGCCTGGAATAAACTACCTGATTTTATCTGCCATGCCCCTTCCCTTCCCTTGTTTAAAAGCTGACTGAAAACTCACTTTTTGTTATAGCCTTCAATCCATATCCCTACTCCCCACTGCCCACCAACCTAGCCAGCAAATTAATCATTCCCCTTAGCTGTATCCATGGCATCCTAATTGCCTGTCTTGTTTGTTTAGATTGCAAGCTCCTTCGAGCAGGGACTGTCTTCTTAGTGACTGTACAGTCCTGTGTATGTCTGGTAGCACTACAGAAATAATTAATAGTAGTAATATTTGCTTATTTTATTTTTATTACCTTTTATAAGTTTGCTTTCCTCTTATTTACATAAGAACATAAGAATAGCTGTACTGGGTCAAACCATTAGTCTATTTAGCCCAATGCAGTGCATCTAACAGTGGCCAATCCAGGTCATAAGTACCTGGCAGAATTCCAAAAGCAAGATTTCATGCCACCAATCCCAGGGACAGCAGTGGATTCCCCATGTCTTTCTCAATAGCAGAGTATGGACATTTTCCTCCTGGAGCTTGTCCAAATCATTTTTTAAATCCAGATAGGCTACCACTGTAACAGCATCCCCTAGCAATGAATTTCAGAGCTTAGCTCTTTGTTGAATGAAAAACTATTTCCTTCTAATCATTTTGGATGCCCTTCTTTGAACCTTTTCTGATTCTGCTGAAATACGGTGACCAGAATTGAATACAATACTCGGTGAAGTCACACCATAGAGCAATACAGAGGTATTATAATAATCTTGGTCTTATTTACCAATCCTTTCCTAATAATTCCTAGCATCCTGTTTGCTTTTTTTGGCCATCGCTGAACACTGTACAGAAGATTCCAGTATATTGTCTACAATGACACCTAGATAATTTTCTTGGGTGAGGACTACTAAGGTGGACCCTAGCATCAAGTAACTATGATTGGGATTATTCTTTCCAACGTGCATCACTATGCATTTGTCCACATTAAATTTAATTTGCCATTTGGATGTCCAGTCTTAACAATTTCCTAAGGTCTTTTCACAGTTCATATGTGTTTAACAACTTTGAATAGTTTACTGTCATCTGCAAATTTAATCACCTTGCTTGTCGTTCTGGTTTCCAGGTCATTTATAAATTTGTTAAATAGCACTGGTCCCAGTATAGAGCCCTGTGGCACTCCACTATTTGCCTCCTCCACTGAAAAAAATGGCCATTTAAACTTACCCTCTGTTTTCTATCCATTAACCAGTTCCTAATCTACAACCGAGCAGTGCCTCCTATCCCATGGCTTTATAATTTTCTCAGGATTCTCTCATGAGGGACATTTGTCAGCTTTCTGAAAATCTAGATTCACCACATCAACCAGCTCACCTTTATCCACATGTTTGTTCACTCCTTTAAAGAAATGAAGCAAATTGGTGAGGCATGATTTCCCTTGGCTGAATCCATGATGATTCTGACCTATTAAACCATGTTTGTCTATGTATTCTGTAACTATCCTCTATGATAAAACCCTAAGTGCGCATGCCGCTGTGATGTGTGTTTCCATGGCCGCACTCCATTTGTGGTGCGTGGGTCGGCTTGCGGTGCGTGCACTGGATTGAGCGGCGGTTTGTCATGTGGGTGCTGCGAGGTGTCCCATACTGGTAAGAAGTGGAGAGAAAAGGTCTGCACGGGAACGAGGATCACGGGAATCCTGCGGGTCCCGCGGGAATCCCCCTAACCCACAGGACTCCCACGGGGACCCCCCTCTGGCTCACGGGACTCCCACGGGGACCCCCCTCTATCCAACGGGACTCCCACGGGGATGGAAGCTTTGGAAGCAGGTTCGTCCATATAATATAATGGACACGTCAGCCTTAGTAAAAGAGGGGGTTTATAAGTTAATTACCTGAACAGAAAACACAAAAAGGGTTCCACCAAAGAGATTCCACAAGGTAAACAGCAGCGCAAACACAAAAGAAACTGTGGAATTGATAATCCTGTCAGAAGTAATTGTTGCTTTTTATGGGGACAGGCGGGGATGGAGGTAATTCCTTGCAGGGATGGGTGGGGACGGAGAGGATCCTGGCGGGGACAGGTGGGGATGGGTGGGATTTCTGTTCCCGTGCAACTCTCTAGTGGAGAGGGAGAGGGAAAGGGGGCTGCTTTTGGGGGAGGGATGTGCTGGGGGGCAGATAGCTGGACAGGTATTGATGGACAGGGGGAGCAGGGAAGGGGGTGGTGGTGGACAGCCGAGGAAAGAGAGAGAGAGAAAGAAAGAAAGACAGACACACACATCTATTCTAGCACCCGTTAATGTAACGGGCTTAAAGACTAGTATTCTTTATTATAGTTTCCACTATTTTTATTTATTTATCTTTCAAGTTTTGAAATACAATTCAGAAGTATCCACTTGTTAAAGTAACATGGAAAGAAAACTTACAATTAAATCCAGACATTTACCCATTAGAAAATATAAATTTCTCCAATTACACCACCAACATTGTGGGGGAGAGGTCATTAAAAGATAAGGAAATCCAAATTAGAAAACTTTTTTTTAAAAATAAAAGGTCTTAGCAGTATCTCTAACAGTAATTTTAAACACCAATAAGATACCTTTGAACCTTAAACTATCTTCTTAAGATCTGTAAAGGTTTTCAATTGTTCAGGAACAAAGAGAATATATTATAAACCTCCCAAAAATATCAAACATTTACAAGGATAAAGCAGCTTAAATGAGGCCCCCAGATTCAAAATCTCTTGTCTATAAGCAAGAAAAGCCTTTCTTCATTCCTGTGTTACTTTAGTATCACCTGGAAAAATCCAAATTTTTTGCCCCAAAAAAGGGATCTTAGAATTACGTAAAAAATTTTTTATAACATCATTTAAATCTTGTTCAAAAACAAGAGGCAACTAATGTAGCTCTTTGGTTAGAGTCCGTTATCGATTGCTCCAATATGACTGATAAATTCTTGAAGTGCATTTTTTGTTGTCCTAAGAGTTGAGGAGATTGCAGTACTAAATCATCTGGAGAAGACTTTTTCGATACCCCTAAGTAGAATACCTTATTTAAAGAAGGAACCATATCAGAAGAAAAGTGTAAAACTTTCATAAGGTACTTCTTAAACATATCAATGGGTAAAATCCTTGGGTCCTTTGGAAAATTCAAAACACGTAAATTTAGTCTTCTATTAAAATTTTCTAACCGTTCTATTATCCTAAATTGTGTGTGATCTTTAATCATAATATAGTCAAACCTCGGTTTGTGAGTGTTTTGCAAGATGAGCAAAACATTGTCGCAAATCATGACTCGCAAACCGAGCGTTGACTCGATTTGCGAACATCGCTACCCCCCCCTTGCCCGCCCACCTGAGAATGCCCCCCCCCCCACGAACACCGGCACCACTCCCCCCAACTCACACCGGCATCCTCCAACCTTCCAAACAGAAGCCTTACCCCATCTGGCACCGGCATGCAGCCCACAGGATGTGCCGGTGAACGAAGATCCTTCCTGTTGCCTGGGCCTTGAGCGAGAGCCAGAAGGCCTTGAGCATATGCAGATGCTCAAAGCCTAGGCAACAGGAAGGATCTTTGTGCACCGGCACGTCCTGGGGCTACGTGCCAGTGCCAGATGGGGTAAGGCTTCTGTTTGGGCTGGCAGGGGATGCTGGTTCATGCGGGGGGGGGGGGCATTCCTGGGGTGAGGGAAGCAATGCCGTTTCTTAGGGGGGGATTGGAGCAGCACCGGTGGCCTCGGGCATGGGTGATGGGAATGAATCAAGCGTGTTTCCCTTATTTCCTATGGGGAAACGCGCTTTGATATACGAGCAATTTGGTTTACGAGCATGCTTCTGGAACGAATTATGCTCGTAAACCAAGGTTCCACTGTACTTTGAAAATTTTGAAGAAGTAGTATATCAGTTTGAATCTGTTGATGTTTAAT
Organism: Geotrypetes seraphini; assembly: GCF_902459505.1. NCBI lineage: Eukaryota > Metazoa > Chordata > Amphibia > Gymnophiona > Dermophiidae > Geotrypetes > Geotrypetes seraphini. Next base: position 475,792,567 of record NC_047084.1, read on the forward strand.
AGTGGCATCTTGTTTAAGTTCCTCTGTAGTTTTAGACATTGAATCCATTTTTAAAACCAGAGATGTTACCTCTTTAGATTTCTTCAATACTGATGTTAACTCTGTAATAGCTTTCCAAATCGATTTGAGAGTAATCACCTTAGAAGCGCCAGAACTTCCAGCGCTTTGGGAACGATTTGGTGTCCTCCTGGTAGGGAACAGCCCTCGCTCTGAGTTCTCTGCGACCGCACCTGAGCATTCACCTGCTGCTCCGATGATAGTCCCACCTCTGATGCTGAACAAAGGTGACTGTATTGGTTCCGGAGTAGATGTCTGCACGGGAACGGGGATCGCGGGAATCCCACAGGGGTCCTGCGGGAATCCCCCCTAACCCACGGGACTCCCACGGGGATGGAAGGCTTTGGAAGCAGGGTTTGTCCATATAATATAATGGACACGTCAGCCTTAGTAAAAGAAGGGGTTTATAAGTTAATTACCTGAACAGAAAACAAAAAAAGGGTTCCACCAAAAGGAAAACAGCAGCGCAAACACAAAAGAAACCGTGGAATTGATGATCCTGTCAGAAGTAATTGCTGCTTTTTATGGGGACGGGCGGGGATGGAGGTAATTCCATGCGGGGATGGGTGGGGATGGAGAGGATCCTGGTGGGGACGGGTGGGGACGGAGAGGATCCTGGTGGTGATGGGTGGGATTTCTGTCCTCGCGCAAGTCTCTATTCCGGAGTCAACACAAAGCTCTCACCTCTGGATCGATAGTTTCCACTATTTTGCCTGGCACTGAAGTCAAGCATTTACTGGTCTACAGTATAATTTCTCAGATCAGCCCTGGAAACCCTTTAAAAAAATTGTCATCACATTGTCCACCTCCCAGTATTCAGGTACTATAGATGATTTTAATGACAGGTTAAAGATCACTAACAACAGATCAGCAATTTCATGTTTTGAGTTCTTTCAGCACCCTTGGGTGCATACCATCCAGTCCAGGTGATTTACTACTCCTTTAATTTGTCAATTTGGCTCACTGTCTTGGTTCACCAAGATTTTTCAGTTCTTCTACACCAGGGGTAGGGAACTCTGGCCCTCGAGAGCCATATTCCAGTCGGGTTTTCAGGATTTCCCCAATGAATATGCATTGAAAGCAGTGCATGAAAATAGATCTCATGCATATTCATTGGGGAAATCCTGAAAACCCGACTGGAATATGGCTCTCGAGGACCGGAGTTCCCTACCCCTGTTCTACACCATCACTCTTGAAAAACATTGATACAGGTAGATCTCTTTTTTTTTTTTTTTTTTTTTAATTGGATATTCATATCTACTTTATTGGAAATAGCAAATAGAAAGATATTTTAAGAGTTAGCATTGGGCCCCTTCTTTTTGCCAAAGGTTGGAACCATATTGACAAAGCGAAGGTTGTACTGCATGCGCCGCTTGGCACGCCCTGTCTTCTTTTTCTTCTTCTCCTGCTTGGCAACTTTGGGAGTCTGACCTCTGACTTTCCCAGCACGGGCTAAAGACCCATGAACTTTACCTCCCAGCATACGGCCAGCAACTTCCAGGGTGGCTAGTGCGCTGATGCCACTTTACTCAAGAGTTGCCTTATCTTCTAAGGGTGTTCCGCCCAGCAACAGCACCTGGTCTTCAGCAGCAAGGCTCTCAAGAGACTCAACACAAGCCTTTAACTGGGCTACAGTTTCCTGTCCAGACACCTCAAGGGTGTGCAGGCTCTGTGCACGCACAAACAGCTGCATGGTTTTCACGCCGACACGCCGTGGCCTCACAAGATGGAGGAAGTCGCGAGATCTATTGACGGATTAAGGTAGATCTCTTAATCAGACTCAGAAGTAAAGAATTCAGTCAGTCAGTCTGCTATGGCCTTGTCATCCCTGAATGCTCATTTTGCTTATTGATGATCTGCTGATCCCACAGATTCTTTTACAGGCTGTCTGCTTCTTATGTACCTGAAAAAATTATTACTATGAGTGTTTGTGTGCTTCTGTGGCAAATTTCTCTTAGTATTCTCATTTAGCCTTCTTTGTCAATACTTCGTACCTAACTTGTAAGTTGCTTCTTCTTTTCTTCATTTGGATCTTTTTTTTTTTTTCATCTTTTTCAAAGACGTTCTTTTGGCTTTAATAGCCTTTTTCACTTCACCTTTTAACCATTCTGGCCGTCGTTTGCTCTTCTTTCTATTTTTATTAATGTATGAAATTTGGGCTTCCAAGACTGTATTTTTAAACATTGTCCATTCCTTACTTAAAGTCCTAACCTTTTAGCTTCTTTTATCATAGTCACTCTTTTCAAAATTGAAATGCTGCTACAGTAGATTTCCTTAGTGGCTTCACTTCAGATATGTGCTCAAACCTGATCATATGATCACTGTTTCCTAGTAGGGCACCTCATTTTTTATGAACTTTAAATGGGTTGGGATGTGTGAGTTCATTTTTCCATGTTTTATTTATATGTTTACTGATGTATAATGAGTCTATTTAGGAGGCAATGCTATAACAGGTTGCCAAAGTTTTGACACCAAATTCCACATGTACAAACGTGCACCTAAGTGCTCTTTACAGAATATTAGTGTAAACCAACATTCGGTATGTAGGCGTACACATTCCACTGATGCCTTGCAGGCCTGCCATATGCCCTGATGGTCCAGCAGTGAGCCAGGACAGGAGGGATCCCTCCCGCCTCCTGTTCCGGTTAATTCTGAAATATCACACTTTCCCTCCCACCTCCCAGGCCTCTGGAAAACATGCCTTAAAAGCCTTGGTGGTCCAGCAATGAACCAGGGCAGGAGTAATCTTCCTACGCTTCTGCCTCTTGCAGAGCTGCTCTCTAAAATGGCTTCCATAAGTTCTCGCAGCAACATAGTGAGTTCCTGTGGTCTCACAAGGTTGCTGTGAGAACTCATGGCAGCCATTATAGATTGTAGCTCTGCTTGAGGCAGGACAGTAGGAAGATCGCTTCTGCCCTGGTTGACCCCCTGGACCACCAGGGCTTTCAAGATAGATATCCTAGAGGTTTGGGAGGCGGGAGGGCGGTGTGATGTTCTAGAATTGGCCAGGACAGGAGGGACTGCTGCTCATCAGGGCTTGTTGCAGGCCTGGGGAGGCCTGCAACAGATCTGGCAGTGGGGGGGAAGTAGGTGGGCACTGACTCGCATATAAACAGAGATCCTCATTTTTTGCCCCAAAATCTTGGTTTATATTTGAGTATATATGGTATGGACATGCCTTTGAACTCTTCTCTAAGTTTCAAGTTTATTAGGTTTTTATATACCACCTATCAAGGTTATCTAAGCGGTTTTACAATCAGGTACTCAAGCATTTTCCCTATCTGTCCCGGTGGGCTCACAATCTATCTAACGTACCTGGGGCTATGGAGGACTGAGTGACTTGCCCAGGGTCACAAGGAGCAGCGCGGGGTTTGAACCCACAACCCCACCAAGCCATTTTAGCGTATAATTCTACAGTAGCAGTTAGGCACATAAATGCAGTACTCTATAAGGTTAAGCACTCAAATGGTGCTTAAATGTAGGCCACCTGTTATAGCATGATGGGGTTACTATTAAATGACTATTTATATTATTCTTTAGTATAGTTCAATAAAAAGATAGTAAATTAAATTAACACAGCAGCCAGATTGCTTTATCCGTGAACCTTTTTAATGCAGTGATAACGTGAGAATGAAGTTGACAGCATATATTTAGCTGGAGAGTATGGCTTAATGCATTAGTCTGGCTGGTAACTCTTTTTAATTCTGGCTTGTTTGCCGAAGGTGCAGTATGTTGTTTTTTGGGGGGTTTTTGTTCCAGTAAGCTGTGTGTGTGTGTGGATGGTCCTTGAAGTCTGTCTGTTTAATTTGGTAGCAGACAATATGTGCTGATGGAAAACAGCCCTAAATTGTTTGTCGAAAGCTGTACATTATTGATGAAATAAAAAAGCCTAAAAATTACAGGTTAATTATTTGCTGCTTTTCACCGTGGTGCCTGGTTAATCTGTGTTGCTTCTTTGACTGTCTTGTGTTCAGTGGTGCTGTTTAAGATTTTGAAGAAATCTTTACACCTGTATATGTATCAGTAAAATAGCAGAATCTTCCTTTCCAAATCAACTTCACTATTTTTTTTTTTTTTAATTAAAGTCCAGCATCCTTAGGCAAAAGAAAAAAAAAAATCTTCCTCGAAACATGAGCCCATAGAAGTAATGGGATATACCTTTAGCTAAATAAACACCTATAGCTAAATAAATTTGTATGTGGTAGCATAGAATTGGTAATTCTTTTGTTTTGATATGTTTAATGCCTGTAGCCAAATGCTGTGTCTTCAAGGGCCTGATGCTAACGTTCAGATCATTGCATGACATTGCGCCGGGCTAAGTAATGGCTCCTCCGTACATGCAGAACAAGCCCCTCCACTACCAGGATGAAATATGCCTCAAAATGCCCCCTGGTCATGCCCTTCGACTGCAAACTGCCAACCGATGTTCTTAATCCCACTTCATACTGTGTCATTGGAATCGACTGCCCCCTCAGATCAGATCCCTTGAAGGACTCCTCAATTTTAAGAAAACAATTAAAATATGTCTCTTTATCCAACCCCCCTGCCCTTGACCAATGGATCACAAAGAAATGAATATTGGTACCAGAACCCAGTATGTGTCGCTTAAGGAAAACTTGTATTGTAAAATCTTGCACTGTAACTATGGCAAATCCAATCTGTAAACTATCTGTGTGTGTCAATTAGGATAAAACTTGTATCGTAAACTTGTACTGAAATTATGGCAAATTGTAATCTGTTAACTGTATACTATCTATGCTTAACCTATAACCCATTCTGAGCTCTTTGGGGACAACAGGATAGAAAACGAATTAAATAAATAATATACCCACCATTCAACTGTTCCATCAATATGGTGTACAGCAGTGGTCTCAAACTCGCGGCCTACCAGGTCCTATTTTGTTTATCATAATCACAAAAGTAAAATAAAATAGTTTCTTGATCATATGTCTCTTTAGCTATAAATTCCAATATTATTATTAAGACTTAGTCAAAAGGAAAGATTTATAAACTATGAAGAGTTTTACCTCATGCAAAATTATCATTTCTTGAATAAGACATCAACTATTTTGTCTGAGGCCCTCCAAGTACCAACAAATCCAAAATGTGGCCCTGCAAAGGGCTTGAGTTTGAAACCACTGGTGTACAGCATATCATAGAAAAAGGAAAGGAACTCAACAAATCAAGGCCCCTTTTTATCAAGCCATGTTAGGGCTTTTTATTGCCGGCCGCTGTGGTAAAAGCTCCGACACTCGTAAGAATTCCTATGAGCATCAGAGTTTTTACTGCAGCGGACGGCAAGAGAAAGCCCTAACATGGCTTGATAAAGGGGGGACACACACACACACACACGAAATAACAGGGAAGAATAGAAGGAGACAAACATTCATAAATCAATTCCTTTAGGTAACACTCGTTACACTTGCTGTTAGAGGTCCCTTGAAAAATCTTGCTGAAATAGAAAAGTCTTTTACAGTCATGAGTGAAAGGTAGGGAGTTCCAAAGTTTTGGGACACTTGTGAAAAAGACAGAATGTCTTGTTTGTTAAATCAGTTAAAAGAAAAAAGGAAAAGTGTTTTTATTATGTAGAATTTGTAAAATAGTCTCAGATGGTTCTCTGGTGCTGGAATTGCTTTCCCATAGAAATGCATTGGGCCATTTTCTGAGAAGGGACATATTTCAAGGGAACTCTAATCCAATCTGGTCCATTTTCTAACACAATTTGTTTACCTCCTCGCCACTCCAAGTTGCATCCTATTCCATTACATTTTTGGAGAGTTGTTTTGCATCCTGACAGAGAGGGATGGCCAGATCCTTGACCTCTTTTATCATTTCAACTTCTGTTACGTTGAAAGATAAAAATAGAAACATAGAAACATAGAAAATGACGGCAGAAAAGGGCTATAGTCCATCAAGTCTGCCCACTGTATTAACCCTCCCTAACTACCCTCCTAGAGATCATACTCAGGTGGCAATACCTTTACCCTACCCTCGTAGAGATCCGACGTGGGCATCCCACTTATTATTGAAATCAGGCACGCTGTTGGCCATGATCACCTGCTCTGGGAGCTTGTTCCAATCGTCTACCACTCTCTCTGTGAAGAAATACTTTCTGGTGTCGCCATGAAATTTCCCGCCCCTGAGTTTCGGCGGATGCCCTCTTGTGGCTGAGGGTGCTATAAGAAAGAAAATATCATCTTCCACCTCTACACAACCAGTGATATACTTAAATGTCTCAATCATGTCACCCCTCTCCCTACGTTCTTCGAGAGAGTATAGCCGCAATCTGTTCAGCCTTTCCTCGTACGTGAGATCCTTGAGCCCCGAGACCATCCTGATGGCCATGAGCTCCATATTGCAGTAGGGTTTTTTATTTTTTGGTGCATATTTGTATGTGGCTATTTAATTTGGAAACAGAGTTATGCAAAAGAAAAAGAATGTACCAGTCCATGTAGAACTTTGGTGTCTTTGTATTTCAATTCAGTCAAGACAAAAGGATTTATGTTCTCTTGGCTACGTGAGCTCCATCATCCACAATTCTAGAGCTGTATTATTGTCTCTCTAGTTGGAATTATTAGAACAGCATGGTTCTGTGGTCAGGGAGCAGGCACTTTGCTTTCCTGCATTTCTAAAGCTGAACTGTTGGAAAGTCAGCTCTGTGTTTTGCTTTCCCCATTGAAGGTAGAAAGTCAGTAGGCAATTAAACTGCAGCATAGTTTCAATCATGAGGAGAGACGCTTGGGGATGATTGACAGAGGCTTGCTGGAGATTTACATTTGCGAAAACCTCATTCTTCAAAACTTTTTTTTCATTTCCTGATGGGAGTTATGGGGTAAATCAAATACAGTGACAATAAAGAGATTAAAAATGTAGGAGTTATGTATTCATAGATGTTGTAAATCTCTTTTCCACCGTCCCTTTATTGAAAAAGGAAAAATATTAGTTTTTAGACATTGGAAGTCTGAACATTTTACACTGTAATGAGATTTTTAACAAATACTGTGAACTTTGGCATGGCTTCTCTTGTACATTTGAAGTTGTGAAAGGAGAACTTTTTTTTTCTTCTAGGTTTTATATGGTGCCACTGTTGTGTGCCTCAGTCAGCCACCTTACATTCAGGGCTTTTCATGACATTTGGGGAAACTTGTGCATTTCAGCTGCAGTCTGTGATCCCTAGTTTGGAGCTATGTCCCGCCTTCTGACAGGTAAAAGGAATAAGCTTTCTCTGGTGATTCTGCGTGCTCAGAGACACAGTTCTTTGGTACTTTTTTGTTTTTGTATTTAGGTATCCACTCCTGCATCGGAAGTCTCTCTGACGTCGCAACATCAGAGAGGCTTCAGACGCAGGCGCGGATCTCGCGAGGAGCCGCCACCCGTGGCTTTGAACGGAACAATCGACTGAGCCGGCCAGACACGCTGCTGCTCCACAAGGAAGGGAAGGGGAAAGAGAAATGCTGCTGCATAGGAAAGGGAGACCCTAGGGAAATGCTGCTGCTGTACAGGGAAAAGGAGAGGGAGGGAAGCGGGAAGAGAAATGCCTCTGCTGCACAGGAAAGGGGGAAGGGAAATGCTGCTGCTGCTGTACAGGGAAAGGGAGAGGGAGGGAAGGGGGAAGAGAAATGCCTCTGCTGCACAGGAAAGGGGGAAGGGAAATGCTGCTGCTGTACAGGGAAAGGGAGAGGGAGGGAAGGGGGAAGAGAAATGCCTCTGCTGCACAGGAAAGGGGGAAGGGAAATGTTGCTTCTGTTGCTGCTGCACCCAATTGGGGAAAGAGAGGGAAGGAAGGAGAAGGAAGACAAGGGAGAGGAGTGGAACAAGAGGTGCCAAGTTCATGGGAGGGAGGGAAGGAAAGGAGATAACCAGACCATGGAGGGGGAGAGAGAGATGCCAGGACATGGGGGGAGGGAAGGAGACAGATGCCAAACCAGGGGAAAGGAAGGAAGGAAGGAGGGAGGGAGAGAAAGGAAGGAAAGAGATGTCAGACCATGGAAATAGGATGGAAGGAAAGTTTTATAAACTATAAAGAGTTTTACTTCATGCAAAATTGTCATTTCTTTAATAAGACATTAACTATTTTTTCTGCGGCCCTCCAAGTACCTATAAATCCAAAATGTGGCCCCGCAAAGGGTTTGAGTTTGAGACCACTGTACTAGACTGTTTTATTTATAATACAAGTCAAAAGTGACTTGCAAAATTAATATAAAAGAAAAAAACTCCATGATGATAATAGAAAAGCAGACAGACACACAAGTTACATTCCAGACTCTGAGGCAGAAATCCTAGTCCCTTTCTCCAGCAGTGGGCCTTCTGAAATCAGAAATTTCAAACAGGAGACCGAACCACCCCTCTCGGCCCCCTGTAATGATTCAAAAACACTACCAATAAAATGTCTTTAAAGCTGTTCTAAACTTCTTGTAAGAGGCCTGCTTGCAGGGGAAGGGGCAAGGCATTCTAAACGGAAGGTGCCATGAAAAAAACGGTGCTATGTCTAATGGATTCTCAGCATGGGAAGGACTAGTCTGCTTATGGTCATTCAGAGAGTGGAGATGGTAAGGGAGGCTAAATAGCCAGGGACATAGGCAGCGGAACACTTTTTTGTTTGACAGAGACCTAAAAACTCTGCTCTAGACCCCACCCCCATAATAGTACTACAGTGTTCTCCCCAGAAATTTTTTCCAGCCGGGTGGCACGAAAAAGTAGCCGGGTGGGGCAGGATGGGGAAATTTGGTGGTGCAAATTTGGTGCTATGCAAATTACTCCTCCCTGCTCACGGTGAAGGAGTAGGGCAACCTTTTGGCTTCCCTGGGCTGCATTGGACGAAAAAAAAATTTTCTGGGGCCGCACAAATACTTACACTAGCTGATGAGCAAAAAAAAAGGCCGAGCAGGTCCCAAATTTGCAATCACTAATATAGAAGATGTACGTATCTAATAATAAACCTTCATTAAAGGGACACTGTGGAGAGGAACCCAAAAAAGCAGTAATACTTTCCCTGACTGAGTGATTCTCCACATACACCGCTGACAGTGGAAACAGCCATAGGCTTCCGCATCTCCACTCTGATGAGCAGGGATGCGCACTCCTGGTTTTCCCATTCACTTCTATTACAGCTACGGTGAGCTTTTCAGAGGTGAGCCTCATCAGAGCGGGGATGCTGCATCAGCTGTCATCGACGCACGTGGAGGATCGTTCAGTCAGTAATTGCTTTTTTGGGCCTCCCACTTTGAGCTTAGGCTCCCTCAAAATGAACATCTCCCCTGCTGTAGCTAGTAGGGATCCCCAAGCCTCACCAACTGACGGCCACCTCCTCCCCCTCCAACTTCCCAAGTTCTGCAGGTGGCAGCAATATTGCAGAGCTGCTGCCTTCCCTACTCCCTGCCCCCCTCCCACCTTGGCTTTCATGCATACTTGAAAGCAGTGGCAGCTTGAGGATATTTCCATTGGCTGCAAAACTTGGAGATTTTGGGTTGTCAGACTGGAGGAAGATGTCTTCAGGTGGCAGGGCTTGGGGATCCCCAAAAGCTCTAGTATTTGTAAATTGCACTCAGGCGGGGAGAAACTTTGGTGCCCATCCACTAATTTTGGGCTCCAGTCCCTCCCCCAAATCAGCTGTACAGTATATGACTACGCCACTGAATACAAAAATAATTGTGATGCACATATCCCAAAGCTAACATATTCCAGTTAATAAATTCAAATTAAAACAATTTTTTCTACCTTGTTGTCTGGATATTTTGTTTTTCCATCATCTTGGTCCCAGATTTTCTTTCTGCTTTTTGTCTATCTTCAGCTAATTCTCTTTCCAGTGTCTGCTGTCTATTATTTTCTCCTCTTTCTCTCATTCCATTTCCTTCTTATGCCTGTCTCCAACGTATTGATTTTTCCCTTTCAGCTTTCTTAACTTTTTCTTTTCTGCCTCTGTCCACTCAAATCTTGCCTTCCTTTCTCACCCTTCTTCATTTTAAATGTTCAGCTACCTCTCAGTTCTCCATCTTCTCTCAGTCCCTAGCTCTCCCTTTTCCCATCTCACTCCTTTCCCAGCCTCCTATTTCTTTCTATCTACTCCCCATTACCACATTTCTACCACTCACTGCTCTCTCTCATCTTGTCATCTCCATTTTGATCTCAACCACATGGCTCACCACTTTCAGAATCCCATCCCTCTCCCCTCTGGTCAGGCTATAACTCCCTGTCCCTTTCTTTCCATCCCCTTTCTTATCCCAGATCTCATCCCTCCTGCCCTCCCATGGTCCAACATTTTGCTCCCTCTCTTTTCTGTTTTTCTTCTTCCATCCCCCTTTGATGCTGAACAATGAGATGGAAGGAAAAAAAAGAGAGATGCATCTCTGCCTTCCATCCACAGGCCTAAAATTTCTCCCTACCTCCCTTCCATCCCCAGATCCAACTTCTCTCCCCAACTGCCCCCCCATCCCATCTCTCCCCATGGGTGGCATGATAAAGTAGACGGGTGGGGTGGGGCGGGACAGGGAAATTTAGTGGTTAGAATAGAGTCATTAAATCCAGTGGCGTACCTAGTATATATGACAGCCAGTGCTGATTATTTTTTAATAACCCCCTCCTCTATATAAAAAAGTTATTTTTAGTAATAATCCACGAGTCACACACAAAAAGGCAGCATCTTAAACACTGCAGTGAGCACTAGAACACCAACACACGAATTGTAAATCTAAGCAAGCCTAATCCTGCACAGGCAATTGATTTTGTACAGTCAATGCTAATAGAAAACCATGTCCTTTTCATACACAAAGAACACAGAAACACGCTCGCAATATGGAATAATCACAAACTAAAAATAGAAATATGTAGACAAAAGTTAAACTGAAAACGCCAAGAAATCAGACTCTGCATACAATACAACACCACAGAAACAGTGACACATGTCCCCTAATACTGTGCAAAACATAGACAGTAGATGTAAATTTGAAAAAAACTGATACATAATCACCACTTTACAAATTAACAAATAGAAGTAAAACAAATAATGAGAAATAAGAAAATACCATTTTATTGGACTAATCCATTTTTCAATTAGCTTTCAGAGGCCAAATCTTTCTTCAAGACAGTACAGTATACTGTTATTATGGTATCCTGTCCTGACCTGAGGAAAGGGGGTTTAGTCCCCATAAAAATTGCTTTATTTCCATTTCCTATTTATAAACTTTTATCAATACATAAAGCAACAAAAAAATTTTTCTACCTTTTGTCGTTTCTGCTTCATCTTCTCTTCGCTCTCTTCTTTCTATACAGTGTTTGTCCTTTATCCCTTCCATGCAACATCTATCTGCCCTCTCTCTTTGCCCCTTCCACCCAGCCTCTGCCCTCTCTCTACACACCCCTTCCATCTACTGTCCACCCTCTCTCTCTTCCATAAGGCATGTTATCCCAGGACAAGCAGGCAGGTATTCTCACTAGTGGGTGATGTCATCAGACAGAGCCCCGGTACGGACGTCTCACAAGCACGTGTTGCTTGTAGAAACTTAAAGTTTCTAGATGCCCGCACCGCGCATGCGCCGGTGCCTTCCTACCCGGAGATCCGGGCGTGTCTCCTCAGTTCTTTCTTTTCCGCGGAGCTGAGAAGTTCAACTTCTTCATGCGCTAGCTGAATTCAGTTAAATTTGCCTTCCTTGTCCGCGTTTTCGTTTTCTTTTAATTACAGTTAACAGTTCTTTTCTTTTTCAGTAAAAAAAAAGAAGATTATTTCCTCCGGCGGGTCGAACGGGCCAGCCACGTGGCTCAGGCCCACCGGCTTCGACCTCGCGGCGGAGATTTTCCGGCCTATGTCACGGCCAATCACCGGGTTTAAAAAGTGCAGCAAGTGCCAACGCGCGATTTCACTCACGGACCCTCACTGGCGCTGTTTGCAGTGTTTGGGCCCTGACCACATCCCGAAATCGTGCGGGCCTTGCTCTACCCTTACGGCACGCTCATTCAAGCGGCGTTGCCTATTGTGGGAATCGATGTTCAAGATGGACGCAGCTAAGGATCCCTCAGCCTCCACTTCATCGGATACCTCCCCGGTTCGGGCGAAACCGGCATCGACCACTCCTGCATCGAGTGTGGTGAAACCGGCATCGCTCACCCCGACACCATCCACGAGCTCGACTTCGGTGCCTGCCCCGGTCTCCTCAGTTCAGGTACCTCTTCCTTCCACAGTGCCACCAATGGTCATCAAAGTGCCGAAAGCTACTAAGCAGAAGCACTCGACCTCGAAGGAGCGCGATGTCCGTGCAGGAGGACCCCCTTTCGGTGCGGATCCCTCCTTATCGGCTTCGCTACGGTCCGTGCTGGAAGCTCAATTCGTTGAGCTCATGCAGACCATCGGACCCGGGCTCATCGCTGCCATACAGGGTGACCTCCCGGTACCGGTCCAAAGGGGCGGACCGCCCCCTCCCCCTCCCCCACACCGTTCGACCTCGACAACCGACGAGGACGAACGGGGGAGGGCGGCGATGCCCGCGCGGCAAGCCTCGCTTACCGATATGCCGCCATTAGAACCCATTACGCCTCCGCGCCAACATGGGACCAGACCTCCGATCGATACTCGAAGCCCTGGGCATAGTCAGGAAGAGTTCTTCCGTACTCCTTACCAGACTTGGGTAGCATCGCAAGAACCCGCATCGCAAACCCAGTTGCGATCCACTGCTTCCAGCCCTATCCACTTGGGGGCCTCGGGAGACCATGCGATGCACAGACGATCCCGATCCCCGTCCCGCCACCGAGACGGGCACCGATCGAGACACTCATCCTGGCACTCCTCACGCCATTCGGAGGTGTCACCGCAGAAAAAACTGCAACGTAGGGGATACTCCTCATCAGAGGTGTCCCCCCCGAGGGGCCCGGAGTACGAGGAGACACCGGTGCCCGATTCTCCTTGTCACTCCCCGATGTCCACGGACCTGGAGGCATCCTCCTCCTCCAGCCCGTCCCACAGACCGACGCTGGCGGAACAATTGTCCTTCTCATCATTCCTCCGACAAATGGCGGATGATCTGGATGTGACCCTTGACACGGGCTCCCGATACTCCAAAGAGTATCTGGACACCATGCATTTACCTAACCCTCCAACGGAGTCGCTTCGGCTCCCCTTGCATAAATTACTGGACCAGACCTTCATGCAGTGCTTCGAAACGCCGTATTCCATACCGGCGATCCCCAGCAAACTCGATCCTCGATACCGCATCGTGCACCATAAAGGGTTCGAGGGCCCTCAACTCTCCCACCAATCCCTACTGGTCGAGTCCTCCCTTAAACGCTCTCATCCCTCCCAGGTCTACGCCTCTGTACCGCCGGGCCGAGAGGGGAGAACGATGGACAAATTTGGTAGAAAATTCTACCAAAACTCCATGATGGCGTCACGGGTGCTAAACTACAACTTCTTTTTCTCTTCCTATCTGGAGTTCTTCTTGCCGGTGCTCCGCAAGTTCACTCCGTTCATAGACAACCAAGCTCGATTCGAGTTCGAGGAAGTGGTAGCCTCCCTCTCCCAATTACGCCTCCAGCTGATGCAATCCTCCTTCGATGCATTCGAACTCTCGGCACGCGCCGCCGCAAGCGCGGTAGCTATGCGCCGCCTGGCATGGCTCCGTACTATCGATATGGATCCCAACCTACAGGACAGACTCGCCAACGTACCATGTGCTGGAGCTGACCTGTTCGATGAGTCTATCGAAACTGTTACCAAGAAGCTGTCGGATCATGAAAAATCCTTTCAATCCATCCTGCGGCCCAAACCCAAACCTCAACAGTCTCGACCTTCCAGGCCACCCCTGATTTACCAGCGGCGTTACATGCCCAGACAAACGCCTGCTGCGAGACAGCCTGCGAAGAGACAACCTCCCCAGAAGCCTCAGCAAAAACTTCAGCCACCGGCTGTACCTAAGGCCCCCCAGCCCTTTTGACGCCCCTCCCGGGAGCATAACCTCGGCCTCTCCCATAGGGGGCCGCCTCCATCTTTTTTACCACCGATGGGAGGCCATAACCACGGACCTATGGGTCCTCTCCATCATAAGAGAAGGATACTCTCTTCAATTCCACCGGGCCCCCCCGGACCACCCTCCAAGAGAGTATCCTTCAAGCTCGACGCAGACCGCCCTTCTTCTCCAGGAAGTCCAAACCTTACTTCAGCTTCGGGCTGTCGAGCCGGTCCCGCCAGACCAATTGAACCGAGGGTTTTACTCCCGGTACTTTCTCGTCCCGAAGAAAACGGGCGACCTGCGACCCATTTTAGACCTTCGGGCCCTCAACAAGTTCCTGGTCAAAGAGAAGTTTCGCATGTTGACTTTGGCTTCTCTATACCCCCTCCTCGAGCAGAACGACTGGTTATGCTCCCTGGATCTCAAGGAGGCCTACACCCACATCCCCATTCACCCGGCCTCCCGAAAGTTCCTCAGATTTCGGGTGGGAAATCTGCACCTACAGTATCGAGTGCTACCATTCGGCCTATCTTCGTCCCCCAGAGTCTTCACAAAGTGCCTGGTGGTAGTGGCCGCAGCACTCCGGGACAGGGGTCTACAGGTGTTTCCATACCTCGACGACTGGCTCATCAAGGCCCCGTCAGCCCCAGAGGTCACTTCGGCGGCCTTGGCTACAACCTACTTCCTCCAGAATTTGGGCTTCGAGATCAACTTCTCCAAGTCTCATCTACAACCCACCCAGTCCCTCCCCTTCATCGGAGCGGTCCTGGACACCACCCGACTCCGAGCATTCCTGCCCCGGCAACGCATGGAGTCTCTTCTTCACCTCTGCCAGTCGGTGGCTACTCGCCAAACCCTACCGGCGAGACAACTGATGGTACTCCTGGGCCATATGGCCTCCACAGTACACGTGACACCCTTTGCCAGACTCCACCTCAGGATCCCCCAGTGGACCCTGGCATCACAGTGGAATCAGACATCCGATCCACTGTCCACGCGCATCGTAGTCACACCTGCCCTTCGGCAGTCTCTACTTTGGTGGATGACCTCTTCGAATCTATCCAGAGGTTTGCTGATGCACTCTCCCCCCCATCAGAAAGTTCTCACAACCGATTCGTCGAATTACGCATGGGGGGCCCACCTGGAGGGTCTCCGCACCCAAGGATTCTGGACCAGTGCGGAAAGACTACACCAAATCAATCTATTGGAACTCAGAGCCATCTTCAATGCGCTCCAAGCTTTCCAACACCGACTCCACGACATGGTAATCCTCATTCGCACAGACAATCAGGCCGCCATGTATTATATCAACAAGCAAGGAGGCACGGGCTCGGCCCTCCTTTGCCAGGAAGCTCTACGAGTCTGGGACTGGGCGGTGCGCCACAACGCCCTACTCAGAGCAGTATACATCCAGGGGGAGAACAACGTCTTAGCAGACAAACTAAGCCGTCTGCTACAACCGCACGAATGGACTCTCCATTCCAACCCCCTTCACCAAATCTTCACGCAATGGGGGACGCCTCAGATAGACCTCTTTGCGGCTCCCCACAACGCCAAACTGCCTCAGTTTTGCTCCAGGATCTACACTCCTCATCGCCTCGAGGCAGATGCTTTTCTACTGAACTGGGGGAAACGATTTCTATATGCGTTCCCACCATTCCCGCTGATCCAGAAGACTCTGGTCAAGCTGAAACTCGAACGGGCCACCATGATTCTAATAGCTCCTCGGTGGCCCAGACAACCTTGGTTCTCCCTCCTACTTCAACTCAGCAGCAGGGAACCAGTACCACTTCCAGTGTTTCCTTCACTACTTACTCAACATCAAGGATCACTACTTCATCCCAACCTGCAGTCTCTCCACCTGACAGCTTGGTTCCTCTCAACATAACCCCTCACCAATTCTCACAAGAAGTGAGGGAGGTCTTGGAAGCTTCCAGGAAGCCCGCCACTCGACAATGCTACTCCCAGAAATGGACCAGATTCTCTTCATGGTGCGTTTCTAAGTCAAAGGAACCTCAGCGAGCTTCCTTATCCTCCGTGCTGGACTATCTCCTACACCTATCTCAATCTGGGCTCAAGTCCACATCCATACGAGTCCACCTGAGCGCTATTGCGGCGTTCCACCAGCCTCTACAAGGGAAACCCCTCTCGGCCCATCCAGTGGTCGCCAGATTTATGAAAGGACTCTTCCATGTTAACCCTCCTCTCAAACCACCCCCAGTAGTTTGGGACCTCAATGTAGTCCTTTCCCACCTCATGAAGCCCCCGTTTGAACCACTCAACAGGGCCCCTCTGAAGTATCTCACCTGGAAAGTGCTTTTCCTTGTAGCCCTCACGTCCGCTCGCAGAGTCAGCGAACTCCAGGCATTGATGGCGGACCCACCATTCACAGTATTCCACCATGACAAGGTGGTCCTCCGCACTCACCCGAAATTCCTGCCTAAGGTGGTCTCCGAATTTCATCTCAACCAATCCATTGTACTTCCAGTATTCTTCCCTAAGCCTCATTCTCACCACGGAGAATCGGCCCTTCACACTCTAGACTGCAAACGTGCCTTGGCTTTCTACCTGGATCGCACCAAGCCACACAGAACCACTCCTCAACTTTTTGTCTCCTTCGATCCTAACAAGTTGGGAAGACCCGTATCAAAGCGCACCATCTCTAATTGGATGGCGGCTTGTATCTCTTTCTGCTATGCCCAGGCTGGATTATCACTTCCTTGTAAGGTCACAGCCCATAAGGTCAGAGCAATGGCAGCCTCAGTAGCATTCCTCAGATCAACACCAATCGAGGAAATTTGCAAGGCTGCCACCTGGTCCTCGGTTCACACATTCACCTCACATTATTGTCTGGATACCCTCTCCAGACGGGATGGACAGTTTGGCCAAACAGTATTGAAAAATTTATTCTCTTAAGTCGCCAACTCCCCCTCCATCCCACTGAGGTTAGCTTGGAGGTCACCCACTAGTGAGAATACCTGCCTGCTTGTCCTGGGATAAAGCAATGTTACTTACCGTAACAGTTGTTATCCAGGGACAGCAGGCAGCTATTCTCACGTCCCACCCACCTCCCCTGGGTTGGCTTCTCAGGCTAGCTACCTGAACTGAGGAGACACGCCCGGATCTCCGGGTAGGAAGGCACCGGCGCATGCGCGGTGCGGGCATCTAGAAACTTTAAGTTTCTACAAGCAACACGTGCTTGTGAGACGTCCGTACCGGGGCTCTGTCTGATGACATCACCCACTAGTGAGAATAGCTGCCTGCTGTCCCTGGATAACAACTGTTACGGTAAGTAACATTGCTTTTCCTTATGTCCTTCAATAAACTATATATTCTGTATCCTTTCTCCTTTGTACATGATTCATTTCAGCTTCACCCTGTCTCCATTTTTCTGTCTCCACCCCTTCCACTATGCTCTGGCATATCTCTTCTCCTTTCCTTCCTTCCCACTCCACTCCATGGTCTGGCATCTCTGTCTCATTCCCTTCCCTCCCCCCATGCTCTAGCATCTCTCTCTTTTCTCTGGCACCTCCTTTCCTTCCTTCCCCTTGGTCTGGCATTTGTCTCTCTCCCCCCCCCCCCCTTATATGTCCTGACATCTCTCCCTTCCATGGTCTTGGAATGTCTCTTTCCTCTCTTCTCCCTTCCCTGGTCTTCCTTCTCCATCCCTCTCTTCTTCCCTCTCTCCCCCCAATTGGGTGCAGCAGCATTTCTCTTCCCTCCATTGGGTGCTGTAGCAGCATTTCTTTCCCCCCTCCACTTGGCCACACTGCAGCATTTCTTCCCCCCTCACGCAATGCCAGCATTTCTTTCTCCCCCCTGCAGTGCTAGCACAGCATTTCTCTTTCTCTCCCCCCTCCAATTGGCCACAGTGCACTGAGTGCAGCGTTTCTCCTTCTGCCCCCCCCCCCTGCAGTGCAGCATTCACAATTCATTACAGGCTAAGGCGAGAGATAGGGAAGTGAGGAGGGAAGCTTACAACTAGCTGCTCTTGCTTGCTTCGGGCCTTCCTCGCTGCCGGGTCCTGCCTTCACGGAAACAGAAAGTAGGCAGGACCCGGCAGCGAGGAAGGTCCGAAGCAAGTAAAGCAGCAAGTTGTAAACTTCCCTCCTCACTTCCTTATCTCCCGCCTTAGGCTCGTGCCCTCGGGGCTCTGTAGGCGAGACTGCACACTATGTCGGCTTAGCAGCGTGCCCATGCGAAAATAGCGACCCACCGAGGCCAGAAACTCCACAGCTCTACGTTCCTCATACCAGGCGGAGTTGTTCAGGATACTCAGACTGCCACACGCCTTTCCCCCACACAAAAGCTCCCCATTGGTGCACACATGCTGCAAATTCTCATGCAGCCCGCGCACGTTCTGCACTAGTTGCTCAAGTGAAAGTGGCTCACGAAAGCCTATCCGTCCGCTGGGGTCTCCGATGCATGCAGTGGCCCCGTCGATGAGTGCAATGGTGTGGTGGCCTGCGTGCTGAAAGCGCCCACGTGTAAAGAGTCAGCTGAGGACTCGGAGTCAGCTGTGAGATCGAAGCCACAGTACACTGTCTGTGCGCCGCTCTGCAATATTAAAAAGTCAGGCTGAGGCAGGAGTCAAACATTGAACATCTGACGACTCTTCAGGCTGTGCTGAGTCAGCCCGGGAAAGCCCCAAACGGTGAGAGGGTTTTTTTGTGTTTTGTTTTTTTAAATGTTTGAGCGGCAGTAGCAGGATTTGCGACTGAGATGACAGCCAGGTGGTCATCTAAATTAGCCGGGCTTTATTCCTTTTATGTAATCAACTTTCTATCTCCTTCTCTCATCCCCTAGCTTTCACATTCTCATCCTTTTTCTGCTTCCTGTCACCACATTTCTACCCTCGTATACTCATTATTCTGCTCACTCATTTCCATGACAATTCTCCCACATGGGTCCACCATAGCATCTTTCCTCCTTATAGCTTATTCCACTCTCATTTCCATCATCTCTTCTTTCTCTCTCCCTCTGATATGTGCAACATCTCTCCTTTCTGCCCTTCCACTCCCTCCTCCCAAGTCTGACATCCCTCTGCCTCTCCCCTTCCACCTTTCCCTGTCCATCTCTCCTCTCCCTTCTCTGCTCTCCCTGCGTCGTCCATCTCTCCCTTCCCTTTCTACCCCCTCCCCTGAATCTCTATTGCTTTCCCCATTTTGCTCTCTCCACCAAATCCATCTCTCCCTCTCCCCATTTTGCCCCCTCCACATTCATCGCTCCCTTTCTACCCCTCTTCCATTTCTCCCTCGTTCCCTTTCACCTCCTTCTACCATTCTCTCCCTGACCCCCTCAGCCTTCACCATGTCCATCTCCCCCTCTCTTGCTCCCTCTGTCCTCCTCCAAGTCCATCTCTCCATGTCTCTCACAAATGTGTCATCTTTCCATCTCTCCTTCCCTCCCTTACCCCATTCCTGAGTCTCACATCTTTCCCTCCCTCCCTCCCTCTTGTCCAACATCTCTCCCTTCCCCAAGCACAGTACCGGGTAAAGCTTTGGATTCTTGCCCAGAAATAGCTAAGAAGAAAAAAAAAAAAAAAAAAAATTAAATTGAATCAGGTTGGGCAGATTGGATGGACCATTCGGGTCTTTATCTGCCGCCATCTACTATGTTACTATGTAAGACTTATATCACTCTCTCTCTAAATTCTACCTCTCCCATGAATCTGAAATTTTTCAGGAAGGGTCTTATTTCTAGGCAGCACTCTGGTGGAAGCAACATCTTGCTGCTGGCCAGCGTACCTGCTAGTTGGCTCTCTCTGCCACGTCCCGTCCCCAACATTACCCTCCCCCCCACACATTTACCCTGAATTTCTTGTAACAGTTGCTTGGCAGCAGAACAGATTCACAGTGTTGCTCTGCTGCTGTCTCCTCTCCACTGTGGCCCGCCCCAGCAGAAACAGAAAGTGGTCAGAGAGGGTGGGCTGCAATGGAGAGAAGATGGTGGCAGAGCAATGCTGTGAATCTGTTCCACCGCCTGGCAACTGTTAACGTGGTGTGGGAAGAGTAGATGTCGGGGGAGGGACGCAGCAGAGAGAGCCAACCAGCAGGTATGCTGGCCGGCAGCATGATGTTGCTTCCTTGAGAGTGCTGAGGCTTCCACCTCGGTTAGTGGTTCTTTACCCGCAGGATCTCTGTCAGCCCTATTACTACTGGCAATTTTTGGAGAGGCTTTGGCCCCTGTGGTCTCCCCCTTTCCGACGCCTATGGCCAGGGGTACCATAAAGAAGAGCTCTAAGGGCTACTGCTAGTATCTTAAATTTTAATTACATTCAATGAGCAGCCAATATAAGTATAGAAATAGAAAAGTAATGTGGTCTCATGTTTATACTCAGTTTAGAACATGGGCGACTGTATTTTAAGAGGCTAGTTCTGATCTCTTCATTTTGGTTCTAGAGATAGCTGCATAGACAGAAGTATAGTAATTGTAACAAGAACCAACAAATGCATGAAAGAGTATGTCTAGAGAATAATTGTTCAAGTAACTACATAATGATCTTAGCTGATATAGGACTAAGAACCCTGAATGTAGGACAGCAGTAATCTGTTGAAAGGAAGAGAGCCAAGAGTCCAGAACTACTCCCAAGTACGAAAGGATTCAACAGTAGGAACAGGCAGTCCAAAGAGAGCAGGAATACAAGAATCTGGTGGGTGTAGCCAGCAAGGAGTGGTTTTTGTTGAGTTCAATACAGTGATCATAAAGCCAGCTGGTAACATCCTTAAGATTTGGCTGAAGGTCTAGGGCAGGGGTTGGCAACCTTTTCAAAGCAAAGTGCCAAATTATCCTAAAAATGTAACATTACATCTACAAAGAGTTGCAATGGGTAGCGAAGGCAGTTTGAGATATTCCAAGTTTCTC
Organism: Geotrypetes seraphini; assembly: GCF_902459505.1. NCBI lineage: Eukaryota > Metazoa > Chordata > Amphibia > Gymnophiona > Dermophiidae > Geotrypetes > Geotrypetes seraphini. Next base: position 475,813,422 of record NC_047084.1, read on the forward strand.
ATTCTCTCTTTCCTCCCCAAGGTCTAGCTTCTCTTCTCCCTTGTATCCCTCCAACTCCTCGCAGATCTCTGCACCTTTCTTCCCTCCCCTGCCTGAACATCTCCCCACATCCCATAGCCAGGCCCCAGCCTCTTCAGGCCCACACCCTCTTCAGGCCCCAGCCTTTTAATCTTCCTTCCAACCCCATGACACCCACCTCCCAGGCCTACTGAGGTACCTGGTGGTCCAGTGGGGTTCTTTGTGACAGGAGTGTGGCCCTTTCACTCCTGTCTCCATGCAGCTGCCTTCCAAAATGGCTGCTGTGATTTTCACAGCTGCTCATGGTATTTCTTGTAGTACCACGAGCTGCCACAAGAAGTCACGGCAGCTATTTTAGAAGGCAGCCTTGTGGAGGCAGCAGTGAGAGGATCATGTTTATGCCATGAAAACCTCCGTTGGACCACCTCTGGGGGGGAATCTTGGGGTTGGGAGGGAGATTAAATGGTCGGGCCTGGAGAGCCGCAGTCACATGGCAGAAGAGCCACATGTAGCTCGCAAGCCGCAGGTTGCCGACCCCTGGTCTAGGGAGTCAGCATTGGTATGTTGGATAAGAAGGACATCGTCAGCATGATAATCTGTATAAGTGCAGTCACAGGGCTTAAGAAAGAAATTTAACAAGATGAGGGAAAGAATGGATCCCTGAGGGACTCTACAGGAAAGAGAATATGGACAGTGCTGCAGAGAAGAAGTAAACCAGCTGAGAACAGTGAGTTTGCAAATGGAGGAGGGGGAAATGCACCATTTTGGCAGACTATAACCATGCACTTTCAGGTTTGTTTAATTACTTGGGGCATGGTGTCCTATCAATAAAATTTTATGAAGTCAGCCTAATTTAGTAATTGATGTACAGTTATTTATAACTGTCACAACCTGTCATGAACATGGGAGTTCTGATTGTTTGCCAGGCTGTCCACAGACACAAAATTAAGGTTTGATTTATTTTATTTTATGAAATTTAATTGTGTTTCTTAAAGCTTCACAAAGTGTAGTACAAAACAATAAAACTTGGAGGGGCATTTTAGATATGACATCTTAAATCTGATGTTACACATTTTGAACTGAGCATGCGTGAAAATGCTGGCATCGAAGACTGGAGCATCCTGCTGACTTCTGCTCAGACAGGTACAGGTGGAGGCTCTGGCATAGAGACTCTTTAGCTGGCAGGGCTTACACATCCCTACCAGCCCAAAGTGGCCCAGGCTCCCATGGCTGTGCCCCCAATTACAATACTGGGCTGATACATTCATAAATCCTTGTCTGGCTTCTGTAGTCTATATCAGCTGAAGTTGATGCAGTTGCTTTTGAGGTAACCCTTTATACAGACTATTACAATAATCTAGTTGATTCATGATCTAATATGGTTGGAGAGTGGATATGTGGATGGAGAGTGGTTGCCACTGAGAACATAAGCCACAAGTGCAGTCAGTATGGTATTGGCGTTGAAAGGTAGCAGGAGCCTGGGAGTGGGGAAGAAGGGAGAGAATTGGAGTAGGTCAAATTGAGGGAATTAGCAGTGTGTGGTTGCTTGCTTGTACTGTATTATGAAACGGATGTGATTATTTTTTCAGCTTTTAGCTGATTTTTCCCTCTGGTGTGTCAGGAATTCTTCTAAATTAGAAGTCATGTGTTATCACATTGGATACAGAGAAGATGATAAGACAATCTAATTTCTGGACACTAATGCTATACACTTGAAGCTTTAGTTTAGTAGTGATGGCTATTTATCCCATGTGTCTCTTTTGATTAGATTGTGGGCTCACAATCTAATTAAGCATGCAAGATATATAATAAGAGGGAAGAAAAGAAAGCACCCCATGGAAAGTAAAGAACATTGAAGGCAAAGGAACACCCCCCCTCAAAATCCAAGAAAATGAGTATTATAGTTACAAGATAGAATAGTTAAACTAACAATCTAAATTTATAAATATCAATAGCAGGAAAACGAGAGAGAATAAAAATTAAACTAAAGTAAACTCTAGACAGTGTATAGTTCTGAGTTTCATTCCAGCCCAACAGACAGAACAAACATCTCAATTTATCATCCAAGAAAGGCTAGTGCCCTATACAGTATTTAGCTAGAGATGTCTGTTAATGGACTTTGGATGGATCCATAGTGAAAATGAAAAAGAATAGGCTTCAATAGTTTCTGGAAGGAGAAGTAAGATATTCACTCGAAGAAGTCATGCAGTATGGAGTTGCAAAGGCAGGGATCCACATATAAGAAGACTTTTCCTTGTTGCTTGAAGTTTTATTACTCTAGAAACATAGAAACATAGAAGATGACGGCAGATAAGGGCCATAGCCCATCAGGTCTGCCCACTCTACTGACCCACCCCCAAGTCTACTATCCTAGGGATCCCACTCCTGGTGACAGGTTCCCTTGGCTTAACCCTCTAAGGGATCCCACATGGGCATCCCATTTGCTCTTAAATTCTTGCACGCTGTTTGCCTCGATCACCTGCACCGGGAACTCATTCCAAGGATCAACCACTCTCTCGGTGAAGAAATATTTCCTGGTGTCGTCATGAAATTTCTCACCCCTGAGTTTGAGCGGATGCCCTCTTGTGGCTGAGGGTCCTTTGAGAAAGAGAATCTCTTCTTCCATCTCGATACGGCCGGTAATATACTTAAACGTCTCGATCATGTCTCCTCTCTCCCTACGTTCCTCGAGTGAGTACAGCCGCAAATTTTTCAGCCTTTCCTCGTACGATAGATCCTTGAGCCCCGAGACCATCCTGGTGGCCATCCGTTGCACCGACTCTACTCTCAGCACATCTTTTCGGTAGTGTGGCCTCCAGAATTGCACACAGTATTCCAAATGAGGTCTCACCATGGTTCTGTATAATGGCATTATGACTTCAGGCTTCCGGCTGACGAAACTCCTGCGGATGCAACCTAACAACTGTCTTGCCTTAGATCAGGGGTATCCAATGTCGGTCCTCGAGGGCCGCAGTCCAGTCGGATTTTCAGGATTTCCTCAATGAATATACATGAGATCTATTTGCATGCACTGCTTTCATTGTATGCTAATAGATCTCATGCATATTCATTGGGGAAATCCTGAAAACCCGACTGGATTGCGGCCCTCGAGGACCGACATTGGACACCCCTGCCTTAGATGAAGCCTTCTCCACATGATCAGCAGTTTTCATGTCTGCACTGATGATCACTCCCAAGTCTCGTTCTGTTGAAGTTCTAGCTAAGGTCTCACCATTCAAGGTGTAAGTTCTGCACGGATTTCTGCTGCCGAGGTGCATGATCTTGCATTTCTTAGCGTTGAAGCCCAGCTGCCAGGTCGAAGACCAAAGCTCCAACAAATGTAGGTCCTGTGTCATACTATCAGGTGAATTGCCGTCTCTCACTATATTGCATAGTTTGGCGTTGTCAGCGAAACTATGCAATATAGTGAGAGACCTGGGATTTCAAATTGGAATGATGATCTTAGAGTTCTACTGGGTTGATGTTTGATTAGTGTTTTTATGTAGATAATCAGGAAGTAAAAGATGCCAGGCTTTGAAAACTAAGCAAAGTAGCTTGAATTCAATCCGCTTAGTTATAGCTTAATCAGAATCAGAGTAATATGGTAGCAGATGTGTGCACCTGTTAGGAGTCCAGCTGCAGTGTTTTGAATTAGCTGTAGACGTGAAAGATTGGTTATGTTTGACCCTAGGAATAACGTGTTATGGTAATCTAAGTGACTAGTAATGAAAGCATGAGTTAGTTTTCTTAGATTTTATTTACAGAGAACACAGGTTTTAGTTGCCGCAGTAGTCTTACATGGGAGAAGCACATATTTATTGCATGGCTTATTTGCGGAGTGAAGCTGAATTCAGAGTTACAATGCATTCCTAGAGTTAAGAGTTCATGTTTGATTTGGATGGGCTTGCCAGCTAGTTCAGGAAGTTTACGTAGGGCAGAATGGCTGCATGATAGCCATATGGATGATTTTTCTACGTTGCCAATTAGGCTATTGTCTGCAAGCCAGATGTTAAGAACAATCAGTTTGCACAGTATAGAAAGAAATTGATCTTTCTATTTCTTTGGTGTTGTACTGCATGTAAGATGTGGCTTTTTGGGATTTTGGTTTAATTTTTGGTTAGCTATTATGTATTTGGCATTTGTGATCTCTGTGTCTGTCTGAGGTAGTCTGTTAGCATGAATTTTCTATGTAGCATTCTGTAGTAATTTGGCTTGTTCAGTTTTTTTGATAGTGGAGAATATATTGGGGGGGGGGGTTGTTGATCCTTGTTCTGTATTGTTTGTAATTTATAAAACTATAAAACAACCTTCCTCTACCTTTTGGAATGGGGAAGAGAAAGGAAGCAACCCGCATTGTCTCTCCAGCGGTGCCAGCAACCCAGCAGCGGATGGTCCAAGTGACTATACCAGAGGCGTCCTCCCGCTCAGGCGCATCTGTGGTTCTTACCTCGGGGGGAAGCCTGGATTTATCGGGTGACCTGTGCAATTAGAAGGGGCGTCTTTGAGCTCTGAGCAGCAGATGGTACCGCTCCAACCCGGAAGCACACCGGTGGAGGGAGAGTTGGAAGTGTCATTCCTGAGGCTGAACTCTTCACTTTCCGGCTTTGGAGGGAGCCCAGCTCAAGCCCTGGTGGAGGAGGGCGAACCGGGAGAAGTTCATCAGCCCCACACCGGGTCGGAGGTGAGAGGTGCTTTGGGAGGGGTCAGCTTGCAGTTTGGAGCGCTGGAGAAATGCGCTAAAATCGATTTGGAGGCACTATGGCAAGCTATATCGGTTATGAATGATAATCTTAAACTTTCTATTACCACTTTATCAACTGATTATGGAACAGTCTTTTCCAAGGTTGAGCAACAAGGAGTAGATATTGCTCAAATGAAAGAGAAATTAGAGAAACGGGAGACAAAACTCTCTGAAATGGAACAAATAAAGTTTGGACTTTTAAAATAAAGAACTTATGCTTAGAAAAATGGAGAGTTTTGAAAACCAGTTGAGGAAGAATAATTTGAGACTTTTGAATTTCCCTAAATCTCCAGTTATCTTTCCTATTGAGATGGTTAGAAAATATTTTAAGGAAATATTGTGTATCTCAGTGGTTCCCAACCCTGTCCTGGAGGAACACCAGGCCAATTGGGTTTTCAGGCTAGCCCTAATGAATATGCATGAAGCAAATTTGCATGCCTATCACTTCCATCATATGCAAATCTCTCTCATGCATATTCATTAGGGATAGCCTGAAAACCCGATTGGCCTGGTGTTCCTCCAGGACAGGGTTGGGAATCACTGGTGTATCTTATCTGATAATTTACCTCCAATAACCAAAGTTAATTATTTACAGCTAAAAGGTTCTGCGGAGGCTCTACTCCGAATGAGATTCAAGGAGATAAAAGGGAGGATCTAGATTTGCCAACCTTTCTAGAGAGTTCACTGGAACTGAAAGAAGGACTCTAATAGTTGCATTAGCATTGGAAAATGAACGTGAATATATTTTGCGTTTGTATTTTTGCCATTTAAATGATCAGTTTTTTGGGGCCAAAATTCGTATATTTCCTGATATGGCTCAAAAATCCCAGAAGCGGAGGAAGGAGTTTTTGGCATTAGGCCAAGAATCCTTGCTTTGGTTGGTATATTTTTGTTAATATTTCCAGTAAAATGTTTTATTACCGATTAAAATAAGAATTCTTATTTTTTGAACCCAAACAGCTGTTAGAATTTATTTAATTGAGAGAAGGAGGAGCCCCTGTAGCTGGTAATGTTTTTTAGCATGCTATACCGGCAGTAGGTAACCCAGAATTATGCCACTTCTTTAGTCTTTTGTTTTACTTCACTTGTGTTATTTCCTGTTGATCCTCTCTAAAATTGTGGACTAAATATCTAATAATTGTTTTTTCCTGATTTTATGAGCTACTATTATGTTATATTGATCTATTCAAGTTGTAGGTATTCTGCTACTAAAAAATAGAATATAAAATCATAACTGTTTGAGACTTGTGCAGATGTGATCAGACTGAATTCACAGGAACGGGGACAATCTTTGTCCCTGTGTCATTCTCTAGCTTCCCTGCTGTGGGCTGAATAGCTGGGGGATCATTTTTTTGTTTTTCTGCTACTCTGCCTCTCTTCATAAGCTTAGGACAGAAAATGAAACATGGATTGAAGTGCATGCTTGAAGGACAAGGCATTACTCAATAGACAAAAGAGAATACATTTGGAAATGCTCACAACTTTGATGATATCCTCAATGAAGTTTGAAGGTGAGCTAGTGAGGATGAATGTCCTCACACGGGAAAATTTTAGGCAGCTCTCCTTCAGCTCATTAGATGCCAAAGTGGCTCTAGCTTAAAAATTAATGAAGACCTCTGGGCTAGAGAGTTGGACGCAAACAGGGCAAAACTGCAGTTTCCAAGCACACTAGAAAAATTGTCCTGTAGTTAACTGCATCTGCACAATTGTCCCTATAGTTCATATGTTGAGTTGGTTTTACTGTATCTTAGCTGTTTTCCAGTGCGAGTGATTTTATTTTGGCTTCTTGTTAGAGGTCGAAATGGCCCAAATGTTAGTGATATGCTGTCGTATCAGTGGACTTCCGTTTCCTCTGTTCAAGTGGTTACCAAAAGAGGCTGGCTCCAGTCAGCCTGAACTCAAGTGCTGTAGAAGGGACCTGTAGATAACAGGGTTAGTTTTACCAGATGAACTAATGTGAGTACTTATGACTTTAAAGAGCCTAGAAGATAAGGTATGCAGGCTTTTTTTTTTTTTCCTTTTTGCCAACCATCCATAATGCAATAGCAGACAGTTGGTCACACAGAGCGCTCTGTGTATGTAATTCTGATAACCTTGATGTCTTTGAGCTGCTTTTTACTTTTTGTTGAATAATTTACATCTGTTAGTTTGGCATTTTCCCTGTCTGTTCCAGCAGGGTCACAATTTATCTAATGTACCAGGGACAGTGGAGGATTAAGGGCCAGATTCTGAAAACTTTAACGCTGTCGCTAAACTGTTTTCCGGCAATTTAGCCTGTACGCAGTGTAGCGGCAGATTATCTCTGTCTGTAGCAAGGTTTCTAGCAGTCTCTGACATGCTAATGGGCTATTCAACATTGAAATGAGCTCTCTGGTAAACCGAGTCGAGCTTTCTTAGAATGATGACTCGGTATATAAAGCCAAGCCTTAGATTAGATTAGATTAGATTCTTTAAAAATGCTGAGCCATTTTCAACAAGCGGCGTCAGCTTTTGGCGACAAAAATAAGTGACTGGTCCAAGGGTGCCGGTCTGTGTCAGAGACTGCCCCTGTGCTGTGATTCAGTGGGAGAGCTGCCCATTCTCTCCATTGCATCACAACACCCCTTCCCTGCAGTGTCAGTAAGCACAACACCCCCCCTTCCCCCCCCCCCCCCAGAACAGCAGTGACACTCCCCTTGCAGCAGGAGAGATGCCCACTTTCTCCTGCAGCACTAAAATCCCTGCACCAACTGCCCTGCTCGCAGTGGGAGAGATGCTCACTCTCCCCCGCTTTCAATTGACCCCCCTCCCCCGCCTCTGCCGCCCCTTCCCTTTACCTCAAAATAGGTGACCTGGAGGGCCATGGACACCCTACTCCCAGCTGCTGTGGGATGCACTTGGGAGGGGTTTTATACAACCTGAGTCAATCAGAGCCTCAGGCCTCTCCCCGGAAGCACCGGGAAAGATCCTAAGGCTCTGACCCGGATGCATAAGGTCCCTCCTATGGGGCGTCTGGGCCAATCAGAGCCTTAGGACCCTTCCTGATGTATCTGGGGAGGGGCCTGAGACTCTGATTGGCTAAAGCATGATTTTTTAAGAATGTCTCGGTTTTTTAGATTCATTCTGAAAATGGATGCGTTAGCAGACGTCGCTTTGTAGCACGGGTTTTTGAGAATCCCGGCCTTAGTGACTTATCCAGGGTCACAAGGAGCAGTGTGGGGTTTGTGGCTCTGACCAATATGCAATGGTGTAGTAAGGGGGGTGGGACCGCCCTGGTCGCCGTCTTTTTGGGAGCGCCAGTACCTTTCTTCCTCCTCCCCTGCTATGTGTGCACCTTCAAACCCCGCCCCCCCCCCGACATAATTTCCAGGTCTCGCAAGTGAGTGTTCCCGCTAAGCTGCGCTGGGGTGCGCTGGCGCACAAAATATTACCTCGCAGCGCACAAGTTTCTCGTCACAGCGCACACAGTGTAGAGCACAGTTCTTCAACCGCCGGTCCGCAAACAAAATCTTGCCGGTCCGCGAAGGATTCGGTCCCCGCCGCAACGAAAGGCCGGCGTCAGCTGACTTGCAACTTCCTGTTGCAGTCGCTGTGCCGGGACTCCTGCCTTCGCCGGGACTCCTGCCTTCCACCGCGTTTGCCTCCTGCCTTGTCTCCGCACCTCCAGACCAGCAGCGGCAGCTGTGTATGCTTTTAACTTCGGCACAGAGCTGCCCCTAATCAATAGTTTAGCGCGGTTTCATAAGGCAGCCTCGGGGCCTTTGCTAGGCCGGCCCACATCGCATCATCGAAGCGGGCCGGCTATCAAAGGCCCCGAGGCTGCCTCATGAAACCGCGCTAAACTATTGATTAGGGGCAGCTCTGTGCCGAAGTTAAAAGCATACAGAGCTGCCGCTGCTGGTCTGAACTCTTGGGCCGCTGAAGGAGGGCAAAAAGCAGCTGTCCTGGAGGTTTCCCTTCCTCTCGCCTTTACAGGTTCCTTTTTTCCACCTTTTTTTTTTTCCTTCAAACGGCAACGGGCCCCAGCATCGACATCAATCAAGTAAGTTCCACTGTCAATCAAGCGGTTCTGCTCGGCCAAAGCTTCCCCTGTGACATGAGCCACCCTCAGGGGAAAGAAAGTGACCCACAAAGGTGAGGGGAAGGGGGGCAGATGATGGAAGTTGGGGGGGGGGGGAGAGAGAGAGAGAGAGAGAAGGGGCAGATGATGGAATGGAGGAGATGAGAGAGAGAGAGAAGGGGACAGATGATGGAAGTGAGAAGAAGGGAGAGAGAGCAGAAGGCAGATGGATGTCAGTTGAGAAGGGAGAGCAGATGCTGAATGGAAGTGGGGAAAGAACACATACTGGATGGAAGGAGGAGATAAATAAAGGGGGAAGAAAATAGTAAGATAATGGAGGGGTGAGGGAAAGGGGTGACAAGCTGTGTGTAGACACAGTGAAAAGAGGGAAACGGGACTAAATAGTAAGAAAGAATTTAATTTAGATGGAGGCAGAAAATAGAGAAGGAAGACCAGAGAAGAAAAGGGAAGAGAGAGCAGAGAATGATCAGATCTGAGTGGAGGAAATGAGAAGAGAGATATGCTAAAAACCACAGGGGGGAGGGAAGGATAGAGATGCCAGACCATGAGGGGAACAGAAGGAAGATGATGGATGCTAGACCAAATTGGGGGGTGGGGGGGGGGCAGGAGGAGAGATGGCAGGGAAAGACAGACAGTGAATGGAAGGGGCAGATGCTGGACTGAAGAGACAGAGAAGGTTATCATGCTGCTGTACCGGGCCATGGTACGCCCTCACCTGGAGTACTGCGTCCAGCACTGGTACTTTAAGAAGGACACGGTACTACTCGAAAGGATCCAGAGAAGAGCAACTAAAATGGTTAAGGGGCTGGAGGAGTTGCCGTACAGCGAAAGATTAGAGAAACTGGGCCTCTTCTCCCTTGAGCAGAGGAGATTGAGAGGGGACATGATAGAAACATTCAAGGTACTGAAGGGAATAGACTTAGTAGCTAAGGCAGGGAGAACGAGAGGGCACTCTCTAAAGTTGAAAGGGGATAGATTCCATACAAACGTAAGGAAGTTCTGTGGTAGAAAGCAACATATTTATTTGGCTCATAACTTGCTGGCGCCCGATATTTTTAGCTCACAGTGAAAAAAGTTTGCTCACAACACCCGCCCGCTTAGAGGGAACACTGTCGCAACTAGGATGTGACATCAGACGGAAAGCCGATGCCAGCAGGGGCAGAAAATTAGAGATGCTGCTCGCTCCGGGAAAGCTAAACAGAAGGGGAGCACATGTGGCGGGGGGGGGGGGGGCGGAGAAGAGGATGAGGGGGGATGCCAACGCCCTGGGCCTCTCTTACCCTTGCTATGCAACTGCCACTATGCCACACACTTCAGGGGTAAAATGGTGTGTACTATATCTGACCACATTGATCTCATGAGAGATAGTTGGCTCCGGTATATATCTGTGATGTTCTATCTTCTTGTAGACTTCTCCCTCAATATTCGCAGGGGTTAGGGACAGAGCTGGCCCACGAATATTGAAAATCCGCAAATAACATATAGGCCGGCTCAGACCCACACCCTGCCTTCCCTGGCATCCCAGACCTTACCTCGAGAGACTACGGGAACTCACAGCAACCATTTTGTACGAGTGATCTGCACGGGGCAGGAGCGTAGGAAGATTTCTCCTGCCCCGAAAGCCCGCTAGACCACCAGGTAAGGTCCGGGGAGGTCCGGGATGCAGGATTTCTTTTCTTTTCTTTCCCCCGACCCCCCAAAAAAATCTCAAATAACCAAATCCGCGGATACTGAAACCACGGATTCGGAGGAAGAAGTGTATAACTTTTTTTGTTTTGCTTATTTAAACGATATTTCCACTGTTTGAAGCACCTGCTGGTATGTTGATGTTCTCCGAGTATTAGATAATTCAAATTCTTATTTGCATTTTAGGAAATTATTGAAAGCTTATCTATGTGTTAACTTTTTGGAAAAGATTGATGAATTGTATTTCACTGTGAATTACTCAGTCCTTTTATTTTCTTAACTGCACTACTCTGCAAGGAAGTGTGGTATATAAATTTTTATGTTAATACCATGTTGCCGACCGCTGCTTTAGGGGAAATTCTATAAATGGCGCTCTAAAATGGTCTGCTGCGGTGGCGCAGTAAGGGGCGGGGGGGGACCACCCCGGGCACCATCTTGGTGGGGGTGGCAGCATCTCTCTTCCTCTCTGTCCCCCTCGCTCCTTCCCACTCCTCCTCGCCACACGCACATCTTCACTTCCCCACCACCTTACCTTTAGCTCTTCACTGGCACCAGCAGCAGCTCCGGCCTTGGCTAGCGCCAGCCTCGGTGCTCCCCTCTGATGTCACTTGAACAGAACTCAAAACCTTCACTGGTTGCTAGTAGAGTCCAGAGTTCTGTTCAAGTTTCCCTGTATTAGTTACAAAGCAGTTTTTGGGATGCTACCGGATTGCCTTGCCTCCCAGTTTTCCATGAATAGTTCTAATAGGAGCACTTGTAGAATAAACCTATTTAATTACCCTTTTTTTAAAATCATGGCTATATTTTTATTGATTTATTGTTAGCTATAAAATGATTCATAAAAATAATGAAATGAACTAAAACAATAAAGATTCTTGTTCTGCCACTTATAGTATCATAAGAATGGGCAACTAAGAGCAGCTGATGTACTGGTAAAAACCAGATTTATTAGCACGCTATGTAGCTTTGGGGTTTTGATTCACCTCCTCCTGTGCAGCCTTGTTAGGGTGAGGTTGCAGCTTTCCAAAGAGTGCAAAGGTTTCTCAGACGCACCCATCTTTTAACCTAATTACTGATGTGAAAAGAGAGAACAACCAGTCAATAAATATTTTAATTCATTTCCGTTCTGAAAGTTCTGCAAACAATACCTAAACTGATGTATGTCCACCTTTGTGCACTCATCGGGCATAGTGCAGGAAGACAAGACCATAAAGAATTTTGCACCTGACTTGCCTGAAACTTCAGTTTTTACAGCGTGCCTTCTATTTGACTACTCTGGAAGGGGCTTGAAGCCTTTTTTGTTCTACAAAAAGGTTTTCATCACTAGATGGCAGCACAAACAGGTTTTTGGGACATTATGCATCTTTACTATAATCAAGGCCCATTTGGGCAAGCTTCCCTGTTGATTCTGAGGCAGGAGAATGGAATTCTGTGCCCATGGTGGGTGTGTGTGTGTATTTTAAATTCTGCATATCTGCAGCTGGTCTAGTGTAAAATGGTGCTAATCTTATAAAGGTATTCAAGGGATGCCAAGGGCGAACCATCCCAAAGAGTGAGATTTGCCACACCAATAAGTGGGATTTTTCAGACATTACATCCAGGGTATACATGTAGAATGATTTAAGTGTAGTATTGTTTTGCAAATGAATCAAGGCAGCATTAAATGATATTGGCTTTTGTTTTGAACCTCTGAAAGAGTGCAGCCAAAGTGGAGAGCAGTTTGGGTAAATTATTTGAGCTGAAACAGTGGTCTTTCTTCCCCCCCTCCTCCCCCTCCCTGGAATCCATTGCTGCAGCTACTCTTTCACTCTTCGAGCGGTGGCATCTTGAGGTAAACAAGCTGCCTTTGACGGGCCAGAAACATTTTCTGCTACTGCTTCCTGTCCCCACATGTCCATTACAATAAATATGCATGTAATAGATTTGCATCTCAAGGAGGCAGTGCATGCAAATCCATCTCATACATATTCATTGTGGATATCCTGAAAACCTGATCTGCCTGTGGCTCTCGAGGACCGGAATTGCCTGTCCCTGTTCTAGAAGATCCAGGTTGCTTTGGCTTTACAGCATGGCTCTTGAGCTCACGGCGCTAGCCAAAAAAGAACATTCAGAAGTGGTTATTACCACCCTACTGAAGGACAAGAAATCATCCACTCTTTCGGCATTTGCCAAGGCATGGGAAACTTTTCAGCACTAGTGCAATAAGGAGAATCTGGAGACCAACAAAGCCCCAGTATAATCGATATTAGACTTTCTTCAAGAGGACCTGGTCAAGGGATTAGCCTGGCGTCCCTTAAGGTGCAGATGGAATGCTTTGCCATACCAAATACAGTCTCAACAATCAAATGATTCATTCCAAGGCCTCTTGAAGATACATTTTTTTCATAAAATATTTAACATCATAATCAATGTTGATGTAATTTCTACCTTTTATCTCCTTATTATAGAAACATAGAAACATAGAAATAGACGGCAGATAAGGGCCACGGCCCATCTAGTCTGCCCACCCCAATGACCCTCTTTTTGTAAACCTCTTTGGACCAATTGTTTGTGAGCTAGTAGGACATAAGAGAATAGATTGGATTGGATAAGGCTTGCCTATCATGAAAGCAGTTATCAAGATTTGTGCACTAATACTCAATCTCTAAAGAGTGAGAAATAGAGCTCAAAGAGTGTGAGAGTGAGAGAACTTTCCAGTGAGTGAGACATGGTTTTACACACAGAAAAGGTATTTTTTAAATAAAATGTTAGGTGCATGTACGTGTGTGTATATGTATGTAATCAGCAGCAAGACAACGCATGGTTATATAAGTGCTGCCTGTAGATCAGTGGTTCGCAAACATGTCCTGGGGGACCCCCAGCCAGTCAGGTTTTCAATATATCCCTAATGAATATGCATGAGAGAGATTTGCTTACCTGTCACTTCCATTATATGCAAATCTCTTTCATGCATATTCATTAGGGATATCTTGAAAACCTGACTGGCTGGGGGTCCCCCAGGACAGGTTTGCGAACCACTGCTGTAGATGTTCTCAGTGGCAAAGTTCTGATGTGTGTGTCTATTTAATAAAAATAGACACACGTAGATGCGTAGAGTACAAACACAGTTACACCAATTCAGAGCAGGTGTAAAAGGTGGCAGCATTTGGGCACTACGGGGGCTGGATATGGGAGACTACTTTATAAAAGCAGCTAGTCACTTGTGTTGCTCTTTTAAATTGGTTTGAAATATGTACTGTACCTTTTTGAACTTCTCATTTAGATGTCCTCTTACAAAATCGGGCCCAATATGTTCATGCATTTGTATTTGAATATTGACAAATTATTGCAGTGCAGTCCTCAGAAATTTCTATCTGTTATATGCTTATCAAAACCATTTTATCACAGCTTTGAAACTAGAAGGTAATGTTACCATGCTCCACTGAATCTCCTTTAAGTACTATCCCTGATAAGATGGTTGAAGGGTTCCTTAATCTTTACATTTTCATTGTTCTTGTTGAATATATATATATCTTAAGACATAATCTGCTTCCTATTAAGCATTTATCTGTTCTAATAAGCTGAATCACTTTCCCATTTTGCACCTCATTAAGATGATGATAATATGACCTGATGTCCCAATATGATGCCATAAACTGCCTTTGAGTACACAGAATATAGAGCTGACCTCTAGAGAAGAAAGGATATGACTTGTAACCTTAGAGTCATTTATCTTTTATCATTCACATGCTTATGTGGGACTAATACACATTGATTAATGCCTTACTTACTGGCATTGGTAATGGGGAGGTTGCCCGTACCATCTCACTAGATTTCAGTTCAGTATTTGATCTGGTGAACCATGACCTGCTTATCACTAGAATTGCTTCCTTGGGAATCTCTTGCATGACCATTTGTTGGTTTCATTTGATTCTCTCAGGTTGGGCCTGTTCTGTTTTCACACATTCTTCCGCTTCAGCTATCTTTTCCCTTCGCTGCAATGTCTTGCAGGGCTCAGTTCTGTCTCCCCTTCTTTTCAACATTTTCTTTAGTTGTGTTTTCACACTAATCCAATGAAAGACTATTTCATTGTATAATTATACAGATGATATTCTACTACCCTACTTCCATGAGCCAGACCGCTTGGATCTCTCCAACATTCAATTTTGTCTGGACACAGTCTGACTCTGGGAAAATTGCCTGATAATTAACTCTGCAAAGATGAACAACTGTTGGCTTACTGGTCAGCCACACTGCCCAACTATTTCTCCTTCTGTTCTTGACATAACGATTCCCTAGTCACCTCTTTCTGTTATTTAGGGGTCTATCTGGATCAGCCACTTTGCTTTCGCCATCATATTTCTGCTGTTGCTAGGTCTCATTTCTTTGCCAGTGTTTTTGTTCTTCACAGAAATATTTTGGCCATTTGGCTTCCTTGGCTATTCTCTGTGCTTCTCTTTTATATTGATTACTGTAATGTGGTATATGCTGTTCAAACATCTTGAGTTGGAACAGAATACCATGATCCGTCTCTTGTCATGCAAAGAAATTTGACGGCATCTCTCCTCTCTTAAGCCAACTCGACCGGCCATCTGTCCAATACAGGATCCAGTTCAAAGTTTATAGTCTGATCCATAAGGTTCTCTTAGATATGTGGGAACTGTTGCAGTCATCCCTTATTTCCCCATTCTGCCCAGCATGCTCTGTTTTGCCTTTGAGTGCCGTAGGTCCATCCCGCCTATCACTTTTTTGAGTTCACTCAACATACCTCTTTTTTTTTTTTCCTTTGCTGCCCATCTCTATAGAATGCATTGCCAATTCTCTGCACATGGAGGTCTGCTCTGAAAACTTCTCTCTTCCAGAAAGCTTTTGGAATTCTGGAGTCTTGGCTTTGGAATCATTGTTTGTTTGGTCTCACAGCTTGGATTCTGCAGCGTGATTTGGATTTTTTTTTGTCTCTCTCTCTTTCTTTCATGTCCTATGAATGATAGCATTCCTTTCTTTTTTCTATTTTAGAATCTAAACTACCTTGTTAGGTGATATAAGAAGCAACTAGCAAATAAATAATAAACATAGTTTATTATTGTATATTACCGTGAATAGTAGTAGTAGAATGACAAACATGCTGAGGAGTAAAGAGTGGATCTTTAATTTAGATGAAAGAGAAGAAGCATCTTGGCATTTTGAAGAAGTTGTAGCAGAGCCAGAAAGACCAGGCATAGAGCTGTAATAGCCCAAATGTGTGAACCCCAGTAAACTGTGGAGAACACAGCAGGAATCAAAGGTAAGAAAGTCGTATTTTGTGAATTGTAGAGATGAGTTTTAAGAGGGGAAAATTGTATGCCCAAACTTGAGGTGGTCCCTGAGGGAGCCAGAGGGGGTAGAATCAATAGTGAGAAACTCGGAGGTCAATATTCAACCACTGGGTGGTGTTATTCCCATATTTTCAAAGCTGGGATCTGTGCGGGCTCCACCTTTGAATATCTGGTTCTTTTTTTAAGCTAATTAACACATAGCTGCTTAAGATGATATTCAGCACTTAAGCAGCCACGGATTACTGCATAAAAATATGACAGACATTTCTGTGGTCCCATTTTTGCAGTTAACCAGGCTTCCTAAGGGCTAAATATCAGCATTTAAGCAGCCAAGTGCTGGCTATGACCCTGAAACACCCCCCAACATAGCTGGCTTGATTTAGGCGCTAACTGTGATATTCAGTGGCACTTAGCCAGTTAAGTGTCACTGAATGCTCGCAGCTAATTCCAACCAAGTGATTTAACCAGTCAGCGGCTAGCTAAATCATTTTGAATATTGGGGTCCCTGGTATGTATATTCAAAAGCATTTCATTTTTTTCCATCTTTTATGTATTCACAAGAGAAACTTTTCAGAAAATCCGAAAACATAAACATATGTAATTGTTGCAGTTGTCCTGGTCTCGCTGTGTCTGGGTAGGTAGAATCTGCAACTATCTGTTAACAAACTGATTGCAGCTGATTTTTGTATATACCAAGATCTCAAACACCCAAGACACTCACTATTTGTACTTATTTTGTGTCCTTGCTGGGGTGATGTGTTCATCATCGGTCTTGTTAAATTTTTAATGCAGGTGTTGATACCCTAATGCAGGGGTGTCCAATGTCAGTCCTCGAGGGCCACAATCCAGTCGGGTTTTCAGGATTTCCCCAATGAATCTGCATGAGATCTATTAGCATACAATGAAAGCAGTGCATGCAAATAGACCTCATGTATATTCATTGGGGAAATCCTGAAAATCCGACTGGACTGCGGCCCTCGAGGACCGACATTGGACACCCCTGCCCTAATGCATCTATGCGGTGCTATACATAATTTTAGGAAGAGCACTAACTTATAGCCCTTTGTTAGTCATAATTTTAAAATTCTGGCAGAAAAGAGGCTGGAAACTTTGAGAGGGAAGGAGAAGGCATTTGAAAGGAAGAGAGAAGGTATTTGTGACCAAAAGACTTTCCTGCCAAAATTCAAATTTGTGACCAACAGACTTTCCTGCCTCAATCACCTCAAGCCCCAACCAATCGGGTTTGAGGACCCACTATATATAAAGACAAACTGCAGACCTCACAGCACACATCTGTTCTACCTAGCCAGACACAGCAAGAGCCGGACAACTGCAACAGTCATGATGCCAGCCGTGGAAGCCTAAGAGAACTTAAACATATATGTTGATATTAAACATAAGATCATCAATAACCCTATCTTTCCCCTTCCCCAGACCCTACTCTCAACATTGGGCCCCCTAATACATCCACACTCCTAAATGTTATCAATGATCATGACACTTTTCATCTAATGTGACTTTCTATGCCATTCTAGAAGAGTCTCTCCATTGTAAACAGCTGTTCCAAATTTTATGAACAGACTGTATTTGTCCATTTTTCATTGCTGTGAGTGTCATCATAAGGGAAATAAAATCTAATTTTCTCAAAAGCCATTCATTGTTCGGACTTTGTTTTTGCTTCCAATGAGATGCTTTCATCAGTTTTCCAGCTGTAAACCAGGAATATTCTAATGTTTGTTGCGCCTTAGAAACTTTATGAGGTAAACAATATTTTGCTTCTTGTGGGTATACCATCCAAGTAGTGGATGTGTACAATTGAAACAGAATTCTCCAAAAACCTTGTATTATAATAATGTCCATCAAATATGATAATCTCCCAGTTCACTGCATTCCTTTCAACACTGATTAATGGATAAGTAGGGTCACTTATACATGTGAAGAAATGATTTTACTATGTATACTTAAAAGTGACACCACTTATGCTTATAAGTGGTGGGTTTCCAATCCTGCATGTGCTTGGAGAGCTTATTAAAGAACACTTCTCTGAGACTCAAACTTTTTGCAAAGGTGAGTCCCTTCAGTTGAAGAGATGCAAGGAGGTCTTAGTAGTATTTGTGTTTTCATAGTTCTGTGTTCTGTAGCATGAAGCCTTTATAGAGTCAGATATATTGGGAAACTGTCCCGGTTTGTGTTTTTATTTCTCAAGGGTGCAATTATATTGTCAAGAAACAGAACTTGGGTTAGTCTGAATTGGATGCTTATGAATGGCAACTGAGATGATCTGACCTTTTCTCCCCTGAAATTTCCAGAATAACCTGTTTGCTCATTGGCTTGTAGTAACTCCAGCCTTTAGAATCTAATTAATTACAGGAAGCTGGGAATAATCATGCAGCTGAATCTCTTCTTGTTAATTCAAGTAATCTGTGGGTAAAAATGGTTACACACTGGATTTAGTGTTCTACCCTATGTAGTTGAGTGGCATTACTGCAGTCCAAATTAGCTTTTTTTTTTTTTTTTTTTTAATGAATCAGGTGTCTTGCATGAGAGCTAGGGAGTGGGGATGGTTCTGTAGACAGGGAAAGCTAACAGAACATAAGCCAGTCTAAATTGTAACAGTTTGGTTAAATCAGGAGCTCTGCAAAACCCTGACACTCAAATTGAAATCTTCCAAATACGCTCTACTGTGAACCTCAAAGACAAGACTGACCAAGTTGGTGGAACAACTAGTAAGGAAAGGGCACCAGGGTAATGAAGATCATAGTGTAGTTCTTCTGAGCAGGGACCATCTATAAAATTTCAAAATATACAGCGCTGCATACTCCTTTCAGCACTATGGGCTACTTTTATGAAGGTGTGCTAGCATTTTTAGCGCACGCACTGGATTAGCGTGCTATAGTACACGCTAGCAAAAAAAACTACCACCTGCTCAAGAGGAGGCGGCTAGCGCGTGTTAAGGCCCTAACGCACCATCGTAAAATGAGCCCTATATAAGTGATAAATAGTAGTAATAGTATCTACAGCTCATTCTTTTTTTAATCAAATAACTTTATTTTCTTTTGATAACTTACAACATCATGACAGCAACCAGCAATTAAACAGCTACAAAATTTATACTGAAATAACCACAAAATGTTTCAAATCATAAATTAAACAAAAAGAAAAATGTAATATTTCATCAAAACATTTATAACCCGCTTTCAACCAAAGTGGCTCACAATTTGCATGCACAGTTTTAATCGTATACAGTTAAAACAGACAAAGGCAAGGCGAAGTTTAAAGACACTATACCATATTCATCATAAAAAGGAGTATATAATTTGAACTAATAGCATTGATGAAAAACGCCTGTGCAAAGAGGTAAGTTTTGAGGAGTTTCTGAATTGCAGCAAAAGTACCATCACAAACAGAAAGTCTCATAGAAAAAGAACAATGCATATTAAATCAAACAGTATCCAACATTTAACAGTACTAAGAAATAAAGAAGATCCTAAAAACAGAGCAATAACCATAACATGGAAAGAGAAGAGTAAAGTAGAAGGGAGATGTATGTTAATAAACTAAAAAAAATTAGGAGATATATCATCATGGAAGAACTGATATAAATTAATCATGTAAGAAAATAAAATTCATATCAAATTGTGGTTAAAAAAATTAATGTAAGAATGGTGTCTGAGAATGTGTATATTCCTTGAATTACAAAATTAGAAAGAGGATTAGAAGCATTTGGATGCAGTTGAGACAGGAATAGTGGAGACTGTACAACCCTGAGTTACGTTTTGGAGTGTTTCAAACTGAGCTTTCTAAAATTCTGGAACTATAGGTCATACTTTGATATATGAAGATAGTATATTGGCTGCTATTGCAAAACTGCTGGCAAATGAAGCCACTCCAGTGTTAACTGCATTGGTGAGAGTAACCTCAGAACTAAAACCTGCTGCTATGAGCTCTGTCCCTAAAAAGGGGGATGGCAAAGTAGAAAGTGGTATTGCGTTGCCCTGTTCTGAATTTGCCATTCGTGGCTAAACATCTTAAAAAATTGGTTTCATATCAGCTTTTGGATCATTTGGAATTGGTCCAGCCCATTTAGGATTTGGATAAACTGTAGTATGGAGATGCTATATCTGGCTATGGTGTGAGAGTTGATCAGGGATGGGGTACTTAACGATCATAATTGGATTTATCTACAGGATTTTTTTGTTTTTTATGTTTAAATGATTTTTATTGAACAAATAATGGAAGATACACTCAACCAAAAAGTACCCCGGTTCCACCAATGCATTTATGATGTTCAATAGAGTACAAAAAGATCCCCAATTCAACCCCTCCCCTATCCCTTTCATGCGTCGGCAAGGTATTGCTGGCTAGCCAATTATTGAAATGCAATAATGAAATGTAATAATACAAACAAGTCATCCAAACTGGTATACTGCCTTCCTTCCCCCTCACTCCCATTACAGTGCCTCAAGAACAAACCAGTATACGGGGGACAGCACATTATGTACATACAGAGAATCTCCCCAAATGCCAACCCCCAAGTGAAATCATACTGAGGAAAACTATCTCCCCTTACTAGCATCCACAACCACCTTCCCTACCTCCTCCATGAAACAGATCCTAACCACCCCAGCCCTTAAATCCTAGGAAGAGTGACAGGAAATCCAAAAGACAACATGGAACTATAGTGTGGAGCTAAAATTGAAAGAGAGAGAGAAAAAAATGACTTACTGAAACAGGTACCCAAGAGCTTAGGACACAGAGAACAAGAGATCTCCCAACTAATACAAAATGTGCTCCCTAATTCTCGGATGCAACATGTGTATGTATGCCCTCCATATTGGCAAAGAGCGTTTTTTATACATTTAAATTAAATGTCAACTGCAAATTTCTAAGTTCCATCAGCAGGAGTTCATGGAGTTTGTTCTTCCACTTCCAAAAAGAGGGGGCATTGGGTTTTCTTCCCCACTATGTGTCTGCATCACACAAATTCTAGGGCCTTTCCCATATACTCCTAAGGCTGACTCAATAATATTACCCCCCCCCTCCTCCCGGGCATGGAACTTCCTCCAAAAAGCAGCAATAGGGACACTCCTCTACAACACGTGGATTAGGGCGTTTGTCTCAATGCAACATTTTGGACACGGCTCGAAAAAGAATTCTATATTGGCATTCCCTCAACTCAGTGGAACCAACGTAATGTGGAATGGAACGTATCCAAGTAAAAAGATTTTTAGGCAAGATTACATAAGTCAAGTCTGCACTCCAGTGAGCAGCCAAATCGGAGAGGTCTGTCTTGAGCAGTTTTCAAGATCTTCCAACTTACTCTCTAAATCCACAATCCGGCATTGCAATGCTTTTGTCGGGCTCTCCGATGACTGCTGCTTATCCTCCAGATCACTAACAGGTTGTTGCAGCTGGTCTACTTCAAGATCCATACTGTCCAATCTTTCGTGGGTAGCCTTGACCCTATTGTAGAGTGCCTGTGGGGGTTTTTTATCCAGGGCTGCTTCAACTGCTGCCGTTACTTCGGCCATCCAAGTTGAGCAGACTGAAGGGCCCGGCGATGTAGAGGGCTCTGCCATCTTGCTGTTCAAGGGCTATGATTTCTCCCTCCTTCCATTGGGCTTTGAATGACATATAAAGCAGAATTTTGCCCCTCAGTCCACTCAGCAGGTACTGTGCCTCTAAAGACAACGGCAGCAGCGATAAGGCTTTGAAGTTCTCGGGAGGTTTATAGCTGATTTATCAGGGGAAACAAGGAGCTCAGCATTTGCTCCTTCTCACTGCGCCACGTGATTCTATCTGCAGCATTTAATACCATTCATATGATCTAGTAAAATGAATTGGTTTGTTCTAACCCCCACCCCAATAAATTTCCTGTTAGAAAAAGGAATTAGCCATTTAAAATAAATTTGCACATGTGCACTCACTGCCACCCATTTTGTAGGCAGCAAGGCCTCACGTGTTATTCCTTCATTAACTAGTGTGCAGTAATGTAGCCCACTCTAACCCGTCTCCTAAATAATGTAAACATGTTTTGTGTATGCAGTTAGCACGTACATATTTGGCACTTACTGCAGGATACCTGAGTGTGTCCTGTGATACGCCATTAGTCTAATGCAGCTTAGTGAAAGGAGCCCTCAATTGGGACTTCTTTTTCTGCAGTTCTGCCATGACAATGACCTAAAACATACCAGTAAATCTACCAAGGAGTGGCTGAAAACTAAGAATTGGAGAGCCCTGGAATGGCTGAGTCAAAGCCCTGATCTTAATACCATTAAGATGCTATGGGGTGATTTGAAACGGGTTTGTACGTGCAAGAAACCCCTCAAACATCTCACAGCTGAAAGAATTCTGCATTGAGTAGGCCAAACTTTCCTCAGATCGATGTCAGAGACTGGTAGATGGCTACAAGAAGCGTCTCACTGCAGTTATTTCAGCCAAAGGGGGTAACACTACCTATTAGGGTGTAGGGTGTCCTAATTTATTCCTCAGAATACACATTTTTGTTTCATGAGTAAATCAAGGAAATTTTTTGTTGTTTACCTGCAATTACATCACTTTCTTTTCCAAAGATTTGACATCGATATGTGAACATTTCTTAAGAGAGAACTGAATATTTCATGGGGTGTCCTAATTTTTTCACATGACTGTAACAGTGGGGAGGCTTTTAAAACTGTTGGAGAACAAGAA
This sequence comes from Geotrypetes seraphini, assembly GCF_902459505.1. NCBI lineage: Eukaryota > Metazoa > Chordata > Amphibia > Gymnophiona > Dermophiidae > Geotrypetes > Geotrypetes seraphini. The sequence continues at coordinate 475,835,911 of NC_047084.1, forward strand.
TCTAAGGAATAATAGATGGTCTAATGGTGAAGCGGGGCAGGATTGATCTTCTTATGCTCCTGCCCCATGCAGAGTCACAATCAAAAATGGCTGCCGTGAGATCCCCCTGCAGTCTTGCGATACTGTGGGAACTCATGGCAGCCATTTTTGATCGCAGTCTGTACGGGGCAGGAGTGTAGGAAGCTCGCTCCTGCCCTGCTTCACGGCTAGATCACCAGGCTTTAAAGGCAAGATGTGGAGAAGGCCGGGAGGTAGGAGGGAAGCAGAGTGGTTTAGAGACTTGCAAATAACTGAATTCACAAATCTTAAACCTGCGAATGTAGAAGAGGGAGTATAATACTTCTGTACAAGGAACACACAGAACACAAAGAGATTGTACATCACTTAATCTGTAGACCTAGAGGCCCCAGTGCAGTAAACTGTGCTACCTCTTTAATGCAGCAGTTTACACCAAATTTTCCTATGCTAAATGGATTCCTGATTACTTAAATATTAGCATAGGAAAACCAGCATAAAAGCACTGCGCTAAAGAGTAGCATAGTGCGCATGCAAAACACATGTAAATAACTGATTTAAAAAATTGTTCTAGAAGTTAAAAAAAAGATAAAATATAGCGCAGTTTTTTTTTTGTTTTGTTTTTACTCTTCTAACTCTAAGGGCTCCTTTTCCGAAGGTGCGCTAGCGTTTTTAGCGCACGCACCGGATTAGCGTGCGCTAGCCGAAAAACTACTGCCTGCTCAAGAGGAGGTGGTAGCGGCTAGCGCGTGGGGCATTTTAGCACGCGCTATTCTGCGCGTTAGGGCCCTAACGCGCCTTCGTAAAAGGAGCCCTAAATCTTTTGTCCAGTTCACAGCAGGAGTGTAAAGATGCAGCACAGGAGTAGAAAGATCCTCTGAAGTGAAGTGTGGCACTTTACCTTAGAACAGATCATCCAAGATTTCTAGTGGCTCATGTACACACCACCTACCTCTCAGTCGGGAGGCAGAAGCGATGCAGTCAGCTTCTAGCATGGTAGCACTTGCCCCCATGCACTGGCACGTACCACTACTGTTCAGGCTGCCAAAGAAAGGAGTGCCATTTGGGAAGCATTTGCAGACTGACTCTAAATGGTGCATCCCGATGAAAGATGACAGTGCTGGAGGTAGGAAGTAAGGGGACATCTCATAAGGACTGTTATTTTTAGCTTGGAGTTTTAATTGAGCAGAACAAAACTGCTTTGTTCTCTCACCTTTCTCTGTTGTTCGCCAGAGGCATGATTCTCATATGCCTAGAATTGTTGTGAAGGTGAATTTTCCTTGGTATGTGTTCTTATGTTTACTGAAATAAAGAATTTAAATAAATGAAGCTGCTTTCAACTCTTAATTCCCACTCTCACTGTCAGATACCTATATCCATCGTATCATTCCTTCTGCTAGAAACTGCCCAACCCTGAGATGTCCTGTCTGTCCAAATTAGATTGTAAGCTCTTCTGCGCAGGGACAGTCTATTGAATATTAAATGTACAGTGCTGCATACACCTTTCAGTGCTATAGAAATGATAAATAGTAGCAGTAGCAGTAAATGGGGTGGTACAATTGCTTAGTGTTTGTTTTCTTGCATTATGAGGGCGGAGTATGCAACTGGGTGTATTTTATTATTTTTGAGGGCTAACAATTGGTGTAATGTTTACACAAAGTGTATTGTTCCATTAGTTTTCTGTACAACTAGGTGGGATATTTTGTATCAGAAAATTATTAGTCAGAAGCTGCAGATCTGTTCTGTTCTGCTCCTACCTTCCCTGGGTTGCAAAACTTGGTTGTAGCAATCAAGATTTGGTAGACAGAATTATTCAACCAAATATTTTGAGAGCTCTTGAAGGACACAGCTAATTTTGATTTACTAAGTGAAAGATTCAATGTGTTTGGCTTATATTGGATAGCTGTGTGCATTTTTGGGCGGTAAAGGGTCATTGATTTGATATACTACCTTTCTGTGTTAAACCCAAAGTGGTTTATTTATTATATACAAGTACTTTCTCTATCCCTAGTGGGCTCACAGTTTTAAGTTTAGGTGACTTGCCCAGAGTCACAAGGAGGCACAGTGGAAATCAAACCCAGTTCCCCAGGTTCTCAGCCTGTTGCACTAACCATTAGGCTATGCCTCCACTGTTAGTCAGGCAGAGATCTTTGGACTGGTAGAACACGTGAGGCAAAAGGCCTGGTGTGACTGCTCTCTGCTATTCAGGTCACTGGCTCTTTTATCATCTATGACTGATGGCCGGCACTAGCTCCTTGCACGTGGATAAATCTGAGGACTCCCAATTCAGCAAATAGGATGCTGCAGTTCAAGTTCCGCCCTTGAATGGCAGAAGCTCCAAACAAAAGGGGAAAGCTCATGGAGTTCTTTCCAGTTCCTCCATACGTGTATAGCTGTATCGTCTCTGTATGTGTTTGATTTGAGGATAGGATGGCAATTGGTGCGGGTGATGGTATCAGGGGGGACAAACTGAGTTTAAAATGGGCCAGATCAGACTAGGGTGTTCTGGGGAAATGAGACCCCTTCGCCCCCCCTCCCCCCCCAAAAAAGAAAAGGCTCAGAGTATTTCTATGAGAGTGTGTGCCTTGACTCCCTGAGGTTGTGGGTTCAAATCCCGCACTGCTCCATGTGAACCTGGGCAAGTCACTTAATCCCCATTGTTGGTCGCTCAGCGATCCGCTCTCGTTGCCTGCTCTCCAGCCCCAGTGCTGCTGCTAGCGGGTCGCCACCAGATGCAAAGGTGCTCTGCTCTCAGGTACATTAGATGGAGTGGGAGCCCACCGGGACAGTTAGGGAAAAGGCTTGAGTACCTGAATAATTTGTAATCCGCATAGAATTGTAGGATATGCGGAATATAACAGTTGCAGTATTGAAACATCCATGCACAAAAAGGGTTTGGCAAGAATTCCATGATCCATGCTCACCCTCTAGTATATTTCAGTGCTTTTTAAGCGTATCATGTAAACTGCTTAGATTTGTAGATCTATAGCATATAAGAAATTTTTTAATTAAATTAAAATTAAACTTGATAGTCTTCTTCTGCTTTCTTAGTCTCCTGTTATTTCAGGCTTCATGGAAAGACGTCACCATGTCCAGCTGCCTGTCCAGATCCCCCCTCCCCCCCTACCTTTACAGTATCTAACTTCTTTTATAACATCACCTGTTGAAACACTGGACTCTGCTTCACTCAAGATGAGGGCCGACTCCATCCCAATATGAAGTCACTAGCCTTTGCCTTGGATGAAGCTTGCTCCACTTAATTGGCAGTCTTCATGATTGTAAGTGAGAACATGAAGACTGCCAATCAAGTGGAGCAAGCTTCATCCAAGGCAAGGCAAATCATAGATTGTATTCGCAGGAGTTTCGTCAGCCGTAAGCCTGATGTCATTATGCCATTGTATAGATCCATGGTGAGACCCCATCTGGAGTACTGTGTGCAGTTCTGGAGACCGCATTACCGCAAGGATGTGCAGAGACTTGAGTCAGTCCAAAGAATGGCTCCAGGATGGTCTCGGGACTCAAGGATCTCCCGTACGAGGAACGGCTGGATAAATTAAAGCTATACTCACTCGAGGAACGCAGAGAGAGGGGTGACATGATCGAGATATTCAAGTATCTCACGGGCCGCATCGAGGTGGAAGAAGATATCTTCTTTTTCAAGGGTCCAGCGACAACAAGGGGGCATCCGTGGAAAATCAGGGGCGGGAAACTGCACGGGGACACCAGGAAATTATTTTTTACTGAAAGGGTGGTTGATTGCTGGAATAGTCTTCCACTTCAGGTGATTGAGGCCAGCAGCGTGCCTGATTTTAAGGCCAAATGGGATAGACACGTGGGATCTATTCAAAGTAGATGGGGAGGGTCATTGGGGTGGGCAGACTAGATGGGCCGTGGCCCTTATCTGCCGTCTATTTCTATGTTTCTATGGATTAGGCTGGAGTTGGCACTCATCTTGAATGAATGATGGTGGGGTCTTCATGGTCAAACCGACAATGTTTATGTTTATTAAAATTTGATAGTCGGCCAAATCTTACAGTTCTCAGCAGTTTTCTATAACAGTAAAAGTCAGTGAAAAGAATGCCATAAAATAATAGGAAAGTGATTTTTAAAAAATCACAATCATGCAGTACAGACACCCCTCCCCCTTCTCTATTCTAACTACTGTTATGACATAACTTCTCTTTGAACTTTTGGAGTCTGCATCACTCATCTAGAAAGTGCTCTTCATTAGCCAGGAGAATAAGTGATCTCTAAGCACTGGTAACCCATGAACTGCACTTGCATTTTCATCCCAAATTCTATTCGAGATATTGAATCCAAATATTCGAGATATTGAACCCTTCATTCTCTCCAAAACCTCATAACAGTCTATACAAGAAAGCTCTCCAAACCCTGGACTGCAAGTTAGCCTTTGCTCACTATCTTAAAAGAATTGAATCGGTCAACTTTGTCTTCTTTGACCCAAAAGAACTGGCAAACCAGATACCAAAAGAACTCTGACAAATTGGCAATCAACCTGCATGAATATGCAAGTACTTCCTTGAACACTTAAAAGTTGCACTAAATTAAATCCAATGCAGCTGCTGCAGGTTTCCCAAAGTTTGTATCCATGGATAGTATTTATAAAGCAAGGACCTGGTCCTGACTTCGTGCCTTTTATCTCGTACTACTGCTTGGACCAATCCACAGTAAAGGGTCGTGCCTTTGGTTAAGCTATGCTAGTCTATCTGCCTATATTATGGGCAACTCTTGCACTTTTTTGGTTCAGAGTTCTCATAAATATGTGTGGGATTCAATCTTGCTTACTGATGGAAAAGGCATTGTTGCTCAGCTGCAGCAAGTGTTTTTCACAGAAGACAGAGATTGTTCAGCCACACAATCCCTTCTACCTCCCTGAGAGTTCCTTCATTTTGGGGCGGTAAGTGCACCAGTTGCTCGACTTTACATTTGATTCAGAAATCTAGAAGAGCAGTTCTGTCAATCCTGCTGTCTATAGAAAACATAGGGGAGAATGTGGTGCAGTGGTTAAAGCTACAGCCTCGGCACCCTGAGGTTGTGGGTTCAAACCTACGTTGTTCCTTGTGACCCTGGGCAAGTCACTTAATCCCTTAGGTGCATTAGATAGGTTGTGAGCCTGCTTGGACAGACATGGAAAAATGCTTGAGTACCTGAATAAATTCAGGTCCACCAATCTGAGCTCCCCTGGGGGAATGGTGAAGAAAAAAAATTGTTAGAAAAAGTATTGTTGCTCACTTGTAACAGTGAATCTTTATATTTAGGGCTTCATATTTAACGTGATTAATGTATTAAATGTTTAATATGCATTAAAACCTTTAACACACATTAATGCAGATCCGCTTACCGCCTCAGATCCGCTTACCGCCTCAGATCTGCGTTGTTGCTGCTGTAGTCTAGTATATTCCTTGAGTCCCTCTCTCCCTCTGACCTTTTATAGGCTGTCGGCAGTGCTAGCAATTAAGAAAGCTAACGTAACTTTCTGTTCCAGTGTAGCAGAGACTCTGAGACACTGGAGCCGGCTAGCCTGCTGGTAGTGCTCTGTTTTAATCACTAGCACTGCTGGCAGACTTTGAGAGGGAGGGCCTCCGACATGTCTCTAGATTGTGACGGTAAGGGGGAAGGAGGAGGAGGGAGATACTGGACTATGGGGGAGGAAGAAAGAGATACTGGACCATGGGGGGGGGGGAGGATAGAGAGATACCGGCCAATGCAGGGGGAAGGAGGAGGAGAGATACCAGACGTTGGGGAGAGGGGGAGAATTCAGGAATTAGGAATGCAGGAAGATCTGCCAAGGAAAGGAAGAAAGATCGTGGAACCCGGGGGGGAAGGAGAGGGTTCAGAAGCACAGGAATATTTTCTGGGTGAAAGAGTTACAGACTGGAGGGGTGGGGGTAGGGTGATATATGAGAGAGTCAGATTTTGGAAATAGGGATGGAAAAAAACAAGGGAGATGGTGACAGAGGAGGAAAAAAGAGAAAGGGTCATTAGAGTGGTAGGGAAGAAAGAGAGAACATCATGTAAAGGGAGGGAGATGATGGCAGGGAAGGGAACAGATAGAAACTAGACAGATTTTGGGAGAAAAATCGATTGTGAAAGATGGATGTAGAGCAGGAAATAAAGAGGAAAAAAGGAGAGTAAATAGACAGGATGCTCTTGAAATAGAGTTCAAAGGACAGGAAAGCAGAACCAGAGATGTGGAACAAGATGATTAGAAAGATAAAATAAAAAATGAAAGGAGTGGAAAAGCCACAAAAACTAGGATGAGAGCAAAAGTCCAAAATAAAATCACTTTATTAAAATCTCTACATAAAAAATGAAGCAGCAAAATCCAAATGAATGGATGTATTAAGGACCCAACGGACCCTGTTTCGGCAACCTATACCTTCACCAGGAGTCCTTAATAAAAGGAAGACATATAGGTTGTATTAAATAATCTAGTTCAGTTTTTATTGTTCAAGAAGCAACAGTGTTGGATATTTTTATTTTATATATTAGGGTGTATATGTGGGACATGCATACATACCGTATTTTTCGCTCTATAAGACGCACCTGACCATACGACGCACCTACCTAAACAGGAGGAAAAAACAAGAAAAAAAAATACATGCCATAAAGGATAGAGAGCCACTTCATGCATTTGGGTGATCCTAATTTAAGTTAGATTCAAGCCATCAGCTCTTAGAAATATGATTGACACCAACCAAAAAGCTTGTAGTATTTAAAAGAACAGGCAGACCTTGTTATAAATCTAGCAGGACTACAAAATGTGCCCTCTATAGCTATAGGAATGATCTGACTCATAGGTGCCTCTCTACTCAGGTCTTTTATGAAAGTGGGCCCCAAAAGAAAATGCTTGAGAGCTGGTGTTGTAATTAACCTGGTCCTATTATTTCCTTAATGTTAGTGCAAAATGGGATATTCTGCGTAAAATGCAGAAAAATTGGAGTTCTGCAAATACTTTTATAACCAACTCCAGTGTATGGGCAGGCAGATTGAATTGTTTATTGTTTATTCAGATTTTTGATTAAACGCTTTATCGATACTACAAAGCGTTGTACAAAATTTTATATAACATTAAAACAAAATTAACGATTAAGACATATCTTTATAAAAAATTTTACTGTACTGACGGCAATTACATACAGGGTAATTAAGGGCCTAAAGGCTCCTAAACACAATTGGGATAGGGGGGGGAGAAATACAATTGATATAGAAAATGTGAGAAACATTCAATGAGAAATAAGGAAAAATAAAATAAGAAGGAAGTGAGAAGGAGGAATCCAAGGAAGAACATAAGAATATAAAACATAAGAAGTACCTCTGCTGGGTCAGACCAGAGGTCCATCGCTGCCCAGCAGTCCACTCGCGCAGCGGCCCAACAGGTCTAGGACCTGTGTAGTAGTCCTCTATCTGTACCCCTCTATCCCCTTTTCATTCAGAAAATTGTCCAATCCCTTCTTGAACCCTAATAACTCTGTCCTATCACGTGCTCTGGAAGCGCATTCCAGGTGTCCACCACCCGTTGGGTGAAGAAAAACTTCCTAGCATTGGTTTTGAATCTGTCCCCTTCCAACTTTTCTGAATGCCTTCTTGTTCTTGTGGTTTTCGAAAGTTTGAAGAATCTGTCCCTCTCTACTTTCTCTATGCCCTTCATGATCTTGTAAGTCTCTATCATATCCCCTCTAATTCTCCTCTTCTCCAGGGAAAAGAGCCCCAGTTTCTCCAGTCTCTCAGTGTATGAAAGGTTTTCCATACCCTTTATCAAACATGTCGCTCTCCTCTGAACCCTCTCGAGTATCGCCATATCCTTCTTAAGGTACGGCGACCAATATTGGACGCAGTACTCCAGATGCGGACGCACCATCGCCCGATACAACGGCAGGATAACTTCTTGATTATACCTGGCATTCTATTCGCTCTCTTAGCGGCCGCTGTGCACTGTGCCGATGGCTTCATCATCTTATCCGCTATTACCCCAAGTCCCTTTCCTGAGTACTTTCACTCAATAACATCCCTCCCATCGTATAGCTGTACCTCAGGTTTTTGCTTCCTACATGCAATACTTTACATTTCTCTACATTGAACTTCATCTGCCATCTCGTCACCCACTCCCCTAGGTTGTTCAGGTCCCTTTGTAATTCTTTGCAGTCCTCTTTAGTCCGAGCACCACTAAATAGTTTGGTGTCGTCTGCAAATTTTATTATTTCGCACTTCGTCCCTCTTTCTATGTCATTGATAAATATATTGAAAAGCAGCGGCCCGAGTACCGACCCCTGCGGGACACCACTCGTTACCCTCCTCCAGTCCGAGTAGTGGCCCTTCACTCCTACCCTCTGCTTCCTACCCGCCAACCAATTCCAGATCCATCTATGTACGTCTCCTTCCACCCCATGGTTCTTCAGCTTCCCAAGTAGGTGTTCATGAGGTACCTTGTCAAAGGCTTTTTGAAATCTAAATATACGATGTCTACGTGGTCCCCTATATCCATCCGTTTGTTAATTCCTTTGAAGAAATGTAGTAAGTTCGTTAGGCACGATCTTCCCTTGCAGAAGCCATGTTGGCTTGTGATTAGAAGTTTATTTCTTTAAAAATGCTCATCAAAGCCCGGAGCGAATAGTGAAGGGCTGGCACAAGGTGGGGGGTATCAGGGCAGGACCGGAGAGAAAGGGGGTAGTCGGGGATAGGTGGAGGAGGAAGAGTAGCGGGAGCTTTAAATAAGTGGCCTCTGTACTTGCTTCACTTCGGCTGTGGCCTTCAGTCCCTGAGACCAGATCAGGCAGAGCCGCGGCGGCAGAAAAAGGAAGAACAAACAGTCTGCAGAACCAGTAGAAGTGCGTTTTGGGTCCACGTTGCAGCTGGCAGTGTCCTCAGAACGTGTGCCGGAGTGAGGCGTTCTCAGAACACTTGTCGGGGTGAGGCTGAGAAGAGCGGGCGTTTTAAAATTACATCTGGTGGCGATAGTGGCTCATGACGGCTGTACTTTGCTGGAGAGCGGAGCACCTATGCATCTAGTGGTGTCCCACTAGCATCAGCACTGGGGCTGGAGAGCAGGCAGCGAGAGCGGATCGCTGAACGACCAATAGTGCTGGACTCAATGGACTAAAAAAGTGAGTCTTATGGAGCAAAAAATACGGTATGTGGTTATTTGTGGCTTTTCTACTTCTTGCACTTTTGGGAGAGAAATGTCACATTCAATTAGGAGGAGGGAGGGGTAAAGGAGAGAGATTCCAAATTGGAAAGCAGGAAAGAAGGAAGACCAGGGAAGAGTGAAGAGAGAATTCCAGACCATGGGGTGGGGGAAGGAAGGGAAGAAGAGGATAGAGATGCCAAACCACAGGGGGAGGGAAGAGAGAGATGGAAGGAAAGGAGACAGAGATTCCAGACCTTGGGGTGGGGTTGGTAGGGAAGAAAAGCAGAGGAGAACGATGTCAGAGCATTGGGGGGGGGTGGAAGAAGGGAGGCAGAGATGAAAGAGAAGGAGACAGAGATGCTAGAGTATGGAGCGGGGCGGTGGCATACCAAGGGCAGACACTGGATGGGAGGGGTAGAGAGAGAAAGGGCAGATGCTGGATGGAGGGAGAGAGTTGCTATATTGAGGGGGGCAAGGAGAGAGAAACATGCTGGATTCCAGTTAATCAGCTGAGCTGGCAGGACTTGGGGAGACCTGCTGCTCAGTTGATCAGGGGAGGGAGAGCAGCTTTGACAGAAGGGAGGAGTGGTGGTTAGCAATTGCTCTTCTGACCAAGCGCCAGGCACAGTTCCTCCTGCTCTTTACTGGCGATTCTCTGCACAAATAGCGTGCATATAATTTTTATGCTATTATGCTGAGAATCGCCCGTAAAATAAGTCACTCCCACTAAGGGCACTAGATTAACTCACCAGATTTTTCTTCTTATTGACACACCCCACTTGAGCTAACACTTTCGTTACTTGGTGACCCAGTTGTCTGTAGAGAAAACTTAGAAATTTTATAGATAGATAGATATAGATAATAACATAGTAAATGATGGCAAATGAAGACCTGAACTTGTCTCTTCTTTGATATTTCTGAGTCATAGGCTGTAAAGTCCACCTAGTATTGTCCTAAGTTCCAAATGCTGAAGTTGCTGTCCAAGCTCACTCCAGCCTATCCAACCATTCTGTTTGCAGATTATCTACCATAATGTCTGGCCAGTAACATCCTCATGTTCCAAGATAGATAGATACGAAACATACAAACATATTTAAGCAGGGACTGAGAGCAGGCTCTGCAGCATGATAGCTTTTAGAAGATTGAAATGCAAAAGAAAGGTCTGTGCAAACTGTGTGGCCTATACAGTTTAATCACTGTGGGCTATGCTTAAGTAGAGCTTACGCTCATGATAGGGAAAACATTGTGTTTTTTAATCTACTGGCTGGGATAAAGGTATCATTTTATAAGTCTGCTAACAATACTGAAACAATCTGCATTTGTAGGAGAGATGATTAATCTTGTACTTTACTCAGTATTTGCTTGTGTATTTAATTAGGAGCCAGGAAATGGATTTCCAGTGGAGTATGGAATCATGTGGCTTAATAACAGCACTTAAAATAGTGTAATTTAAAGTCTGCTCTGAATAAGTCTAAGTCTTGATTTGGCAGCTCCCAAATAATCATCATATATCACAACCTTGGAGTTTAATGTGACAGTATAGGGAGTTTATGCTAAGATTTCAATGTAGGCAGAGCTCTGAGATGACTTGACACTTTTTGGTCTTTGGGTTGAAATTTAAAATTTGTACTGTTTGGGGGATGAGGGAGTTAATGCTTGGGGGCATGATTTTATGACCATAGTCAAAACATAAGTATTAAACAACATACTTTTAAAAGAGAATGATATATTTGCAGTGGCATGGCAAGGGTGAGAGGCACCTGGGGCATGGCATCCTTCCCCTACCTTCATCCCCGTACCACTCTCCTTCCCCGATCCCCTCTGCTGCAAGTGTCCCCTTTCCCTTCCCCGTACCACAGCCACGAGCAACAAGAACTTCAATGTGCTTTCCCCCCTCCACCTTTACTACGCCACTGTATATTTGTAATAAGCAGCAAAGGTCGGAGAAGCACATAAAGCACAAGAAATGAAGATTTACAAATGCTGGCGAGAATTTCACTTACCCAGAGACCATTGGGAAGGTTGAAGTGAAAAGTTGTTTGGAGCTGGAGGAGCAAGGATGGTTAAAATTTAAGCCCAGTGGCACAACCAGAACTTAAAAAAAAAAAAAAAAATTGAGTGTGCATGTGCTTAAATATGGGAGACAAAAGAGGAGAGAGAGAACTGTTACTCTTGTACCCTTTCCCTTTCCCTCCTCCACTATCAGCCTGACTCCAGCACTCTCTTCCCTTTCTCCTTCCTATTTTCAAAGCTTCAGCAACAGATCAATATACCGTGTTTCCCCAAAAATAAGACAAGGTCTTATATTAATTTTAGGCCCAAAAAAGGCACTAGGTCTTATTTTCGGGGTAAGTACATGATCATCTCTCCCTTCCTCTCCTTCACCCCAATTCTTCCTCTTACCTTTCTTTCCCCCACATGTGCAGATTCTATCCTACCCTCCCTCCCATCCCTCATGCAGTAGAACCCTTGAACAAGTACCACCCCTCCCCACCCACTGCGCAGCTGAATCCCCATCCTTCCCACCCTAGCATCAGAAACCCGTCGCGAGCCTTTCCTCTCAAAGCAGCATTGGGCCAGCAGCACACTAAACAGGCTGCTTTGGCATTGTCCACTCGTGAATTCAGTCTGCCACGTTACTGATGATGTCATCAGTAATGCAACAGACTGAATTCATGAGCGGACAAGGCCGAAGCAGCCTGTTTAGTGTGCTGCCGGTCCGACGCTGCATAGGGAGGTAAGTAAGGCTCGCGGCGGTGTTCCGATGGGAGGGAGGGAAGGATGGGGATTCAGTTGCGGGTGCTCGGGGAGGGGGATAGTCGGTGCTCGCTCAAAGGTTCTGCTGTACAAAGGATGGGAGGGAGGGAAGGGAAACTGCCGGCAAATCCTGGGACTAGGGCTTATTTTCGGGGTAGGTCTTATTTGTGGGGAAATACGGTAGCTATTGCTTTCTCTCATCTTTTATTTTACCATGACCTACCATGATCAAAGAATTGCGTTTTTGGATTTATTGATTATAAAATCAGGGCATAGATTAACCACAACTCTATTTAGGAAGCCTGTGGAGAATAATTTGCTGCATTTTTGAGTTTTTATCCATATTTAAAATTTAACATTCCTATAAGCCAGTGGTTTCAAACTCAAACCCTTTGCAGGGCCACATTTTGGATTTGTAGGTACTTGGAGGGCCTCAGAAAAAATAGTTAATGTCTTATTCAAGAAATGACAATTTTGCATGAGGTAAAACTCTTTATAGTTTATAAATCTGTCCTTTTGGCTAAGTCTTAATAATAATATTGTAATTTATAGCTAAAGAGACATATGATCTAGAAACTGTTTTATTTTACTTTTGTGATTATGATAAACATACCGAGGGCCTCAAAATAGTACCTGGCGGGCTGCATGTGGCCCCCGGGCCGCAAATTTGAGACCACTGCTATAAGCCAATTTTTAAGATTGAGAAGAATAAATTTAGACGATTGTAAAGTTCAAGCAAAAGATGTGATAAGATTTAAACAATGAGGTTATCCCAGTAAATCAATACAGAGAGCTTATTTGAGAGCTAGATATGCTCAAGGAGAACCACTGATGTTAGAATAAAAAGGAAATTGAGGAAGATATAATGATTTGTGTGTCACCTCTTTCTCAGTTGAGTGGACAATTGCTTAAGATTGTAAAATTTGCCAACATTGTTTAATAATTTCAGTTTATCCAAATGTTAGCGTATACTATGCTCTCATATACAAGGGATCAAAAAAATAGGTGAATGTTTGACAATTATTATATTTAAATCTTTTTTTATTAAGCAGTAACAACAGCAGGTACAACACTAGTAGAAAACAAGGTTTACAATTTCAACCAACAACTGCAGAGGACTGGACTCTGATGTCCTCCAAGATCAAAAGCAACACCCCAACCCCACAGAAAGAAACCCCCCCTTCCCCTCCCACCCCCACCAAGAAAAACGGTACAACTCCCAAACAGGGAAATATCAATATCAAACAGGTAAACTTAATTAGAGGTGGAGTCTGTTCAGGATACAGCTATGACTCTCAGGGGACAAAATGTTCAAGTACAATTATTATTCAATGGAATGGGTATAATTATGATAGTGCCCATTCATGTGAAGCTTGTGGCAAATGCCAGTGAGGTTCCTTGACGATGTCAGGCACATCATGGAAAAACCCTGAAACAGGCAAAGTACATACAGCAAAATTTTCTTCTGCGTGTAGGAGTATTAATATTATCTATTTAATCAATTGTCCATGTGATTTGATATATATATAGGAAGATCAAGTAGACAGATTAGAATATGCATAAATGAACATAAATCACATATTATTAAATAAAATGTTTCAAGCCCCCTTGGTACAGCACTGGGTATATTTGAGATGCCAGACTAACGACTTACCACCCATCTGGGCAGCAGCAGATGGGCAGTGTTGGAGGCTGAGGATCGTGTTTGATGCAACAACGGCGACATCATTGAAAATATACTGTGCAGAAGAAAAACTTGATAATGTCGATGAGACATAAAGAATCGATATACAGTGCTGGAAGATGATCTCCTAGGTTGGAAGGCACATACCATGCTACTAGGTAATTAGTGATGAAGCTTAAAAAACCACCCAAACACTCCAGAAGAGAAAAAAAGAGCCAAGAAATCACCTTGGATCTCAGAAGAAACTAGACCACTCCTTCCTTCTCAATGGAGAAGGGTGAATAGTGAGATTCCCCAGGATTCTGTGCTTGTACTGCTGCTTTTTAACATGTTTATCAATGATCTATAGACAGGAATAATAATTATAAGATAATTAAATTTGCTGATGACACAAAGTTGTTAAATCGTAAGAGAATTGTGAAAAATTGCAAGAGGACCTTGGTAGACTGGATGTCAAAATGGCAGATAATGTTTATTGCGAGCAAGTACAAAGTGATGCATGTGAGACAGAGGAACCTGAACTATAGCTACGTGATGCTGGGTTCCACGTTAGGAGTCACCACCTAGGAAAAGGTTTGGATAATTTCCTAAGAGTGAAATCCATAAGCCATTGTTAAGATGGCTTTGGGAAATTCACTGCTTATTCTTAGGTAAACAGCATGAAATCTTTTTTTTCTCCTTGGGATCTTGCCAGGTACTTGTGACCTGGGTTGGCCACTGTTAGAAACAGGATACTGTGCTTGATCGACCTTTGGTCTGTCCCAGTAGGGCAACTCTTGCGTTTTTATTTTCTCTGTGGGTAGGGAAGAAGACTCTAGCAATAGCATCATCTAAAGGCCAAATTCAGGATGCTCATCTGGCTGGTTGAAAATTGTCATGGCCATGGCTGAGCTAAATTGGAGAGTTAGGGATATTACTAAAATGGAGAACATAACCATGTGTAGGTGCAAATGAAAGCCTATTGTACTGGCATGTGGATGCTGCACAAGGGCATACTAGATGGGCCATTTGGTCTTTATCTGCTATCATGTTTCCATGTTACAGGAACAGGTGAAAACAGCCCTCAAAGCAGTCCTCCAGCGAGCAATTGCCTCCAGCTTCTACTTCTCTGATCACTTCTTCAGTTCCTTGCACCTTCAACTGCTGCTACTTGACCTACTGTCCCTCTCGCACACTTTGTCTCTGCTCCTCAGTACTATCTCATGCTATTTACACTATTCATTGGGTCCCTCCTTAGCTGCCACTGCTCTTGCGACATCGTCCCCTCCCCATGCTACTGCTGATGCCATTCCTCTAGCCCTTGTGGTTTTGCAGTTCTATGACACTGATCTAGAACTCTTAGCTCTCATGAGCAGTTATTGCTGTGCCTTTCCGCTGAGCCAGCCTAGATGCCTGCCTTCTGTTGACTACCTCGAAACCAGATGACTTCCTATTACCTGGTTTATTTGTGCTCTAGTCCCTGGGAGTGATCCTACTCAACATTTCCCCAGCAGTATCTCAAACCTGCAGCATTGTGACATCACCTGTTACCCTGGCTACAGAAATCAAAACCAGAAAGATGTACAGAGAAACGGAAATGGCACCAAAAAGCATTCTTTCGGCAGGCCTAAACTAATCAAAAATAGGGAGGGAGGTGGGGGGAACTCGGCAGTAATCGTCCATCTGACTCAACAACCAAGGTACCTTATCTTTGAAACAAAATTTAATGCTTCTTCCTCTTTAATTTCCTACATATAAGCCTTTGAAAATACGGCTCTTAAGTTATGGAGACTGTCCTTGAAGCTTTTTTTAAAACAGATTTCATCTCCTCCCTCCTTGCTCAGTTCATAAACTGAAAAAGAAAGCGGTATCCCAGCGCTTTGAGCTCTTATTTTTAAATGAACTGATGCATTTGTAAGATGCTTATTTTACTGTTCGTGTAGGAATGGCTCTTCAGGTTTCAGGTGGGTAGGTAGCAACTCTAGCATTGTAACTTTAAAACATCAGCCAGAGTTGGCTTTGTTTTCTTGTTTGTTCTCTTAGTCTAAATGAGTGTCTTGGATGAGACTTTGTGGATTTTGAATTCTGTACTGGTTTTGTGCTCAATAAAAATTGTTTGACTATATTAAAAAAAAAAGCCACATCAGCCAGCATGAAATGCATGAATTACTGCCTGGCTCTGAAATTTAGGGTTCCTATAAGTAAAGAGAAGAGATACCCATAGAATAGCAGTAATTTCTTCTGAGTCCATGGAATGTGAGATACTGAGCTGAAGTTCCTGATCCATTCATTCTTTTACTCTTTCAGTAGTGTTTATGCTTAACAGGGGACCATGTCTCCAAATGGGTTAAATTTGTACATTAAAAATATTATGAAAAGCAGAATTTGCTAAAGCAACTGATAACGATTCAGTAAATATTCAGTATTCCCATAAAAACAAATTTAAAAAAATGTCTTAATACAATTCAACACCAAACTCCAGCATCAGAAAATAATTTCCAAAGTGTCCAGACCGCAACTCTTATTTTCATTTGCTTGCCCCTCAATATCATTGCGATGAAGAAAAAAAACACTGTCCTGGTTAAAAACTATTATGGTAAGTGCTGTTCACATCACAATGATATTGAGGGGCAAGTGATTGAAATTAGATATTGCAATCTAGACACTGGAAATTATTTTTAAAAAGTCCCATGACCTGTGCACCTTCTAATGCCCCTTTTCAAAAATGTTTTCTATGTTTGATGTTGGTGTTGATTTGTAGTAAGACACTGTTTTGCATGTGTGCATATCTACACTGTGAACCCAAACAAAAAAAACCCACGCCAAAATGTATTTTGTCATATCTTCCAACGAACTCGGTCGATTCGTATGAAATTTAGTGTGCTGTGTTCTGAATGAAGTTGGTGTAAAATGTAAATATTTCCCACCGCATCACAACACTACCTTATGAAAACGAATTGTGAACTGAATAAAAACACATCAAAATGTTTTATGGCGTATCTTGCAGAAAAATGTAAAGTCAAAAAGTAATGTTTCAGTTAAGCAGATGTTTGAAGTGTGCTCCCTTTGCACGAAGATACACCTTCAACCTTGGCTGCCACTGATCTGTGGACTTTTCAGTGACACTCTGCTTCTGCTCAGCCCAAAGAGAGATGAGGCACTGTTTAAAGTCTTCGATGTCTAATATCGCTGTCTGGTAGATGCGTTCCAGTATCAGCCCCCAGATCTGGTAGTCAACTGGATTTAGGTCTGGTGAATTCGCAGGCCAGAGGTCTGGACTAGAGAATGACACGGTGGCGGTTTACCCGCGGCCACCGCATTTTAGCCGCAGGTCACCCGCCGAAAACGGGGAAGAAAACTAGCAGTCGCTGCGGCGACGGGGACAAGGCCATTCACCGCCCGCGGGGCGGTGAATGGTCTTGTCCCCGCAGTGAGGCATGAAGGATCGCGCGGTCCCCGCAGCTCACACCTGCCTGCCCAATCGATTCTAGTGTTTAGCCAGCTCTCTCCCTTCTCCTCACCTTAGTTTGTAGATTTTCTTTTTCGGCGACCCGCACGCTATCAGAGAGCCGCGTACGCGCGGCTGCTCAGTGTTCAATCTTCTGCTCTGACGCAACCGGAAACAGGAAGTTGCAGCAGAGCAGAAGATTGAACACTGAGCAGCCACGCGTGCGGGTCGCCGAAAAAGAAAATCTACAAACTAAGGTGAGGAGAAGGGAGAGAGCTGGCTAAACACTAGGATCGATTGGGCAGGCAGGTAGTGGCTGCGGGGACCGTGCGATCGCTAGTGTTCCCGGCTCAAATTGGAAGGAGGTAGTGAAAGGGAAAAGGATTCTGGGCCAAGGGGATGAAGTCGGAAAGAAAAACCCACAGCAGGAAAGAAAGGGAAGGACTGGCAGGTGAGCCAGATGCTAGAAGCAGGGGGGGGGGAAGAAAGAGGGAAAAAAGCTAGATGGGGTTGAAAAGAAGAGACACACTGGTATGGAAGAGGAAGATAGGGGAAATCTGGACACAGGAAGGTAACAGAAAGAGGGGAAATTATGTGCATGGGGCATAGGGACAGAGACATAAAGGGGACATGCCATGGGGATGGTATATGGACACAGGGGGGGCAATGACAGATGCATAGGGGAGATATTAGAAATGGAGAAAATAGGAGCACAGAAGCGAGATGGTTTGTGGGGATGGGACAGGGACCGAGCTCGCAGGCTCCAGTGGCTTGCACAAATTACATTGTAACGTGCCATGAAAATAAGAGGGAGGAAGGTAGATAGATAAGCCACGTGAGAGGAGCTGAAGGGTAGTAGAAAGGAACAGATGGTAAAGGAGGGAGGGAAGGGTGGTGGTGGAAAGGAATAGGACAGACATTGAAGGAGGGTGGAGAGGAACAGACCCCGAAGGGAAATGTGGAAGACAGAGTGGGAAGAAGACAGATGCTAGACTATGCGGGAGCGGAGGGAAGAAGATGGGTGCTAGACCAATTGGGGGGGGGGGTGAAGGGAGAGGCACAGTAACAGCAAATGGAAGACGCAGAGAGAAGACACACAGTGGATGGAAGGAATTCAATGAGAAGATGTGGAAAGCAGAAACCAGACAACAAAGGTAGAAAAAAAAATTATATTTATTTATTTATTTTTTGCTTTAGGATAAATTAGTATATTAGTTGTGTTGATAAAAATTTATAAACAAAGCCCTGCCAGCTGAACATCTCTTTCTCTAGTTCAGCAGCAGGAACTTTGATTTATAAGAAAGGAATAAGCTAAATATTACAGTACTAAGGCTTATATGGATGCAGCGGGGACGGTGACGGGGCGGTGAATGGGATGGCAGTGGCGGTGACGGGGCGGTGAAAGGGATGGCGGTGACGGTGACGGGGCGGTGAACGGAACGGCGGTGACGGGGCGGTGCAGAGGATGGTGGGCCGGTGACGGGGCGGTGACGGGGACAGATTTTTTCCCCGTGTCATTCTCTAGTCTGGACCTATGAAGTCAGGGATCTCCTGATGTAGCAGTTCTACGGTGATGGAAGATAAAGTAGTCTCCTGACAAGCAACAGATTGCTGGCAACAGCTTCCGTGTCAAGAGGATGTCCTGGTAATATGAGCTATTGATCTTAACCCCAGGATCAATGAAGAACAGATTGGTGAATCAGAGTTTTGCGATTGCGCCTGAGACCATGACGAATTGGCTGAAGGTTGGGTGGGTCCATAGTGGGCGTTTGGCATTAACCTCACACTTCAGTAGAGTTGAAGGCACGTACAGGCAATCATTCTGTGTGTTAGTCGATGGAGCTACTGTAAATACCTTTTCATCTGTAAACCAGATGAATCTGATGCTGTGCTCCAGGATCTTGGTCAAAAGCTGCTTATACCACCATTTCAGGTGTGTGTGTAAAGTTAACTCTTGTGCACAATCCTTTTTAAGACACTTTAATGTCAGATCATCATGAATTATCCTATCCACAGTTTTCAAACTTATTCCTGCTTCTATTGTTATTTGGCAAGTTGTTTGGTGTGTTTGTAGCGCATCCTCCTGGCTCAGTACAAGATTGTATACAATGTCAATGTGTTCTTGTGTGCAAATCGAGCCCAGTCATCCGCTACCTGGTTTACGATCCACAGTACCTGTTGCTCGGTCTTGCTTAGCAGCACATCAAGGCTGTTTTTGTTCCAACCCTTCTGTGGGAACTCTTTCAACAGTCATTGACTGCTGTAACCTTTTAGCAGTACCTAATTCTTTATCCAAATTCAATCTTCTGCAGTGAAAACATAGAAACATGATGGCAAATAAAGGACAAATGGCCCATCTAGTCAGCCCATCTAGACTGCCCATCTGTAGTAACCAGCGGGACTTGGGTGTGATTGTATGTGATGATCTTAAGGTGGCCAAACAGGTTGAAAAGGTGACGGCGAAAGCTAGAAGGATGCTAGGTTGACTAGGGAGAGGTATGGCTAGTAGGAAAAAGGAGGTATTGATGCCTCTGTATAACACTCTGATGAGACCTCACTTAGAATATTGTGTACAATTCTGGAGGCCGAACCTTCAAAAAGATATAAAAAGGATGGAGTCGTTCTTATTTAATTTATTTAATGAATCATAGAAGTAGATTTTGCAAATTCTACTTAGAATATCTTTATAGTCAGTATTTGCGAGTATGCTATTTAATTTCCGCCTTTCATTTCTGTCATGGTATGTGCAAACTTAGATACAAAAGAAAACTAATTTCTGTGTCAGGGTATGATGGAGGTTCTTAGTTTCTCTGAAGAGAGCTTCCTGATGGAGTTCATGTGCTGTAATATGCGTAGGGAGCATATTAAGATGTGCTGGGAAATTCTTTTAATGAGGCTGGTGGCACCCAATACAATTAGATAATTTCTGCAACATTTTCTTAGTCTCTGATTGCATTTGTTGGTATTTAAGAATCTTTTATTTCTCCACATTTGGTATAGCATGGTCACTTAGCACTGACGATTAGTAATGCTGCTCTTATACTTTTCTCCTTAACTACAATATCTTGTTTTCTTTCATTAAGCTTTTTATCTATGAGAGTAGAAATGAACTAGACCATTACAACTTCTTCCTCATCAGTCGAGACTGACAGGTTATATCCCCTAGCAGTTACAGTTTATTAAATTTGCTATACCACTTAGCTTACGTTTGGTACGGAGGCTACGTGATTATCTCTCTGGAGATAATTTTTGCACGGTTGTCACTTTGTTGATAACCCCTCTGCTAGATTATAATAACTCCATTTATCTCGGTTTGCCCAAATGTGTTTTGCGGTCGTTGCAGCTTGCACAAAACGCGGCAGCATGTCTTATTACTTATGCCTTCAAATAATAATAATAATAACTTTATTTTTGTATACCGCCATACCCTGAAGAGTTCTAGGTGGTTCACATTAGTTAGACAGAGATTACAAGTGGTTACATATCAAATTGATCATAGAGTTGCAAACAGCAAGGAGAGAGTAGTAACAAGTGGTTACATATCAAATATAATCAAATATGTCGCACCGATACTTTGTGAGCTTCATTGGTTGCCAGTCGATATGAGGATTGAGTTTAAAGTTCTTTGCTTGATCTTCAAACTGCTTCAGTTTGATTGTCCATTGAGTGTTCACTCTTTGTTGCAGTAGTATTGTCCTTCATGTGAATTACGGTCCACTGACAAACCTTGTTTAGATGGTCCCTCGTTAGCGGTGGTGTGACTTTCGAGTAATTGCAAGCCAATGCTTTCAGTCCAGGGCCCAATGCTTTGGAATGCCCTTCCTTTGTCCCTGTGCCAAACTTCTTTGCTTTTGCATCTTAGAAAAGGGTTGAAGACTTTACTGTACGAGCGTTTTTTGGTTCCATATCGAAGAATGTTTAGATTCTTTTGTTTTATATTATGCATGTAATGCTGTTTTTGTATGTGTGTTTATCATATTTTGTATGTTACTCTGTTCCTCGCTTAGATTTGTGACTAGGTGGGTTCTAAATAATTTTAAATAAATAAATAAATGGAAGCAGAGACATGAATATTCCCTGTATTTTTCCTCTATTTCTCTGCCTCCAGCAGATGGTGCAGGATGACTAGTGCAGCAGAAATTCTACTAAACAGGCCTTTTTCCCCTGAATGCAGTCCATGGCCTGCAGCCCTTGAGAGTGAACCTTGGCCCAGACATCATTCCCAGGGATTGGTCTATAGACATTGTTCTGTTTGAACATAGAGGTGTTTTTTCCTCTGAAGCCCCAAGCTTTACCCAATTCTTGTGAAACTAGTTGACACTGCCCCTAAGTGTCCTTGACCAGCAGGGATGAGTAGTATCCCTTCCTGCAGACTTCAAAGAAGCAGAGTTTAGGCAGTGTTTATTTTTTTCTGTCAGCTTTGCCTGCCTGCTCTGTTTATAAAAAAGAGAGAGAGCAGAGTGCTGGTAATTGGATACCGTTTTTGTTAATTTAATTGAAAAGACAGGCAGGGGGCTGACTGGGGCAGGCCTGTGCTAGGATCCTAGGCAACTTTTAATTATATTCTTTTCAGTGGGGTTTCTTTGCTAGTTGAGGCAACATTCATGCTGGGAGGCAGGGGTTAGTAGTGTGGCTGGCTTCTACTGCTCTGTGACGGCGGAGAACAAATTTCTTTAGCAGGTGCCTCCATGGTCCTGCCAGATGCCACAGGATTATTTGTGAACTTTGAGTAGCAGGCTCCTGTGAATCCTTCTGAGGAGCCAGTTTTGATGAGAACCAGCACCCCATTTTGTCACTGGACCGCCAGAATTGGGTCCAATGTGGTTTTCCTCAAAGTTCTTCAGTGGCTTCAGGGCTCGCTCTTCTCTCCACAGAGGGAAGGAACTTGGAGATCCAATTTGGAATCCCCTGGAAGCATATACTAATGGCACTAATTGATTGTTTTACAAGGGCTCTAGAGAAAGTTTAAGGATTTTGCTTCAGGAGGTCCTCTGAGGTTAAGGTTTTCAGGGGCCTTGGCCTCAACTGGGACATGGTCTGGTTTGCAAGTTGTGTCAGACTACTTGGTGAGTTCTCTGGTCAAGAATGGAGGCTAGTTCCACCTCTGTAGATGACATAGAGACAGTGGTGGCTTCTTCTCTGAACTGAGTGGAATTGTCCCCACAGGAGGATGAGGATTCCTACATGGTGAGTCTTTAATTCAGAAGGCATCTCTCAATATATGCATTTTTGTGTCCTCCCAGGATGAGCCTATTGATGGGAATCCTATTCTTGAAGTTCTTTGCAAATCTAGGGCATTCTCATTTCATCATGCCCTTTCCCATGTGGTATTAATGGAGTGAGTGTTACCAGACAGGTTTCTCTGAAGCACTAAACTCATGGAAAGGCTCTAGCCCCTCCACAGAAGAATCTCAACATGTTTCCTCCATTTCCTAAAGTGGACACTATTATGCCAGTGGAGGGCACCTCAGCCCCCAAGGATATCCATGATCTTAAGGTGGAGTTTTCTCAAGCTAGTCTTTAACACGTCAAGTCTTGGGGTACAGGCTATGGAGGTCACATAGGGTCACATCTATGGAGGTTACATGATCAGGACTCTAATGTACTGGATGCAGCAAGTGCTGGCCAGGTTTGGGGGCAACCTTTATGGCAGATGCTCTTTACAACCTTGCACATATTTCTTTCTCGCTCAGTGGAAGTTGTGGTAGTGGTGCATTGGTCAGTAAATGTGGCCCCCAAATTCTGCATAAGTAATGTATCTTTAATAATTAGACTGTAAGCTCTTTTGAGCAGGGACAGTCTCTTATGTGTGTGATGTAGATTGATGCGTGAATCTGGTAGCACTATAGAAATAATAGTAGTAGTAGTAGTCTTTCAGGGTTGCTTGTTGTTCAGCAAGGATTTGGAAAAAATAATTTGGTCAAGGCTCACCCACAATACCTTCCTGAGGACAGAGCCAAGTCTAAATCCAAGATTAGGCTCAGTATCAGCAGAATAGAAGAGCCTCCTCTGCCTCAGTGTCACAAGGTAACAGGGTGTTGCCATTTTCAGTGGCCTGGAGGGCAAGGGATGGACCATTCAGGTTTCTAATAAGGGTTTATAGACTTCTCTGGGAAGATTCAGGTGAGGGGGGGTTATTTTACCCTGATCACCAAGAGAGGGCTGTTATCACCTTAGACCAGTGGGTTCTGGAAATAGTCTATCTGTGCTACACCTTGGAATTTGCAGAACTGGATTCTGGGACCTTTTATGGTTTCTCCCCTGTGGTTCTCCCTTAGGTGTGAGCAGTTAAACTCCATGTAACAACAATTGCTTCATTTAGGAGTGGTGGAGCCTGATTTTATTTTCAGTGTACAAGCAGGGAGGTTCCGTCTAGCTATTACAGACCCAAGGGGAGTTGATGTCTTGCTTTGGGTTACCCATTTTGCATGAAAACTTTAGATTTACCTCTTTGTGGATGATACTAATATCTGAATAGAGTAGATACCCCTAATGGTGTGGATAACGTGAGGAAGGACCTAGCAAAGCTTGAGGAATAGTCCAAAACTTGGCAGCGAAGGTTTAATGTAAAAAAATGAAAGTTTATGCATTTGGGCTGTAAAAACCAGAGGGAACGATGCAATTTAGGGGGTCAAGAACTTTTGTGCATGAAAGAGGAGCAGGTATGTAATGATCTTAAGGTAGCCAAACAGATTGAAAGGTGATGGTGAAAGCTATACGGATGCTTGGGTGCATAGGGAGAAGAATGGCCAGTAGGAAAAAGGAGGTATTGATGCCCTATATAAGACTCTGGTGAGACCTCATTTATAATACTGTGTACAATTTTGGGAACCACACCTTCAAAAAGATATAAACGGGATGAAGTTGGTCCAGAAAGAGGCTACTAAAATGGTCGATGATCTTTCAGTTTGATACAGGGACATACAGGGACAGACATAAAAATCTTTGGAGGAAAGGTGGGAGAGGGGAGATACGATAGAAATATTTAGGTGGAACTGCAGAAATTTCTTAAAACTGTATTCCTTGGATATTTGAATTATATCTCAGTTTGATTCTTCTTGATGTTGGCTTGAATCTAATAATTTGTTATATATTTTGGTTGTCTTGATTTTTCTTGTAACTTATTGAAATATTCAATAAAGTTAATAAATAAAGTAAAACAAAAAAATTCCCTATATGGTATAAAATGTGCATAAAGTGAATCTCTTTCAATTGAGAGGAAACTCTGAAATGAGGGGGCATAGGATGAAGGTGAAAGGGGATAGATTCAGAAGTAACTTCAGAAAATGCTTTTTCACAGAAAGGGTGATGAATGCTTGGAATAGCCTTCCGGTTGTGGTGGTGTTGGAAACTAAGAGTGTATCTGAATTCAAGACAGCTTGGGACAAGTACTTTGGATCACTAAGGAAAAGGAGAAGATACTGGATGGCATGGCTGGGCAGATTAGATAGACCATATGATCTTTATCTGCCTTCATTTTTTTAAAGTTTCTATGATTGGTGTTTACAGTGCTCTGATCACAAATGATTTTTCCACTTTTGTGTTCTGGGCCAGCTCATTCAGTTTTAAATGCTCTAATTTGGGTTTATGGTGGCCCCTTTTTCAAGGCCATGGTAGTCATGGTGACTCACATGTGGAAGTAGTGTGTTCATGTCCATCCATATCTGGATGATTGCTTGATTTGCATTGATTTTGAGATAGAGTTGAGGACTTAAATTTCTCAAATAGTCAGCTGTTCAAGCATCTGGACTGGGTAGTGAATAATATGCCAAGAATCAGCTAGTAACCTCCCGTTGCACTTCTCTAGCTTTGGCCAGAGCTGGAGCCTCTCTTTATTTTCCATCCATGACCCCTAATAACATTTGAATAGCTGTGTTGACTGTGACACATTGAACTTGTTTGGCTGCTACCAGTTCTTCAACCAAGGGAAATTGAGCTCCTGTGCAAGGGCCAGTCCTCATAGAGGATCCAAATTCCTTTTAGCTTCAGGCACCACTTCTCAAGGGCTAGGCCAGAAGTGCAGAGGCTACCTTCCTTCTGTCATAGTAACCTTGTTGCTTAGTTGTCATTCTTCCACATCTCTAGCATATGTTCATATCTGGTATGTCCTTGAGCTTTGGTATACAGAACAAAAGATCTTTCCAAAGCATGCAGATCTGCCATTGATCTTGGCTTTATTGCAACAAGATCTTGGGCAGGGCCTCGTAATTCTCTAAAGGTCAGAAGGTAGTTCCTTCTCTCCAGCTGTGCAGTCAGATGTGGGCCATATTTTCAGGCAGTTAATCAAATTTGGCCCCCATTGGAAGGATGTTGCTCCCTTGAGATCTGAGTTTGATCCTGATGGCTTTTTGAGCCCTTTGATGCACGCTTTAGCCATTTTTCAGTCAAGAGAGTCCAAATTACAGGCTCTTTTTTGCAGAGATCATTACCTGTCCTTTTTGGCTGACTGTTTTCGTTAGAACAATAGCATTCTTTTTATTAAGATTTCACTTTTTTTTGTGTGTGTGTGTGTGTGTGTATATATCTATATCACAGAAAAGGAAACACTTCTTCATTCCATGATCATATAAGAAATATTATCAAACAAATACCGTATTTTCGCGGATATAACGCGCACCCGTGTAAAACGCGCACACGGGTATAGCGCGCAGAAATCACGATGATATGTACAAAAACTTTTGTATACCGCGCTCACGGGTATACCGCGCATGATGCCCGACGCTCCTTTCGCCCGCCCTGACTTTCCGTGCGCTGTCCCGACTCTCCGTTCACCCCCCTGACTTTCCGTGCACTGTCCCCCCTTGAAGTCCTGTCCCCCCTTGAAGGTCTGTCCCCATCCTGAAAGCCTGATGCCCCCCCCCGACGTCCGATACATTCCCCCCCCCGGCAGGACCACTCGCACCCCCACCCCGAAGGACCGCCGACTCCCCAACAATATCGGGCCAGGAGGGAGCCCAAACCCTCCTGGCCACGGCGACCCCCTAACCCCACCCCGCACTACATTACGGGCAGGAGGGATCCCAGGCCCTCCTGCCCTCGACGCAAACACCCTCCCCCCAACGACCGCCCCCCCCCAAGAACCTCCGCCCGTCCCCCAGCCGACCCGCGACCCCCCTGGCCGACCCCCACGACACCCCCACCCGCCTTCCCCGTACCTTTGTGTAGTTGGGCCAGAAGGGAGCCCAAACCCTCCTGGCCACGGCGACCCCCTAACCCCACCCCGCACTACATTACGGGCAGGAGGGATCCCAGGCCCTCCTGCCCTCGACGCAAACCCCCCCCCCCCCCCAACGACCGCCCCCCCCCAAGAACCTCCGACCGCCCCCCCAGCCGACCCGCGACCCCACTGGCCGACCCCCACGACCCCCCACCCCCCTTCCCCGTACCTTTGGTAGTTGGCCGGACAGACGGGAGCCAAACCCGCCTGTCCGGCAGGCAGCCAACGAAGGAATGAGGCCGGATTGGCCCATCCGTCCTAAAGGTCCGCCTACTGGTGGGGCCTGAGGCGCGTGGGCCAATCAGAATAGGCCCTGGAGCCTTAGGTCCCACCTGGGGGCGCGGCCTGAGGCACATGGTCGGGTTGGGCCCATGTGCCTCAGGCCGCGCCCCCAGGTGGGACCTAAGGCTCCAGGGCCTATTCTGATTGGCCCACGCGCCTTAGGCCCCACCAGTAGGCGGAGCTTTAGGACGGATGGGCCAATCCGGCCTCAATCCTTCGTTGGCTGCCTGCCGGACAGGCGGGTTTGGCTCCCGTCTGTCCGGCCAACTACCAAAGGTACGGGGAAGGGGGGTGGGGGGGTCGTGGGGGTCGGCCAGGGGGGTCGCGGGTCGGCTGGGGGGACGGTCGGAGGTTCTTGGGGGGGGCGGTCGTTTGGGGGGGAGGGGGGTTTGCGTCGAGGGCAGGAGGGCCTGGGATCCCTCCTGCCCGTAATGTAGTGCGGGGTGGGGTTAGGGGGTCGCCGTGGCCAGGAGGGTTTGGGCTCCCTTCTGGCCCGATATTGTCGGGAAGTCGGCGGTCCTTCGGGGTGGGGGTGCGAGTGGTCCTGCCGGGGGGGATGTATCGGACGTCGGGGAGTCGGCCGGGCAAGAGGGCTTGGGCTCCCTCTTGCTCCGATCGTGGATGCGGGTGCGGGTGGGAGCGCGTGCGAGCGGTCGTTTGGGGTGGGGGTGCGAGCGGTCCTGCTGGGGGGGTGAATCGGGCGTCGGGCGGGGTGGGAACTATGTTTAAAAACTTTTGTATACCGCGCTCAGGCATATAACGCGCGGGGGGTATGCGCGGTAGGTAAAAACGCGTATAACGCGCGCGTTATATCCGCGAAAATACGGTAGATCTTTAAGTCCACATCTAGAGGAATGATCAAGAGCTCAATAAACTAGAGTAACTTTACAACAAAAGAAAATAAATAGAAGGGAATCATAATACCCCTATATCTTATGCCTATATAATAAACAACCCCTTAGATATTAACATTCTTCGCCTGTTCCGTAACAAATTTCTCCAGGTGTGAAGGATCAAAGAAAATATATTTCTTCCCATTGTAGTGCACAAGGCATCTACTGTGCATGGGAAGTAAGGATAAAAGGTAGCTCCCAAAGCAGAAGCTTTGAGTTTTAAGGCCCAAAACATTTTCCTACACTCTTAAGTGTCTTGTTTACATCTGGAAAAACTTGCATAGGTTGCTCACAAAACATCTTTTTTAACCTTAAAGTAGAACTTTAATACCAACAACTTATAAGAAATAATATCCTGTGAGTCCTCTAAGAAGGCAATCAATTCCCCTGGTGCAAGGCCAGGCCACCCCTTCAGAGGACCCCTTCACTAAGGAAGATAAGAATATTTTAACAATAGGTAAAGAATCGGAATTATCCAGATGTAGAATTGCCGTAAAATATTTATTCAATAATTTCTCAAGTGAAATCAAACCCATCACAAGAAAGTTAAAAAACCTTAAATTATTTAAATGTAATTGGTTCTCACGAAATGCAATCTTATGATGGAGCATCCGGCTATCCTTTATCAGTGGCACATTAACAATTTTAAAAAATAATAATGTATATTCCACATATCTTATAATTCTATGCGGATTACAAATTATTCAGGTACTCAAGCATTTTTCCATAACTGTCCCGGTGGGCTCCCACTCTAATCTACCTTGGGCAGTTTGCTAAGTCTGCACTGCATCGAATAGAAACCATATCTAATGTGGAGGGGCATTTTCGATATGATGTCTAAATCCGAGTTTGGATTTAGACTAGCCACATAGATATCCCAGCAGAGCAGTGGGGACCCCTAGCAGGCACTCCTGTAAACTTCAGATAAATAGTTGCATAACCCCCCTTATATTATATGTGAGCCCTCCAAAACCCACCCAATATTTACTGTACCCTGCTGTAGGTTTTGTGTGGGTTTGGAGGGCTTACATGTTCCACCACAAGTGTACTAGTTAAGAGTGGGATATATGGGCCTAGGTTCCTATCTTTATAATCCACTGCATTGACTACTAGACTACTCCAGGAACCTGCTTACTGCTTTAATAGGACTGATCATAACATCAGAAGTTGTCATACAGGCTGGTATATACTGTTTTATTCACATCTTTGGGGGTAGGAAGAGGTCAGTGGCCTCTGGGGGAGTGTGCAGAGATCATCCCTTAATCCCTCCAATGGTCATTTGGTTAGTTTGAGTACCTTTTTGACACTTATTTGATATTGAAACAGGGCTAGATTTCAACATCTAAATTTTGCCCTGGACTTTTCAACAATGTTCAGTTATTGTAGAAAAGCATCCAAATCATAAGCCCACCCTAGTCCCGCCCAGTCCATTCCTCCAGCACACCACTTGACATTTAGACATACTTCAGACAAACAACATAGAAAACAGTCTATTAAAAGGGTTTTGAAAATATTGATTTGGATGTTTTGGCAAGAAAAATATCCATCTGCCCTTTTATGCCACTTTTTGGGCTCTTATTTTTGCAGTTCTGAAAAATTCATAGTTTCATAGTTTATTTAAGTTTTGATTAAACACTTATCCAACATTTGAAGAAAAAATACACAATTATGCTGTCTTACTCTTCAACAAATCTTTGGTTCTGGTAACTACCTGCCACATGTCCACTAACAAGATTCTCCCTTCAACAGCTGGTCATGATGGCAGATATAAAGCTCAGTCAGAAATGACTGGCTCCAGTTTGAGGTTGCACATTACATGTGGAAATGGACTGGGAAGAAAGCACCAATTCAGCCAGTTCTGTGACCACGTTGGTTCAGTCACTGGATGAATGTCAGTATTTGTAAGCCGTAAGGGAGGGCTTTGTGCATTAGAAACATAGAAACATAGAATATGACGGCAGAAAAGGGCCTTCGGCCCAACAAGTCTGCCCACTCAAATAACCCTCCCCTCTAAGTTCTTCTTTGAAGTGAGCCCACGTGTTGATCCCATGTGTTGATCCCATTTGTTCTTAAAGTCAGTCACGTTACTGGCCTCAACTACCTGAAGTGGAAGATCATTCCAACGGTCAACCACCCTTTTGGTGAAGAAGTACTTCCTAGTGTCACTATGGAATTTCCCGCCCCTGATTTTTAGCGTATGCCCTCTTGTCGCCGTAGGGCCTGTAAGGAAGAAGATGTCTTCTTCCACCTCAATACGATCAGTGACGTATTTTAACGTCTCTATCATGTCACCCCTCTCTGCGTTCCTCGAGAGAGTAAAGGTGCAACTTACCTAGTCGTTCTTCATATGGGACATCCTTGTGCCCTGAGATCATCTTGGTGGCCAGTCGTTGAACCGATTCCATTCTTAGCACATCCTTGCGATAGTGTGGCCTCCAAAACTGTACACAGTATTCCAGATGTGGTCTCAGAGAAGGGAGGAGAAGTGCTGGTTGGTAAGGCAAGTCTCTTACAGCTGGAGTAGATGTAAGTAAAATTCTGTTTTGACCTTCTGCTTCTCCCTAGCCAAAACTAAACAGAAAGAAAAATAAAGTTCCAGCCTTGTGCTTCAAAGGGACATGTCCCAATGGCCGTGCACCTTGGCACACTGCACAGTTATTCTGGTAATGGGGGTGGAGTCTGTGATGTTACCATTATCAGCAGGGCTTGGAACAATCCTCCTCTGCTAGAATCTCTATCTTCCTTCTTGAGCACTGCTAAGCTCCAATAGATCTCAGCCTCTCCCATTCTCGGCGCACTATACAGATATTCTTGTGGTGGGGGGTCAGGGCCAGTGATGTCACCGCTACTAAAGGGGCACAGAAAAATCTTCCTCCGCCAAAATCTCCTTCCTTCTCAAGCATCCTATCTTCCCAAGGTGATTTGCTCTTGTCATATATAAAGGTGCTTGTACTACCAGGTTTCTAGGAGTCAGACAAATTGGGTTCCTGAACCCTTCATAAGTCAGATGTATGAAGAGCCCTCTTGTATTGCTTAAAAATCACTAGTTCCTTTCGGAAGTCAGATAGAGTATTCGTATTGTGTTTTGGTCTGCAGAATGATGAAGCAGTCCTCTCTGCATTCTTTTGTTAAACGTTACAAGATTGATGATCAGGTCAGGGAAGATGCTGTCTTTGGCAGAGCTGTGTTTGTGTGCCTTGTCTTTCTACCACCCAATGAGATAAAACTTTGAAATATCCCGTCTGTCTTGGCAGAATGATAAGAAGGAGAAATTTACACTTATTGGATAATTTCCTTTCCTTGGGTCCTGCTAGATCAATCCAGGGCCCACCCAGAAAGATGATGGAGTCCTGACAGTCCTTTTCTTTCCTGTTCATTATACATAATTTTCTGATGTTCAGGGTTCTGCAGATGGTTCTCCAGTTGAATGGGTTCCATGTGTTTATACAGTAGTTAATTCTGAACTTTGGCATTAGTATACTGGGAATATTTCTACCTGTAGCATCTATTATATTGATGATGTCATCTGATATCTTCAAGTCTCTGCCTTCATCTGCTGATAGGGGACATAACTCCAGCAGGACTCAAGGAAAGGAAATTATCAGGTAAGGATACATTTTTCCATTTTCCAACACTGTTCCCTCTAAGCTGAGTGGGAATTCTCCCATCTACTGTTCTGCAAGTGAGGGGTGCTGTCCTGTTTCACTGTTACAGATTCAGTAGTGAGAGACAGGCAAACACTGCAGGACTCCAGGGAACCTTCCTGTCCCTAGTGATTGAAAACACAGTATTGAAGCTTCATCTATTACCAGCTGCAATGCATTTGGAGCACCCACAGGGAATAGCGTTTTCCACACTTCTGTCCAAGTTGCGATGCAGTGTTTTCTGGCATAGCAGTGTGTTAGTATTTACATAGCTTTCAATTGATTAGAAATGCTACCTTATTGTGCTTTTCTGTATACAATTTTTCAGGCATCAGCACGTCACACCCAACAGTGAGATGGGTGACTTAATGCTACAGAATCTAAATTTGTCTGTTTTATCTTGCCCGTAGTCCACTTTCCTGCCCTAATTATTGATCTCTCATCTCTTTTTAGACTTATCCCTCCGTAACTATTCATGTGTCACATTTTGATCTAGTTGAGGTTTCTATAATTCCTGCTGCGTTTCTTTTACTAGTATGGCATTTATTTATTTTTTATTCAGTTTTCGATACCGTTCTCCCAGGGGAGCTCAGAATGGTTTACCTGAATTTATTCAGGTACTCAAGCATTTTTCCCTGTCTGTCCCAGTGGGCTCACAATCTAAATTACCTGGGGCAATGGGGGGGGGGGGGGAGAGTTAAGTGACTTATCCAGGGTCACAAGGCAAGTCGCCTAATCCCCCCATTGCCCCAGGTACTTTAGATAGATTGTGAGCCCACCAGGACAGATAGGGAAAAATGTTTGAGTACCTGAATAAATTCAGGTAAACCATTCTGAGCTCCCCTGGGAGAACGGTATCGAATAAAAAATAAATAAATGCCATACTAGTAAAAAAAAAAAAAAAAATGCAGCAGGAATTATAGACACCTCAACTTGATCAAAATGGAACACATGAATAGTTAAGAAGGGCATTGTGAGGGAGACAATCTGAAATCTGAGATCATCTTCGGTCTGAGCCTAAAATTTACCTGAAGGACAAAGGTTTTCCCTTTTTTAAAGTGTGGAAAACATAAGAAAGTAATTTGAAGAAAAAAGTAGCGGCTGGCAGTTTTCTTTTTATCTGCTGGTTGAAGCGATATGCCTGCTTTCCAGGGCTCTTAAAATTGACTGACACTGAATACAGAACAAAACGAGAGAGAGTGAAACCCAGGGGGGCGTGGCAGATCTTGGGAGTCTGTGCACTGCGGTACAGCATTTCTAGCCAACCGAGGTAGATTGGTCCTTCCAGGTTGTCCTTTGCAGTTAATGTTTAACTTTGTAACATTCAGGATTCTCGAGAACATGAACCATGTGCTTGTTGAAGGTGCCTCGCTTGGGTGCTAGAGCTGCCAGCTGTGTCCTTTTGTGCAATTTGAAACCTTAAGAGTTCCTTTGAAAGTGATCGAGAGGAGAGGATTCCTCCAGCTGGTTCTGGCCCCTTCTCGGAAGGTACAGGCAATACTTCTCCTTTGCTGGCTTTGAATGTCTGTCAGCACTTCTTTGAGGACTGCTCATCCGGCTATTAAATGCTGCCATTCAGCTATACTTAGCTGGAGGTGTAGGGCTGTCATGCACTATTTAAGGTCTTTAGTTTGAATCAATGTGCCAGCCTGCTTCCTTTCGCTGGTAATTTTTCTGTACCTTTTTAAAGTTTATTTTGTTTAAAGAATACCAAGATTCTGCCTGATGGCAGCAGGTGAGGATGAGATATTTAAGTCTTTGGCTCGTGTTTTCTTTTCAGCCCATCTGTTTTCTCCAGTGCTGCTGTTATGATTTTGCCCAGGTTGCATGTCCTTGGTGATTTTTCTGCAGACTGGTCATCATTCTGGCAGATTGCTTTGTAATAATAAGCTCTCTGTTCTTTCAATATCTACTCTGAGACTCTCTTCTTTACCCAAAAAGCTTATTAATTTTGTAGCAGTTTCATTGTGGGATTCATTGCTGTCTGAACTGCGATGTGAACATAGTTACTTAAGATTTCATAAATTACTAAAGTATTGGCTATTTAGGAAATATTTTGCTACTTCGTTTTTTAACATACAATTCTAATTGTTTTTAATTTTAAGTTTCTAACATAGTACACCATTCTGAGCTACTGGTTAGATATGTTATATAAGAATTATAATGTTATATCAAGTTATAAACATTAAACAGTTGTGGTAGTAGTCAGAATGGGTAAGTTCTGGACTCTGATAAACTATGGGTACCATGTAGCAGACTGTTGCCTGATACTGACAATCCTTGTTTTCATGATCTGCAAATCGTACTGTGAGATATCTGCCTGCCTTGTGCTGCGTTTGGAAAGGAGAAAGATTCGTGCATGCCCACATCTCTTTGAAGTAGCTTTTATGTGCATTATTTAAATTCAATATTCTTAAAATTCTTAAATACCCTTTTCCCCTCCCCTAAATTAGGCTTTATTCTTGCATTTGATGTTGAAATGGTTTTTAGTGAGCTGCACATAAAGAAGACTTGTACTAGAAGTGCACAAATAACAACTTATTGTTTAATGCCAGCTTAATAGTGCACAGTTTGCATTTTGGATTTACCCCAGTAAGTCTTGTTCCTGGCAGTTTGTCCTCTTGATGTCTCTTATCTGTTTAAAATAGTAAAAATTCGAAAGACAAAATGGACATTTTTTTGTCAAATGTAGATGGATATTTGCTGGAATCTTGTACAGTCAGTTTATGTGAAGGCTTATTGATTAATTTCTTTTAAGTGGCAATCATGTCAGACAAGAAACTGAATACAGAGGAAAGTCAGCCCGAATTCTGTGTGGAATAGAGGTCTGCACGGGAACGGGGATCGCGGGAATCCTCCTAACCTACGGGACTCCCATGGGGACCCCCTTCTAGCCAACGGGACTCCCACGGGGATAGAAGGCTTTGGAAGCAGGGTTCGTCCATATAATATAATGGACACGTCAGCCTTAGTAAAAGAGGGGGTTTATAAGTTAATTACCTGAACAGAAAACACAAAAAGGATTCCACCAAAGAGATTCCACAAGGTAAACAGCAGCGCAAACACAAAAGAAACTGTGGAATTGATGATTCTGTCAGAAGTAATTGCTGCTTTTTATGGGGACGGGCGGGGATGGAGGTAATTCCTTGCGGGGACGGAGAGGATCCTGACGGGGACGGGTGGGGACGGAGATGATCCTGATGGGGACAGGTGGGGACGGAGAGGATCCTGACAGGGACAGGTGGGGATGGGTGGGATTTCTGTCCCCATGCAACTCTCTAGTGTGGAGTTCCTGAAAAAGTTCCCCTCCAGGCATTCACACCATTTATACATATCTGTAAATGGGGGACACTTCTGTGCTGTTTAGTAGAGCCCCATGCAGACATTGCACTAATATGAAATATTTATTTATCTAAAATATTTCTATCCCATTTTGTCCTGTGGTTCCAGGAGGTAATATAGACTGCTGGGCTTAAGGAAAGTAGAACTTTAGAAATGGGGTGGTGATAATAAAAGATACACTTTTAAAAGGGGAAACCCACCAATGGAAACTGGCTTGTGGAAAACAGGATAAAGAAGATGGCAGAAAAGGATGCAAGAGAGCCACAAATTAGCCAAGTATTGATCATTCTAATGAGTGCTGCTGCCTTTAAAACACTTCTAGAGACCAGCAACCAGACTGATTCTTTGCTGTGCTTCACAGTCCATTAACTTTACTCCAGAGTCCTCTGCTTTATAAAAATATTGATATAAGTCAGAGCTACATTTCAATTAAAAGCTTTAATCATGGTTACAACTCTTAATTGAACAATTAATCATGATTAATTATGCAATTGAAGGACCAATATCAAAGCAAGCAGAAAGAACTAACAATATTGTCTTCACTAGTCTTTAAGCCCGTTACATTAACGGATGCTAGAATAGATATGTCTGTCTGTATTTCCTTTTGTCTCTCTGTCTCCTTAGCCGCTGTCTGTCTGTCTTTCCTTTTGTCTCTCTGTCTACTTAGCCGCTGTCTGTCTGTCTTTCCTTTTGTCTCTCTGTCTCCTTAGCCGCTGTCTGTCTGTATTTCTTTCTTTTCTCGCTCCTTGGCCGCCTGTCTGTTTGTGATTCTTTCTGTGTATCTCCGTGGCCCCCCCTGTCTGTCTGTCTGTCTTTCTTTCTCATTCCTTGGCCGTTGGCTGGCTGTCTTGTCTGTCTCTCTGGCCCCCTGTCTGTCATTCTTTCTGTCTGTGTCTCTCCCTAGCCCTTGTCTGTCTGTCTTTCTGTCTGTCTCTCTCCCTGGCCTGGCCCCCCGAGCAAACCAAGATTGCTGCCTGCCCCCTAGCACACCCCTTACCCCTAAAGCATCCCCTTTTCCTTCTCCCCCTCCACTTCCCTGTGCAGCAGTAGCAGCCGGACACCTCGCAGCACCTTGAAGGACACCCTCCTGCCGTTGCTCTCACCGCCGCATGCGCCGCAAATGGAACACGGCACGGAAGCACAAATCACGGCAGCAGGGATCATGCTGTTTCAACTGCGCATGTTCGAGTAAGGGTTTTATTATAGAGGATTAACCATAAGAACTGCAGCTAAGGAAACAGACATCATCTTACTGTTTGAGCCAACCATTCATGCACACAAGTTTACGGTGGAGGCAATTCTTTAAAGGGGTTAAAATGTGCCCCAAATCTAGGCACTAAGCTAGAATAACAATTTGTGCAGTATAGACTACCAGCATAAGACAACAGATGCCTACATTTGGGCACCACCATTTTATGCTTGCTCTATGGCAGCTATAAATGAGTGTGTCTAAGTGCAACAGTTGGGGGCCTAAATGACACTAGTCAATAAAGCAGAGACTTAAATAGTCAGAACGCTCATGATCTAGCCATGCCCCTTCTGAGTAAATGCTTCCTTTGCAGTTATGCACGAACATATTTAGGTACCCAGTTAGAGAATAGCATCTGAGCACACTAAGTGCCTTACTTCTGTTTTTACCACTATTTTGTTTGCATTTGCACACTAAAAGCATTATATAGAAGGGGGGGGGGGGGGGGTTGGATCGTGATAATGAAAATAAATGCTCATAACAGATAGTTCTTAAGTATTTCATAGCCAGTGACACTTGATGCGTCTTGCACCACTGAAGTGGACATAAAAACTCTTGATCTGTTTGAGGTGCACTTAGAGCCTGACTGAAACCAGGATAGTTTCTTCTTAAACCAAATCTGCAACTGAAATTGGCCGCTATGTTTTGGCAGAAATTGAACCCCAAAATGAACATGGATCTCCCTACTTGAACCCAGACCCAACAAGTAGCCTCCCACCCTCAGGGCAACTACCCCTTTTTGAGCCCCCCCCCCCTTGGTGGCAGCTCCCTCCTAGGCCATAGACTTACATTTTTTGTTGATGGGTAGTGACCTTAGGAGCATCCACACTTGCTCCTGTACATGCCCAGCCCAGAAAATGGCTTCTGAAACTTCTAGCAATAGTCTTGTGAATCTGCCACAGGAGATCCCAGCAGCCATCTTGAGAATAGAATCGATATGGGCAAAAATGATTGAGCCCAGGAGGGGGCTGCTACCTGGGGGTAGGGGGTCTTGGAGGGGGTTACTGTGAGGGGGATGGGATAGGAGAGCTTCTGCTGGGGGCGGAGGGATGTGCTTAAGAAGGGGAGCTGCTGCTGGGAAGGGGGGGGAAGGCCGCTGGCAGCAGGCCTGTCTTCTGCTGAGAGTGGGGTTAAGAGTGATTGCAAGGGGGGGGGAGAGAGTTTCAGGTTCTGCAAAAAATTCACTAGAATGTTGAGCCAGTATCAGTGTGAAACCAAAACTGAAATTTGGTCAGATTCTAGGGTCAACTGCCTCATTGACAGATGTTGTTTTAGAGTAAAGCATTTGATATACCACCTTTCTGTGGTATACTTAAAGTGGTTTATATATTATGTACACTTCTCCCTCTGTATTCGTGGTGATTAGAGGATGAACAGGCCCGAGAATAACTTTTCATATGGTGTTTCAGCCTTCCTGCTGCAATTTTCTCCAGAAAGTCACATGTCATACATCTCCAGGACTGCTCCCTGCCTTGCCTGCAATCTCCTTCAAATTGTGGCGTGAGCCGTGACATCAGCAGCTGTGTATGTGTCCGCAAGCTGGGGGGATGGTGGGCAGGGGGTACCTCTTCCCTGGCTGGAGGAAGCCATACTCACGCTTTATCCACCAGCTCCCGCACTTTCCACATATTCAGCATGTCGGCAGCATCCCCACAGCAGGGACGGACCGGCCTCGGCTGATCCCTACGTGGCCTCTGGAACCGGATGGGAGGGCGGAGGGGGCGGGAGAGGGGAGGCGGCCTGCCATGGATTTCCTCTCCCACTCCCGGGAATCCTGACAGAGCAGCTGTGGCCTCGTGCTCAAGCCTCCCCTAGCCACTGAAGCTCCTCTCCCATCTCAAGTCCAGTCGCTCAGGCAGAGAACCAAAAACCGCAAATAATCTAAATTG
Organism: Geotrypetes seraphini; assembly: GCF_902459505.1. Classification (NCBI taxonomy): domain Eukaryota; kingdom Metazoa; phylum Chordata; class Amphibia; order Gymnophiona; family Dermophiidae; genus Geotrypetes; species Geotrypetes seraphini. The sequence continues at coordinate 475,873,458 of NC_047084.1, forward strand.
CAAGTGCAGAAACCACGAATATAGAGGAGAAGTGTACAGGTAATTTGTGAACCCACTAGGGACAGGGAATCTAATTTTTGTAATTTGGCAATGGAGGATTAAATGACTTACCCAGAGCCACAGGAAGCTGGTTTTCCTGGTTCTTAGCTCACTGTACTAACCATTAGGCCACTCCTGCAGTAATGGTTCTTACCGGAATCTGAGAAGTACTCTTCATATAAGAAAACCTTCTTTCTTGGTGGTTCTATGAATGTTTTAATTCTAGTGTCCGTTTTACCATGTGACACCAGACTGTATTTCTCCTTCCACACTTTATCTTGCTGCTGCTTTGACATATGCTTGAGGAGTTTGGAGCTGGGTAAATCGCATTTGCAGGACTGGTTTAGCTGTTGGCCTCTTGGATCAATACTGAAATCTTCTTGAAGTGAACCATATGTCAGACATCATCGTAGCATGATGAAGAAGATATATGGTCAGCAATATTACCGTGCATGACATGTATATTGATCTCTTCCCAGCAACTCCATCTCTTATTTTCAGAGTTTTAGAAGGTCTGCATCACATAAAGTTTATCCCACTCAGATGCTATTAGCAGGATCATAAGAAAATATGCCAAGGGTAGATCAGAGTTGCTAGCCACAGAATCTTTGTTCCAAACAAGTTTCTGGATCACATCTAGAGTAGAATTCTGGCTTGTGGACACATCCTGAACAGCTTTTCAGTCTTCACATTAAGTTTTCTTTGTTATTCCTGCACTCTATTTGATTTGCAGGACTGTGTTTGAATTGGCCAGTGATTTCTTTTGTGTTTGCGAAGATGACCTCTATTTTCCTGTTAACAATAACTGGAGAGTGTGGGCACAGCAGGCATGTGCTGAAAAGGCAGCAGACCAACTACAGCTGTCACTCTGCAAGCATTGTCAGTGCTGAGAGTTGTGACTTTGTCATAGATTTTTTTTATTCCTTTGACTGAAGTATTCTGCACACACGAAGGCAAAATGGCATTCTTTCACCTGGTAAACAGCCAACAAGGGGGAGTGTGTGCGCAGTGGGGTTGTGGGTTCAAACCCACGCTGCTCCTTGTGACCCTGGGCAAGTCACTTAATCCCCTCATTGCCCCAGGTACATTAGGTAGATTGTGAGCCCGCCGGGACAAACAGGGAAAAATGCTTGAGTACCTGAATAAATTCATGTAAACCGTTCAGAGTCCCTTGGGAGAACAGTATAGAAAATTGAATAAATAAATAAAGAGTGCCGAGTCCAAGTCTGGTCCAGCATGGGTCATGTAACATTCACGTAGCTGTTGCTTGTTAATGACGTCCAATAATCTATACATTTTTTTTTTCTAATTCTAACAGATCTCTGATGCATGCTTCAGTCCTTGCCTGATGGGCAGTTCATAGTTTTGTCAGAATTTTCTGGAGGCCTTCACGGCATTCTTCCTCCCGTTATTCCACTATCTTGGAATTCCTCTAATCCTAATTCCACCAGATCCTCCCCAAAATTAAAACTGTCCTTCCCTTCTATAAAAGGTATATCCCATGCTGAAAAACTAGGGACATCCGTCCCCTTTAGAATCACTGAGCTCTGGAACAACCTTACATCCCCTCTCTGAAACTTGAGCTCCCTCCAAGTCTTCCGAAAACATCTGAAAACTTGGCTTTTCTGAAAAATGTAACACCTCGCCCCTCTCTGGTACCCTAAAACCCTCTATATCTTCTTTACACTTAATCCTATAACCCTCCTTTGGAGTTCCTTTCTATCTTAGTCCTGTAAACCGTGCCAAGCTCTACGATTGCGGAGAAGATGCAGTATACAAACCTAAGGTTTAGTTTAGTTTAGAGCAATCATACTATCCACCTTGCAAATAGCTGACAAGGCCATTTGCATATACCTCATTAACAAGTATCTCACTAGTCCCCTGAGGAAGGCTTGTGCTGAAACTGGGATCCTAGTTGGGGCCACAATAGATGAGTTTTTCTCTTTGTTAGGCTAATAAACATGTCTCATTTGGTTGTTTTAAGACATCTCACTTGCCTCTCTTTTTGTGTTTTGATACTGATTTTATCAAGGCTGGTTTTGTGCTTTTTTTTTTTTTTTTGCATGCACAGAACACAGATACACTCTCACTCAGTATAGAATAAGTAACCACAAACTAAAAATAAAATATGTAGACAACAATGAAAACTGCATCCTAAGAAGCCAGAATCTGCATAGAATGCAGCACCACATAAATAGCAACAAATGTTCTCTAGTACTGTGCAAATATAAAGACAGCAGATGTAAATTTGAAAAGACTGACAAATACCAATCACCACATAGAAAAACCAAAAATGGAAAATAAGATACCATGTTATTGGACTAATACATTTTCTATTAGCTTTCAAAGGCCAAAATCTCCTTCCTCAGGCCAGTACTGCATACTGGTGTTAAGGTATCTTTTCCTGACCTGAAGGAGTTTTGGTCTCTTAAAGCTAGTTAAAAATATATTAAAATTAATTTAATGAAAGGATCACCTTATTTCAATTTTCAAACAATAAACATTTATTAACACAGCTATAAAAAAAACTTTTATCTACCTTGGTTGTCTCTAGATTTCTGCTTTCCTCATCTTCTCTTCACTTTCTAATTCTTTCCAGTGTCTGTCCTCTTTCAGTGCCCCTTCCATATGGCTTGGACTTATTTCTCCCCATTCCATCCAAGCTGAGCTCCCAACTCTTCTTGATCAAGCATTTCCCTTCTGTTTCTGTCAAAGTTACCATTCCAGCATCATCCTTCTGTGTGTCCATCTCACCTCTTTTTCAGAATCTTCACTGTGTCCCTGTCCTTGTCTTTCACTGATCTGCCCTTTAAATATTTCACCTCCTCTTTTTCAGCACTACATCCCTTCAGCATTGCTCCCTCTTTGTGTCCCTATCTCCTCTCCCCCTTTTCAGCATTTCCCCATCTGTATCCCCATCAACCCTCCATTTCAGTATTATTCCTCTCTGTGTGCCAATCTGGCCTCTTTCAGCATTGCTTCCTCTGTGTTCCTATCTAACCCCTCCCCCTTTCAGCATTTCCCCTCTGTATCCCTATCCTTATAGTTCCTGCTTGCCCCTTCTCTATGTCACTGTCTCCATTTTCAGTTTACCCCCCTTCTTCCTTTGTTCCTGCAACCTGTAGCCAGCATCTTTCTACCCTCCCACTACTCTGCCCAGCCTAGTATGATATACAGTCAAACCGTGGTTTGCGAGTAATGCGGTCTGCGAGTGTTTCGCAAGACGAGCAAAACATTCTCACAAATCTTGTCTCGCAAACTGAGCGTTGACTTGATTTGCGAGCACCCCCCCTCCCTAAGAACCGGCATCACTCCCCCCCTCGCACAGCATTCAGTCTTACCCCCCATCTGGCACCGGCACGCAGACCACATGACGTGCCAGTGAAAGAAGTTCTTGCCTCTTGCCTGGGCCTAGAGCATCTGTGCATGCTCAAGGCCTTCTGGTTCTCGCTCCTGTGGGCTGCGTGCCAGTGCCAGATGGGGGAGTAAGACTGAATGCTGTTCGGGCAAGGGGGTGCCAGTTCACGCGGGGGGGGGGGGGAGTGATGCCGGTTCTCGGGGAGGGTGGAGCAGTGGCATTGGCCTCGGGGTGGGTGGGAACATATCATGCGAGTTTCCCTTACTTCCTATGGGGAAACTCACTTTGATATACGAGTAATTTGGTTTACGAGCATGCTTCTGGAACAAATTATGCTCTTAAACCAAGGTTCCACTGTATTTCCTTTTGTTTCCCTCACCTCCCCTCCCTCTCTCCCACGAGTCCTGCATCTGGCCCTCACCCTTCCACCTGCTCCCGGCTGCACCCCCTTCCCCGCGGCCCTCTTCGATGATTCATCAGCGGCAGTAATCAAGAGAGGCTTCTGACATCGAGGCCTTCCCTCTGTGAGTCCCGCCGACATCGGTAGCCTGTCTTGATTGCCGCTGATGACGAGTCGCCAAAGAGAGACGGGGAAAGGCAAGTTGCTAATTGGCAATGGCCAATCAGATTTTACGTGATTTGATTTGTCCAGTTAACTTAGACAGTTAAGTGCTGAATACCAGTGTTAATCACATAAGTGCCAACTCTGCCCTGGACTGCCCACAAAATAACTGGCTACATACAGCTTTAGCAGTTAGTGCAAATATTCAATGCCATTAACCGATTAAGTGCTGCTGAATTTTAGCAGATAGTCTTGCACAAGCCAGAAGCCTCTGCTGTCCAGTCAAATTGGTTTGACCCTGTGTGTCTATATTGATATATTTAGATATGTTATATATATTTTGTATTAAACTTTACTTGAAAGTGATCCAAACAAGAGAGACGGCAGTCTTCAGAGCATGAATTCAACACTTAAGCAGTCCTTCCAAGGGGCTGGCATATGCTGACCTGTCAACACAACTTATCTGGGGTCCGGAAGAGACACAGATGATCTGTATATCAGGTACCACGCCCCCAATCTGGACATTGCCCCAGTAATCTTTCATGGCTTTGGCTTTTAGAAGGGGGCCTCTGTTCTGTGTTTTTCAGTAGAGCAGAGGCATCTGTGTTTTTCAACACTGGCCAAATAATCAGTACTATATGTGGGGGACTTTACTTGTACTATTTGTGAAGGACTTTAAAAAAAAAAAAACTTTGGACACTTGTTGATATCAATAAAGTTTCAAGTTTATTAGGATTTTATATACCGCCTATCAAGGTTATCTAAGCGGTTTTTACAATCAGGTACAATCAAGCATTTTCCCTCTCTGTCCCGGGGGGCTCACAATCTAGCTAATGTACCTGGGGCTATGGAGGATTAAGTGACTTGCCCAGGGTCACAAAGAGCAGTGCGGGGTTTGAACCCACAACCCCAGGGTGCTGAGGCTGTAGATCCAACCACTGCGCCACACACTCCTCCTTAAGGTTGGTTCAAGACATCTCCTGTGCCTCTTTTGTGTTCAAATAATCAGAAAGCCATGTGTGTGGGGAGGCTGCATAAATATTTTACACTGTTACAACAGGATTTATCCTAAATGTACTCTGGATATTACTAAAACAAAGGAGAGCAAACTTTTGTTGCAGTTCTACTGCAGGGGTAGGGAACTCCGGTCCTCGAGAGCCGTATTCCAGTCTGGTTTTCAGGATTTCCCCTATGAATATGCATGAGATCTATTTGCATGCACTGCTTTCATTGCATATTCATTGGGGAAATCCTGAAAACCTGACTGGAATACGGCTCTCGAGGACTGGAGTTCCCTACCCCTGTTCTACTGGAACCATAGGGAGTGGGTCTCTTAACGCTCCAGTCAAGGAGCCAAATGTATTGCCCCCAGGAAAAAAGAACACAACATCAGTTCCAGGTTACTTAAAAAAATTGCAATGTTGGTTATACTTGTATGCAAAATATTGTAGCTTTTTTAAAAAAATATATCTTTAATCTTTTAAGTGTATATAGATGAACACATCCCAATATATTATAAACTTCAAAGCCTCTTAGATTAGTGTGCCCCTTATACATCTCCTCATGTTAAAGCAATGCAGACTTTGGGTTTACTTTCCATGTAAACCTTCCATCCCCCCTTTTCCTCCCTCCCCTCTCCCATCTTTAACCTGTGCATTGTACCTTTGTGGTTTTATTGGAAAGCCACCTAATATTCTGACAAATTTAATTTTTACTTAAGTTGGAGTTCTTTAGAGCTTAAGATGTAATTTTACTAGGGCCCAGATTCTGATATATTGATCAATCTGACCCTAATTTTCTGGTTAATTTTGTACACAGTACTCCCCTGCTTATTTGCGTTTCAGAGTTCGAGCCCCCAGTCATTCGCGGGTTTTTCATCTGCAAATTTCCCTCACTCAATCGCGCTTTTTTTTTTTCTTGTATTTTCTTGACTCTATTTAAATTTGATTTGGAGGGCATATTTAGCCAGTTTAGTACCACATCTAATATTCGCGGATTTTCAAAATTCATGGGTGGTCTTGGAATGAAACACCCGTGAATTTGGGGGGAGTACTGTACCTCTGAATTTCCATACAAACACTTCCATATTTTTACAGGGTGGTGCCAGAGGACTCATTCTATCACCTTACAATGGTCATTTTGGCCACCAGGACTGCCAAGAGTGCCATTTTACAGCTCCTTTTGCGCCTTTTGTCTTCAGGGTGTACCACCCAGCAGGCATGCTTCTGGGCTGCTCCTCCATTCTACCTCAACCACTCCCTTATTATCTCAAACCTTCTCTCAAAATTTGTCAGTTCATGTACCTTCTACAGGTGCTCAAATGTACCTGCCTTTGATAGACCATGCTCCTACAGCTGTTTCACCTGGCTGCCCCGGTGAAGACATTACAGAAGTCCCTAAACATCCACTTTTGATGCTAGTCAGATCAAATGTTGGTGTTTATAAAGGCAGAGCTGAAGAAATCTCATTTGGAGTTGGATACTTAGCACTTAACTCTGTCCTCAGGCCACATAGGAACTGCTAATGCCACCAGTTTGTGCCCAGAGAGAATGAGGAGAGTGTGGCGTAGTAGTTAGAGCTACCGCCTCAGCACCCTGAGGTTATGGGTTCAAACCCTGCGCTGCTCCTTGTGATCCTGTGCAAGTCATTAATCCTCCATTGCCCCAGATACATTAGATATGCTGTGAGCATGCCAGGATAGATAGAGAAAATGCTTGAGTATCTGATTTGTAACCTGTTCGGAGCTCCTTTGGGAGAACAGGCTAAAAAAAATCAAATAAATAAAAGGCTGTGACCACCTTCAGATAAGGAAGTAAGGAGAAAAGGAGAGAAGAAAAGGGAAAAATAAACAAACCCCCCCCCCAAAAAAAAAATAGAGCAAAAATTGTAACAAGTACTTCTTTAAGGACAAGCGGGCATAATACAGTATTCTCACATGTGGGTGACATCATCCATGGAACCCAGTATGGACTACCAATCTTCGGACAGCCAACACAAAGCCATCCTCCCATTGTTGGCCTTCCCCGAAAGTGTTCTTTCTGCAGTGTCCTGCCTACATGGGAAGAGGAAGTGCTGCAGAAAGAACACTTCTGGGGCAGGCCAGCGGTGGGAGGCTGACTTCGTGTTGGCTGCCCGAAGATTTTAAATTTCAGCGGCAGGGAGGTGAAAGGTGGGGGAGATAAGAACTTGTGACTGTCTTACCGTAGGATCTAGCTTAGAGGGGAGGACTGGGGTTGGGAATGAGGGAAGGACATGTACGGGCTGCAAGGGGGGGAGAGGGGTTGGGAAAGCAAGAAGGACAGATGCTGCATGGGCTGGGAGGGGGTTGTGAAAGACAGAGACTGCACAGGCTGGGGGTTAGGAAGGGAGGGAAAAAGAGATGCTGCCGGTGAGTGAGGGAAGAGAAAAAGAAAATTCATGGACATAGGTGTATGGAGTGGGAAGGAAAGAGAGATGGTATACATGGGGAGGAGGGAGAATTGTTGGGCATGATAGTGGTGGAGAGGAGGGAGGGAGAAATGTTACACTGGGAAGGAGGAAAAATGACTCAAAGAAGGGAAAGATGTCAGATTCCAGAGAAGGGTGACGGAAGGAGGGAAGAGAGAAATGTCAGACCACTGGAATGGGAAGGAGAAGAGAGAGAGATGCCAGACTGCAGAAAGGAGAGGAGAGAAGGAGAGAGATGTTAGACTTCAGGAAGAGGGAGGGAACGAGAGAGAGAGATGCCAGACCATGGGAGAGGAGAGAGATTATAGGCTATGTGAAGAAGAAGAGAAAAATTCCAGACTATATGAGGGGGGAAGGGGAAGGGGAAGTTGTCTGACCATGGGAGAGGGATGAGATGGTGCACAGTGATGGAGGGGAAGAAATGGAAAAGTAGATAGATTTTGAGAAGAAAGCAGAAAAATGGAAGAAAGTTGAATGATAAAAGTTAATGCTAAAGATGGATGTATTTCCTTAAGTGAAGTCAGGGATATTAGCTATAAGAGCAAGGTCAGGAAAGATTACCTTTAGGGGTCAGTTCTTTTGATTATATAAAGATGGATGTATGGCAGAAAGTGAAGGAGAGAAAAACAGCAAATGGAAACGGTGGCCCTGAATACACAGTTAAGAGCACAAACAGAAGGAAGTGCAGCCAGAGACTGGGAAAAGATGGTTTGAAAAACAAAATCACCAAACAAAAGTAGGGGAAATGATTTTATTTTCAATTTAGTGATTGAATTGTGTCAAGTTATGAGAATTTACATCTGCTGTCTATATTTTGCACTGTTCAGGAAGAAATGCATATGTTTCTATTTCTCTGGGGTTGTACTGCATGCAGAGTCTTGAATCTTAGGGTTTTGTTTGTATATATTAGTACTTTTAGTTTGTGGTCCCATTTTTGCATAGGGGTTATCTGTGTTCTGGTAGGAATGAATGTTGAGAAGCATACAGTGTGCTTTGGGTAGTTTAATTTTGTGGTTAACTACTATGTGTTGTTAATAAGATTATATTGTGTGTATATATGAAAAATGAATGGAAAAAAATGGTATTACAATTAATACTATTATGGGGATGGGATCTGGGGCGGAGTTTTCTGGCCCCCACAAACAAAAAAGCATTCTGCTGCATATACCTAGAATGACTATTTGAATAAAGTTGGGATTAAGTATGGTAACATCTATGAGGTGAAAATAACCAGGTGAATCGCTGGAATGGTGTATCTTAATAAAAAAATTTGGCCCACGACTTGGCCTATGTTTAAGATTTCGATCCTTTAAGTGATTGAGTTTGACATCCCTGCTCTATTCATTCAACATGGTTTTTGAGTTCCATCACTGTTTTTATCTCTACCGCTTCATTCCCTTCTAGTTGTGTGTCTTGTAAGAACTTGCATTTAAATCGTGCCTTTTACTTAGGTGGTAAAATCAAGAAGATATTTGTGTGGGGAGGGGGCTGTGGCTACTGTAACATACTCCATTCTAGGACATACTCCATTCTAGGACATGAAGAAACAAATTATAATACCAGAACATGTCCTTGGAGTGCTACAGAGCCTGATTGGCACATTGAAAACAATAGGACTTTGTGTTACTGCCCTTCAGGCTGGCTTCCTTGCAAATTCCCACAGGTTTCTAGCAGTCGGCGCTTGATTTCCAGGGAACACATTTGTTGAGAAACTGCTAAAATAACTTTTTGTAGCACATTCCACATTAACAAAGCCATGGTGAGCCGTACAATGGGTAGAAATAAATATACAAGGAATTGGTGCAGAGGCAGAGGCGGAAGTGCTGTTCAAAATACGACACACAAGATGAATTTGATGTGTTGGTTTATTTTATTTATTTATTTATTTATTCAATTTTCTATACCGTTCTCCCAGAGGAGCTCAGAATGGTTTACATGAATTTATTCAGATACTCAAGCATTTCTCCCGGTGGACTCACAATCCATCTAATGTACCTGGGGCAATGGGGGGATTCAGTGACTTGCCCAGGATCACAAGGAGCAGCGTGGGTTTGAACCCACAAATCCAGGGTGCTGAGGCACTAGCTTTAACCACTGCGCCACACTTTCCCTGCATATTTTTTTCAGAAGATAAGGCTATAGTCACATGGCTGCTATGTTAGCCCACTCGAGTACATAAAGCAGAAAACTAATTCAGTTTTTCTGCTGACCTGATGAAGGGAGAAAAGTGCTCCTTGTGACCCTGGTCAAGTCACTTAATCCCCCATAGCCCCAGGTACATTAGCTAGATTGTGAGCCCACCAGGATAGGCAAGGAACAATGCTTGAGTACCTGAATAAATTCACATAAACCATTCTGAGCTCCCCTGGGAGAACAGTATAGAAAATGGAATAAATAAATTTTTTAAAAGATGTTTGGTTACATCTTAATTTGTTGTTTTCCATTTCTGCTCACAGAAATCTGGTCTTTAATAACTTTGGGGTTTTCAATCACTCAATACACTCTACTGCTTTTCGTCTTGTTGCCCACTAGAAGTTTGGGTGTACTGGATAGCGTGGGAATCTGAAATTCTTAAATGACAGGTGGGGGGAGGCGCAGAGCCAATCAGATTGCCTGAGTGAATGACACGCCCCATACCTTTCATTCTGTGCCTGTGCTTGAACAGCAGATAGACTGTTCTAGTGCGGATTGTGTGACAAACTTCTTCCCACAGTATTTTAAAATAATACTAATAATTACAAAGCCCTGTACAGTTGTTAAGTAGTGTACAATAAAATAATTGGTGCTGTTGACGCCCTGTCTTTTGACTGTCACCGCGTGCTGCTTTGGTTGGCAGAAATGCTCAGTTTGTTTGACTCCTGCTCCTTAAGCCTTTTTATCAGCAGTGACAGTGTCAATAGCACACATTAAGGCTGGATTGCTGCCTGCCAATTTAACAATTCGATTCATGATGTGAGAGGAAGCCAAAATAACAATCCAAGGTTCTTTTTATCCTTTTTAGCCACAGGTGTCTGCATTCACTCCATTGTACTTAAAGCAGAATTAGTTACTAATTTTTCCAGTTAGCAACTTGCCTGTTTCTTGATTCTGTCGCTACCTGTTTTTGCTCTTATTCTCCGGTCTCCTTCCTTTGAGGTGTGAAAATATTTATTTCACACATCAACATTTTTATTGCAAAAAAAAAGAATTTATTGTGGCTGGTGGTTCTTCCTTGCCTCTTTTGTTCCAGCTCAGTTGGAACCAGTCCATTTTTAGCAGGGATCTCAAAGTCCTTCCTTGAGGGCCGCAATCCAGTCGGGTTTTCAGGATTTCCCCAATGAATATACATTGAAAGCAGTGCATGCACATAGATCTCATCATATTCATTGGGGAAATCCTGAAAACCCGACTGGATTGCGGCCCTCAAGCAGGGATTTTGAGACTTCTGATTTATAGCTATCCTCTGTTTAACAGGCTCCTTCCCACTGTTGCAGCAGCAGCTGTAAGACAGGAGACATACAATAGGGCTTCTTTTGGAACCTTGTGTTATGGGATATCATTTTAGCTCTCAAGTATTACCTTTTAATGATACCCAGGTGGGCTGCTTTGCATCCTTTTTATGGAAGAGAGTGACACACACAAATTGAACATGGAATATAAGGATTCTCTCGCCCTGACGGGGACTTTGAACATTGCCTCCATAGTATCCCTTTCTGACCTGGAGTATGAAAGGCCCCATCTGGGAAATGAACGGGGAGGGCTCTCTGCTGAAATACCAGGCTGGCCTGAATTTGCCCTTTTTTAATTATGATTTCTACATACCTGTCTACATACATGTATGTTTCTCATGCATATTGTGGATATCCTGAAAATTTGACTGGCTAGTGCTCTCCCAGGATAGGTTTGAGAATCACTGGTTGCATACATGGCCTTAAACACTTAGAGATTGTATTCTTTATACCAGGTACTCAAAGGGAAAAGAGTAACTGCAGAGGCTCGGGTAGAAGAGAAGCTCTGAAGCAGGAGAATCAAACTAGATATGGAACAGGAACCAAGGACTGGGGTAGAAGGGCTGGACCCAGCGAGGCACCCGGAAACCTGAATGAATAGAGGCTCTAGTGCACAGTTCTTCAACCGCCGATCCGTGGACCGGTGCCGGTCCGCAGAAAATTCCTGCCGATCCGCGCAGGACCGGTGAGATCAACATGTTCAATTTCCTGCCAGTCCGCACAAAACCGGCAAGATCGAGGAGCTGTAGTTCGCGCAGGGCCGGAAAGATAATGGGGAGCCTCACACTGTGCTTTCTCCCCTCCCAGCGGCTCTCCTTACAAGGGCAGCGATTCAAGAAGGAAGCCTTGGAGATTTTGCTGAGTCGGGCCGCCTCTGATGATGCAACTTCTGCTTTCCTCAGAGGCGGTGTGACCTAACAAAGGACCCGAGGCTGCCTTACTGAATCACAGCGCTGGCAAGTAAGGAGAGTTGCTGAGAGGGGAGAAAGCTGCTGGGCATGGTGAAAAAAAAGGGACAGCTGCTACTGGACCTGGAGAGGGAGAAGGAGAGATGCTGCTGGGAGGGGAGGAGGGAAAGGAGTCTGGGAAGCTGCTGGGCAAGGGGAAAAAGGGACAGCTGCTACTGGACCTGGAGAGGGATAAGGAGAGAAGCTGCTGGGAGGGGAGGAGGGAAAGGAGTCTGGGAAGCTGCTGGGCAAGGGGAAAAAAGGGACAGCTGCTACTGGACCTGGAGTGGGAGAAGGAGAGATGCTGCTGGGAGGGGAGGAGGGAAAGGAGTCTGGGTAGCTGCTGGGCAAGGGGAAAAAGGGACAGCTGCTACTGGACCTGGAGAGGGAGAAGGAGAGATACTGCTGGGAGGGGAGGAGGGAAAGGAGTCTGGGAAGCTGCTGGGCAAGGGGGAAAAGGGACAGCTGCTACTGGACCTGGAGAGGGAGAAGGAGAGATGCTGCTGGGAGGGGAGGATGGAAAGGAGTCTGGGAAGCTGCTGGGCAAGGGGAAAAAGGGTCAGCTGCTACTGGACCTGGAGAGGGAGAAGGAGAGATGCTGCTGGAAGGGGAGGTGGGAAAGGAGTCTGGGAAGCTGCTGGGCAAGGGGAAAAAGGGACAGCTGCTACTGGACCTGGAGAGGGAGAAGGAGAGATGCTGCTAGAATGGGAGGAGGAAAAGGAAAGGGAAGAGAGTTACTGCTGGACAGGGGGAGGAGGGAAGGGAGAAGAAAAAAGGAAGGAAACAGCTTGCAGGGAGATTAGAGGAGGGGAAGGGGAGAGACAGGAATGAGATGGGAAGGGGGGTCAGCAGAGAAATTGAGAGGGGCAAAGATGCTAGATCTGGTGTAGGAGAGATAAAAATGAAGAGAGCAGCGAAGCTGGAATGAATCGTGTAAAAAGGAGAGAGGGGCATAGGCTGGATGGAAAGGGGAGAGGGGCATAGAAAGAAGACAAATACCATATGGAAGGGGGAGAGGTCAGACAGTAGATGGAAGGGACAGATGCTGGATTGAAGAGACAGAAAGGGCAGATGCTGGATTGAAGAGACAGAGAGGGCAGATGCTGGAAGGAAGAGAGTAAAAAGGAGATGAAAGCAGAAACCAGAGATAACAAAAGGTAGAAACAAATAATTTTATTTCTATTTTGTGATTAGAATATATCAGATTTGAAATATATATCCTGCTAGAGCTGTTGTTAGACATAACTGGGGACTGCAAAGTCCAGGCAGTGGCTTAGGGCTCTCTCTGACCAGGGCGGCAGTTGCCCTAGTTGCACTCCCCTAACCCTATTCCTGCTATGTGTGACTGCGGTATTCTGTTAGCATGATATTTCTGTGTAGCATTCTGTAATAATTTGGCTTATTCAGTTTTCTTGATAGTAGAGGGGATATATGTGAAGGGGAGGGGAGACAGGGGTTTTGTTGATCCTTGCTCTATATTATTAAGAACATAAGAAGTTGCCTCCGCTGAGGCAGACCAGAGATCCATCTTGCCCAGCGGTCTGCACCCGCAGCGGCCCATCAGGCCTAATTGCCTGAACAGTGCCCCTGTCTAATTTTTCTACTGCCTCTAATCCTATCCCTATAACTTACCTCTACTCCTATCTGTACCCCTCAATCCCTTTGTCCTCCAGGTACCTATCCAAACTTTCTTTGAAGCCCTGTAGCGTGCTCCTGCTTATCACATCCTCCGGTAGCGTGTTCCATGTATCCACCACCCTCTGGGTGAAAAAGAACTTCCTGGCGTTTGTTCTAAACCTTCCCCCTTTCAATTTCTCTGAGTGTCCCCTTGTACTTGTGGTTCCCCATAATTTAAAAAATCTGTCCCTGTCTACTCTTTCTATGCCCTTCATGATCTTGAAGGTTTCTATCATGTCCCCTCTAAGTCTCCGCTTTTCAGGGAGAAAAGCCCCAGCTTTTTCAGTCTGTCAGTATATGAGAGGTCATCCATACCCTTTATTAGCTTAGTTGCTCTTCTCTGGACTCTCAAGTACCGCCATGTCCTTCTTGAGGTATTTGTATTTATAAAATGACAATTGTACAGAATATTGTTTCTTTTTATACTTTAATAAAATACATTCAGTATAAAATCATAACTAAGGCTTGTGCGGATGGGATCAGCTGGTTTGTGAGGACCGAGCTCGTGGAGACGGGGCAGAAACGGGGTTTTTAAATTTCAGTCCTAGTAGTTTGCTGGTCCATAAAATAATTTTTTTTTTTCCTGCCGGTCCATAGGTGTAAAAAGGTTGAAGAACACTGCTCTAGTGGACATATCTCAAGAATCTGTTGTTCAGCTTCAGTTTCTCCACTCTTCCTTTATACTGCTAGTTGGCCTTCTGGTGGTATTTCTCTGTCTGGTAACCAGAGGCTAAGTAGTCCCTGGTCTTTTCCTTAGTTTTGATTATTTGGTGGCTCTGAGGGAAGACAGAACACACATTTCCTTTGAACAGAGGAGACTGAGAAGGGACATGATCGAAATATTCAAGATAATGAAGGGAATAGACTTAGTAGATAAACGCAGGCTGTTCACCCTCTCCAAGGTAGGGAGAACAAGAGGGCACTCTCTAAAGTTGAAAGGGATAGATTCCGTACAAATGTAAGAAAGTCCTTCTTCACCCAAAGAGTAACTGGAACGCTCTTCCGGAGGCTGTTATAGGGGAAAACACACTCCAGGGATTCAAGACAAAGTTAGACAAGTTCCTGCTGAACCAGAACATACGCAGGTAAGGCTAGACTCAAATAGGGCAATGGTCTTTGACCTAAGGGCTGCTGCATGAGCGGACTGCTGTGCATGATGGACCACTGGTCTGACCCAGCGGTGGCAATTCTTATGTTCTACTTTTTATTATGGCTTCACATTTGTTGGTACTTTGCTGTTGCTTTTAAAATTACTGCTACTACTAATCATTTCTGTAGTGCTACTTAATTGAAATCTGATGACCTTTCCACAAGGATTCCTATATTACTAATAGGAGTGTTGAGCAGAAGGAACGGTATTCCTCTGGGTAAGATTCAGAGAAATTTATCTAAATCTTTACCATTAAGTGAATTGGATATCAGATTTAATTGTACCCAGTAAAGAAGCAAGTGGTTGGGGAATCGTAATATTTATTTTTTGATGATGATTCTAATATTGCATCTTTAGATGTTTATTTTTTATGATTTTAATATAGGATTTGTATTATTATCCATTAATAGATGTATCTACACATAGTGCTGGTTAAAAATAACATAGATGTTTTTATATGGTTTGATAATTGGACTGTAGGATGATTTGAGGATCTTTCTAGTGTTCAGGCTTTGTGGTCAAATCATGCTGTGATTGAGGTCCATGGTCATACAAGATTGTGATGGACAGAAAGCTAATAGGCATGTAGATCTGAGAGTAGAGTGTCACTGTATAACTTAAGAACATAAGCATCGCCTCTGCTGAGTCAGATCACAGGTCCAAGGTGCCCAGCAGTCCGCTCCCACGGTGGCCCCCCAGGTCAGTGACCTGTAAGTGATCCTTTATTTAAGACATTTTTGTCCTGTGTAATACCCCTCTAACCATACCCTTCAATCCCCTTTTCCTTCAGGAACTTGTCCAACCCCTTTTTGAAACCCCAAATCGTACTCTGCTCTACAACCTCCTCTGGAAGTGCATTCCAGATATCCACCACCCTCTGTGTGAAGAAGAACTTCCTAGCATTCGTTCTGAATCTGTCTCCCTTCAATTTTCTTGAGTGCCCTCTTATTCTTGTTTCCCCCACCAGTTTGAAGAATCTGTCCCTCTCTACCTTCTCTATACCCTTTATGATCTTGTAAGTTTCTATCATGTCCCCTCTAAGTCTCCGTTTTTCCAGGGAAAAGAGCCCCAGTTTCTCCAGCCTCTCAGCATATGGAAGGTTTTCCATGCCCCTTATCATTTTTGTTGCTCTTCTCTGTACTCTTTCGAGTGTTGCCATATCCTTCTTAAGGTACGGTGACCAGTATTGAACGCAGTATTCCAGATGCGGGCACACCATCTTTCATGAACTGGCTTAACTTTCTTCCGAGAACTGGGAATTTGTCCGTGATGTTGATAGAGCTCTGGAGCTGAACTAGAGAGAATCGCTGATTTTATTGCCCTTCTCAGAATGTGGTTTGTAACACTAGAGGATATCCAGAATGAATATTTATGAATTAGGTTTGCATGCAGTGGAGGCAGTGCATGCAAATCTAACTCATGAATATTCATTACGGATATCATGAAATCTTGACTGACTAGGGTTTCCCCAGAACAGGTTTGGGAACCACTTCCCAAGAGTAAGATCTTCCCTGGCTGACTGCAGTTGAGGCAAGGGGAATGCAAACTGAGAACATCACTTGACCTAGAGCAGGGGTAGGCAATTCCGGTCCTCGAGAGCCAGAGCCAGGTCAGGTTTTCAGGATATCCACAATAAATATGCATGAGATAGATTTGCATCTCAAGGAGGTAGTGTATGCAAATCTATCTCATACATATTCATTGTGGATATCCTGAAAACCTGACCTGGCTCCGGATCTCGAGGACCGGAATTGTCTACCCCTGACCTAGAAGATAGGGGGGAAAAACATTGAAAATTTCAGCAAATATGTAATACTAAGATTGCATTAACTAAGAAGATTTATTTTTCTGGTATCCTGGCTTCATCTAGCAATTGGTCAAGGAACTGTTTAGGTTGATCCATAGGCTATTTTCTAGTCAGCTAGTTGAAAAGCTAAAAGATGTCAGATTGCAGAACACATTTTTTTTTTTTTTTTAAATAATAGAGAAGGTAATAATATAATTCCCTTTTTTCCTTCAGCCTCTTTCTCCAGCTGATGTATATTCATCACTGAACCCTAGAATCAGTGACTTAAATTATAAGGCAAGCTAGACCAGCCACGTCTGAGTTAGACCCATGCCCTTCCTGGTTAATTAAAGACCACGGATACTAATGTAGTTGTTCAGCTTATTAATTCCTCCTCTTGGAATGTTACCTCCCTGAGGGTTTGAAAGAAACAGTTACGAGATCATCTTTAGGTAGGCATTTACTTTCTAATTATTGCCCGGTTTTTTAAATATCCTATTTTAGGGAGAATGATTGTAAGAGCAGAGTATCTACAGTTAAATCAGTATTTAGTTTGCTTTTCATCTTTTCTTAGCACATTTTAGCCTTCCTATATATTCTGCATAAATAATTGGATGAGGGTGATTCTGTGATGGTCCTTTACAGGATTAGTTTGTCTGTCTGTTCTTCCATGTGTGTAGGATTATGTATGCACATGCCTAGGACGATGATGAAAGAGAGGCTGTGAACTAGAAGCTGCAAGTTGTGGCAGATAGGAATCCCATGTACGCCCAATAAGAGGAGCTAAAAGATGTGAATGGCACAACAATTAGGATCTCTGAAACTGTGAGCAGTGGGTCCCATCTGCCAAAGGAGATAGAAAGGCGCTCTGAGCAGGGTTGAAGAATGGGGACACTATCCTCCTTCCTGAATTCAAAGTCAAGTGAACACTCTAGCCCCAGTAGGGCAGAACCTTAGCTGATAGGACACCCCCACAGATGTTGTAGTGGCCATAACAAGAATGTCTGTAGTGAGTTTCTTCCAGTCAGTCCTGAACAGCTGCAGTAAAATCATCCAGACAGAGGTGAAGCTGTTTTGCTTCAGGCGATTATTAGAGAGAATACGACACACTTCTATTATGGGAAACACACCTCTCTGATTTTCAATGTCTAAAATTAAAATTAAAATATTCATATAAATAGAGAACAAACTGCTATCAAGTAATATTGAATTACCAGACCTCAAATACCCAAGGCACTACTTGATTGGGTGTTTGAGGTCTAGTAATTCAATATTACTTGATACCAGTTTGTTCTCTATTTATATGAATATTTTAATTTTAATTTTAGACATTGAAAATCAGAGAGGTGTGTTTCCCATAATAGAAGTGTGTCGTATTCTCTCTAATAATCGCCTGAAGCAAAACAGCTCCACCTCTGTCTGGATGATTTTACTGCAGCTGCTCAGGACTAACTGGAAGAAACTCACTACAGACATTAGTTGTTGTTTTTTTTTTTAACAAATTTCATATTTTCCTTGATTTGAGCCAATAAAATGAAAATATATCTGGGTTTCTGGTCATGTACATGGAGCAGCAATACAAAAAAAAAAAAGCTGGAGTCACCATCTTAATAAACTGCTGAACCTTAGGGTAATCTGTCCATTCTTTTCAGCATACTGCAGAAAGATGTCAATCACAGCTTTTGAAACCTCCTTCTTCCAGGAGTCTGCTGCCCCCTTCAGTTTCTCCTTCTGTAGGTGAGCATGAAAGGGGTCTTTTGATCTGCTCAATTTATTTTTTTTATTTTGTTAATTTCATGGTTTTTCAATCGTCACAATCTTTTTCTTGAAATCGGAGATCCATTTTGATAAGGGTCTACTTAGCCTGTGTGAAGATGAGCAGATTTTAAATTTGTAGCTGGCAGGTGTATTCTTTGGGGACCTGTTTCAGCCAGCCTGCTGAAGACTAGTACAGCCAAGGGTCTGTTCTCCTGGTGTTTGCTCGCTCCTTTGACTTGGTCAGGGACTGGAGCGCAGGCTTCTTTTGATGCTAATAGTGTTGCTTCAGGGAACTCATTGTGTTTCCCCCCTTTTTTGTGAGAGGCTTGAGGGTCAGTCCATGGAGGTCTGACTGGCAGCGAAGTGGCTGAGTGACTGGAAGCAGATTGCCTCTCCTAGAACAGCTACACCTGAAGCAGGCAGCAGCAGTACCATTTCCCCAGCACATGGTTTGTGAAAAAGGCTGTGACAGTCTGTGGGAAAAATTGGTGGAACAGGGTGGTATTCAAAAACCATTTTTAACAGTTTCTACAGCTAGGGACTTGGTACCCCTCCCCTAAAATTCTGTGTTTTGAGGTTTTTGGTCAGCCCTGAGGTGATTTTTTTTTTAACATTAAAATTTACCTGCGGTGGCCATCTTTGATTTTTCTGCTTATTGTTTTTTCTAAGTCCTCAGACTTCTCCAGAACACCTCATTTTGATTCTAACACCCATATATCATGCGTTGTTTGTGAAGGATGAGCGCCATGTGCCACGTTGAGCAAACTGGAGAGGCAGGAACTTTAAGTTTAGCTCCCGCACGGTCTTTGGGGTATGGCACATGTCTTTTGAGCCTGTTAGGGGGGAGTGAAATTTCCCCAAGAGCCCTTGAATAGTGAGACGGTGTGCTGAACTGGTGCAGAGGCTCAGCAGCCAAAGAGGCGGCATCTCCACCTTTCTGATATATAGAATACTGTGGAAAATCACAGTGGCTACAATAAAAAAAATTAAAAACAAATGGGAAACAGTCTGAACTTCCTTGGGAGAACAGTATAGAAAATTGAATGAATGCATGCATGAATAAATAAAGTATACAATTAAATGAAAATAGATTTAAACTTGCTTAAATTACTTCCCCTATGCCACTCCAAATCTAATTCATAATATAGGGCATCCTTCATTTGCTTGGTGAGGGGGGGATGTTGTTTATTCTTTGTGGAGCCAGAGTGCAATAAATCTTTGATACTTAGTTTGTGCTTGGGTTGTTACATTTATTTTCTACAAATTGTGCGGGTTTTGTTTTAGGTGGTAGTAGGTAATTTGGAGTTTTAATATCTGGGAGCGGGTTGCAAATCACCCCCATTATTATCTTATCCTGCTATGTTTGTATGTGTGGGCCTTAATGTTTGTTTTAGTATGCGTTCAAACCAAATAAAAACCATGTAGAACAGATGACTCATTTGATATTGGAGTATTTTGTAGTGCTTGGAGTGAAAACTGCTGCTGTGATTTGATTTCCCTTTGAGAGTACTTGGCGGACTTTCATTTTTCTGTTCTGCAGCAGCGAAGTGATGGGCTGTATCCCAAGATACATCCCTCCACCATTCCTGTTCACCTTTCCAAAAATAAACAGGTCTCTAAGGAGCTTGCAGCAGCTCTGAAAACCAGCTGAAGTATAACTCTGGCTACCTGGCTCTGATACTCTGTAGTGGTACTGAAAGGATTATATTTCAGAGCAGCCAATTGGGAATCATATGACAGATTTATTTAGCTCTTAACACTTAGCCCTTCAGACCTGATTTCAGAAATAAGCTTGCTATCTAAGCTCAATAGGGAAAGCGGTATCTTGGCACTTCCAGCTTGTTCTAAGAGACTGTTATTCATAGGAAGATGCATTAGACCCTGTGCTGATATAAGGAAGCAAAAGAAAACAAAACACCAATCTTCTTTTTATGACTTTGTTACTAGAAAAGAAAAATGCAAAGATGAAAAGCATGTGTGTCTTAGAAGCATTTTGCTTCCCTACCAACACTTGATTCTCAACATATATAGACTTTGTCTGTACTAGTACTGGAGTATACAAGAATGTGACCTTTCAAAGGTCACATTCTCCAAACAGCTATCCAGTTAGATGTGTCCAATTTTATAGCGAGGAGATCTCAGGAAGTTGTGGAACAGGCTGTCAGGATCCAAACTTACGGTTTATTAGACTTGATATACCACCTGTGTATGCAAGTCAACACAATCTAGAAGCCTCAAAAACAAACATAGGCAGGGTCTGCATACTCACAAGATTAGTATGATTCAGTTCTATAGAGATAAGTTTCAGTGTTTTACATACTGTATATCTTGATATATTAAGGAATTTCATTCATTTATTATCTTTACTCCTGATATACTAAAGCAGTGTATCGCAAACTGTGTGCCTCCTGAAATTTCAGGTGTGCTGCAGCACACTGGGGAAGAGGCTAGGCGCCGGTGCTGACTGCCTATCTCTCGCGGTGAGAGGCACATCCTGTAGGCAATCAGCAGGCACCAGTGCCTCTCCTTTTCTCCTTCCCTCTTCCCTGCTGGCACCCTCCCTCTCCCCCACTGGCATCTCAGGGCCTATCTGTAGGGCCTTCGTGCATACGCGGATGTCAATGTGATGACATCACGCACATGAGGTCATCATGGTGATGACCGCGCACTTCTGGGTGCCTCAAGCTGCGGCCACTACCTTTAGTGTATAGATTCTTTTGTCATTGATTTAACAGGATCAAGATTGGTGAACTCTAAAGGTTTGAAACATGGTTTTAATTTCATTATTTGACTGATTAATTCCATCATCATAGTGAGCTTTTTTTCACTTTATCCCTTTTAGTTGTATATATTTTAAATTTATATTTCGATTCTAAGTATGACTTATCCTTTGATTTAAACCTTTTTCTTTCTAATCTTTTGCAACTACTTTTAATTTCTATTAATTCTTCATTAAACCATGGTGAATAGTATTTTCTTTTAATTCTCATTTCCCTAAAGTGGAGGAATCTTATTTAACATGTTTTCAGTTGATCTATTCCAGTCATCAGTCAAAACATTACCATTAATCATATCATCATCTTCCTTCAAATTTTCCACCACATTTTGCCATCTATTTTACCTCTGCCCATTAATTTCCCTTTTGGTCAATTTCTGTTCTTCACAAATTTAGGAGCTCTTAGAAAGAAATCTAACCTTATATGATCTGACCATGCAACTTGTTCCCAACATATATGATCGACTAAAGGATTGACATCATTCTGAAAGATCTTACGTTAAAGAGAGTTTTTCTAGTGGCTATTACTTCAACCAGGAGAGTATCAGAGGTGCAGGTGTTGTCATGTTGGGAAACTTTTCACAGAGGCGGAGGTGACAATTAGGACAACATCATCCTTTTTGTCTAAGATTGTTTTGGTTTTTCATTTGAATCAGCCAATTTCCCTTCCATCTTTCCACAAGGAAGGTTACCTGGAAGATTTCTGGGCCTTGTGATTATCTGGATGTGGAGTGGATCCTGATCCGATACATAGAGGTTACCAATGTGTTTTGGCACTCAGATAATCTGTGTTGTTTTCTGGACGCAAGAAGGAAGAACAGGCATCTAAGGATACAATCAAAGGTGGCTTAAGGAGGCTAAGTTTACCATTTATTTGGTGGTAGGAAAAACTCCACCTTTGTCTGTAAGAGTGCATTCTACCAGGGCACAGTCTGCTTTGTTTGCAGAATCATAGGCTGTTTTGATTGATGAGATTTATAGATCTGTGTGACTTGGTTCTCGGTTCACACCTTTTTGAGGCATTACCATTGGACCTTTTGGCTCAAGGGAACTCATCTTCTGGTGCCTCAGTGTCAGCGGCTGGAGTGACAAGAACCTCCCGACTTGAGGACTGCTTTGATACATCCTACAAGTCTGGATTGATCTGTGGGATGACCTGAAAGGAGAAATTAGTTCTTACTATTCCAACAGACCAATCTGGAGGCCATCCCTGGTGTGGTTTTGTATGGTATTCAGCATTTTGTGTATTTCTCTATGAGCTGTTAGCAGAATCTGGTCACATTGCAAAAAAAAAAAAAAGGAAATAAATGACTAGTGTTGGATGTCTTTTTTTGCACGGTTGCAGCCTAGATGATTCTCGTTTTTTCTAGGTTATTTACCCAGTGAGTTCATTGTTTCTTTTTTGGAGGCAGGAGATTCATTCTCGTTATGGCAAATTGTACTGCTCTTTTACAAGAATACTGGAAATGGTGCTACTGCACAGGATACTATATGGAAGAGCTCTTGCATCCTCTCTATCTCCACCTGCTAGTATATGGGCATAATCCATGTCTGGATTGATCTGTTGAAACTAATGGAAAGAAAATTATCAGATATGAACTCAAAATTTCTCCCATTCATGCTTAAAAATTTGACAGTGACATCTAGAAGGCAATTTTATATGGAGGGGCCTACTTTGGTGTTATTTAAGAAAGAAAACTAGGCACCTATATTGCAGGCATATATATCGACATTAACCCTAGCTTTGGTGTAAATTCTGATGCCTAAATTTCTAAAGAGCACGTGTAAATTATATAAGATTTTACAATTATGTGCTTCACCTGAATTTTACCACTGTGTATGCCTATTTGCATACTTAAACTGAGCCCATTAGGAACAGATGCCTATATGGAAACTGCTCTGAAATGATCCATCTCCCATAGTATGACAACACTATGGAACTAGCTCAGCAAGGAAATTTGAGCTATAGATAGCCTGCTACCCTTCCGGAAAGCGGTAAGAACCATACTGTTCTTAAATCAGTGCATGCCTACCCTAAAACCCTAAAGGTCAGGCTATAGAGGTCTAAAACTGAAACCAATCACTGTATGATGTACTGATGTACTGTTCCAAATGGACATGCAAGACTCTTTGTGGATTGCAACATAACACAAGCAACTTTCCAAAACCCCAATGTACCACTAGTACCATGTATCCAGTTTGCTGAGTAATACCACTGTCGCCCAATCCTAGACCTCAAATATATGGTGAATATACCCTAATCAAATGCCTCAAATTCCTTGTAAATATATCTCTATATGCTGCAGTCAAATGTATCTTTAGGACCTATACCTCTCAACACCCATCATGATCTCTTTATTCTTAAAGTCCCGCCTAGTTGTGAATGCTCCATTGTATCCCTTATTGCTTTTTCCAGTATATTGTGAAAGTTCCCTTAATCCTCCGTCTTAAATATATTATGAATATGCCGATGTAACCCGTTTTGGGCTCCTGGTATATCAAGAATCAAATTATCAACCCAAGCATACATAAATAAAATTCTGCTATTCGCACACCTAAAACTAGACACCTCCTTATAGAATTACCTTCTTTATAGTTGGATTTATTTTGACACTTGTTGTCATTTTATTATTCTTTCCAAATCAATGGAGTGTTTGGTAACTGCTCCATTTAAACTGGAGGAGTGGCCTAATGTTTAATATGGTGGCCTGTGAGCCAGAGGAACTGGGTTCAATTCCCACTGCAGCACCTTGGGACTCTAGCAAGTCACTTTATCCTCCATTGCTCCACAGTAAACCACAGAAAGGCGGTATATCAAATCCCATCTTGTTTTCCCTTCCCCTCCCCCCTCCTCTGTGGCAGAGGTGTTGGAAAGAATTACAAGAGCCATAATTTCCCTACTTGTGATTTATAGCTTGGATGCATTGCCTGTAAATCTCACTCTTCAGCTGGTTCACCCTTGGCAGCTCTGATTTATAGCTCACTCATAACCTAATACTGCCTAAAATTCATGCCTAAATTCATACCTAAAATTAAGCCCTACAGTTTTTTTCCATGCTACTTCTGGAGAGATGAAGCATAGGGGGAAGGCAGGAAATGAAGATGCAGGAAACAGTGAATGTAATTTGAAGTTGGGGGTGAAAAATAGGTAAATGGGGGTCCATGCTATAGGCTTACAAATATGTTTTCCAAGAGCCCAATATACTGCTAATCTAACCTTGCATTTAAATGCTAACCCCTCCCCAGTCCTCCACTCAGGTTAGATAAACTTATGTATATACAGGCTATTTAGGCTTACACTCACTCTGTACGTTCAATATGAAAGAATAGAAATACAGTATTTAAAAAGTAAGATTAAGAAACTGAAAAGTCTTTGATTATTAAGTCTTCATACTCTTAGTCAAAGCAAACCCAAATTAGCTTTGTTGTTTTTTTCTTTCAAAAAATTGTATTAACAAGGCTCAAAAGTTAAATAAAGCTCACTTGTGTTTAGTCACAATGACAAAGTTGATCTGGATGAAAAATCTAGTTGTTTTTGTTGTATGAAATGAATTTGAAGCAGAGGTCTAAACATGCCCAACATGAAGCTACTGAAAGAGCTCTGGCATACGTGCATTTAATGATGCAGACTGGAAAAAACAGTTATAAGAACATTTCAGTGTTTGACTGTCACTTGGGTATTGCTAGGTCTATCATTATACAATAGAAAGTTTGGCACCACCAAGATCTTGACTTGATCAATGAATCCTTCCAAAATCAATAGCCATGGGTCAATGAAACCAAGGCAAGTCAATGTGAGGCCTAAGATGGAAAAATGTTGACTGTTCAATGGTTTAAAGAACACTCAGAGATGGCTCTAAGGTGGTGGAACTCCCTTCCAAAGGAATTAAAATGAGATAAAGACCATCTTCTTCACAGACTACTTTAACTAATAAAGCAACATAGAGGAGATAGCTGGCTAGTCCCCATTAGGAACACAACATAGAACACGATACAGATATTATGTGTGCAAATAAGTAGGATTTAGTAAGAGCTTAGTACACGATACTAGTATTATATGTGTATATACTTAGGATGATTGACTGTGATGCGTACATACATGTAAGATGATTGGTTATAGTATAAATGTGTCTGTATTGAAAAAACACTAACTCTGTATTGTAACACCTTTATGGAAGCTCATGT
The DNA here is from genome assembly GCF_902459505.1 of Geotrypetes seraphini. Taxonomy (NCBI): domain Eukaryota; kingdom Metazoa; phylum Chordata; class Amphibia; order Gymnophiona; family Dermophiidae; genus Geotrypetes; species Geotrypetes seraphini. The sequence continues at coordinate 475,898,631 of NC_047084.1, forward strand.
AAACTGCTCTGAATTGACTCCCCAGCCATTAGTAGCAGTATAGAAGCTTTCAATAAACAATACTCCACAAACATGGCCTGTATGGGAAGGCAGCAAGGAGGACCCCCCACTTCTGAAGAAAAGCTATATGGGGCCAGATTCAATAAATGGTGCTTAAAAATCCACACCGAAAAAAATCGGCATGGAACAGTATTCTATAAAGAGTGCTCCAGGATAGGTACCCTTTATAGCACAGCATGTAGCAACTGAATCCTTGCTTGAGCCATTTACACCAGCTAAAATGAGGTATAACTCCCAGTGCCCAAGTTGGGCACAGATTCCTGAATTCTATAACACTGTACACTTTTTAAGAGAGTGCTCCTGACCCACCCATGTCCCTCCCATCATTATGCCCTATTTTCAAATCTACGTTGAAACCCCTAGGCGCTATTCTCAGGGCTGTAGAGTCAGAAACGATTTTTGGGTTACTGGAGTTGGCAAAAATGTACCGATTCAGACTCCTAATAGAGTTAAATTGTATGTCTTGCAAATATTATAATGTTTAAATTTATTTTACAGATGATAATTTGATTAATCCTTTTTTTCAGGGCTTGTTTTACTTTTAGAATATATTTTGATGTCAAGTTCATTGATGATTACAAAATGTAATATATTTTATGATATTTTTATTAGTGAGAGTGGCACCTAGAGAATGACATGGGGACAAAGTTTGTTCCAATCCCCACAAACTCTGTCCCTATAGAAGCGGAGCCCCAGTTCACACCTCAGTTTTTTCTCTGCAAGCGAACTGTGCAGAGGAGTTCTGATATGCTCTGCTTAGCTATTTTTGTTTTCTTGTGTTTCAAGTTCATTTTATTTCTGAGTCTTTGGTGCCCTGAGACCCCATTATTGGGATTCTCTGCCTAGGAAAGGACACAGACCCACTGAGCTGGTCTGCAGAGCAAGTCTTCAGGTGGACCTGGAGGGCCAGCCTGCTGTGTTTTCTTCTGGGCTCGTGGTCTGTTCCCCTGGGAATCAGCTAACCTGAGTTTCTCAGTGGCCTGAGCACAAGCTGTAGGCATCCTGAGTAAGTATCAGGGCACCCATAACAGGGTATCAGGGCACCGGCTGCGTGTTTACCTATTCCCATCATGTTCTGAGGTCCCTGGAAATTGGAGGTTGGTCCATCCAGTTTGCAGGTGGAGGTTAGTCCATCAGCTTGCAGCCCGAAGATTCCATGGTCTGGAGGAGTTGTAGGAAGTATCTGAGGTGGAAAAGTCCTTTCCTCCTCACATCTGCATTGAAAAACCCTCAGAAAACTGCAAGTAAAACTCCATTCATTCCTATGGGAGAATTGAGATGGGTTGAAAAATCACAATTGCAAGGGTTCCTAGAGTTAGATTTCAGGTCTCCAATCTCCAAAACATCTATTTCTGTGTTTTTGCACTTTTAAAAAAGTCTCCATGGGCTGTTTTTTGATGCGGTTTTACTGATGGCATCTATCTTGGATTTCAAATGATATATATATTTTTTTCCAAAAGCCTCTATCTGCCTAAAAAAAAAACCAACAACAATTTTGCTCCCATTCAGCTGGGATGAACTCCTCAGGGGGTGAAGATTTGTGCCAAGTTTCCGGTGGAAGAGCATCTATGTGCCGCATGCCATAATGCATGCAAGGGAGAGGTGGGAGCCTCAGGCTTAGCTTCATTCTCATTCTCCAGGGCTGGTGAACTGCTGTGGGTCTGGGAGATGGGTAGAAAATATTGTCTGGGACCTTTTTCACATGTTGATGCGAAGTGGAGGTGTGTGGTGTCTGGAGACCCCGTGAGTTCCCAGTCTGAGGACTTGAAGGCTTCATTTACCTCCCCTGCACCAGGCTTCTCCCTGGAATTCGTAAATCTTATGTGGAGACCCTTTCTGACACATCCAGGACAAGGGTGCACAGCCTGCAGGCGCACAGCCTTTCACCCAGGGAGCGTCTTCTCTGGTGTCTGCTTCTCATATAATAATCAAGCTGGCCCCTGGCTCCAATGACCTTTTGGATTTTGATGGGTATGATGGCGTGTCAGAATTCATGTTGCTTTTATCCTAGGATTCAGATTCAGTCCTGAATAACTCCAGTTCCCTGTTTGGGCCCGACAGCCATGAAGCCTCCCTAGCTCTTGACCAAGGGGGAATGTTCCTCATGTTTGCCACCTTTACAGGTTGGTCTCTGTCCACCACTTTAATTCTGATGCGGTGTCAGAGTTGAAGCTAGAAATGCAGCCCTCCACTTCCAAATAGACAGTCATGAGTGGCATTAACGACCAGACCTCCTTCTTTCTGGCTCATCCGGATATTATTGTCCTGGTCACAGAACAATGGGAGACCTCGGAGGCTAGCGTAGAAAGCCTGTTTTCAATACCAACTTGATTTTTCATCCCCTGATGTAGCATATTAATGAGGCAAAACAGGCGGACCCTGTCGGGACAAGATAATGAATGAAGTTGGATTTAATGGCTGTGTTCTAGAACAGTGTTCTTCAACCTTTTTACACCTGTGGACCGGCAGAAATAAAAAAATTATTTTGAGGACCAGCAAACTATTAAGACTGAAATTTTAAAAAAACCATTTCCGCCCCGTCTCCGCGAGCTCGGTTCCCGCAAACCATCTGATCCCATCTGCACAAGCCACAGCTATGATTTTATATTGAACGTATTTTATTAAAGTATAAAAAGAAACAATATTCTGAACAATTGTGATTTTATAAATACAAATATACAGAGCACGGACCAACAAAACCCCTGTCTCCCCTCCCCTTCACATATATCCCCTCTACTATTAAGAAAACTGAACAAGCCAAGTTATTATAGAATGCTACACAGAAATATCATGCTAACAGAATACTGCAGTCCCCAGTTATGTCTCTAGCAGGATATATATTTCAAATCTGATATATTCTAATGACAAAATAGAAATTTTTTTCTACCTTTTGTTGTCTCTGGTTTCTGCTTTCATCTTCTTTTCACTCTTTTCCTTCCAGCGTCTGCCCTGTCTCTTCAATCCAGCATCTGCCCATTCCATCCACTGTCTGCCCTCTCCCCCTTCCATATGTGTCTGACTTCTTTCTATGCCCCTCTCCCCTGTCCATCCAGCCTGTTCCTCCTCTCTCCTTTTTACATCGTTCATTCCGGCTTCACTGCTTTCTTCATTTTTATCTCTCCTACACCAGATCTAGCATCTTTATCCCTTTCTCATTTCTCTACTGACCCCCTTTCCAGCATCAATCTCTCTCTACTTTCTCATTCCTCTCTCTCCCCTTTCCCTCATCTGATCTCTCCATTCCACCCTGACCCCCTTCCCCTCCTGTAATCTCCCTGCCAGCTGTTTCCTTCCTTTTTTCCTTCTCCCTTCCCTCCTTCCTATTATCCTTCTCCTTTCCCTCCTCCCCCTATCCAACATTAACTCTCTTCCCATCCCTTTCCCTCCCAGCAGCATCTTTCCTTCTACCTCCCTCCAGGTCCAGTAGCAGCTCTCCCTTTATCCAGCAGCTTACCAGCCTCCTACAGTGGCTTCCTCCCCTTCCAACAGTTCTCAGTACTTGCCTGCAGCAGTGATTTACTTAGGCAACCTTGGGTCCATTGCCACCTCTGAGGAAAGAGGAAGTTGCCGGTGAATCACTGCCCTGGCAAGTAGGAAAACTGCTGGGAGGGGAGACAGCCACTGTCCAAGGCTTCCCAGGATCTTGCTCACACACGCTGACCATCTCCCTTGTACCTGCAGCTCTCTCCCTTCCACTTGCACCTTCCCCATGGCCCTCTTCAGCAACTCGGCAGGAGCATCGATCAAGACAGGCTGCCGACGTTGAGACCTTCACTCTCTTGAGTCCCGCCTATTTTGTTTCAACTTCCTGTTTCCGCAGCCTGTCTTGATCGCCCGAGGCTGGGAGGAACAGTAGTTGGCAGGAGCCGCAGTCAGGAGGAACCGCAGTCGGCAGGAAAATTAAATGCCTACTTGATCTCGACGGCCCTGTGCGGACCGGCAGAAATTTTCTGCGGACCGGTCCGCGGACTGGTGGTTGAAGAACAGTGTTCTAGAAGATCTGTTCCATCTATTTGAGATAAGTGTTTTCTTGTATGCTTTTTTCTCTGGACAGACATTTTGACAGAATTGTCAACATATTTTTCACGCTAATTAGAGCACTTCTTAAATAACTTACTATGCCTACAATTGTAGCTTTCATTTCAAAATTTGTTTGGCGTGGAGCCTTGATTTCAACAAACTCACAGTGATAAAGAAGATTTTGATGACTATCGGTGTTTTTAATTCAGTCATTCCAGTGATGATACAGGCTCCTTTTGGGTACCTTGTGGCCCGGGAACCACTGTATTGAGGTTTTTCTCCACAATTTACTTATTATTTTCATAATTTGAATTTTTGTTTGAATGTTTGTGGCAGTCCCTCCAATACTTATCAGTAGCGTGTTTCCTACATTTTGTGTGATTTTACCCAATTTTGGGTACCATATTTAGAACCCAGGAGAAAATGTATTTAAAGAAATACTTGGGAATGCTGCATGCATATATGAATAGGTTTAATAGTCCAATTCGATCAAAGTGGAACTTTTTTTGTTTCATAACTAAAGGGATTATTTGGCATAAAACAAATGCAGCCCAACACCCTGCTATCATAACACTGTGAGGATGCTTTTTATAGCAGCAGGAACAGGAAAGCTTGTAAAGATGGGGGAAGGATGTCAGGTAGAGGCAGATCCTGGAGGAAAACCTTTTTTCATACTACTGTAGACCTGAGACCAGGGAGATAATTCACCTTTCAGTGCAGTGATCCTAAGCGCATTGCAAATGTAACCATGGAGTAGCTCAACAAGAAGAAAACAAATGTTCTTGAACACTTCAGTCAAAGCACAGGCCAGAATCCAATAGAAAATCTCTGACAAAACTTGAAGACTGCAGTCTATACAGCTTGGAAGAGCATGAAATGTTCTACCAAGAAGAATGAGAAAAGCTGCACTGCCCTGATGTTCCAGACAACTCAGGATTAGATGTCGCTTACTCAATGCTTGATAGACTTATGCAGTCCAGACTTTTTGGTTTCTTCTTAATTACTGCTTGAACATTTCTGAAATTGTTCTTTCATGTTGAACGTGTAGAGTGTGTTGTGTGCATGAGTGACACAAACTCCCACTTCAATGCATTTTATGTTTTTCTTTTAATCAGAAGAATGTGAACAATGCACAGGCATGTGGAGACTTTTACCAGACATTCTGTGTGTGTTATCTTTGGACATGCACAAACATGCAACTGAGCAAGCTGTGGCTTCGGTGCTGTAAAAGGCATTGCTTGAGATACATCTGCCTAGATCCCTGAGAACATTGCATCCCTCACAATTTCTTCCATGATAGACCAGAATGATGACAAGAATCCCTCAAAACCAAAGTGATTATTTTGAGTATGGATTAAATTTGCATCTGCTCAGATATCATTTTGTTATGTACAGTATTTAGAATAAATGTGTATATACAGTGGAGAAGGTGGGAGGAGGCAAAAAAAGAAAAACAATGGAAAGAAATGGAAAAACAAGAAGTAAAAAGTAGTTTCCATATAATCACCTCACTCATAAGCCACTCGGACACTCTTCAACATGTGAGGTATATCAAGTACCTAATAAACTTGAAAGTATAAGCAAAGGAATGTTTGTTGAAGGGTAAAAATGCATTATAAAAAATAAAGATTATTAGTACTCTGTGTAACCAATAGCTCAAAGTAATGTACAATAAACAAATTCAGAGCTGTCATGGTTAAAACATAGAATCGAATGGACTGCAGGACCTAAGGCAGCATGGTTTTACGAGAGGCAGGTTTTGTCAGACGAATCTGATTAATTTGTTTGACTGGGTGACCAAACAGTTGGGTTATGGGAGGGGCGTTAGATATGGTGTATTTGAACTTCAGCAAAGACTTTGATACGGTGCCACATAGGCGGTTGATAAATAAACTGAGTGCTTTCGGTATGGACCTTAAAGTGATGGACTGGATTAAAAGCTAGTTAAGTGGAAGGAGATAAAAAGGGTAGTGATAAATGGATTTTGCTCTTGAGGAAAAGGATGTTGATAGTGGAGTCCCAGAAGGATCTGTCCTTGGGTCAGTTCTTTTTAACATATTTGTGAGTGATCTTGTGGAAGGACTATGTGACGAAGTTTGTCTTTGTGTGGATGATTACAAGCTTTGTAAAAGGGTAGACATCCTGGAGGGTGTGAATAACATGAGTTGGGATCTAGCAAAGCTTGAAGAATGGTCCGACAGTGGGTTATGCACTTGGGCAGCAATAATCCAGGAGAATGGTATAGTATAGGAGGCAAAGTATTGTGTATGAAAGAAGAGTGAGACTTGGGGTGGGGGTGATTATGCCTGATGATCTCAGGTTGGCAAAACAGGTGGAGATAGTGATGGTCAAAGCCAGGAAGATGCTTGGGTGCATAAGAAGAGCCAGTAGGAAAAGGGAGGTGATAGTGCAGTTGAATAAGTCTCTGGTGAGACCCCATATGGAAAATACTGTGTGCAGTTCTGGAGACCACACTTTCAAAAAGATATAAATAGGACAGAGTCAGTCCAGAGGTCTTTGTCATAAATTGTATGGGAGTCAAACTTAGAGATTTTAATATGTATAATCTGGATTAAAGATGGGAGAGAGGGAATACAATAGACATTTAAATATTTCCATGGTGTTAATGTACAGAAGGTGAATCGTTTTCAAATGAAGAAATACTCTGGAAGGAGAAGGGCATAAGTTGAAGTTAAGAGGTGATAGGCTCAAGAGTAATCTAAGGTAGTGATCCCTAATCCTGTCCTGGAGGACTACCAGGCCAGTCAGGTTTTTGAGATAACCCTTATGAATATGCATGAGAGAGATTTTCATATAATGGAAGTGACAGGCATGCAAATCTGCCCCATATTCATTAGGGCTATCCCAAAAACCCGACTGGCCTGGTGGTCATCCATCAAGGTTGGGGACCATTGAGCTAAGGAAATACTTCCTTACAGAAAGGGTGGTGGATGTATGGAATAGTTTCCTGGTAGAGGTGGAAGAGATAAAGAAAATGTGGGATAGACATGTGGGATCTCTTAGGGAGAGGAGATAGTGGATGCTGCGGATGGGCCATTTGGCCTTTATCTGTCGTAATGTTTCTGTGTTTCTATTTAGAGTAATTTGTATATAAATATTTAACTACACAAATGAAAACTATGGAGTTGATATTGAGAACGGTTGAACTGGGCAGGAGAGGCTCCTGCCTAGCTAAACCCCACTGAACTAGCCAGTCGCCAATATTCAAGGGAATTTAACCAGGTAGGGCTGCTGAATATCACCATTAACTTGCCGTCCTGTAACCAGCTAGATTAGGGGTGGGCCAGAGGTAGCATTAATGTGTGACAATGTTAAGTCTGCTGACCAGCTAAACAAAAGCATAAAGACAGAACACCAAAACAGCTGTCCTATCTTTGCGCTGAACTAACCTGGCACTAGTCTGAATATTGGCTGGTGTCTGGTTAACTTCCGGGTCAGCGGACATACCCAGATATTCAATGCTGGGAGCTATGCATGACCTAGCATTGAATATCCAGGGTTAAGTCAGCCAGCAGCTTATAAGCTGCTTACTGCCATGGGCGGAATATTACCCCCTATTAAAAAGCCAAGTTGAAGTAAATAAAATCTGGATTATGCTGTGTTCTGTTTTCCAGATTGTCTGTTATAGCTTCCATTTTCCCTAACGTGTCCTGTAAATATTTAATGTTGGCAACCAGCCCATTCAAGGAGTCCTGTGTTGAAGATATCTGTTGCTCTACTTTGGCCGCTCTGCCCCATATTTGTGCTAGAGCCACATTCATTTTATTGAGCTGTTCAGACAGCTTCTCAAATTTATGTTCTAGTAGACCAGTCTACTGCTTCAGTTACCTGTTGTACCAGACCTGGACTCGTGGCAAGGTCTGCTGTCTCCAGTGCTGCCATCTTGTCATCCCCCATTCAAGTTTTTCCTTATCTTTCTTTGTCAATGTATGTGCCATACTGGAGCTTGCTGTTGTCAGATACTTGTCTGTACACATGTATCTTCTCAGTCTTCGGAAGTGACTGCTGCACAAAACTGTTTTATCACTGAGCAGGGACACAACAGAGTTAAACTTCTTCCCTCTGTTTTTAAAATAAGCAGTATCCTTGGTGAGCTGTAAAGTCATTTCATATTGTTTGAAAGCTTTGAACAGATAAATGGGACACACTGTTTAAACTGCACAGAAAAGGCAAACCTGGGGGCTAAAGTTAAAGCACATGCTTTCTCTCTGAAAATAAATTGACCTTTGGTCATCTTAAGCATTCTTACTACTTTTGGTATTTTCCCAATTTTCACCTTTTCAAATAAAGCTGCTCCAAAGCTCTCTTTGGTGGGGGCAGTTATTCAGCAGGGCTGCAGACCTGTTCCAAGTCTGGACACCGGCTCCTGTCCCCTCTGGCAAATGCCCTGTCCCCTCTGGCCTGTGTACAGGGAGAGAAAGGAGAAGAAGAGGTGTGCAAATGCTGTGATTTGAGTGGGGTTAGCAAGAAGATTTAAAAAAGCATTAAAAAGGTAGAAAGACATCTTTTTTTAAGGCATCAGATGTACAGTTCCTTTTATCTTGCATCCCCTCAAACCTTGAAAAGTCATTCAGCTTAATCTTTGTAAGGGCTTCTTAAATATTTGCACTGGATTGTTAAAGCCTTTTTTAATCTTGTTTTTGTAGCTGAAGAGACTAAAAAAAACCCCAACCAAGTGCTGGCTATTCCTACAGGGCAGGGATAGGCAATTCCAGTCCTCGAGAGCCGGAGCCAGGTCAGGTTTTCAGGATATCCACAATAATTATGCATGAGATAGATTTGCATCTCAAGGAGGCAGTGCATGCAAATCCATCTCATACATATTCATTGTGGATATCCTGAAAACCTGACCTGGCTCCGGCTCTCGAGGACCGAAATTGCCTACCCCTGCTATAGGGGTATGCAGGCCAGAAATCTTTGGTTGGTTTAGTTCCCCATGTCATTTGGCCGTGCTGCTCAACTCTTTCCTGGAGGCACACCTAGCCAGTTAGGATTTCAGGATTACCACAGTGACTGCATGAGGGAAATTTGTATTCATGTCTTCAATGTATTCAAATTTCTCATGCATATTCATTGTACTTCTGAAAAACAAGCTTGATTGAATTTATTATTCTTGATTTACCGCTCCTGACATAACTATTCAGTGGTATACAATTAAAAATATATACATACAAAATACATAATCATTCAACATAGTACTGTAGGGTCATGAAATGGTTAACTGTTGTTTAAAATATTGCTCTGGCCTACATAGCTGAAAACAGTGTATAATCTATTGACTTCATCTGCCTAAAATGTATGTCCCTACCTTACCACATTGTAAGCTGAATAGATAAGAGTTTGAGCCATGATGTACCCTGCCCTTCTGTACATTTAACTGTAAGAGTTAGATAAGTGTCCTGCTAGTGACCTGCTAGTGTGAGCTTAGAACCAATGAGTGTTAAGAAAAGTAACACGTGAAAAGCTTTTTCTAGAATTCAGTTGTATAGCCAGAAAAATGAATAAATATCTCTGTAACTTCCTGGTTTCGGCACTTCTGAGCCAGCTTGGAGCTCAGGGGTCCAGCATGCATGCTGTGAATAAAACTTGTACTTTCTTCACGCCTCTGACTTTGTGTGTCCAAGTGACCTTTCATTTGGCGCCCGAACAGGGACTTGAAGGTCTCTTGACCACTGGTTACTCGATTGGTCACTTGTTTCTGGTCCTACGGCTGATGTGTCTGCTTAGCCGGCTGCCTTCCTTTTGGGGGGTTGGCAGACCTCAGGACGTTGGACCGCTTCAACTGACTTATCTAGTCTCAGTTTAAAGTACAAGAATCTGTACTAGAGAGGGGTCAGGTGTGTGCTTCCTTTCGTCAATCCAAGATTTTTCTGCGGGTCTGGAGGCCCTATATCTATTCTCTGTCTCCTAGAATTCGGAGCTTGATTCTTAATACTCTGAGGCTTTGACCTGCCCAGAGTGGTGGGCGTTGGTGCTCTGGGGTGGCCCTCCCTGGCTGAAGACCTCCTATTAATTTATTTCTTTTTATTTCATTTTAGTTAGGGGAAGGGGAGGGGAGAGGTCTTGCATTTCTTCTCAGGGCTCATCAGAGTACAGGGCTCTGTTTGTATGGTATCTTTGTATATATTATCTAGGCCTTTCCATAGGTCAGCTCTTGCAGTTTTTCGGTTATCAGCCGTAAACATTCTTCTTTTCTCCTTCTTTTTTTATTTTATTTTATTTTGGAGGGGTGTTGGGTTGGGTGGAGGGGGGGATGGGGAGGGAGTTGGGCGGGAAGGGGAGAGTTTGGAGAGTTGCTGTCTACTCGCTGCACCACCGGTGCCTTTCTTGTGTTTCTTTGCTCTGTTTCTGTTGATATTAGAAGCATATCTGTATTTAGCTGGGCGATGATGGCCAATTTTTTGACATTTGCTCCAGCTCTCCCTGTTTTATCTGACCTGTACATGTTTCTGCTGCTTTGTTTGATTATTGTAACTTTAATAAACAGTTTGAACGTAAAGTACAAGAATCTGTATCTGTATCTGTACCTGGAGTGGCCACTATCTGGTAAGTGGGGATTGATCATCCCTATCCTGTCTCTCGTCTCCTGCCTAGTAAGCCACGTGATCTGTCGCTGAAAAGTTGTGGAGAAGGATTCTAGGAACTGTTATTTTCTGGTTGAGTAACTGAACTGAAATCTGTTGTGTTTTGTGTTTGAGAATGTCTGAGACGTCCTTGAGGACGAAGCGAGTGTGGACCTGTTAGTACTGCGTTTCCCTAGTCCGGAGACGGGCGGGGCCAGGAACTCAGGGAAGTGTTTTTGTCCTCCATTGCACAATGGGGGGATGTCTGTCTACCTGTGGGGATCCCTTGATATGTTAGCTAATTTTAAAAAAAGGAATTTGTCTTTGATTATACTTAACAAATCAACCCTTATTTGTCTGTGCCACTTAGAATGGCAGATATTTGGTGTGGGCTGGCCCCCTCTGGCTCCCTGGAAGAGGACATAACCCGTCAGGTTTTTATGCATTCTTTTGCTGTCAGTTCCTCTTCCAGTCAGCCAATTTTTGCATTCCAATGGGAAAACCCTTCCACTGGACAAACCTCCTAAGTAACCTGGACTCGTCTATCCCAGGGCTTTAAAAATAGCCCCACTCTATTCAGCACCGCCCTTGCTTCAGATCTTGCCAAATTCTTCCCTTCATCTGATTCCCAAGTCCTGCAGTATCCCGGGTTTTTTTAATGAGTTCTGTCTGTCCAAATGTATTAGTGAAGTTTAAACTGTCAGTTGTTTAAAGCAGGAGAGAGGAGTACCCCTCCTCCTCCTTTTGTGATAAGGGCCATGAAGTGTTTAGCACTTCAAATGCGGTTTCTCCTGAAACAGATAAGTGGTTTTGCATTTGAAGTTTTTGGCTATGTTATATAAATATAAACGAAATAAATATAAACGAAAAATATGATTTCTGGAACTTATATTCCATGCTAAAAAGAAGTTCTTTGTCTAAATTTAGACGTTATTTGTCTAAATTTAAAAATTCTGAAAAGGACTACATCTGTAATTTGATCTCTTTGATCTTTAAGCAACTCTCTCTCCTTTGTGAAATTCTGTAGGAAGGGGGAGTAAGTCTCTACTGAGACCCATGTTGATTGTAACAAAAAAAAGAAAAAATTGAACAATTTTTAAACTTGTGAGTACAGTAAAACTTTGGTTTGGGAGCATAATTTGTTCTAGAAGCATGCTTGTAGTCCAGGGCACTTGTGTACAAACATACATACTTGTATTGCAAGCTCTTGCTCTTTTGGAACAGTCACTGCATTCCTGCAGCGTCATATAGAGAGGAACCATTGGCTCAGTTGTGAAAATGTGATGCTTCTATACTCTATGTACGTGTATTGCAAGACGTTGCTGGTATAGCAAGTTAAAATTTAATCATTGCTTGTCTTATAGAACACTTGCAAACCAAGTTATTTGCAATCCAAAGTTTTACTGTATATTCCAATCTTTATTTTGTATTTCTGTTTATAAAAATGTAAGTTTAGGTATAACAATGTAATTTTTAGGAATGCTTTTGTATTGAAGTAAATATTTTTGCCAGTCAGCTGATAGTGAAGGGACTGCTGCTTTAGAGAGCGCTTGTGTCAGACTACCCTGCTTAGTGGGTGGATCCAGAACTGCATTTAGCTTAATTTTATAAGTCAGCTCTTTGGGGTAGGAACCTGATATAGAATAGGGATTGAGAACAATTATGTGTTAGTAGACATCTTAAGTTCAATTATTTTGTACCTTCTCTAATCTTTTGTAAACCACATAGCACTTCACGGTATTGCGGTATATAAACTGTTATTATTATTATTTATCTGAGTCTTTCAGATAGTGGGTCTGCCTTTTAAATTTTCCTGTGGCCTTATTTACATTGATTTCAAGTATGCCTTCCTTGTGTCACCTACCTTGGCTTTCAAATCTCCAAGGGTACCAGGTCCCTTCCCACACCGAGGTCCAGGCTGTCTGTAGTCTCCCTGTCCCTGATAACTGCAAGGCTCTGAGCACCTTTCTCAGTATTGCAGGATACTGTCCCATCTGGATCCCTGATTTCTCTACTATTGCTCGTCCTCTGTATGATTCCACCAAAGGCGCTGACTCAGCCCCTTTTGTCTGGACCCAACTTCAGGAGCGGTCTTTTCGCTGCCTCCAAAAACTTCTGACTCAGGCCCCTGCCTTTTGGCCCTTCTGCCCAAGAAGCTGAGCTGTATGCCCTCACTTCTGCCCTGCGCCACTCTGCCTCTCAGTCTTGCAATATATATACTGACTCCAAATATACTTTCTTTAACTTGCATTCCCATAGGGCCATCTGGAAATATCGAGGTTTCATTACAGCCTCCGGCCGCCTGATCCATCATGCTCCCCTTATTCTTGACCTTCTTGAGGTCGTACAACTACCCTCACGTGTTTCTGTTATGCACTGCCATGCTTACAGATGCGTGACGGACCTTGTCTCTCGTGGCAATGCCCTTGCTGACTGCACAGCCCAAGCTGCCCCCTCCTTCGGCTCCTCTGTACACCATTATTCCTTTTTTTGGACTCCCTTACACCCCAATACACTTCTCAGGAACAGACTTGGGCATGCACTATTTTGGGCCAGTCTGTCCTGAAAGGGGAGTGGATACAAAATGCGCCAATTCAAGTGCCAAGCCAGACCCACACACTGATACTTCAAACGCAAGCACAGCGGGTACCCTCATATTCATTCCTCAACACCTGGCCCTCACGATTGTCAAAAGATGCCATGATCTGGCACACTCTGGAGAACCCGCTATGAAAATTGACTCTCAAGAGACATTTCTTTATCAATCACCTTGATCAGCTAGTCCGGAATATGGTCCGACAGTGTGTTGTCGGTTCTAGAATAAAATTCCCAATCAGATGACTGCCACCTCTTGGATACCAACCTATTGGAACATATCCGATGCAGGTTCTGTCTGTAGATTTTACCCACATGCCCATTTCCCGTTCCCTCAGTCACTTCCTAGTCTTCACAGACACCCTGACTAGATGGATCAAAGCCTTCCTTACTTGCACTGAATGTGCCAGAGACGTAACCAAACACTTCCTGAATAATTCCGTGCTTTGGTCTCCCTGTTTTTATAGGCAGTGACAATGGCCCTGCTTTCATTGTCAATGTTGTCCAACAAATTGCTCAGGCCCTCCAAATTGAATAGAAATTATATGCTGCTTATTATCCTGAGAGTTCTGGTCAGGTCGAAAGAATAAACAGAACTCTTAAGACTCTTCTCATGAAACGAATTGAAGAAACTAATCTGCCCTGGCCTGTCCTGCTGCCTTCTGTTCTTTTTCAGATTAGATGCATCCCATCTAAGCTCCATTTGAGCTCATGTTCGGCCAGCAACCACCCATTGTGAACCCAGATCCTGGTTCCTTTGCTACTCTGGGATCAGATATCCTCCAGAGTCAGGTCCAATCTTTAGCTAAAGCCCTTCAAGAGCTCCATAAATGGGTCCTGGAAAGGGCCCCACTATCGATAGCTACACAAGTTCATGGGTATGTCCCTGCAAATACAGTATGGCTAAAACTTGGAAGTCAGACCCCCTGAAACCTAGGTGTATAGGTCCTTTTACTGTCCTAATTTCTTCTCTTACAATTGTCAAAGGTGTCCGGACATGAAACTTGGTTCCACTACAAAACGGATCTTCAGCTGAAGCTTTCTAAGACCTCAAAAGTTCTGAATATTTACCACTGTATTTAGCAGGTGTTCTGAATATAATTCTTTATAAGTGTTTGAGTTTAATTGACTGCCTGTGGTTCACCACTGCCTTTAGCAAGTGTCTTGAGTATAACTGTTTGAAGTTTTCAAAGTTGTGCCTGAAAGAAAAATGAGTTTCCTATGTTAGTATATATATATCTGATATTTGTGTTGCCCTTACTTTTGCTTCTTTCTTCTGTATTTCTTTCCTATTGTACTTAACAAGTGCAGCCCCTTTGCCTGATGTTTGTTTGCATGAAGCAGTTAAGTACAGAAAGTGTCAAACATTTGAGGGTATTTTCTGTTTCCAACCTACTGGTGATGAAGTTTAAAAGTGGGCGGAAATCTGCATTGATAATGTTGAGGGTCCACTTATCAACTAGACTCTTATTGTAGACCCCTCTCGCCCGGTGTTTGTATTTTGATACATGTGTGCTATTTGATGTTTCTCAAGGTCATGGTACTACCCCTAATACAGTTTTGTGTGGCTCCCTAGATTAACTGTGTTATTATAACCTGATGCCTTTAAGAACTGCCCCTATGAGGAAACCTTCACTAATGGTGGAGCCTGTCCTTTATGAGAAAGTGTCTTGTGGGCCACCTACAATAACCCACACAAATATCCCCCTAATACCCCGTCTGCCTCCCTTACTATAAGTCCTAGCTCCGGCCCCTTGTGTACTACAGGCTACTGTAATCCCATGGTTTTCACTATCACTGACCCATATAACTGGAATGCCAATGTCCAAGTCCAGAAGGCCAGAGACTGCATGGCATTGTATATTGATGGTAAAACGTGAGACCCAGGTACTGATGTATATGTCCGAATTGTATCCCACTCATGTGCTCCTGTCTATCACTCTGTGGTGTTTCCCCAGTTTTATGAAATTATGAAAGTAGATACTAATATCCTGTAATCACTAGAAATCTGTTTATATAGTTTGCTGAAACTATAGGTCAGACTCTTAATGTTAGCAATTATTTTGTATGAGGAGGGACTGGTATGGGAGAACAGTGGCTATGGGAGGCAATGCAGCTGGACATGTTAAACCTGACTTCACAGACCCTCACTTTTACGTCAGGTCCACGACCTTCACGATGGGCCTTGCGAACCTCCATTGTTGCTTCCCACTATCTTCAGCGCCCTTTAGACACTGCTTAATGGAACTTTCTATGAATGATGGTCAGCTCCTGATAGTTGATACTGGCTCTGTGATCTGTTTGCCTACTCTTGATTGCCTGCTAACTAGACTGGTACATGTGTACTTTGCATGATTCGTCCCAGCTTCTTCCCGATGATGTCATAGTGTTCCCTCTAAGCTGAGCAGGAGTCCTCCACCCACAGTCTCACCAATAGAGGGTGCTGTTTTACTGTCACATTTTTCAATTGTGAGGGACAGGCAAGTTCTGCAGGACTCCAGGGAACATACCTGTCCTTAGCGACTGAAAATATTCCACCCCCTAGTGGTAGCAATGCAGCTGGAGGACACCTGCTCAGCTTAGAGGGAACAGTGCCTGGGAGCCCCTGTATTCAACACCAGGGGTCACCAAAAGCGGTCTACTTCCACCAATTCCCTTAAAATAGGTGAATGGGGTGATGACTGGCCTGCAGAACGGATCATTGCTGCTTATGGACCTGCCACATGGACTGAAGATGACACCTGGGGCTATCGGACCCCAATCTATATGCTGAACTGCATTATTTGTCTATAAACTGTACTCGAACTGATAACCAATGAGACCTCCCAAGCTTTGAGTACCATTGGCAGAGCGAATGCTAAAATGCGCACTGCTATTTATCAGAATCGTCTAGCTTTGGACTATTTACTAGCTGCTGTGCCTGTGATAAATTCAACCTCTCCAACTGCTGCCTTGAACTTAACATAGAAACATAGAAATAGATGGCAGATAAGGGCCCACGGCCCATCTAGTCTGCCCATCTTAATGTCCCTCCCCTACCTTTGCCCTGTGAAGAGATCCCATGTGCTGATCCCATTTGGCCTTAAAATCAGGCACGCTGCTGGCCTCAATCACCTGTAGTGGAAGACTATTCCAGCGATCAACCACTCTTTCAGTGAAAAAGAATTTCCTGGTGTCACCTCGTAGTTTCCCGCCCCTGATTTTCAACGGATGCCCTCTTGTTGTCGTGGGACCCTTGAAAAAGAAGATATCTTCCTCCGCCTCGATGCGGCCCGCAAGATACTTGAACGTCTCGATCATGTCCCCCCTCTCTCTGCGCTCCTCGAGCGAGTATAGCTGTAATTTGTCAAGCCGTTTTTCGTATGGTAGATCCTTAAGTCCCGAGACCATCCGGGTGGCCATTCTTTGCACCGACTCCAGTCTCAGCACATCCTTGCGATAATGCGGCCTCCAGAATTGCACACAGTATTCCAGGTGGGGCCTCACCATGGATCTATACAATGGCATAAGACTTCCGCCTTGAGTAAAGTGATACTTGAGTAAAGTGATTGAGAACGATGTGGATCGTATCACCAAACTGGCTCATGTTCCTGACCAGACCTGGTGTGACCTTACTGCAGACTGGATCTCTGGTACCTTCAGCTCCTGGTTGCCCTCTGGTTCAGCACTGAAGATCATCTTGCTGGTTGCCGCCCTGTCTTCTCTGTTCCTTTGCTGCCTGCCCTGTGTGGTCCCCATAGCCATAAAGCTGCTCCACTGAACTATGGACTCTGTTGTCAACTGTTCCACTGCTGCATTGGCCCTTGCCCTCTCCCAGTATTGTCCCTTACCCACTGGGTAAGGGACAATACTGACCCCTAACTTTATTTTGTCAGGCTTGGCTCCTTAGGTACACCAGCCTGAAAGGGGGGAATGTAGGGTCATGAAATGGTTAACTGTTGTTTAAAATATTGCTCTGGCCTACATAGCTGAAAACAGTGTATAATCTATTGACTTCATCTGCCTAAAATGTATGTCCCTACCTTACCACATTGTAAGCTGAATAGATAAGAGTTTGAGCCATGATGTACCCTGCCCTTCTGTACATTTAACTGTAAGAGTTAGATAAGTGTCCTGCTAGTGACCTGCTAGTGTGAGCTTAGAACCAATGAGTGTTAAGAAAAGTAACACGTGAAAAGCTTTTTCTAGAATTCAGTTGTATAGCCAGAAAAATGAATAAATATCTCTGTAACTTCCTGGTTTCGGCACTTCTGAGCCAGCTTGGAGCTCAGGGGTCCAGCATGCATGCTGTGAATAAAACTTGTACTTTCTTCACGCCTCTGACTTTGTGTGTCCAAGTGACCTTTCAGTACAAATTATCTCAGCTTCTTACAGCAATACCAACTTTAAATAAATGAACATGAAAATTGATTTGGTGGTTTGCAGTACTCTTTTTATACTATTTCACCACCGCAGTATCATAGCGCTGTTGAAACAGTACCTATATGGTATCTTTACTCCTCTCCTTCCTTTATCTTGATACATTTACAGATTCTCCTTTGCAAGAGGTAAACAACAATTTAAATTATCTTTTCCTTCCAAGAAAGGGATTAAAGGAGTCAAGATTTTTAGTCAATCTCTGATTTTTAAGTTTTCTCAACTTTAGAATGACCTTCCACTCCTTTTAAGGAGTTCTGGTTCATTTCAACTTTTTCGTAAATCTTTAAAAACCATTTTATTTGCTAAACACTTTGAAAATTAATCTTCCGAAACTTAGTCTTATTCTGTATGGTTTTATTTGTTAAGTTAACTATTGTAAACCCAGTCGAGCTTTCTTGGAATGATGTCTCGGTATATAAAGCCAAGCCTTAGATTAGATTAGATTAGATTCCTGAAAGATAAATACAACATGCCATCAAAAAACTTGTCAGACAAGGAGTTCCACAAAGCAGGGCCCACATACAAAAAAGTTTGATTTCTTGTCAAGACTAATTTAACTTGACTGAGATGAGGCAACAAAAATAGCTCCTTTTGAGAGGAGCACAAGAATCTCTCTCTGCAGCTGGTTAGACGTGTGTCCGTCCAGAAGAGGTTTGAGAATCACTGATTTCTGGGATATTTATTTCATTCAAATTTTAATTTATGCTTTTAATGCTTTTTTATCAGGAGCAATGTTATAGATAGGATGCTTATTGATAGTGTACCCTATTGACCACACAGGAAAAAATGCCAAATTTATGCCCTCCTTTTCTATGAGCGTTGGAGCAGTTACCGCCGCTGCCAGTGCTAAAATCCGCGCTACGCATTAGTAAAGGAGGGGGTTAGTTTTTTTTCCTGTCATTTTGACTTAAAAATGATAAAAAGCATAGGAAATGTTCAAATGAATGCACATCCCTAAATAGCACATGTTTGTGTGTGGTGTTTTTTTTTTTTTTTTAATAGTGCTTAATCTTCCCTAGTTGCTCCTTTTGTGACACCAAGGTCCAGTGGCACAAACATGAAAAGAGCAGAAAAGAGAGAGCCTTATATGGGGAGAAGAAATGGGGAGGGGAAACATGCATGGGATTTTGAATTCATTTATCGATTTGATAATCCATTCCCACAAAGATATCAGAGCTGCTATAAAATATCAATAAAAGACCACACTAAAACAATACAACTTTTTAAAAAACCTGTGTAAAATCATGTAATTTACAAAATAGGAACTTATTTAATTCCTCACAAAATTAAATATAATCTGTTCGGACCACTGAGAGAAGGATTAGATTTGAACACAAATCCATTAGCCCAGTATTCAGCCATGGTGGACAGCATTTGTTTTAAATGCCAGCTGCTGTGGTTAAGTTATATCTGGATATGTAGGCACCAGAGCTGAATATGAGTATAATGAACAGTTGTAGAAGTTACCTGGATAATGGTGATATTCAGAACTGAAACAAATCGATAGTGGGGAACCGGTGGACATAATATACTTGGACTTCCAGAAAGCATTCGACAAGGTTCCACATGAGAGACTTCTCAGGAAAATACAAAGCCATGGAATAGAGAGGGTTATACAAAGATGGCTAGGAAATTGGCTGGAGAACAGAAGGCAGAGAGTGGGCATAAATGGGAAGTTCTCAGACTGGGAGAAGGTGACTAGCGGTGTACACCAGGGCTCGGTACTTGGGCCCATCTTATTTAATATTTTCATCAATGACCTAGAAGAAGGAACATCCAGTGAGATCATCAAGTTTGCAGATGACACAAAGCTATGCCGGGAAATCAGATCGCAGAAGGATAGCGAGGAACTCCAAAATGGCTTGTGTCAGTTAGAAAAATGGGTGGAGAAATGGCAGATGAAGTTTAATGTGGAAAAGTGCAAAGTAATGTATTTAGGCGGAAAGAACAAGAAACATGAATATAGAATGTCAGGTGTGACTCTAGGTAAAAGCAAACAGGAAAAGGACCTGGGTGTACTGATAGGACAATGAAAACGTCAGCACAATGCGCGGCGGCGGCAATGAAAGCAAATAGAATGTTAGGCATGATAAAGAAGGGAATCACAAGTAGAGCGGAGAAAGTTATAATGCCGCTATATAGAGCAATGGTCAGACCACACTTGGAATACTGTGTATAACATTGGTCTCCCAACGTAAGGAAGGATATAAAACTGCTGGAGAGGGTGCAGAGACGAGCAATGAAGCTAGTTAAAGGTATGGAGAACTTGGAATACGAGGAACAACTTAAGAGACTGGAATTGTTCTCCCTTGAGAAAAGGAGACTACAAGGGGATATGATCGAGACCTTCAAAATAATAAAAGGAATCGACAAAATAGAGCAGGAAAAACAATTATTTACAATGTCCAATGTGACGTGGACAAGAGGACATGGACTGAAACTAAGGAGGGACAAGTCCAGGACAAATATCAGGAAGTTCTGCTTCACGCGAGTGGTGGACACCTGGAATGCTCTCCCGGAGGAGGTTATTGCGGAATCCACCGTTCTAGGATTTAAAAGCAAACTAGATGCACATCTCCTTATGAGAGGCATAGAGGGGTATGGGTGACTTAATTTATGCCAGGTGTACACCTGGCAGGACCTCTGCGTGTGCGGATCGCCGGACTTGATGGACCAAGGTCTGATCCGGTGATGGCAGTTCTTATGATCTTATGTTACCCAAATAAACATCTAAATAACTTGGGTGAGGAATATTTCTAGGAGTTTCCAGATAACTCCTGAATCCATCCTTGAACCATCTTGATGTTATCTGGGTAGCGTCAAGGAGATCGACAGAGATTTTCAATGGCATTATCTACATAATGTTGCGAAAAATTCAGGTATGGCCTTGGTCAGTAGCAATTATCCTGGTGAAAGCACTTGTTCTCCAGATGCCTCTAAATATCAGGCCACATGTGTTCAGCGTTTTTCTAAACGTTAGATCACAGAGTTCCTCTTGGATGAGGGGTAAAGTACAGTGGGAGTAGATTATAGTACCTCTTGGGAGAAGGAGATGAGGCTGAGAGAAAACTGATAATGGAAAAGAGTTTTGGGGGAGATGGGCACAAACAGGCAATTGTTCAGATTGGGAGGGAGATGACTCAATAAAGCACTGTGGTGTCAATCTGAAAGTCTAAGGCAACATGAACCCAAAAGGTAAAGGGGTTCCAGAAACAACTTAGTTATATTTTCTAGTGACTGCCCTTGGTTGATGGAGGCTGATTTTGACATAAGAATTGCCGCTGCTAGGTCAGACCAGTGGTCCGTCGTGCCCAGCATTCCGCTCACGCAGTGGCCCTTAGGTCAAAGACCAGTGCCCTAACTGAAACTAGCCTCCTTACCTGATTACGTTCTGGTTCAGCAGGAACTTGTCTAACTTTATCTTGAATCCCTGGAGGGTGTTTTCCCCTATAACAGCCTCCTGAAGAGCGTTCCAATTTTCTACCACTCTGGGTGAAGAAGAACTTCCTTACGTTTGTACGGAATCTATCCCCTTCTCGTTCTCTCTACCTTGGAGAGGGTGAACAACCTGTCTTATCTACTAAGTCTATTCCCTTCATTATCTTGAATGTTTCGATCATGTCCCCTCTTTTCAAGGGAGAAGAAGCCCAGTTTCTCTAATTGAGCAAGAAGCTAAAGAACAGGCAGTTTGGAAAAATTAGTAAAACGAGAACCTTGATGGGAGCAAGAGGGTGAGTTGTAGAGGAGAGCAACTGAACAGTATGTCAAAGATTTTTTGAAAGCGAGGCAGAGGCAAAAGTAAGAGCAGGAAGAGACTAGTTTGTGGAATTGAGGCAGCATTAAGAAGAGAAGGAAAAGGATTGGGGCAAAGGGAGGTATTTGGAGAAGGGTTAGGGGTGACATGCTTGGTAGAGAGGAAATCTTGGACAAGAGGAGGAAAGAGACAATGAGGAAAAACTGAACAGAAGAATATTTTTAAAAAGTGAGAGACAGCTATAGAAAAAGGATGAAATAAACATCAATGCATACACTGGAGCAAGTGGGATAGTGTGGGGGGCAGACCACCGCCCCCCACACTATGGTGGGGAATCCAGCACATCTCCTCCTCTCTGCCCCCTGCACCTCTTTGGGTCTTCTCTGCTACAAGCAGAATCTCCAACCTGCTGTTCACGCTGGCCTTGGCTCTCCCTCTGAAGTCACTTCTTGGCCACTCCATGTGCAATTTTTCTGTAAGGTAATCATGTTTAACTTCTGTCAGAACTCCTGTTTCTCTTATCTGCCTAAATGTTCCACCTCTGCTTACCTCTGTGCTGTCTATTAAAGAATGAAGAATCATGGATTTGATATACAGCCTTTCTGCGAGTACAATCATAGTGGTTTACATACAATCATACGCTATATGTAGGTACTCTTTTCTCTCCCTAATGGACTCACAATCTAAGGGCTAGATTCACTAAGCAAACTGATCATGTGTGATTGGTTTGTGAGCCCTTTAAGACCTGATTTCCCTCCAACCCGATTCAGTAACCTCTCCTCCAATCTGTGCATGCAAATGAGGGGAAACGGCATGCAAAGTAGGCAGGGACGCGATTCACTAAACTTTTCAGGAAACACCGACTGAGCTGGCCGATCCAAAAAGAAGTGACTGGTGGGGACCAGTCGCTCAGGTCCTTTCCGACTGCCCTGTCTTCAGCCCCAATCTCCTGCTCTCGCCCTGAATCTCTCCTGCTACCCCGACTCTCCTGCCCTTCCCCGCAGTGCAAGCCCGTGGTTTTAACCCACAGGCTTAAAGCGGGTTAAAACCACGGGCTTGCAGCAAAAAAAAAAAAAAAAAGTTTCCTGCTGAGAGCATGCGCAGACCATCTACAGGCAAGGAAGATGGTCTGCACATGCTCAAGGATAGCTCTCTAGCGGTCGGTGGGGAGCATGCCAATGATCACCCCCATTTGCATGCAGACCTTTAGTGAATTTGTCGGCCTGCATGCAAATGGACACAGATCGAATGGTAAGTGAATCTAGCCCAGTGGTCTCAAACTCAAACCCTTTGCAGGGCCACATTTTGGATTTTTAGGTACTTGGAGGGCCTCAGAAAAAATAGTTAATGTCTTATTAAAGAAATGACAATTTTGCATGAGGTAAAACGGTTTATAGTTTATAAATTTTTCCTTTTGGCTAAGTCTTAATAATAATATTGTAATTTATAGCTAAAGAGACATAGAATCTGTTTTATTTTACTTTTGTGATTATGATAAGCATACTGAGGGCCTGAAAATAGTACCTAGCGGGCCGCAAGTTTGAGACCACTGGTCTAACCCTAAGTGCTGTACCTGGGGCAATGGAGGGCTAAGTGACTTTGGTCACAAGGTGCTGCAGGATGAATCAAACCCAGTATCCCAGATTCTCAGCTGAGAATGTGTTTTGTGTCGACTTTGTTGTACTGTGCATTGTTTGAATGCTTTTTACTGCTGGTAATTGAGTATTGCCTATGCTGTATGCCACCTTAATTTCTTCAAAAAGCTGTTAAAGAAATACTAATACGCAAAACGTACATTTTTTTTTTTTTACATCATTTAATATTACATTACATTAGGGATTTCTATTCCGACGTTACCTTGCGGTTCAAGGTGGATATATCAATGATACAAAATCTTGTGCCTTTCTAAGTATGATAGATATCTGATGTTTGCATCTCCAAGCATCTAAGATGCAGTTTAGGGGGTCTCTAGTAGCCAGGGAACTTTCCTACCACACCTGCAGGCATGAGGAAGATAACATAGGCTGGAGAGAGGAAGCAGGAAGCGGCAAATGGGTTACAGGAAAAATAGTGGGAGAGGTTAGGTAAGGTAATAAAGAGACCAAGGAGAGATGGAAGGGCAGATGCTGAGATGAGTGGAAGGGTAAGGTAGGCAGCGAAATCCAACAAGTCATAGGGCTCCTTTTACTAAGCTGCGGTAGCATTTTTAGCGCGCGCTAACCCCCATGCTACGCGGGGAAACTAACGCCAGCTCAAGGTAGGCGTTAGCGTCTAGCACGCACGGCAATTTAGCACGCGCTAAAACCACTAGCACAGCTTAGTAAGGACCGAGAAAGTTTTTTTTTTTTGTGAAGGGAAGGATCTTTTGATTTCAAAAGTTCAAATACTAGCACACACCATATAAAAGACCAACAAAAACTATCAGTGTACAATCTTGAGTGCTAAAACTGAGGAAGAGTCTTAATGTGATCGAGAAACTAGCAAACCTGATTAGTGCATCTGAAAGCATCAAACCAAAGCTGTCAAAATAAGCCCAAAGTGGAGGCGCTTATCTAGAAGAGCAAAGAGGTATTCCACGCTTAATACTATGGGGGTATTTCACCAGTCATGCATTCCTAAAGGAACTCGGTTTAGCTTTCTTCTATGGAGTTTCCTTAGGATGGCATGGCTGCAGTTCTGTTCTATTTAACATCATACTTTATGACTTCAGGGGCCTCTGCAACAGGAGACCATCATGCTAACTTGCCCTGGTATTCCTACAGGCGCCATTGAAGGCATGCAAAACAGACACCATCCAAAATAATGGAGGGGAGATGAGGCTAGTGCCCATCTAAAGAAATACCCCAAAGCATTAAGTGTGGCTTTCTAGGTACCTCTTCAATGGGAAAGAATTTCTGGAACAAAAGGGTCAAGTTATGGGACAGATTGTTCAAAAATTTCCTTTTAGGCAGACTAGATAGGCCATATGGTCTTTGTCTGCCTTCATTTTTCTAAGAATAGACCCTTCCTTAAAAAATTAGGGACTACTTTAAAGTGTACTTATTTCCTCCAGCTTTTCCACAATGCTAATCCCCTTCTGTATATAGCATTCAGTCTTCATTCATGCTGTCTCCTGTTGTCTTACCGATCACCTCTTTCACCTTGAAAACCATTAAGCAATTGTAATACTCTCCTTCCCTCTTGTTTGTCCTGCTTGCATGTTTTGGTTTTAGATTGATATACTTTTGTCCCGTTTATAACCTTGAACCAGAACTTAACGTGGCAGGAATTTACATGCTGTCAATTTACTTTTTAGCGTGTGTGGCTTCAACAAACATGAACCAAACCTCATGAGGGAAGGAAACAGATGCCACTAACTTGGTGGGATTTGTGGATGTTCTTCAGACCTTGCCACTAAGTAAAGCCACTAAGGGGGCCTTTGAGTTTAAAAGTACATGGATGCTCAGTCTTTCATATTCTGAAGAATTAAAGGCACTGTGAGAAAGCCTTGTAATGCGAGCTTGCTACGTGCTGTGCTGGGAATAGAAAGTCTCTGGAACAATCCTTTCTTTTGTACAAGGCTGATCTGAATTTGCAGTGAATAAAGAGCAAGAAGATGCATCTGACCCATATACAGAAAACTGAGAGAGCGTATTAATTCTGCATTTTCCTTTACAATTAACACCTACATTTGGAAGTTTTCAAACCTGCACCTGCATTTGATTATACTTAACATCTGCAAACTGAGCTGGCCAACAGTAGGATAAAGCACTTACTGCGCAGTAAGCATTATGCTCAAATGTAAGGCACTTCGGGCCCAATTCTAAAGACGGCGCCCGAAGTTAGGCGATGGTAGGCAATTAATTGGGTTTAATTGGTTTAATCAGCACACTAATTGGCTGCACCGATTACAAAACAAACAACCGCCCCCCACCATGGCTGCCGTTATCCCGCCTATGGAAGTGCCTTATAATGCCACTAGGCATTAGGTATTGGAAGACACCTCTGTAGGCGCGATTCTCATGAAAGGTAGGCGCTTTGAAACCCTGGCCTGCATTTCTGGCGCCTGCCTTTCACACAGCTGTGATTCTGTAAATGGCTCCATTGTGTGATTCATGTATCAAAAAATTCATACCAGGGATCCAAGATGGCGATCTGAGATAGGACGCGCTGAGCTGCGTGTCACAGGATTGTGCCTTTTCAATTTCCTTAACGGTAATTACTTACCGCGATGCCGAAGAGACGGGGCCGGAGTGCCGCTTCTGCCTCGCGGCATCCTGGAGCCCCGGGTCTCGGGAATATTCAAGATTTACTGCGGCGCATGCAGGAGGTCGCAGCGATGTCGGAT
This sequence comes from Geotrypetes seraphini, assembly GCF_902459505.1. NCBI lineage: Eukaryota > Metazoa > Chordata > Amphibia > Gymnophiona > Dermophiidae > Geotrypetes > Geotrypetes seraphini. The sequence continues at coordinate 475,924,390 of NC_047084.1, forward strand.
GGCGGCCCGCTGACAACACAGGGAGGCGAAACCAACGTGGATGTTCCTGGGCCCGACACAACACTGAGCCCCAACGTTAGGGCACCGCCCCCGCAACCCCAGACGACCAGCTCTCCCAGGGGCAGGGAAACCCCGGATTCATTGGTTTTCTCCTCTCCAGAGGCAAGTAAGGATCCACTGGAGAGCTTGGAGGCTGGGGCCCACTTTTCTAGGGCCCCCATGGAGATATCTGGGGGAATATCATCTCAACATGAGGGGGAAGGGCTGAAGACATCCCCCGAAGGACTTCAGAACGGTGAGAACTCTACATTTACACAAATTTCAACTGAATTGATTAAACCTGCAGAAGTGACTTTAGACTATCTGGGACTTAATGGCTGGTTTTGTTAAAAATATTACTCCTATACTTCAACAAATTGAAGGGAAAATTAAGGAACATGATAAGGAATTGAAGGATTTAAGAGAAGAAATGAATACTTCTAACTCATCTGTTCAAAAAATAGAAAAAGAAATTGTATCATTGAAACAAATTCAAGAGGCCTTAGTTAAAGACAATATTAGCCTAAGGAAGAAGACTGAAATGCTTGAGAATAATTCACGCAGTAATAATTTAAGGTTAATTAACTTTCCAAGACTTGAGTTAGTAACACCTAGAGATATGCTTAAGAGATATCTAGTAGAGAACTTAGAGATACCCGAAGATTCATTACCACCATTTTCACGGGTTTATTATTTGCCTGATAAAGAACAAAATCAACAACTAAAAGAAAAACCTTCAGATCAAGAACTTCTAAATATATCACAGATCTTAGAAACATCTGAGAAGGATTTAGCATCACCAGCCACTATGATTATTACTTTAGCTTTGCCAATTGATAAAACATGGTTGTTAAAACTTTTCTTTAAAAATAGACAAAAAAGCTTTCTTGGTTATAAAATACAAATGTTCCCAGATTTGGTACGGGAGACACAAAGGCGCCGCCGTGAATTTCTTCTTTTGAAACCTGGGGTTTTATCTTTGGGGGCAACCTTTTATTTGAGACATCCGTGTAAATGTATTGTATATCACCTTACTCTTAAATATGTGTTTTTTGAACCATCACAATTGACAAATTTCGTGGCTATGTCTCGCCTGAATGTTAACAATCTTTGAGCCCTATATTTAGGATATTGTGACTCTATCTCAGTGCTATAGTTCTCAGTTTCTTTTATAATTTTCTTTTTAGATAATTTCACCAATTTTCTATAATTCTTGGATCCTAATTGTGGACTTGAGCATAAATAGTATATTTGTTTAATTTAAGATTTATATTGCTTTGTATTTGATATCTATCCTATTCTTGCTTTCTGTACAAGTGTAATACTTGAAATTTAAGTTGAAAATAATAAATTAAAAAAAAAAAAAAATTCATACCAGGTAAAGGGCAAAATAATGTAGAAAGTGCAAAATAGTGCCTGCTAATCAATAATTATTATTATTTCTAAAACCTCAGGGTCTTCAGTATGTCAGCAGAGTCTCAAGACCCTTACTGACTGAATTCTTCATTCGTCCCATAGGTTAGATTAGCTTTTTTTTTTTTCCTTTTTTTTCTTGTATCTTAATAAATTCATCTTCCATTTCATTTTTCTATTTCATTATTTTCACTTCTCATTAACAATTCATAGTGTCATGAAAAATCAATACTTAGCTTGCTTAGCAGCGACACCTCTCTGACGGAAAACAAACCTGAATGAAATGGTTTAGGCAGCGCTCTTTCACTTTTTGCTTTAACAAGCTCACCTGCTCCCTGAGGAAAGGGTTGAAGCGGGTACTCTGTCGGAGAGGTGTTGCTGCTTGTTAATGAATCCCAAGCATTTCCCTTTTTACAGATTCCTTACACATCCAGGGGGGTGGGGTGGGGTAGGGGAAGGTATTTGGGTTTGCTAAAGGTATTTATCTATAATATTGGAATAATATATGCATGTGCAGTGTAATAGTTATGTGAGGAAGGGAGGGAGAAAAGGATTGGTAATGTATTAATTTTGTGTATTTTAAGTGCGTTATGTATAATGCTCATGTTTAATATACAGTATTTGTATTGCACTGTCAAAATTTGAAAATCAATAAAGAATTAAAAAAAGAAAAGAAATAGAAGATGAATTTATTAAGCTAAAAGAAAAAAAAGGGGGAAAAAAAGCTAATCTAACCTATGGGACAAATGAAGAATTCAGTCAGTAAGGGTCTTGAGACTCTGCTGACATACTGAAGACCCTGAGGTTTTAGAAATAATAATAATTAATAATAATAATAACTTTATTCTTCTATACCGCCATAGTCATGAGACTTCTAGGCGGTTCACACCGAAGAGAGCTGGACAATCAGCGAAGTTACAATGTGTTGAGATCTGGGATACAGTATACAGACACTTACAAAAGCATATAGAATCTTACAAAAAAGTCCGGGATACAGCGTGTAGGGTCTTACAAAGATTATTGATTAGCAGGCACTATTTTGCACTTTCTACATTATTTTGCACTTTACCTGGTATGAATTTTTTGATACATGAATTTTTCACAAAGCTTTTATATTAGCTAGTGTTCACTTTTCCATTGTGTGATTGACCCGGCCCTTTTTAAGGCCAATAACAGTACCGCTTACAGAATCCGAGCTGTCGTGCTCATTCCAAGTGAAAAAGCCCTTCTGCCTAGATCTCACTTTTCAGCCCAAGCAGTCCTGAGGAGCACTGCCAATTGCCTCACACTTCAGCTTGTGGGAGGTAGGAGATGTGCTGAGCTCAGTGGCTGCTGTCATTTGCCTCTTGCATAAATAGATCACTTTTAGGGAAGGAGATCATCTCTCTTCTCTTCTCCCATAACTACCATGTCTTTATTTAGAGGGTATATAACATTTCACAAGTATATAAAGTTGCTAAACAAAAACATATTCGCAGTAAAGCCTATTTAAGAATCGGGAGGGAGGGGGGAGGCTTTTATACTAAAGTGCAGTACGTTTTGCACTTGTGTTAAAACTGTGTTGTAAATGTAGGAGGCATTCCCAGCACGCCCAGTGCAGGCACTTACCTCATGGCATCAAATCACATGTCTAATTTAATCTTTCTCATTTTCCTGTTATTGATATTTATAAACTTAGATTGTTAGTTTAACTATTCTATCTTTCCTTATAATTTAACTATACACTTCTCCCTCCGTATTCGCTGTGATAGGGGATTAACAGACCCACGAATACAGAAAAAACGCGAATAACTTTTTCATATGTTATTTGCTGTTTTCTATTGAAAACCATCGTGAATATGGTGAAACCGTGAATAACATGGTGGGAGACCTGGCCTGTTCTTGAAGGAGAGGCAAAACACAGTGAAGAAAGTGCTGGGAATCAGCGATTTTCTCTGTAAACGCTTGGAATCGGCGATTTCTTTATGCATGCTGACGCAATTTGGGGGGAGGAGCCAGCAAGCTAAAAACTGTGAATAATTGAAACCGCAATTGCTGAAACCGTGAATATGGAGGGAGAAATGTAATACTTAGCTTCTTGGATCTTGAAGGTTTTTTTTTTTTTTTTCTTTGTCTTCAATGTTCTTTACTTTCGATGGGGTACTTATTTTCCTCCCTCTTATTATGTATCTCTGTAATGTTAGTGATGTCTTCTCTTGTATGCTTAGATTGTCAGCCTGTTCAGGACAGAGAGTAGCTCAGTGCCTATACAGTAAAACCTTGGTTTGTGAGCATAATTTGTTCCAGAAGCATGCTTGTAATCCAAAGCACTCGTATATCAAAGCGGATTACCCCATAGGAAATAATGGAAACTCAGACGATTTGTTCCACAACCCCAAAACTGTAATACAAAATACTATACGTACTTGTATTGCAAGACCTCGCTCATTTAGAACAGTCACTACACTCCTGCAGCGTCAGAGAGAGAGAGGAACCATCGGCTCAGTTGTGATGTGTGCATATTGTATTGCAAGACATTGCTTATATATCAAGTTAAGATTTAATAAAATGTTTTGCTTGTCTTGCAAAACACTTGCAAACCAAGTTACTTGCAGTCCAAGGTTTTACTGTATTTAGTATTGTAAACCACTTAAGCAGTATATCAAATGCAATAAATCCAATCCACGGTATGTAATATGGAGCAGAACTGACTGAAAATATTTTTTTTAAACTGCCGTGGTGTCATATCCCCCTCTCCCTGCATCTCTCTACCAATCCATTTGCCCTCTCTCCTTGCATCTCTCCAACAATCTGGTCCAGTCCTTACTCAACCCCCCTGGACCATCCCTCCCCACTAAGCCAATTCCTTCCAGTCACAGTACAAAAGCCCGCATCCAAATGAATAGCCCCACCTCCTGGGTTTAAGATCCATCCCTGGAATGACACTTTCCAACACCTTGGGGTCACCATCAGTGATTGAAGTAGGCCTGAGTGGGAAATTGGGAATGGTCCTCATCTGCTCCAGCCAGGAACTGCACCAGTAACCAAAATGGCATTGATGACTCTTTAAGTAGGCTCAGGGTCAGTGGAACCATTTTGATTCTTGGCACAGTCCCAGGTCTGATCAAAGAGGGGCTGTTTCTGCCTGTGCTCACCCCAATCTCTGATAGTGAGCCCTCTTCCTGGGTAAGTTCTGATGGTTTTAGGAATATAGAGGAAGGGCTTGTGCAAAGAAGGTGGTGTTTATAAAATTTTTTTGGGGGGGTATTAGATTTCTGACAAGGGGATAGGATCAGTAGAGGTGTTTGGAGGAAGAGGAGTTACAGTAGCGGAACCAGATATGTGTGGAGTTGGGGGTCAGACATTGGGATGGGTACACTGTTACGGAACTTCTGACAGCAGCCACGCTACTAGACTGCTAGCATTGCTACAGTTAATGCCTCCTCTTGAAATTGTGGCAAAAGCGGCTTTACTATCAGCAGTTGCGACAGCCAGCATAGGATACTAATTAGAGAATGACACGGTGACAAAATTCATCACCGGTCCCGTTCCCGCGGATAACCGCGGGAAATTATCCCATGTCATTTTCTAGTGTCTATTTCAACTTTGGTCCTTCTACACCAGCATTCTTCAAAGCAAAGCTTGCGGGTCAGTGGTTGTGGCCATTCATACTCTGATTCTTATGTGAGCCAAGGATAATGAAGCCATTGTGACATCACTGATGTGATTGGCTCTTAGGCACTGGTGGATTGAGGCATTATGACATCACAATAACTGCTCTGGATACCAGAGACTGTCATTCTGTAGTGTCTATCTTAACCTCAGTCCTTCTACACCAGTATTCTTCAAAGCAAAGCTTGCGGGTCAGTGGTTGTGGCCATTCATACTCTGATTCTTCCCTCTCTCTTTAAAGAATGGCATGAAGATGGATTCCCGCGGTTATCCGCGGGGACGGGAACGGTGATGAATTTTGTCACCGTGTCATTCTCTAATACTAATCTGCATGCTAGCTGTCCACAGCCAACTATGTTTCTAACCTACCCAAGTCATGACCATTTTCCGCCTGTATGCACGTTGAGTAGCTAGTGTAAGTTTTCTTACCGCTTATGGTTTTAATGCACAGTGGACATTAGCACAGGTTTGTGCTATCTAATGTGCAGTAAAACCCAGACTAGCTGCTTAATGCAGCTTAGTTAAAAGACCTCTTAGTATCAATGCAGAAGAAAAATGACACATTTATTTTTCTGTTTTATGAAAGGAGCAGCAAAGCAAGGGATTAAAAAATGAAAACTTAAATATAAGGAAAAGTCTAAGGGCTCCTTTTACAAAGGCGCGCTAGTGGTTTTAGCACGCGCTAGCCGCTACCGCCTCCTTTTAAGCAGGCGGTCATTTTTCGGTGCGCGCTAATCTTTTGCGTGTGCTAAAAATGCTAGCGCACCTTAGTAAATGGAGCCCTAAGAATCTGCTCAGCAAACACTCATTAATCAACAGCCATGTTTCAACAAACCACCAGTAACTCAGTGTACTGGAAGTACTGGGCAGTTCCAATGCTTTACTTTTGAGAAGAAATCACGCTTAGTGAGGTTCAAATAAAATATATTTAACAGTTTAAAATGCCATGCATTTACAAAGGAAACTAAGAAAATATTGACTGCCAAGAGATAAAACCTCTTAGCTCATACTGAGAAATGTATTTATTTTTGTCATATATAACATGACATGGATCAAAGTAAATTCACACCTACAAAAGACAGGCACAATACATTGAGCTCTATTTTGAGGTAAAATAAATATTATAAGCAGTGTTTCTCTATGATGTTTCCAATAGAAATTTAAGTTTAAAGATCCTTCTCACTTACCTGCCTTTGTGACTGCCAGTCGTCATCTGATTGTGTCCCCTGTAGAGGGCTCCCTTGTTACATCACCATTCATGTTGCATTATAATTACGCTGGATGGTTAGTGCAGCTACGTAATTTTATTTTTATAATGTGGCCAACAATTTCCTGTTCTTTTTTGGATCTCTGTACATATAGGGCTCCTTTTACTAAGGTGCGCTAGCATTTTTAGCGCACGCACAAGATTAGAGCGCACTAGCTGAAAAATTGCCGCCTGCTTAAAAGGAGGTGGTAGCGGCTAGCGCGCGGGGCATTTTATCGCATGCTAAGTGCGCGCTAAAACCGCTAGTGCACCTTAGTAAAAGAAGCCCATAGTGTGGACTAAAATTGTTCTCTACAAGTTTTACTTGATTTGTTATTGTAAACTTATAAGAGTACATTTAAAAAAGGATTTTCATCCCTAAGTGAAGCATCTTGGCATTTCTATCCTACTAGTTAGAATGAGTGAGCTGATGATGCTCTGCTTCTCTCTGTTCATTTCCATCTTCCAAAGTAAACTTCTTTTTTTGAAGTTTATTACTGTTCCAAATAGTAAAGCTGCTCATTGCAGAGAGATCATACCATGGTTCAAGGTTCGCTATGAAATCTTTTCCTTCAAAAGATTAGTGGTTTGTACTACAGGTGGGTTTCCTATATGCCTGAGTTTTTCTGCTGTGTTATAAGTCTTTCCTTTCTCCTTCTGCCTATTTTCCTATCTTCTCATTCTAGTTCTGTTTCTAAGCTTGTTCCATCTATTTCAGGGGGTCATTTTCTTCTGTTAGGGTCCCACCTTACCTGAAATTCTTGGCAGGATCAGGTAGTTCTTCTTTTATCCAGCTCTATACATAGCATGTATGTTAGTCTGATTGTTCCCGTTCATCTCCAGATAATTTTCAAGGTCAGGGGCTTTTTTAAAAAATAATTTACATTCTGCATATCCTACAGTTCTATGCAGATTACAAATTATTCAGATACTCAAGCATTATTCCCTAACTTTCTAATGGTATCTAATACAACAGTGCCTGCATCATTTCTACAGAGGTGCTTTACATTGTCTAACACCATTGTAGGCATGGCTAATGCCAGAAGTGGCATTAGGCATCGTAAAGCACCTTCATAGGCATGATTCACCTGAAAGGCAGACACTGGAAATGTAGGTCTTGAAAACCCTGGCCTCATTTCTGGCACCTACATTTCCTGAAGTTGCAATTCTATAAACGGCACTGTTGCATGATTGACACGCAGTCGGGGACTGTTTTTAAGGTAGCTGATGGCGACGACTGCACCATTTTAGAATCTGGGTCTTAGTTCATGGAGACAAAGCACCCTGATAGGCCTTCGAGCCAATACCACACTCTGTTGCTGCTATTCACGGACTGGTGGCCTAGGGTTTCAATTTCTGAAAACTTAAAGCCAGTTGATGTGGTTTTGTTTGCTTCCTGCCTTGCAGTGCTGTGGTAAGAATTTGCCAAATTGACATATGCTGGATGATGCTACTGAGTACAAAAGAATTAAAATAAGAATAGTAAGCCAAGGAATCTTATGAGTCATAATGCAGCCTGGATCAAAAGCTGTGTTCTTGTGTGTAAGGTGCAAAGTCTTTTACACAGGAGCTCTGTGATCATGTTTTCCTTACATTATACTGGAGATTAATGCATGGCTGCATGGATGGAGTTGGCAAGAACGTTTCGGCTTCCTGGACCATGGGATGATTTTCCAAGAGCTGCTGAGCAGGGATGGTGTATATCAAAGAAGGGAAGAATTGTCTTCAGCAGTAGACTGGCTAACCTACTGAAGAATCATTAGGGAAGGGTGATCAAAGCCCTCAGATAAGTGAATCACTAAATACCTCTACATAAATGGAAAAGGGGGCAATGTCTGGAAAGCAATACAGTCAAACCTCGGTTTGCGAGTAACCCGGTTTGCGAGTGTTTTGCAAGACGAGCAAAATGCTCAGCAAACTTTTGACTCGCAAACCGAGTGTTGACTCGATTTGCGAGCACTCCCCCCCGATAACCGGCATCGCTCCCCCCGCTCGCAAAGGCCCCCTCGCTCCAACCGCCCCCCCCCCCGATAACCGGCATCGTTCCTCCCTGCTCGCAAAGGCTCCCTCGCTCCAACCGGCCCCCCCCCCCCCCCGGTGCGAACTGCCCCCCCCACCCAAACAACTTAAACTTACCTCCCCTCCCTGTCTGGCACCAGCACGCAGGCATTTAGGGTCTTAAGTGCCATACAGCATAATTTAAAATCAATCTGGTTTTCTGCCGAGAGCCAGTGTAACTCCATGAGGAGTGGTGTGACATGATTGAATCTTGATTCGTAGAATAGAAGTTTTGTTGCAGTGTTTTGTATCAGTTGGATTTTTTTCATTGATTTCACTGAAATGCCTTAGAGTAGCGCATTATAGTAGTCTGATGAGGACAGAATGGTTGATTGTACTAGTATCCTAGAGTTTTCATAAGAGGCTTTATGGTAGAGTTCCTTTAGGATAGGCATGAGTAACATATAGATGGCCCACTGAACTCCTAGTATACAGTCTTGAAGGCTTACAGATGTCCCCGCAAATGGAAGTGTAAAGAGCTCTTTCTGTCCTCATGGAAATGTTTTTATTTTCTGTATTTATCTGGCACCCTTAATTAGAGTACTTTGCAAACAAAATGATGAACACTATAGCAGAAGGGCCAAAGGTAGCTAATGCCAATTGCTGCCATTGACTTAATTGATGATGAACTTGAAAGAATGGCTTTTCAACATACTATACTTTTGAAAATGCTTGTCGCAGGTGATGCCTGAATGTCAGGGGGCGCGTTTGTTCGTTAGATGAAACTTAAAATGTATTGTTGATGAAATTGAGATGGAAGTACAAGAATGACTGGGGAGTTGATAGAAGAGACCAGCCACTGGAAATTGTGAAGATTTTGGAGGGGTTGGAGGGTAGCATTTAATAATCTGGCTAGTCTCAAAGCTTTGCTCAAAGATGCCCTGAATCTGAAATAATAATAACAGTTTTTTTATATACCACAGGACCGTGAAGTTCTATGCGGTTTACAAAGATTAAAAGATGGTACAAATTGAATGAACTTAACAGAGGTGAAAGATAGTGGTTAACAGTTCAAGGGAACCGTTATTGAAGAGAAAGAATTGAAAAGGTCAGCTGTCTAGATACTTCAGGAACAGATATGTTTTTAGGCGTTTCCTAAATTCTTCATAAGTGGAAGACGTAAGCAATTGTTCTAGATCTTTACCCCATAATGTTGCTTGATGTGAGAGAAGGTATTGATGGTGTCTTTTGAGTTTACATCCTCTAACTGGGGGGGAAACGAAGTTCAAGTGTGTGCTTCTCTTATGTCTGTTGGCTGAGAAGGAAAAAAGGTCAGTTATGTATTTGGGGACTAGACCATATAGTGTTTTAAAGCAGAAACAGGCGAACTTAAACTTTACGTGTGCCTCCATCGGTAGCCAATGCAGCTGTCGATAGTAAGGTGTCACGTGGTCAAACTTCCTCAGTCCGAAAATCAGTTTGACCGCTGCATTTTGTATAAGTTGTAGTCGTCGCATATTCTTTTGGGAAATTGCTAAATAGGCGATGTTACAGTAATCAAGTTGACTCAGTATAAGGGATTGTACCAGAATTCTAAATGCTAACATATCAAAATATGCTCTAATGGATCAAAGTTTCCAGAGAGTGAAAAAACCCTTTCTGATCAAGGAGTCCACTTGGTCTTTCATGGTTAGGCACTGATCTAGTGTTACACCCAATACCTTCATAGTAGTCTGAATAGGATAACTAAGATTATTGATGCATAGTGGTGTTTTGGTGTCAAGTGGATGTGGCGAAGCTACAAAAAATTTTGTTTTTTCTGAATTAAGCTTCAGTTTGAATTCAGACATCCATTGCTCCATCAAATTTAGTACTTCTGATGCTTTGGGAGTAACTTCCGAGAGAGAATTAGCAAATGGGATGATGATCGAAAAGTCATCTGCATAACTGAATAGTTTTATCCCCAGCTGGGTCAATTGCGCACCTAGTGAGGACATGTAGACATTTAAAATCAATGGGGATAGTGGTGACCCTTGCGGTACGCCAGATGGATTGCTCCAGGTTTCGGAGAGATCGTAATTGAAATGTACTTGATAGGTACAGGACATAAGGAAGCCTCGGAACCAGTCCAACACCTCTTCCCTAATGCCAATTGCATCCAGGCATTGTAGCATTTTCCCATGGTCCACTAGGTCAAAGACAGAGCTCATATCAAATTGCATGATCAGGGCATTGAGGCCCTTGCTGAACAAGAGACGCAGATTATCTAAGCCGCAATTACTGTCTCAGTACTGAACAAAGGTCTAAAACCGGATTGAGTTTCATGTAAGAGAGAGAACTGATCAAGATATTCCATCAGTTGGGTATGTTCCAATCCCTCCATGATTTTTACAATAAATGGAATGGATGCTATTAGTCTATAGTTGGTTATCAGTGCTGATGATTCTTTACTATTTTTTGGAATTGGGGTTATTATTATGTGACTTTTATTAGTGAGGAACTTATGGGTTATGTAATGCAGCAAAGATAGTTTAAAGTCTAATGGAGCCGCTCTGTGCAACTGGCTTCATGATCTCAGGAACAAAATTAAAGAACCAATGTAAGCAGCTTATTTTTTCCTTGTCCTCAAGACTGAAAAATTATTCCCTAGCTGTCCCAGCTGAAAAATTTAAATTTCACTGGTAGGAATGATAAAAGCTTGTGAAAACAGGCCTAAAAAGGATATTTGGAATGAGGCAGCTGAAAGGCAGAAAATGCTGTTGTGAATCTTTTTCACTTTAGAATCATGTTCCTTGACAGTGTGCTGTATTGTAGGGGCATAAAAGGGTTGGAGCAGGGTTACCCTGAGGATTGCTGGTGTCGTGGATAGTAACTAGGGTGACCAGGTTACCCGTTCCATAAGAGAGACTTTTTGGCCAGTCCTGGTTTTAAATTTACTTCCCAAAGCAGTGTGTGGTATTCGTAGTACATGATTCTGTCCATTGATATCAGTGCTTCAGGTCCCATAATGCACCAGGATGAGGTTGGCAGAAATCCAAGAATGGCTAAAGTGTCTTCTTTATGCAATGGGTAACCTGGTTACCCTGATAGTAACCCTTTGCTTGAAATACTACCAGTGCTTCAAACATTGTGTTAGATGTGTTTACATTCATGACTGATGTTATATCAGAGGTGGTTTTGAACAATAGAAGAATGGAGGTGGTCGTCCTTTACGATAGTCCCTTTCCAGCCTCTCCCTACCCCAAACTGCCTTGCACAATCTTGAAAATAGAACTTTGTGATGTGTTAGTCTGCAACTGTAAGGTTTTTGACTTTTAATTTAGGTATTACACATAAGGTTATAATGAGATATTAAGACCCTTATTTTAGAAAGTCTATTAATGTTTTGGACATCTGAAAACCGGCATTTAGACATCCTTATTGCAAGGATGTTCAAATGCTAATTTTAGAAAGCCTAAAACTGCAGAAAGTCCTTATGGCAGTGGAGTGTGGTCTGGGCATGTTTTGGGTGGGCCAAAATATGGGCATCCAATTTCTCTTTCAGAAGGATAAGGGATGTCAAGGTCCGAAAAGATGAGTTATTTAAACCTGGTATTTCTCCTGGTGGAATTCTGCACAACTGTGCAGCGCAGAATTTGCATTGGATCTTTTACTGCGGCAGCCGGCAATTAAAAAAAAATAAAATAAAATCCCTAACAGCTTGATAAAAGGGGGCCTTGGTGTAGGTTTTTCCGCTATAGGCCATTTTTAGAAAGCAGGGTTGTTGGGGGTTTTTTTGGACACCTGAAAACCAACATATGGACCTCCAAATCCCGATTATAATATAGCTGGGGATATGGATGTCTAAAACTGCAGTACATCTTAACGGCAAGCGGTTGTGGTCTGGGCATGTTTTAAGTGGGGTAAGCGAGACCAAAATATGGAAGTCCAACTCTGATCTCAGAGGGTGGAATGGATGACTGTCCCCCCCAAAAAATGGACGTCCATACTTAGATCTGGTACCAGGTTACAGAAAGTTGTTCTGATTGAGCAATTCTTCATTGGAGGCAGTAAGGAAAGTCAAAGTAGGTATTTTTCTGTCCCTGGAGGTCTCATAATTTAAAAAGAAAAGAAAATGGCCTTTTGTTTTCCTCCGTTCATAGTTTGGATGTTTGCAAAATGGACGTTCATGCTAGATGTAGTGGGCACTTGGACATCCATTTATCATGACTTTTAGAACAGGCTTTGTCAGCAGGTCTAAAATCCTCCCATCTACCTTCATTTCTACATAAACTCCTCATTCCCCAATGTTCATCTCGTACTTTAAGATCTACAAATCAAAATCTCCTTTTGATCCCCTCTATAAAACACTTTTACTACACACGGAAAGCAATGTTACTTACCGTAACAGTTGTTATCCAGGGACAGCAGGCAGCTATTCTCACTAGTGGGTGATGTCATCAGACAGAGCCCCGGTACGGACGTCTCACAAGCACGTGTTGCTTGTAGAAACTTAAAAGTTTCTAGATGCCCGCACCGCGCATGCGCCGGTGCCTTCCTGCCCGGAGATCCGGGCGTGTCTCCTCAGTTCAGGTAGCTAGCCTGAGAAGCCAACCCAGGGGAGGTGGGTGGGACGTGAGAATAGCTGCCTGCTGTCCCTGGATAACAACTGTTACGGTAAGTAACATTGCTTTATCCCAGGACAAGCAGGCAGGTATTCTCACTAGTGGGTGACCTCCAAGCTAACCTCAGTGGGATGGAGGGGGAGTTGGCGACTTAAGAGAATAAATTTTTCAATACTGTTTGGCCAAACTGTCCATCCCGTCTGGAGAGAGTATCCAGACAATAATGTGAGGTGAATGTGTGAACCGAGGACCAGGTGGCAGCCTTACAAATCTCCTCGATTGGTGTTGATCTGAGGAATGCTACTGAGGCTGCCATTGCTCTGACCTTATGGGCTGTGACTTTACAAGGAAGTGATAATCCTGCCTGGGCATAGCAGAAAGAGATACAAGCCGCCATCCAATTAGAGATGGTGCGCTTTGATACGGGTCTCCCCAACTTATTAGGATCGAAGGAGACAAAAAGTTGAGGAGTGGTTCTGTGTGGCTTGGTGCGATCCAGGTAGAAAGCCAAAGCACGTTTACAGTCTAGAGTGTGAAGGGCCGATTCTCCGTGGTGAGAATGGGGCTTAGGGAAGAATACTGGAAGTACAATGGATTGGTTGAGATGAAATTCGGAGACCACCTTAGGCAGGAATTTCGGGTGAGTGCGGAGGACCACCTTGTCATGATGGAATACTGTGAATGGTGGATCCGCCATCAGTGCCTGGAGTTCGCTGACTCTGCGAGCGGACGTAAGGGCTACAAGAAAAAGCACTTTCCAGGTGAGATACTTAAGAGGGGCCCTGTTGAGTGGTTCAAACGGGGGCTTCATGAGATGGGAAAGGACTACATTGAGGTCCCAAACTACTGGGGGTGGTTTGAGAGGAGGGTTAACATGGAAGAGTCCTTTCATAAATCTGGCGACCACCGGATGGGCCGAGAGGGGTTTCCCTTGTAGGGGCTGGTGGAACGCCGCAATAGCGCTCAGGTGGACTCGTATGGATGTAGACTTGAGCCCAGATTGAGATAGGTGTAGGAGATAGTCCAGCACGGAGGATAAGGAAGCTCGCTGAGGTTCCTTTGATTTAGAAACACACCATGAGGAGAATCTAGTCCATTTCTGGGAGTAGCATTGTCGAGTGGCGGGCTTCCTGGAAGCCTCCAAGACCTCCCTCACTTCTTGTGAGAATTGGTGAGGGGTTACGTTGAGAGGAACCAAGCTGTCAGGTGGAGAGACTGCAGGTTGGGATGAAGCAGTGATCCTTGATGTTGAGTAAGTAGTGAAGGAAACACTGGAAGTGGTACTGGTTCCCTGCTGCTGAGTTGAAGTAGGAGGGAGAACCAAGGTTGTCTGGGCCACCGAGGAGCTATTAGAATCATGGTGGCCTGTTCGAGTTTCAGCTTGACCAGAGTCTTCTGGATCAGCGGGAATGGTGGGAACGCATATAGAAATCGTTTCCCCCAGTTCAGTAGAAAAGCATCTGCCTCGAGGCGATGAGGAGTGTAGATCCTGGAGCAAAACTGAGGCAGTTTGGAGTTGTGGGGAGCCGCAAAGAGGTCTATCTGAGGCGTCCCCCACTGTGTGAAGATTTGGTGAAGGGGGCTGGAATGGAGAGTCCATTCGTGCGGTTGTAGCAGACGACTTAGTTTGTCTGCTAAGACGTTGTTCTCCCCCTGAATGTAGACAGCTCTGAGGAAGGCGTTGTGGCGCACCGCCCAGTCCCAGACTCGTAGAGCTTCCTGGCAAAGGAGGGCCGAGCCCGTGCCTCCTTGCTTGTTGATATAATACATGGCGGCCTGATTGTCTGTGCGAATGAGGATCACCATGTCGTGAAGTAGGTGTTGGAAAGCTTGGAGCGCATTGAAGATGGCTCTGAGCTCCAGTAGATTGATTTGATGTAGTCTTTCCGCACTGGTCCAGAATCCTTGGGTGCGGAGACCATCCAGGTGGGCCCCCCATGCATAGTTCGACGAATCGGTTGTGAGAACTTTCTGATGGGGGGGAGAGTGCAACAGCAAACCTCTGGATAGATTCGAAGAGGTCATCCACCAAAGTAGAGACTGCCGAAGAGCAGGTGTGACTAAGATGTGTTTGGTTAGTGGATCGGACGTCTGATTCCACTGTGATGCCAGGGTCCACTGGGGGATCCTGAGATGGAGTCTGGCAAAGGGTGTCACATGTACTGTGGAGGCCATATGGCCCAGGAGCACCATCAGTTGTCTCGCCGGTAGGGTTTGGCGAGTAGACACCATCTGGCAGAGGTGAAGAAGAGACTCCATGCGTTGCAGAGGCAGGAATGCTCGGAGTCGAGTGGTGTCCAAGACCGCTCCGATGAAGGGGAGGGACTGGGTGGGTTGTAGATGAGACTTGGAAAAGTTGATCTCGAAGCCCAAATTCTGGAGGAAGTAGGCTGTAGCCAAGACCGCCGAAGTGACCTCTGGGGCTGACGGGGCCTTGATGAGCCAGTCGTCGAGGTATGGGAACACCTGTAGACCCCTGTCCCGGAGTGCCGCGGCCACTACCACCAGGCACTTTGTGAAGACTCTGGGGGACGAAGAGAGGCCGAATGGTAGCACTCGATACTGTAGGTGCAGATTTCCCACCCGAAATCTGAGGAACTTTCGGGAGGCCGGATGAATGGGGATGTGAGTGTAGGCCTCCTTGAGATCCAGGGAGCATAACCAGTCGTTCTGCTCGAGGAGGGGGTATAGAGAAGCCAAAGTCAACATGCGAAACTTCTCTTTGACCAGAAACTTGTTGAGGGCCCGAAGGTCTAAAATGGGTCGCAGGTCGCCCGTTTTCTTCGGGACGAGGAAGTACCGGGAGTAAAACCCTCGGTTCAATTGGTCTGACGGGACCGGCTCGACAGCCCGAAGCTGAAGTAAGGTTTGGACTTCCTGAAGAAGAAGGGCGGTCTGTGTCGAGCTTGAAGGATACTCTCTTGGAGGATGGTCCGGGGGGACCCGATGGAAGTGAAGAGAGTATCCTTCTCTTATGATGGTAAGGACCCATAGGTCCGTGGTTATGGCCTCCCATCGATGGTAAAAAAGATGGAGGCGGCCCCCTATGGGAGAGGCTGAGGGGTGCAGAACGGTGTCGGTTATGCTCCCAGGAGGGGAGTCAAAAGGGCTGGGGAGCCTTAGGTGCAGCCGGTGGCTGAGGTTTTTGCTGAGACTTCTGGGGAGGTTGTCTCTTCGCAGGTTGTCTCGCAGCAGGCGTTTGTCTGGGCATGTAACGCCGCTGGTAAATCAGGGGTGGCCTGGAAGGTCGAGACTGTTGAGGTTTGGGTTTGGGCCGCAGGATGGATTGAAAAGATTTTTCGTGATCCGACAGCTTCTTGGTAACAGTTTCGATAGACTCATCGAACAGGTCAGCTCCCGCACATGGTACGTTGGCGAGTCTGTCCTGGAGGTTGGGATCCATATCGATTGTACGGAGCCATGCCAGGCGACGCATGGCTACCGCGCTTGCGGCAGCACGTGCCGAGAGTTCGAATGCATCGAAGGAGGATTGCATCAGCTGGAGGCGTAATTGGGAGAGGGAGGCTACCACTTCCTCGAACTCGAATCGAGCTTGGGTGTCCATGAACGGAGTGAACTTGCGGAGCACCGGCAAGAAGAACTCCAGATAGGAAGAGAAAAAGAAATTGTAGTTCAGCACCCGTGACGCCATCATGGAGTTTTGATAGAATTTTCTACCAAATTTGTCCATCGTTCTCCCCTCTCGGCCCGGCGGTACAGAGGCGTAGACCTGAGAGGGATGAGAGCGTTTAAGAGAGGACTCGACCAGTAGGGATTGGTGGGAGAGTTGAGGGCCCTCAAACCCTTTATGGTGCACGATGCGGTATCGAGCATCGAGTTTGCTGGGAATCGCCGGTATGGAGTACGGTGTTTCGAAACACTGCATGAAGGTCTGATCCAGCAATTTATGCAGAGGGAGCCGAAGCGACTCCGTTGGAGGGTTAGGTAAATGCATGGTGTCCAGATACTCTTTGGAGTATCGGGAGCCCGTGTCAAGGGTCACATCCAGATCATCCGCCATTTGTCGGAGGAATGATGAGAAAGACAATTGATCCGCCAGCGTCGGTCTGTGAGACGGGCTGGAGGAGGAAGAGGCCTCCGGATCCATGGACATCGGGGAGTGGCAAGGAGAATCGGGTACGGGTGTCTCCTCGTACTCCGGTCCCTCCGGAGGGGACACCTCTGATGAGGAGTATCCCATACGTTGCAGTTTTTTCTGCGGTGACACCTCCGAATGGCGTGAAGAGTGCCAAGATGAGTGTCTTGATCGGTGCCCGTCTCGGTGGCGGGACGGGGATCGGGATCGTCTGTGCATCGCATGGTCTCCCGAGGCCCCCAAGTGGTGGATAGGGCTGGAAGCGGTGGATCGCAACTGGGGTTGCGATGCGGATTCTTGCGATGCTACCCAAGTCTGGTAAGGAGTGCGGAAGAACTCTTCCTGACTATGCCCAGGGCTTTGAGTATCGATCGGAGGTCTGGTCCCATGTTGGCGCGGAGGCGTAATGGGCTCTAATGGCGGCATATCGGTAAGCGAGGCTTGCCGCATGGGCATCGCCGCCCTCCCCCGTTCGTCCTCGTCGGTTTTCGAGGTCGAACGGCGTGGAGGAGGGGGAGGGGGCGGACCGCCCCTTTGGACCGGTACCGGGAGGTCACCCTGTATGGCAGCGATGAGCCCGGGTCCGATGGTCTGCATGAGCTCAACGAATTGAGCTTCCAGCATGGACCGTAGCGAAGCCGATAAGGAGGGATCCGCACCGAAAGGGGGTCCTCCTGCACGGTCATCGCGCTCCTTCGAGGTCGAGTGCTTCTGCTTAGTAGCTTTCGGCACTTTGATGACCACTGGTGGTACTGTGGAAGGAAGAGGTACCTGAACCGAGGAGACCGGGGCAGGCACCGACGTCGAGCTCGTGGATGTTGTCGGGATGAACGATGCCGGTTTCACCACACTCGATGCAGGAGGGGTCGATACCGGTTTCGCCCGAACCGGGGAGGTATCAGATGAAGTGGAGGCTGAAGGATCCTTAGCTGCGTCCATCTTGAACATCGATTCCCACAATAGGCAACGCCGTTTGAATGAGCGTGCCGTAAGGGTAGAGCAAGGCCTGCACGATTTCGGAATGTGGTCAGGACCCAAACACTGCAAACAGCGCCGGTGAGGGTCCGTGAGTGAAATCGCGCGTTGGCACTTGCTGCACTTTTTAAACCCGGTGATTGGCCGGGACATAGGCCGGAAAATCTCCGCCGCGAGGTCGAAGCCTGTGGGCCTGAGCCACGTGGCCGGCCCGTTCGACCCGCCGGAGGAAATAATCTTCTTTTATTTTTTTTTTTTTTTAACTGAAAAAGAAATGTATTGTTAATTGTAATTAGAAGAAAGCGAAAACGCGGACAAGGAAGGCAAATTTAACTGAATTCAGCTAGCGCATGATGAAGTTGAACTTCTCAGCTCCGCGGAAAGAAAAGAACTGAGGAGACACGCCCGGATCTCCGGGCGGGAAGGCACCGGCGCATGCGCGGTGCGGGCATCTAGAAACTTTTAAGTTTCTACAAGCAACACGTGCTTGTGAGACGTCCGTACCGGGGCTCTGTCTGATGACATCACCCACTAGTGAGAATACCTGCCTGCTTGTCCTGGGATAAAATAAATTTTTCTGTCTCTGCTCCAACATTGTGGAACTCTTTACCACAACCTCTTCGCGACGAGCAACAACTGGATAAATTTAAGATAGGCCTAAAGACTTTTCTATTTCGCGATGCATTCACTTCAGTTTAGTCTCTACTTTTCCTGATATTTTCAATCATTTACCTTCAAAAATTATATTTAAAAAGACTTTTCCCCACCCAAATGTTTATTCCCATTCCCTCTTTCTCCCTTTTCTCTCTACAATGTAACTTTACCCTCCCTTAAACCTCTCTCCTCACTATCAAGTTTGTCTTGTTTATGTTTTAATATACACTATATGTACTTCTAAATATTTATTATATTAATTTTTTCTTTCTTACCTATATTTTTTTTTATTGTAATGTAAACCGGCCAGATATTTATTTGATGGTCGGTATATTAAAACCTAATAAACTTGAAACTTAAACTTGAACTTGAAACTTGAAACTTGTCTTTTTGTTTATTTTTAAATACATGAGAAATGGATGTCCATATGTAATGTATCAAGTTGGAGGTCCTGTCTAAAATCTGCCTCCATGAGTCTTTGGGCAAAAAGACATCCTTCACTATTAAACTAGGCATCTTGTTTTAAAATTACCTTCTGTTGATTTTTGTGGCACCGTGTGTAGAGAATGACAGGGGGGACAAAAGTTTCTCCGTCCCCGCAGGAACTCAATTTCCCTGTCCCGTCCCCGCGAGTTTTGTCGCTGCCCTTGCCCATTCCTTTAATCTCTGCCTTAACCGCACAAGCCTCAAAACAGTTATGATTTTAAAGCGTTTGTGGCTTGTGCAGAGGAGGACGGAGCTTGCAGGAAGGGGGGCAGGGTCAGAAAAAGAACTTGCCAGGATGAGAAAATGAGTTCCTGCTGGGACAGGGAAAAATTTGCCCCCCGTGTCATTCTCTAGCACATGGTTCAAACCTCTGCTGCTCCTTGTGACCTTGGCCAAGTCACTTAATCCCCCCAATGCCCCAGGTACATTAGATGGATTGTGAGACAGACAGGGAAAAATGCGCGAGTACCTGAATAAATTCATGTAAATCATTCTGAGCTCCCCTGGGAGAACGGTATAGAAAATTTATTTATTTATTTATTTCATTAATTAATTTAGACCAGATAAGAAATTTGGCACACTTTCTGTTTTTAAAAATCTTACAAAACTGATTTTTGTCTTTGTTTCAGGGTGCATGTGTGATTGGACTTGATGCATGGAACGTGCATGACTCCACTTAACACCTCTCTGGATTTGACAGTGACTGTGGGCAGACATGGCACAGACAGGGAATATTAATGGCATTGACTCAGGTGATTGTCTTTTTTTTAACTTTTTTGTTTTTACTGTCAAATAAAGGTCCCTCATTTCTTGGTGAGAAATTATGAAACACTAAAATTGGAGTATCTCTTAAATAATGAAAACTCCCCTCCCCCCACCCCCCCCCCCCAATATTTCAGTGCCAACTGCAACACTTAAACTTATAAACTTATATTTAGAGCCAGACCTTACTTGAATACCAGCCTTGATTACCCAAGTATATAGTAGCCACCAAAAAGCTGTTTGGGTCCTGCTCATACACTTCGCTTGTATCCAGCAATTTCATTGGTCAAATTTGTCTGGATGGTACTGAATATCAGCTCCACCTTTGCTTTGTCCTCAGATTGCTCTACTGTTATCCGGATAATGTTAGGACCACCAATAATTATTTTGGGTAGCATAATGGGTAATTCTCTGGTGAGCAGCACTTGTCTGGGTAGAAGCCTAGAAGCCATTGCTGCCCAGATATATATGGTTCATAGTCTAAAGCGCGCAAGGATAAAGGCGCACCGACAACTGAGCGCAGGACTTCATCGCGCTGAAGAAAAAACGTATTTTAAAGGGCTCTGACAGGGGTGTTGGTGGGGAACTTTGCTTAAAAGAGATCGCGCTGGCGCTGTGGGTGGTTTGGGGGGTTGTAACCCCCCTCATTATACTGGAAACTTAACTTTTTCCCTGTTTTTTAGGGAAAAAGTTAAGTTTTCAGTATAATGTGGGGGGTTACACCCCCCCCCAACAAGGCAGGGTGAGGCAGCGCGATCCCTATTAAGTAGAGTGAGGGGGTTTCCTCCCCCCCGTCAGAGCCCTTTAAAATAGGGGTTTTGTTCGGCGCGATTAAGCCCTGCGCTCAGTTGTCCGCGCTTGGTTGTCGGCGCACCTTTCTCCTCACGCACTTTTGACCCGTCGCCGATATATACCACTGACTGTCGAGAAAGCAATAGTAAGAACCACAAGATGCCTCCTCTTGGGATATAAAAGCGAAATATCTGCTCGGAATAACAAACTTCTCTTTATAATGGCAGGGGCAGTGGCGTAGCTAGCATATGTGACACCCGGGGCCCATCATTTTTTGCCACCCCCTCCCCCATCTGTACGAAAAACATGATTTTTAGTAACAATCCACACATCACACATGAGTACCTAGGAAAAGGCAGCATCTTACATATGCAGTGAGCAGTACAACAGCAATACACCCATTGTAAAACTAAACAAGCCAGCCTAGTACAGATCAATCCTACACCGTCAATCCTAACAGAAAACCATGTCTTTTGAACACACAGAACACAGAAAACACCTTTGCCTAGTATGGAATATGTAATCACAAACTAACCCCTCCCCCTTTTACAAAACTGTAGTGTGGATTTTAGCCAGAGTGGTAACAGCTCTGACGCTCATAGAGTTCTGGGCATCAGAGCTGCTACCACCACGGCTGGCGCTAAAAAATGCTCCACAGTTTTGTAGAAGGGGGGATAAAATAGAAATACATAGACAAAGGTTAAATTGAACCAGCAAGAAGCTGGACTCTGCATACAATGCTTTCCTCATCTTCTTGTTACTCTCTTCCTTCCATCCACTGTCTGCCATCTCTCTGCCCCTATATGGCATCTTCTCTCCTTCAATGCCCCTTTCAGAAACTGTATGCCTCCCCCTTCCATCTCTCCTTTCACCCCCATTGGTCTGGCATCTCTCTCCTCTCCCACACCTCTCTTCTGCAATCCCTTTCTTCCCTCATTTTCCTTTTCAATTTATTTTCTGCATCCATCTAGATTACGTTCTTACTACCCTCTCATCAATTTCCTTTTTTACTGTCTACCTACAGCTCGCCACCTCTTTCCCTCACCCCCTACAGCAGGGGTGCCCACACTTTTTGGGCTTGTGAGCTACTTTTAAAATGACCAAGTCAAAATGATCTACCAACAATAAAATTTTAAAAAAACACAACGCACACTGTACGCATAGAAAATGTTAATCATCATTCCTATTCCAGGGTTTTTCAAAGAGGTCAAAGCAGATGACTCTAAGCACTATCACCTCAGTAACAACCATACAAAAATAGACAAATATACCCCCCTCCCTTTTTACTAAACCACGATAGCAGTTTTTAGCGCAGGGAGCTGCGCTGAATGCCCAGCGCTGCTCTCGACACTCATAGGCTCCCTGCGCTAAAAAACTCTATTGCGGTTTAGTAAAAGGGGACCTTAGTGTAAAATATAGACAGCAGATATAAATTCAGACACATTTTGATCACTAAATTTAAAATAAAATCATTTTTCCTACCTTGTCTGGTGATTTCATGAGTCTCTGGTTGCACTTTCTTCTTCTGGCTGTGCATCCAGTCTTTCTTCCCTTCTTTCAGCCTGTATGCTTCCTCTCCTCCACACCTCATTCCCTCCCCCAACTTTTCCTTCCTCTCTCCCTGCCCTTTCTTTCTCTCTGCCTCCCTTTCCTTTTTTTCTGTTTCTCTTCTTTCCTTCTGTCTCCCTGCCTGCCCTTTTTCTTTCTTTCTTTCTCCCTGCCCTCCCCCAAGACACTGCCACTGCCATCGGGGACCCAAACTGCCATCGGGGACCAGGACCCAAACCGCCACCAATAACAGGCCCGAAAGCCGACGCCAATAACACGCCCAAAAGCCGACGCCGCCCCAACCTCTCCCTGCATCGGCCGACCAGCATCGCGAGGAACTGTTGGGGGAAATGCTGCCGGGTCCTGCCTTCGCGGAAACAGAAAGTAGGCAGGACCCGGCAGCAAGAAGAGGAAATGCTTCAGTAACATGTCTCCCGCCTTAGCCCGTAGCGAACGCTTGCTTCAGGGCTCTCAACATGTGCGTGCAGGCTTCCCTTCTCCCCCCCTCCCCCTCCCCGGGCATAACTTCCGGTTTCGGAGGGAAGAGAAGAGAAGCCTGCACGCACACGTTAGAGCCCGGAGCATAAGTTCGCTAGGGGCTGAAATCGTAGATCAGGACGGCAACACGAGTGCGATCGACTCGAGTTGCCTTCCTGAGCTACTGGTCGATCGCGATCGACGCGTTGGGCACCCCTGCCCTACAGTATTTCCCTAACTCAATCCTTTTCCCCCATCATATGCCCTCCTTTTATTTATCCCCTCCTTCCATCATCTGCCCTCTTCTCTCTCCCCACTTCCATCATCTGCCCCTTCTCTCTCTTTCCCCCCCACTTCCATCATCTGCCCTCTTCTCTCCACTTCCATCATCTGCCCTCTTCTCTCTCCCCAGTTCTATCATCTGCCCCTTCTCCCCACTTCCATCATCTGCCCCTTCTCTCTCTTTCCCCCCACTTCCATCAGCATCTGCCCCCTTTCGCTCCATACAACCCAATTCCATGCAGTATCGTTCCCCCTTATGTCTCTTTCCCTGCAATTCCTTCAACGTTTGCCCCTTTATCTCCCTCCACCATGCATCCATACCACCCTGACCCCCTTTGTCACCCTTCAGCATGATTCCATATCACCCTGACCCCCTTTTGTCACCCTTTACCATGTTTCCATAGCACCATGACCCCCTTTTGTCACCCTTTAGCATGTTTCCATAGCACCCTGACCCCGCTTTGTCACCCTTTACCATGTTTCCATAGCACCCTGACCCCCCCCTTTGTCACCCTCCACACCCTTTCATGCCACCCTGACCTCCTTTCTTTCTCCGTCCCAAAGATCACACGATGACTGCTTCTGCTTCGAAGGAAGATGTAAGTGACGTCGGAGGGGGCTGGGCCGGCAGATGCAGTTAGTTGCGGCAAGATCCCGCGATGACTGCAGCTGCCGGTCTCCCCCTCCCCCCCCCCCAACGTCACTTACCTATTCCCAGTCATCGTGGGACCTTCTTCACTTCATTGCGGCTTCCGACTCTGCTCTAAGTAGGGCAGCCGCGCTGAAGTGCGGTTTGAAGCAGCGAGGGAGGTTCCGGATCCAGCCGGCTGTGCACCCCCTTGGAGCGTGTACCCGGGGTGGACCGCCCCCCTTGGTACGCCACTGGACAGGGGTTGCCATACAACTTATTTTGAGGAACTGGAAAAACTGGGATCGATTAAATTATACTTTTTGGTGGGAATCTATGTTACACTTTTAAAATGGAACATATGGTGGCCATACAACAGGGACATTATAGGAAATTTATGGATATTTGGGAGCCATTGACAAAATTCTGTAAGGAGTGATTGTTGATTTTCCCCTTTTGATAATACACGTCAAGGGTGGGTGGGAAGATTTTTTTTAATTTTGGATAAGTAGAAGGGGGGGATGATATATGTATTTGTCATAGAATATAATTCTGATTGAATTTAAGTGCTGCTAAAGTATAAATGATTGTATAATATGTTGCACTTATTTTTGGCTTTAAAACGAATAAAGATTTACAAAAAAAAAAAAAATTTATGCAGCTATACTTTGTTCTCTACACGGCCAGTGTTTCAACACTAAAAAGATATCTTCATCAGGAGTCTAAAAGAAACACATATTTCATAAAAGAACTGCTTGAATCAACAAACATGCTCAAAAGCATTGATAACAATAATAAAATATCATTAGAAATACAGTGGAACCTTGGTTTACGAGCATAATTCGTTCCAGAAGCATGCTCGTAAATCAAGTTACTCATATATCAAAGCGAGTTTCCCCATAGGAATGAATGGAAACTCGCTTTGATTCATTCCACCAACCCCCCCCCCCCACACCCGAGGCTACCGAAGCTGCTCCATCACCCCCTCCCCCCCCGCTCTAACCGGCATCACAATCCCCCCCCCCTGCGAGAACCGCATCGCACCGCCGTGCTGAAAGCGGCATCCGCCCGCCCTTCCTCTCA
This sequence comes from Geotrypetes seraphini, assembly GCF_902459505.1. Classification (NCBI taxonomy): domain Eukaryota; kingdom Metazoa; phylum Chordata; class Amphibia; order Gymnophiona; family Dermophiidae; genus Geotrypetes; species Geotrypetes seraphini. The sequence goes on from NC_047084.1 coordinate 475,949,124, forward strand.
TACACGCTCCTTACCCCTTCTGCTGGTTGTGAGAGTGAAAGCAAGCTCCCGCCTCTTGCCTGGGCCTTCTGGCTTCTGGCCTTCTGACTTTCAGCATGGGGGTGTGATGCGATTCTCACGGGGGGGGGGTTGCGATGCCGGTTCGGGGGGTGCGATGCCGGTTAGAGCGGGGTGGGGAGGTGCTCAAATATCAGAACATGCTCGGTTTGCGAGGCAAAAGTTTGTTGAGTGTTTTGCTCGTCTTGCAAAACACTCGCAAACCGAGGTTCCACTGTATAAGCAAAAGCAAACACATCTATAATAAATATAAATTGGACCAGTATAAGTAAAAGTCACCTTTGATTACTAAATTGCGATGGCAGAAACAGAAAAACATAAATAAGCGGTGAGTGTTGTGTAACATGATTAATCAATATTATGAATTAATTAAAAACAAGGGAAGAGCTGTGTACCAACAAAAGCTAAAACCCAATGCAAGTAAGAGAATAAAAAGAGCACGTACTAAGAACCAGGCTGTACATTTGCTTTCCAGCTTAATGCATACATACAGTCCTGTGAAAAAATTATGACACCCGATGAAATATTCAGTTCTTTCTTAAGAAATGTTCACATATCGATGTCAAATCTTTTTTTATTTATCTCTGGAAAAGAAAGTGATGTATTTGCAGGTAAACAGCAAAGGTTTTCCTTGATTTACTCATGAAACAAGATATCCACAAAAATGTGTATTCTAACTGAGGAATAAATTAAGACACCCTGCATCCTAATAGCTAGTGTTACCCCCCTTTGGCTGAAATAACTGCAGTGAGACGCTTCTTGGAGCCATCTACCAGTCTCTGACATCGGTCTGAGAAAAGTTTGGCCCACTCCTCAATGCAGAATTCTTTCAGCCTGTGAGATGTTTGAGAGATTTCTTGCATGTACAGCTCATTTCAAATCACCCCACAGCATCTCAATGGGATGGTTCATAGACAACCCCGCGAAAGACAAAGGCGCGTGCTGACAACTGAGCGCAAGACGGAGGCGCGCTGTCACACCCTCGCTCTCTGAGAACACCTTGAGCCGTCGGGTAGTGACATGAAGCTTGCTACTGGCGTGGTCCCTTTAGAATTAGGGTCACCTTTCAAGTTGGTAGTCGCTGGCAAATGCCCCACTAAGCTTATTCTCCAAGGATTTTGAAAAAAATCACACTGTCAAAATGGCCTTGGTGAAAACATAAGCTTTTATTCGGCCACCGGCCGTGGAATTACTGTGCCGCTCCGGGTTTTCCTGGGAGCATGCACCTCATACAAAAACAACAGAAAAAGTTCATTTCACTCTTAGTCACCCAGTAAGCAGCTCTGGACTTGATTGGTAAAACACATACAGTCCTTAATATGCCCTGAGGCTAGGCAGTGAAACAGTTAACACAAATAACTTTCTCCTGTAGCTTTGACAGAAGAGGCATTCCTGTTCCTGACTGAGGAATATGTTGTGCTGTCCTGCAGTGCATTCACTCTCTCTAGCTGGGTTGAACTTTCTCCCTAGTCCCGAGCAGGCTTTTCCCTGAGAGGGTTAATTTCCTTCTTCCTACGAGGCAGGCAGACTAATTGAATTAGTTAGTTGCCAAGGCACTATCTTAACAGCTGGGCACTTCCACGGAGTGTGGAAGTCAGGAAATTCTGGGCTTTAAACTAGCCAGCATGGCGTTTGGTTCAGCTGAGACCATAACCTGAAGAGGAGGTTACTGTATCCTTTCTCAATTTCAGCAAACCAACAGGTGAAATTGCAGTACAGGATTATTTCCCTAGTAACTCCCCCAGTCATTAGTTCAAAGAGCCAACAGAGAAATACAGCCAAAACAAAGCTCTGTTCACAGACCTTTTCAGGATATTCAGCTCTCCATTTCCTCTGGCCAGCTTTCCTGTATAGCCCCACTTTCCTCCAACACCATGGGTTCTGGGGGAAGGAATTCAGTGGCCAAATTACCAGCCTGTCCCTCAGTCATTTCCCAGTCAGTACTGAGGAACTGCTCAGCCCCGTCTTGCCTCAGCTCTACTGCCAAGCCTCGTTCTGTTCCTCCTCCTTCCTCCCTCTGCTCTCTAACGAGGCCTGGCTTTAAGCTGAGGGGAAGAACCACTCCCCCTTGGCTTTGGATGGGGGAAGGGAATTCCTTCCTCAGCCCATGCCGTTCCTCTGAGGGGAAACTGCCTACGAGCTTTCTGCCTTACAGGCAATGGCCAATAGCAAGGCAGCTTCTTCCTGCCTGGCTCTGGAACTGCTTCAGGTAAGTCTAAGCCTTCCTGTTCTATTTCCATTTCATTGTCACTCACCAAGTAGTCAGCTAATTTATTGTCCTGGGCACTGACCTGGTCAGCCCTTCTGCACTGGGGTTTATATACTTTCCTTAATTTCCCTGTGGCAAACCTTGGGAAAGATGTCCGTTTGTCACAGCGCGCCTAAGAAAATTACAGTTTTTAGGGGCTCCGACAGGGGTTTTTGTTGGGGAGCCCCCCCACTTTACTTAATAGAGATCGTGCCGGCGTTGGGGGGGTTTGGGGGTTGTAACCCTCCACATTTTACAATAAACTTAACTTTTTCCCTAAAAACAGGGAAAAAGTGAAGTTTTCAGTAAAATGTGGGGGGTTACAACCCCCCACAACGCCCCCACAATGCGGCGCGATCTCTATTAAGTAAAGTGGGGGGGTTCCCCCCATGCCCCCCAGTCAGAGCCCTAAAAACTAATTTTCTGCGGCGCGCACCTCCACACTGCGCTCAATTGTCTGCGCGCGCCTTTGTCCCGGCGCACTTTTGACCTGACACCCAATGGGATTAAGATCAGGGCTTTGACTCTCCATTTCTTAGTTTTCAGCCAGTCCTTAGTGGATTTACTGGTATGTTTTGGATTATTGTCGTGGTACAGGGTCCAGTTCCGCTTCAGCTTTAATTTTCTTACAGATGGGTCTCGCATGTTCCTCAAGCACCCTCTGATACATGGTATAATTCATGATGGATTCTATGATGGTGAGCTGACCAGGTCCTGCTGCAGCAAAGCATCCCCAAACCATGACACTTCCACCTCCATGCTTCACAGTTGGTATGAGGTTCTTTTCCTAGAATGCTGTATTTGGTCTACGCCAAACATGTCCTCTTTCCTGGTGTCCAAATAATTCAATTTTAGACTCATCTGTCCATAGAATACTATTCCAGAAGTCCTGGTGTTTGTCTATGTTCTCTCTGGCAAACTTCAGTCTGGCCTTGATGTTTTTGTGGATATATTTTGTTTCATGAGTAAATCAAGGAAAACTTTTGTTGTTTACTTGCAATTATATCACTTTCTTTTCCAGAGATAGATTAAAAAAAAAAGATTTGACATCGATATGTGAACATTTCTTAAGAAAGAACTGAATATTTCATGGAGTGTCCTAATTTTTTCACATGACTGTATGTATGCATTAAGCGGGATATCAAATGTACAATAAACATAAACATGTATTTTAGGGTTTATTATTTATCATTAACTGGCACTTTTGATAGATACTATTGGTCTCATCCTTTGTACCCATTTGCTTTTATAATTGGCTGTAATATGTGAGAGAGAGACATTTACCTGCACTCAGCCCTTTTTTGTCTCTATTGTCCAATATTACTGACTGTCTCATCAGGTAGACACAGCACCTCCTTATGCATTTTTTTTACAAGATCTTACCATTTCTAAATCACCTTTTGACATTTTTTTTATTATTATTATTTTTTTTTTGCATTTCGAGCATGGAGGCCACCTCTTCTCACAACACATTCTGAGATTTGAATTTCCCACCAAAATTAAAAATGGGCACACCATGTGCTTATTTTTCTCTTCTTATATAGAATGCTGTCAGTGGTTCTTTCCTGCTCAAACTTTAGATTCAATGCAAGGAAAGTAAGTGCTGTTTGTTTGTTGGTGCGTTCATATGGACACCATTATTTTATTCTTTAAAGAGTTTTTTTTAAGGGATTTTGTATTATTATTTTGTTTTGCTGTGCAAGATTCATACCAGTTTTTGTATTAAAGCAGCCTGGTTCTTGGTACATGCTTTTTTAGTCTCTTATGGGTTTTGGCTTTTATTGATACACAGCTCTTCCCTTTTTTTTTTAATTCAAGTTTCAAGTTTATTCGTTTTTAATATACCGACCATCAATAGATATCTGGCCGGTTAACAATAAAATTTAAAAGGCGAGAAGTTAAAAAAAATAAAATAGTTGTCATTTTAAAATAAATAGTGCGAACATATAAGATATCAACAAGACAAACTTGAAAGTGAGGATAAAAGGGAAGGATGGGGAAAAGTTACATTTTTAAGAAGAGAAGGAGAAAGTGGGAATGGGATAAACGTATAGGGTAGGGTCGCCTAGTTAAAGCGGTTGATTGCTAGGAGAGAAAATGGAAGGAAGTGATAGTAGAAAAGAAAGAGAAGAAAAGGAGAAGAGAAGAAAAAAAAAAAGATCCAGAAGGTAAGTCTAAGCAGAGCCAAAAGCATCGCAGAAAAGAAAAGTCTTGAGGCTAGTTTTGAATTTGTCTAGATGTTGTTCATCACGGAGATGCTGTGGCAGAGAATTCCATAGAGTTGGAGCAGTAACTGCAAAATTTATTTTCCGTGTATAGTAGAAGTCTTTTATGGAGGGAATATAGAGAAGTTTTTGGTCGGTTGACCTTAGGGTGCGTGGAGAACATTGGGGGATAAGAAGTTTATCAAGAAATGAAGGCTGGTGAGAGAGTTTTATTTTGAAGGAAAGTAAGATGATTTTATAGGTGATACGGTGAGTGATGGGGAGCCAGTGTGCCTCTTTTAGGAGAGGAGTGACATGGTCGAATTTGCCTATTTTGTAAATAAGTTTTATTGCAGTGTTTTGTATTAATTGTAGGCGTCGAATTTCTTTTTGAGGGAGACCGTTGAGAAGCGAATTGCAATAATCTAAATGGGAAATGACTAAAGAGTGAATCAGGATATTGATAGAATCGGTCTCTAGAATTGGAATTAGCGATCGAATGATGCGGAGTTTGTAGAAACAGGTTTTTGCGACCGAGCTAATATGGTCGTGGAAGGAAAGATCCCTATCGATGATGACGCCTAATAGTTTTATTTTTGTTTTTGTTTCCATTTGTATTGGAGTGGAGTTAATGGAGATTTTTTCCAGTAGGGATTCACAAGTTTTAATTGGAAGTAGAAGGCCTCGGGATTTATCTATATTAAGGGAAAGTTTATTCGAATAGAGCCAATCATTTATGATATCCAGTTTGTTATTTATGTCTTTTATGTCTGTGATGTTTGAAGTGTTGACTGGGTGAAGAAGTTGTATGTCGTCTGCATATGCAAAGATTGTGAATCCGATAGATTGAGCCAAAGTAAGAAGAGGGGAAAGAAAGATATTAAATAGTAATGGGGATAGAATCGAGCCTTGTGGGACTCCATAGGATTGTGATATGGCTGAAGAGGTTTCGTTATTTACATAGACTTTAAAGTAGCGTTCGTTGATTAATAACATTATACAACACTTGCCACTTATTTTTTTGTTTCTGCCACCGCAGTTTATTAGGTGACTTTCATTTATACTGGTCCAATTTATGTTTGTTTGATTTATGAGTTGTTTTCCTGCATATTTTATATTCTTTCTTATTTGCACATGAGTTTTATTTATATTTATTATAGATGTGATCGGTTTTGGTTTTATTTCTATTGGTTTTTATTTCTAATGATATTTTATCATTGTTATCAATGCTTTTGACCATGTTTGTTGATTCAAGCTGTACTTAAATGAAACTAATCTTAAGCCCGTTACATTAATGGGTGCTAGAATAGATGTGTCTGTCTTTCTTTCTGTCTCCTTAGCCGCTGTCTGTCTGTCTTTCTCGCTCCTTGGCTGATGGCTGTCTGTCTGTCTCTCTCTCTCTCTGGCCCCCTGTCTGTTTGTCATTCTTTCTCTGTGTCTCTTCCTGGCCCCTTGTCTGTCTTCCTTTCTATTTGACTCTCTCCCTGGCCCCCTGCCTATCTCTCTCTGCTCCCCCCCAAGCAAACCAAGATTGCTGCCTGCCCCCCAGCACACCCCTCCCCCCAAAGCAGCCCCTTTTCCCTCTCCCCCTCTACTTCCCTGTGCAGCAGTAGCAGCCGGACGCCTCACAGCACCTCGAAGGATACCCTCCTGCTGTTGCTCTCACTGCCGCACGTGCCGCAAGCCGCAAATGGAACACAGCACAGAAGCACAAATCACATCGGCAGGGATCACGCCGTTTCAACTGTGCATGCGTGGGTAAGGGTTTTATTATAGAGGATGTGTGTTTCTTTTAGACTTCTGATGAAGACACTGTCTTGGTGTTGAAACACTGGCTGTGTAGAGAACAAAGTATAGCTGCATGAACATTTTTTAATAAACTGTTTTATATCTCAAGAGGAGGCATCTTGTCATCCCTATTTTTTGGTTTCTTGGTTTTGACTTCGTAGAGTACACATCTTCTGCTCTCCATCTGGTAGTTTTCTCTGCTGAGTATCAAGCCATTTGTAAAAATATTTGTAGGGTTTGACTTTATATTTTAAATTTTAAATCCCACCCTTAGTCCCTCTGCCTCTCCCTTACTGATTTTCTGTGCATCATAAAATGATTTCAGGAAAGGGTGATGGATGTCTTAATTCTTAAAACTGTTGTCTTGTCTTATTGCTTGTTCTGGGAGGTGAGAAGCTGATATGCACAGACGGGGAGAGGGACCTTGGGTGATAGTGTCCGAAGATATAAAGGTGAAAAAACAGTGTGACAAGGCAGTGGCTGCTGCCAGAAGGATGCTGGGCTGTATAAAGAGAGGTGTAGCCAGTAGAAGGAAGAAGGTGTTGATGACCCTGTACAGGTCATTGGTAAGGCCCCACTTGGAATATTTCAGTTCTGGAGACCGTATCTGGCGAAGGACGTATGAAGACTTGAAGCGGTCCAGAGGAGGGCGACAAAAATGATAGGAGGCTTGTGCCAGAAGACGTATGAGGAGAGACTGAAAGCTCTGAATATGTATACCCTAGAGGAGAGGAGGGACAGGGGAGATATGATTCAGACGTTCAAATACTTGAAAGGTATTAACGTAGAACAAAATCTTTTCCAAAGAAAGGAAAATGGTAAAACCAGAGGATATAATTTGAGGTTGAGGGGTGGTAGATTCAAGAGCAATGTTAGGAAATTCTACTTTACGGAGAGGGTGGTGGATGCCTGGAATGTGCTCCCGAGAGAGGTGGTGGAGTGGAAAACTGTGACTGAGTTCAAAGAAGCGTGGGATGAACACAGAGGATCTAGAATCAGAAAATAATATTAAATATTGAACTAAGGCCAGTACTGGGCAGACTTGCACGGTCTGTATCTATATATGACCATTTGGGGGAGGACGGGCTGGAGAGGGCTTCAATGGCTGGGAGGGTTTAGATGGGATGGAGTAGGTTTTAACGGAGATTTCGGCAGTTGGAACCCAAGCACAGTACCGGGTAGAGCTTTGGATTCTTGCCCAGAAATAGCTAAGAAGAAAAAATAAAAAAAAATTAAATTGAATCAGGTAGGGCAGACTGGATGGACCATTTGGGTCTTTATCTGCCGTCATCTATTATGTTACATCCTTTATGGATGCTCCATCCCCAGTTACTGTTTCTGATTCTTCCGCTACTTTCTTGAGTAATGTTTCTCAGCCCCTGCATGGTGGTAGAGGATTCTGTGGATATTGCTTCTGTCACTGATTTAAGAAATGTTAGGGATAGACCAAAATTCATCAAGCCTAACGTCCCATCTCTGACAGTGGCCAGTCCGCTTATAAATATCTGACAGATCCCACGAGTAGATCTGTTTCTCATAGTTCATTTCCAGGGATGATCAATGGCTCTTCCAAGTCTACCTAGCTAATAGGTTTTGGACTTTTCCTCCAGAAAGTTTTCCAAACCTTTTTTGAATCCCATTATACTGGACACCTTGACAACATCTGGCAGCTGATTCCACCACTTAATTGTGTACTGTTTTCAATCTACCAGTAGTTAGTTTCACGGAGTGTGTGCGAGTTCAGAAAGATCTGTCAGTCTTCATATACATATTCTTTTTCAAACAGGCTATTACAATTCAGTCTACAGTGGTGTTCCAAAACATCACGTGCATAGCTTGCAATTAATTCAGAATGCAGCTGCAAAATTATTAGTAGGAATAAAGATGCTTGATCATGTGACATCCCTGAATTGCAATGACAGCCATTTGAGCAGAGCATTTCTTTTAAAATTTCTTTCTTAATTTATAATATTTTATCAGGAGATGATCCCATGTACCTGAAAAAATATTAACATTTTATTTGCCTTCTAGATATTTAAAATATTCCCAACAAGAACTGTTAGCAGTACCTAGTAGTTTTAAATTACAATCAGCTCGTGTTAAGAGGTTGCCAGGGTTGCCAGTCCAATTATATGGAATTTGATTCCTTTTAGTAGAAGGAATGTCATGTCTTTTCCTATGTTTATAACCTGCCTAAAAGCATGGCTCTTTGAAAAAGTTTTCTATTGATTCTCTTTTGAAACAATTATAGAAATGTGAGAGGGGTTAAGTTCAAGTGTATGTCTTGTATTAGTGATTAATTCATTTGCAACTCTCTTTGAGCTGCTTGGTGAAGCGAGAAATTAAATTATGTAAAGTAAAGCAAACTGCTGTGTTTTTCCTGCTAGCTGTCCACGCCTTCCTTTACATTTACCGGTAATTTCTTTTGATTTGCTTTGTATCATTCCTTTTCATAATTTTGTGCACAATTTCTAAATAAAGTGCGCTGTTCAGGAAAACATACACTGGTCAATGAGCCTCCTTCCTGGTTAAATCATTTTTGCCCATCTAACTGGATGCATCTTCCCTTTCCATTATTGCTGAAAGAGGTCTTTATTTTGAGCCTGCCCAAAACACACCCACAACACATCCCTTACTGTTTGAACAAGCTGCAGTGAAAAAAAAAACAAATTCTGCTTTTCAAAAATTGCTATTAGGACATTTTCGGCAGATGGACTTTTTTGTCCATTTTTTAGACATCTATCTGCATGACAATACAACCAAGTTACCATAGTTCAGAATAATCTAACACCTTATCTGTGGTTTGCTTTCTCAAGAAGACAGTTAGCAATTACCGTGCAACCTCTAACTCTAGTTACTCCTTGGCCACCTGTTAGTTTCAAACCTCTAACATCCCTTATTCAGGGACCACTATCTTTTCTATATATAGTTGCAGTAAGCTTGCATTTGTTAGTAACTGAGACATTTTGCAGTCCAAAAGTTTTAACCTCTTCTTTAGTAACTTACTACCCAAATTGACTTTATGTCCAAAAAAACCAATTCTTGCTAATGCTGCAACTTGAGATTTAAAAGTTAGTGTTCACTCAGTTTCTGTTCCTTGAATCATCTGGGGATGTTTTAACAGCTTTTACAGCAGGATGGGAACATGACTAAAATTGGTTTACAACAGTGTGTAAATAAATTTAAAAAACCAATACACAAGCAAATGCTGGTGATGTCTAAAATTGTAATCAAAGATGAGCTTAGCTCTTTGTGAAGGAGTAATCTAACGGTTAGTCTGAGAACCTGGTGATCTGGATTTAGTTCTCACTACAGTTCTTGTGACTCTGGGCAAGTCACTTAACCCTCAATTGCCCCAAGTACAAAAACTTAGATTGTGAACCTACCAAGGACAGAGAAAATACCTATATATAATAAAAGTAAACAGCTTTGATTATACCACAGAAAAAAACATAATAGCCATACTGGGTCAGACAGTGGTCCATCTAGCCCAGTATCCTGTTTCTACAGTGGCCAATCCAGGTCACAAGTACCTGGCAGAATCCCAAATAGTGACAACATTCCATGCTACCAATCCCTGGGCAAGCAGTGGCTTCTCCCATGTCCATCTCAATAGTAGACTATGGACTTCCAGGAACTTGTCCAAACCTTTTTTAAACCCAGGTACGTTAACTGCTGTTACCACATCCTTTGGCAAATCTCATTACACTGTTCCCTGTGAAAGGAATAGCATTATTACACTTTTGTTTTTAGTAAGAGTTAATGTCTCTTTTTCCGAGTCCTTGGTAAGAGTGCTAAAATTTCCTCTGATGGAGAATATTTTACAGTAGGGTTCAAAGCTCTGGTACACAAAGGATGAAACTGTTTTTTTTGTCTTCAGGGTCATCAAGCTATGGAAATTAATCTCAGCTCATACAAATATGTTTGATAAACAGACTAGGAAATAGAAGGCAAACATTTCTAAGAGCCAGGGCAGGGCAAAATGTTATTTATTTCCTTGTAATCTTATTTCTATTCCATATTTTATGTATGTGTGTGCAGTTTTTCTTATTATCCCAGGACAAGCAGGCAGCATATTCTCACTGATGGGTGTCATTCTTTCTGTCTGTGTCTCTCCCTGGCTCCCTGTCTGTCTTTCTTTCTGTCTGTCTCCCTTGCCCTGCCTGTATTTCTCTGTTGCATCATGCCTGCCTGTCTCTCCGTGGCCCCCTTCTGTCCGTCCCGCCCCCTCCCAGAGCAAAGCATGATTGCTGTCTGCCCCCAGCACACCCCTCCCCCCAAAGCAACCCCCTTTCCCTCTCCCCCTCCACTTCTTACCAGCATGGGATACATGATTGCTGTCTGCCCCCCAGCACACCCATCTCCCCAAAGCAGACCCCTTTCCCTCTCCCCCTGGTCCCCTGTTTTGCCATGCCTGCTTGCTCCATGGCCCCCTTCTGTTCCCCCCTCCCAGAGCAAAGCATGATTGCTGTCTGCCCACAGCACACCCCTCCCCCCAAAGCAGCCCCTTTCCCTCTCTCCCTGCCCCCTGTTGTACCATGCCTGCCTCTGTTGTGCATGCCTGTTCTTACCCTCACTCCATCCCGGCTTCCTGGTGTCTTCTGGCACGAACCGCTGCCGCTCCTCTTCAAAGCAGCCTGCTGAGGTTCGCCAACCGGCTGTAGCGAACCTTGCAGGCCGCTCTCCACCTCGGTAGCACGTTCCCTCTGATGCGAAAGCTATAGCCGGCCAGCGAACCTCAGCAGGCTGCTTTGAAGAGGAGCAGCAGTGGTTGGTGAGTGAGGGCGGAAGGGGGGGAGTCGCCGGCATGTTCCCTGCCTCTGTGTTCAAAAATGGAATTCAGCACGGACCCAGACACCACAGTTGCAGGGAACACACCGTCCTAAGTGCACATGCGCGCTTAGGGTTTTATTATAGAGGATTGGGGGGAAACATATAGTTCCTCTATTTTTATAGAGCACATTTTAAAGACTATATCTCATCTTTGCAAAACAAACTGATGTATGTCTTGCGCGTTTTCACAGGCACTTTTGGGTTTCAACCCTGTCATGAGATATTTTTTTTTTGTGAAAAAAGTGAAAACAAGTTTTCACAAAATCTTAAGTGAAATGCATTAAGAATTTTGCTTCACATACATTCTTATCCTTAGCCATTTCCTCATCCCCAAGTGCCTTCCCCTTTTCTCCAGAAATGTTTTATCTTCACTCTCTTGCTCCTGTTCTATTGTGGGCCACAGGAGAGGAAATCCCAAGATTTTAGCTTTACTGCCAGTTCCCACTCTCTTTCCCAGGCTGTGGGGAAGAGACCCTCAGACTCATTTCAGTCACTTTTCTCCAGCTGTGCCTTGATCTGATTAGTGAAGTTTTCTGGACAGTATTCTCTTCGTACCAGTAGATGGCACTACTGAGACAGACAAAAGTTCCTTAAAAATTAATGATGTGCAGATGTTTTTGCTTATTTTATGTTTTAGGGCCATAGAGCAGAGGTGTCCAACCTCGGCCTTTCCCAGGTTGGGTTTTCAGGATTTCTCAAATGAATATGCATCAGATATATTTGCATACAATGGAAGCATTGTATGCACATAGACTTCGTGCAAATTCATTGGGGAAATCCTGAAAATCTGACTGGACTGCAGCCCTCATTGGACAACCCTGCCATGGAGTATACTACCAGGGAAATATTTTTAGAGTTTTTTTGGGGAGAAGGGCAGCATTTGGCATTCAACACTAATGAAGGCTGCACTTAATAAAATCTATTAGTCTTTTTCTGCTGTCATTTACTATCATACTGTAGTGGATGCCTGGAATACCCTTCCAGAGGAGGCGATGGGGGACAAACAGTAATGAAATTAAAAAATCCGTGGAATACACACACAGGATCTTTGTATAGAAACAGCATGGAATTAAAGCAAAATTAACCCTCATATTTTAAACAGTGCATAGAGGCATGTAACCTGCACAGAGCAGCAGGGATAATTCTGGCCTCCTTGTTGGGCAGATTGGTTGAACCATGCAGGTCTTTGGCTGCTTTAATTTATTAAACTACTGTGTTTTCACCCTGTAGGTTCTGTATATTGTGTACTACTACTATTTAACACTTCTATAGTGCTAAAGGGTGTACGCAGCGCTGTACATTTTGACATTAAATAGACTGTCCCTGCTCAGAAGAGCTTACAAACCTAACTTATAATTTCCTCCTCTTCCTAATTTTAAGTTAGGAGAGGTCAAGGAATTGAAGGACAGTTTTTATATAAATAACAAGAGTAATAAACCTATAGTCACCACCTGAGTGATCCGATCAATAGATGTTCTTGCCTGTCTCTATTTTTCTCTAGTTGTTACACAGATGCTGACAAACAGTGCATAGGAACATAAGGCTCAACAACTGCCTACGCGCTGTGGCCCTGATTCTACAAAGTGTAACAGCCAATCGGAATGCACGTTTTTAAAAAAAATACTCCCCAGGCATGCTGCCTATATTGAAGGCACCTCCCAGAGCCTAGAGAGGCCCGCAAGACCGCCTAAGCTTGCCTAAGGGCCTTAGGCGAACCTAGGCGGCCCTACGCGTTTCCCTAGTAGAGGAAGAGACACTTACAATGTAGGCCGCCTGTTCAATCGCCGGCAGGAGGGTGCCCAACCCCTCCTGCCGGAATGCCGCCCCCACCCCCCGACACTCCCGATCGCCAGCAGGAGAGTGGCCAACCCCTCCAGCCGGAATGCCGCCGCCCCCACCCTAAACTTCTGATCGCTGGCAGGAGGGTGCCCAACCCCTCCTGCTGGAATGTCGTTCCCGATTCTGTATAGGATGCCCCTCCTGGGTGTCCCAAACAGAATCAGGGCCTGTGTGTTTGGTTAAAAAAAAATTAATTTGCTTCCTTCTAGAGAATGACACGGTGGCGGTTTACCCGCGGCCACCGCATTTTAGCCGCGGGTCACCCGCCGAAAACGGGGAAGAAAACTAGCAGTCGCTGCGGCGACGGGGACAAGGCCATTCACCGCCCGCGGGGCGGTGAATGGTCTTGTCCCCGCAGTGAGGCATGAAGGATCGCGCGGTCCCCGCAGCTCACACCCGCCTGCCCAATCGATTCTAGTGTTTAGCCAGCTCTCTCCCTTCTCCTCACCTTAGTTTGTAGATTTTCTTTTTCGGCGACCCGCACGCTATCAGAGAGCCGCGCACCCGCTGCTGCTCAGTTTCGATATTCTGCTCTGACGCAACCGGAAACAGGAAGTTGCAGCAGAGCAGAAGATTGAACACTGAGCAGCCGCGCGTGCGCGGCTCTTTGGGAAAGCGTGCAGGTCGCTGAAAAAGAAAACCTATAAACTAAGGTGAGGAGAAGGGAGAGAGCTGGCTAAACACTAGGATCGATTGGGCAGGCAGGTAGTGGCTGCGGGGACCGTGCGATCGCTAGTGTTCCCGGCTCAAATTGGAAGGAGGGAGTGAAAGGGAAAAGGATTCTGGGCCAAGGGGATGAAGTCGGAAAGAAAAACCCACAGCAGGAAAGAAAGGGAAGGACTGGCAGGTGAGCCAGATGCTAGAAGCAGGGGGGGGGGGGGGAAGAAAGAGGGAAAAAAGCTAGATGGGGTTGAAAAGAAGAGACACACTGGTATGGAAGAGGAAGATAGGGGAAATCTGGACACAGGAAGGTAACAGATAGAGGGGAAATTATGTGCATGGGGCATAGGGACAGAGACAAAAAGGGGACATGCCATGGGGATGGTATATGGACACAGGGGGGGGCAATGACAGATACATAGGGGAGATATTAGAAATGGAGAAAATAGGAGCACAGAAGCGAGATGGTTTGTGGGGATGGGACAGGGACCGAGCTCGCAGGCTCCAGTGGCTTGCACAAATTACATTGTAACGTGCCATGAAAATAAGAGGGAGGAAGGTAGATAGATAAGCCACGTGAGAGGAGCTGAAGGGTAGTAGAAAGGAACAGATGGTAAAGGAGGGAGGGAAGGGTGATGGTGGAAAGGAATAGGACAGACATTGAAGGAGGGTGGAGAGAAACAGACCCCGAAGGGAAATGTGGAAGACAGAGTGGGAAGAAGACAGATGCCAGACTATGCGGGAGCGGAGGGAAGAAGATGGGTGCTAGACCAATTGGGGGGGGGGGGGTTAAGGGAGAGGCACAGTAACAGCAAATGGAAGATGCAGAGAGAAGACACACAGTGGATGGAAGGAATTCAATGAGAAGATGTGGAAAGCAGAAACCAGACAACAAAGGTAGAAAAAAAAATTATATTTATTTATTTATTTTTTGCTTTAGGATAAAATAGTATATTAGTTGTGTTGATAAAAATTTATAAACAAAGCCCTGCCAGCTGAACATCTCTTTCTCTAGTTCAGCAGCAGGAACTTTGATTTATAAGAAAGGAATAAGCTAAATATTACAGTACTAAGGCTTATATGGATGCAGCGGGGACGGTGACGGGGCGGTGAATGGGATGGCAGTGGCGGTGACGGGGCGGTGAAAGGGATGGCGGTGACGGTGACGGGGCGGTGAAGGGAACGGCGGTGACGGGGCGGTGCAGAGGATGGTGGGCCGGTGACGGGGCGGTGACGGGGACAGATTTTTTCCCCGTGTCATTCTCTACTTCCTTCCCTTGCCAGGCCTAGGCATATCACCTCAGTGGCATGCTGTGGCAGATGAGGAAATCAAAGCCCAGATCCCCTACTGAATGCACCAGCTAGGGAGAACAGTTTTATGGGAGAAATGCAAAATATGTTCATATTCTGGGCAAAGTAACACTGGAACACCACAAAAAGAAACGGTGCTGATTTTGCTGGTTGGGCTGCAGAACGAGCTATGTGTTATGCAAAAACATCTGTTTTACGCTTTGCTTAAGATTCCCTCTGTAGGATTATTTTTGTAATTTACTTTGGTTAAATGGGTTTATAGTGGGAGAGGGTTATTTGCTACCTAGGTTTAACTATATAACTCTAAGTCAATCTTCTGTTCATTTTTGTTTTCTGTTTGCTTGCTGATGTTATTTCATGTCTGTAAAGAATTCAAGTAATTATAGGTTTTGTTACTTGTTGGTTCCTTTCCATCCCCCAGTTTTATTTAAGGTTTTGCCAAATGTTCGGCTTGCAGAATAGCATTCATGTATGCATACTGTGCATATAATATACACACACATTTTGTTTTTGTGTGCACAGTGAAAAGCACCCCCTATTTAAACAAGAAGTGTCAGAACTGGAAGCTGGGCAGCGTGTGGTTATGGCACCTCCTGGGGCTGTCAGGACTTGCCTGCCTTGAGAGCCCCTTAGGCCTTCCTCAGTTTGAACATGTATACCTTTCTTTGCAGTGCCCTTGTTCCAAACGCTGAACAGTTCCTGCTGAGAGAAAGTGCCAGGACATGCTTTTTTTTTTTTCTTTTGGGGTATTTTTTGTTTTGGTTTAGGAGAAAGAGAGCAGCATATCTCTTGGGCGCTGCAGAAAGAAATATTCGAAGTAGGCATGTGCATGCATGAGGCCAAAGGGAGCGAGTGAGCATGTGTACTTTGTGCTGTTTAATTCTTGTTAATTTTAGACATTCTCTGGGTGGGGAGCCTCCAGGCACAGAGGCTGTGTAGGAATAGCTGGCATGCTGGGAGCTCAGCTGGAAGGCAGCTGACGGTAGACAGTGCTCACAGGATTTCTGTCCAGGGCAGAGCTGCTCTCTCCAAGCACGGGTCTCTAGCCAAAAGCTTCTGCGCTTCTGGAATACCTGCATTTTGCTTCCTGGAATGTCTGTTCTTGCCATCGGGCTGCATCTTGTTTCTGTGTATCTATTTGGAACTTGGCTCCCAACCCCTCAGCTTTGAGTGTGAGTAAAGACACCAGTGAAAAAGCCTCAAGTACTGAGCTATTAAAGAAGGATGGTAGATTAAAAGAGGAAGAGAGAGCTGCATATTTCCAGAATGCTGACCTTAAAAACAGTAGAGGAAAAGATGATCAGGCAGAGAGTTTGAAAATACGCTAGTGAAGTAGGGAAGGCCGAAGTTTAATTTTTAGAGCCTACTAAGTTCTTTTAAAAAAAGAATAGTACTAGTCCCTATTGTTGAAAGTGGGAGAGAGATTATAATGTAACTTTAACTACGGGCAGTTATTTAATGGGTCAGTAAAAAGGCTGCTGTATCTGTTAACGATGGAGGATGGGTTTCAATCGTTAATGAGGTGGTGAATGACACCAAAGAGATTAACAGAGAGAATGGCAAATCTGATCTCTGCTGGCAAAACTGGGGGCAGTTTGGAAGTTATATATTTGATGGGAATATCCAGAGGTTAAAAAGAAAACACTAATTAGAGACAACATTAAAGAAATAAAACCTTGTGGATTTGCCATTGATTCTGGATGTATTTCTTCTTGGAACGCTGCTTAAGGGAATTCATTCATTAAGAGAGAAATTGTTTACATTTCTGTTGGTTGCAGCCCAAATATCTACAGCAGCAAAATGAAAGAATGAATGCCGGAAGAGTGCTTGTAGGATCTTTTCTTAGGGCTCCTTTTACAATGTGGTATAACCAAAGAGCACGCTCTGAATGCAGAGAAGCCCAAGGGAACTGGATGAGCTGCTTCATATTCAACGTGCCGCTTATCGGTAGCGCATCTTTGTAAAAGGAGCCCTTAATGAATGCCAAACGTGGGGCAAAAGTGAGGAATGCCAGTATTGTGGTGTAGAGAGAAACATCACCGCTTCCGGAACTAACTTGGTCTAACTCGGTCATAACACACAGACGTGTCTTTATCGGTTGTTTTAAAAAAGAATCTTTTTTTAGACAGAAAATTATAGTTCAAAAAAACAGCAAGAAGAGTGCCTCGTGTACTAAGTTCTGGGTAGAAGCAGCCAACTCGGGTCCTCTAACAGGCAGAGTAATTTAAGAAGGGCAGTTGGTACAACCAAACAATTGTTAGTCATTTACGTTACAGCAGTACTATGCGTGTGCATATAAAAGGTAGACTTTAATACTACCTTCAATATCATTGAATTATTAACTTACATTAAGTCACATTCTGTCATAAGATGAATAAATGTGTTCCTTTAAGGTCTGCAAGACAGAAACTCAATAATGTTGGTGTGGGGAGGGGGCTGGGCGCATGCGTGCCAGCCCTTACAGCGTTCCATCCTGAAATTGAAGGTTTGAAGCTCCATCTGATCTCCTGGGGCTAAAGAAGCAGCGATGGCTTTGTGTGTTTTTTTTAAGTTGTTTGTCGTTTGCATTGGTGACCGCGTTACTTTGTGGAGACTGAATACAGATCCGGGATTGCTGCTGGATCATGCGCTCACAGAAATCCATGCTAGCAGCCAGTATCCACGTTGGGAATGTGCATACAGGATATGAAAGGCTGGGCCTGTGATCTGAGAGTCTGAAACCTGGCACAAACGGGAGCAAAAATTGTGACACAGGTCAGCTGCAGGTTGCATGGATTCTCAGTGGTGTAGTAGATGAGGGCTGCAAGGCACATTACAAAGCCGGTCAAGTTGAGGAACCCCCAGACGTCCATCTTGTCCGACTTCTGAAATGTAAAGGGAGATTGTACATAAAGCAAAGTCATGTAGTCAGTGAAGCCATGGGAAAAACAATATAAGGGCTACAAAACACTTCTAGTCTGCTCTGGAGCTAATCAATGACTTGGCTGCGGCAACTCAAACTATAGGTAATGCAGTTGCCTGATAGGACTGTGTGATTGTAGAGGAATAAAACGGGATAAAAAGGCCCATGGTATCAGTGTAGCCTGGTTCCTGTTGAACTGCAAGCAGTGGTGTAGCCAAAGGTGGGCTCAGGCCTATCCTGCAGCAGTACACTGTGAAATGGCTGGCAGGGATCCCCAAGTCCCATCATCTGAAGACTCCTGGCATCTCTCCACCCCTGGTACCTTTTAAATTCTTCAGTTCTTCACCAGCAGCAAGCAATGACACATCTGCTGTTCACACCAGCCCCATACCTTCCCTCTGATATAGATAATCACTACTCAGGGCTGGCAAAGAACTAATGCCCGGGGGGGGGGGGGGCGGAGTGAAAATAAGAGACTCCCCCCCCCCCCCCCACCGATTACCTGAGGGGAGAAGTGGGAGAGATGCTGGATGGGGGTGTTGTGCTCAGGCCTGCCCAAAATTGAGTGCCCCTGACTAAAAGTACAAAGGAACTACAGTAGAAGAAACTGCAGGGTCAGTGGCATACATATTCAGGTTTTTCAGTGACTTGTCATTTTACCTTGTGGTGTATTGGTGCTGCTTTATACCATAGTAATGATAAATTATTAGATACTGGCCTTTTCTGAAAGCATTCTGATAATAGCTTTGCTACATGCAATAAGGAAAGGAAGTGTATCAAGTCTAAGAAACCATATCATTAGATCATTCAATTAATATTCACAAGTTCTCACTGAATTTGAAAGTTTCCTTTATGCTTTGGTGCTTAGCACTGGGACATATAAGAAGTAATTCTATAATAGGGTGCTTACTAAATGCATGGTTATTAGCACTTATTTTAAGCCTGTTCTTATAAAAAAAAAGTAGGTAAGAACATAAGAATAGTCTTACTGGGTCAGACCAATGGTCCATCAAGCCCAGTAGCCCGTTCTCACGGTGGCCAATCCAGGTCACTAGTACTTGGCCAAAACCCAAAGAGTAGCAACATACCATGCTACCGATCCAGGGCAAGCAGTGGCTTTCCCTGTGTCTTTCTCAATAACAGACAATTGCCTTTTCCTCCAGAAACTTGTCCAAACCTTTCTTAAAACCAGCTACGCTATCCGCTCTTACCACAACCTCTGGCAATGCATTCCAGAGCTTAACTATTCTCTGAGTGAAAAAAAATTTCTTCCTATTGGTTTTAAAAGTATTTCCCTGTAACTTCATCGAGTGTCTTTGTAATTTTTGACACAGTGGAAAATCGATCCACTTGTACCCGTTCTACTCTCCTCAGGATTTTTCTTTATAAAATAATAGCACAAGTGGCCAAAAACACAGTTATGCGTAAGGTAAGGTGCAATGAATTACACAAGCCCAATAGCTGATGTAAATGCCTGTACCTAGTTGTGAGTTAGGAATGTTTCCCTCTGCGTGCTGCTGTCGGCTGTAACTTCCCTTTTCTGGATCTGGCAGAACCAACAGCAACATGCAGAGGGAAACATCCCTGAGGTCTGCCTTTTGCTTCCTGCTCCTGCTACAGAAGCAACGGACCGGCACAGGAGCTTGAGAACAGATAAATTGAATGAACCAGCAGGAGGGGGAGAGGAAAGGGAGACAAGATGGGGTACTGTCAAATACAGGAAAGGAGGAGACAGAGCAGTGCTGGATAGTTGTGGGTGGGGGAAAGATGACCCCCCCCCTATTAAACGTGTTAAAATTGTTTAAAGGCATTAACCATTTAACGCGTTAATCGTGTTATTAACTCGTTAAATGTACATCCCTAATAAAAATCCATTCTGCTCAAGTTTGTTACGTTTCTATTGTGACTATTCTGATAAAACTAGGCAGTATATGCATAGTTGTATGTTTTTCCCATGCACACGTCCACCAGTACAGTAAGTACAATCAAATCATGGCACATACTTTTCTGCTAGGCAGTATTCTATAAGGAGTTATTTAAGTGCATACATTATTAAAATACAGTAGACCCCTGTGAATTTGCGAATCGCAGACTCAGTCGGTTGCGGTGTTTTCTGACAGCCTCTTCCGGTCAAAAAATGCAGGGAATGACAAAGCTGTCGATTCCAATTGGCCTTCTTCACAGCCAAACTGCCTGCCAGCCTAAATATATATATTTTTTTAACACCCCCCGCCTCTGATCTGCTCCTAAACCGCATTCGCATTTTTTAAAAAAATTTGCGGGTGCTCCTGGAACAGAACCCCCGCAAGTTACAGGGGAGCACTGCAATTTATGTTCCCTCTTGCCAGCTAAAAACTAGGCCGATCCTTTCTTCTCAGCAGTCATGAGGAGAGAAGCATCAAGGCACAGTGAGTTCTGCAGCTTAGGTTAATAATACGTTTTCTGTTTGTTTATGCTTCTGATTTTCACAGTTTGTGTTGAGGCACCACCCCTCAGTTTTATTTTGCATTTCACTTTTTTCTATACTCTTGTATTTCCCTTGTTTGTTGAACCAAGGCAAGCTCTACCATCCCCGCTTGTTACAAGCGGCCTCTTTTCACGCCCATGATATAAGCTGGATGTGCATCTGATAGGTTTTCTTATAGACAGCAACAAACAAATCCTCTAGTGACCTTCCTCAGTTGGGCCATCCAGGACATCAAAATCAGAGAAGGAAACAATTTGCTATCCTAAAGAGCTGGGATGAATAGGATTGCCTTATCTATGGTTTAAAATAAGTTTTAAAAGTCTTCTCAAGTCGGTTTGAAATAGCTTTTTACAAAGAATAAATTATAGTGAACAGAAGTGCCTCAAGGTTAGATGCAGAACTTAAAAGACTCTTTTTTTCACCTTTGTTACCCCTGTTTTGTTTTATTGATTTTATATATTGCCCATTGTTTTTATTTATTGTAAACCGCTTTGATTTTACTTTTTGTTAAAAGTGGCAGTATATCAAATAAAATAACTGTAACTAAAGGACTAAAGCACAAAATAATATAGACTGCCTAGAACTGCAAGGTACTGGCGGAATAGAAGTCACTAATGTAATGTAATATTTTTCTGCTATGGATAAGTAAGGAATTCTACAGGGCTGATTGACCACTCATCCCCCTCCAAAACCTTTCAGGAAGCAAGAACTCTCAACAAGTATTGTTTGCATAATTAATACTCCGCTGTTAATTGCTACCAAAGACAAACTGCCTTTTTGTTTTATTGCATAGCTAGAGAACTTCATATGAACCCAGTAAACTTCTGAGAACAAATGAATTGTCCCCTGACAGAGATACACAAAAGATATTTCATCTATCTTAACAAGAATGTGCTTCAGTCTAGGAAATCAAAGATCCTCATACATCCTAGATGCTGGGGAAGAGGAAACTATAGCCTCCACTGTCCACCTAGAGGAGACAAACCTAAGAGGCAAAACACCTCTCTAACTATAACCACATGACTATCATCTACCGTGTTTCCCCAAAAATAAGGCCTACCCCGAAAATAAGCCCTAGTTGAAGTGCTGGATTCGCCAGCAGCAGCGCTTCCCCTGCCCCCCTCCCCCCGTCAAGCAACGTAATCCAGGGGCGGTTCAGAAGGAAAGCATGAACATAAGAATTGCCGCTGCTGGGTCAGACCAGTGGTCCATCGTGCCCAGCAGTCCGCTCACGCAGTAGGAAATCTGGCATGGGAGGGAAGGGGTTATGACATCGGGGAGAGAGGGAGGGGTCGTGGCATGGAGGAGTGTGTGTGTATGTGAGAGAGAGAGATGGCAGAGCATGGAGGGAGTGAGGGATGTGAGCCTGCCAGGGGATAGAAGGAGGGATGCCAGAGCAGAGGGAGGGAGGGATGCCTGCCTGCCAGCCAGAGGGAAGAGAAGGAGACATGCTGGGATGGGGGAGAGGAGAAGAAAGGAGAGAGAGATGCCAGCGCATGGAGGAGGGGTGGAAACAGAGGAGAGAGAAAAATGGAGAGGTGTAAAGCTGAAATGAATCATGTGTAAAGGAGAGAAAGGGTACAGGATGGATGGAAGGGGGAGAGGGTAGACAGTTTATGGAAGTATCATAGAAACAGACGATGCCATATGGAAAGGGAAAAGGGCAAACACGGGATGGAAAGGGCAGAGAGAGAGAGAGCAGGCAGACTGTGGATGGAAAGAAGAGAAGATGAAGAAAGCAGATACCACAGATGATAAAAGGTAGAAAAAATATTTTTTTGTTGCTTTAGAAAGTAGTACAGTATTGTAGCTGTATTGATAAATATTTATAAATAAAAAATGGAAATAAGGTAATATTTTTATTGGACTAATTTTAATACATTTTTTATTAACATTAGGAGACCAAAACCCCCTTTCTCAGGTCAGAACAGGATACCGTAACAGCAATATACTGTACTGACCTGAGAGAGGAGGTTTTGGTCTCTTGACAGCTAATTGAAAGGTGTATAAGCCCTATAAAATAGTATTTTCTTATTTTCCTTTTTTTTTTTGTTGTTGTTTTATTTGTTAATTGGTAAAGTGATGATTTATCAGTTTTTCCAAATTTACATCCTCTATAATAAAACCCTAAGCGTGCATGTGCACTTACAACGCCATGATCCCTGACTCCGTGTTGTGAGAGACAAAGAGACAGACAGACAAAGAAGTGGAGGGGGAGAGGGAGAGGGAAAGGTGGCTGCTTTGGGGGGAGGGGTATGCTGGGGGGCAGGCAGCAATCTTGGTTTGCTTGGGGGGGGGACAGAAGGAGACCACGGAGAGACAGGCAGGCATGGTGCAACAGAGAGAGATAGGCAGGCAGGGGGCCAGGGAGAGAGACAAACAGAAAGAATGACAAACAAGACAGGAGACCAGAGAGACATACAGACAGACAGCGGCCAAAGAGAGAGAGACAAAGAAAAAAAGACAGACAGAAAGCAGCCAAGGAAAGAGAGAGAGAGAGAGAAAGAAAGACAGACAGACAGCGGCCAAGGGGGGAGAGAGAGGGAAAAAAAAAAAAAAAGACAGACACACACATCTATTCTAGCACCCGTTAATGTAACCAGCTTAAAGACTAGTGTTTTTATATTTTGCACAGTATTAGGGAACATGTGTCACTGTTTCTGTAGTGATGTATGCAGAGTCTGGCTTCTTGGCGGTTCAGTCTACATATTTCTATTTTTAGTTTTATAGATAGTTATCCCATGCTTAGTGAGGGTCTGTTTATGTGAAAGAGGCCAGTTATTCTGATAGCATTGAATGTCTATGTAGAATCAAATTGTACTAATCCAGTTAGTTTAGTAGCTTAGAAACAAGAATATTTATAAAACTTAATACTAAACTTGAAGTTATAGTGGACCTTGATAGTCTTTTGTCTGTTTGGTTTCTCACTGAAAAGGCAATAAGCAACGTTCTATAGGTTTAATGTTAAGGATTGCCTGTATAGGTTTCAAGGTTCCTGGAAATGAGTCGGAGAAAAGCACCAAGGGCCTCTTTTACAAAGCCATGGTAGCGATGCTGCCATGGTAAACACACTGAAGCCCATTCAGTTCCTAGCATCCACAGCTACTGCAGCTTTGTAAAAGACTTATGTGTGTGTGATATTATGAGGGCTGTATTTGATTGAATTTTACTTTTCTTTATTTACTGGCTTTGTTTTGTTGCTTGGAAATGGACATTGTCTATTTATGCTGTTTGGTTTGGCTTCACACTGAGAAAAGCACCAAGTCATATGCTATTGGCTTGCTTTTGCATTGGAAAAAAAAGCACTAAGGGCCCCTTTTATCAAGCTGCACTAGAGGTTTTGAGCGCAAGCAGGCGTGATGCTATGATGCTTACAGAATTCCTATGAGTGTCGGAGCACTTACCGCGCCAGCCTGTGCAAAAAACCTGTAGTGCAACTTGATAAAAGGAGGGGGGGGGGTAAGTTATTTGTGTGTGATACTCTGAGAGCTATTGTTATGTTTGCAATTGTATCTGTTTTGCTCACACAAAAAAAATGGCTTCTTGTTTTATTTATTGCAATTTTGTGAACTGAATAAGAGCTAAAATTTTTGGGAGAGCTAAAATTATTTGCCATGAGTTTGTGAACTGAATAAGAACTACATGTTTTGGGACAGGACTGAAGAAAAACTAAAATTTCCATCACTAACAGAACTAGAATAAAATTACATTACATTAGTGATTTCTATTCCGCCGTTACCTTGCGGTTCAAATGGGCATTAAATTTCCATGTTTTGCACATGAAGAATTAGAACTAAAATTGGATTAAAATATCACTAGTATTGAGCTGATATTTTGTTTAAGTTGTACTTTTATTGATGTTTTATTGATGTTCTTTCAGTCAAAATAAAATTTAGAAAAAAAAAAAACCTACCATAGGCTTAAAATGTTTATTTGCAATGTCTTAGGCCCATAAAATTGCATAAAATCATCTTTCTGCTTTGAGCGTGGAGATGTGGGGAAGAAAATTAAGACAGTGGGGACAGTGAGGGGATGGGTATGAAAAATGCACTCACTGTGGGGATGGTGAGGGGACAGGGATGAATTTTTGTCCCTGCACCAGTGCAGGTCTCTATCTACTGCCATCTACTATGTTACAGATCCTTAAGCATCAAGGTCAGTAGGTGGAATTTCACCACAGACCCAAACTCTTCTCAATCAGGTTTCACAGGTTTGGAGTGCTCTAACCAAAAGACAGATTTCCCGCCCAGATCCAGATTTTAAATGTCCTTTGGACTGAGGTCACAAAGACAGACCACTTGTTCCAGAAAGTCTAAGAACTGGCTCAGCTTCTCATTGGTTTTTCTTAAGCTTCTGGAAGCTACAGGAACTCCTGTCCTGAGACCCTAGCTGCTTCCATGAGTGCCTGCCTGTCTTCACATAGTCTATGGTTTCCATGGAGACCCAGGTACATGAGGTGGTGGGTTTTTTTTTTCCAATCTCCCTAGATCACAGGTTCATGCCCTCCTGTTGTTACCAATTAGCACTTAGGGCCAGATGCACAAAACTCACCGTGCATTTAATGATCATTGCTAAATCAGTTTTAACCAGTCTAATGTTGAAGTATTTCAGCTATCGATCCACAAAACGGCAAATCACGGTATAGAAACATGATGGCAGTTAAAGGCCAAATGGCCCATCTATTCTTCCCATCCACAGTAATCATTATCTCTTCCTCTCTCTAAGAGATCCCATGTGCCTATCCCATGCCTTCTTGAGTTCAGACATAGTCTCTGTTTCCACTACTTCAGCCGGGAGACTGTTCCACACATCTACCTCCCTTTCTGTAAAAAAGTATTTTCTTAGATTACTCCTTAGCCTATCACCTCCTAACTTCATCCTATGCCCTCTCATTCCAGAGCTTCCTTTCAAATCAAAGAGACTTGATTCATGTGCATTTACACCACATAGGTATTTGAATGTCTCTATCACATCTCCTCTCTCCCTCCTTTCCTCTAAAATGTACATATTGAGATCTTTTACCGTGGTTTGTAGCAGCCTCTGATAGTCGTATGTAAATACATTTTAGCAAGCTCATCAATATTAAAATGAGCACTCCGATTGATGCATAAAATGAAGCGCTGGTATTTAACGCTCCAAAATCTGGAGGTGCTAATAGCATTAAAAAAGCACTGAATAGCAACTTTTATTTTTAATGGGTATAAATGTTGTGCATGTGTTGCGCATGTACAATATCTGCCCCCATTAAAAATAAAAGAAATAGTTTTGAGGACCCCCATAACTCCAACCCTCCCCCCCCCAACACACCCACACACCTTTTAAATTAAAGAGCAGCAGGAGGGGGATGCCCACTACCTCCTGCCACTGGGGCCCTCCCACTTATAAATGGAAGATCGGCAGGAGAGATGCCTACTCCCTCCTGCCTCTAGGGCTCCCCATGAACCCCAGACTCCTCTCCCTCCCCCCCCTCACACAACCTCGTATCTTTTTGATGAAAATCCAGCAGGAGGGATGCCTACTCCCTTCTGCCAGCAGGCCTGCCTCTTCAAAATGGTGGGCCTCCCTTTCCCGGTACAACCTGGGATGCATTGGAAGGGGGCCTAAGACTGATTGGCCCAGGCGCTTAAGGCCCCTCCTTCCTTGCTTCTCCAGTTCCCCATTTTGTCTCCTTCAATGGGTTCAGCACTCAGAGGACTGAGGAGCTTGCTATTTGTGGCTCCAGGGGTGAAGGTCAAGAGTCTGAGCTCAGCAAAACTTCTGGTTCTATGGACCACTCCAACCTTCAACCTTCAGGGCACAGCCCAAGCAAGCTCTGCTTTCGATTTATTTGCTGCCCTCCTCCACCAACCACAAATCCATCAATCGGGCCAGTTTGAGGTTTTGTGTTTCTGTCCTCCCTTATACTTTCCCATAAAGTCAATTTATTTTTACTAAAAGAGAGATAAAGTCTACAGTGATTTGGCACTCATTTACCATCTTGGATCCCACTTATAGAACTAAAAACTATTTGATTTTCATGGTTCTTAGAAGATATAAGCCAGAGAATCTAAAGAATAAGTTCTCTACACACATTTGAAACTCTAAGATCCTCTCTAGTAATGTCACTATCTATACCCTCATAAGAAGAAATCACCCCCACACTCTAGAACTCTCTCCTAGACAGGGCCGGTGTTAGAGGAGCAAACAGGGCAGTTGTCCTGGGCCTCACAGCTACAAGGGGCCCCCAACTGTCTGATGAGGTGAGCTTCCCTCCCTTTCCTGCTTTCTCTCTTCTTCTGCTGCTGCTGCCGCAGCACTATGCAAACAAAATATATCCCGTGCCACAGGGCCCTAATACTGTGTATGTTGCTGCTGGCTTTCCTCATCATCCCTCCATGAAACAGGAAGTTACATCATGAGAAAGAGGAAGGAAGCCAACAGCGGCACACACAGCATTAGGGCCCTGTGACATGGGTTAATTTTGTTTGTATGTGGCAGCAGGAGGGAGAGCAATTGAGCGACAGGCAGTGAAGGGTAGGAAGCTGACAGCGGCACGCATAGGGTTAGGGCCCCACAGCACAAGTGACAGGCAGGAAAGTGAGCTTCTGATTCATACCTGCACTTGGATTTTTAGTGAAATGGAGACCATAGTTTATTGATAAAAATGTACCTGTGCTCTTTCTGGTATTCACCTTCACTCCTTGCTTTTGGCGCCTTTTTTCTGACTGTTTTTTACAGTTGCTTGGACGCACAAACCTTGTACTCTGTTGGATTGGATTTATGCATCAACAAAGAAGCCATTTTGCTTTGTGAATTCCAATTTACAATGACCCCTGATGCAGGCGCTTATGTTCGCCAAAACACAGCACTGTGTCTGGTCCATGTTACTGTACATCCTGGATTAAAATAAACAAGGCTGGCTCTTGTGGATTGCTCATTGTCCATTCCCACGGTTTTCTCTGTTGTTCAGTGTTTGTGGGATCTTGTCCTGTTGGACTCTTCTTGTGGTGCTTTACCTTCCTTTACAAACTGAGCAAAATCAGTGAAGACCTTAAATTAGTGTTCAAATCAATGATCCTTGGATAAACAGTAAAAGCAGAATACTAAAGACACTCTATGGTTTACAATGATATTCAAAACAGAGGAGAAAATATCTCAAAGAACCCTCGGAGTTCAGTCAATAGAAATACACACGATTTAGGGTTTGGGGTACTATCATAGGTCAAAACCTCTGTTTGAATTCATTAATTTTTATTTAATATTTATATAATAATTTATTGTGTAATCAGTTTTAAATTATCTCTTTGAAATTAATTTTCTCTCATACTTTATAGAAAAAAGAGAGCTGGCATACTGAATTAAACTGGACTCCGAGGGTTCTTTGAGGTCTTTTCTCCTCTGTTTTGAATATCATTGTGTTCTGCTTTACCTTCTTTTGCCATCATGTACTTTCTGAAGAAGGCAGAGCAAGGCATAAGAAGGGTGGGAGGCAGCCGCGGGCAGTGGTGCTCTCCGCCCCCACTCCTTCCCCACCGCACCCCTTCCCTTCCTGCGTACCTCGTTAATTTCCCGAGCATGAGCAGCATCTCCAACTTGCTGCCAGTGCTGGCTCTCACTCTGATGCCACTTCCTATTCGCGGGAGCCGGAAGTGATATCAGAGGGAGAGCCGAGGCCAGCACAAGCAGCAAGTTGGAGTTACCTGCTCGCACCGGCGAAGAGCTAGAGGTACTGGGAGGGGGGGTGAAGGTGCATGTGTGGCAGGGGAGGAGGAGGAAGGAATGAGGGAGCAGAGGAGGAGAGGTGCCAGTGCCTCCACAAATATGGTGCCCGGGGCTGTCTGCCTCCCACTTTACTACATCATTGCACTGATGTTTTCATACCCTTAAGTGACAATGATACTTGAACTAGCAGTGTACCAAAGAGGGGGGATCCAGCCAAAGGGGATGTTGGAGGAGGGGCTGAAAGTTCAATAAAAGAACCACGGACCTTTGTGATGTGGCATAGTTGTAAATATTTGCCCCACAGGCACTGGAGACCCAACCCATGGGTCCAAAACTTATTCTGTCAAGACTGGCTAGCCATGTGCCTAAAGTGTCACTTGGAAGGGATTTTTCTTTTTTCTATTGACTCACATTTTGCTCTGGACAGCAGTTCCAGCACTCATCTGCAACTCCCATACAAGAAAAGGCTGTAATCTCCCTGCTCCTCACCCCAATCCCCTTCTTAAAATGTGTGCATGGGTGTAACTAAGATTTTTGCACTTCACTTTGCTCGTGCTCCACCCATTCACTCTGTCACTTATGAGTCAGTCACCTCACTAGTGGACTGCAATCTGCAGTTAATCTTTAAGGGTTTCCACCCTACTTTGAGAGAGGTGTACTGTCATTGCAAATGAAAGAAAATTACTAAATTGTCAAGAAAATTGAACTTAAAACAACCCAGAGTAGTATCATGTCTGCTTCAGGGTTCAGTGTTATCTTTTTTTTTTTTTTTTTTACTAAATGTTCCAGCTCAAATTCAAGAACAAAAAACTCTGTGGAGAAGGTGATCAAGATGCAGACTTCATTAAAAATACAATCCAATATCCAATAATCCACATAAAAATATCTAGGATTATGGACCAGCTCAAATGCAACCAGCCTTTGACTTCAGTACCATGAGCCTCTATTCACACCTTTCCCTTATCTCATATCCTGCTGTTATCATCAGGAACCCTGTGTGTTATAAAGGGTGGCCAAACCAGATTTTTTGGTTTCAACCAAATCTGAATCTATGTCCGAAATTCACAACTAAAACCAAAACAGTCAGCCCCCCTCCCTGATCAAAAGCCCTTCCTAGCCCACCATCTCCTCACCCCAGCCAAAAGAACTGTCATCTTATCACCTGTAGACTCTCCTTGGGCATACCTTAGAAGCCTTGGTGGACTAGTGTCTTAGTCAAGGCAGATGCAATCCCCAGTTGTTCCTCTCCATTCTGGTTGCTGCTTGGACCTCCAGCAATAGTTTCATAAGACTGCCATGCGAGGATACAGCAGCCATTTTGAATGTGGAGCCAGCATGGGCAGGAGTGACTTACTAGGCTACTAGACCACCAGAGCTTCTAAGGTATGCTCAGGGATGGGCCAACAGGTGGTAGAAGGCTGGTGCTTTTGGTCCGGGGGGGAGAAGAGGGTGTCAAAGTATGGTTGACACTTCTAATGCTTGGAAATATGTTGGCATGTTTTGATTGACAAAGAAATTGTATGCAGGTAGATGGTATTTTCAAATCTTATTTCTTTGCAGCAAAAATATATCTGATATGTTTTTAGGCTATTTAAGCAGTTAAGGCCTTCTTTAAGTTGTGGAAATCATTTTTTGTGCTACGTTCTTATAGACAAGGTTGGAAAACTCATTGATAGCTTCTTTGAACATGTCCATAGAATATAATGGATATAATGGATGCGTTGGCGTTTAGCACACACTAAACCGGCTAGCGCACCTTAGTAAAAGAACCCCTAAGTGAGGTGGATTATTTGGGTGGTGTTTATGTTAAGTAATTGGTAGGAGTGTGGGAGCAATATGTATACTGCTTTAAGGGATAATTTTTAGAGAATCATTTTCACATCTCGTATGTGTTTCTTATTAAAAAAAAATTGACTGGCATAAAAGCATTTTCCAGGTCATGCCATGATGTTGTGTTGTCATTGAGAACTGACATCAGCCAATCACTGAGCGGCGCGGGACCAGGCAGGAAGCACAAAGGTCACGCTCTTACACCGCGCCGCTCTGCTCTGCTTCCAAAAACAGCCCAGGAGAGCACCACAACTTTAAAAAGGTACCGGGGCAGCTTCGGGCTGATGGCTTCAGATGTGGGTAGTGTTGGGCGGGCTCCTTTGCTACAGGCAGCTTCGAGTGCGGGCAGCTTCGGGCGGGCTCTTTCATGTGACGGCTTCTAACTGGGTTGCAGGCGGGCTGCTTCAGGCTGCTTAGCACCAGACTACCAGACACACACCCCTGTAGAGGAAGAAATTTATTTTCCTTGGTTTTTCCTCCTCTACAGGGGGGTGTGTCTTATGGACGGGTGCATCTTATAGACTGAAAAATTCGGTATTTATTAATTTTATTATACGCAAAATAAAATACACATACCGACTCACATAATGTCAATCTAGACGCAAATATTTACACCTGCTTGAGAGTAGGTATAACTGTCCACATCTGTTAGGTAGGTGCAACTTCTGAAAAGTACACCAATATTTTATACAGACACAGGTGCTTGCTTAGCCTCTTGAAGCAGAAACACTTTATAAAATTACTTTGCTAATATTAAAAGAGGACAAATGTGTGCTTGCATCAGTTTTTCTTGCACATATCCTGGAAGACATGCTGATAGGAGACCTAGATCTTACATTCTTCTTAGTGGTTTTGCAAGCTTGTGCTAAGATGAACTGGGTTAAGGTGATGCTTTATTGGCTTTGCATTGAACTGCTGACTTGAAAAGACATGCCAGTTGTTTATGTCTTTGTTCTTAATTGTAATGCTTTGAATTGGTTTTTAGAAGTAATTGTATAGTCAGGTACTTCGCAATACAGCTTTCAACATACTGGTAAGCTATAAATTGATGTGTTAGGAAGGTTGGGACGTACCAGTCTAAGGGCCTCTGGGGTTTGCACAAATGTTAGAACTCTGGTTGGCCCTGCTTGGCAGGATGCATACTATCTGTTAATAGTTTTCTTGTGTTGGAAAACCTGGAAAGGAGCTTGCACAGGAATCGGAGCCCCCTCCCATTATTTTAGAGTTTTCTTGTGTTGGAAAACCTGGAAAGGAGCTTGCACAGGAATCTGTAGAAGGATTTATGGTTCACTTAGCAGTATTATAAACACGTTACGTCTCTGTTAAGTGGTCTAGAGAAAACCATAACCTCTTATTCAAGTTCAAATATCAAGGTCTAATTATACGACACAAAACCCAGGCTAATGAGAAATATCTTTATTATGAAAATAGAAAAATATAATTCACAAGCCAGCTGCAGAATCTAAGTATTGTTCAAAATATCTAATTACACAAATGAAACTCAGTACATGATTGTCACAATCTAATGGTTAGACAATTAAGTAAAACTTCTTGTTACACACACACACTATTCCTTATAATAATAATCCCTGATTAACAAATGATTATATTATCACCCAGGTAACTTTCCAACCCTTTACCTATCACAATTGATTCCTATCTAATTCTCAAGCTAATAAAAGTAATTTCCGTATGCTCACCCTTAATTAGCCTCTCCGGCACAATTAGGTGGAAGAGAAAATTTCTTGTCAGCTGGAAGACGTCAGGAATACCGTTGTAAAAGTTACACGTGTTGAAAATCCTTGATGAGGCTATAAATCATCAGCAATGAGTTCCGTTTATCTGTGCTACATTCAGAACAGTTTTTAAATGTCCGAATTTCTATCTCTTAGGCAGAGAATCACACGAGGTAACTTACAGGTCTAATTATTGAAAGAAAAAGTTTACAATTAGAACATCTGTGAGCAGATCTGAGCTTCCCCGGACCTTATCACAGACTAACTAATTATTAATTAATTAGCACCTTTCTTTTCTTGAATCTCATCAGATGACTTCCTCGGACCAATCCAGAAACAGAACTTGATGAATAGCCTTTCTGTATAAAGTATCATATATGCTGGAAGACCCAGGGCCGTTAGACAGATAAGAACAGAATAATTTCTTCAAGATTCACACTGTCCCATTATTAAAGCACAGATGAATGCCCTTGAATAGCAACATTCGGGTACATCCCCATAATGCATCAGGCAGAAACAGCAAAGCTGTGTACTTCTTACTTCTTGCAAAATTCATGCTGGAAAGTTGCTTGCAGAGAGAGATTCTTGAAACAATGGTTCAGGCTTGATGACATCATAGAGGCCTAACCTTCAGGTGTGAATACGGAAATATCCCTACAAATCAGAGCCCCCTCATTGCCATTATTTTAGGCAGGCAAGCAGCATTGGAGTTGATTCCTTATAATGTTCAGAAAATTCTTACAAAACTTACTAACTGTATAGGCCCTTGAATTATAAATAAGTACTGGGGGGGAGGAGAGGCACCAGTGCCCCTGCCAAGATGGTGCCTGGGATGGAGCCACCCCCCACTCCCCTTAATACATCACTGAGTGAGTATTCCTTCTAATCCACCATTGGAGTTTGAGGGTCCATTTTAATATAAATTCAGTGCCCTAGACTTTATCAAGTGCAGTCAAGTGGGTAGGGTGTAGAAATAATCTCTGATGTCCAGATCACATTGGCTCAGATGCACCAAAGCCAGCGATTGTCACTAAACCTGTTTTAACAGCTTTAGCGATGATTGCATTTGCTGACCCGATGCAGAAAACAGCTCACCGCCTGGTTTTCTGCACGATCACTCATTCCCCGATCCAAACATACAAATAAGCTCATTAATATTAAAATGCCATGTAAATTAGTAGCGTGATTGATGCTCTAACATGACTTCCTGATGCACTAAAAAACTGATTTGCCTTTAGCAATCCTAAAAAAGCATCTGGTCAAGACCAGTTGCTTACCCATCTAACCTTTTTTTTTTTAATGGGCACAGAAGTAGGCATCTGCCTTTTTTTTGTGGGGGGGGGAAGGGGAAGGGTAGAAACATGATGGCATATAAAGGCCAAATGGCTCATCTAGTCTGCCCATCCACAGTAACCCTTATCTCTTTCTCTGAGAGATCCCACATGCCTTGCCCAGGCCTTCTTGAATTCAGACACAGTCTCCGTTTCCACAACCTCTTCTGGGAGATTATTCCATGCATCTACCACTCTTTCCTCAGATTACTCCGGAGCCTATCACCTCTTAACTTCATCCTATGCCCTCTCATCGCAGAGTTTCCTTTCAAATAAAAGAGACTCAACTCATGCACATTTATATTACGTAGGTATTTAAACATCTCTAATATATCTCCCCTCTCCCTCCTTTCCTCCAAAGTATACAGATTGGGGGGGGGGGTCAACATGGCATGAGGGAGTGGGCATCCTTACTGCCATTTTTGTTTCGCACAGGGGGATATGAATAGCAAGAGGGAGTGATCATCCCTCCTGCTGATTTCCCAGTGCTGCGTTCGTCGGGAGTTGTTGGGAAGTGCCATCATTGGCGGGTGGGGGCTTTTTTTTTTTCTTTTTTTTATGGGACAGGTGTGTGTGTGTAACACACACAGCATCTGTGTCCATTAAAAAAAATAAAAAAGAGAAGAAAAGTTTCCTGCCTCGAACAGCTGAGTGGCAGGAGGCTTTCCTCTGCCTCTCAGCTGTTTGGGCTTTCCCTGCCAGCTCTGGGCATGTGTAAGAGTAGCTCTCACAGCGATCAATTGGATGGCAGAGTCAGGAATTAAAACAAACATCTGTGTGAATCAAACATTTTAGTGCATCAATAGCTCTTTCTGAATCAGCCAAAAAATTGGATTGGCGCAAACCCACACGGTCTTACCAATCTTAGTGCATCTAGGCCAGTGGTCTCAAACTCAAACCCTTTGGAGGGCCACATTTTGAATTTGTAGGTACTTGGAGGGCCTCAGAAAAAATAGTTAATGTCTTATTAAAGAAATGACAATTTTGCATGAAGTAAAACTCTTGATAGTTTATAAATCTTTCCTTTTGGCTAAGTCTTAATTAAGTCTTAATAATAATATTGTAATTTATAGCTAAAGAGACATATGATCAAGAAACTGTTTTATTTTACTTTTGTGATTATGATAAACATACCGAGGGCCTCAAAATAGGACCTGGTGGGCCGCATGTGGCCCCCGGGCCGCAAGTTTGAGACCACTGATCTAGGCCATTGTCTTGAGTATGTGGGAATAAACTTTAAGGACTTTCAGATGTGAGCTTCTCTAAATGATGATCGTCTCCTCATTTAACAGAATTTGTATTTCCTCCATTTTTCATGAACTCCCCAAAACCTAAGGAGATATAAAAACTTAGTGTAGTGCCAGGTTTTAGTCAAATTGCTTCACTGGGAAAGAGACTTTGTTCTGTATGTCAGAATGAGAGGTACAGAAGACTAATCTGATTTGTATGGAGGTTGACAGAATTTGTCCGATTCCAGACTCTGAATGAATGAACGAACAGGCATTTTCAGCTCAGGCACTTGATCATGAATTCCTTCTGTTCCCTGATGCAGGCAGCAGTTTTTCTGTATCTGGAATCAGGGTTGCTGTAGGTGATCAGCATTATCAGCATATAAGCTTGTCTTCCGCTTTGGTCTTGCAATACATGTGGTTGCTAGGCCTAATAATAGAAACATGCTTGGTGGAATGCTTCTGTTTTCTCTTCCAGAAATAGGGAAATTCTTCAGGATTACAGAGTTCTAAAGGCCTGAGGGCTCATGATTCTTTTTTTTTTTTTAAGTTTGAACATTGTTGCAGGTTGTTATGAAATATTTGTGCGCTTGAAATCAACACTTTTTTCCATTTACGGCAGTATTTTTTAATGTAATTGGCTCAGCTAGAGGACATCAAGAGAGTTATTGAAAGCTTTATCCTCATTGTCACACTTTTATTCTTTTTTTCCAGGTCTAAACTTTGTTCCTTAGGTTTATTTGTTCTTGCATATTAACTAAGAAGCTTGTTTTGCCCACACTTGCCCCAGTCTGAAAAATAACCAAAAGAAGTGTGTAAGGGAGTGGGGTAATACATGGCTGCACTTCTATAGGTTTATTCCCTCGCAAAGGCTGCGGTTGAACCATCTTACAGCAGGTGGTACTAAATTGCTGAGTCAGAGGGGCAGGGAGGATATTAAATGCCCTAGAGCAGAACAGTTCAGAGAGGCCCTATCTGAAGAAGTTTCTAGGAAGGGGCCCTGAGTCAAGAGATCTCTAAGGGAGTGACAAATGAGGCTACAGTTGCCACTCCCTTAAACTACAGGGAAGAGAAGTCGCCAGGGCTGTTTCCCTGGTATGAGAAACTAAGCAGTCAAGTCATCCTCCAGGAGTTAATGATACATGCACAGAGGACTGCCAAGATAGGAGAGAACATAAGAAAATAAGAATTGCCATACTGGGACAGACTGAAGGTCCATCAAGTCCAATATCCTGCTTCCAACAGTGGCCAATCCAGGTCACAAGTATCTAGCAAGATCCCAAGTAGTAAAACAGATTTTATGCTGCTTATCCTAGGAATAAGCAGTGGATTTCCCCAAGCCATCTCAATAATGGCCTATGGACTTCTCATTTAGGAAATTATCCAAACCTTTTTTAAACCCCACTATACTAACTGATTTCACATTTTCCAGCAACGAATTCCAGAGTCTAATTACACTTTAAGTGAAGATATATTAATAGCTTAATCGCATGCCCCCTAGTCCTAGTATTTTTGGAAAGAGTAAACAAGTGATTCACATCTACCCTTTCTACTCCATTCAGAATTTTATAGACCTCTATGATATCACCCCTGAGCTGTCTCTTCTTCAAGTTGAAGAGCCCTAGCTGCTTAAGCCTTTTCTCATAGGGAAATCATCCCATCCCTTTTATCATTTTCATTGCCCTTCTCTGTACCTTTTCTACTTCTGCCACATCTTTTTTGAGATATGGTGACCAGAATTGCACAAAGTATTCAAGGTGTGGCTATACCATAGAGCAATACAAGGACATTATAACATTTTCATCTTTTGTTTTCCTTACTTTTCTGAAATTCCTAACATTCTACTTGTTTTCCTAGCCTCTACCACACATTGAGCTGAGTTTCAATGTATCCTCAGTGATAACACCTAGATCCTTTTCCTGGGCAGTGACTCCTAACGTTGAAACCTGTATCATGTAGCTTTAGTTTAGGTTCCTCTTTCCTACATGTATCATTTTGCACTTGCTCACATTAAACGTCATCTGAACAGCTTTGTGTCATCAGCAAATTTTATTATCACACTAGTTATTCCCATCTCTAGATCATTGATAAATACAGTCAAATCTCGGTTTACGAGTGCACCGGTTTGTGAGTGTTTTGCAAGACGAGCAAAGCATTCGCAAAATCAGCATCTCGGAAACCGAGTTTGACTCGATTTACGAGCGCCATCCCCCGTGATCTGGCATCCCCCCAGCGATCCGGCATCCTCCCCTCCACCCCCGCTCGCATCGTGTCCCCCCCTCCCCGAGATTCTACATCCCCCCGAGCACCGAAACGAAATCCCTTACCCCAATTGGGCACCAGCACCAACGCATAGGACATGCCAGTGCTGGTGCCCGAAGATCCTCCCTCTTCTGGGCTGGGCGGTGCATCAAAGGAGATCCTCCCTGTTGCCTGTGCTGGGCTGGACTGAGCTTTGAGCATTTGCGCATGCTCAAAGCCTTCTGATCTCGCTCTCTCCGAGATTCTCAGATTCAGAATCTCGAAGAGAGCGAGATCAGGAGGCTTTGAGCATGTGCAAATGCTCAAAGCCCAGTCCAGCCCAGCACAGGCAACAGGGAGGATCTCCTTTGATGCACCACCCAGCCCAGAAGAGGGAGGATCTTCGGGCACCGGCATGTCCTATGTGTTGGTGCTGGTGCCGGTGCCCAATCAGGGTAAGAGATTTCATTTCGGTGCTCAGGGGGGGATGTAGAATCGCGGGGGAGGGGGGAGATGTGAGCGGGGGGGGGGGGATGCCGGTTCACAGAGGGGGATGCCGGATCGCGGGAGGGGGGTATGGAGCAGCATCGGTGGTCTCAAGGGGGAGGGGGAACGGAGCATCGCCGGTAGCCTCAGGGGGATGGGACGAGGTGGAACGGATCAAAGCGAGTTTCCCTTACTCCCTATGGGGAAACTCGCTTTGATATACGAGCAATTTGGTTTACGAGCATACTTCTGGAACGAATTATGCTCGTAAACCAAGGTTCCACTGTACATATTTTAAAAAGCACTGGTCCCAGCACAGACCACTGGGGATCCCCACTATTTATCTGTGACTCACGGTGACCGGACAAAAGCGTGCCGGAGAAAGCCGCACCAACATTTCAGCCCAGACAATTGCGCGCAAGACTCCAGCTTGCCGCTGTAAAAGTTAATTTTAAAGAGCGGTGGAGGTGTGGGGGGGAACCCCCCACTTTACTTCATACTGTTCGTCCTGCCATTGGCTGCCATTGGGGGGGAGTGTGGGGTGTGCAACCCTCCACATTATACAGAAAACTTAACTTTTTCCTAAAAAATCGGGAAAAAGTTTGTTTCATCTATAATGGGGGTTCCAATCCCCCAACCCCCCCCCCCAACAGCAGCACGAACACTAATAAGTAAACTGGGGGGGTCCTCCCCTCAAACCCCCCGTCGGAGCTCTTTAAAATTAACTTTTCCGGTGGCGCGCTGGAGTCTTGCGCCCAATTGTCTGGGCTCAAATGTCGGCGTGGCTTTGTCCCGCATGCAAATGACTGTGGACCATGACTCACTAGTTGAGCTGCTGCCTCTGCATCCAGAGGTTGTGAGATCAAATCCTGGTGCTGACCCTTGTGACCCTAGGCAAGTCACTTAATCTTCCAGTGCCCACCACTTTGAATGTCAGCTTTGAAATGCCAAAGCAACAAAAAGGCTGTATACAAGTCCCTATTTCCTTTCCCTTCTCCATTGAGAATATTTCCAATTGAAACCTACTCTGTTTTCTCTGTTTCAACCAATTCTTAATCCATAATAGGACATTACCTCCTATCCCATGACTTTCTAATTTGCCCTGAAGCTCGTGTTGGATTTTTCTCATTAATCCATGCTTTATGTATATGTTCTGCCATTTTGTTCTTTATAATAGTTTGTATCATTTTGCCCGGCACTGACATCAGACTTGCTGAGCTATAATTTCCTGGATCACCTCTGGAACCTTTTTAAAAAATCAGCATCATGGCCACCCTCCAGTCTTATTAACAATAGCTCTGCAAGTTCATTTTTCAATTCTATCAGCACTCTTGGATGTATACCATCGTGTCCAGGCAATTTGCTGTTCAATTTGTCAAATTGACCCAGAGATTTGTTTGAGTTTCTTTGGTTCATCAAACTTGAACATCATTTCTGGCACCGGTAATTCCCCTACACCTTCCTTGGAGAAAATCGAAGCAAATAATTCATTTAAAATATCTGATATGGCCTTGTCTTCCCTGAGAGCCCCTTTTACCCCTCGGTTGTTTATCCATTCAGCTGATTCTCTTCCCGGCTTCTTGCTTTTAGTATACCTAAAAAAAGTTTCTGCTGTGTGTTTTGCTTTCAGCACAATCTTCTTTTCAAGGTCTCTCTTTGCCTTCCTTATTAGCACCTTGCATTTGACTTACCATTTCTTGTGCTGTTTACAATTATTTTCAGTTGGATCATCCTTTCACTTTCTGAAGGATTCTCTTTTAGCTCTAATAGCTTCCTTGACCTCACTTGTTAACCACACCAGCTGCCGTTTGGTTTTCCTTCGTCCTATTTTAATACATGGAATATATAGTCTGGGCTTCCAGGATAGCATTTTTGAATAACAACCATGCCTGATGTAAATTTTTGACCTTTCAACTACTCCTCTAAGTTTCTTTTTTACCATTTTCCTCATGTCATCATAGTCTCCTTTTTTTTAAACATGCTGTTGTATTAAATTTTCTATGTGAACTTATTCCAGGGATTATATAAAATTTCATCATGTTATGATCACTGTTATCAAGCAACCCCAGCTCCATTACCTCCAGCACCAATTCATGTGCTCCACTAAGAAAAAGGTCTAGAATTGCTTTGCCTCTTATCGCCTCCTGAACCAGCTGATCCATATAGTAGTCCTTGATTTCATCAAGGAATTTTATCTCCCTAACTTGCCCTGATATTAAATTTACCCAGTCAATATCGGGGTAGTTGAAATAACCCATTATTATTGTGTTAACCTAGTTTGTTAGCCTCCTAATTTCTGCTGACAAGTCAGCATCTGTCCGTTCATCCTGGTCAGGCAGACGGTAGTACATTCCTATCACTATCCTTTTCTTCTTTACACATGGAATTTGTACCCATATGGATTAAGGTTTGCTTTCAGTCCATTCGATTCAAGGCCCTTATTAACATATAACACTATGCCTCTACAAATTTGATCCATCCTGTCACTGTGATATAGTTTGTACCCTGGTATGACAGTGTTCCATCGGTTATCTTCCTTCCACCAGGTCTCAGTGATGCCTACTATATACAGTATATCTTTTCATTTAGTGCAATATATTCTAATTTTCCCATTTTGTTTCTTAGGCTTCTGGCATTTGCATACAGACATTTCAAACAGTATTTGTCATATCTATTTACAGTTTGCTCAGCAGTTGGCATGGATAATTTGCAATCTTTACAATCAGCCTCCTCTGTATTTAAGGAAACCTAGTCTACTGTGGCCTGTATTGCAATCTCGCTATCAGGTTGCTCTGTCTTCCTTTTTATGGTGATATATTTTAAAGATATCTTTTTTCAAACCATGGTCATTTGATCGACTGTTGGCCTTCCCCCAGTTTCTAGTTTAAAAGTTACTGTATCTCCTTTTTAAATGTTGACGCCAGCAGCCTGGTTCCTTGCAGAGTATTCTTAAAGTGAATAAATCCGATGTGTGTTCAAAAGGAACCTCAGTTGGCATTAGTTGCCAGAGCATTTGGGCCTGGCTAGGAGCCAGCCCCATGAAGAGCATTGTCTGGGATTGTATTGAGAGTAAGAGACAAAAATACTAAGCCCTTTTGTGTCCATACATAAAGTACTTTTGACTTTTACCTGCAGCCTATGTGTGAGGTCTTAAACAGCCAGCTGCAAGCCACACTGCCACAAGGTGGAATTGTATTCTTTTGATTTCTAGTGATCTCTGAAATATTCTTCAGGAAATCAAAAGTATCCCATTTAGGGAGATAATTATTAAGATGAGGTAAAAGTCGGCCTTTTACCAGCCGTTGACTTGCTGTGTTAACTCTGTGCCTCATGTCAGTCAATCCCATAGTATATGAATAACATGGCTTATGATCAGCCTCACAAGCTGTACTATTTGTAGGGCCCAGGAGCATCAGGCCGCAAAGCCATGGACTGAAGTTCCCAGGTATTTCTTAAAAGGGCAAGTGCTTGATGCCCTGAGTTACCCATCCCCCCTTCCTAATGGCCCCATCAAGCACAAGCCTCTTCCAAGTCTACCTGGCATAATCGTTGTTTTCTAGTTGGGTCAGGGGTCATAGCAGGAACAATCCCAGAAAGACTTGCCCCATGCTGGCACCAAGTTAAAAATGGTGTTGGCTCTCCCTATCAGTAATTTCAATACTACTGCTAGGGGTCAGGCTGCTGAATAAGAGCCTGTTTTGCCTTTGTACAGCACCTTGATACCTAGCAGTACTTCTCAACCCCACTAGCAACCAGAGATTATGCCATGTAGATCCAGGGAGGGATTGTTGAAAGATTGAGCAGGGGAAGAGAGGGTGATAGGGATAGCTCAGGACATTGCATGCTGACTCCTTTAAGAAGTGCCTGGGAGCATTGAGCCATGGCTTTGCATTCTGATGCTCTTGGGACATTAAAATTACTGCCAGCTTTTTGCTGATGGTATTCTTCCACAAGTAGCATAGGTGCTATACTCACATTACCCCTCTCCTAAAGTTGCTTCATTGGCTTCCCATCCATTTCTGAATACAATTCAAACTCCTCTTACTGACTTACAAATGCACCCACTGAGCTGCCCCTCACTATCTCTCTTCACATATCTCCCCCTATGATCCTATCCGTGAGCTCCGCTCAGCTGGTAAGTCCCTCCTATCTGTGCCCTTCTCTTCAGCTGCCAATTCCAGATTCCGTCCTTTCTGCCTTGCTGCACCAAATGCTTGGAACAAGCTGCCTGAATCCCTATGGTGGGCTCCATCTCAGGCAGTGTTCAAGGCCCAGTTAAAAGCCAACCTCTTTGAGAGTGTTTTTAACTCCTAACTCCTCTCACCTTAGGTTCTGCATCCCCAACCCTATATGTCATGTCTGTCTGTCCAAGTTAGATTGTAAGTTCTTCTGAGCAAGGACCATCTATAAATGTCAAAATATACAGCGCTGCGTACGCCTTTCAGTGCTATATAAGTGATAAGGAGTAGTAGATGGCATTTTCAAATCTTTGCATATTCCTTTGCAGCAAACACATATCTGATATGTTGGATGTGTGAAATGGCCTCCCAGTGGAAGTGCTGGAGATGAGAACTATGTCTGAATTTAAGAAAGTATAGGATTAGCACAGAGGATCTCTAAGGGAGAGGAAAGGATTTTAGATTAGTAGTTAGTGTAAATGAGCAAGCAGGATAAACCATATGTTCCTCAATATTCAGACTATGGTAAGTTGCCAGCGATTTCCCGCACCATATCCAGCGACCAACATTGAATTCTCCGGTCTATCTTTGGCCAGCTGAGACATAGCCAGGTAGGCCAATATTCAGCGACTGGCTGGTTAAGTCTTAATGGCCAAATATAGATGCTCTGTCTTGTTGCTGAAGTTAGCTATCGAGCTTCTGAATATTGGAAGTGACTGGCTGCATCACACGATATAGCCAGTCACCAGCTAATTCGCTGAGCCAGATATTCAGCAGGAAATAGATGGCTATCTCCCATTGAATATCTGCTTATGTGCTATTTAGCCGGCAGGGAGACATTCCTGGCTGACTAAATACTAGCCTCGTAGTCTTTTTGTTCTGTCATACTTTATTTCATTGTATGCTGTCCATGTATGCGTTTATAGGATGGTTCTCTGATGACTGTTGAATGTAATTATGAAAATGGAGGGTATGATGGGTTAAGGTTGGGGAGGGGGGTTGGCTAAAGCTGAAGGATTGCCTAGACCAGGGGTAGGCAATTCCAGATGGGTTAAGGTTGGGGAGGGGGGATGGCTAAAGCTGAAGGATTGCCTAGACCAGGGGTAGGCAATTCCAGTCCTCGAGAGCCGGAGCCAGGTCAGGTTTTCAGGATATCCACAATGAATATGTACGAGATGGATTTGCATGCACTGCCTCCTTGAGATGCAAATCTATCTCATGCATATTTATTGTGGATATCCTGAAAACCTGACCTGGCTCCGGCTCTCGAGGACCGGAATTGCCTATCCCTGGCCTAGGCTGGTGGTTCCCAAATCTGACATGGGATCACACACAAGTATATTTTCAGGATCTATGCAGAGAATATTCACAAGATCAAGTTGCACATGCTAATTGATCTCATGCATAGTCATTGTGAGAATCCTGAAATGCCAACTGGCTGCAGTGTATCCAGTACACAAGTCACGTTTCAGGTTGAGAAGTACCAGTATTAGCCAGTAACGTACTGGAGCAAGACTGTGCATCAAAGAACCATTGCAGTTGAATCACATCATAAAGCCATACATGTAGCACAGCATTTGTAAGGAAGGAAGCTCACTGCTATGGAAAATACTGTACCTGACATTTCACAATAAATGGCTTCTGCCTTTGCAGGGTTACCTAAACATCCAGAAACTACATGAGGTAATTATTACTGAACCTTCTGTAAAACTTTCTGCCTTCGTTTCAGCAGGATTTGCTGGCTATTCCGTCTGTGAAGATAGCCAGTCAGCACTTTGTTTACATCTGTGCTCTCACAGTTGTGGCACGGTATTCTGGATTATTTATTAGACAGTTTATACAATATTAACTTGCAATTTGAACATTTAGCAAGACTTTCAAGGCATTTTTATTTAGGAAGACCTTTAATCTGAGTGATAAATATGCTGTCATGCTTGTTTTATTGAATGTCAGTTTATTTCTGATGTTATATTGTACCGATGGTATTCCAATTGAATTAGTTAAAGGCTTAGAACAGGGGTGGGCAACTCCGATCCTCAAGGGCTGGAATCCAGTCAGATTTTCAGGATTTTCCCAATGAATATGCATGAGATCTATTTGCATGCACTGCTTTCAATGCATATTCATTGAGGAAAACCTGACTGAATTCTGGCTCTCGAGGACCGGAGTTGCCCACCCCTGGCTTAGAAGGTGCTATTATGACTCTTACTCGACTGTGTCAACAAATTTGGGAGACAAAAAAAAACATGGCCAACTGACTGGAGATCATTATTTCTACCTATACCTAAGAAAGGTGATGCCAAAGA
This sequence comes from Geotrypetes seraphini, assembly GCF_902459505.1. Classification (NCBI taxonomy): domain Eukaryota; kingdom Metazoa; phylum Chordata; class Amphibia; order Gymnophiona; family Dermophiidae; genus Geotrypetes; species Geotrypetes seraphini. The sequence goes on from NC_047084.1 coordinate 475,992,471, forward strand.
CTATAATAACTATTGAACAATTGCATTAATTCCACATGCCAGGAAAATATTGTTGAATATAATGCAACAAAGGTTGCAACCATGTGGATCAAGAATTACCTGAAGTTCAGGCTAGTTTTAGAAAAGGTCGAGGAACCAGAGATATTATTGCCAATATAAGATGGATACTCGAGAATAGTAGAGGATATGAAAAGCCCGTGTATTTTTGCTTTATTGATTATAGCAGGGGTGTCAAAGTCGGTCCTCGAGGGCCACAAACCAGTCGGGATTTCCCCAATGAATATGCATGAGATCTATTTGCATGCACTGTTTTCATTGTATGCTAATAGATCTCATGCATATTCATTGGGAAAATCCTGAAAACCCAACTGGATTGCGACCCTTGAGGACCGACTTTGACACCTGAGGATTATAGCAAAACTTTTTATTGTGATCGTGATAAATTACGAAGTGCTTTAGTACAAAAGGGAACACCAAAATACATAATTTTGCTTATAAAGAGCCTCTATGAAAATCAAGAAGCTGCAGTGAGAATTGAATATGGCAACACTGATTAGTTTCCAATAAAATGTGGTGTCAGACAAGGATGTATCTTGTCGCCTTACCTGTTTAACCTTTATGGCAAAGCCATTTTTAGAAAAGCAAATTTGGAAAGAGAGGTTTGTTTCAAAGTTGGTGGTCGAAAAATAACCTGTATTATGCAGATGACACAGCATTCATTGCCAGCAGTAAAGAAGATATGTTGTATCTACTGAGGAAAGTCAAAGCTGAAGGTCATAAAATGGGATTAGAACAGAATGTAAATAAGACAAAGATTTTGAAGGTGATAGAAGTTGTAAAGAGTTTTAATCTCTTGGGTTCCTTCTAAACAAGGAAGCAACTAGTAGTGAGAACGGCACTTGGTTGCTCTATAATGAAGGCCCTTGACAAACTATTTAAAGACAAGGAAATAATACTCAAAACGAAGATCAGACTTGTCCACGTACTTATTTTCTCAGTGGTTAATTATGGATGAAAACATTGGACATTACATAAGCAAAACAAAAATGAGATTGATTCATTTGAATTTTGATGCTGGAGAAGGATTTTTTGTGTGCCATGGACCGCCAGAAGAACTAATAAATCAATTTTGGGAGAGATCGAACAGACTGTCACTTGAAGCCCACATGATGAAGTTACGATTGTTTTATTTTGATCACACCATTAGAAGGGAAAGATCACTGGAAAAAGACAACATATTTGGGAAGATTGAAGGAACCAGGTGAAGAGGGCATACTATAAGTAGATGGCTGGATACATTGAACGCAATTATGGGGATGATGCTGGAGGACCTTGATGGACTAGCTCAAAACCGACTTCTTTTTGGATTTGTAATTCAAGTCACTAGGACTCGAACTTGAGTCGATGGCACCTAAAACACACATATTGTAACGCACTTAGAAGCTTCAACTGGTGGGATATAAATACCATATATATTAGACCAGTGGTTCCCAACCCTGTCCTGGAGGACCACCAGCCAGTCAGGTTTTCAGGATAGCCCTAATGAATATGCATGAGAGAGATTTGCATATAATGGAGGTGACAGGCATACAGATTTGCCCCATGCATAGTCATTAGGGCTATCCTGAAAACCTGACTGGCTGGTGGTTCTCCAGGACAGGGTTGGGAACCACTGTATTAGACTGTAAGTTGAGAAGTTTGTGCTAAAAAAAAGTAATCTGGAAAACTGAGTTTGTGTAATGTATGCATGGCACCCCATAACACTAAGAAATTCAATCCTGTACCCCTGTTGATGACACAAGAATTTCTCCATAGTTCATTATTTCATCCCCCAACCCACCCCCCACTGCCACATACCTTCAGTCATTCTTCCACACTGTGGCAGTACACCTAGGCCACCTGAGGTCTGCTCCAGAACACTCCCTATGACCTGTCCAGGGTGGTGGCCGAACATTTTGCTCTGCATGTCTCCCATTAGATTGTGCTCCATTCACATTCTAAAACACTGCAGAGACGATCTGAGGCCATTATATGACAGAGGGTGTGGTCTTGAGCAGCAATGTTGCAGATAAACCGAAGGAATCTGACAGATTTTGCCTATATACTGGAGGTCCGCTGGTATTCCTAGAGCCGGTAGACCCGAACCAGTTGCCACCAAAGGAGATTGTATCAAAAGAACCTATGGCAGAAATTTAGGAGATTCTACAAGAGATCAAAGCGGATATCAATGCCTCATATGCCTGGAATAAATTACTTGAGTCTGTCCACAACACCCCTTCCCTTGTTCAAAAGTAGTCTGAAAACCCACCTTTTTGAGACAGCCTTCAGCTCATAACCCTACTCCGCTCTGTCCTCTGCTCACTACCCTAGCCAGCAGTTTACCCATCTCCTCTAACCGTAACCCCTACCCTGGCATCTGTTTGTCTGTCTTGATTGTTTAGCTTGTAAGCTCATTCGAGCAGGGACTGTCTCTTTTGTGACTCTGTACAATGCTGCATACATCTGGATCATGGCTCATGCAGTTATATTCAAAGGATCATAGTCTTCTGCCGACACCGCCCCCCCACTCCAAAAGTTCACCCCACTCCCTTCCAGAGCTCCCCCCCCAAAGATCACCCCCACCCCCACCAGGACATAGTAAGGGAGATGGACCGCTCTGGGTACCGGCACCTCTCTGCCCTCCCTGCATGTCATACACGCTTTCCCTTCCCCCCACCCTGTACCTATTTAAATCTTCGCTAGTGTGAGCATCTTCTCAGGTCTGCTGCTTATGCTGGCCTGGCTCCCCTCTGAAATCACTTTCGGGTCGCGGGGTCAGGAAGTGACGTCAAAGGGAAAACCAATGTCGGCACAAGCAGCAGGTCAGAGAAGTTGCTTGCAGTGGCAAAGATTTAACGAGGTACGGGGGGGGGGGGAAAGGAAGGCGCAAGTATGTCGTGGGGAGCACAGAAGGAGCGGGTGGCAGAGAGAAGGGTGCGAAGGGGCACCCCCGCCCTGGGCGCTTCCTACCCTTGCTATATAGAATCTATCCCTATATAGAATCTATTCCCAAGTCTGTGGCTGCCTAAATTTTAGGCACATCTATGCCAGGTTAAGCTAGCATTCTGTAACAGATTCTGGGCACCCAAATGCCATTATAGAACTGGATGTCATCGCACAGAATCCCTATACCTAAAAAGAGATGTTCACTTATAAAATTATCCCATAGTGATTTCCTATTTACAGATTAGAACTCTCACTCTTATATTTACCATAGCCCCCAGGACACGTTTAAGAACCACTGACTTATTCTGTAAGCTGCGTGCGTAAGTGGATGGTATGACCATTCTCCACGTGAATGCCCCCTTGCATTTGTGCGCTATGCCACTTGCATGTGTCCTTACAGAGTAGTGCATAACAGGGGGGGGGGAATTATATAAATTGTGCTATTCCAGTGGTTACCAACCTTTTTCATGTAAAGGGTCGCAGTGTGAATATGAGAAAGCTCTGAGGGCCTCTGACAGATTTCAAGCTGACACTATTAATTTTGTAAACCGCCATGACCTGCTTGTTCAGACTGGGTGTTAAACATTAAAAGTAAATACTAACATTGATTCTACAGCACTTCAAGGATATATTTAAAAAACTCACTTTATTTTGGATTGTCAACAGTAGCAAATTCCATAAATGAGACACCTGAGTGACACACTTACTAAGAGATTGTTTGCAGTTGCTATATCAAGTGAGTGAGATTGAAATTAACTTATTTACAGAATTTGAACAGCATTTCAGCCAACTGTTTGAGGGCCGCAACAGAGGACTTCAGGGACCACATGTGGCCTTGGAGCCATGCATTGGAGACCACTATGCTGTTCCATAAAGGGGTCTCCAAATTAAGCACTCGGTGCTTAGAGACGATCCCAAAAGTTGGGCGCCAGAATTTCTGCCAGCTAAAACCTGGTATAAAGGCCAGTGCCCAACTCACGGCATTTGGGTGTGGAAATGGTGTGTTCTATAAAACATGTTTGCAACTTTTTAGAATGCTCCTGGCTATGCCCCCTTTTGAGTTGCGCACTAGTAGATTTAGGCACCTGGACATATTATATACATGCTACCGTGTTTCCTAGCAGGATTTTCGGGGTAGGTCTTAATATAAGCCTTACCCCAAAAATAAGCCCTAGTCCCAGCATTTGCCAGCAGTTTGCCTTCCCTTCCGCCCTCCCTCCCATCCCTTGTGCAGCAGAACCCTTTAGCGAGCACCACCCACCCCCTTCCGATCAGCCGAACCCCCATCCTTCCTTCCTTCCCTCCCATCCGAACCTCGCCGATCATGAGTGAGCCCTACATACCTCCCTAAGCAGCGTCGGGCTGGCAGCACTCTAAACAGGCTGCTTCGGCCTTGTCCACTTGTGAATTCACTCTGCCGTGTTACTGATGTGACGTCAGCAGTAACGCGGCAGAGTGAATTCACAGGCAGACAAGGCCAAAGCAGCCTGTTTAGAGTGCTGTCGGCCCGATGCTGCTTAGGGAAGTATGCAGGACTTGCTAGCAGTCGGCGGGGTTCAGGGGTGGGGGTGCTCGCTCAAGGTTCCTGCTGCAAGAGGGATGGGAGGGAGGGGAGGAAAGATGCTGCACATGTGGGGGAGAAAAAGGAAAGAGGAAGAATTGGGGTGAAGGAGAGGAAGGGAGAGATGATCATGTACATACCCCGAAAATAAAACCTAGTCCGTTTTTTGGGCCTGAAATTAATATGAGACACTGTCTTATTTTCGGGGAAACATGGTACGTAGTGTGGTCAGATTCACGCACAAATCCCAATTATTGCCAATTAACTGCAATAATTGATAACATCAATTAATTGCTAGTTAATGACCCATTAAACAATTCCTGTGCACATCTTCACTCCACAGTATCATTTTGGCATCCTGAGAGAGTCTATATATGGTAATTTCACAGGTGAGTGTATGCTTACCTGTGAAAGTGCCTGTATTTTACACCTTTGTATGCACGTGGCATCTAATGTGGGCACCCAATTATAGAATTGCCTTTTGTATTTCCTTAAGTTTTTATTGAAAGATTGTTTCTCTTTTCCTAATTTCACATCCAGTAAGTATCATTCTTTAAATTACCTGTACATCACGAATAGGGAGAGTAATTTTATAAAAGCTTATATAGACACATACATACAAGTTAAGATCCTTTCCCCAGCTCTTTCCAACGATTAATGAGAACCGCTTTCAAGAAGCGACTTCCCTTCCCCTTCTTACCTGCCTTTCATTTTTACTTTATCTGTGATGTAATTTTAAATCCTCCCCTTCCCCAATACCTTCTGTATCAATTTTGTCTATATTTTTGTCCTTGTCCTGTCCACATATTGCCCTATTATATTTTTATTTTATTTTTTTTAACTCTTAATTTTAGCATTGTAAACCGACCAGATACTTGTCGATGGTCGGTATGTCAAATTGTAAATAAACTTGGAAGGAGCGTAAGAGTAGACATACTGGGACAGACCGAAGGTCCCTCAAGCCTAAAATCCTCTTTCCAACAGTGGCCAATCCAGATAACGAGTACCTGGCAAGATCCCAAAAGAGCTATTTTACAAATGCAACATATTGAACCTACATGCCTTTTAAAAACTTTGTTGAGGCAGGAATAAATAAGTACAAGTCGATGCTTATGTGTGTATTTTAGAAGACAGATGCATGTGTAACGATCCAGCTTCCACTCCACCCATTCTGCCCAGGAACACCTTTGGATATATTGTATTACATAAAAGCAGGCACTGCATTTTCCAAGTGCATATTTTAAGGTGTATATATCCCAGAAGAATTTTATAAACATTTTATAAAAGTAGTTCCATAACTGCAAAACCTGCATGGGCTTGGCAGTAATTCTGAAGATGGGAGAATTTTTACTCAAAAATCACCTATGAAAATACCGTATTTTTCGCTCCATAAGACGCACCCTAGATTTAGAGGAGGAAAACAAGAAAATAAACCATTCTGAACCAAATTGTGCACCCAGCCTCCCTCACTCCCTGCCAGGCTCTGCACCCAACCCCACATTCCCTGCTAGGCTCTGCACCCAACCCCACACTCCCTGCCAGGTTCTGCACCATGTCCCCCCCTTCCCTGCCCTGTAACCTGCCACCCCCCTCACCTCTGGTGGTCTAGTGGTAGGTTGGGACAGGAGGGATCCGTCCCAGCCGACTAACAATCCTCCTCCCAATACCCTTTAATAACACCACCCGCCCACCAGCCCTTCCTTTTAAAAAAACCTCCGCCTACCGGCACTTCCTTTTAAAACACCCCCTGCCCCATAGTACCTTTTTAAACGCCCCCTGAAGCCTGGTGGTCCAGCGGTGTATGGGCCGGCAGGAGCGCGCTGTCTGCGCTGCTGCTTGGGCCCGCTCCGCTTTCTCAATGGCTGCAGTCAGTTCTTACGAGTCCCATGAGAACTGACGCAGCCATTCAGAAAGCGGGACAGGCCCAGACAACAGCGCAGACAGTGTGCTCCTGCCAGCCCATACACCGCTAGACCACAAGGTTTCAGGGGGGCGTTTAAAAAGGTACTGCGGGGCAGGGGTTGTTTTAAAAGGAAGGGCGGGAGAGGATATTTTAAAAAGAAGGGCTGGCGGGTGGGCCGTGTTATTACAGGGTAACAGGAGGGGAGGGGGTGGAAAAAGTGTGTCTTATGGACCGAAAAATATGGTAGTACCCATGCACACATGCACCTCTGTTTTGTGTGGTTCCTTTTTCACCTAAAAATATGTATTCTTTGAAAATACAAAAGTATATTTGTTTGTCCTATCGAAGTTCAAGCCACACACCAGCCGGGAATTGCTTTTTCTAATATGAATGTGTATTGGGCAAGTCATTTTTAAGACAGCTGATTTACCTTTCTAGTTATTTTGACAGAGGGGCTCTGCATCTCTAAATGCTTGCTATGCGGTGTAGTGCCCCCAGCTCAGTCTTGTCACTTCTACCCAATATTCCTGAGTATATGTAGCTCCCTGGCATCTGCTTTTTTCTTGTAGGCAGATAAATATTCGGTATTTTGATTGGTTGGGGCCTCATGGGTTTCACCTCCTCTCTTTTTACTTAATCCATCATGCAGTCCCTCCCCCAGAGGTTTTATTCAAAGGCAATCAAAATGCTGAATTGGACCCGATAAATTGCTTGAATCCATCCTGTGAAAAGGAATCTGTTTGTGGTTGTGCTGTGGGGGTGGAGGGCAGAATTAAAAAGGCTCAGAGTGGCCAAAATGATGGAACGCCTCTCATATGAGGAAAGACTAAAGAGGTTGAGGCTGTTTAGCTTGGAAAAGAGAGCTGAGGTGGGATATGATTGAAATCTGTAAAATCTTGAGTGATGTAGAAAGGGTAAGAGTGAATCAATTTTTCACCCTTTCAAAAAGTACAAAAACCAGGGGACACCCAAATTGCATGGGAATACTTTTAAAACAAATAGGAGGAAATATTTTTTCACTCAAAGAATAGTTAAAGCTCTGGAACTTGTTGCCAGAGGATGCAGTTACAGCAGTTAGCATAGCTGGATTTAAGAAAGGTTTGGTCAAGTTTCTGGAGGAAAAGTCCATAGTCTGCTATTGAGACAGACATAGGAGAGCCACTGCTTTCCCTGGGATTAATAGCATAGGATGTTGCTACTATTTGGGTTTCTGGCAGGTACTGGAATCTGGGTTAGATAGACCATTGGTCTGACCCAGTATGGTTGTTCTTACTTTCTTAAATAGTTCTAGGCATAGCAGTCCAATTAGTGCTGGGGCTGACAGCCCAGTGGAATTAATGGCTGCAGCTCAGCCGTCTGTTGAGAAAGTAGAGGGAGAGAATAAATGCTGGATTTATCTTTACGATTCTCTACTCAGTCTACTTCTTGTTCTTATGCAATCTAATTTAGTAAACATAAATGCAGAGAAGGTTCTTCATAGAGGCCTTTCCTTTGGTCAGCTCATTTCTATTTTTCCTGTTTCCTATGGCTCTATTTCATAGTTTTCCTAGTTCTTATTCTCCCCTGGCTTATTCTCACCATAGAACTCTCTCTCCCTTCCACTTGTTTACAATGTAGACTGACCAACTAAGCAGCAGAAAGGGGAACAAGTAAAAGCTTAAAACATCTGTCCATTTAAAAGGTTTGGGACTTGTATACTGCCTTTTTGTAGTTATACAACCACACTCAAAGCGGTTTACATACAGGTACTTCAAGCATTTTCCCCTATCTGTTCCGGTGGGCTCACAATCTATCTAATATACCTGGGGCAGTGGAGGATTAAGAAAAGGCCTCAAATCCAAACTAGCACAAGGTGGTAAAAATAAAATATATCTAGGAAATTTACAATTCTGTCCTTAGCCCAACATGTTTTGGCATCAGAGGTCCTTAATTCTGGAAATCTGGTTTTACATAATTTTATAATATGGTACAAGCACGAGAGCAGATATTCAGAAACAAGATAAAAGAGAGAATTAAGAAAAAAAATATGGCTATAGTTAATTCATTGGGGAAATCCTGAAAACCTGACTGGATTGTGGCCCTTGAGGACAAATGCTACTTCCAAGAATACTAGGTCGATATGGGTCATTAGCCATGACAGAACATTTCCACAATTTTTACCTTAAAACAGGGTTCAACAAATCCAGTCCTTGAGGTCCACAACCCAGCCTGGTTTTCCTCAGTGAATATGTATGAGATCTGTTTTCATGCAATTGAAACTGAATTCAACTACATCTCATACATATTCATTATGGAAATCCTGAAAACCAGGCAGGGTTGTGGACCTCAAGGACTAGATTTAAGGAACCCTACCTTAGAGGGCATCTTTATAACCATACAAATGTCTTGTCAGCTATGGATCAATCATCTGATGCACGGGGAGGGGCCTAAGGCACTGATTGGCTGAGGCACCTCGAGCTCCTCCATTGGGTGGGGCCTGTGGCGCCTCAGCCAATCAGGAACTTCCTTAGACTCCTCCCTAAGGAAGTCCCTGATTGGCTGAGGCACCACAGGCCCCTTCCAATGGAGGAGCCCGAGGTGCCTCATCCAATCATTGCCTTAGGCCCCTCCCTGTGCATCAGATGATGCATCGGGGCGTGGCCTAAGGCCAGTGTCGTGGCAGGAGCAGGAGGACTTTGGGCTTTCTCCTGCTCAAGAAGACGATCATGGGAGGCCTCAGGAGCAGGAGGGACTGGGCACCCCTCCTGCTTCCAACAATTCTAAAGGTATGGGGATGGGGTGGGCCGGGCAGGAGGGAGTTGGCTTCCCTCCTACCTTGTGTCAGTGGGGCATCGAGGGCGGCATCAGCGCGCGGGGCCTTTTTTAGGGTTTTGGGGAGGGAGGCGGCACTTCAGGTGTGGGCATTTTTTATTTTAACTGATCAGTTATTTTGCGTGTGTAATACATGCAAAATATCTGCCGATTAAAATAAAAAGCTCTCAGAAGCCTTGACAGCAGTGACAGGAGGCTCTTTAGCAATCCGTGCTGTGGGTGGGGGGGGGCATGTCAACGATTGTCCCCATTTGCATGCAGGCCTTTTGTGACTTCGTCAGCCTGCATGCAATCGGGATCGGATCGGAGACAGAATCGGGGTTTAGTGAATCCGGGCCATTGTCTGGTTAGTGCTGCTGAATTTTCCACTGGCCAGCACTTATGTAATTAACAGCACCTGTTAACCAGATCAGTGCCTTTGATTATACCTGATTTCTTATCTCTTTTCCCAAACCTTCTTCCTGCTTTCCACATTTTCATACATCGGTTGATAATAGAGGAGTAACCTGGTAGTTAGAGAAGTGACCTGAGAACCAGTGAAACCACTTAATCCTTCATTGCCTTGGGTGCAAACTTAGATTTAAGCCCTCTAGACAGGGAAATATATCTAATTTACCTGAATGTAATTAAATGCAAAAAAAAAGTAATCTGCTATGTCACCTCAGCCTGCAACCCTAAAATTGTGATGCCTCATTCTTCTCCTTGGCACACATCTGAAACTCTGTTGAAAGCATGTAATTTCTTTCTCTGTAATTTCTCCAAAATATGCCGTTCCTTTCTTAACCAAAAACCTCATCCATTCTCTCTCATCACCTCTCATTTTCAACCACTGTATCCTCCTCTTCCTGCTGCACAGGTCTTCTACTGTTATACCACCTTTCTGCTTCAGTCTTCAAAATATAGCTGTGCAGTTTTTTTTTATTTTTCATCATTATTACCATTGTAATAACTCCTCACATGATTCTGCAGTGGCTCCCTGTCCAGAGCTTCTGCATTTGGTTCAAATCTGCTCTCCCCTTCCAGTGCATTTACTCTGCAACTCCATGCTGTCTCTCTTGTTATTTACCCCTACACACCTCACAAATGTGTCTTTTATGCTTTGAAAAAACCCTAACTCTTCTCACTTAAACGTGTTTACTGTGATAGTTAAGTGATAATTAGAAATTATTTTTGTCTGTGACTTTCAGTAGGATTGTAAGTTCCAGAAACAGGGACAAAGGGTTAGATTCACTAACCTTCCGATCCGTGTCCGATCCATGGGCGATTGGAGGCAGGTCGACCAATTTACCAACCATCTTCATGCAAATGGGGGCGATTGGAGGCATGCCACCAACCGACTACATGGATCGCTAGAGCCCTGACAGTAGTGACAGGAGAAGCAGCCTCCTGTAACTGCTGTCAGGGCTTCTGCCGGCTTTTTAATTTTTTTTTTAAATTGGGCAGATATTTTGTGTGTTTTACACATGCAAAATATCAGCCCAATTTAAAAAAAAAAATTAAATTCCTCTTCCCTCTCCTCTGCTCCACTCCCTCCCCGAACCCCCCCCAAAATGTGCCCCGCCATCACCGCAGCCCTTTAAAATTATGGCAGGAGGGTTCCCACTCCCTCCTGCCATCGGTCCCACTCCTGACTGCCCCACCCACCCACCAACCAAAAAACAAATGGCAGGAGGGATGCCAACTCCCTCCTGCCATTCATCGGATGCCCCCTTCCCACTCCTGGTCCCCTCCCCACCCCCCTCACCGTACTGGAATGGGGCCTAAGGCCTCAGACTCGTCGCGGGAGGCATTGGAGCAGGAGGGATTGAGCACCCCTCCTGCTCTATTAAAGGTACGGGGAAGGGGGATGGAGATGGGACCGAGAACAGGGAGGGGGCATCCGATGGGTGGCAGGAGAGAGTTGGCATCCCTCCTGCCATTTGTTTTTTGGTGGGTGGGTGGGGAATCTGGAGGCATTGGAGCAGGAGGGATTGAACATACCTCCTGCTCTGTTAAAGGTATAAGGATGGGAGGTGGGAAGGGGACCGGGGAGGGGCATCTGGTGGGTGGCAGCATCATTGCGGGGGGTGGGGGACAGCATACGGGTTAAAGGTTTTTGCTGAATATATAAAAAAGGAAGAATTCCTTTTTTTATATATTCTGCAAAAGCGCATTGTCAACCTATGTTTTTAAAGGCAGGTTAAAACTGCGGGCTTGCACTGAGGAGGCAGGAGATCGGGGCTGAGAGCAGGGTTTTTGCACAAGCGACTGGTCCTCACCAGTCACTTGTTTTTGGATCAGACAGCCAGTCAGTGTGCCAGAAAAATGTTTAGTGAATCGTGACCCTTCCTACTTTGCATGCCGTTTCCCCTCATTTGCATGCACGGATCGGAATCGGATTGGAGGAGAGGTTAATGAATCGGGTCGGAGGAAAATCGGGTCGCAAAGGGGTCGCAAACCGATTGGTAGATGATCGGTTTGCTTAGTGAATCTAGCCCAAACTGTTATATAAATCTGTACAGGGCTGCAGACAGCTAGTAGTAGCATTATAAAAATAAGTAGTAGGAACAGAAAATTTTTCCAGTGCAAGCACTAGAAGGTGATTTACTTTTGATATATTGAATAATAAGATCACTATTCAGATCAACTAACAATCTGAGACTCCAAGATATTTCTCACATTGTGATGAAAGAGGCCCTAAATGTAGTGGTGTATTTTATTTAGGAAAAGCTCTAGGTAGGGCCTAGCAATGGGTTCCATCTTTCACTTTGACTGAAGTTGTTTTGTTTCTTTGGAGGGTTTCTTTGGGTTTCTTTGGAGGGGTAGTGGGAAGAAAAGCAGTATGCTACAGTACAAAAAAAAGATGCCAAGTTGGCCTCTTATTAGAAAAAATCAGTACCTCCTCAATATGAACTTTGGTAGTAATTGGGCCTGCTACTGATGAGTCATGTGAATTACCTCTACCTTTCAGTTTTGCTGCTTGATACTAATTTTTTTAAGAGAGATGCCATAATATAATGCACAGTCCAGATTAAACTCTCTGCCCGTTGCAGAATGATTGGGTCAAGGTTTCATGAAATGAGACTTGCAGGAGTGATTTGGTGCCATTAAAATGATTGTTGATGACCCTCATTTTTTTCTTCACTTCGTTTTTTGTGAACAATTGTACAACTGCAGATCCACAAGGCTTTCTTTCATATACACTGGTGATTTCTCAGCACATCTCTATACAGTGTACTCTTTGACCCCTGAGGCAGATGTATTGTACGCCAAAACACAGTGCCATGTTGGGTCGATATCTGTGTGGATCCATACAGTAAAGTTATGCTTTTATTGATCCTTTTGGCTTCTCTTCATTTGGAAAGACTGTTGTCCAATCCCACTTTTTTCCGCTACCATCCAAACCTGGACTGGATAATGGTTAAAATGTTAATTGTGCTCATGAATCCACAGTATATTCACTCATTCTCTGTATTTTGTATGATAGCAACAGAAGAGGCGAGTGAGATGTCTGATTTCCAACCTTCAGTACGTTTTTAGCACAAAGACGCCAAAACGGACGTACCTATTGTTTTTAAATCTTTGTGACTTCTTGTTCCCCGAAACTTGGATCCTAGTTGGGATTTAATGTGGATTCTCATACACAAGTACTTTCGAATTGTTCTTGATATTTCCGTGGACTTTTGCAGGATTATTATATGTATATAAAAAACGTAAGGTTGGAAATCGGACATCTCGCGTGCCTCTTTGTTGCTCTGGTATATTTTGAGCAAGATTTTTTTATTTCTTTCTGTTTGGTTTGTCTGCATTTTGTATGGCAAGAAGGCATGTCTCCTGCAATCAATACCATTTTGGCTGCATGGTTTTTAAGCTAAATAGATAGATTTATGCTGCATTTTGGTTCATGGTGACCTAGGAAACTAATATGCCGTAACAGTAAAGAAACTGAATAAATGTCTCTAGATTCTCCCTTTGCCTGCCCTCCTGAGGCTTCAGTGCATGCTCTAGTTCGGACAGTAAAATTTTTTAAAAAAATCTGAAGTCTGCAATTTGTGCACAGAAAGATTATTTTCATCTTGAAAGAATACATGTTGCAGTAGCCTGGAGTAAACACAACACAGACCGAATGGAAATCATGATATGGCCCAATTCCAAACCTTCAGTGTGGGAAGAAGGCCATTTTATTACCAGATTACAAACAATGAAACTTGGAACAATGTCGGGAAATACTTTTTCACAGAGAAGGTGGTGGAAGCCTGAGATGCTCTTCCTGAGGAGGCGGTAGAAACAAACATGGGTAGCAAAATTTGGGAAAAAAACATTGGCTAAACACTTAGGCTCCTTGAGGCAGGAAGATGGAAGTGAAACGCTGGGTTAACAAGTACAGATCAGCTGTTATACGCAAAGCTCTAAAACCATGAAGTAGGGTTACCCCCCTAGTGGTGTCTCGTATATGGTGCAGCAGTTACAACCCTAAAAGGCAATGACGCTATTTTGACAGGTTGGGGGGGGAGTGTCTGAGTGTTGGGCAACATGTCAGAATTTGTATGGTGGGCAAATTGGATGGGCAATCTGATCTTTATCTGCTATATTATCTGTCACTTATGTACTTCCTACATAAGGGGAAATTCCTGGGAGGTGAGCAGTAGCCTCCTTTTTATACTGCTTATATTTGCAGCCTGGTGACTTGGCTTGCCCTTATTGACCCACTCAGGGTATGCACTCTGGTTTAATTGGTTCCACAGTAGAAATGCATCTTCTCTGATTGCCTCCCTGTTCATATTTAAATCCTGGAGCTAATTTGTTAGTGGAGTGCTGTGCTCCTGCTGATTTTCAGTATCTGTCCTTGCCTGCCTTCTGCATACAGATTTGCTGTGCAGCCCTGACCTTAGCCTGTTTTGGTGATAGCAGCCCTGTTCAACAAGAATGCCCTGTTGGGTCTGACCATGAAGTTTCTGCACCCTGGTCCACCTCCTGCCTCTTTCCTCCTGGTAACCAAGTCTGTTCTGCCTCTGCAAGAAACACCTCGGGCTTGTGCTCCAAGTCCTAGCAGCATCCTAGCACTTGAGGGCTCAATCCTAAAGAAAAGGGGGCATTAATGAGTGAAGCAAAGTCCCTGGTATTCCTCTTTCAGTGTTTGACCTGACCATGATGTTGTTTGAAAACAAACGAAATGTGCAAGGAGAGTTATATTAATTCCCACCCTCTTTTCAGTTCCATTCAAGTCCTCTGTAATGTTTACCTCTAAATATGGCAAACTTACATTTTAAAAAAACCCTCAACTTAACCCCCCCCCCCCCCAAAAACAACGTCTAATTGGGTCAGATGCTGCTGCTCTTAGGGTGTCAGCTGGAATAGTAATTGTGCTGGCTGGCAACAGTATAAAAAGTGGCCAGAAAATTCTAAAATATATTTTAAAAGACATTTGTTAGTAATTTTCGTACCAGGTGCCTGCTGATATATCAGGATATGTACGCCTTCTCATCCTAGTTTCCTACAAACATATTAATTGATACTGGAAAGCATTCTTTTTCCAGATGCCTTTGCTACTCTTTGGGTTTTGGCTAAACACTAGTAACCTGGATTAGCCACCGTCTGAACAGGAAACTGGACTTGATGGGACCATTGGTTTGACCCAGTAAGGCTATTCTTATGTTCTCACAGCAGTAAGTCCAGGTGGCCTACACAGGAGCAGGAAGTAGACTGGGGTTCTGTGCCGACTAGGGGAAAAGGAGCATTTTGGGAACACGTGTAGACAGCTGGTGGCACACATGCAGTGTTGTGAATTTCAAATGAGTACAGCTGTGACTAGAAGGGATTCTTTGTGCTGTGCTCAGAGTGAATAAGGCCCATTTGGGCAGACTGAGGAACACTTGTTTATATATGAGGCTGTACTGTGCTGCTTTTGTTTCACCCGTGTGTTGCTAATTATATATTCTGTGAGTGCCAGGCTTCTCTGGAGCTGTCTGCATGGCAGCTGTTAGTAAAAGACAGTCACGTTTCTGGAACCTGCACAGAATTGAGTGGCCCGTGCGTGCCTGTTTCAGAAGAGGTCTGGTATTATGTGGAAATGGTCTCAGGTATAAACTTAGATTGTAAACTTACCAGGGAGAGGGAAATATCTATTATACCTAAATAAAACTCACCTTAAGCTACAAATGAAAAGGTGTGTGCTAAAATCCCACAGTTGCCTAAAATATTTTGTTGCTTGCATTGTGCCTCTTCCCTATAGCCAAGGAATTGCACCTCAGGGACCACCAGTTCTATAGAGTGTCAGCACTCACCCCCCAACATAGCGCCCAGGGCAGACCATCCCCCCTTCCTTACTACGCCACTGGTTACAACTGAGGCTGCTGGTCACGTGTACAATCAGGAAAGGAGGAAACATTATATTAGGGGTCAGCAGGGAGCAAACAAGATATGGCCTTTTTGCTGGATTTTGTTAACATTAAATTAACTGCATAAATGACATTTAAAGACAATTATGTGGCTACAGATGTAGTTCAGACTATTTGTACATTCAATTCAATATTTCTTAATTTCTACATATTTCAACTGTGATTTGATAGAGGTAAGACTATTTTTAAGCAGTTTCTGAAGATAGCAACCCCGTATAATTTGATAAACTCCTCATGCTACATGACCCTCTCAGAGCATTAAAATCTGCTACCAGCAGAAATCACTAAAGATAAAGCCTTAGAAAAGCCCACATGCTTCTTCAAAATCATTGGTACATTTGTGTAAAAGTACCTAGTTTTACTTTCTTTTATTTGAACCAAAGTTTGGCTTTCATGTCTCTTTTTCCACTAGAGCTTATCTCATTCCCTTTGTAATAAAGGGACACATGCAGAAAATATCCCCCATGGTTAACGCAAGTGTAATACAGTTTTAGCATAGAGATGCTGAAAGGGTGTCAGCATGGATGTTAAACATAGTAAATGACGGCAGATAAAGACCTGAACGGTTCATCCAGTCTGCCCATTAGTTATTCTCATTAAAAATACATGATTAAATTAACGTGCCTCTTCTTTGATATTTCTGGGCCATAGACTAAAGTCCACCTGGTATTGTCCTGGGTTCCAACTGCTGAAGTTGCCACATGGAAACTTACCACAGACTGCTTTAAAATGCATTTAAATATATGTTAATGCAGCCATTAGCTACCTGCAGCCATACAGGGAAAAAAGTTTTGCCTGCATGCTATGCATGGGAAACTTTGTTCCAGGTCCATAACAGTAAAGGGTTGGTTGTACATAAGAATAGCCTTACTCGTTCAGATCAATGGTCCATCTAGCCCAATAGCCCGTCCTCACGGTGGCCAATCCAGCTCACTAGTACCTGGCAAACCCCCCAAAAAAGAGTGAATTTCTAATGGTAGGCAACCTCTCTCTCACTCCAACCTGACCACCCTGCCCCAAGTCTAGCGACCTCTTTATCTCCAATCTAATATAACCTCCAACAGTATAAGAAAAATTACCTGGTAGTCTAATGGGCCTCTCTACCCATCCAATCTGACCCCCAGCCCCTAACCTCAATATCTATGCAAAAGTCCCTGGTGGTCTAGTGTTCTCCTGCCTTCCTCCCTCTGCTCTGTCCCATGTTTTTAAAGGAAAAAATGCCCTGATGTTTAGCTGCACCCCCAACCGACCCCCCCCAGACCTGTACCTCAAAAAAGGCAGCATGATATAATCAATGAGCATAAAAATTACAAGTGCCTGACCTCCCCCACCTCCACCCCAACCATATGCTCTGTCTCCAATTTAAAAAAAAAATGCTGGTGTCTAGTGACACCCACCCAAAACCCATACCTGAAAAGAAGTAAGAGCGATGCCCACTCTTTCTTGCCTCCAGCCCCTCCATCTACAAAATGCACCAGTTTGCCATATAAGGGAGCAATTTCCTTAAATGATAGACTGGCCCTGCTGCACCACCATTTTGAAGATGCTGAGGCAGGAGTGAGTGGGCATCGCATTTGCTTCTTTAGAGGTATGGGTCTGAGGTATACCAGGGATTTGTATTTAAATTGGAGATAGAGTATTTGGTCGGAGTGGAGGGTAGTGCTGGCACTTGTAATTTGTATGCTCATGGATTATATCATGCTGCAGGGTTCATTTTTTCTGCAGTAGAATGCAGGCTCTTCTGCAAAGCTTTATGCAAAGGATCTTGCCAGGTACTTCTGACCTGGATTGGAAACAGGATACAGAGACATGATGGACGTTCAGTTTGTCCCAGTATGGCAACATTTATGTTCTTAAGTTCTTATGAGGCTTTATGCATTGCTTAGCTTGGCTTCTGCATACAGGTTTTTTTTCTGCTCCCATGTCTGTTCTATGCTCAAAAGAGTTCTGTTCATGAGAAAACTGTTCACAAAGACGTGTGTAGATGACAGTCCACAGCTCATTCAAATCCCATGGTAATGAAGGTATTAGCAGTTATGGGCTAGATTCTTAAAACTTCAAGGTAAAAACCGATGGGCCGCTGTTGCAGCCGTTATTGTAGCTATTTCAAAAAAGTGAGTCATGCTCCAAAAAACACACATGCAAATGAGGTTGGCAGAGAGTAGCGAAGGTTCACTAAATTTGCATGTGCCCATCACTGGTGATAGTGATAGGCACATGTGCAGAATAAACACACACACAAAATATCCAAATTGAAAATTGACAGGAAAGATGCCCACTCCCTCCTGCTGCCGAAGTCAAGCAACACCCCCCCCCCCCAAGGCAGCGGGAGAGATGCCCATTCTCTCCTGCTGCCAAGCAATGCTCCCCCCCCGCCACCCACTCTCTGCCAAGCAATGCCCCCCTTCCAACACCCATCCGGAGTGGGAGAGATGCCCACTCCCTCCTGCCACCAAGCAGCACTCCCCCCCTGGCAGTGGGAGAGATGCCCACTCCCTCCCACCACTATGCAACCCCCTGTCTGGAGGGATGCCTGGTGCATCCAGGGAGAGGTCTAAGGTCTGATTGGTCCAGATTGCTTAAGGCCCCCTCAGGGGTCCTTAAGCAATCTGGGCCAATCAGAGCCTTAGGCCCTTCCCCGGTGCATCCCAGGATGCCTAATGACTACTACTACTGCTACCACCATTTATCATTTCTATAGCGCTAAAAGGCATATGCAGCACTGTACATTTAACATACAATAGATAGTCCCTGCTTAGAAGAGCTAACAATCTAATTAGACTGACAGGACATCTCAGGGTTGGGGAGATGATGGTAGAGGAAATGATACAGTAGGTACAGGTATCTGACAGCAGTGAGTGGGAGTTAAGAGTTGAAAGCAGTTTCAAAAAGTGGGCTTTTAGCTTGGATTTGAATGCTGCTAGGGATGGAGTATGACATATTGATTCAGGCAGCCTGCAAGAAAGAAGGGAGAGAGTCTGGAGTTGGCAGTGGAAGAGAAGGGTACAGATAAGATGGGCTTGCCCGATGAACGGAGTTCATGGGAAGGAGCATAGGGTGAGATAAGTGAAGAGAGATATTGGGGGGCTTCAGAGTGAATGCACTTGTAAGTAGGTGCCATTTATAGAATCATTGTGTGCCTGGTGCCTGTCCCTACCAGCATCATATCAGTATAATTTGATGTCAATAAAATTTTAGGTCAATTTAATTTGACATAGAAGCACAGATAATAATTTTGGCCATTAGAAGTTTTGGAAAATAAAATTTAAAAAATTAAAAATATTTCATGAGCTTACTCTAATTTTAAACTGCTACTTCAGTGGCAAGAACAGGTAAGCTTCTACGGCTGGATAATACATTCCATTACCCTACAGACAGATTGGTGAAAATGTTTCACTTGTAAATTCTGGTAGTTTGTAAGAAAAAAGAAAGCTCCCCCCCTCTCTCTGTTCTAATGAACACTTCCAGTTTGAGAGCAGTGAGTATAGGGAAAGGTGATAGTTTATAAGGGAAATGCCTCTGCCTATTGCTTGAATGATTCACTATGTCCTTTATTTGAAATTGTACATCAGTAGACAAACAAAACAATTGTACTACCTGTACTTTTCAGTGTGCAAATAATATGTAATATGGTATTGATTTTGAGCAGCTATTGCTGCTAATGTAGTGCAGAGAGAAACCACCAAAGCTTGAGTCTTGATTTGGGCAAAGTTCTCCAGGCTCAGCTAGTCTGCAGGTTTAAAGTTGTTGAGAAAAATAGTCTGCCTGAGCTCCAGTTTCACCCTCACTCGCGCCCCTCTGCAGCCAAGGTTCAGGTTATGCTATGAATTATTGGCATTCCTGAAATGCAATGTCTGCAGTCACTCTGACCAGAGTACATACAATTGCTGCTGGTTGAGCAGAAAGTTGTAGCTGGCAAATTTCAAGCTCTACAGTACAGTGCCTTTTCGAGTTGCACACACAATGAAAAGAAATGCGTCTGAAATGAAGCTTGAGACATTTTGAGAAACGTATCCACGTAGTCAGTATCTGAAGCACCAATCTGGTCTTGTTCAGTAAACCCAGACATCTGATGTCACTTTTTGTGAACCCATAACCTTTAGTCTGCTTTCATGATTTATGAAAAAGGCATTCCAATGTGCTTGGATGTGCTGTTTCAGATGAGCTTATGTTTTCAAGCTTTTCCTTTTCTCATTTCCTTTTTTCTGTCAGAGATCATGGGGAACTAAACCACAATGCAAAACAAAGCAACCTTCATAGGCACACTTCACCTCTCTCATGTCACCCCTTTTCTTAAGTTTATCAACTACAGCGTACTTAATCAATAATATTGATAGGAGAGTGAATCAATAGTTTGTCCTACACTGAAGATAATCCTTTTAGATCACCCCTTAATACTCTCACTAAGAACTAGTAGTGCAGTAAGGCCCTCAGAGATGCCACCAATATACTCAAAATTTTCATAGTATTTGGCTTTATGCATCAAGTCCTCTTCGAGTCCTTTGTTAAACTGCTCTTATAATTAGTTAAATAATCCACTTGGTTGATGTATGGGCAAAAAGTTGCACTAAGGGATAATAGCCTTGAAGAAACCCCCCCAGGGTGAAACATGTTGGCTGGTTAGTCCCTGTGAACTTGACCACGAATATTAAGCTAAGTAGTTGAACATCTTACAAAACATCTTAAAAACAACAAGGTTTATTTAACTTATTATAAGAGCAATTTAACAAAGGACCCGATGAGGACTTGATGCATAAAGCCAAATACTATGAAAATTTTGAGTGTATTTGTGGCATCTCTGAGGGCCTTACTGCACTACTGGTTCTTAGTGAGAGTATTAAGGGGTGATCTAAAAGGATTATCTTCAAAGTAGGACCCCTTTTCTTAAGAGCATGCATTGGCTGTCAATGAATGATTGGATTAGATTTAAGCTACTTGTTTTAGTCCATCAGAGTATATACAAGGAACCCTCTCAATATTTGAAAGATTGTCTCTTTTGGTGTAGACCACAACGGGCTCTTTGATCATTCAGAGGACTCATGTTTGTTAGATGGGCCATTTGGCCTTTATCTGCCATCATGTTTCTATGTTTCTAAGATGATTTATTCAATTGCAGGTCTGGCAGAATGGAATAAATTGTCAGTAACTCTTACTTAGGAAGCAGAAGAATTGGATTGCATTTAAAAGATTACTGAGAGAGCATTTCTTGCTGCAGGTTTGATACTGCAATGACTGTAGATTGCTCTGTTTTGTGGTGTTATTTTTAGTGGTCTTTTTTACTGTTATTTTTGTGCTCCGCTTTGGATAAAAGCAGAATAAAAATTGAAAGAAATGAAATGTCTGAAAGTGAGAGGAAGCAAGGTGCACAGTGTGCAGAAATGAAGCGGTCATTGAAAAGAATCAAAGCACTGGACATCTAAAACATTATTAGTGTACTGCACCTTGTCTCTTGGTGTGGCTATTCAAGCTTTGCTTGGTCTTTTAAAGGAACAACTTTTTGCTTTTTATTTACTGCTTTGTGGCTGCTAAATGTGCAACTCTGAAATTGCAAATTGATTGCCTTGAGGATAAGTTGTTGAGTGGTGTAAAGTGGTCCTCAAAGGGCTCAGAGTTGGATTTTAGGATATCCCTAATGACTATACATGATGGCAAAGATTTGCATATATTGGAGGCAGCGGGTAAATAAATCTTTTTTCATGGATATCTTGAAAGCTTGACAAGCTGTGTACTGCCAGGATGCCCAAACTTCCTGCTTGAATCCCATAACAAGGTTCAACTTTTGGAGATATCAAATAGGGAAACTAACACATTTCTCAGCCCAGAATACGTAAATAGAATTTTTTTTAAAATACTCATTTCAGGTGCCCTGAAAAAAAATCCTGGTTGAAAACTTCAAGGACAGCTTGGCAACCCTAATATGTATTTGATAGCCCATAAAAGCACTTGAGTTAATATCTCTCAAGAGACACAGTTGTGCTTAAGCATTGAAGCCTTTGCCCTGACCTGAATTTGATGTTTCCAGATCTGAGCTCAAGGTGATTTACAGTCAAGTACAATAGATTAGTCCCTGCCTCATGGGCTTTCAATCCTAAGGGCTAGGTTAGCATTCCTAGAAAATAATCCCCATGGACAGTAAATGGGACCTGTGTTAAACAGTTATAGCCTTGTTATCAGTAACAAATGCCTTTACCATTCAATTATCATTTGTTACTGATAATACGATTATAGATGAATATCATTTCTGTGTGGCTATAACTATTGAAGATATTCAGCTTGGGTGGAAATCCACCTATGTTAAACAGCCATAGCATGAGTTAATGCATACTCGTATTAATAAATCTAACCCTAAGTTTGTGCCTGAGGCTGTGGAGATTAAGGATCTTGTTCAACATCACAGGGAGAAGTAGGATTTGAATCCTGTCTCTCAGCTCACTGCTTTAATTACTTGGCTTTTCCTCTAGTCCTGGCCTGCCTTTTTTTAATTGTTTTAGTTATTTATTCAGTTTATTTATTAATTGGGATTTACTAACTGCCTTTATGAAGGGATTCATCCAAGGTGGTGTACAGCTGGTGCAGGTTAACCTAAAACTTACAATTTTGATAACAGCATAACCAAATATAACCATAAATACAATCTATGGTCTTACTTAAAAACACTTTGCCACTCACTCAAGACCTATGCAGGTAACAATAAACACATGAAATAATTAAATATATAAATAAATCAAACACATGCACAACATAATATTATTTATTATAATCTGCTGTTAAAAGCCTCAAAAATACCTTTTATGAAAAGTGCACAAATCCAACTTTCTTATGGATTCAGATAAAGCATTCCATCCTTCAGGGGCCATGTGATGGCAATGCCATGTTCACTGTGGCTTATAAAAAGTCAGCTCCACCACCAATAAAAACGTAAAAGCCAACACATAACATTTTCCAAAAGTTAGCATTATTGTTTCAAATTTGACATACCATTAAATCAGTAACCACTGTAGTGAATAAATTGAAGAAACGTTCACAAATACCAATTCCATGAACTAACTAGGTAGCGGAGTTTATAATCATTAACAATGCCCTGATTCCAGATGAAGGAAATGATGTAACACAGCAAATAACTACTGATAGACACAAATGGTTCATCCAATCTGCCCAACGAGGTAGCCAGAGCCACGCCCACTATCTGCACAGGCTCCAGTCACTCATGCTTAAACACTAGTTGTCAAGTCTCCACCAAGCCAACTATATACGCAGGCAAATATGATGGGGATTATATGTGGTTATAACCAAAAGTATTGTTGACAGCAGTGGCAAAGTAAGGGTCAGCGGTGCCTGAGGCGGTGGTGCTCCTCCCCTGCCGTCTTCCCCATCCCTCTCACATGTACACCCCCTTCCTTTTCCCCTTTTTAACTTCTTTGGCATGAGCAGCTCCTGAAACAACAGCGGCAGCCAGTCCTGACAGCGCCTCTTCCTTCCCACCTTACTTGCCTGCCACTCTCCAGAAGCATCAGAACCAACCACAAATCTCCCTCCCTCCAGCCCCCAAAGCAGCAAAGGCAGTCCTGACAACCTCCCCTCCCTCCCTCCTGATGCTGCAGAGGAAAGGCCCTGCTGGGGCTAGCCAAAAGCAGCCTGTTTATAGCACTGCCTCTGCTCACCAGCTGCTGCTACTGCTTCAGGTAAATGAGGGAGGGAGGGAGGGGAGGTTGTCAGGACTGCCTTTGCTGCTTTGGGGGCTGGAGGGAGGGAGATTTGTGGTTGGTTCTGATGCTCCTGGAGAGTGGCAGGCAAGTAAGGTGGGCTAGACCTATGCTGAGGGAGGGAAGGCATATCCGGCGGGGGGGAATGGACCAAGAGTGTGGGAGGGGGGTGGAGGAAGGGACATGGATGCTGGACCTTCAGGGCGAAGGGCATAGGAGGGGGAGACTTGAGGAACCCCACTAACTACTCTTCTCCATTATTCATAATTTTACCCTCTGTTTTCTATCTTTTAACCTGTTCTTAATCTACAGTAGGACATGACTAATTTCCTTAGTTATCCATGAGATACTTTGCCAAAAGCCTTTTGAAAATCCAGATACACATTATGTGGCACACATTAACTGGCTAACATAGAAACATAGAATATGACGGCAGAAAAGGGCCATCGGCCCAACAAGTCTGCCCACTCGAAGAACCCTCCCCCTAAGCACTTCCTCGAAGTGAACCCACATGTTTATCCCATTTTTTCTTAAAATCAAGCATGTTGCTGGCCTCAACTACCTGAAGTGGAAGATCATTTCAATGATCAACCACTCTTTCAGTGAAGAAATACTTCCTAATGTCACCATGAAATCTCCCACCCTTGATTTTTAACGGATGCCCTCTTGTTGCCTTAGGTCCTGTAAGGAAAAAGATATCTTCTTCCATCTCAATACGGCCAGTAACATATTTGAACGTCTCTATCATGTTTCCCCTCTCTCCTTGAGAAAGTATAGCTGCAACTTACCTAGACGGTCTTCATATGGGAGATCCTTGAGTCCTGAGACCATCCTAGTGGCCATTCGCTGAACCGACTCCATTCTCAGCACATCCTTTTGATAATGTGGCCTCCAAAATTGAACACAATATTCCAGATGAGGTCTCACCATGGACCTGTACAGTGGCATTATAACTTCAGGCTTTCAGCTGACAAAACTTCTTCGGATGCAACCCAGTATTTGTCTAGCCTTGGATGAAGCTTTCTCCACCTGATTGGCAGTCTTCATATCTTCACTAATGATTACTCCTAGGTCCCGTTCTGCCACAGTTCTTGTTAAGATCTCGCCATTCGGGGTGTAAGTCCTGCATGGGTTTCCACTGCCAAGGTGCATAACCTTACACTTTTTGGCATTAAAACTCAGTTGCCTGTATCCATGTGTTTGTTCACCTCTTCAAAGGGATATAAATAAAAATTAAACAGCATCAATGATAATGGTAATCCTTATGGTACTCCTCAAGACACAGGTTACCACACTGATAATGTGCTATTCAAACTTTTTGCAGTATATCCCACTCCATAGAGTTGCAACAAAACAGAAAGCACAACAGTGTCAAATGTCATAGTGATATCAAATAAACTTGGACTATAGATTTAATTGATGGTAACAAAAATGTCTATATAAAGAGTGGCCTTTTTAGCCAGTTTTATTTTTTTAGGTTTATGAGATTACTCTGTGTGTGCATGACTGTGTGTACACACATCCTTTTAATAAGTTTGGTGATTTGATATTCTATCCATGACAAAATCTCAGGACATATTGAGAGGTCCAAATCCAAGTGGATCTTAAGGATATTTTGCGGGATCCAAGAACACATGCGTACATGCCATGGAAAGTAGACTCCATTCATTCTGGGTAGAATATCTTATGGTGGTTTTATGGCATTGAAATATTTTGCATGAATAGTCTAGGTGTTGTGTTGAGAACCACAATTACTTAAATCCTGCCACACATCACCTTGAATGAACGTCCTGAATAAGTCAGTTTAAATCATAATAGAATCTATCTACAGTTTGTCTGTTCTCCAGTTTCTGTGTTAGCCCAATTTTTTTATATAAAGGGTGGGTTTTTATGGATATTTTTCATGTAAAAAAAATATCCAATCTTTTATTTGTGGCTACAGGTCTAGTATTAGATATGCTGATCCCCGCTAGCAAGCTGTTCCTTTTTCACCTTTGGCCAAACTTGGGGTCCTATGTGGCATGGGGAATCCAGGACGGTTGCCCTAGTTCTACCTCTTCAATACTGCCTTACTGTACATGTCCACATAGCTAATAACTGCTTTTGAGGAGCAGAAGTGTTACATTTCACACCTGAGCCAAGCAGGATTAAAATCAGCAGTGCATTAATGAGAAAAGAACTTCTTTTGTCCCATCCGGGGGAGATGTAGTAATAATAATAATAATAATAACAACTTTAATTTTGTATACTGCAATACCACAAGCAGTTCAGAGCGGTTTACAAAGGAAGAGACTGTATACAGACAGCGATGTTACAGAAGAAGATTTTCAAATTACATTAGCATGCCAAGAGTAGTCAAGATTTATCTGGAAGCATTTCAAAGATACAACAAGGCAGGAAAGGAGTCGGAGAAATTTATCAAAGAGATAGGTTTTAATTGATTTCCTGAAGGTTTGGTAGGAGGGTGCATATGAAATGAAGGTGGTTAGACATTTATTCCATTTGCCTGTAGTACTATCAACAATAATAATAAAAAAAATTCTTAGATATTGTCACTACAAGTAGCTCTGAAATCTAGAACAGGATGAGAAGACAACAACGGTGGTGGTATCACACTAAAGTAAAGAGGAAGCAGCAAAATCCTTTCTGGGCCCAGCTGAGAGAAGAGTTTGGGTCACCCATTCCATTGCTACTGTTTGTTTATAATTGATCAAAAACATAAGAGAGTCATCATATTCTGGACTTTCAGCTTAGTTTGGCATTTATGTGGCAGTCTAATCTGATGTACAAAGGTCAGTTTAATTGGCTGAATCCAATTTTTAAAGAGATGTTGAAAGCACCATGCGAAGTTTGACTGTAGCATTAATATTCTGGAATTTTAGTGCTGTGTAGAATGTAATTTGTTGGAAAGTGGCAAAGACTAGAACATTATGAGCTCACAGAGATGCAGAGTACAGTGGTGTTCACTGCCATCTGGAACTTACTGTCTGGGGGAAATAGAGATTGATTTATGCAGAACTGAAGTGACAGTGCAAACAAAGAGGAAAAGTCCAGCATAGGTATTTCCAGATATTATCCTCAAGTTGCAGAGCTATCCATGTATTTAAACTTTATTTTACCACTGTAAATGGTGCCAGATCTATCAGTAAAATTGTTCATTTCTTCCCCTATTTATTAACAGCAATTTGGAACGACCTACCTTCTCGAATAAGGTCGTCTATCCTTTCAAGTTGTTTGGGTTTTTTTTTGAATCCTGAAAACTACTCTATTTCAATGTTTTCTAGCAGATAAGTTTCCATGAGCTCAATTCTGTCTATTAACTACAACTACTTTAATCGAGTCGAGCCTTGTTTCTCAGGGATGATTCGGTATATAAGTCCAAGATTTAGTTTAGTTTATTAAGTTGCTTGAATTAGGAATTTTGCAGGCTTGATGCCAATTTGTATGTACACACAGCTAAAGGTCTGCCAACAGTCACATCAAAGTAATTTTTTCTTTTTTTTTTTTTTATTTGCACACATTCATCCAGTTTTTTCTTCTTGGATATACATAACATTAACACTAGGTTTAACTGTCCTTTTAAGAACACAAAACCAATGTTCCCCTGCCCCCTCTATATCATAATGTATAATCAAACCTTTATACTGGTTCCCTCCTCACCAACCCAAACCTTAACAGCTCTAAATGGTACAAACACAAATAAATTTTTCATTTCTTCTGAATCTGAAACACTATCCATTCCCTCTTTAAGACACATTAACACTATGCACACTATCTTCTCTGTTACGGCCCCTACCATCTGGAACTCAACACCAAATTATATAAGAGAAAATTTCATCACTTGATAAATTTAAAAGTAACTTGAAGGCCTTTCTTTTTAAAGACACATTTGGAGTATAACAGTCCTTCTAAGGACGGCAATGGAAACTTGTTCCTTGCCATTTTTTAATCATTTTAACCTATTTTACAAAGTACCAGACTATTTATTTTTTTTGTTCCCCTCCCTTTTGTTTTGATCCTTCTCCTTCTCTTTCTCATTATACAAATGTATTTCTGCCCTTTTCCATTTTATATCGGTATGTTAATGTTTGTCTGTGCGTTTTGATTGTTTATATTATTAATTGTAATTGTTTTTAACTCATGCCCTTTTTATTTTTTGTTTTTATATTATGTAAAACCGCTTTGAATTTTCATAAGGTGGTATATCAAATTTTTAAATAAACCTGAAACCTGACTCCTCCCACATTGTTATACCACCTGTAGTTCTGCTGGGCTCTCCTTAGACCTATCTCACAAAAAAAGAAAAAGTACTCCCTACAAGTACACACGTCCATTTGCACTCCCAAATCTATTTGATCAGACTTGCTACCCCTTTCCAGCAGTTTTGCTCAGTGGAACACAGCCTCCAAATATGCTTAAATGTTCCAATTTGCTAACATTCCCCCCAACAGAGGCCTGATTCTACTTTACATACGTGCTGAAGATGCTCTGGTGTAACGTGAAAGGTAATGTTTTTCTTTTGTTTAGCTAAAGACTAGTTTCATTTGCTGCTGATTACTTCAGTGGGAAATTAAATGTGTAGGTTCTTAAGGAAATTTAAACAGCAATGATTTTATTGTTCATTGAAAGCTTCTATACTGCTACTAATGACTGGGGAGTCAATTCATGGTTTACATGAGCTTCTGTAATGGTGTTACAATACATGAGATTTTATAGCAATGTACCTCATGCAGTAACACAATAGATGACCCTCATGGTCCATCCAATCAGCCCAAAAAGGTGATCATAGCCCCACCCACCACTCCATGTAGGCCCAAGTCACTGATTTTTAAATTCTGGTTGTGAAGTTACCACCATGTCAACCATATAGGCAGCCAAACATGATGGGGATGATAAGTTTAATACTGTCAGCAGTACACCACGTATCAGTCAACATGTCTTCCCCTCCCTCCTAGGCTGCTCAGTCCCCCCCACTCACAGTATGTGATAACAAAATGATTGACCTGTGATGCTCAATCTGTTTATTTACCGCTAAGACCTGACACAGACGTGTTTTGGCTGTAAGGCCTGCCTCAGGGGTCTTGTTTCCAATGAAGTGCAACTTATCGCATATGTCTCTTATCTAAAAAAAAAAAATCAACCAATCGATGGTAATTAAGACACTCTTAGAAGCTTGATCGCTATACTGGCAACAATCTCACGCATCCACTCAAAGTGAAAGTAGATGCGTGAGATTGTTGCCAGTATAGTGGGAGAGGATCGCTGGAGCAGCTTTTGAAGGAGATAATGAAATGGACTGCTACAGATAGATGATCTTCAGATAAGTTACATTCTATTCAAGCTCTATTTTTTGAAAGCATTTTTTGCCAATATTACATTTCTGTGCATAGGACACTTTTGTGTATTGTCCTCAACTGTAGTTATTAACTTATTGTTTTGTGCAGCAGAATGCGAATTATCATCCGAATATTAAGGAAAAGTTTGAAAAGGACAAGTCCATTTGAAAGTATGAGAGACTGATGAAATATATACGTATGGAGTTTTTTTCAGACCAGGGATGATACAGACGGCTTAGGGTACAGTGTTGTCCAGGCTGTCTGTGTATGAGGTCTGGTTTTCTCCACCTTTTTGTGTTTATAATTTCATGTCAGTTTTGTTTCCTTTTTGAATGGATAATTGAGATTACCTGCAAAGCTGATTAGCAGTGTGTTTTTTCCTGTTGTGCTTAAAAAGTATTAACCGACATTACTCCTGAGTCTTCCTCCCCACAACCTCCAGTCATGCCCTCTAGTTCTACTCTGAAAGATGTTTGCTTGAATACTTTCAAGTACTTAAAAAGGTCTGTCTCATATTGCCTCTCTCTTCATTTTTTTTCCAGTGTATACATTCAAGTCTTCCAGTCTCTTCTCATTTGTCTTAGGGCACAAATCCTGTACTATTTTTTGTCACCTTCCTCTGAACCACTTCAAGTCTTTTTACATCCTTGTAAAGAATACCAGTAGAGAAAGCTGTGCCGAAATTGAAGATACGGCCTCCAAAACTGGACACAGTACTGCAAGTGGGGCCTCATCAATGACTTTTACAGAGGGGATCAACACCTCCTTTCTTCTGCTGGTTATGCCTCTCTCCAGGCAACCTAGCATTCTTCGGGCAATAGCCACCCACCTTGTCACACTGTTTCACCACCTTGAGATCTTCAGACACCATCACCCCACGGTGTCTCCCCTGATCCATACATGTCAGTCTCTCACTCCCTAGTACATACTGCTCTCTTAGATTTCTGCATCCCAAGTGCTTCACTTTGGTACTTTATCGCATTAAATCTCAACTGCGAAACAGGAGTGGTCAGGAGGGTGAGGAATGACCTAGTGATAGAGCTGCTGCATATGCACCTAGAGATTGTCGGATTGAATCCCAGTGCTGCTCCTTGGTACCGCAAATCTTGGTGTCATTCACAAAGAGGCAAATTTTTCCTTTCAGCCCTTCAGCAATATAAATACTAGCAAATAGGTATAAACCAATTGCAGAGAGGAGTCTTTGTATGCCCCTTTTCTCTGACTTCCTCTTACTACTGCTGCATAGTGCTTACCTCCAGCTTAGATGGGATTCAGACATTATCCCTGTTTACTGATTGCACTGGCCTGGGAAAGCTGAGCCAACTGCAGGCCAAATGCAGGAACCTCAGTAAGCTTCACATTAACACCTTCCTAACCATCAAGCCTATTAAGCATATATATATATATATATGGGTGTGAGTGGGCGTGTATCTATATACTGTACATCCCCACCCATAATTGAAGGCTTTTGTTTTGTGTTTAGCCTGGCAGTTTCCTCTTGCTCTTTGCGGTACAGTCAGAACCAATCTCTTTACTTGAGTCCCGATCCTTCACTCATAATTAGATAGTGTTTTTATTCATTCTGTGCCTTCTCCTCTAAATGTATCCCAGCCATCACAGTGACAGATATTGGCTAGAAACTAGAAGCTATGGCAGCTTCTAGAACTCAGTGGTTGTGCACCAAGTTTGACTACTTAGGTGTCATCAATGTTGAATGACCAAGACTCCCTTCACAGACAGTGAATGCAGAAGAGCTGACCAGGGAACAGAATCCAAGTCTCCTGCATTACAAGACACACTTGACTGGAATAAACTTGAAATGTGAATAATTAATAACTGTTAGGCTTATGTTGTTTTTTTCTGCTAACAGTGCACAGAGGGAATATGTTGTAAGCATGTATATTTGGATACAGTATACAACTGCATATAAAGCACACATGTAAAGTCAGGGGATCATTTACATTTTTTTTTATGTCTCAAGGTTAGAGCAGCGATTTGAGAAGCAGGGAAGCTGAGGTTCAAATCCCACTGTAATTTCTTTGACTCTCCATTGCTTCAAGTACCACCTTAAATTGTAAGCCCTCTGGGGACTGGAAAATAACTATAGTACTATTTTAATGTAATTTGAACTTTGCTACAACTGGAATTGAGATAAATTTTAAAAAAATGAATTGCATGTCTTTGAAATAACTATTTTTCTTTTTTAAGATTATTAATTGTAATTTAAAAGTTACTTTCACCCTCTTCAGTGTTTGAGTTTTGTAGTAAATGGGATCTGTGAGGCTATTACAGTTTACAGCTTATATGTTAGCTTTACAATTTTTGAATACGCAAAATTGCTGCCAAAAGAAACAAGTCTTGTAATCCGTGATAGTTCAAAATGTCACAGCCTCTACAGGAAGTAAACAGCCGTTCTTTGTAACTGGAGCACTGCTCCTTGTGACCTTGGGCAAATCGCTTAATCCTCTTGCCCCAGGTACAAAATAAGTACCTGTATATATGTAAACCGCTTTGAATATGTAACCACAAAAAAAAAAAAAAAACACCCCAGTACACAAGCCCCCATTCCCTTATGACACATGGCAGAAACCCTTCCACAAAGTCGGCAAGTTTATTTTGCCAGAGAAAATACACAAAATACTTTTGCGGTTTTAAAATGGGCAGGATCAGACTCTCCTGGATTATAGCTAAGATCTAATGGTCTAGAGGGGGGATGGATGGTTGGATTAAGAGGTGTTCTTCTGTATTTTTGGAAATTTGAGCTTGTGTGTATTTGACGTGATTTTCTATTTTTCTAGTGTTGAGCTCAATAAAAATTATTTGAACATAGCTACGCTCTAAGGAGCCTGTTTAGCACAGATTTCTCCCTGGTTGTTTTTTTTTGTTTTGTTTCGTTTTGGGGTTTTTTTTTACATGTGGGGAGAACCATAGGTTCAAATCAGTATTTTGTCATATGTTTGTAGTACTTGCGGAAAACATGATCTTGGTTAGCAAAACTTATAATTGGGGGGAAAAAAATTTTCAGGAAAGTTCAGCTTTGATTAATTAACAGCTGATATGGTGTTTTGATTTTTGGTTTTTAAGTAGATTCCCAAATATTGGAGAGGCTACTGCAGCTCAACAGTAGTGCTGATTTTTGGAGAACATATACTGTATATAACCCTGGGACTCTGAACTTCAGGAACTAAACAGCAGTGTTCATTGGTGACAGCTCATCCTGCATGCTCTGCTTAGCTGTTTACTTACACAAATGTGAGAATTTTTGCCCCCAGTCTTCTGAAGTGAAGCCAGGAAGCAATTTGTGGCCGAGCTTCAGTTAGTTGAAAGCTTATTTAGGAGGGATCTGGAGGTAGGATGGCCCAAGCAGTATTTTGTGGGCCGGCTAGACCAGACGGAATATGAGCTACTTTCTGGAACACAGAATTGCAGTTAATTCAGCCAAGGCTGCTGCTAGCTGCGAGTGTAAGTAGAGGAGGATCCTGTTTGGATTGGGGTTTCTCTCGGTGCAGAGCCTTTCAGCTGCACGGGATTCGGGGAGGTTTGGGTTGAGGAGAGCCCATAGCTAGCGAGGGCAGTTTTCACCCTAATATTTGAGTGGTTAGTTTCACTTCGGGCCGAGGAATTTCAGAGCTCGTTGCAAACAGCTCCAGTGGCATATTTGCTGTGTGGTGTGCGTGCACATATTTCTCTGACAGAAGCTTGTTAAATATATATATATATATATATATATATAACTCCCACAGGGAAAGCAATAATGTACATACAGAGACTGTTGTGCAGGCAAGACAGCCTGGACAATTGTGCGTGCTGTTTCCCCCAAACCCTAACTATAAATTATGCCTTCAGCTCGCTTGCTACTTTGAACCCCAAGCCGCCAAGTCTGCGGAGGCCAATGGGGCGCTATTTGTTCGGACAGAGAGCGCGCGCGCTCCCATCGCACGCCTACGTAGGCGGGAGGTGGCGCTGATCGTCGGGTTCCGGAGCGCGCTCGCGTCAAAGGTCAGCGGCTACTGTGATGTTGGCGGGAGAGGCGGAGCTAGTGCCTGCTCTTGGGGCTTCTCAGCGGGTGCGTGCTTACCTGCTTGTGTATGGCTGGAATGCTTTTTCATGCATGTAGAAGGTTTTAAACATAACGTAAAAACTTTTAATTAGATTACTACGTACGAACTGTCTTGTTTTTTTCTCCTGAACTAAAGTTGTTTTTCAGCTGCCAATAACCTTAGGGGTTGTCAACTCTTGTCAGTAAATGATTAACGATAAAATACTGAAGTCTTTGTGTTTTGCTTGATTATATTTTTTTGTTTCAAATGTATTCATTTGTATTTCTTCTCTCTTGCAGAAAAAGGGGACATTTTGAACACAGGTGATGAAAGAGATCAAAAAGCACCTTATTTTGTGGAAACCCCATATGGCTATCAGTTAGACCTGGATTTTCTTAAGTATGTAGATGACATAGAAAAGGGAAACACCATCAAGAAAGTGACCTTACAGAAGACGCGTAAGTTGGTGCCACCATCTGCAGGTGCCAGCAGGAGCAGTGCCAAACAAGCTAGTGGGTGGACCTCTACAGATTCCCTATCCTCTTCCAATAGTGATGAGAACAAGCATTCTCCTTCCTTCCTGACAGCCAGGAGTCACCCCAAACATCCTCAGTCTGCTAGGCCCTTTGCATCACTGGAGGCCTCACCTGCTTTCCTCACCATCCCTGAAAGCAAACCACTGCTACCTTCATCACCCCAGCCACTCCAGCACAATTTTCATGTCACCAAAACGCTGATGGAGACTCGGAGGAGACTGGAACAAGAGAGAGCCATCATGCATTTGGCTTCAACAGGAGACTTCCGTAGGCCTCGGCTTGCCAGCTTTGGAGGCATGGGCACTGCTGGCTCACTGTCCTTTGTGGGCTCCAGTGGGCACAGTCAGATGTCTCAGCCCTTACAGAATGGTCACCAGGCCAATGGGGATTATGGTGCCTACCTTGCCTCGTCCTTGGGGAGCTCTATCCGTCACAGCCCACTGAGCTCAGGAATGAATACACCTGTGACCAATGTCAGCCCAATGCATCTTCAGCAAATCAGGGAGCAAATGGCAATTGCACTAACTCGCTTGAAAGAGCTTGAGGAACAGGTGAAAACCATTCCTGTGCTGCAAGTGAAGATTTCAGTATTACAGGAAGAGAAAAGACAGTTAACAGCAGAACTTAAAGGTCAAAGAGCACCCAGTCAGAATGCAAATAGCGGGTTCAGGAAGCGGTCCTACAGTGCAGGGAATGCTGACCATTTTGGCCAATTGTCCCAGGTTAGAAGAGGTGGGGAATTGCATATAGACTTTGAGGATGAAATGGAGAGTATAGAGCAGAGCTCTCAAAGAGTCGAGGAGTTCAGACAACTGACAGCCCAAATGCAAGCACTGGAAAAGAAAATCCAGGAGAACAACTATGAAGCACCTGCTGATCTTATGCCAAATAAAGGAAACCAGCCTGAAGAGAGAAAAAGCATCTCTGTTGCTGTGGGTTCTGATGACAACATGAATGATGTGATCGTCTATCATAGGTCTTCGAGACCATGCAGGGAAGTAGGTGTGGGGACAAACAATGAAACAAGGAGTGTTGGGGTGCGAGTGACAGAGGATGCTCTGGGTATGACCACAGAGGCTGAGAAAGAAATTGAACTTCAACAGCAAACAATTGAAGCGCTTAAGGAGAAGATCTACAGGTTGGAAGTAGAGTGTAAGGAAACCACCCATGACATGGAGATGACCAAGCTAAAACTGGAGTTGCAGGCAGCTGGTACAAGGAAAAAAGTAGATAAAGCACTGATGGTGCAGCCAATGGTTTGCAATAAAGCAGTGGGGGCAACTGTAAAAACAAGAGACCAAATTGTGGGCGATCACATTACTGTAGTTGATTCTTGTGTTGGGTTCCAGATTCAGACCAGCAGCGTTGGTATCTCATGTAAACCTGCTTCAGATAATGCAGCTGTGGGTCCTGAGTTGCCAATGAATTGCTGGGTGGTGAAGGAGAGAGTGGAAACTCATGATAAGTGCACTGGAAGAGATGTGGGGATGTGCGACAAGAATGTAGGTGTTGAACTGAGTGTCTGTGAAAGTGGCATCAATACAGAAGAGAGTGTGGGCAATCTGACTCTCTGCAAGGCAAAAGCAGAGGTCAAGGAAGTGCGGACAGTAGGATGTGGTGACTGTTCAGTGGATGTGACTGTTAGCCCAACGAAGGAGTTTGTCTCTCTGGGCACCAACACGGACGTTATAAGCAAGGCAGAATCTGCAGTGATGGCATTACCTAATACCTCTACTCAACAAATCAACACAGTATTGAAAACAGTGAGCCAGTTTACTAGCACGGAGTCGGTGTCTCTTGCTGACTCCAGCACAAACACTGCTTTGCACACTTACGATAAAGAAACAAACACAGTAGGTGTAGCAATGCGAACTGTTGCAGTCGGAGATGGGCTTGTGCAGGACATCAAAATATTGCCTAACTCTCGTTCAGTTGGTGTAGGTACCTCAGTATCCAATGATCCAAACGTTTTAAGGCAAATAGTTTCTCAGACCAGAGAATCTGGAGTAGGACAGTTAAACATCCATGAGAATTATCTAGTTGGTCTTAAAATGAGGAATATTGCATGTGGACCAGATGAACCACAGATTCAGTCAGCCACAAGTGGTGAACCTGTGTGTGAACATTTAAGTGCATCAGTGGAAAGTCAGCAGCCTAATACACAAATGGCAACTAACCTGGATCATTATATTGAGCGTGTACAGAAGTTACTGCAGGAGCAGCAGATGCTTCTTACTGAAAACTACAGTGAACTGGCTGAAACATTTGGAGAGCCTCACTCGCAGATGGGATCTCTCAATTCCCAGCTCATCAGCACACTCTCCTCTATTAACTCTGTTATGAAGTCTGCAAGCTCTGAGGAACTCCAGAATACAGACATTTGCAAACCCACTGGGGAGGCAGCCACTGCAGCAGGTAGGACTAGTGTTTTGGTTTGGTTTTTTTCCTTCTCTTTCTCTACCCATTTAACACAAGATAGCTTTCTTCTGTTGCAGGTGTCCAAAGTTATGGGGTGTGAAATTTATTTTTGAGGAACATTTAATATTGAAGCATTCATTGTGACTGTAAGGCTTGTCTAATGGGTCACATTAGAATTTCCTAGTTTAAACCATACTGGATCTCCAGCTTTCCTGCCGCACTGCCATCATTAAATATGATCAGTACTGTATTCATGTCAGGTTTTCTTGAATCTTATTATTAATAATAATAATAATATACTTTATTTATAGACTGCTAAAGCCGTGAAGTTCTAAGCAGTTTACAATAAGACTCAATACATTAACTAACTGAATGTCCACCACCACCTGTGGGAGGTAGTTTTATGCATCCACACCCCTTTTCATTTTAAAGTGTTATCAAATTACTGTGGGGGGGGGGGGTCTTTTTAATTCCATGTGTTCTGTGTGGTAGAAAAGTTGCTAGACTACGGTGCTAGAGAATTTCGGAACCGCACTTGCCCATTATGAGGTTCTTCCTGTGTTTTTGTGATTATGCCTCTTTGGATTTGTGCCAGTTTCCTTTAAAACACATTCAACTACAGGAAATTTTGATTAGCATTATAAAGATAATGGTGATGGTGTGTGAACTGTATTTTCCAACTCTGTATCTCTGAGATACCTGCTCTTCCATAAAAATTTGTGCAAGGTAGGCTTTGTTTAAAAGGAAGAGAAAGTTTTCTCTTGAGCTTTCCCAATTCCCATACTACGAGTGGTGTGCTTTGCCCATGAGTTTTCTTCAGTTTTGTTCCAGTTTCCCTGCAATTAAACAAAAAAGTAGCACTTTCTCACAATTTGCAAACCTTATACCATCTTTGCACAGTTAATTCATAAGAGGTACACAGGGACTGATTTATTACTGGGATTTCTCCCCACTTACCATCATTGGCAAAAGCACACTGTGCTTTCCAATTGTAAGATTCTTCTGTCTGTGCTAGGCAGAATTTGATGGGCAGAGCCCGAAATTTACAACTTGAATTGGGAAAGTTCTACTGTACAATATACCAAATCAGTCTTGGTTCTCTCTTACCCCCCCCCCCCCCCCCCATTAATATACTGAAAGCTGTGCAGAAATGGCTTGGGTCATGGTATCCAAGTTTGGGGGGGTCACTGTTTTATTGATTAAATTGCAAAGGGGATGAGGGATAAATCAAAGCTGAGGAACCTTGAAAACAAGCTACTGTGAAACAGAGCTTGTGAAAAATCAGGGAGTCTTGCTCTCTTTTTCAAGCAGCACTGTAGCAGGTGTATTGAAATATGGTAGTACACACCAGAAAGTACAGTGGTGTGCAAAAGTCTATAACCACTTGCAAATTTTGTGTTTTTTCAGCTTTCTGACCTTTTATTTTAATTACTTTGTTGACCCAATAGATTTGACTGTGTGCCACATTATAAGGGATACATTTGGCTATTAGAATCCACTTTTTAAGATCACCTATTTCTAATTTTACAGTTTTGTTGATACTGGAACATAATTATTATAACCTTTACTGATCATACTTAAAAACTGGATCAAGACTGTCCAATCAGCATGTGTTTTTTTTTGTTTTGTTTTTTTGTAACCATCTTTATTTATTTTCAAAGAAACAGTGAGTGTCTCTCACTCAAAGACTCCTGAAGAAGGTACATCTTTTAAGTACCAAAATACTGACAGCATCTAGTCTGAGTCTTTAATTATTTTTTTTTTAATATCCCTTTTGGAAGCACTGTTTTTTATTTGCTTTCTCCTCTTATGTCTCCAGTGTTGCATTGCACGTGTTTGTATGTACAGTATTGACGGTGCATACTGTTTAGTACAAAGGCAAAGGGAAACATGAAAACAACCTTTTGCAATTTGTTATGAAAGCCTGGCAGGTTACATATTGGTAAAATAATATTTAGTATGCAGTATGTGTTATAGAATTACCCTGGTAGGTTTCTGGTTACCCGCTCAGTAGGTTTTGCCTTCTGAGAACCTATTATCAAGCACAGATTGCAAAGTGCTGCACTTCATGTAGCGTTGACAGATTCCCAGATTAAAATCAGCAGAATCTAACTTTTTCCTGGAATTCCCTCCTTCATTCATACTTTTCTAATAAAGACCCTTTAGGGTGATAAGTTATCTGACAGATTATTTTCACAGTATTAGCTGAAATCGATATTTGCTTGTTACACTTCGAATTGTAACTTAAAGCAATAGCATTAGCAGTATTTTCTAAATGATTTTAGCTGTCAGCTGTTGACAGACATGCAAATAAAACCACCCAGACTGGTTCCTTTAATATTCACAACACAGAACAGTTTTAACAGTGGAATAAATAGGTCATAACTTGCAGCTAGAACATTGCCTTTTAAAAAGTCTTCACAACCTTATGCATTTTTTCTTTTCACCTTCTAAAAGTACAATTCAAAATGCATTAAAGCAAGAGTTTATTACACTGATATA
This sequence comes from Geotrypetes seraphini, assembly GCF_902459505.1. Taxonomy (NCBI): domain Eukaryota; kingdom Metazoa; phylum Chordata; class Amphibia; order Gymnophiona; family Dermophiidae; genus Geotrypetes; species Geotrypetes seraphini. The sequence goes on from NC_047084.1 coordinate 476,030,643, forward strand.
CACAGCATATTCCACACTTGCAAGGACAATTATAAAATATTCAAAGGGTTACCTTTGAAAGCTCATCATAAAATGCATTGAGCTAGTCCAGTAAAAAAGGTATTACCTTATTTCTTTTTTATTTTTTTTTTATTTTTATATATTACCTTGGAAAGTGGACTAACACGGCCACCACAGCATGTCACTCAAAATATTTTTTAAAAAGCTACTCCTGCACAGAGAGAGAACTCATTCATCTCAATATGCAATTCAATATGCAATTATATTTCTGCCGTCTACTTCAGACTCTGAACAATGAGAGAATTCCCTACATCCTCGTGGTTCGAAGTCAGAGGTAGGATCTTGAGCAGAATAAGTGCTACCTCTGGTGGTTAAATTGCATGATTATGGCTGGCGATCGAGCAGCTGTGCAGGAAGTCATCTGTTTCCTGTGCCTAGCTGACACCTAGTTGCTTATGCCTTAATCCTGCCCTGCCTTTATGCGCACCTTCTTTCATTTCTCCTTCCCTCTTCTGCATCTTGGTGCCATCCCACCTCAGCAAATAAATTGGGAGGCTGGTTGCAGGGGGGAGAAAGTAAAAACAGCTGCTTTTCACCTTTCCCCCACATTCTTCCAGCTTGGAAAGGATACTCGTGGGAAACAGGGTAGAGAAACACTTGCAGGAACTCATTCTGTGTTCTGTATACTGGCCCAAAGTGGGAAAAAATGCTGTATTTTAGGATCTGAGCCACCAGCATTATATTGAAATTGTTGGCAAAAGGTACCTGAGACGTTTCCAGCCCTGATTATAGTTATAAGGTAATAAATGTACATACAAGTCAAGAAATTCCAGAAATGTGGATGCCCCAGCAACCGTAGTTCAGATTTTATTTGACCCACTGTCTGTAAAGCAAATTCCATAGTTCCACTGTTGGTTTTAGAGCAGAGAGGCGACTTTGAGTCTCTGACAGAGTGGCATGGGCTAGGCAACATCTGACATGAGCTCCACCCAGCCTAAACTGGAACAGCATTTACTGTTAAACCAACCAGCCGTGCCTCTTGCCAGGATACAGCTTTACAGTACAAATAAAAAATATTTATGTTGGATAGAGAATTATACAAAGAAAAGTCAAATAGGAAAAGGGTCTCTCTTCTGCTGCACAAGTAATAATTTGCTTTCAGCACAGTGCAAATAAGGGTCAATAAACAAGTTGTAGATAATACCTTTTCTGTTGATGTAACTGAATTTATTTGTGACATGTTTTTCAGTTATCCTCTTGTCATGAAGTCAGTGAAGAATTAAAGCAGTGATGTGTTTAAACGGACTATGGGGCTCATAATTAAAAATAAAAAAAAAGTCTAAAAGGTGGCCTAAATGACTACCTAAAGAGGCGTTTTTAGAGGAGGGGAAAGGGTGGGAGGTGGGCCAACCTAGACCTAGGCGTGCAGCAGGTATAACCAAAACTTTAGGCAGGTTGCTTAGTCGGCACTTATACGTTTTGACTTAGACCAAGTCAAAACAGGTATAAGTGCCGAAAAGGGGCCGCTGAGCTGATCGTAGCTGCTGCGATCAGCTCAGCGGCCCCAGCAACCTGCCTACCCCCTACAGCAATGATCATGGCAGGAGAGATGGCTCATCTCCCCTGCCGCGATCCACCCTCTCCTCCCCCCCCACCCGACAACGATCAGGGCAGGAGGGAGCCCAAGTCCTCCTGCTCCGCGGCATCCCCGACCTCCCCAACACTTTCGGGGCAGGAGGGAGCCTAAGCCCTCCTGGCCCAGCTACACCCTCTAACTCCCCCCCCCCACACTAAAATACAGGCAGGAGGGATCCCAGGCCCTCCTGCCCTCAATGCAACCCCCCCACAACTGTCCCCGCCCACAGGAGGAGCTTAAGGCTCCTGGGCCTATTCTGGTTGGCCCAGGTGCCTCAGTCCCCACCTTAGGGCAGGGTTTGAGCCGCCTGGGCCAATCCGCCTCATTCCTGAGATGGCTGGCCTGCTGGACGGGCGGGCTTGGCACCCGTCGGTCCGGCCAATGATTTCAAGGTATAGGGGGTGGGGGGATCGTGGGGTCGGCGGGGGGGGGGGTGGTCGCGGGTTGGCGGGGGGGGCATTCAGGGGTTTGGGGGGCCGGTCGTGGGGGGGTTGTGTCGAGGGCAGGAGGGTCTGGGATCCCTCCTGCCTGTATTTTAGTGGGGGTTAGGGGTTGTCGCTGGGCCAGGAGGGCTTGGGCTCCCTCCTGGCTGGATTGTGGGGGGGGGGGGGATTGGAAATCGCAGGGCCAGGAGGGCTTGGGCTCCCTCCTGGCCCCATCGGACTCAGCGAGGGGGGGTTTGGGGATCGCAGGGCAAGAGGGCTTGGGATCCCTCTTGCCCCGATGTCGTCGGGGGAGGGGGGGTTGGATTCTGTAACTGGTGTTGTTTTTGACAGACACCGGTTACAGAATCCAGCTTTTAGGTGAAGGACTGGCTCCTCCTTCGCTTAAAAGCCCTTGTTTTGGACGTTTGGGACTTAGGCTTTTTTTAGGTTGATTATATGGTATAAGTTTAGATGTAGTGGTGGTCTGGGTGTTTAAACAGCTGAACGTAGAGGCAGGCCATTATCAAAAAAAACTTCCTTTTGGACATTTTTTTTGATAATGGACATTTTCCCTGCTTCTATTTTCAACATTTAAGGCCTTAGGCCAAAAGGGGGCTTAGACGTGTTTTTTTATTATGCCCCTCTATGCCTCTTGAATGTGTCAGAGATATGTTATGTTTGTCTAAAAAGTAGGGTTGTACATTGATTAAAAGTTTTAATCACATGATTAATCACATGGTCCAAACATAAGAGTTTAAATAAATTTAAAGTATACAGCCCTACTCAATATAAAATCTAGTGATTTTATTTTTATAATCATTTCCCCTCGTCTCCATGAACACCATCTCTTCCTATTGTCTCCTCTCCACCCCTCTTCCTCTCCTCTCCTTGCAATATACATCTTTTTCTCTCTGTCTAATAAGAGTACACGTAGAGTGCATCTGTTTACATATCCCTCCATAAAATCTTGTCATTACAAGAGGTTCCTTGAGAGAACCTTCTCATTTCAGGCCGCTAAATTGAATACATGGCTTGGAAAAATTATGTTAGAGGCTTCTTCTTATTTTGATTTTAGAAAATTGTTAAAGACACAACTATTAGATAAGTTGGTATCTTAATGCATTCTGTTTTAACTTTTAACATGTTCTTTCTCATTTTAATTTGATGTATTTTATCTTGATGTATTTATCTGTATTATATGTATTAGCCGTGCTGTTGTGAATTGCCTAGAACAGGGGTAGGGAACTCCGGTCCTGGAGAGCCGTATTCCAGTCGGGTTTTCAGGATTTCCTCATATACATGAGATCTATTTGCATGCACTGCTTTCAATGCATATTCATTGGGGAAATCCTGAAAACCCGACTGGAATACGGCTCTCGAGGACCGGAGTTCCTTACCCCTGGCCTAGAACCTTCCGGTATGGCGGTTAATAAAAATAAATTATTATTATTTTCTTTTTCATACACTCACTGCGCACTCCGGCAGCTCTTTCTCACCTGTTTGTTCCTTTTCCGGAGCACTGAAAGCAGGCTGCTTCTTGTCGGATCCGGAAGTCTCTCTCTCTGTAGCAGCAGAGAGGCAAGTTCTGAAAAAGGAGCTGTCAGAGTGCGCAGTGTAGAAAAAAGAGAGAGAAGGATGTGGATCGCAAGCGAAGTGTGCAGTTAATCACATTAAAATTGTTTAATGGAGTTAAATTGCATTAATAACGAGTTAAATGTACAGCCTTACTAAAAAGGTATTGGTTACAAATTTTGCTAACCCTTATTCTACACACCCTTGTAGTCCAGGGTAGGGAACTCCGGTCGTCGAGAGCCGTATTCCAGTCGGGTTTTCAGGATTTCCCCAATGAATATGCATTGAAAACAGTGCATGTAAATAGATCTCATGCATATCATTAGGTTTGGATAATTTTGTACAGTCTTGTGACTTAAAAGATATTTGGCGTATACTTCGTTTTGATGGTCGGGAATTTTCGTTTTGTTCCCATGTTCATAATTCTTTTTCTAGAATAGATTACATTTTTGCTTCAAATCAATTAGTACATCAAGTCACGCAGGCGGTCATTGATCCAATTATTTTATCTGATCATGGTGGGGTGTGGATTGATATTAAAATAATAGATCAAAATATGAACAGACCTATATGGAGATTTGATAATGCATTGCTTGCTGATCCGAAGTTGTGTGAGACTCTTCTAGAAAAAATGAATGATTACTTTCAAATTAATGATACAGATGAAATCTCAATAGAAGTTTTATGGGATGCTTTTAAAGCTTACATGAGAGGACAAATTATTTCCTATTCAGCTTCTCTTAGAAAACAGGTTCAAAAACAATTTTCTGATTTGGAGAAGGAAGTTAAATCTTTGGAATCAAAATTAATAGAAAAATGGGAGTATTCGACACAACAGGATCTTTTAAAAGTTAAAGGTAAATATAATGAAATTTCTTCTCAATTAATAAGGAAAGATTTGTTTTCTCAGCAAGCTTTGTATTATGGAAACTCAAATAAGGCGGGAAGAATGCTGGCAAATTATCTTAAAGCGAAAAAAAGGAAAACAAAAATAATTGCCATTAAAAATGAGAATGGTGAAACTCTGACTCAAATTGAACCTATTATGAAACAATTTTTAAAATTTTATAAAGCTTTGTATTCTTCTGAGACTTATGTAGATAAGGAAAAAGATGGTTTAGAATTTTTGAAGTTATTAGAGGGACCAAAGATTCCTGAACATATAAAACAAAGTTTGGAAGAGCCAATATCCTTAAAAGAATTAGGAACAGCTTTGAAGTCTCTTAGAGTTGGATCCGCTCCAGGTGGAGATGGTTACACAGTAGAGTTTTATAAATCATTTCAGTTTTGAGAAGTGCAAAACAAAGCATCCGTGTGATAATATATTCTAGACAGAAAAATTGCCAGTGACATAATAAAAAGATTAATGAAATTCATTTACCAAAAAATTTAAACATTGCATGAATATACAGCCTCATGCTACATAATTAAAAACTAATCCTTATTTCATGATGAATAACTTTTGAACTATAGTATAATGTATCATAAATAGAAAACTATCTTTAGATAGATTTCCTCAAAAAATGTATTTATTTATTCAGTTTTCTATACCATTTTCCAAAGGGAGCTCAGGAACTCAAGTATTTTTCCCTTGTCTGTCCCGGTGGGCTCATAATCTTATCTAATGTACCTGGGGCAATGGGGGGATTAAGTGACTTGCTCAGGATCATAAGGAGCAGCGTGGATTTGAACCCACAACCTCAGAGTGTTGAAGTTGTAGTTTTTAACCTCTGCAAAGACAAGAATATTATGGTTCAGAGACTATAACTCTACCTAACAAAGAACTAGAACTGTCCACAGGTGAGAAACTGAAGATAGAGAATTCCTCCAAAGCTCTAGAAGATACACTAGACTGGAACTTAACCTTCAATGCACATATCACACCTGGTAAAAAAAAAAAAAAAATAAGAAGAGACAACCGAGGACAATAAAACCAGTCCTAACCCAGGCCAGTTTCAGGACAGTAGCACAATCAGTCCTAATACCATACCTGGACTACTGTAACTCATTATATTGTGGCATTATAGAAGAAGAACTCAAGAGACTACAGCTACTACAAAACACCGCCGCAAGACTGATATTCAAAATGAATTGGTACGAAAGGGCAAGTCGGCTATTAGAACAGCTGCACTAGCTGCCGATGAAAAAGCAAATCCAATTCAAGATAGCCTTCATGATTCACAAAGCGATCTAAGGAGAAAACTCGAATGGACTAATTTTCAATATCAAAGTCCCACATTCCTTCTTCAATTCACGAGCATTGAAGTGCTTCAAATTATCCTTCCCATCACCTCAGTAAGTTCGACGGATGATAATGTTTGAGGCCACCTTTGAATACCAAGGATCTCCTATCGGAAACAAACATCCAACATATCTAAGACAGCCCATCACTTATCTTGACTTCAGGAAGAATCTAAAGACATATATTTTCTCTCTGCAGAACAACCTCCTATCCCTCACCTCTTCCCTTTAACAACCACAAGATCTGTTTCAAAAATGTAACTTCAAGAACTTGATATAATTCTTATTGTCATCCGTATAGATTTATTGTAGAGAATTGCGGCATATAAGAGACACTGTATTGTATTTTAAAAATCCAATTTTAAATTTCAAAAAAAAATCTGATTTAAATTTTAAGAAATCTGATTTTTATCCACCCTGCTGATAACTCTGTATTTTGCACAGTACACCAGAAAATGCATTTCTGTTTCTCTACTTCTGCCTTGCATGCAGACTTCTTGGGGTTCCTTTTGTATTTGAGGTTCTCTGCATTCTGTAGGCAAAATAGAAATGAAGTATCTTGCTAGTGTTTTGTTGCTGTGTAAGGATCTGTAGTAATCTTGATTTACCTTTTTCTGGCTGGAAGTATATTGGTATTCTAGGGAGCTGCCTTTTATAAGCAAGGTTGCTGCTAACTGAGTTCCAGATGTTCCTGCTGCATTATTTTCTGAGCTGTGCAACAGCATTTTGTGCCTTTTCAATTCTTCTATTTATGGAAAACATCAGTTATAGAGATGAGCAACATTGCTCTTACACAAAAGACATAAATATTTAGATATGAAGCATCTGCCAGCTTGGAGTTTGGTTTTGCACCAGTTCTGCATAATTTTTTTTTTTTTAATTCTTTATTCATTTTTACATATTTCAACAAGTGTAACAGATGAAATCATTCGAATTTGTATATATACACTTGATTAACTTTCATGTAACACTTTAAATATAACATTTTAGTCAATACCTATGTACTATAATATCTTAAATATTATAATTTGCATAATTTGAATAGTCTGTATTACACTGTTTTTGCTCATCTTGATGTGTGTCTTTCAGTAAATACAAGTAGTCAAAGTATGCTAAAGTCCATAATGAAAAAGGAGGATGGAAAGAAAAAGTCCAGCAGTGCAAAGAAGAATCTTCAGTTTGTTGGCATCAATGGAGGGTAAGGAAAGATTTGATCTTTTTTTAAAACCAAAAATCAAATACTAGAGAAGTGTGCAGTTCTAAATGAAGATACAAAATCACTTCCTTAAACACACTATTGAAGACCAGCAGGTCTGTTTATGCCATGCCTCAGAGACCGAGTATTCAGGCAACCATTGCTAGATACTAGTTTCGGTCAGAGTCTCAATCACTGGCAAATGGCATGTACTATACGTACTAAGTTTTTTAATTATTTTATCAACTTTTTTCATTTTCTTTCAATAAATTATTAAATAATATTTTTAAAGCAGATGTAATAATATCTTTTTTTGACATCAAATATCACGAGAATTATAGCAGATAGTGCATATATTTAAAACAAAAGCACTTATCTTTTTGAAATGTCTGCACTGTTTTAATCCCAACGGGGCCTCCGTTTCACCTGGAATGGCTTCATCAGGGGAAAACGTGGACAGTGCGGAACCGAGATTGACCTAAGTCCTTAGCACATAATTCTCAGAAATGGACTTAAGTCAATCTCGGTTCCGCACTGTCCACGTTTTCCCCTGATGAAGCCATTCCAGGTGAAACGGAGGCCCCGTTGGGATTTTTTTTTTTTTTCCCATTATTTTTTATTTTCAAATTTTACATAAAGTGTACAAAATATTAAAATACAATTGATAAATACATAGTATCACTTTTATATCTAATACATTATATATCTAAATTTAATTTTCCCCCTCACCCTCCCTCCACCCTTTTATTACTTTAATATAATATTTTTAATTTTCAAATTTTACAGAAAGTGTACAACATGTTAGAATACAATTGATGAATATTCAATAACATTTTTATATCTAATACATTATGTTCTAAATAAATTTTATCCCCTCTCCCTCCCCCCACCCTTCTATTATTTTTCAATCATACATTACATATTGTATAATATATTATAACATATTATGTAGAAATTATTTTCCTTACCCCCCCTCTATGTGTGTCATAAAAAAAAAAAAAATCCTTAAAAGAAGAAAAGAAGAAAAATCCTATTGTTTATTCATTACAGTATTTTGTCAATGGCCCCCATATTTTTATAAATTTAGTATATGTCCCCCTTTGTATTGCTATTGTTCTTTCCATTTTAAATATATGACATATTGTATTCCACCAAAATGTATAATTTAGGTTGTTATAATTCTTCCAGTTGTTAGTTATATGCTGAATGGCAACCCCTGTCATAATTAATAAGAGCTTGTTATTTTCTGGTGAAATTTGACTTTTTTTTCTCATCATCATTCCAAATAATATTGTATCATATGATATTGCAATATGATTTTCCATCAATTTATTAATTTGTGGCCAAATTGAATTCCAAAAAGTTTTAATATAGGGACAATGATACAATAAATGATCTAATGTCCCTGGTTCTAGATTACAGTGCCAGCATTTATTGGACTTAGAACTGTCTAATTTTTGCAAACGTGTAGGGGTCCAAAAAGCTCTATGTAATAAAAAGAACCAAGTTTGTCTCATAGATGCTGACACTGTACATCCCATTCTCCAAGACCAAATTAGTGGCCATTGAGATACATTAATCTGATGTCCAATCTCAATGCTCCAAATGTCTCTTAGACCATTTTTTGGTTTTTTATTCAAATATCCAGATATTAATTTATACCACAATGCGGCTTGATGTCCTAGGAAGTCTGCTTGAAAACATAAGAACTTTAAACTGTATTGATTATTTAATGTTTTCCACTCAGGGAACCCAACCTGAATGGCCTGCTTCAACTGCAACCATTTAAAACTTTGTGTTTTATTAAGACCAAATCTATGTTGCAATTATGAAAAATCCAGCAGTTTACCTTCTGAAATAACATCGTCTAGAGATCTAATGCCTGCAATAATCCAGTTCTTCCAAAGGATTTGAGCTCCGCCAATTTTGATCTTGGAGTTTATCCATATAGATTGATTAGTTGATTTGTTTATTGGGATAGGTGTTAATTTATCAATAAATCTCAATGTTTTCCAAGTATCCATTAATATTTTATTTTCTCTGTATCTTCTAGGTATGTTAATACTTGGTAGATGAACTAAATTTAGGGGAAACATAAGGCGCCATTCTAAATATAACCAATCCGGTACATTATCCATAAGTTCTGGGAGGATCCAATACATACCCTGACGTAGAATATAGGCTTGATGGTACTTATAGAAATTTGGAAAATTTACCCCTCCCTCCTTAATTGATTTTTGCAAAGTTACTAAAGCTATTCTAGGTGTTTTACCAAGCCAAAGAAATTTTGTTAAAATGCTATTGAGCTTTTTATAAAAGGACCCCTGAAAATAAATAAGTATCATACTCATTTGGTAGCAAACTACAGGTAATATCATCATTTTAATAGTTTGAACTCTTCCCCACCAAGAAATATGTAATGGGTTCCATTGTTCACATAACTCCGTAACTTTTTTTAATAGATATTTTTCGTTCTCTTTTACAGTATCTTCAATTGTATTTTTAACTTGAATGCCAAGATATTTAAATCCTTCTTCTTTCCATATGAATGGAAAAGTGTCAAGTAATCCTTTTACACAATGAACATTCAAGGGTATAATTTCAGATTTATTCCAATTAATTTTATAACCTGAAAATTTACCAAACTTATCAATTAATTCCAATAAAGAAGATAAGGTTGACTCTGGATTTCTCAAATAAAGCAAAATATCGTCAGCATAAGCCGAAATTTTATATTCCATATCTGAATATGGAATACCTTGTATCTCCCTCTTTTGCTGTATTGCTAACAATAAGGGTTCTAATACAACATCAAATAACAAAGGAGATAAAGGACAACCTTGTCTAACTCCCCTCTGCAATTGAAAACCATCAGATATCTTATTATTAATATTTAGTCTTGCAATCGGGAAGCTATACAATGTTTTTACCATTTGTATAAATCCAGAACCTATACCAAACCATTCTAAAGCCTGATACATAAAATTCCATTCTACTCTATCAAATGCTTTTTCAGCATCTAATGAAACTGTAAAAGCCGGTTCATCCATTTTTTTTGATAAGTTTAACATGTGAAACAATAGTCTAGAGTTATTAGAGGAATGTCTTTTAGCAACGAAACCCGTTTGATGCATATCTATAATATGTGGGAGAGCTTTGGCTAATCTCAAAGCCAAAATTTTCGCCAAAAGTTTATTATCAACATTTATCAAAGATATAGGCCTGTAGTTTGAAACCAAAGTAGGATCTTTATTTGGCTTAGGCAAAACAATTATTATTGATTCAGCCATAGTACCTTTAATATTACCTTTTATAAGTTGTGTCTGATATAAATTTAGTAAATGTGGGGAAAGGATATTTTGAAATGTTTTATAAAATTCTACTGTATAACCATCACCACCTGGAGCGGATCCAACTCTAAGAGATCTCAATGCTGTTTCTAATTCTTTTAATGATATAGGTTCATCTAAACTCCGTTTTATATGATCAGGAACCTTAGGTCCATTAATTAAATCTAAAAAAATTTTTCCATCTTTTTGTCTCTCAAAATAAGGCTCAGAAGAATACAGGTCCTTATAAAATTTTAAAAATTGTTTTAATATTATATTTGTTTGATTTGTTATTATACCATTTTCGTCTTTTATTCCATTAATATTAGTTCTTCTTTTTTTTGCTTTAAGATAATTTGCCAATAATCTTCCCGCCTTATTAGAATTTCCATAATACACTGTTTGCTTGGAAAACAAATCTCTTCTTATCATTTTTGAAGTTAATTCATTATATTTACCTTTTGCTTTCAAAAGAGCTTGCAAAATTTCATTTTCCCATTTACTTACCAATTTAGCTTCTAATAATTTTATTTCTTTTTCTAATTCTATATATTGTATTTTAATCTGTTTCCTAATAAAAGCTGAATATGATATAATATTACCCCTCATAGTTGCTTTAAATGCATCCCATACATTTTCTATAGATGTATCTTCCACTAAATTTATTTGAAAGAAATCGTTAATTTGTGTTTTAAAATTTTCCAAAAATTTGTCATCCACAAGCAATGCATTATCAAATCTCCAAAGAGGTCTACCATTCTCTAATTGATCTAATTGTAATTCTATCCATACTCCCGCATGATCCGAAATAATAATAGGATCTATGGAAGCTTTAATCACCTGTTGCACTTTATTTGTTGAAACAAAAATATAATCTATTCTTGAAAATGATTTATGAACCTGTGAACAAAATGAAAATTCCTGATCATTAAAATGAAGAATACGCCATATATCTTTCAAATCACATGACTGAACCAAATTATCTAAACCTAAAGATTTAATACTTTTACCTGGTTTTTTATCCAATAATGGATCCATTACAGCATTAAAATCTCCAGCCACTACTAAATTAGAAGCAGCCAGTGGTAATAACATATTCTGTAATTTTTTAAAAAATTCTGATTGATTCGAATTAGGGGCATATATATTAAACAACGTCAGGGCATCATTTCCCATACCTATATCAATATGTATCCATCTTCCATGTGGATCTGAATTTTTTACCTTAATCTTGGCCATACATTTTTTATTTATAAGAATTGCTACCCCTGCTTTTTTACCCTCTGCTGGAGCAAAAAAACATTCTTTTACCCACCCACCCGATAGTTTCTGTGATTCCTTTATACTAAGATGGGTCTCCTGCAGACAGTAAATATCCGCATTTTGCTTTTTTAAAAATGTCAATACTTTTTTCCTTTTGATTACGTGATTCAGGCCATTGACATTAATAGAATATATCTTAAAAGACATTATACATTTTAATACTTCTCATTATAATCTTCTTCTCCTCTTCTTTCATATTTAGAATCCAAAATATGTTTTTCACGACACACATTTTTACCCCTAAAGTATCTAATCCCTTGTTTATTTTTCCCTTAATCATTCTAGTAGATACTCTCATTTTCCCTCCCTTTCCCACCCAATATAATGGCTGCTTAAGGCTACACATTGGAACTGTAACCCGAACATTCTCCTCCCCCCTAGGCAATTAATATTCAATCAAATTCCCCTTCTATCTATCTATATTAATCTTTAATTTCTTTAGTCATTTTTCCATATCTTTTCATTAATGTATCTTTATCCATTTAACAGTTTTTAGTTTATATTTCCTTAGTATTATTTTTACATCATAAAATTTTATCTTAAACATATATTTAGTATTTTATCAATGTTTTTCTTATATCTTGCTCTTTCTTTCTTATAAATTTTTATTGTCTTTTCTTTGTTTCATTTTTCTTTTCTTCAGATATTTCAATATTTCATACTTTTATAATTTTTCATAAAGTCATCAAAACCCATCTTAATGTTTTATGTTAAAATATCATAGGTTCTGGTTTAGCAAGAAAAGCTTTTAATTTTTCTGGATCCTCGAAATACAGGGATTTATCTCCAGATGATACTCTCATTTTTGCCGGATAATATAGACCGTATTTAAAACCTTTTTCTTTTAGCTGAGGTCTCATGTCTAATAGTCTCTTTCTTTTATTTGCTGTGTTTTTAGCAAAGTCCGGCAAAAACCATATTCTGGATCCTTTATAATTTAGATTTTTGTCTTTCTTTGCAGCATTTAATATTTCTAATGCTTGTTGGTATCTAAGCATTTTGAAAATTAGCGGTCTTGGCCTGCCTTTGTTTTCTACATTTTTAACTGGGATTCTATGCGCCCTTTCTATTTCAAGTGGTTGTTTCAAGTCCAGTTGTAATATTTTTGGAATTAAATTTTCAAGAAAAAGGATAGCATTTTTTCCTTCTAAATTTTCTTGTATTCCAAAAAGTTTAATGTTTTTCCTTCTTCCTCTATTCTCATAGTCTTCCAGTTGATCTTTCAATTTATTCAATTCCAGGCTGTCATTTTTGCATCTATTTGATTCACTTTCCAAAACCTCCATTTTTGATTCTAATTCAGTTGTTCTTTTGTTATTAACTTCCATTTGTCTGTGGATGTTTAATATTTCTTCCTTCATTTCAGACATATTGGTTACAGTTTCCTTAAGCATTTGTTTAATTTGTCTTAGTTCTTCCATAACTTCTGCTTTACTCAATATGTCAGGTTCTTCAACAGGAAGTGGGATCTTGCTTGGTGTTATTTGATCTTGTTTCTGTCTTTTTGCAGACGTACCAGCCTCATTTTTGTTTTGTCTGGTACTTGCCATATTTTTGAGTCTATTTTTATATTTTTATAGATTTTATCTTCTCCAAATTCTTTATGTTCAGTAATTTTTCTGTTCACCACAGTATACAATATCCCACCTTCAATGCTATATTGTTGAGGGAATAGCAAACTTTTTTTTTTTTTTTTTTTTTTGGATCCCTTCCTTCAGGGTTCCTGTCTAATTTCGTTGGAGGGTAGTTTCTATTAGTTGAATTTTCAGTAGTTTTTCCCTTCTTTCTCCTTCTCTTCCAATGTCACACAGTACAAAGTCAGGTTTTTTTTACCCTTAATGTTTCTCTCCAAAACCATCAGGGGAGGGCTATTTCAAATTGCCTCAATTTCAGCCCTTCATCAAAACCAGTTCAAATTGAGGAAGTCTATATTTTTTTTTTTTTTTTTTTTTTTATCGGTTAATTCAATGTCACCGTGGTCTTCAAGCCTCTTTTTAATTTTTATTCATATCAGCTCGTCAGTGAATCTCAGCCCTCATCACCGTATCTCTTCAGTACTGAGATAAACAAGCGCTCTTCCTTTCTCAGTACCTTACTTTAGTTTTAGCAAGGCTTAGTTTCAGGCTGGTTATAATCACGCTGTGAGTTTTTTGATTATTTATGACTCATTACTCCAGCTTAAGAAAATGTGTCAAAAAACCGGTAAAAGAGAAACAGACCTTTTGTATTGGCTCTCCTCCTTCAGGTCATTTAATTTCAAATCTTAATACCGCTTCGTTTCAGCTTTTTTTCTTTACAGTTGTTTTTAATATGTTTCAGTATAACCGGCTCTTTTTTTTTTCTTTCCCTTTCCTTAAGCGTCAAGGTTTTGTTTTAACACCGGAGGGGGAGGGCTACATATGTCCGCTGACACTCGATAGCCGTTTCAAACTGTCATTTTTCATCATTAGCCCTCAACCGAAGTCTCTCACCATCCATTTCAATGTTCAATAGTCTTTCTCCACAACTTTTTCCACTTTCAGCGTCACTCTTTACAATAGAAGATGAAAACCGACGAAAGAGTTTTTTAATTCACAGGGCTCCGTCTTAGCACCGTCAGGAGAGGGCTACTTCTAACCGCCACAACTCCAGAATTGATCGGCACCAGTCTCCCCACTAAACCAGTCCTCTCCTCTCTTTTCTTTCACCATTGACCGGTTCAACCGCCAAGCAGCCCACACTAGCACAGATACAAGCCGGCAACAAGAAAAAAAAATCGCGGTCTTACTTGTTATCAGATCTTACTCAGTGCCGGTAGGAGAAAATATTATCAAATTTTCTCTGTTGTTAAATATCTATAAGTTTTATCGATCAGTATTATAATTTCTTTCAAATTTCAATTTGAAGGGGAGAATTATTAATCTTTGTTGCCTAGCTTGGAGGAGCGTCGTGATCACACGTCCATTTGTGTGCGATAAGCCACGCCCCTCCGCCCCGTTGGGATTAAAACAGTGCAGACATTTCAAAAAGATAAGTGCTTTTGTTTTAAATATATGCACTATCTGCTATAATTCTCGTGATATTTGATGTCAAAAAAAGATGTTATTACATCTGGTTTAAAAATATTATTTAATAATTTATTGAAAGAAAATTAAAAAAGTTGATAAAATAATTAAAAAATAAAATAATTAAAAAACTTAGTACGTATAGTACATGCCATTTGCCAGTGATTGAGACTCTGACCGAAACTAGTATCTAGCAATGGTTGCCTGAATACTCGGTCTCTGAGGCATGGCATAAACAGACCTGCTGGTCTTCAATAGTGTGTTTAAGGAAGTGATTTTGTATCTTCATCTTTTTTTAAAACCCTCTTTTTTTTCAGCAGCCTGACCCTTATAACAGGAACAGAAGAATTTTATGCCATTTTACCAGCGCAAAGAGCCAGTGGACGAACTGCCCCCCATCCTCCTCACTTACTAGTATGATGCTAGTTTTAAATGAAGATGTCTCATTGATATTTTGGATTTATAGGTAATAAAACAGATTTTCTTTGGATTTGCTGGTCTGACCTCATCCCTCTTGTCTTTCCAGATATGAAACAACGTCAAGTGATGATTCCAGTTCCGATAGTTCCTCAACAGAATCTGATGATGAGTGTGAGGTAAACGAGTCTGGTAATGTGGACACCGATGAGACCTCCCCTGGATCCTTGAAAGAGCAAGGAATTCAGATCGGTGATGCTGAATCTGTCTCAGAGGAAGTGCTATTGCAAGCTGAAGAGAACGAGCCAGAGAAGGTGGAAATCAGAGAGAGGTGCCATTCATCTGCTTTTGCTTGTCTTACCTTTATTTAGTGTTCTGCAGGGGATACAAATAAGTTTGCCCTTCAGGTGAAAAAAGAGAAGGTCTGTCAAAAGCATTGATCCTTTTGCCAGGAAGAACAAATCTATTTTGGTACAAGTAGTATGCATTCCCACCAGGGCCAAGAATAGCAATTAACATTCCTTCAAACTACAGGCTTTCATATATCTGTTTTTATAAAAACACCATAAAAATCCCTGATCAAGCATTCTGGCGGTGTCACATAGCAAGGGGAAATGTGCTATCAGAATAGTCAGATAGTCTTTCATTAGTTTCTCAGTGGACAGGAGCATCAGAGCTTCACTGGAGTTAAGAAGCTGCTGCATTTATATGGCTGGCAATATAAGTTCAGTTCTATAATATAGGCATCTACATTTATGTGGTCATCGTGCATGTAAAAGTCTAGAATGCTAGCCATATAACTGCTAGCAGGGCACCTAAGTGCTATTCTGCAAATACCTACTCAATTTATATAGCCCATATTTGCAAATGGTATATAAACATGGATGGAATTCCCTCGTAACGCACATAATTTACAGTATACTATAATTTATCCAAGGATAAGTAGGCAGCATATTCTCCCATGTGGGTGATGTTATCCACGGAACCCCGGCATGGACAGTCAAAAGTGTACTGTCACTTTAAAACTTAAGAACGCCCATACCGCATGTGTGCTGGTGTTTTCCCTCCCGATGTCGGCTCATGGGACCATCAGTTCTCAGTTTTCTTAGAAGCTGAGAAGCTGTTTCTTCAAATTTTTCTCAGCGTGTCAAGCTAAATTTTGTTTTGGTGCCTTTCCTAAAAGATGAGATTGAGATGGCTTGGGGAAATCCACTGCTTATTCCTAGGATAAGCAGCATAAAATCTGTTTTACTTCTTGGGATCTAGCTAGGTATTTGGGACCTGGTTTGGCCACCATTTGAAACAGGATACTGGGCTTGATGGACCTTCAGTCTGTCCCAACTTATGTTCTTAGGTTCTTAAGTTAAATCTAAGCAGTTTACAATTTAAATACAAAGGAGGGAATATTAAAACAATGAAAAAATGAAAAATATATATATTAAAACACACCAACAACACAAAATCAACAGATACAAAGAGACTAGAAGGTAAGGAAAGATTACAATATATATCGGGGATAGGGCTACCAGATATCAAGATTTACCCAGACATGTTCTCTTTTTAGAAGATTGTCCAGGAGTCCAGACAGCTTTTCAAAACCCGGCACTTTGTATGGGTTTAGAAAAGCTTTGAGCTCTGGGCCGCATCAGGAGGGCATCTGCGCACACATGGATGCAACACGGTGACATCGTACACGTGCATGTGACATCACTGCATCGCATTCGTGCATGCGAGATACCCTCCAGACGTGGCCCAAAGAGACATTTGTGTTGGATAAGGGTTGGGGGACGGAACGAAGCAGGGATGTGGGCGGAACAGGGTAGAGCTGTGAGTCCTCTTTTTGCCCAGCAAAAATCTGGTAACCCTAATAAGGGAGAAATGAAGATAAATAGGTAGGTATGGGGTGGGGGGATGGAAGCTCCAGCCAGGCAGTGCACTTGGTAGCGTCCATGGATGACGTCACCCACATGTGAGAATATATGCCTCGGAGAAATTTCTATGTATAAGCACACATTTTACGTTCAGTGTTCCTGCATCTTACCTAAAGCATTTTTGTTTTGTTTACCTAGATACGAGTTGAGTGAAAAGATGGTGTCTGCATGCAGTTTCCTAAAAGACAACATAGACGATTCTAAATCTCTGTCCAGCAAAGATGTGGTACGTCTAACTCTATTTATTTATTTCGATTTCTATCCCGTTCTCCCAGAAGCTCAGAATGGGTTACAAGTAGACATTCACAATTGTTTGAAAACAGACTAGTCATGACAACAAATAGGTTACAGTAGACAATAACGGAGCTTATTCTAGAGACCAGACTAATCTAATCTAATCTTAGGCTTGGCTTTATATACCAAGTCATCATTCTAAGAAAGCTCGACTCGGTTTACAATAGTTAACTCAACAAATAAAAAACATAAGAAATAAAAGCTAAATTTCAGGAAGATTAATTTCCAAAGTGTTTCACAAATGAAGGGCTCCTTTTACGAAGCTGTGTTAGTGGCTTTAGTGCGCACGACTTTTAATCACGCGCTATTCCCGCGCTAGCCGAAAAACTACCGCCTGCTCAAGAGAAGGCGGTAGCGGCTAGCGCATTTGGCAGTTTAGCGCGTGTTAAACCGCTAACGCGCCTTTATAAAAATGTTTTTTAAAGATTTATGAAAAAAATTGAAGTGAATCAGAACTCCTTAAAAGAAACGGAAAATCACTTCAAAGTTGAGAAAACTTAAAAAATCAAAGATTGACTAAAAATCTTGACTCCTTTAATCCCTTTTCTGGAAGGAAGAGATAATTTAAATTGTTGATTGTCTCTTGCAAAAGAGAATCTCTAAACATTCCAAGATAAATGAAGGAGAGGAGTAAAGATACCATATAGGATTTTAAAAGCAACACAAACGCGTTTAAATTGAACTGTAAAATAAACCAGGAGCCAATGAAGATTCTGAAGCAATGGAGTCACATGGTCAAATTTTCGTTTCCCCAAAATCAGTTTCACAGCAGTATTCTGAATCAGTTGCAATCTGTAAAGACAAGTTGTACAAGGTGAGGGGATGGAGTAAGCTGTTTTCCATTTGACTGATTTTCTGACTCTGCAGTTTCCTCCTGCTTTAGGCTTTCCAGCTCAGTGAGATCCCACCTTTCCTTGAGTCAGTGTCATGAGCCTTCACTTTCAGCTGCTTGAGGGGGTTCATCTGTTTTATTTTCCCACCCTCACTTCACTCCCCTATCATCCCCCCCCACCTCCAATACTTTTACTCTTATTTCCACAACATCGCCAACTCTAAGGGACAGATGCACAAAGCCCACTGTGCTGGCAATGTTTCAATTTGGACTGGTTTTATCCAGTCTAAATGAAATGTTGTTCTGAAACTAATGCACAGAGGCTTTTGGCCACTGCTTTACCATGCACAGAAAGCACTGACCAAAAGTCCCAAGCTAATGAGTTTGTTAGTATTAAAACGAGCTCATTAGCAGACTCTGTGCAATAATGGGCTGCACAAAACCCTTGTAAAACTAGCGACAGCTCAGAACTGTTGGTGGTTAACCCCCCCCCCCCCCCCCCCCCCCCCCCCGCTTTTATTTTCCTGCTTGGGTCAGGCACTGACAGGAAAGTCAAAGTACAACCCCAAAACTCCAACCAAAATTACAAATTCCTGGTGGTCCAGTGAACCCCCAATCCTAATCACCCAGCCAAAATGAAAAAATTCCTGGTGGTCCAGTGGACACAGCCTAACCCTGATCCCTGCAGGGCAGACTCCAACTCAACAGCCCTACCCCCCAGGCCATATGGATCAGGGGCCCCAAACTAAAGAACTGATTCAAACCCCACCCCACCCCGGTACTTTTCCTAGCGGCAGGAGGATACCTACTTCCTCCTGCCTCTTCAAAATGTTTTTCTCCTTATATGATGCTTAGGCCCCTCACAATACATCCAAGGATGCAGGGGCAGTGTGCTGCCATTTTGAAGAGGTGGGCCCTGAGGCAGGAAGATGTAGGCATCCCTTCTACCACTAGGTATCTGGGGGTAGGGCTATTGAGTTGGAGTCAGATCCACTGGACCACCAGGTATTTTTTTTTCTTTTTGACTGGGGGGGGAGGATCAGGGTCAAAGTTGGGTCAGGTTGGATTGCATCAGCATCGGTCCAGGCGGAATCCACTGGACCACCAGAATTTTTTTTTTTTAAGGTAAGTTGAGGTCGGGGGTTTCCTGGACATACCTACAAGTTGTACCTAGCACCTAGCTCTTGTAGGCATGTCCCAGGAAGTTCTGACCCTATTAGCAACCAATGCTCAACGCTAACAGCACGCATATAATTTACTTGCTGTTAAGTGTTGAGTTTTGGTTGCTAAAAAAAAAACAGTGCTTCTCCAGCACTGTAGAGGAACAGCACCGGAATATTGTGCATCTAGTCCTAAGTGGCCTAATTAAAAGCCAGCTACCTTGAAGAAAGTTTGCACAAATCTTCTGCATGACAGTGTACATTACTGCCACTGTGTGATATGTGTTTTCCCTATTTTAAAATTTTGAACCCTACAGAAAGGAGCATTGTTAGAAGAAAATAAGGGCACAGCATAGTCTACTGAGGTTTATTGGAATGTAAGAGGCTCTTGTGTGCTCTGTCGTCATCTTCACTGTGGTTCCCTGTACTGTTGCTAACTGTGAAGATTGGTTCTTCTTTCTTTTCGTGTCCTACTGGACTAAAGCACATTCCTGATGTTTCTTAATCACAGTTCCTTGGAGACATTATTACAGGACTTAAAACAAAAATTCTGTGGATCAGCAATGTTTTAGTTGGTGGGATGCTGTTCAACAAATTTTCCCAGGTGACATCACAGAACTAAAGGCTCTGAGGGCCCGATGCGCTAAAGTCGCTGTTAAAATGCTGTGTGCCATTGCAATGCTGGCAAATTTTCCAATTTATAAAAGATGAGCAATGCTCCAAAAACTGTGCATGCAAATGAGGTTCACGGAAATCCCATAAGATCCGTCATTGGAGAGAGAAGGGGCTTCATTTTCACCCCATATTATTTGCCTTGGATTTTGTACCAGGTAGAGAGGGAGGGATTTTTAAGAGGTGGGACCATAGGGGCCTGAGGGACTTTGGACAATTTATTGCTGGGGAGGGAGTTATAGCTTTCGGGGACCTTCAAGAACAGTATCAGTTTGAAGCCGGAGATCTCTTCCCTTATTTATAGGTAAAAAATTATATTTTGACAGGGCTGCTGAGCAAGGAGTATTGAGTAAGTCGGGGTTTGAGAGGGGGATTGGGCAGCCCATTGGCTAGATGGTGTATCTCCAGGCTTTATAACATGCTGCATTCGAAGGAAGGGGGAAAGACTTCTTATATGAGCGCCTGGGAGCAGGATCTAGGGAAGGAGTTGACTGTGGAAGAGTGGGGGGGGGGTTCTTGTGCTGCGTCTTCACCACATAGCTCCTCTCTTATTGGAAAATGATCTTAAGTTTTTAGTGCGCTGGCATGCTACTCCTGTACTAATCAGTAAGATATCCCCAGGGCTTGAGGACAGGTGCTGGAGGGGATGCTCTGATAGAGGCACCTTTTGTCACATGTGGGAGTGCCCGGTCCTTCGGGGGTATTGGGAACAGGTGTTTCACTATGTGAGTAGAATTATCCAGATCCCTGTGCCCATGACAGCGGAAAGGGTGCTACTGGGAGTGGGAATAGAGGGACTGACATCTTCTCAGGCTAAGCTTATGAACCTGGCATTTATAGCTGCTCGGCTGGTAGTGGCTCAACAGTAGCGTAGTCCTAGTGCTCCTACGTTGGGGGATATGAGGGGAACGGTTGGGAGTGGTGTGTGATAAGTACAGGCTATCGGCACTGTTGATACGATGATAGCCGCAATTCATGGATATGTGGGGGGAGGTATATGGAAGTGGAGAAGGAGGACCTGGGGGAGGGATAGGGTGGGGAAGGAGGGATATGTATTGGTATTGTTGGGGTGTATTGCTCATGCCTTTGCTCTCAATGGTCAGGATTTGATCTGAAGTTCAGGAGGGGGTTTTGGGGGGGGAGAGGGCAATTTTTGTGAACTGGGTACTGGTTGCTATATATGGTTTATGGGTGGTTCTTTCAAATGGTTATTATATTATGCCTCTATGCTTGGATGTTTTGTATTTGGTTTGTACCCAATGTTCTATTTGACGTGAGTTGGTTCTTCTTGTCTGCTATTGCTCAAAATAAAGAATTACAAAAAAAAAAAGATCTGTCATTGGAGAAAGTGACTGACACTTGCGCATAGTTCACAGAAAGAGGCATATATGTACGCCTTTGTCAGGAAATGCTACATCGAAGACATGCTTGAGCATCAATCATAGGCGTGCCTTACTGTAGTGCATCATAGACGCACGTCATGAGCAAGTGTCAATGCCCATTTGGGGAGGGGAGGGGCAGAGAACTACCAGCAAACCGTTGGTGCAAATATGAAAATGGAAGATATTCTTTTTTCTACACTTCTTCAGCAGGACATATGTTGTTTCCCCCTCTCATGCAATCGGCAGCCCCAGACCTGCAGGTATACGCTTAACGAGTGCGTATGAGACACGCCTTTAACACATGTGCTTGAGACATGCTTTTAACACTACCAGCATCTCCAGACCTTCCAGTAATTTTGGAGCATTAAAGGTTGGCACTTCATTTCATTCATCACCCAGCAATGTCTGGGCATCGCCCGGAATGTACATTTTAATATTAATGAAGTCACTGGAATACATTTCCATTGTATGCTCAGAGGCTGCAAGAAGGCATGGAAAGATCTCGAAAGCTGTTTTGTTCATCAGAAGCTAAAATGCATGCATGTTAAGCCAGTTTAAACTGGTGTAGCCTCAAACATTAAAGGCACAGTAAGTAGAACATCGGGCCCTGAGGGGCAGATTCCCGTAAAGGATGTCTTAACTTTAGGCATCCACAGTGTGGACGACCACCGACTTAGGTGTCCAAATAAAGTGGATAATAAGCCCAATTAATGACTTTAACGAGCAATAATTGAAAGCTAGACATCCAAAGATTGGACGTGATTCACAAAATAGGCGTCCACAATTTCATGGACGCCCATCAGAAAAAGCGGCGCCTAATGAGATAGGTGTGGGCATGGTTTCTATATAGGCGTCCATTTACAGAATCGCATGCTGCTCAGCATCCTAGCGCATCTATTTAACGCCTAAAATGTAGGCGTGCAAAAGTAGGTCTCTTTTGAGTGTGAGTTGGGTGCTAGGTAAGCACAAGTTAGGTGGATGCGACTTAGGCGTGCTGGAGGTATCCGCATATAGAACAGGGCTTCTATTTTGGGGGGGTATGGAGGACTCCAGTTTGATATTAAGGTCAAAAGATGTTTAATAATGCATTACTTAAGCAAAGCACATGAAAAAAATATATATTGCATACTAATCCTATTTTTTGGAGTAAAGAAGACTCCTCTTTGTTAATAGAGAAAGATGTTTAATAATGCATTACTCAAGCAAAGCACATGAAATATATATACCACTAGTCTTTAAGCCCGTTAAATTAACGGGTGCTAGAATAGATGTCTGTCTGTCTGTCTTTCTTTCTCTCTCTCTCCTTGGCTAGTGTTTGTCTGAGGGGGGAGGTTTCTTTCTCTCTCTCTCTCTCTCTCTCTCTCTCTCTCTCTCTCTCTCTCCTTAGATGCTGGCTGGCTGTTTGTCTCCTTGGCCCCCTGTTTGTTTGTCATTCTTTCTTTCTCTCTCCTTGGCCGCTGGCTGTCTGTCTTTTTTTTCTTTGTGTCTCTCTCCGTGCATGCTGTCTGTCTGTGTTTATTCTATCTGTCTCTCTGGTCTCCTGTCTGTTTGTCTCTCTTTATGTCTGTCTCTCTCCCTGGCCCCCTGCCTTTCTTTCTGTATGTCTCTCTGTCTTTCTCCCTGGCCCCCCTGCCTACTTGTATTTATCTGTTGTCTCTCTGGCCCCCTGTCTGTTTGTCTTTCTTTATGTCTGTCTCTCTCCCTGGCCCCCTGTCTTTCTTTCTGTATGTCTCTCTGTCTTTCTCCCTGGCCCCCTGCCTACCTGTATTTATCTGTTGTTCCATGTCTGACTGTCTCTCCGTGGCCCCCTTCTGTCTCCCTACCCCTTCCCGAAAGCAAGCCCGTTACATTAACGGGCGCTAGAATATGTCTGTCTTTCTTTCTGTCTCTCTCCCTCCCGCTGTCTGTCTTTCTATCTGTCTCTCTCCCTGTCCCCTATGCAGCAGCATTTCTCTCCCCCCCCCACTTCCCTGTGTGCAGCATTCCTTCCCCCTCCATGTGCAGCAGCATTTCCCTCCGCAACTTAAGTGCAAAAGTCTTCCCCTATAATCAGGGCTGCCATTAATCTACAGGGTTTTGGCCGGGAGAGGGAAGAAACGCATGCACGTGTACCTGTTGCCAGCTCCACAGCTTTACCATCCTACAACCCAGACACAAACACTTCCACCAAGCCCCACAATCCATTGTCTTCCGCAGCCTGAAGGAGAGGGGCGGGAGTGGAGAGGAGCCACGGCTTGGAGGCGTACCGGAAAGCGCAGCAGCAATGGGTTGACAGTCAAACTTTATTGAAGAACCCTATAGCTAATTTTTTTGATCTTTTTCCATCTCTTCCTTTCTTTCTTTTCCAGTCAGTTTGCCTTTGGATCTTCCTCAGTTCCTGCCTTGGTCTCCCTCTCAGCATGTACCACTTACCTCTCCCCTTTCTGCTGTCTCCCTCCACATAGCTTCTGCATCGGCTCCCTATTTATTCTTGGCACATAATTAATCCTTAAGAAGCAGACGGCCTGGTGGGATAAGACAGCAAGACAGGCTTGTTGCTCAGGCACCACCTGCATGGCTGTTTTGCTGCCTCGAGTATTAAAAAGCGCACTCGAAAGGATAAATACAAAGTTACAGACCCGTAGGGCACTGGGGGCTAGGGAGAAAGCAAAAGAGATGGCAAGGGCACAGCCGGAAATGGAAAAACGGCACTACCATTTGAAGTTTATTTTTAAAGTTGCCACCGCAGCTCCTCTCACGATCGCTGCCTGCGTCGGAAGCCTTCTCCGACGCAGGTGCGGCTCATGAAAGGAGCCGCAGCGACTTTAAACTTTTAAAATAAACTTCAAATGGTAGTGCCGTTTTTCGTTGATGGAGGTCTGCGCAAGCAGGGAGGCGGTGTGGGGCCGTTTATTTTTAATTTTGAAGGTGGCGCGAGCTGGAGCAAGTCCGTCCTGGGCCCGCGTCTGCCCTCCGCCAACAGCCGGTTCCCTCGAAGCCTTCCTCCTGCCGCCGGTGACCGCCGGGGCCTGGGTGCGGCGGGGAAGGATCTGTAGCGTGGATTAAAAATTCAGTTTTTCAGGTAATTGCAAGTGTTCCCGATCCCCTTCTAACAACTTCATTTTTTAGTTCAAAGCCGACGCCGCAGCTCCTCTCTCGATCCCCGCCTGGTGCAGTTCGAGAGAGGAGCCGTGGCAACGGCTTGAGCATAAGCCCGATCTGACTTGGGTATATCTTGAGGACTGAGTGAGAACCCTGCACAATGTAGCTTCATGGTGTGTTCCCTAGTCTTTGCGCATTATGAAAAAGTGAGCAGTCGAGTCACATTTAGCCATTTTCCCCCATTCATTATTTCATAGCCCGATGCGTGGTAAGCACGCATGCGCACTCTTGTGGCCACATCGCAACGGATCAGGGAACACGGCTTTAGAGTGCGCATGCGCGCTTACCATTTTATTATTATAGATGTTTCCCCGAAAATAAGACCTACCCTGAAAATAAGCCCCCCCCCCTCCCGGCTGACCCTTCCATCCGAACCCCGCCGACTGCGAGACTGATATACCTTCTTGCAAACGGCAGTGTCAGCAGCAATGTAGACAGGCTGCTTCGTGGCCTTCTCCCGCTGAGGCATTCCTCTGCCGCATCACTGATGATGTCATCAGCAACACGGCACATGGTGGGAGAAGGCCATGAAGCAACCTGTCTAGATTGCTGTCGACACTGCCATTTGCAATAAGGTATTTCAGATGGGAGGGAGAGATGAGTCAGCAGGGGGGGGATGGGAGGGAGGGATACCAGTGTGTATATTTGAGAAAAAAAGGCACAAGGGGATGATTGAATACCTCTGATATAAATGCACAAGAGTGAGGCATCCTTCAGTGAAAAGGAAGTTCTGGAATGAGGGGCATTAGAATAAGGTGAAAGGGGAGAGACTCAGGAGTAAATTGGATACCATGTTTCCCCAAAAATAAGACCTAGTGCATTTTTGGGGCCCAAAATTAATACAAGACCGTGTCTTATTCTCAGGGAAAAACAGTAGCATACTAAACCTCATTCCCAAAAGGCTATGAAAATAAGAAGAGAATCCCTACTCACAATGGCTGTGGTTCAGAGCAAGTGGACATGTCTGATGCACAATCTAGACATCATTGTAATATAATCAATATGCACCTAGATGGCAGAATGTCACTAAAAAATAATAGGAACCCCTGCCTAAATGAAAGCTCCTGTAGCTCATTAGTTAAAGACACTTCTTCCATCTTCCACAGGTCATGAGTTCAAATCCACACAAAGAGAGGCAAAGGCAATAACCTCCAACCCATCCCACACTTGACCCAAGGTACGAAGCTGTCTCTGCAGCCGCCTATTGCCTGAAGTTGGTGTCTGTCACCGGGGCACTGGCAGCCTGGATGACTTCCTGGGAGGCCAGGCACCGGCCTCCGGTGTTACTCGAAGCTCCTCAAACTGCTCTTTAGCCTCCTCCAGGATACGGACCTGCCACAGTTACCCTTCATAATAGTATGCCAATGCGAAGGGATGCTGCCACTTATAGCGGATGTTCTTTTCTCATAGCAACAAAGTGAGTGGGCGCAAGTCTTTCCGGCATTTCAAAGTAAGGGAGGCGATATCTTGATAGACTTTCATCTCATAAGTATCCCACTGTATCGAGCCATATGCCCAGGCCCAATGCAACACTTTTTCCTTCAGCTTATAGTCACAAAAACATGCGACTATATCAGGAGCCAAGTTAGCTTTAGGGCTATCCAAAGCACAATGCGCTCTTTCCAAATGCACAGGAAGTGAAGAGTCAGTCACTTCCGGGTCCTGAAAAATAGATTGTACCAATTTCACCACCATCTCCTCAGCATTGGAATAATCTGGGGACTCAGGAAGGCCTCTAAATCGCAAATTGCGCTGACGACATCTGTTTTCTAAATCTTCGACCTTGTCGGTCAGCTGCAGCAGAGACTGCTGACAATCTTTGATGCCCTGATCACAGCCAGCTATGGATTCCGCCTGCTCCTCCATGCACGTCTCAGTCTCTGTGACCTGATGTTCCAGTGCCACTATGTCCCATCTCAGATCCGCCGCAAGTGTGGTTAAATCCACACAGACCGCCTTGAGGTCTGTTTTAAGCTCCGCCATCTAGTTTCTCAATTTGGTAAAGGGACTCAATTCCCCCTCGTGCTCAGCTCTTGCTATCTCATCAGGAGGAGCTGAAGATTTCTCACTCCCAGACGGGGCCTTTCCCCCCGCAGACCCCTCACCTTGCTTCATAGGGATCTGCTTCAGAAAAACAAACTCTAAGGCTGGCGTTCCACAATTTTGACGCCATCGCTCTATCAACCACCTCACCAAATAAAATAAGCAGTTAAATCCTATTTTCGGCTGTCGGGAGGTGCTTTCTTTTTATGATTGTACTGCGGGGCATGCGGAGCAAAAAGATCAGGTGTCCATATTGGGTGCTGACGTCACTTCCTCCCCATTATTAAACATGTTTTGACCTTAATATCAAACTGAAGTTCTCTATACCCCCCCCCCCCCAAAATAGAAGCCCCATTCACCTTTATGCGGACTCCTCCGGCACACCTAAGTAACACCTAAATCGTGGCCACCTAAGTCGCACACAGCTAATGCCCAAAAGTAGACCTGGTTTTTGCAAAGGATCCTCTTTACACCAAAAAATAGAAGATTTAGTATGCAATAATTTTTTTTCAAGTTCTGTGATTGAGGAACACAGAGGCCAAAAGAGGGGTGTTGTTTTTTTTTTTTTTAGAAAACAGCAGAGGAACTAGACAAATGTTGAAGGTAGATGTTTGATATTTATCCTAGAAAATGACTGTTTGTGAATCAAGAGGATATAAGCTTGGCTTTGGAACTGACATGTGGTTTAATGGCTGAATGTGTGGTGCAGTGGTTAGAGCTACAGCCTTAGCACTCTGAGGTTGTTTGTTCAAATCTCCCACTGCTCCTTGTGACCCTGGGCAACCAGAACAGAAGAGAAATATGATAAAGGAGCCAAATGTAAATACCACATAGGATATAAATGGTATGTTAATAATTAAAAGATAATAAATAGTGGTGCCAGCATTTTACTGCATACAATTTTAATGTAAAAAACCAGCATAAAATCACTGTTCTAATGACGTCATAACGCTAACATACGATAACGTTGTAGACGTTATTAGGATGTCTATGCAACGGCTGAAAGGCGATTCTGCAAAGGGCGTCGCTGAGTGCAATTCTGTATAGTGTGTCTAAGCATTATAGAATCGTGCTCAGCATTGTGCTCCTGGATGTCTAAATGACGCCTAATTTTTAGACATCCTTTACAGAATCTGGCCCTATAGATCTACAGGTCTGAGAGGAAAAAAAGATCTTATGTGTAGTAAATTGCACCAGGCCTACAAGATCAAATGCTTTCTGTATTGTAAATCAAATGGCTGTATGTCACATTCCTGTGTGAATTTCCTCTGAAAATTTAATGCCGTGGGGGTTAAGGAATTTAATTATAGCCATATATCAGAATCTTAAAGATAGTAGTTAATTATGTTTCAACTCACAGATTGTAGTTATTGTTTCACTTTGCAATTTCTGCTTCTGATACCCTTTGAAGGTCAGTTGATGGGAGTTACTGTACACTTTTTCTTTTGTTGTCTAGGAGGTTGATTAGGCTTAGATCCAACTTGGATCTCAAAAGAAAAGAAGGTGTGCTTGTAAGGTGCAGGTCCCAAATTCCTGAAGGATAAGGGGATTGAGGGGTACGGACAGAAGTAGTGATAGGTTATAGGATGAGGCAGGGAACACTTGACAGGTCATGGACCTGATGGGCCGCTGCGGGTGCGGACTGCTGGGCACGATGGACCTCTGGTCTGACCCAGTGGAGGCAACTTCTTATGTTCTTATGTTCTTAAAGAAATTAACTGAGAATTGGAGCCTCAACGCAGACTGAGCAGAAGTATGTAAACATTTGAACCAGTTACAGGACTGTGCTCTGAACACAGCCATAAAAGTCAAGAATACAAGCATAAAAATGTGTATATGTGTACATGGACAGGAAAATTCCGGCTATGCATTATTCTATAAAATGGTACCTAAATGTGATGACATGCAGTTTGATACTGGCCATACCCATGGTTGGAATGCACAATTAACATACATTTAGCAATCCAGCCATTTACACTAGCCCTGTAGCTGGTATAAGTGGTCATACCTAAAATATATGTATGTATTAGCTCGGATAACACTAGAATTGCTCTTATGGTGCAATGCAATGAGACATCAGTGGAACTGAGTGTGTCCTGGTTTGTTCTTTTGGCAGAAGGTATGTTTGAACACTATCCAGCACGAGTGGTTTCGTGTATCAAGTCAGAAGTCAGCCATCCCTGCCATGGTTGAAGACTACATAGCTGCTTTCACTGAGGTCTCCCCTCCTGTCCTGAAGCATGTTATTAATATGGCAGATGGCAATGGCAATACTGCTCTTCATTACAGCGTGTCCCACTCAAACTTTGAGATTGTGAAGCTGCTTCTTGATGCAAGTAAGTTGGAACTTTCTCTGTAGGATACAGCTGAACTCTGCAAGATTCACCTTGTGTAGCTTTGTGTTGTCACAAAGCTAGTCAAATTGTGAATTCGTAGGGGGTGTTTTGCAGAAATATTTATTTTATGTGCATAAATTACTTTATCCCAGGACAAGCAGGCAGCATATTCTTCTCACACATGGGTGACGTCACCAACGGAGCCCTGGTACGGACACTTGAAAAGTGAATCGCAACTTTAATTTTAGAAAGTTCACAATCAGCCCGCACCGCACATGCTCAAGTGCCTTCCTGCCCAACGTAGGCGCATGGTCCCTTCAGTTTCTTAGTTTCTGCGGAGCTAAGAAATCACATTCAAGCTTTTTTCTATTTCGCTGCCTTCCCGCTCTCGTGGTTTGTGACTTTTCTTTTTCTCCCTTTTAAAAAAAAAATTGAGAAAAATCTTTTTTTTTCTTTTGCCGTGGCGGGTCTTCGGTCCGGCGGGGCCTTCTGAATTCCTCTAACCATCGAATTCAATTTTTCAATGGCAGTCTTTCCGTCGCTGATCTTGGGCTATCTCAGTCACCAACCCTCACCGCTGGGATCTCCAGTGTCTGGGACCCGAACACTGTGCTGAAACTTGCTGCTCTTCTCTCCAGAAACGCACCTTGAAGAACCGGTTGCTTCAGCAAAAACTTTTTGGTGCCGCAATTGAAGCAGAGCCAACTTCATCTCCGACCACGACCGCACCGACTAAGATGACACCGAGATCTTCAACTACAGTGGATCCACCAACTTTAACTCCGATGTCGCAGTTCATCATGTCTCTGGGTAAGCCGACTAAGAATACAGATAGAGGTATAGATAGGATTATGTAAGGGTATAGATAGAGAGATAAAGGGGATTGAAGGGTTTTAGGCAAAGGATCACCTTACAGGTCATGGACCTGATGGGCACGATGGACCTATGGTCTGACCTAGCGGAGGCAACTTCTTATGTTCTTAAGAAGCCTTCCACTACCCCCTCTGGGACACAGATCAAAGCTGCAGTTAGTCAAGTCTTGCCAACCTCACGTAAGTCCCGTAAGCACACGGCTCCAATATCAGTGAGTACCTCTTCTTCGACCTCATCACCCCCGGACCATGTTGAGCTGCCACCCATACTGGCCAAAAAGAAGCAAATGGACTGGCACTCTCCCTTAAGCAGAAAATTGACAACCTGCTTTGGGAGGAATTAGGGGAGCACTTTCACCTCTTGGTGCTGGCCCAGCTTTTGTGAAGCTCGACACCGACTCTCCAGGAACCGGTCCGATCTGAGTTGCTCATGGTATCGACCACTTCTCTGACAGCTACTCCACCGGTATGGACATCCTCGACACAGGAGTCGAGCATTCCACCACTTCGGCATGAGATCGTATAAAACTTTTTGCTTTTATTCCAGGTAATAAATATGTAAAAAAAAAAAAAATATATATATATATATAGGAATGTCATAAGATATTATTTTCATGTGGTATATATTAGTTGTATATGAATTTGGGAAGGGGGTGGGGGTTAAATCTTCTTGGTGTATGATATTGAAGATTTTTCAAGTGATGTTGTATTATAATTGTTTGATATTTACTGTACACTTGATGTAAGTTATAAAATGAATAAAGAAATTAAGAAAAGGAAAAATCTATATGGGGTCAATTTTCAAATAACAGTTTTACATTTTATGCTGTGATAAACGTTTTGCATTATTTTTCAGTAGCTAAGGACCTTATACTATAGAACAGTGTTCTTCAACCGCCGGTCCATAGAAATTTCTTGCTGGTCTGTAGCCGGAACGTGCCTCGGGCCTGAGGAGATCAGTGCACAAAGCTGCAGGCAGCGGCTCCTACGTGCTTCCTGCGCCTGAACTTGCAGCCTTCTCTCTGACATCACAACATCAGAGGAAAAGCTTCCGGATGATGTACAAAAGACGCCGACGCACATGGCTTTGTGCACTGATCTCCTCAGGCCCGAGGCACGTTCCAACCGCGGACCGGCAGTGAGGAACAGGGGCAGTGAGGAAGAGGGAGCCAGCCACAGGCAGTGAGGAAGAGGGAGCCGGCTGCGGGCAGCATAAAACGGCCAGGTGGGGGGGCGCTGGTATGTTTCTTGCAGAGGGGGAGGAAGACAAGAGCGACAGCTGCTTTCTCAAGGCGTATGTAAACAAGAGAGGGCAGGCCACCCAGCTTCTCCCAACTGCCGTGATGAAGGGATGGCACATGGAGGGAGGGAGACAACAAAGGTAGGGGGAATTATTTTATTTTCAATTTAGTGATTGAATTGTGTCAATTTTGAGAATTTTCATTTGCTGTCTATATTTTGCACTGTTTAAGAAGAAATGTATTTGTTTCTATTTCTCTGGGGGTTGTACTGCATGCAAAGTCTTGAATCTTAGGGTTTCGTTTGAATATATTAGTAATTTTAGTTTGTGGTCCCGTATTTACATAGGGTAATCTGTTCTGGTAGGAATGAATGTGGAGAAGCATATAGAGTGCTTTGTGTAGTTTAATTTTGTGGTTAACCATTATGTGTTGTTAATAAGATTATATTGTGTGTATATATGAAAAATGAATGGAAAAAATAGTGTTACAATTAGTACTATTATGGGGTCTGGAGCGGAGATGGGTGGGGTCTGGCCCACAACTTAGCCCAGTGCTCTTCAACCGCCAGTCCACAAAATAATTCTTTTATTTCTGCCGGTTCATAGGTGTAAAAAGGTTGAAGAACACTGCTATAGAGGGCAATTCTGTAGCATGGTGCACGGATAGACTGCTAGACTTTTCAGGTCACTACAATTTACAAAATCCCACACTCATCACAACAATCAAGATAGATATAATATAAAACCCTAAAACAATTATTAGGGACGTGCAACACAGATACCTGGGAGGTGTTACCTCATGCTCCCTACAGTCCATACATGAGTCCACCAGACTTCGACCTTTTTCCAAAATTGAAACAACCTATGCGTGGACATCGTTTTGCATCTCTGAAAGAGCTTTCTTCCGCCACCCGAGCCATTCAGCAACTGAACAAAAATGATGTCTTGGATGAAATAATGAAGCTTCCCAGATGCTGGGACTTGGTCATTGCAAAGTAGGGAGACTATATTGAAGGATTGTAAAGAAATTCTTCAAAAAAAAAAAAAATAAACATGTAAATAAAAATAGTGTGCATTATTTATGAAATGACCCTCGTATAAAATCACCAGTACAGAAGCATCCTGTTCCATGGGACCTGAATGTCTTTACATCTCATTAAACGTCCATTTAAGTCATATGGGTTGCTATACTTTCTGTTTGTTAGGTGACAGGGAGGGCGGAGGGTTGGGAAGGGAGGGGAGGGAGGACTGAGGGGAGGTGTTGTAATGCAGGGGTCGACAGCTTGGGACCATTGTGGGCATGGTCCTTTATTGAAAAATTATTGTTCTTGTACGGATGTTTGTACTTCTCATTGGTTTCAATAAAATCTTCATTTCTCAAATATATGACGTGAAAAGTGATCTCTTGCAGGTTATGGTTACTCCCAGTGCAAGAATGTCTGAACCTTGCACTTAAATTTTATCACAATAAAATAATCCTATGTAACACATCCTAAATTCCTGCCAAAGGTGGATAAAGTAAAAGTGGTCACACCTTTTCATATGTATGAGGAAATAGTATTGCTTATGTTTTATCCTAAACTATGCATCACCTACTTGTGTGTCTGACTAGAAGATTCTTACAGGTAAGCAACATTGGGGACACTGATATTATCTGCCTCCTCAGCACCCCACCCCAGGGCCAGCTTAACCTGTGGACCAGATGAGGCTCTAGTCCAGGGCAGTGTTGAAAAAGGGTACCAAAAGCC
The DNA here is from genome assembly GCF_902459505.1 of Geotrypetes seraphini. Classification (NCBI taxonomy): domain Eukaryota; kingdom Metazoa; phylum Chordata; class Amphibia; order Gymnophiona; family Dermophiidae; genus Geotrypetes; species Geotrypetes seraphini. The sequence continues at coordinate 476,063,476 of NC_047084.1, forward strand.
TGGGCCAGTGATGTCACGTTAAGCCAGCAGTTCTTTCCCCCTCCTCTCCCACTGTGGATCCAAAACCTCTTTCCCCTCCTCCTGCCTTGAGTCCAGCACCTCTTCCTCAGCCTTTCTCAGCACCCCTAGACCAGCAAACCTGCTCTTCACTGGCTACCCGAGTTGAACCGGCTCCTTCCCTCTGTAGCGTCCTGTCCTTCTGATGTAATTTTCTGTTTACATGTAGGTGGGATGCTACAGAGGGACGGAGCCAGCTCAACTTGAGCAGCATGTTACTACTGCAGCTTCTTGTGAAGAGCAGGTTTTCTGGTCTAGAGCTCCTTGTAATTCATTTGCATAGGGTTCTTGGTGGCTGCTACGGTGAACCCTTTTGTGCATCAGAAGCTGTGCTTTTGTACCAGTGAGACTGCTTTAACATGTCTTACTGGCATGGAAAGTTTTTGTGCACTGGGGGCCAGAGTAATTAATTGAGGATAAGTATCCCATCTTGTCCTCTGGGCAGAGGCTGAAAACTTGTACAGTATAGTACAAGGAATGGGGAGATAGTTCCCAACAGTCCGACCACATTAGGGGCACACAACTGTTTGGATCCTAGCCAGAGCAGATGGAATATAAAACCTATCTTAAAAAAGATGTTGGTGAATGATTTTTAACAGCATGAGAACGTATAAAACTTTTTGCTTTTATTCTAGGTAATATGTTTAAAAAAAAAATTTTTTTAACATAATGGAAAAAAATATCTTTTTTATTGGACTAATTTATGATGAGTTTTACTAAGCCATGGTAGAGGTTTCTATCGCGACCCGGAACACTAAATGGCCGACGCTCATAGAATTCCAATGAGCGTCAAAGCAGCTTTGGAGCATTTAGCGGTCCGGGCTGCAGTAGAAACCTCTACTGCGGCTTAGGGCTCCTTTTACAAAGCCGCGCAAGCGGGGTTAACGTGGGTGACTTTTCATCACGCGCTAACCCCCGCGCTGGCCCAAAACTACCGCCTGCTCAAGAGGAGGCGGTAGCGGCAAGCGCGACTGGTTTAGCGTGCGCTATTACGCGTGTTAAATCACTAGCGCGTCTTTGTAAAAAGAGCAGTTTATGATTAGCTGTCAAAGTAACCCCTTCTTCCTCGGATCCAAAAGTGCTTTATACATATTAGGACTAAAAATTGGACTCACTTTTTAAAAATTTCTTTCGTTTTTGTTTTTAAATTCTTTATTCATTTTCGTATGTTACAACAAGTGTAGCAAATAAACTCATTTAAAACTTAAAGATACACACTTGATTAACTCTCATATAAGCATCAAATTTAACATTTCATTACAAATTAAAATTCTATAATATTTTAAATATTATGAAAGAAATCTAACATTTATATCATCCTTATTGAATCTAATAGTCCCCCTCCCTCCCTCCCTATTCAATAAATCATAAAATTATCCTTACTGTGAAATTATTGAAATACTCATGTATTATATAATAACAATATTCTTTCAGAAGAACAGCAAATACACTGATCTTTGACACTATTGCAGAGTTTCTGCATTGTCAACTTGGATTTCCTAATCCCCCCTCCCCCCCCCCCAATCTGAATTGCTTTCATTATATGCTTACTAACCCTGGGTGTCTTTAGTCCTGGAAAACTAATCAATGTGTAAATCTTTCTAAACCTTCAAACAAAAAAGTGTGGAAGTAGCCCTTGCTGCTGTTTTTAGAGTCCAGTGTCCCTATACTGCAGGTAACTGCAAGACAGTGGAACGTGCATTCTAGCAGCATATTAAACATTGCCCCTAGTATGAACAGCAGGGAGGGAATTCTGGCTCTTGATGTTAGTGCTGAATAAAATATTCTTGCAGAAAAATAAATAAACATTCACACCAGAGTTAAATAATGCCTCACAATTTGCAGATAAATAGCTTCATTGTGCGTTGATTTGGCTTCTACGACTCCCTTGTGTTGCATCAAGCAATTAGTCAGAAGTCAGAAACAGTATTCTCGTTTTTGGCTGCTGAGCAGTAAGCACTCTTTCTCTGTGGTCTTCATCTGAATTGCTTTCATTATGTGCTTAGTTCCGACAGTCTTAAATAGGCTGTTCTAATAGCTGTGCCTTCAGTTCATTTGCACAATTGCTGCTTTTCAAGTGTCTGCTTATCAAAAGTGGAATACCTCATTTCTTCACAGACGCATGCAACGTAAATCACCAGAACAAGGCCGGCTATACCCCCATCATGCTGGCTGCGCTGGCAGCTGTGGAAGCAGAGAAGGACATGAAGATTGTGGAGGAGCTCTTCAGCTGCGGGGATGTGAACGCTAAAGCCAGTCAGGTCAGCGCCATCCCCTTCTGGTACCATTCAGATTAACAAATCTTGTACAAATCACGTAGAGCAGCCTTTATAGCACTCGGACATTGCTAGGAGGTCTGATGATGGAGCATTCTACCAGACCAGGGGTCAGCAACCTTTTTAAAGCAAAGAGCCATTTTTTCCTAAATGTTTGACCCAAGATTTACAAAGAGCCGCAATGGGTAGACAAGGGGGTTTGAGATATGATGATGTCAGCGGATGTTGCCCTATCCGGTCCCAAGCTCAGGCAGAGCTGGGGCCTTTCTTATCTGCTCTTCTCAATCCAGAAGAAGCCTCCAATGGCTCAGGAAACCTCCGTTTTGCTCTTCCCAGCCCTTCTTTCTCCTCAAGCGGCCGATGCACAAAACTATCACTGGTTTCTTAGTTGCAACACTCTGAACCATATCTCCCACTGTTCAAGATCCCTCTTATTTTTCACATCTTCCAGTAAGACGCTGCTGCTTTCAGCGCGATACCGCGCTGCTGAGACGTGCGCTGTTGGCTGTGCTGGTCCTCTGCCCCGGAACAGGAATTGACTTAAGAGGGGGGGCAGAGGACCGGCACAGCCAACAGCGCGCGCCTCAGCCGAGCGTACCACGTCGGAAGCAGCAGCGTCATTCTGGAAGATGTGAAAAAATAAGAGGAATTTTGAACAGTGTGAGGTCGTCAGAAGCACTGTTCTGAGCCGCATCCACATGGCGAAAGAGCCGCATGTGGCTCGCGAGCCGCAGGTTGCCGACCCCTGTACCAGACCCTGGGCTCTGAAAGTGTTATGGGTTGTTTATTTTCCCTCTTTATGTAGATGTTGGAGTTGATTGGTGTCCATAACAAGTCTTTTTGTTAATTCATTCCAGTGTCTTTAGAAACCAAGTTCTCATATTTTAATTTAGTAAATTTTTTCAACCTTGTTTTTAATCATGAACAGTGTTGTCAGGATCACCTGCTAATAGTTTTACCTAGTCATTTTGGGAACAATTTTCTAGTTGGTTCCAGATTCAAAATTCTTATATGTTAATAGCAGAGCAGGATAAGAGGTATGGTTTTAGTGTGCTTTGCCTTTTATTAGGGTTTAATTTCGGGGGGAACAGCCTGAAACACAGTTCCAATACTTCTTTTTAAACTCCAGAGTAGAGAGTTGCGCGGGGACAGAAATCCCACCCGTCCCCACCCGTCCCCGCCAAAATCCCACCCATCCCCACCCGTCCCCGTGAGGAATCCCTCCGTCCCCACCCGTCCCCGTGAGGAATCCCTCCGTCCCCACCCGTCCCCGCGAGGAATCCCCTCCGTCCCCACCCGTCCCCGCGAGGAATCCCCTCCGTCCCCACCCGTCCCCGCGAGGAATCCCCTCCGTCACCATCCTTCCCTATAAACTTCAGAAATAGTTATTTTATTTAATTATGCTACTGAATTAAAGGCTCTGGTAGAGACCCATTTACAAATAAGCAAAGAGACTATTAATTTGGAAATATTAATTGGGAAGAATACATTCTTTGTAAATGGGTTTCTACCAGAACCTCTAATGTAAATATAAAATATAAATACTCAGCTGATGAGAACCCACAAACTGTCAGCTGAGGACTTCCTTTGCAGTTGGGGTCCCTTTTGCCAAGCTTGGCAGGCAGCAGTAGCGTCCCTGAGTCACAGATGCTGGCACCTCAGTGGCTCATGGATGCTGCCAGCGACTGCTGCGCTTGGTGGAGGGGAGTTCTGACCATCTCTAGAGGAGGTCCTCTGCTGGCGGTGCTTGGGGATCCCCACCAGTCACAGCAAGGGCCAACAAGTACTTCAACACTGTAGAAATAAAACCAGAAATGCATTTCCTTTTCTTTTGAACACAAAACAAAGATATCTGCCATATACATTTCCCAAGGCAGATGACTCTATGCAATGTCACCTCGGTAACAAAATACAAAAATAGACAAATACACCCCCTCCCTTTTTACTAAACCACAATAGTAGGTTTTAGCACAGGGAGTTACGCTGAATGCCTCGCGCTGCTCTCAATGCTCATAGGCTCCCTGCGCTAAAAAACAATATTGCGGTTTAGTAAAAGGGAGCCATAGTGCAAAATATAGACAGCAGATATAAATTCTCAAAACAGACACATTTTGATCACTAAATTGAAAATAAAATCATTTTTCCTATCTTTGCTGTTTGGTGATTTCATGAGTCTCTGGTTGCACTTTCTTCTTCTGACTGTGCATCCAATCTTTCTTCCTTTCTTTCAGCCTCCTGTATGTTTCCTCTCCTCCAGACCTCATTCTCTCCCCCAACTTTTTCTTTCTGTCTCCCTGTTCCCCCTTCTTTCTGTCTCTCTGTCTGCCCCCTTTCTTTCTTTCTCCGTGCCCTCCCCCAAGCCACTCGGTTTGCTGCCACCGCCATCGGGGAATAGTCCCCAAGCCACCGCTGTCCCAAGCTTTCCCTGCAGAAGCGTCGCGCTGACCAGCATTCCGCTCCCTGACGTCAATTCTGACGTAGGAGAGGAAGTTCCGGGCCAACAAGGCATTTCTCCTCATTCCATCCAGCCTGAGCCCCATCTCTCCTTGATCCAGCATTTCCCTTCTGTGTCTGTCAGAATTACCATTCCACCTATTTTCCAGCATCACCCTTCTTTGTGTCCATCTCACCTATATCCCTATCTCACCACTTTTTCAGAATCTTCATTTGTCTCTGTCCTTGTCTTTACCCCATATTCACCATTTGCCCTTTCAATGTCTTTATCTCCCCCCCCCCCACACACACTTTTTCAGCATTACTTCTTTGTCTCTATTTCACCTCCTCTTCATGTCCCCTCTGTATCTCTATCCTTATTCAGAAGGTCCTGCTTACCCTTTCTCTTCTTTGTGTCACTATCTCCATTTTCAGCTTTCCCCCCTTTTCCTTTGTTAATGCACCCTGTAGCCAGAATCTTTCCACCCTCTCTCCACTCCGGCCCAGCCCAGTATGAAATATTTCCTTTTGTTTCTCTCCCCTCTCTCTTCTCCTCCCTCACCCACGAGTCCTGCATCTGGCCCTCTCCCTTCTACCTGCACCTGGCAACACCCCCCTGCTCCGCGGCTCTCTTAAGCAACTCGTCAGCAGCGGTGATCAAGACAAGCTGCCGACATCGAGGCCTTCCCTCTACGAGTCCCACCTTTGTGGAAAAAGGAAGTTGAAACAAGCGGGACTCGCAGAGGGTAGGCCCCGACGTCAGAAGCTTGTGTCGATCGTTGCTGCTAAGTTGCCGAAGAGAGCCGCAGGTAGAAGGGAGAGGGAGATAGGAAGGCTGTAGAAGCTCCGGAGCATGACACCGAACCCGGCCAGGATGATTTCTTTTTCAGGCTGCTGCTGCCGCTGCCATCCCCCACCCGAAATGACAAAAAAACAGCCTAATGCCCGCGTCGGGAAATAGCCATGCTGAGCAGTGAGCTCAGCATGTACACAGATGAAAGCCTTGCTTGCTGATTGGTCCGGCGGCACGGTGGGGCGGGGCCGCCGGACCAATCAGCAAGCAAGGCTTTCATCTGTGTACGTGCTGAGCTCACTGCTCAACATGGCTATTTCCCGACGCGACGCCAGACTTGTAAGCTGCATCTTGCATCGCCAGAATTTAGGTAGGCTGTTTTCATCCCCGTGGGAGTCCCGTGGGCAAGGGGGCGTCCCCGTGGGAGTCCCGTGGGTCAGGGGGGCATCCCCGTGGGAGTCCCGTGGGCCAGGGGGCGTCCCCGTGGGAGTCCCGTGAGCCAGGGGGGGAACCCGCGGGATCCCCGCGGGACCCGCGGGATCCCCGCGATCCCCGTTCCCGTGCAGACCTCTACTCCAGAGCAGATCTACCCTGCTCCAGCCCCTCCTTTCCAGGCAGCCTGAAGTGAAGGAGAGGGTGAGCCTGGAGCAGGGCAGAGAACAATCACACTACACTCCCCCCTCTGTATTTGTGAATTCCATATCTACGGATTCACTTATTTGTGATTTTAAACCAATAAATGCATTTTCATTTTTCAGGCTATTTTAAGCCCTGTAAGCCCCCCCAACCCTTAAGCCTTACCTGGTGGTCTAGTGGGTTTTCGGGTCAGGAGCGATCTTCCTATGATTCTGCCCCGTGCAGATCGCTCACAGGAAATCGCTCCTGCCTGAAAACCCGCTAGACCACCAGGTAAGGCTTAAGGGGGGGTGCTTTCAGGGCTTAAAATAGCTGGGGGAAGTGGGGGTTAGGGAGAGAATTGGCCCGAATATTATTCGTGGTTTTTTAATATTTGCGGGCTGGCTCTGCCCTTAACCACCGCGAATACAGAAGGGGAAGTGTACTCCCTAATCCAGCCCCTTTTCTGTAGTTAACTCCTGCCCATGACTTTTTTGTTCGCCCTTTCCCTTAGCTCCATAGTTCCACTTACTTTTTTGTTAACAATTAAAGCCTTTGGTACAGTATACCTTCATAGAAAGAAGACTCTATTCAGCTCTGTGGGAATGAGAAGTTACATTTCTTGCCAACTTTTAATACAATTAATATTCTAGACACTGTTTCTTATGTGGTTTCTGCTGGAGAGCAAGGGGAGTAAGCTGCCAACGTTTCTTTGACATGTGATATTGAACAGTTTCCTGAAAGTGGTGCATAAGCCTAGCATGATCTGCCGTGACAACTTTCATTCTTCCTCTGTTTTGCTTTAGGCTGGTCAGACAGCGCTTATGCTTGCAGTGAGCCATGGACGGATCGACATGGTGAGGGCCCTCTTGGCTTGTGGTGCAGATGTCAACGTCCAGGATGACGAGGGCTCCAGTGCCTTAATGTGCGCCAGTGAACACGGACATGTGGAAATAGTGAAGCTGCTGCTGGCTCAACCTGGATGTAATGCCGCCCTAGCAGATAACGTATGTCATGACCGAAAGTTCTATGGAGTTACTCTGCTGAATATTATGCTTTCTATTTACTGAAGAGTTTGAGAGGAGAAAATAAAGGGGAAATTGATTTGAATCAAGGTATGAAGGATTGCGTAACCACAAAAAAGTGGTATACAAGTCCCATTCCCTTTCCTTTCCTTTATATAAGGGTTTATCATTGTCTCCATTAAATCTAGAGCTTCATCTCAGAGGACAGGCATGCCACATTGCAGTTTGTGGTACATGTTCTGATGAGAGATGAGGGACGGCACAGTACTGCTTACCACTGGTGCTCTTAAAAACCAAGGCAGTATTACTGGAGAACAGATAAAGTGTTTCTAATTCAGATTTTCAATGAAAGCAGGTCTTATTTTTGGAACCCTGTTAATGGTAGAATTTAAACATCCAAGCAGGAATTTAATATGAATTAAGATCTTTTGAGCTCAGGTACTGTAAAGTGACAGACATGTAGAAGTACTGTTCACCAGTGCTGGGGTAGGCAAGTCTTTGTTTTCAGCTACAAGTTCTGCTTCACCATCATGCTTCTGAAAAATTAATGTTGACCACAAATTGTGAAGGTCTAATATGCTGTTCTTCTCATTAAAGTCCTAAGTTAAACAGCAAATGGCTAAATCAAAGAAAGCTGATAAGAAACTGAAATTTGACTTTGATGTGTGAAGAACAATGCAAAAAATTTGGAGGAAATGTGAAAGTGAGTTTTATTAGTGGTTTTCAAATGGTATGTCATAATGTGTCACAGGGTTAGCTATGGACTGGAAGTGAAAGCCTGGTAAGAGCAAAGTTGCTTTAGGCAACCCAGGAATAGGGAAGGAGGGGAGAGAAGGGACAGAGATTTGCTGGATCATAGGAGAGGGGAGGGAAATGCTGGATTATAAGGGGAGATGGGCAGGAAAATTCTGGACCATAAGGTCCGGGTGGGAGGGGGTCACAGGGAGTTGCTGGACTTTAGGGAAGAGGAGAAAAATATTCAACCATAGGGGGAAGGAGAGAAAGTAAGAAACACTAGTTCCAAACTCAGCCAGTCAAACCACCCACCTGTGGGTCCAGCATCCTCTCTCCTTTCCTCTAGTTTCCAGTCCCCTCATCCCCCCCCCCCCAGGAGGTCCATTGGCAGCCACAACGGCAGAAGGCAGCAATCCCCACACACACACACGCATGGGTCTGACAGCGGTGTCAGTTCCCCCCACCCATAAGGGAGAGGGGAGAGAGCCGGGACAGGTTGTTGGATCATAAGGGGGGAGGGGAGAGAAGGAAGGACAAGAAATGATAAATCATAAGAGAATAAGATGTTACTGAATCATAGGCAAGGGGACAGAAATGCTGGAGCATAAGGGGAAAGGGGAGAGAAAGCATGCAGTGAGTTGCTAGATCACGTGTGGGGGCAAGAAAAGAGAAGAAATAGTGATATCCTATGCTATAAATGTTGGTGGGGTAGAGAGGGGAGATGCTGGGCTATAAGGGTGTAAGGAGAGAGAGGGGAGACACTGCATGGTGGAACCATGTGGGAGATTCCATGGGGGTTTTCAAGATCAGTGAGAGTAGAATGGCGAGTACAGAGAGTAGATGTATAGTAAAAGAAGGGAATAGGAGGTCGGAAGGAATAAAGAAAAATATGAGACAAATGAGATCTAAGAAGTGAGAAGAGGAAGTGGAAAGTTGACAGGTAAGTGGAAGAGTGAGAGGGTGAAATTTGAGTGGGCACAAAGAGGAACTATGTCAAAGACACATGTGGGGAGGCAATGGAAGACAATAGGAGGAAGTGGAGGAAGGACAAATGGACAGCACCCAGTGGAAAGAGAGCAGAAAAAAGAAATTTGGGCCAGCATGTTAGCCCAGACAACAAAGGTAGAAAAATGTTTTGTTTTGAATTAAGTGAAATATATTAGCTTCTTTGTCATTATACCAAACCAGTCCACCAATTATCACCATTTACAGCGGATGGAAATGGAGAAAAGTAGTTCTTGTGATTCGGCCCTTAAGAGTATAGTGCAGCCTGACTCGGTTCCTACTGGGTGCCAGTTGAACAGGGAGGTATCCTCTTTGAGGATATTAGCTCCTTTAATCACTGCTATTCTGGTTGGAGCAGGGTGACACCTGGTGATGGTAGGTCCCTCACTCCCCAACTCTTTAGCAGTTCTGTAGAGTTGTTTAGGAGGTTGTGGACAGCCTAAAAGTGGGTATGTGAGCTGAAGAATTTTTTTTCTCCCTTCAGAATTTTAGCTTTGCTTATTAGATCTCACAGTTTCATGGCACGATTTCCATGCTTTCTTAGAGCTCGTGCAGCTGAGAGTGGTGATTACCTTAGTTTTGGCATGGGTACCACAGTTTCCTCTGCTCATGTGGTTTTTAGCCCTGCCTCTGACCATAAGCCAGAGACCCCCATCTTCTTCTGTGAGGCACAATTGTATGATCAACTCCATCCTTGCCCAGAGAGCACAGAAGACTAGGATATCAGTAAGTAGGGCAGCTGCTCCTGCTTTAGGAGACCTGATGTCAGAGCTCACAGGGGGAGGTGGGGATTAGTCGGGAAGTGCTGCATAGGTGCCAGCGCTGTGGGTGCCCTCAGCTTCGTGGCTTTAAGGGGGTTCCCCGAAGACCAGAATGTTTTCCCCTTCTCCTCACCATTGGCCAGCTTCCCCCTGGCCTCCCGGTCTTACTTTCAAAATTAATTATGGCCTGCAGAGGATCCCTGGTGATGTAGCAATTCTAGCAGGCTGCCGTCAGCCTCCGCTGCACGTTCCCTCTGCTGTGGTCTATCCCAGACCAAAACAGGGTGTGACATCAGAGGAGGGGCGGAATTGCAGCAGAGAGAATGTGCAGCGGAGGCCGACGGCAGCCTGCTAGAATCACTACATCACCGGCAATCCTCTGCAGGCTGTAATTAGTTTTGAAAGTGAGACTGGGAGGCCAGGGGGAAGCTAGACGATGATGGAGAGAATAAAGTTATTTTTTCTACCTTTTGTTGTCTGGTCATTTTATTATTCAAATCATGTTGATCCCAGGCTCTGTTTTCTGTTTGTCTTCTGTTAACTCACTTGCCAGGGTCTCCTGCCCATTTGACAGTTTCTTATTTCTCAGTGCTCACCATCTGTCTTCCATCTCTGTATCTTCCTTTCCTTTCTCTCTCCTCCTTCCTTCCAGCACCCCCGAAGGTTCAGCACCCTCTCTCCCTTCAGCTACAGCCCGTACTCTAGTGTCGCTCTTCCTTCCCCCTGCCACCCACTACCCCATGTAATTAGCACCCTTTCTCTCTTCTCTTCCCTCCCCTCCAGTCACCACCATTCCCCATGTGGCCAGCACTCTCTTTCTCATCCCTTCCTTCCAGCCACCCCCCACACCTTGTGACCACTCTTCCCTTCAGCCTCCCCACCCCATGTGGGCAGCACCCTCTCTTTTTCTCTTCCCACTAGTTCCAAACTCAGCCAGTCAAACCACCCACCTGTAGGTCCAGCATCCTCTCTCCTTTCTTCTAGTTTCCAGTCCCCTCACCCCCCACCCGGCAGCCACAACGGCAGAAGGCAGCAATCCACATACACACACACGCATGGGTCTGACAGCGGTGTCAGTTCCCCCCACCCCTGCAGTTCCAACAGTAGCAGCAGATGAAGCAGCACAGTTCCCCACCCTATTCATACTTTCTCAACCCTCGCCTCTGATCCTCACATGCCTACTCTTCGGCTTTTCCTCTGCTGAAGTCCGTCCGTTGCATCAGAAGGAAGGATACCAGGAGAGTAAAAGCCCAAGAGCAGGCCTGAATCGGTGAGTCCGGTTTGTTGTTTTTTTTTTGGGGGGGAGGGTTATAAAACCAATTTGAATAGATTCAGCCAAACTGAATCAGTGAATCAATTCAAAGTGTGAATTGGGCAGCTGTAGTGCTGACACCTAATGTGGAACCTTACATCATATAGGATAGTTCGGGTTCCTCTTTCTCACATGCATCACTTTGCACTTGCTGACATTAAATGTCATCTACCATTTGGTTATCCAGTATCCCATCTTATAAGGTCCTCTTGCAATTTTTCACAATTCTTTTACAATTTAGCAACTTTTCAGTCTTCTGGGTCTCGCCATGATGCTGTGGCTTTCTTTAGGGTATGCTGTGAGATCTGCAGTTTGTCTTTATATATAATGGGTCCTCAAATCCGATTGGCTGGAGCTTGAAGTGAATGAGGCAGGACAGCCCAATGGTCACCAATTTAAATTTTGGCAGGAAAATCCATTGGTCTCACCAGAGAATTTAGAATTCTACAGGAAAAAGAGAAGAACGGATTTTCCCACCAAAATTCAAGAAAACTCAGAATTCAAGGAATGGTGTACAGGTACAGACAGAAGGCTAGATATCAAGCAGGGTCTATGATAGTACTGAAAACAGAAAACATTTGTAGACTAGATGGGCCTTGGGATTTTTATTTGTAGCTCATTTCTATGAATGAATATAGATGATTCTGTATTTTTTTGTTTTATAGGATGGCAGCTCAGCATTGTCCATTGCCATGGATGCTGGACATAAGGACATAGCGGTTCTGCTCTACGCTGTCAATTTGTCTAAAGCTCAGTCACCGGTTAGTACTTTTTTAAACTGGCATTATGTTTACATGTTGTGAAACTGAAAGGTTTGGTTAGATAAGTCACAAGAACTCTGCCATGTGTATTATTGGGAATAATTTTATAAAGCATTTTCTTTGTGTAAAGCCTGTAATATACAGAAAATTGCACAGAGGTATATCTGCATTGAAAGATTGCTTGTACTTCTGCATGGTTCACCCATGTAAGTGTTCTAAGTGGACATAGATGTGCAGAGCAGGGGTGGAGTTGTAATGTACATTTGGATTTTATAAAATATAAAAATACACACACATTTAACCATTTTTCTGAGCAGGTGTAAATCTTTATGAGAGCCATTTGAACACTGTTGAAGATGGTTTTGGGACCCTGTTTTATAAAAACTTGCACTGAGCTACTGAAAAAGGCACACAGGCAACATTTTGGATTATTCACCTAAGTGCTTCCTTATAAAATTACCCCCAATATATAGACATACAGTATTAGAATGTATTTGTTTCATCTGCTGTACCACAAGCCAAATTTGTAAGTTGTTAAAAGTTGTTTAAGTATAAACTCTTGGCCTTGCTTCTCAGTTTCACTAGCAGATATTTGAACCCATGACATCTCTTATCCTTTCCACCAGTAGAAAGATTTCTCACTTGTTAGGCGTGTGTCACACTCATCTGAAAACGCTCCTACTCTGTGAGCCTTCTCTGTCACTTATTATATTGTTGGTGCCTGTGCACTGATTTTGGTCACTGCCTCATCCTTTTCCCTTCACTTAAGAGTGCTCTTCCCATGAAACTTGTGTGCTTACCTTTAGCCAGTGAATAGAAGAAAATGTTCACTCTGGAGAATTTGCCCATATAACTACTTAGTTACAAAGACAAATTCATTTGAAAATTGTCCTTTTGCTCTTTCCACTCTATTCATATCCTTTCAGAGTCACCAAAGAAAGCAAAATATCATTTTTTGTGGCTTCTTTCATTTCTAAAGCAATATATTTAATCTTTCTGGATTTATTATTTGGACACACTACATCATTAATAAGCTGGGACAATCTTGGATTCTAACAAGCTGAAGGAGAGCCACCAAATATCTTCCTATATAAAGCCATCCCCACTTGCCTTGAGGTATCCTCAAGGTTGTGAGCATTTCCAAATACATTCTCTTTTGTCTATTGAGAAATGCCTTGTCCTTCAAGCATGCAGCTTTTCTCCCTCCCCCCATCCATTTTCCCCTCTATGCTCTGAGCCTGGGTAGAGAGGCAGAGTAGCAGAAAAAAACTGAAAGACAACATGGGCTTCCATTGGTCCACAGATCATGTATTGAAGAACACTGCACTATATAAAAACAATCTCAAGTTTTGGCCTTCATAATCTTTTCTGGACCTTTCTGAGATGGTCTACTCTAGTGCTGCCCAATTCACGATTCAAATCGATTCGTTTTTACAAAAGAACGAATTCACCGATTCAAGTTGGCCCTCTTGCTAGAGGGGCTTTCCCTCTGCTACCGGAGTACTTCCATCTAATGTAACTTCCGGTTTTGTGAAACCGGAAGTTGCATCAGAAGCAAGGACTCGGCAAAGGGAGCACTAAAAAGTAGTAGTAAGTTTTAAAAAAAAATTGTAATAATGAAAGGTCCCATCCTTAATGCACGTTAGCGAGATAAAGCGCTGACTGTTCCCCCTGTGCACACGATCCCAGACGCAGAAAACGAACATGACTCTCCCTCCCCCTGGTTTTGACCTGCAGCTGTCAGTTTTCTCACAGCCGAGGCTGACCGCACAGTTTTCAATCAGACGCAGCGCTGATTCAGTGCCAGTAAAACGGAGGCCATCTAGGCTGCCGATACTGCTTTTCAGTGTGCTTCACTCTCGTCTCTCTTCCTGTTGGCTACAACATGCAGGAGCTGCTCCTCCCTCCAGCTCCAGTCAGGCCTAAGCAAAGGGCTTAGGGTCCTCGGGGTTGGGAGTCTTCAGTTGAACCATCCTCACCACCCTTCGAGATTTTGATAATTAAAGTAAAAAAACAAAACTGTAATTGGTCCAGCACCACCTCTTCTGAAACCTTTCTGTAAAAGTGCATAACTGGACATCATACTTTTAAATGTTGTACATATATGCCCAAGCTCCCTGAAAGTAAAAGAATGTCTGTTGATTCTGAGGTTCTTTTTTTGTGGAGTCCAGAATCTATTGTTTAGTTTTGATTGTGCTGTTCTTTGTCACCCTTGAGAAGCTACTAGCCGACTGCTTAAGTCTTGCCTTAATAGTAAGCCAGCCCTGGGTTCTCTGAGTTGACAGGGCTTCCAACATTCAGACAGATCAGTAGGGAAAGGGATATGATGCACTGGCTGCTCACATCTGGAGAAAGCAGGAACAGATGAGGTTGGAAAAAGAGGTACAATCTAGTGAAGAAACAGCATGAGATCTATCAAGTTATCCAGTTCCAGGGTGGATCCTTCAGACCAATCTGGAATTTCTGGCAGCCTCATGCATACTGTGCATGTATACTATGCATGAGGCTGCCAGAAATCTCAGATTTCTCTGAAATCTCAGAAATCTCTGCTGTCAATAAGTTACAGAAAATGGCTTGGTGCATATAATCCATGGCCCTGAAGCAGTGGACAGAAGTTGAAGTCCACGAAACGCTGGCCTCGTTGGCTGTCTTTGACATACAAGCACTGTTAAAAAGCTAAGTAATGTGGTTAATATTAGACTGCTTAGCAATATCAAAGTGAGACTTGCTAGAAATTGAGTGCTAGCAAGGTCCTTTTTGAAATAAAACTGAAATGTTTTCTAAACCTTGTCAGTTTAGTCTCAAACCAGATGAAGAAGTGTAGACACTAATAAGTTATTTGGGGGAAAAAAACTTAAAGAAAAAACGTGACAAAAAATATTTATAGAATAGGATATTAATTAGAATATTGAATTCTTATTTAAACTCTGATAGAAGATATTAAAGTAAAATATAGGAGCTGGCCAATGATTAGAGCTAAAGAGCAGTATAACCACGCCGAAATCTTCAGTCTGTGAATACGACTGAGCGTGGGCTCTGTTACTGAGGCCTCCTCCTTGATACACTTTTAAGTAAAGTAGGATACACTTTTTCAGATATATGGGAATATATTATATATTAATATATAAAATTAACCCACCTTATGTTAGAAAAAAAAAAAAACACACCGAATTGGGCAGGAAAATTGAATCAAAAAATCGATTCAATAGGCTGAATCGAATCGAATCGAAATATTTTTTCCTGAATCGGGCAACACTAGTCTACTCTTGGCTTCCCTGGTGTTATAAGTTGAGACACAGCATCTTAACTGATCCCTGCCAGAACAAGCAGCAGAAGTTGATGTCTAGAATAAGCCTTTACTCTCCTTTACCCTTTGTAGTTGCCTGGGAGAAACTTTTTGTTTATAGTTTATTATTTGATATACTATCTATGTAAAAACATCTAAACAGTTTAGTGATATTTAATTTCAGGTTGGGGGAGTTGAAAAAGTGATGAAAAGAGGAACTACAAAAAATGATAGGATAGGGACCAGAACATAAAAAGAGGATAAGAAAAGCTAGAAACTTTTCTGATCTACTAGTGAGACAAGGTGTGCACCAGATTATATGCTAAACATTTCACTCATCTGATTTTAAATGTTGGTTTCTTCCATTTACCAACTCTTTTTTTTTTTTTTCTTCTTCTTCTTCTTTTGTTAGGGCACACCCAGATTGGGAAGGAAAATGCCATCCAGCCCTACCCACAGAGGCATGTTCGATTAAATAATAACGCACGTGGATTATTGTGCATCCAAACGCCATCTTTAAGCTGCTAATTTTTACGATTCATAGCGACAGATACTGAATGTAAAACTTCTTGTGCCTGAACTCAGCATCCTGCTAGGACAGCCTGTGTGGCCATGCTGATAGACTGACAGACCTGGGATCCCCTCTTGTGCTCCCTCATTCATGAGAAAGCTAATGAACAGACTGGCATTCTTCCCTCCAGAGCAGACTGTTTCATGTTGGCAGTACACGTTGTATAATTTTATATTTTCTCTCTCGGAGCAAGTTGAAACTGTCCTGTGGTGGTGGGAGTAGAGCTGACTGTTTTTCTCTTAGATGGGTGGAGCCATGGTCTCAGCTTTTGTTTTTAAAACTTTCTCTGGTTATTTATATTTACTAAACACTAAATACTGTAGTTGGCAATAACCATTTCTCTTAAGTTTTCATTCCAAACTGATCTCATGTTTCATTTGTTGAAGAAATACAACAATACATTAGGTATATACATTCAGCTCTTTGGGTCTAGGCTGATGGCTTGATACCTTAGGGAATGGGACTATGGAAGACCTTATGAGGCCTAAAATTGCTAAATAAAAATAAGCTCAGATTGATTTATTGTGTAACTTTTATATTAAAGAAAATTGTATCTATATTAAAAATGTCACACAGTATTTTCACCATATTTTATATTTCCTAGAGTAATAAAAGCACAAACTACATGAAGAATATGGATGCTGTTACCATATTTTTATTAACTGTGTAGGGATTGTATGTCATTGCATCATCTAAGTTTTATCATAGCATCTACTTAGGGACACCAGCTGTGTTTTCATTTATAGTGGAAAGGCAATGCTCTGCATATTTATGAAATATTGTTTCCCATTCGTTTTCAGTCATGTATGTATTTAAGTGTTCAAAGTGCCTTAGCCTCTTGCCATATTTTCGGAATAAAATTTCTTTATGCTGTTTTACTTTTGTGCTTTTAGTTAACCTTATTTATTTATTTTTTTTTTTAAAAGTCCCGCAGCAGTGTTTCTGAATTTTTGGGACTTAACAATCTTATTTCCTGTAAGGCACGTAGCCTCCCTGTGACAGTGTGAAATTTTTCTGTTCTCTGAAGTTAAAAAAACAAAACCCATCGCTACTAAAGCTATACCAAATAACATTTCTAGTGCAATAGGCACATCATTCCTGAACTCTTGGATAGTCAATCCCTTCCCGTGAGATCTGTGTAAAAAGCCTCGTTAGCATTTTCTTTGCTCTACCTCCCTTCACTCTGGGCTATTCTGTACCTCCTCAGTTTATCTCTCTACACACGAGATGGTAGAAGCCTGTCTGTTCTTCTTGATTTTATTTTTTATTTTGGGTATTTTTCATCCAATCATGAGGCTTTTTATTCATGCTGCAAAAATGAAAGTTTTGAAAAAGCAGGAAGAAGAAAAAAAGATTGCTAAAAATCCAAGATGGCCATCAGCAACAAATTCACACCAAAAACGCAATATTTTTCACACTTCCCAAAGTCCAAAAATGGCAATTTTAGGATTTTTCAGGAGGGGGGAACACAGGGAAACATGCAGACACTCATAAAATTCCACTTTTTAAACTTTCCCCGACGTCTCTCACAAGCTGTCAGCTCCTGGTACTCACGGTGACCTGATACACTGGACTCCACCTGCTCTCAGCTCTTTCTCAGTAGCTGTAGAAAAATTCACTGCCACAATGCTGGGAATGCTCTCACAAAGCTGATCTTTGGGCTGCTGGTCAGACTCCACTATGGACCACTGGATGTGTACCAGGATGGACGGAGATGCAAAAATGCAGCCGGCACACTGCAGAATACCGCTGAGCCACTAAGCGTGTCAAACATTCTGCACTCAACAGTCTGCTTAACAGAAGGTGAGACTACTTCAGCGACAGCCCTAAGCTTCAAGGAAAACTATGAAGACTGGCTAACGGGTACCCAAAAAAAGATCAGCCTGTCAGCTCCAAAATGGTTTCAAATGTGAAATTATCCACATTACATTGAATTTAAAACAATAAAATGGGGAGAACAGAACACACAGCTGTAGACATTGTTGCAGAAGGAAAGACTGTAGAGGGCGCTAAACCAATCAATGAAGTACTACAGAGGCAGTGAAAAATCTGGAGTGGATTCCTTCTGCAGAGCATGCGAATATGAGGAAATAACCCTATTGTCTAGAAGATAGAAGGTCTTAACTTATTGCACTGGAAAGTCATTTATGTAGATCAGCTTCTGGATTGTTCTTGGTAGCCATAACACTAGTATGAGGCCTAAACTCCTTCATGAACAGTCTTACTTTCTTGTAAAATAGAGGAATCCTCCAGTTTTAGTGTATTGAACTACCTTTACTTGTCTCAACCCACCACCTCCAGGTTCAGTAGAAGAGAAACCAGGATAAAAAGTATCCTACATAGTCACTGTGGAGTTTCTTCTCATAATAATTCTGATAGAATTGCAAACAAGTCTGGAGGTGATAGGAGGAATTATTTCTCATTTAATCAGTAGTACTAAACCCTTCCCACCCAACTTTGGCTCACTGACGGTCAACGCTTGGAATTTCTCCTGATCAATTGTGAGAAAATATTGAAACTTAGATAATGTGGTTATCCTCCACCCTTACTCCCACTACCATCCTTTCTTTCTTTCATAGTCCCTTCAAAGTCTTATTGAGTGGGTCCAGAAACATATGGTCCCTCTTCCTCTGGTTCCCTGTCTCTCCCTTTGCTGTTCATCATCACCATTTCAAAAATAGATTGGGGGAGCAAAATGCATCTTTAACCATACCCAATGAACATCTTTAAGTTGTTGATAGTGAGATCTTATGGGCCACTTCATGCCTAGATAACCTGGGATAACCCAGTCCCCATTCGCTCTCACTAGCCAATTTTATTTGATACCTGCCCACTCCCTTCCCCAAGTAAATTCACTCAAATGACTTTCTATTCTAATGTTATCCTTCTTATTGAAGAGACAAACCTGGGAACTCTTCAAACTGGAAAAAGGGGTGCCACCCACAGGGGATTGAGGATCCTTCAAACAGGAAAAATTAATATCTCCAAACTAATTCACAGAATTAAACCCTGAGATTAAAACAGAAAATATTCTCAGCTGTGAAATAGAAATATCAAAAGTGCAAGAAGTACTTGGTCAAGTTATTCAGTCAGAGAAACCACTTTCAAAGTTTCCATAATGCCAGATTGCTTATGCACTAACAGGAAGAAAAAAAACATAAATTGAGATATTCAGAGGCATTAAAGGGATCAGACAGAAAGACCCAGCCAAACTGGAGCAATAATAAATTTCTTACCAAGCAGTAACCAATATCTCTGGGCAATCTGAAACCATCCAGTTGTCAAGGTCTCTAGATTTCCATCACTAACCAGTCATCATAGCAATATGTGAAAGTGTTTTATTTTGTCAGCTCTGGGAGACAGATAACTAGAAACTATATTCTCTGTCTCACATACAAAACTTCACAGCATCCTCTATAATAAAACCCTAAGCGCACATGCGCACTTATAACACTGTGATCCCTGACTCCGTGATGTGTGCTTCCGTGTTAGACATGCGCAGTAGAAGGAGCCAGCGGTAGTATGCTGGCTCCTACTGTTCATGCAGAGGCACCTTAATCACGTAGGTGGCAACCACCGCGGCGACTCCCACCCTCCCGGCTTTACTCCGTCGAACACAGGTCTGGCCGGCTCCCTTACTTAAGGTATTCTTCAGTCTGTTGCTGCCACCGCGGCTCCTCTCACAAGCTACCTGCGTCAGAAGCCTCCCTGACGTCACATCAGAGAGAAGGCTTCCAACACAGGCGCGGATCATGAGAGGAGCTGCGGCGAGGAAGAGAAATGCTACTAACCTGCTGCAGCACAGGAAAGGGGGGGAAATGCTGCTGCTGTATAGGGAAGTGGGGGGGGAATGCTGCTGCTGCTGCACAAGGAAGGAGGGGGGAAATGCTACTGCTGCACAAGGAACTGCGGGGACTGTTGCTGCTGCACAGGGAAGGGGGGAAATGCTGCTGCAGGGGGGAGAGGGAAAGGGCCAGGGAGCAATCTTGTTTTTTTTGGGCGGGGAGACAGAAAGACAGGCAGGCAGCGCACGAGAACGAAAGACAGACACACAGAAAGACAGACAGGGGGCCATAGCGAGAGAGACAGAAAGAAAGACAGACAGACAAAGGGGGGCCAGGAAGAGAGACAGACAGACATAGGGGGCCTGGGAGAGAGACAGACAGAAAGAAAGACAGACAGACAAAGGGGGCCTGGGAGAGAGAAAAACAGAAAGAAAGACAGCGGGAGGGAGGGAGAGAGATAGAAAGAAAGAAAGATAGACAGCAGGAGGGAGAGAGACAGAAAGAAAGGAAGAAAGAGACAGGGGCAGGGAGAAACAAAGAAAGAAAGACAGACATATATTCTAGCACCCGTTAATATAATGGGCTTAAACACTAGTATTGTTACAAATCTTTGATTTCCATAAGGACATCCAGGAAAATACATGCTTGGTTTGTAGTAATATTTTCAGACTGCCTATCACTAATGAGTGATATCCTCTGGCAGTACCTATGCTGGGAGTAAACATTCCTGGCAGCTCCTAGCACAGGCTGTCTCTGGCATGCAATTGTAAATCACTAGATTCACAAAAATATGTTTAGTAATATTCACTTATGTTCAGACCGCTCTTTTGTAAATTAACAATGGCCTTCAGTGAGAAATACTGAATGTTGGCCTCTGTACAAATCATAGAAAATATAGGCTTATAATTTCCTTAAACATCCAACTAACTAGAGAGGTAGGTAGTTTAGTTGTACTCTCTGAGATCATAATCCCCAAATATCGCAATCCATTTCTAACTGCCTTGAAGAAGGTAGAAGCCTTAAGGGCTGAGAGCTTTTCTCCAAACATCAAGACTTTTCTTTCCATGTTCACCTTAAAACCATCAATCACCCCAGGAATCAAATACTGGCCCACAGTCCCACCTGTTGCAAAGTCTCTATTTCTGTAGGACCTTCTACCTCTAAAACCAGTGGTTCCCAACCCTTTCTATACCCCAAAGGACTCATAATCAAAACGGAAATACGTCTAATAACCGGCCTAAATTGGCCCTTGTACGATCAGTAAGACAAGTCATCCACATACCGATAATCAAACTGGGTTTTAGACGTATCTAAAAATGACTTAGGCCTTTTCAGTGCTGTTGTACACCCAGAGCTAAAAGGGGCATTTTAGGAGAAGCGGTGAGGGCAGGATTTGGGCAGGACGTAGGCCGACCTAGACTTAGTCGTACTGCAAATATAAACAAAAATTTAACGAGGCTGCCTAGACAGAACTTATACGTAGCAACTTAGGCGATTGAAAACCAGGTCTAAGTACCCAGAAAGTATCCAAAGCGACCAGATAACCACTGTAGAGCTGTGGTACAGACCCCCATACACTCCCCCAGTGATCACTGACCCCCCCTCCCCCACCAAAATCATAATAACTTTACATATTTGCCTCCAGAACATCAACACCTGGCATAGGAAAGCCTAGGGGAGAAGCACCGAGGTGTCTTAAGTAGTCTGGGGGATGGGCTAATGAACCATAGAGAGGAGGACCCAGGCCCATAAGCCACTAACTAACCACTGCATTCATGGTGAAAAATGTGCACCCGCCCCCCCCCCCCAAAAACCCTACTGTACTGCATACAGGTAGCACCTGCAGCTATAAGGGCTATTGGGTGGTAGACAGGTGGCTATAGTAGGTTTTGGGGGTGTTTGGGGGGCTCACCATGACCTATAAGGGAGTTGTGGTGAGATGTTTATATGGCACCCTTTTTGTGAAGTTTGCAGCAGTGCTCTGTAAGGTGCCCCACTACTGTGTTGCCATGTCTGGGTGTCTAGTCCATCACTTTGCTGGCCCCTCCCATGTCCGAAAGATCTTGTTCTGGGCGTTTTTGACTTGGACGAATTTTGGGACGAGAATGTGGCGTATAAAGATAGACAACTTAGTGGTCTGGCCAATCAAATAGCTGGACTTATAATTAGACAATTTTTGAAAAAAATATTTTGGATGTATTTTTCAGGAATGGTCTTTAGACACTGTTGACTTTGGGCGACTAGCGATTTAGGCCCAAAATGGACTTAGATGTATCTTTTGATTATGCCCCTCCAAACACCTAGGAAATGTTTGATTAACATTCATACCCTCTACAAAAGTAATATTACAGCCACTGCTCAAGGCACACTGGCAGTTGGCTGAATGATGGCTCCTGACTCATCTCTAAGGGACCCAAACCATTTTTTGTCACATCCCCTGAAATTTCATCTCACACCCAAGGTTGGGAACCCCTGCCTAAGACCCTGCAGGTGCGTCTTCTGGACATGAGCTATGAGTTATGAAAAGCTTTGATTAAATTATTATGGTTACTAGTCTTTAAGCCCGTTACATTAACGGGTGCTAGAGTAGATGTCTGTCTGTCTGGGTTTATTTTTCTTTGTCTCTCTCTCCTTGCACGCTGCCTGTCTGTCATTTTTTTCTGTCTGTGTCTCTCCCTATGTCCTTAGTGCCCCCTTCCTATGTCCATAGTGTCCCTAGTGCCTCCTTTCCATGTCCTTAGTACCCCTTCCTACGTCCTTAGTACCCCCATTACCTCCTTCCTGTGTCCCTAATGCCCCCAGTGCCTTTGTCCCATGTCCTTAGTGCCCCCAGTGCCTCTGTACTGTGTCCTTAGTGCCCCCAGTGCCTCCTTCCCATGTCCTTAGTGCCCCCAGTGCCTCTGTCCTGCTTAGTGCCCTCAGTGCCCCTTTCTATGCCCTTAGTGTCCCCAGTGCCTGCGTACTGTGTCCTTAATGCCCCCATTGCCTCCTTCCTATGTCCTTAGTGCCCCCAGTGCCTCCTCCTTGTGTCCTTACTGCCCCCAGTGCCTCTGTTCTGCTTAGTGCCCTCAGTGCATCCTATGTCATTAATGCCCCCAGTGCCTCCTTCTTATGTCCCCATCATTATCTTCCAGACTTTGTCCCACCCCCACTCCCGATGCCAGCCTTCCTGCCTCCCATCCCCCTAAGCAACATGTTTCCATTTAACACCCCCCCCAATGCCAGTCTGCCTGCCTGCCTCCCATTCCCCTGAGCAGCATGTTTCCATTTAAAAAAACCACCCCCGATGCCGCTGCCTGCCTGCCTTCCATTGAAACCCCCCACCCTCTTCCGATGCCAGCCTGCCTGCCTGCCTCCCATCCCTCTTCCATTGAAACCCCCACCCACCAACGATGCCAGCCTGCCTGCCTCCCAGCCACCTGAGCAGCATGTTTTTAACACCCCCCCCCCTACGCCAACCCTACCTGGCACACCAGAAACCCCCGTTGACCCTCCCAGCTGACCCTCCCACTGCTAGACGGCCAACAAACCTTGCAGCTCCAGCAGTGTCCCAGGCACAGTAAACACGCTGCTTCGGGTCTTCTACTTGCCTAATTTCTTCTGCCGCGAGAGAATATAAGCGTAGTCTGCTCAGACGTTCTTCATATGGGAGATCTTTAAGTCCTGAAACCATCCTAGTGGCCATTCGCTGAATCGACTCCATCCTCTTCACGTCCTTTATATAATGTGGCCTCCAAAACTGAACACAATACTCCAGGTGTGGTCTCACCATAGATCTGTATAACGGCAGTATGACTTCAGGCTTTTGGCTGATAAAGCTCCTTCTGATGCAACCCAGCTTTTGTCTTGCCTTTGTTGAAGCTTTCTCCACCTGACTGGCAGCTTTCATATCTTCCCGGATGATTACTCCCAAGTCCCATTCTGCTACAGTTCTTGTTAGGTTTTCACCATTCAGGGTGTATGTTCTGCATGGATTTCTGCTACCAAGGTGCATCACCTTACATTTTTTGGCATTAAAATTCAGTTGCCAAGTACTGGACCATTGTTCCAGCAAAAGCAGGTCCTGCTTCATAGTGTCAGGCATGGTTGCGCTATCTGGTTCTGCTGCGTTGCCCACAACGTTGCATAGTTTAGCGTCATCGGCAAATAATGTAATTTTGCCACAAAGTCCCTGATGCAGATCCCTTACGAAGATATTAAATAGTATCGGGCCCAAAACCAAGCCCTGCGGCACTCCACTGGTCACTTCCGAAGTTTTTGAGGAAATACCGTTTACCATCACTCTTTGAAGTCTGCCACTAAGCCAGTCTTCTACCCATGCAGTCAGTGTATCTCCTAGGCCCATTGCATTCATCTTGTTCAATAACCTACAGTGTGGGACACTATCAACGGCCTTGCTGAAGTCCAAATACACGATGTCCAGGGATTCTCCCCCATCCAGTTTTTTTGTTACCCAGTCAAAGAAGCTTATCAGATTGGATTGACAAGATCTTCCCTTCATAAAGCCATGCTGGTGTGGATCCCTTAATTTTTCATCATCTAGAATTGCATCCAATCTGTTTTTTTATCAATGTTTCCATGAGTTAAAAGACAGGTTGTCCAAGTGCCGATAATCAAAACGGGGTTTTAGACGTATCCAGAGACTTTATAGGCTTCTGAATGCCGCTGTACACCCAGAGCTCAAAGGGGCAATTTTAGAGGAGTGGTTAGGGTGGGAGGTGGGCTGACCTAGACTTAGTTGTCCTGCAGGGATAATTGAAAGTTTAATGAGACTGCCTAGACGGAACTTATACATTTGATTTAGGCGATCTAAAAACAGGTATAAGTGCCCAGAAGGTATCCAAAGTGACCAGAAAACCATTGTAGGGACAAAGTACAGACCCCCACACACTGCCATAAAAATTGGATAATGTACATACCTGCCTCCGGAACATCAGCTCCTGGCATAGGAAAGCCTAGTAGAGCTGCACAGAAGAGGCTTAAATAGTCTGGGGGGGGTGCATTCATGGTAGAAAATAGCTCACATATAAAAAAAAACCCCAGCAGCAGCCATAAGGGCTATTGGGGTTGTAGACAGGTAGGTATAGGGTTTTCAGGGTGTTTTAGCGGCTCACCATGACCTGCAAGGGAGTTGTGAGATGTTTATGTGGCATCCTTTTTGTGAAGTTCACAGCAGTGCTATGGAAGGTGTCCCACTACTCTGTTGCCATGTCTGGGTGTCCAGTCCATCACTTTGCTAGCCCCTCCCATGTCCAAAAGGTCTTGTTCTGGGCGTTTGGGGCTTGAATGAATTTGTGGTCAAGAATGTGGTATAAACATAGATGGCAGCAAACGTCTGCACGTATAAGCAGACGATTCTCAAAAAATATATATATTTTGGTCATATTTTTCGAGAATGGACTTTAGACGCTTCCGATTTTGGGCGATTAGCGTCCTAGGCCCAAGACGGACTTAGAAGGTGTTTTTTTTATTATGTCGCTCTGTATATTGGATTACCATTGCTCAAGATTTCTCATAGATGTTCCTCTGCAACCATGTCTGTCTTCTGGATTAGCATCCAAAATCAAAATTCCTCAGCTGTTTGTACCTAGATTGTGGAAAAGCTAGGTTTGTGTATGTACATCATAGCCTGAAAACCACACCTGATCCAAAAGGTCCCAAAGACTGAATTTGGGAAACATCCCGTCCCCCTAAAGTGGTTGTTTTCCTGACTTTCCCAGGTGTAGGTTTGAATAACCTAATTTTGGTGGCGCCCTCACCCACAGGAGCCAACTTTTCAAAATTATTAGGGGTGCTATACCCGATGGAAATTACCTGTTCATGGACACAGTCAAGGAGTTTGTTCAATATTGGGGGTGCTCGAGCACCAACAGAGCTGGCTTCTATGCCCTCACATATATTTAGCAGTGGGAACAAATTCCAGCATCTCGGTACAAGGCCAAGCAACTCCAGTAACGAGAAAGTGACAGCAGAGCTAGCGGAAATGAGCAGTCTCTGCATATCTGGATCAGTCGAGCACTTGAGTGGCTGCTCTCCAGATTCTCTGGGGCTTGAAGAAGGGAAAGATCTCCAGCTCCCTGTGTCTATCCTTTCTGAGCAGGCACAGCATGGTGCTATTCCAAGTCTTCTCTCCTTTCTCATAGTGTAACTGCCAATCTGTGCGCTGGCAACCGAGCAGCTTCTATTTTTGCTTTTACTGAGAACGTGCTATGTATTTAGTACTGAGCTGGAGCCAGAAACATTCCTCTGAGCTTACTGCCAGCAAAAAATAACCTAATCAATTGCTTTTTTACACAATCTGGAGTCAGAAAGAATGCATAAACTTTGGGGTAAGTTCTTTAAAGAAAGTGATTACATCTATGCTATATATCAGTGAATCGCAAACTGTGCCTAGTGTGCCATGAGTCGCCGATGCTGCCTACAGAAAATGCCTCTGGTGGACAGAGGCACATCCTGTAGACAGCTGGCGCCTCTCCTCTCCATGCACCTCCCCCCCCCCTGCCATACACACACACTGGCAACTCAGGGCCTGTCTGCAGGGCCTTTGTGCATGTGCAGATGTTGTGATGATGTCATGCATGCGTGTGACATCATCGCATCAATGGTCACGCACTTTCAGGTGCCCTCCAGCTGCGGCCTGCTGTTTAGCGAATCATGGCTCCTAATAGTTTGCGAGACACTGCTATATATGCATGTAAATGATTAGAATACTGACACATTTTTGCTTAAATACCAATAGTCTCACAGACTGCCAGAAGCAGATTGTTGAGCTAGACCACACTATTGATAGTAACATAACATAATAGATGACGGCAGATAAAGACCCGAATGTTTGAACAACTTATTATGGTAGCTGTTCCTGGGTTGGGGGGAGGGGGAGATTGGGTATTTTGGCTTGTGTATATATGTTGACTTGTATTTTGATCTGTTTTCTTGAAATTCAATTAAAAAAAATTTAAATATACCAATAGTCTGCCTAAGCACTATTCTGTAATTAAAGGCTTGTCTTTGATGGCTGACTGCCGGGCTCTTGTGGATGCAAGTATGTTTGGAACATAATACAACTGTCATATTGCTGGGAATCATAATACAGATCTCATCACCACAGGAACTTCTTATTCCCCTTCCTTTTTCATTTAAAAAAAAAAAAATTGACACACACTCTTATCAGGCAGCTGATTTCTTAAACTGAGACTTATCACTAGCCTAATGAATGTATCTGTTAAATGTTCAGTCATTTAAGGTTAGAGTAGGGCCTCTTAAAGAAGATCTTTAAATAGAACCCAGATCTCTAGAAATGTATCCAACAAGCCACAATGATTAACGGTACTGTGTAATATTTCCTATTAACTCATAAAATTAAATTCACATTTGCTTCAATGCTGAGTATCTTTCTGATAATCACCTAGAACTAAGTTGTGCTGTTTTCCAGGTCTATATTTAAAAAAAAAAAAAAAGAATTATCAAAAATTCATAACTCTGCTGGAAGAATAGTCTAATGGAGCAGCAGACTGAGAGCCAAGGAAGCTAGAGTTCAAATCTCACTGCTGCTTCTTGTGATCTTGAGCAAATCACTCAAGGGCCTTTTCTTTTTATTAAAGGACATTAGAATCTGGGCTTAGCACGTATTAATGGGAGACTATCCCCACATACTAAGGCAGTGGCGTACTAAGGGGGGCAGGGGGTGCCGACGCCTCTCCTCCTCTCTGCCCCCCACCCCACAAACCTCCTGAAAAGATCATCGGCACAAGCAGCATCTTCCACCTGCTGCTTGTGCCAGCCTCTGTTCCCTTCTGACATCACATCCTGGTCCCAGGTCCAAGATGTGATGTCAGAGGGAGCCGAAGCCGGCGCGAACAGCAAGTGGAAGATGCTGAACATTTTGAGAAGTATGCATGGGAAGGCACTCAAACAGCAGGGAAGAGCAGGGGGGCGAAGCAGGGCACCAACCTCCCTAGCTATGCCACTGCATTAAGGCAGACCAGTGTTGAACATACTGAGGCCCAGGGCAGAAATTAATAAAGGTACGCCCCTAATTTTTCTCCTCCCTGCACCTCCCCTAATTTCCCCACCCACAAAATGTGCTTCTATCCAGTATCTCCCCCATCTTTTTTCTTTCCTCCCCACCATCCCCGAGTCCACCAAATGCCCTCCCATCCAGCATACCTTCCTTCATGTTAAAATCAGCTGCTCCAGGAGGCCCCTGTGAACTACGATGTCCTTCCCTTCTCCATACCCAGTTCTGAAGCCCTTCTTAACCTGTAAAAATGTAAAGAGTTTACCGGCACAGCAGCAATTCTCCAATGATTCTTGCTGCCTCCTCGGTACTGTTTCTCTGCTGTGGTCTGTTGGAGAACTGCTGCCACACTGCCAACTTCCTTGCATTTTTACAAGTGAGGGAGGCTTTGAAACCAGTTGGGAAGATAGGAAGGACATCCTGGCCCATGGGAGAGGCTCCCCTGGAACTGTGGGGCTCAGGGTAGCTGCCCTGTTTGCCCCCTCTTAACACCAGCCCTGGCACTAAGCTTATATTCAACATGGCAGTATTTAGGGCTTTTTTTATTGCATTTATTTTGCAGGTCCCATGATAATGTTTCTATTAGTACATGGGACGTGCAAAAAATTAACATGGGAGTACTTACCCCTTCCTATTTAGGAAGTTCTCGGTGCTCACCTGTTACGTCAGCGTTAGCCAATTAGCGCACGATAATGCGACTGTGTTCACTGTTTAACATTTCCAAGTCCATTCTCTGACGTGCCCCCTCATAAATTTTTTTTTTTTTTAAATCCAGTTAAGGAACAATCAAGTTCCTTTTATATGTTTTATTGTGGGGGTTCAAGGTCATGAAGCTTCTAGCTGGTATAAGCTTCTATGCTCGTTTTTACTTAAGAACCTTCTTTCTGGACTTCAATCTGTTTGGTCTAGAGAATTGCAATGTTCTGTTTCATCTGAGAATTGGAAGAAAATATGGTCTCAAAGGATACGATGTACGGCTTCTGCATCGTTGTGACAAACTCTTTACTTTGTGCTTCATAGAACATTGTGGGCACCGGTTATATTACAAAAATTGGATGCTACTAGATCTAATGCATGTTGGAGTTGTAAGGAGGTGGGTACACTGGACCATTTTTTGTTTTATTGCCCGCTGGTTCAAACATTCTGGCAAGAATTTTGGAATAAAATACAATATATATTGGAAATTTATTTACCTTTCTCATATGGCACAGTGATATGTGGAACATGCACTATTTCAGCAACATTATTGACGGTAAATAAAATTAAGTTGTTCTTGATATTGTCTGGAATGGCATTACCAGTTCTCAGTAACCATCTTCCTAAATTCTGAGTGTTATTTTGCCACTGTAACTGAAAAGAGTGTTATTTTATTTTGTAAAGTGCCAATTTGCTGATTTTTACATTTCACATTGTTCCAAATCATTGATAGAACCATGTCAATGAAAAGTGTGGAATTTTCAATTGTAGAACTCCGAGCCATCATGAAGTTCCTATTTCCTATTCCTGCAGAAGAAAACTCCAAAAGAAATCCATGAATGTATGATGCAAACATTGAGGGATAAATTATCAAAACTTCACATTAAAAAGCGATAGGCCGCTATCACAGTCATTATTGTAGCAATTTTTAAAAAGTGAGTCATTCTCCAAAAAACATTCATGCAAATGAGGATGGTGGAGAGTAGCAGAGATTTGCATGTGTCCATCGCTGGTGATAGCGATGGGCACATGCACAGAATAAACACATACAATAAAACAACAAATTGAGCCAACGAAGTTTAAAAAAAAAACCCTACCCGACAACCCCCCCCTCCCCCGGCAGTGGGAGAGATGCCCACTCCCTCCTGCCACCAAACAACACCCCCCCAAGGAGTGGGAGAGCTCACTGTCTCCTGCAACATCACACAATCACCCGACACTGCAAAACCTCACCCCTCTCTCCCTCCAGCAGAGGCAGAGATGCTCACTCCCTCCTGCCGACAAGCAACACCCCCCAGCAGTGGGAGAGATGCCCACTCCCTCCCACCACTGACATCAAGCAACCCTCCCACATGACACCCTACCCCAATAGCGGAAGAGATGCCCACTCCCGCTACCAAGCAAAGCACCCCCTGGCAGTGGGAGAGATGCTCACTCACTCCCACCGCCTTGACACCCTCCGTGCCTCTGATGACCACCCCCGCTCCCTCCCCTTTACCTTGTTTACAATGGCTGGCCAGATGGATGCCTCTTCAAAAAAGCAGGCCTTCCACTCTCCAGTGCATTCAGATGCCTAAGGCCCCTCCCTAGTGCATCCAAGGATGCACTTGGGAGGGGAAGACCCACCATTTTGAAGGCATCCCTCCAGCCAGCCATCATAAGCAAGGTAAAGGAGAAGGGGCGGGGTAATCAGAGGCACAGAGGAGTGGGGGGGGGGGTTATGTGATGGCGGAGGGAGTGGGCATCTCTCCCGATGCCAGGGGGAATCAGGTATGGGGGTGCCTTTAAACAATGGGGGAAAATCCTGTAAATGGCATCTAGAAAGATAGGCAAGTATAATATAGGTGTCTATCTTTTGTCAATCACACTTAGGGGCCTATTACAGAATCGCACCTAACTTAAAACTTAGGCACCTGCAATGTAGGCTAAGGTTTTAAAGGCCTACATTATAGACTCCTAAGTCCTTTAGAGCAATGTTCTTCAACCGCCAGTCCACAAAAATATCCTGCCGGTCCGTAAAGGATTAGTGTCCCCTGCAATCGTGGGTCCTTCTTCCTTCCGGCTTGGCTGCTCCTTATCTTCAGCGTCAGCTGTACTTGTTTGATGCACATGCAAGAGCCACTGCGTGCTGTCCCGGTATACAAGTGCAGCTGGTGCTGAAGATAAGGAGCAGCCAAGCCGGAGGGAAGACAGACGCGCTTGCAGGGGACACTGATCCAGCTTTGGCAGAGGGGGGCATGCCCAGCTGGATGACCCTGAACAAGTAAGGGAGAGAAGGGATAATGTGGGACAAAGGGAGAAAGGGGAGGGGGTGGAGGAGCGTGTTGGGACATGAGAAGGGTATGAATTTGGGACAAAGGTTGGAAGGCAGGGAGGGGAGACACGAACTTAGGACACAGAAGGATGGGAGAAGGCATGAACTTGGGACACAAGGGAGGGGATAAAAAGGGAGAATTGTTGGGGGTGAGTGTGTGAGAGGGAAAGATGGTGCATATGGGGAAAGGAAGAAAGAGGAAAATTGTTGGGCAAAGAGAGAGACTAAATTAAACTAAACCTTAGGTTTGTATACCGCACCATCTCCACAAGCGTAGAGCTCGGCACGGTTTACAGGGTTAGGTTGAAAAGGAGCTACAATGAAGGGTTATAGGAAAGGAGCTAGGAAGATAAAGAGGGACAAGGTACCAAAAAGCGGGAAGTGTTAGATTTTTGAAAAGAGCCAAGTTTTCAGGTGTTTGCGGAAGGATTGGAGGGAACTTGAAACTCTGAGCGGGGATGTGAGGTTGTTCGAGAGTTCTGTGGTTCTAAAGGGGAGGGATGTTCCTAGTTTTCCTACACGGGATATACCTTTTGCAGAGGGGAATGATAGTTTCAGTTTTTGGGAGGATCTAGTGGAATTAGGGTTAGAGGAGTTCCAGAAGAGTGGGATAACGGGAGGGAGGATGCCATGTAGGATCTTGAAAGCTAAACAGGCACATTTAAAGAGGACTCTGGAGTGAACTGGGAGCCAGTGAAGTTTGGACAGGAGTGGGGAAACGTGGTCGAACTTGCCTTTAGCGAAAATAAGCTTGGCCGCGGTGTTCTGGATTAGCTGAAGTCTAAGGAGTTTTTTTTTTAGTTAGGCTTAAATAGATGGAGTTGCAATAATCCAGTCTAGAGAGAATGGTGGATTGAACAAGGACGACGAAGTGAGAATGATGAAAGTACGATCTCACTTTCCTCAGCATATGAAGACTAAAGAAGCATTTTTTTACCAAGAAGTTGAGTGGTCATTGAAGGAGAGAGAGGAGTCTATGATGATGTCAAGGACTTTGCTTGAAAACTCAAGCTGAAGAGTGGAGCCGGAAGATAATGGGATGGAGGTGGGTAAATGACCTAATATTGGGCCGAGCCAAAGTAGTTTTGTTTTGGACTCGTTCAATTTCATTTGTACAGAATGTGCCCAGGATTGAAGGTTCATTATAGATGCGGATATGTTCTCAGCGAGGTTAGTGAGGTTCGAGTCGGTCTCAAGGAGGATGAGGATATCGTCAGCATAGGTGTAGAGAGTTTCCAGGGGGGATAGATGAAGGAGTTTCAAAGAGATGAGTGAGGTAGAGATACATGGGGAAGAGAAGGATGAGAGGGAGAAATGTTGGATATGGTGGTAGAGAGGGAACAGAGGGACAGCTTGAAGGGGATGCAAGGGGGAGGAATGTTGGACATAGTGATGGAGGGAGAGGTGTGGCATTTTGCTGTAAAGGGGTGATAGAAGGAGAAATGTTGAGCATGGGGTTAGTGGGCAATAGTGAAAAATGAGAGAGAGAAAAAAATGTTGTATATGGCAGTAGAGGGAGTGGGAGAGATGCACCATGGATCTCTCTGTCTCTCTTTCCCCACTCCCTGTACACGGGATGGAGTCGGGGACCAAGCTCCGGGGATGGGGTGGAAATGGGGTTTTTAATTTCAGTCTTAGTAGTTTGCCAGTCCACAAAATAATTATTTTATTGCCACAGATCCATAGATGTAAAAAGGTTGAAGAACACTGCTTTAGAGAATTGCACCCTAAATCCTTCTACGCCCCTTTGGAGAGTTTGGCGCTGCTAGGCACCACACGATAGGTGCGATTCTACAAAAGACAGGTATCTATCACCCAATTGATTTTTATTTTTTTCAATTATGAACTTGTTTTTGTTTTTTTTTTATTCTTTATTCATTTTAAAACTGACAAACAAGTGATTAATATTAAAACATTACATTACTAATAAAATATACAGCACTTGACATTCTTATACATATAATCCATTAAAATAGAAATTATAACCCTTTCCCCCACCCAACAATTCTTCAATGAAAATTTTCATAATACATACAGAAATCCAATCATTAAATAAAAATATTAATCATCCAATTTCCCCCCCTCCCCCCAATAAAATACATGTAACCATCAGAAAGGAAAACGATGTTCATTCATTACAATAATTCTCTAATGGCCCCCAGATCTTTATAAAGTTGTTATAATTACCTTTCTGTACAGCAATTGCTCTTTCCATTTTAAAAATGTGACAAAGTGAATTCCACCAAAAAGAATAATTAAGATTTGTATAATTTTTCCAATTAGCCGTAATTTGCTGAATTGCCACCCCTGTCATTATTAATAGAAGTTTGTTATTATAAGATGAAATTTGACTTTTTCCCTCATAGCCATGCCAAACAGAATAGTATCATAAGACAAAGCAACATGATTTTCAAGTAAACGGTTAACCTGCATCCAAATTGAATTCCAAAATAATTTAATACAGGGACAGTAAAAAAGTAAATGATCCAATGTCCCTACTTCCAGATTACAATGCCAGCATTTATTAGACTTAAAGCTCATAATTGAAGTAAATTTACTAATTAACCCCTTATTTTACAAAGCCACGTTAGGCTTTTATATCGCTGGCCATGGCAGTATTAGCTCAGATGCTCATAGGAATTCTATGAGTGTTGGTGGCTGGTGATAAAAAACCTCCCCCTTTTTACGAAGTCACGTTAGGGGGGTAAGTTAGGTGCCTAAATTAAGGTCCCTATTTAGGTGCCTATCTTTGGAAGCTCTTATAGAATTTCCTCCTAGACTCCTCCATTGACCCCTCCCCAGTCCTCTTGCATAAATTTACCCATGTTCCAATTAAGTTTAAAATGCATGTGTCTACATGTATATTTTATGCAATATGGGTATAACCCGCAACTCTGCCCTGCAGCTATGTTTAAAAAAAAAAAAAAAAAGCCCATCTGGAATCTGCAAACCAGAGAGGATGCAGAACCTTCCACTAACTAGATATTTCTCTTACTGGTTATGTATAATTTTAGCTTGATTATAGGGTGAGGACCATAATCTGCCCCACATAACAATTTACTTGGAGAATCAAAATCTCCACTAGAAACACGTTTCAAAGTTCAAGTTAGAACATGGCCTTCTTCACAGCTGAAATGCCCTCCAAATGTGAGACTATGTGTTCCAACATTGCAAGTGACAAAAGGTTCAAATTCCAGGTGGTTTAGTGATGGTGTTGTACTGCACCATGGGAAGATTTCCAGTTTCAGCCTTGCACTGGGTCTTCCGCACCCTGGGTCGGCTGGAATTGTGGAAACCGTACACAGCTCCTGGAGAGAACGTGACGCCCAGCGTTCAGGATCCAGAGAGGGAGTGTAATATAAATTTCACTCTGAGATTCAGCTATGTTGAACTAGAAAGGGTATTGGTGAGTTAGGGTACCTGTTTCCCTTAATTAAAATGTATGGTTCTTCTTGTATTCTGTTGTACCGAGTGACAATGAAAAAAGATAGCGCTAAATAAAAGCGAGGGTAAAAATCCTCAGATATTTGTAATTGAAAGGCTAATGGTTCTTAGATTCTAGAACAGAATGGAACAAAATTGTTTCATTTCCATGAGCAATTTTATGCACACCTACAGCTGCAATGTAAAGATTAATGACCAGATGTTCTTGTTTCAGTTTTCACTGGGTCCTATCAGGGGTGGTGGGGTTGGGGGGCCACAAGCCTCAAAAGAAAAAGGTTTTGTCTAATTTTTTTTTAACTAAACACAAAATTCAGATATTTTTTTTGATGTACAGTCAAGTTCACACATTTCTAACAACAAAAAATTTGCCTCAACTGCTTCTATATCTGTTAATTTTTTTTAAAATTATAAGTGCTTCTTGCCCAGGCCTCTGATTCTCTGAAAGGCTCTGGCTTTCACCATATTCCACATAGCCTGAAAAGATCCTTCACCCCACCCCAGCTGCAGCCAGGGCCAGCCTGACCACAAAACAAACTAGGCACCTCCCTAGGGCAATACAATTTGCAGGGCAGCACCAATGCATCAGTCAGATACGTACAGAAGACTCATTACTGCCAGTGAGGATCCTTGAGCCTCCACCCATACTTGAGACCAAGTGGGTCCCACTCTCTTCCTGTTGTAGCAGGGCAGGATTAATTTGTTGAGGGCCCCTAGGCACACAAGTCCACTGGGCCCCCCGCCCACCCCCCATTTATTAACCCATATTTCTTATTTACTTCTTTATTTACACTTTATTTCTTTTATTTTAAAATTCAAAACAAAACACCAAGACTCCCCCCCCCCCCTCATGGTGTGGCATCTGTCTTCTTCCCTTCCATCAGATTTTAGCATCTCTCTCTCTCCTCCTTTCCTCCCCTCATATCTGGTATCTGTCTCCTCCCCTTCCCCCTGCTCTGGCATGCTGTCTTCAATCCCTTCCTCCTGTTCTTCCTTCTCAATTTATTTTCTGCCTCTGAGGACTGAATAGTAAGAGAGTATTTAGACGATTTCCCTTTTTCATTGTGTCTACCTTGCCACCTCTTTCCCTCACCCCTTCCAGTATCTAACTCTATCCTCTTCCCCCAATCCAGCATGTGCCCTTTTTTTCTTTTTCCTCCGCACTTCCTTCCAGCGTCTGCTCCCCTCTCTCCCCTACAGTTCCATCTACTGTTCACCCTCTGTATCGCCCCTTCCATCCACTGCCCTTTCTGTCCTTTCCATCCAGTGTTCCCCCTCTCTCTCTTCCATATAGCATCTTCTGTCTTTCTATGTCCCTTCAATAAACTGTTTCTTGTGCCCTTTTCATTTCAGCTTCACCCCCTCTCCATTTTTCTGTCTCCACCCCTTCCCCTATGTTCTGGCATCTCTCTTCTCCTTTCCTTCCTACTCAACCCCATGGCCTGGCATCTCTCTCCTTTCTTTCTCTTTTATCTCTCCCTCCACCCTCCATTAGCTGGCATTTTCTCTCCTTCCTTCCCTTCTCTTGCACTCTATGGTCTGGTATCTCTTTTCCTTCCTTTCCCTCCCATGATCTTGGAATATTTCTTCCTTCTCCCTCCTTCCCTCTCTCTCCCCAATTGGGTGCATCAGCATTTTTCTCCCCTCCCTGTCCCCCAAAATCTGTCATAGTCCTTGAGCTATACAATGAATCGCTTTAACTGTAATCTTGGACAGAAACACAAGGCCAAACGTTCTCCAAGCACAAGTCTTGCAATGTAGCACAAGGCATTCAGCGCTGGGCATCTGCCGGTGGTCCGTGAGCAACTTGAGCCTAATCTCCGGCTCTGGGGAGCAAAGCGAGCGAGCGAGAGAGGAAGAAGAGTTGAAGGGGGTGGGGGAGAGCGGCACTCTCCTTGGGGGCAGACACAGTGAGGGAAGGCGACGGCTCGGGGCGGGGCTCCTTCAACTGTCTGAATACATGCCACTGTGGCCGCGCGAGGGAGATGCTGCCAAAAGTGTCTCGCGCTCGGGGGCCGGCGCGAACTGAACTGAGGCCGCGGGACTCTAATGTTGCGTGCACCGGCTTCCCTTCGTCACCGAAACAGGGATGACATCACTTCCTGTTTCGGTGAAGGGAAGCCGGCGCGCGCAGCGTTAGAGCTCCGCGGCCTCAGTTCAGTTCGCTTGTAAGGGGAGGGAGGGAAGCTGACTTCACCAGGCAGTCGGAGGTTTGTTTGTTCCTCCCCTAAAATCGGCCCTGGGCCCCCCCCCCCTGATATTTTTGGGCCCTAGGCACGTGCCTACTGGACCTACCCTTTAGGCCGTGGCCATTCATGGAGGTTCACTTCCCTTCCCCTCCCCTCTCTTGCACTGATCATTTTGCTCTCTTCTTCCAGGCTATTATTCCTAATGACCCTTGTCCTGCTATTCCACCTCACGGAGAATATTGGACAAGATGTCTACACAGATTGGATCTAGCATCCATTAATCTCTCTCTAAATGACACAGTGTGTTGCTGGGATTCAACATGAACCTTGACCTCTTGATACTCTAGCCTCTCTCCAGTATTCTAAATATGTATTAAAAAAAAAAAATAATTGAGTGTATCATCAGGGATTGCAACTTATGAAACTTCAGTTGTGATGTACAGAGCTTCTCTGGAGGAAACTTGGAACCCCTAAATCTTTCATCTGTTTATAAAGCCCATCAAAGCTCCAATTTTGACCACAGAGTTTTCACTTGAATACAGATTGAATGAATGCTTCTTATTTGAAATTGAACAAAGATAAAACTAACACCCCCCCCCCCCCCTTTTACAAAACTGCGAAAGAGTTTTTAGCACTGACTGGCACACTGAATGCTCTTTGCTGCTCCAATGCTCATAGAAACTCTGACCGTTGAAGCAGCACAGAGCATTCAGGACGCCAGGTGGCACTAAAAAAAAACTCGTGTGGTTTTGTAAAAAAAAGGCAGGGTGATGGTAAATTCATATTAATTGGTTCCAAAGACATACAAAATGAAGGATTAACTCTTAAAGTAGATGGTATTCATTATAAGTTAGAATTAACTTTAACTTAGGAAAAAGATGGAAAATAACTCCAGATACAATAACTTAAGGTTAATTAATTTCCCTAGGTTAACGTTGGTAACACTTAGGGAAATGTTTAAGAGATATCTTCTTGAAGTTTTGGGGGGTCTCAGAAGATTTGTTACCTCCTTTATCACGAGTCTACTATTTACCTAATAAAAATCAATCTCCAAAAAGGTCTTCGGACCAAGGACTATCGAATGTATCGGAGTTACTGGAGAAATCTGATAAAGAGGCAGCAGAACCAAGTACCTTGATTATATCAGTAGCTCTTTCTATCGATAAAGTTTGGTTGTTAAAATTATTATTAAAAATAGGCAGAAAGAATTCATGGGATTTAGAATACAGATGTTCCCTGATCTATCATGGGAGACCCAAAAACATCGCCGTGAATTTCTTTTGTTGAAACCAAGTGTTGTATCTGTAGGTGCTTCCTTTTATTTGCAACACCCTTGTAAGTGTATAGTACATCATCGTACAGTTAAGTATGTTTTCTTTGAGCCTAATCAATTGACTTCTTTTATAGCGTTATCCCGTTTGGAGGCAGAAAAATCTTAAGCCCTAGGATTATTAGCTTTATAGCCATTTTTATGTATAAGAAAGTACATTATGTTCAATTCTTTTTCTTTTTGTTCTCGCTAAAAGAATACCTTGGATCTTATAATTTGAGGACTTGAGCACATTAGACATAAATGATCCTTGTGTTATTGTATGATTTTCTTGATGTGCATAATTGCTAATCTTGCTTTCTGTACAAGTTTTTCTTGGTTGTTTGATGTGAAAATCAATAAATATAGGGGTCCTTTTATTAAGCCGCGCTAGCTGGGTTAGCGTGTCAGACATTTCATCACGCACTAACCCTCATGGCAGCCTAAAATCCTAATGCCTCGTCAATGGACGCGTTAGGTACTAGCACGTGTTAAACATCTACCGCACCTTGATAAAAGGACCCCATAATTATAATAATAAAAAAAATAAATAATTAACTTTAAAACTGTTGGGAATTACTCTGGACAGCAAAGTGATTTTCTTGCTAGAAGTGTTTCTTGAACTTTAGGAAAACTTAGAAGTATTAGGAAATATTTGCAGAAAGATCAATTTAGACTGGTAGTGCAAGCACTAATAAGTAAATTAGATTACTGCAACATGGGGTCCTTTTACTAAGGCGCATTATCCGGTTTAGTGCATGCTAAATATTAGTATGCGCTATACGCTAATACGTCCATAGACTATAATGGACGTGTTAGCGTTTAGCGAGCACTAATATTTAGCATGCGCTAAAACGGCTAGCGCGCATTAGTAAAAGGACGACATAGTTTATCTGGGAATTCCCAAGTATCTGCTTAAACATTTACAGATAATGCAAAATTCAGCTGTTTGATTAATTTATAAATTAAGAAAATCAGGCAGAATTACACCTTCATATATAGCTTTACACTGGTTGCCAGTTGAGGTTAGAGTCATGTTTACGTTGTGCTGTTTGGTGTTTAAAATATTATATGGATTGACCCCTCAATATATGAGCAATTTAATTTGAAGGCTATTGATAAGACAATATTATAATGCTCATAATACTTTAACATGACAATTTCCAAGTTTAAAATAAATTATATATAAAAGATTGCTTATACTCTCTTTTCCTTATCAGGCCACCTCTGTATGGTCAATCCTGCCAATTCAAATGCATTATAGTAACTCTTACCATTTTTTAAAAAAGTGCCTAAACCTTTTT
This sequence comes from Geotrypetes seraphini, assembly GCF_902459505.1. Taxonomy (NCBI): domain Eukaryota; kingdom Metazoa; phylum Chordata; class Amphibia; order Gymnophiona; family Dermophiidae; genus Geotrypetes; species Geotrypetes seraphini. Next base: position 476,102,161 of record NC_047084.1, read on the forward strand.
TGTTTCAGAAATGTAATCTTCATTGTTAATAATGGGATCATGTCTTGTTACTTAGGAATATCTTAGTTGAAGTGATCTATTTCTTTGTATGTAATCCACTATGAACTATTTGTTGGCAACAGCGGAATATACCGTACGTAATTTAACTGTAACCTTAAGAAAGCAAAACAAGGCTGATTTTTGATCAAGAGATCTGGAAATCCTGCCAGACATGTGGAAGGGAGTTTTCGATAGGACGCATAAGTCTGAGGTTGGATTTTTGGGCAGGACATCCACAAACCCAGGAGAAAAAATGTCCATTTTCAAAGCTGTCAGATGTCTACCTTTTATTTTTGAAAATGACCTAGGTATAAGTTTTGGTCCTTAGGGCGTCTATCTTTTTTGGCCATTTTCGAAAATAAAAACATCCATGTGAAAAATACACAAAAGCAAGTTTTGTAGACTTACCCAACAAGTTGTCGGGTCGCAGCAGGGGAATCCCCATCAGCTGAGCTGGTTTCAGGGATTCCTGCTGGTTCAGCTGATGGGGATTTCTTCTGCCAGGATCAGGTGGAACTCTATACCCCACCCCCAACATCCCCGGACACCCCCTGACATTCCCGGATCCCACTCAACATCCCTCCACATCCCCCAACATTCCTGGACACCCCGCCCCCACATCACCCAAATGAGGCAATACCCCCCATATCACTCGACACCCCGTACCTTCTGCTGCAAAATCGTCAGGAGGGAAGCCCACTCCCTCCTGACTATAGGGTCATCTGCTGAGAATTGGGTCTTCCCCCCCTCTCAATGCATCTTGGGATGCAGTAGGAGGAGCCTAAGGCCCTGACGATTGGACAAGATGACTACACAGATTGGATCTAGCTTCCATTAATCCTCTTTTTACTACTTTTCCAGAGGAGTTTTCTTCCATATCTCTGGATGACACACAGTGCATTGCTGGGATGCAACATGAACCTTGACCCCTTGATATCTAGTCTCAAAATGGTGATTTTGAGCCAATCAGGGCCTTAGGCCCCTCCTACTGCATCCCAAGATGCATTGGGAGGAGAAGGCCCATCCTTCTCAGTACGTGGCCCTGTAAACAGGAGGGAGTGGAAGTCCTCCTGTTGATTGGATTCACCCAATAATTTATATGTTCTTGCTCCAGGAGGTGAAACTAAAATTGTTGTTTATAATCACGTTTTGCGTTAGTTGTATTGTATTCATTTTGTCAAATATTTCACATTATATTTTGAATATTGTACTTTTTATTAAGCTGTAAAAAAATAATTTCATTCACCACTATAAAGTATCTTTATTTGAATCCATTTACAGTGTTATTGCTATAATTAAATACCCGTGCAACGCCGGGACATCAGCTAGTAAAGATATAAAAAGAATGGAATTGGTCCAGAGGAAGGCTACTAAAATGGTATGTGGTCTTCATCATAAGGCGTATGGGGACAGACTTAAAGATCTCAATCTGTATACTTTGGAGGAAAGGCAGGAGAGGGGAGATATGATAGACATTTAAATCCCACACGATTCCAAAAAATGTCACTAACCATGGGCTACCTCTCTAAGATCCAACATTGAAATTCAAAAACAGGTGGAGTAAAAGCCTCAAAAATGTTTTAAATATGCAGCAATCATTGATGATTCACAGCTGGCATTCCTTTCTTATCATAGGCAAAAAACTCACACCCGCAGCACAATGTAAAAAGATATGAAAGGGAAAACCCCATTACTGTGCACAGTATATATTTTTTAAAACTTTTTAGACTTTTTATTAATAAATTTGTGAAATATAAAGTTCTAAATGCAACATTGCTGAACAAGAAAGCAAAATACTTAGCTCTGGCACCAGAGGATAGAACTGAAGGAACTCCACCGGTATGAATTGCTACTTTTTCTTTTTTTAATGGCAGGCAAAAACTCCCACAGCACAGTCAAGTCCACAGCAGAGCCAAAGCCTCCAACAAGCACTTGTTTCACCAACACATTTGGTTTCTCCAGGGATTCTCAAAAAGCTTCCGACAGCCACAGTATTCTCCTTTAGAAGTTCACCAAAGCTGGGATCTTTTAGAGAGAGGAAGAGATAATGGTTACTCTGGATGGGCAGACTGGATGGGCCATGTGGCATTTATCTGCCATCATGTTTCTATGTGATGGCAAAACTAGCTGGTGATTACTGATAGAGAGAAGCGTATGGAGAAGACTATATGGGATAGTTAGGCACTAAAGCATAACAAAAAGTTTTGAATGCCAGAAAAAGAATTTTAAATTTGATTCGTAGTTCAATCAGAAGCCAATGGTAATCTTTCAGAAGTGGTGAGATATGAGTAAACCTGCTTACATAATATAGAAGGCAAATAGCACAGTTCTGCATGGTTTGTAATTTGCTAATCAGAGTTTGTGAAATTCCAGCATAAATGATGTTGCATTTATGATCTTAGTCATAAACAGTGAAAGATTAAATGTGTGGGAAGTATTTCTATCGAACAGACCCCTTTTTGTATGTCCCCTTTTTGTATGTAGCTGGCATAAGGTAAAGAAAACTTGAAGATCAATGGATAACAGAGTCAAAAATTATGGCAAGATAGCAAAAAGTTAGAACTGGAGTGAACATGGAGTCAAACAAGAGAAGGTCACCCTCAGGATGGGGCAGGTGTCCTGAAAGCCAACAGACCACTGTATTTCCAGGATTTAAGACTGAGTGGTGATCAGACAGCCATTTTGCAATTTTGTTCAGGCAGACCTAGAGCAGGTGAAAATCAGGGTTAGTTGAATTAGTGCAATACCAGAAGTTAACATATCTCGTGCATACGATATGTACAGGGCCGGATTTAGATGAAAAGAGGCCATAGGCTATTCCACTTATGAGGCCCTTTCACCTCCCATTTTCACCCCCGGCTGAATTTTGATGAGTCGCTGGCGCAAGCGCCGTGAGGAGTGACACAGAAGCACACCTCACGCCACCAGGACTCACGATATTTCAACAGCGCATGCACGCTCTAGGATTATATTATTTATGATATAATCATGAAAATATAAAATAAAGCACGTAATATACATTTTAAAATATGCAAATTAAAACATATGTTAAGAACTTACTTAGAATTCCGCGAAATGAAGATATTGTCACAAAAAATGTTTTCAATAGTCTAGAAACACTTCACTAAAGTATTGAACCTACTGAACTCAAAAGGTGAGAATCAAATGATCGTGTACGCAATCCTAAAATAAGAATCTTTTCTAATAACATTAACACGTGTTTCATATTATCGAAGTAACACGAATATAACCGAATGTCGGGATATCAATAGGTCTGTTCGTTTGTCTGTTCCAATCTACACCAATCTGCACTTTATTGATGCAAGAACAAACCAGAGCTTAGTAGCATAAGGCACGTCAATATTTGCCATAGCAATCGGTGAACGAATGAACTATACTTTGGTGCAATCTAGTATATACAAACGATAGACCCAATGAGCCGAACGCGTTGATCTTAACCAATACATTTTTAGGTTTGTTTATTAGTCATATGCGTAGAATTTCTCATTTTCGGTTCAGTGTTTTAGTGTTCATTGTTTTTAGAATAGTGTAATTTTAATTTTGCTAACAATTTGAATGTAGGCCCCTCTTGATCTTGAGGCCCTAGGCTGAAGCCTAGTTAGCCTATAGGAAAATCCGGCCCTGGATATGTATGATGCAATCTCTTTCAAGAAAGAATGGAAAAGTAGCCTAATGATTAGTGCAGTGGTCTGAAGTTCCTTGTGACTGTGGGCAAGTCACTGAATATGACACCAGCCAACAGTAGAAGTTTGTGTATGTGTGTACTGCCTGGTTTGCAGTCTATTAACTACTTGGACTTTTTGACTTTTATATTTTTTAATATATAAGACAGCCAAGGCCCCATTAAGGCCCCAGAGGAAGGCATTTTTAGATTTTGCCAAAACATAGCCCATGTTAGGTCACTTGTAATTTTATATATTATTTGGGTTTTATTGTTGGTCAGTTGTGACTGTTTATATCCTTTGTGGATTGTTTTTAATAAGCGTCCAAAAAACATAAACTACTACTAGTACATCCAATCCTTGTTCCACAATTTTTGTTGTTTTTCAAGTCACCAGGTACAAAATACTTGTATGTAATAGGCTAAAAAAAACCCTTTTCAAGTCTGCTTTTAACTCTTAATTCCCACTCAGCTGTAAAGTACCCATGTTGAACAGTACAAGCAGGGTTTGGGTTTTGGACCTGTGAACACACATCCAGACACGAGCAGCAATTTTGCAGAAAAGTTCTTTACTGACTCAAAACAAACTCTCTGAATCCTCTTATCTCACAGGATCAGGCACCTAGGAAAACAGTCTCTTGGTCTGACAAACAAAAGTCCCAAGCTGAGCTTGGAGCTGGTACTGCCACACCCCAAACACAGACTGCAAAAAGTCTTCCTCAAAACAGGTAGTAGGGTCTGGTCTTAGCCAAACCTTAGAATAAGGCTCACGTGTGCTGTAGCTAACCCAAGAAATGTGGCTTAGAGAAAGTGTTTGAGGCTTGTGCAGATGAGAATGGAGCATGCAGGAATGTGGCAGGGGCAGAAAAAGAATTCGCGGAGACGGGGAAAAATTTGCCCCTGTGTCATTCTCTAATTTGGCTTACTTCAGCCAAGCAGAATGCAAGGAGTAAGCTGGGGTCACTTCTCTGGGAAGTCTCTTGCTGTGGGACCTCTTCCTCTGGGATCTCCCTGACTGACTCTGCTCTAGGGCATTTAAACTCCTACCTGCCTGAGTCCTGCCCCCATGACTCGGCAGGACTGCCCTTCCTCCTCCAAGGTGGCTCATTCTAGCATTCTGTACACTAGCACCCTATGCAGTATTAGGGTGTACACCTCATTCCCTCACACCAAGTCTGTTTTATTATTCCCTCTGTGAAAAATTCCCTAACCCATATTTGTCCTGTTTGTCTGTTTTAATTAGATTGTAAGCTCTATTGAGCAGGGATTGTCTTTTACATGTTTAATGTACAGTGCTACGTACATCTAGCTGCACTATAGAAATGATAAGTAGTAATAATAATAATAATAATAACAACTTTATTCTTCTATACCGCCACAATCTTGCAACTTCTAGGCGGTTTACAATCAAGAGTGCTGGACATTCAGTGAAATACAATAAGTAGATATTCAGAGGAAATACAGAGATCAGAGACCTCAGGAGGCAATAGTATAGAAATACAATTTGCTGAGCGAAAATGTAATATGTACATTTTAGTAGGTAATGTCCGACAGGACCTGTTGGGGATAAATAGCAACGTAAAGTTACGATAAGATGAAGATAACAGATTATATTTATAACAGTGCTGTAAGTTCAGGTGGAATAGGGAGGGGGGAGGGAGAGGGAGAGCGGGTCAATTGTTTAGGTATTTCTAGTAATAGTAATAGTAGTAGGAGTAAGGTGTCTTACACCTAAAAGACATTAAGCCAAGTGAAGTACAGTATTTAAGACTTGAGAAACTGCAGGGAATTCTTTCCACTTGCACACTTGCAGCTGAAAAATCTGAGCTCTATTCCAGGGTGACTAGCTAGAAAAGCAGAACAGGCAGGGGGGTTGAGTTAGGAAACCCAGCAATTTGATTGGCTGAAACTCTTGGCTGTTTTGGGGGTTTTTTTCTTCTAAACTAGAGGGAACGTGTCCAATTCCAGGTTCAGCTTTACAGTAGCCACATTTTTCTGTTCTCTTTTCTATCTCTATACACACACCGGCATGACTGATCTTAGTAAACACATAATTGAAATTGTATAGCCCCATTTGCTATGGTAAATATGTAGCCCATCCGAAGTCTCCAAGAACTGCAGAGCCCTACTCCTGACTGGAACATGCACAGTGAAATAATACAACCTTAATTAAGAAATGGGAATACATTACAGAACCAAGCCAAGATATGGCTGGAGCAGATATATAAGGCAGTGTAAGTGCAAGGGAGAATGGTTGGAGCAACCTGCTGGTCCATAAGATCTTAATATGTTCACAGTCACTATATTTAGAAAAACAGGGATTTTATTGTAAGAAAAAGCTACTTTATAAAGCCATGACATTTTAAAGAAAATAAATAACGTGGCTTTGGGGCTTGCTTTCTCATCATCTCTGCTTGGTGACTCACTCAGAAAACATCCTTGGGTAGACCCCAGCTAACCAGCATGAAATGGCTGTTCCTGACATTACAGTGCAACAACTGGAAAACAGATCACAAGTTCAACTGGCAAACTGATTTCTTCCTACAGGCTACCCTCAGCCAAGGTTTCCTTACTTTTTTTTTTGCACCTAGGAACATTTACACTGGGCTGTAAATCTTGAATTGTCCTTACTTTTCCTATATATGAATACATTTATTTTCCAACATCCTCCTCAATTTTTGTCACTTACCTAATAGCACAGATATACAGTAGTATACTATATGGAAGAGCTACTCAATTCCATTCCTCAAGGTCCCCAGGCAGGCCAGATTTTCAGGATAGCTATAATGAATATGCATGAGTGAGATTTGCATGCCAAGGAGGTGGTGCATGCAAAGCTCTCTCTTGTATATTAATTGCGGATACCTGAAAACCTAGTCTGTCTTTGGACCTTGAGCACTGGAATTGAGTAGCCCTGGTATAAGGGGCCAATATAATAAACTGTGAATTAGACCAGTGTTTCTCAAGTTGGTCCTGGACTACCCCCTTGCTAGTCAGGTTTTCAGGATTTCCACAATGAATATGCATGGAAAAGATTTGCATACAATGAAGTTTCAAGTTTAATAGAAATTTGATCAAATCGCAATTTAAAAACAAAAAAAATTCAAAGCGATGTACAGAAAAATAAGGGGAAGACAGACAAAACAATTAAGAACATAAACATGGATGAATATGACTTATTAGATACGAAAGGGAAGCAGGGAGAACTACAATTGTGATAGGAAAAAAATGTTATAGGACAGAACATGAAGCCAGAAAGAAAAATAATAAGACAATGAATTCATCCCAATCTCATGCCTATTCATTGTGGATATCCTGAAAACCTAACTGGCAAAGGGGTACTTCAGGACACTACATGAGGAAGCCTAGTGGTTAGAGCAATATGAACATAAGAACTGCCATATTGGAACAGACTGAAGGTCCATCAAGCCCGGTATCCTGTTTCCAACAGTGACCAACCCAGCTCCCAAGAACCTAGCTAGATTCCAAGTAGTAAACTGATTTTAAACTGTGTATCCTAGGAATAAGCAGTGGATTTCCCCAAAGCATCTCAAAAATGTCCTATGGATTTCTCTTTTAGGAAATTATTCAAACCTTTTTTAAACCCCGCTAAGCTAACTGATTTCACCACAATCTCTGGCAATAAGTTCTAGTTCAAATCCCACTGCTGCTCCTTGTGGTGTTGGTTAGTCATTTACCCCTTCAATTTAGGGGCTGACACAATGAAGTGTGGCTGAGGGCATGATGCAGAAAGAGGTTTCCCTGTGCATGACACCTGTGAAATAAGGATAATTTGTTGATGAGAGAATGCCTGAGCACAAAGCTGGGGGGCAAAGCTAAGTTGGAGGAGATGTGGATGACAAACTGAAGATCTTCTTAACTCCCTTACCCCTAGTGGTCCAATGCATCCCAACACCCTGAGAAGCAGGTAAAGTACCCACTTGTTCCTGTCTCTATGCTGACATCTGGTCCTACACAGTGAATCATGCAGTCAATCTGCCAAATAAAGGCATTTCACAAGATGGTGGTGTGGAGATAGGAATGAGTGCATGGTGAGGGGAGGGGGTTATGGTCCACTACACCAACAGGTGTTTTTTGTGAGGAGGAACTCAGGAACACAGTTTAATTTTTGTTCTTTTATCTTCCTTTTTGTGAATGCATGAGTTCATGTCACATGCCAGATTATCAAAAGTTGGCATTAAATAATGATGGGGCGCTGTCACAGGCGTTCTTGTAGTGATTTCAAAAATGCGAGTCATTCTCAAAAAAATCACTCAGGCAAATGAGGTTGGCAGACAGTAGCAAAGATTCACTAAATTTGGAGGGAATTGAATCTACTGGAGAGAACACGCCACAACAGATGGATAAGTTAGAGTCTCTATGAGTCAAAATTCCAGGAACAAATAGACTGGAAACGAAGATCGGAATCTACTATCGACCTCCAGGGCAGTCCAAAGAAATTGATGGAAAAATGACGAACGAGATTAAACGCAACTGCAAGGGAGGCAACGCAGTTATCATGGGTGACTTCAACTATCCGGGGATAGACTGGAACCTAGGCACCTCCAGCTGCGCTAGGGAGACTAAGTTCCTGAATGCTGTAGGCGATTGCTTCCTGGAACAACTTGTCAAGGAAAATACAAGAGGAAACACAATTCTGGACTTAATTTTAAATGGACTGTGAGGACCGGCACAAGGTGTAGAAGTAGAAGAGACGCTGGGAAACAGCGATCACAACATGATCCATTTCGACCTGGACGCAGGGTGAAACATCGGTCCAGAATGACGGCCATGGCAATGAACTTCTGAAAAGGAAATTACGAAGGGATGAGACTCATGGTGGGGAAGAAGATTAAGAAGAGGATAAGCACTGTAAAACGCTAGAGCAAGCTTGGTCCCTTTTTAAGGACACAGTCACCGAGGCACAAAATCTATATATACCCTGTATCAACAAGGGATCCAAGAGGAAAAAGAACAAGGAACCGGCATGGCTCACTGTAGAGGGAGGAAGCGATCAGAGTCAAGAAAACTTTATTTAAGGAACGGAAAAGGTCAAGAATGGATAAAAACTGGAATAAGCACAAAAAACATCAATTCAGGTGCCATAAGGCGGTAAAAGGGGCCAAAAGAGACTATGAGGAAAAAATAGCCAAGAAGCGAAAAACTTGCCGTTGTTTCGATATATTAAGGGGAAAAGACCCGCGAAGGAAGCGGTGGGACCATTGGATGACCATGGAATAAAGGGAGTGATAAAGGAGGACAAAGCAATCACCGACAAACAGAACACATTTTTTGCGCCTGTATTTACCGAAGAGGATATACACAGCATACTGGAGGTAATCAAGGAACTGAAAGGGGCTATAGCTGAACTGTTTCAACTAATAGCTAATCTGTCGATCATATCCGGAAGGATTCCGGAAGACTGAAAAATGGCGAATGTTACGCCGATCTTCAAGAAAGGTTCAAGGGGAGATCCGGGAAACTACAGACCGGTGAGTTTGACCTTAGTACCGGGAAAGATGGTAGTGGCGCTGATGAGGACCAGCCAGCACGGCTTCAGCAAAGGAAGATCTTGCTTGACGAACTTGCTGCACTTCTTCGAGGGAGTAAACAGGCAGATACACAAGGGTGACCCGGTCGACATTGTATATCTGGATTTCAGAAAGCGTTTGACAAGGTCTCGCATGAACGACTACTTTGAAAAATTGCGAGCCATGGAATCGAGGGTGAAATACTCATTTGGATTAAAAACTGGCTGGCGGATAGGAAACAGAGAGTGGGGGTAAATGGGCAATACTCGGACTAGAAAAGCGTCACAAGTGGAGTGCCGCAGGATTCGGTTTTTGGACCCGTGCTCTTCAACATATTTATAAACAACCTGGAAATTGGTACAACGAGCGAGGTGATTAAATTTGCAGACGATATAAAGTTATTCAAAGTAGTGAAGACACAGAAGGATTGCGAAGACCTGCAATGTGACATAAACATGCTTGAGAAATGGGCTGCAACATGGCAAATGAGGTTTAACATGGATAAGTGTAAGATGATGCATGTCGGTAACAAAAATCTTATACACAAATACAGGATGTCTGGTGCAGTACTCGGAGAGACACCCCAGGAAAGAGACTTGGGAGTACTGATAGACAAGTCATTGAAGCCGTCTGCACAATGTGTGGTGGCGGCGAAATGGCAAACAGAATGATAGGAATGATTAACAACAGATCAGTGAAGATTATCATGCCATTGTACCAGGCCATGGTACGCTCCCACCTGGAATACTGCATCCAGCACTGGTCGCCGTACATGAAGAAGTTCACAGCACTACTCGAAAGGGTCCAGAGAAGCGCGACTAAAATGGTTAAGGGGCTGGAGGAGTTGTCATACAGTGAGAGATTAGAGAAACTGGGCCTCTTCTCCCTTGAAAACAGGAGACTGAGAGAGGACACGATCGAAACATTCAAGATAATGAAGGGAATAGACTTAGTAGATAAAGACAAGTTCACCCTCTCCAAGATAGAGAGAACGAGAGGGCACTCTCTAAAGTTAAAAGGGGATAGATTCCAAACAAACGTAAAAAAGTTCTTCTTTACCCGGAGGTAGTGGACTGCTGGGCACGATTGACCACTGGTTTGACCCAGCAGCAGCAATTCTTATGTTCTTAAAACTAGAGGACATAATTTGAGGTTATAGGGAGGAAGGCTTAGGAGCAATGTTAGGAAATTCTTTTTCACAGAGAGGGGGGGTAGATGCCTGGAATGCCCTCCCAAGGGAAGTGGTGGAAAGGAAAACGGTGATGGAATTCAAAAAAGCGTGGGATAAAAATTGAGGATCTCTAATTAGGAAATGAAGGATATAAATTAAAGAACTAAGTATTCCGGTCTGTGTTCCATATTTGGTGATTCGGTGTAGCATGGGCTGGGGTGGGCATCAATGTGAACTCCACTAATATGGAACATGAGGATGTTACTGGCCAGACTTTACGGTAGATGTCCTTCAAACAACGGGAAGGTTGGACTGGCTGAAATAAGCTTGGATGGCAACTTCAGCATTTGGAATCTAGGATAATACCAGACTTCACAGTCTACGGCCCAGAAATATCAAAGAAGAGACAAGTTAATCTAATCATGTATTTTTTTATGGGTATAACTTATGGGCAGACTGGATGGACTGTTCAGGTCTTTATCTGCTGTCATTTACTATGTTACTATGTTAAACATGACGTCCCCGTCCACCAGTAGCACAAAGCGAGAGAGGGGAGATGCCGATGTCACAAGTGTGTCATTTTTTTCTCCAAGGGAAAAAGCAAAACACCAGCACAGTGGCGTACCTAGCATATGTGCCACCCGGGGCCCATCATTTTTGAACCCCCCTCCCCCTCCCATCTGTATGAAAAACATGATTTTTGTAACAATCCACACGTCGCACAAGAGTGTACCTAGGAAAAGGCAGCATCTTACATACTGCAGTGAGCAGTACAACATCAATACACCCATTGTAAAACTAAACAAGCCAGACTAGTACAGATCAATCCTGCACAGTCAATCCTAACAGAAAACCATGTCTTTAGAACACACAGAACGCAGAAAACACCTTTGCCTAGTATGGAATATGTAATCACAAACTAACCCCTCCCCCTTTTACAAAACTGTAGTGCGGTTTTTAGCCACTGTGGTAACAGTTCAGACACTCTAGAAATCTGAGCACCACAGCCAGCGCTAAAAAACGCTGTACAGTTTTATAAAAGGGGAAATAAAATAGAAACACATAGACAAAGGTTAAACTGAACCAAGAAGCTGGACTCTGCATACACTGCAACACCACAGAAACAGTGACACATGTCCCCTGAAGCAAAAAGAAAAAAAAAATATTTCTACCTTTGTCTTCTCCAGTTTTCTGCTTTCCTCATCTTCTTGTCACTCTTCCTTTCATCCACTGTCTGCCCCTTCTATATCCTCTGCCTGACCCTTCTCTCCTTCTAAGCCACTTTTAGAAAATGCCTCTCCCTTCCTTCTCTCCCTTCACCTCCATTGGTCTGGCATCCATCTTCTTCCCTTCCCTCCTCCAATGGTCTGGCATCTCTCTCCTCTCCTTCCCTACCCTCTCCCATACCCCCTTGGTCTGTCATTTCACTCTCTCCTCTCCCTTCCCCCCACTTCCATTAGCATCTGCCCCCTTTCTTTCACTCCAACCCAATTCCATCCAGTATCCTTCCCCCTTATATCTCTCTTCCCTTTCCTTGCACACCAATTCCATCGGCATCTGCCCCCTTTCTCTCCTTCCACCACCCTTCCATACCATCCTTCCCACCACCCTTCCATACCACCCTGCCCTCTTTCTCTTCCTCCATCACCATTCCATACCATCCTTCTCACAATCCTTCCATACCATCCTGCTCTTTTTCTCTCCCTCCACCACCCTTCCATGCTCTTTTCTCTCTTCCTCCAAACATTGCAGCTGCCGGCTCTGCCGTCTGAGCTCCTTTGCAAAAGGCAGCCCAAAAGCAGAAATAAAACAGCTGGTGGCATCAATGGCAACGGGCCTCCCAGCATCCCTTCTGGCATCAATGGCAACGTGGCCGGCTCTGTTACAGGAAGGTCCCGCAATGACTGCGTCTGCTGGTCCAGCCCCCTCTGACGTCACTTCTTCCAGAGCAAGTGACGTCTGAGGGGGATGGACTGGCAGATGCAGTCATCGCGGGACCTTCCTGTAACAGAGCTGGCTGCATTGCTGTCGATGCCGGGAGGGGGGGGTCCCATTGCCATTGTTGCCGGGGGAGCCATTGCTTTTGATGCTGGGAGGGGGCCGGAGGGGGCCGTTGCCTTTGATGCTGGGAGGGGCGCCCGTTGCTGTTTTAAAAAAAATGGCATGGTGAGTTGTCCTCCTTCAGCGGGCCCCCTCACAGTTTTGGGCCCTAGGCACGTGCCTACTGTGCCTACCCATTAATCCAGCTCTGGCAACGGGGAAAAGCACCCTCTCTTTGGAACACCCTGCCTCTGCATATAAAACAAGAATCCTCACTCCCTATATTTAAGACCAAACTCAAAACGTTTCTCTTCAAAGATGCCTACAATACCTAATCTAGGATCCTGTTTTCTTTCACCAGGAATAATTCTGCAGATTTCTAAATCCAAATGCCTCCTTAGAGACGAACTAACCCTTCTTGTTCTACCCTCCCCGTCGTCGCATTTATATTTTTTTTATCTCGATGTATTTTTTTAAACCTTATGTACCTACCTTCCCCATGATGTTAGTCTTAAATTATGTAATCCCCCTTCACTAAATTTGGTGATGGGGTTTTTCTATTTCCCCTTTTTTGTAACATTTGCTTTTATACTTATTTTATAAATTGTAAACCACCTAGATATTCTTTTGTAATAGACGGTATATCAAGATATTAATAAACTTGGAAACTTGGGGTGTAAGGCATGCCGATGCTGTGTGCCAACACCCTGGGAGTCAACCTCCCTAACTACGCTACTACCTCAGCCCACTATTCTACCATTAGACTACTTCTCATGGACATCTTTGGGGGCATTTTACAGTATAAGATGGATATTCCGATTCTGCCACAAAAATGGCCCCAAAAATGTCCATGTTGCTTGTTTTGTCTCATTCATGATTTGGATATTTTAGTTTGTAAAGTGGATATTGCTTTTGATTTATGCAGCACGTTCTCTGCGGAGTTCCACGCATTTGCACTTTTGGCCTGTTTATTCCACTTATCTAATACCTTAGGACTATCAAAGACTATCTTGTCGAAACCCAGACCGTGTTGTGTCCCATGCTCTTGGCAGATTAGGTCCTCAAGGTTTTTGTGTGGATTGCTTACATTGACTTGTGGAACTTTTAAATTTTCAATAAAGTCCATTTCAGGAACATCGTCACTCCACAGTGTTTTTTGATTTCTCCTGGACGTACCCAGTACACCAATGTCCCCTCTGTATATTGGCAGATCCTGTTCTAAGACAGTAGCACCATCAACATTGTACCAACCTAGAGTTCCTTATTCTAAGTTGGATATCCTTTCCAAAATGCCATTGCATATCTGAGCAGATTATTTAATTGTCCGCTTATTGTCGACTCTTTTGGGTAGTAGTAATCACTTTTAGGTTATATGTTGTAATTTATTTCTAAGATTAAAGATACTATATCTGATTCGATTCTCTAATTTTGTAGTTGATACTTACTTCACGATCTGCAACTGTGAATTTTATGCAAAATTGTTTTATTCAGGATGTAATTGGTTCTATTTTTGTTTTGGCATTGTTTTGGAGGAATGATGCATAAGGGAAATATGTAACTATTATAACTATTACACCTCTGAGCCCACAGCTTGCTATGTTCGAGTTTACCTTCACCAAAGGCCAATCATGTTGCAGAGTTGTCTGAATGGGTGTAAGTGCACTTTATCACAAATATCTTTATTAAAGAAAAAAATTGATAATATAACAACATATCCAGCTGCGCACACAATTAAAAGAACATTCCCAAGCCCCCCCAAATAACCCAGTCAGAAACAAAGCCAAACATCAACATCAGATCCATGCTTGGCCAAAGGTCCATTATATCCAAAACATAACATAACCTTGCAGTTCAGTGCGGTTTACAGTATTTAAAAGAGAAACTGCAGGTCTCAAGCACCAGGTCACACTGACAATTCAAAACCCAATTTCTGGCTCTATGTGGCATTGCAGACCAGAACACTTTATATCTGTTCCTAGCTCTTGCCCATATCTTAGCCATTTAGGAGGAAAGGGTTAACAAAATTTTGCACCAGTCTGCACATTGTTACCAGTTTGCCCTAGAATTTTCAAGAAAATACCTGAGATGTTTTCATTGAGAATTCATATGAAGGGCACCCAGTCTGGACCTTGTCTGCTAAGTGTCCTGAAAATGTGATTGGCTGTTTCTAAATGAAAGCAATGGATTCCTAATTATTGTTGTTATTAGGTAATGCTTGTTTCCTGTATCGAAATCATGTCTTTCTGCAATTAATTGCCCCTGTGTATAATTAGCCTGTCCTAGGGCTAAATAGCTGCCTGTGTGGGCAATTAACTCTCCTCCCCTCCCCAAGGTTAACAGCTTCTATCACCCATCATTACTTGAATGTTAGGCCATGAAAAGCACAGAAATATCCAAGTCAGTTAGGTATATCTGCTATTATAGTTTATACAATAACATTTAGTCTAATTCTCCATGGGCAGGCCTGGTTTCTGTTTTCATGGTCTTTAGGATAATGCTATCCTTTTCCTGTTTTTATTGTCTGATTACTAGTCTCTTTTGAGACTTTTATTGTCATTGCAGACCAATTAACATTTGAGGATCAGTTCACCCCCTGTTAATACAGTTCTTCACAAAGAGTTTATCCATGCTTTCCAAGGAAGCTAAATTATCATCTCTCCGCTTGCGAGAAAAGCTAGAAAATCAATGTTCCCAAATTACCCAACCCCGGGAAAGAGCTTTAAGGCCATGCCTTGATTACTAACAGTCCTATCATGGTGCATTAGGAGACCATGGTGCATTAGGAAGAATCTGGAAACACAAATACGTTGCTGCTTTGTGATTTAAGTTCAAAGTAGAGAGCTGAATGGGGACGATGGGAATCCTGCGGGATCCGTGGGGATCCCGCAGGTTCCCCCTTTGGGTCACGGGGATCCCATGATGACACCCCCTTGGGTTGCGGGGATCCTGTGGGGTTGGAGCCAAGGGGCTCATCTTCTTTTCCTGCCTGCAGCATGCCACATGTAGCTGACCCGGACATCTTCCCCTGATGTCAGAGCTGAGGTCGGAAAGAAGGCTTTGTGTCAATCACATGCAGCATGCAGGGCCCGCTGCCTTCGAAGAAATGCAGCTGGAAGACAGGAAGGTACAGTCTTGTGGGAGGTAGCAGAAAAGGAGGGAGGGTGCGAGCAGGCATGTGCGCGTTGCAGCAAGGAGGAACTTAGGAAGCGTGCTGAAAGGGAGTACAAAAAGGAGGTTGTACCTTGAACAGAAAAGCACATATAAAATTATAGGAACAATGCATAAAAAGTGTTTCCTTTTGGATTTTAATAATATGGCAGCCTCATTTTGAAAATATCTGAAAAATTAAATAATAATACCTGTTGTTATCTGGACTCGAACATGGGAGGCAAACGCAGGACACAGAAGGGGGAGGGAGTGTGTTTTTGGACACAGAAGGCATGAACTTGGGAGAGAGGATGGAGAAAGGGAGGGAAAGAGATGCTGAAGTGGGGGAGGGAATAGAAAGGGAGAATTGGGCATAGGTGTGTCAGTAAGAGGGAAAGATAGATGGTGTACACGGGGAATGTAAGAAAGAGGAGGGAGTGAGTGAGGTACAGATGATAGGGAAGAGAAAGATGAGAGTTAGAAATGTGGTAGTGGAAAGGGAACAGTGGAACAAATTGAAAGGGATGCACGAGGGAGGAATGTTGGACATAGTGGTGAAGGGAATGGAGGGAGAAATGTGGCATGGTGCTGGAGAGGGATGATAGAAGGAGAAATGTTGGGCATGGGGCTGGTGGGCAGGGGCGAAAGATGTGGCACATGGTCTGGGGGATGAGAGAGGGATAAATGCTGGACCATGGTAGGAGGAACCAATGGTCAGCAACAGAAGATGGGAAAGCGGAAAAAAGAAACTGGGACCAACTTGATGGAAAAATAAGTCTCCAGACAACAAAGGTAAAAAGCGGAATTTATTGTCTAAAATATGTTAGCTTTGGGAAATGTATAAAGCAGATGTCTTTGTATTGTGTTCAAAAGAAAAGGAAATGCATTTCTGGTTTTATTTCTACAGTGTTGAAGTACTTGCTGACCCTTGCTGTGGCTGGTAGGGATCCCCAAGCACTGCCAACAGAGGACCTCCTCTAGAGATGGCCAGAACTCCCCTCCACCAAGCGCAGCAGTCGCTGGCAACATCCACGAGCCACTGAGGTGCCAGCATCTGTGACTCAGGGAAGCTACTACTGCCTGCCAAGCTTGGCAAAAGGGACCCCCGGCCACCTGCAGAGGAAGTCCTCAGCTGACATAGCTTGGGGGTCCTCATCAGCTGAGTATTTATATTTTATATTTATATTAGAGACTCTGGTAGAAACATGTTTACAAAGTATGTATTCTTCCCAATTAATATTTCCAAATTAATAAAGTGTCTTTGCTTATATGTAAATGGATCTCTATCAGAGCATTTAATTCAGTAGCATAATTAAATGAAATAACTACTTCTGAAGTTTATAGGGATGGGCGGGGATGGATTTGATTCCAGCAGTGACGGACAGGGATGGATTTGATTCTACCGGGGATGGGCGGGTACAGGTTTGATTTCTGTCCCCATGCAACTCTCTAGTTCAAAGGCAGGAGTGGCCAAAAACTCTCTCTCCTGGTAACTTGTCAGGTCTAGGAAATCCATGGAAATGTAGAACAACATCCAGTAGAGCTCTGACAGCTCTTGGAGAAGATGTCCAAAATCTTCTAGGTTTTGCAAAGATCTGAATGATCCCTAGGATTAGGGTTACCATATGGCTCCAGAAAAAGGAGGACAGTTTGAGACATCCGGGTTTTACTTCCATTGCTTTCAATGAAAGTGAAACCCAGATGTCTCTGACCGTCCTCTTTACTTCCATTACTTTCAAAGGAAGTAAAACCCGGATATCTCGATCCATCCTCTTTTTTCTGGAGCCATATAATAACCCCGCCTAGGATGATCCTATTACCATGGGCATAGGAGCCAGCTCCGTGGGTGCCTGCCAACTTATAATGTTGAGCATCATCCTTCACTGTGTACAGGGAGAGGTAAATTGAGTTTGGCACTCCTAATCATTTGAAATGTTGGCACCTTTGACCATGGATATGCCTGGCTTTTACTGACATAGATATACTTCTTAGTCACAGACTGTAGTTTTCTGTTGCAGCTCAGGGGCAAATTCTGTCACATCAGTGAAATACTCGAAATTCCATGGCAATGATGCAGCATATTTGTATATGCTTGAACTAGTTTCATATTACATCCTTTGAATCTATTTTATGTAATAAAATTTTTTCCTAATATTCCTATGTGCCTGAATAATTCATTTTTGTTCTTTTGCCAGTTTTAAGGGTGGGGAAGTCTTGGGTATGGATGTAGGGGGAGGAGAGGAAGATGGAATGTCAGAGATGGTCAGACAAGAGTGGAAAGAAGATGATTGGAGGGGGGGGAAAGGAAGGAGGACTGAGGATGAAAAGAAGTCTTGCTTGTAGTCTGCATGGTAGAAGTCATTTGGGGGAAAAAGAGCAAGGAACTGTACTCTTTCCCAATAGGTGGTGCCAGAGAATATCACTCATTAGTGATGGGCAATTAACAAGATTAAAAAAATGTTATGCATCACATGTATCCACTAATAGCCATGTATGTATTTTCCTGGGTGTACTTATGGAAATCCCAATTTTGCAATGTTATTTAAGATACGCTGTAAAGTTTTGTTTTCAGACAAAGAATCCGTTTGCTAAATTCCTGTCTCTCTGCACAGACAAAAATAAAACACTTTCACACAGTGCTATGATTACTGGTTATTACTGGTGGATGAGAATCTAGAGACTTTAAACTGGATTGTTTCAGGTTCCCAGAGATATACTGGTCACTGCTCGGTGCTTGATAAGAAATTTTTTCTTACTCCAGTAAGGCTGGGTTTTTCTATCTGGTCCTTTTATAGTCTCTGAATTTCTCATTTAATTTTTACCTCCTGTTAGTGTATTTTTTATTTTATTAAATCTTTATTCATTTTTAAAGCCAAGACAAAGTGCAACATATTATCATATAATTAACAGAATAAACAGTACTCAAATGTTATTGTATGTACATATCCCCCTCCCTCCTTCCCCTTCCCAAGAGTGTTAAGTCATACAGATCAAAGGATAATGCAAATGATCAGGGCATATAAAATTACAATCATATGACAAGATAAGTACATATTCCCACCCACCCATCCTGGATTTTTATAACTCCTGTTAGTGTAAATGCAATCTGGCGTTATAGAAACTTCAGAAGTTGTTTATTTGACTGAATCGTTTGGCCAAATACTTCTGCTTGAACTTTTGTTATTTCTATTTCACAGCTGAGAATATGTCGGTTTTAATCTCAGTGTTTCACTGTGTGATTTGGTTTGGTGACATTCTCCTTTCCTGTTTGAAGGAACATCAAGCCCCTCTGGGTGACGCCTCTCTTTCCTGGTTAAGGGGCTTCTCTTCACTCCCCACAACTGATCCAGGACACTAATATTATAGCTTCCAGCTGGGGCTAATTGGTCCAAGGTGTGTGTGTGTATTTGCGATAGAGAATGACATGGGGGACAAATATTTCCCCGTTCCTGCGGGAACTCATCTTCCTGCCCCGGCGAGTTCTTTTCCTATCCCTGCCCCATTCCTGCAAGCTCTGTCCTCATCTGCACAAGCCTCAAACACTTTAAAATCATAAGTGTTTGAGGCTTGTTGGGGTTAAGGCAGAGCTTACAGGAATGGGGCAAGGACAGTGACAAAACTCATGGGGACAGGATGGGGATATTGAGTTCCTGCGGGGACAGGGACAAATTTGTCCCCGTGTCATTCTCTAGTTTGTGAAGCTCTTTCTCTCCCTACTCTACATTTACTTATTTCCTCCCTGGCTCCTCATTTGTTCTTTTATAAAACTTGTTTTCCTATCTTCCATTTATCAGTGCTGTTCAAAGTAAAAATAAATGTATTTTATAATGTTTCAAACTGGTTTTATTGGTGATCAATGCAAAAACATACAGTTAGAAGTCACAGGTATGAACATATCCAACTCACATTGCATGCCAAAAGGGTTCATATAGCTCAAACAAATGCTGATCAACTTTTGTTTTTGTAGTAACTATTAAATTTGGCCAACATTCCTTCTTTTCAGTCCTCTCCACAACCTCACAGCAGTATATCACCTAGTCAGTACCCCCTTTTACAGCTAGCTCCCCATCACAACCTATCAACTCTTCTCACCCACCTCAGAAGAACTCTGTGCCTCTTACAGCTTCTCATCCCTTTTCCCAGTGTCTCTCAATACTTCTCTTCCCGGCTAAGATGGACCAAAGGCAGAAAGCCTAGCTGACCTACACTGCTGCTATTTCCTGATCCCCCTGTTAGCCCATTGGTCAAATATTCCTTAGCAAGGCAAGGCAATGGGTAGGAGGAGGAGGGGAAGGCAGAAGTAGTCTAGGAAGCATCAACCTTCCTTTCTGCTTTCCTCTACAGCAGTGTTCTTCAACCACCGGTCCATGGACCAGTGCCGGTCCACAGAAATTTCCTGCCGGTCCACAGGGCCAGCATATGCATCAGGCCCAAAACAGTGTTCTTCAATCGCCGGAACACGGTGCGATCGATGCAGCGTTATCTTCGAGCCAACTCCCTCTTCCTAATTGATTCAGTGCCCAAAGCCACGGGCAGTGGCTCCTACGGGCATCCTGTGCCTGAACCGGAAGCCTTCTCTCTGATGTTATAACGTCAGAGGGAAGGCTTCCAGATGAGGCACGGGACGTGCAAGGTGCAATTAGTACTATTATGGGGGCAGGGTCTGGGATGAAGATTGGGTAGAGATGGGCGGGGTCTGACCCACGACTTAGACCAGTGTTCTTCAACCGCCGGTCCACGGACCGATGCCGGTCCACAGAATAATTCTTTTATTTCTGCCGGTCCATAGGTGTAAAAAGGTTGAAAAACACTGCTCTACAGCAAAGAACTTTCAGTTCCAAAATCATGAGAATAAAAGAATATTGGGGTTGTTCAAGCACCCACAAAGACACCTCTGCTGAGAACCACAGAGATTCCCATCAGCAACCCAAAAAGGCTGCAAATGAATAATTGGATCCAACCCCCCCCTTCCCCACCCATCATCCGCACATGCTCAGAGGCCTTCCAGATGTGGCTGGGAGGTCGGGGCTTTCTAAAACCTGGACAAACTACCAGGTTTTGGAAATTCTGTCTTTCGGGTAGTCTGGTAACCCTACTTATAATCTAGGATTCACTAGGGGTGAATTCATCAAGGGGCACTAACTGATTTTGCGCATGCTAAATGTTAAGATGCCCATTATGGGCCCCTTTTACAAAACTCTGGAAGCAATTCCCACTTAGCAAATACAACGTAGCCCTGTTTCTATAGGCTATGTCATATTTGCCAAGCTGAGACTCACTTCTGCGGCTTTGTAAAAGGGGCTCTATATTCCTATGGGTTTCTTAGCATTTAGTGCATTCTAATCATTAGTGTGCGCTAAATCGGTTAGTGCCCCTTGATGAATTCACCCCTAGGAGTTCTAAATGACTTCCACCAAAGCTGCGTATTTTTTAAAACTTAAGTATGATAACAAAAAGCAAATAGAAATATGGAATAAGACTATGGTGCATTTGGCACACTTTCTAACCAGGAAGGCAATCTAATACAGCAGCGAAACTAGCATATCCCAATAATAAATATCATGATGAAGAAAAAAGTTCCCATGTACATCCACCAATGAAGATAATGCAAAAAGCAGCATAGATGGCAATGGCGTAGTCAGACTCAGTATTTTGGATGGGCCCTCAGTTAACTTGGATGGGTCCTTTCACATACACACCCCCTCCCAGATATATTATTACAAAACAGATTTTTAACACCTATCCAACATCTCTCCCCTCTCCTCTGCTCTATCCCATCTGCCTTCCTTTCTCTGAACCTGTCCCTCCCCAGTGTACCTTACACGCATCTTAGGTGTCTGCAGCGATTCATTTTTGCTGTTGGTTTTCAGATCAGAAATTCAGAAATTAGCTAATTATGATGCATCCAAATAACATTTGCTCATTTCTTTTTTTTTTTAAATATCTTTTTTCATTCTTTTTTTTTTTTTTTAAAGTATCATTTTTATTAAACAAGAAACGCATGAACATCCACAAACAACAGTGGTACATACATACATCGAGGAACAGTGGTACATCGAGAAATCAATGCAGAAATACAGAAATACAGCAGTACTTAGCTATGTACCTGGAGAGCGAAGACACAACCCGAGATGTCAGTGAGTTCACCCACACAAACAAACAAAGTAAATAAGAGCAGTTCATAAGCATGTGCAGGAACAGAATATGCTCTTGAGAGATAGTACAAAAGAAATGCCCGGCACACCTTAGTGTAGTAAACAGTGGAGAGAAAGAAAAACTGTGAACCGTTCAGCATTCCTCGTTCACATTTTCTAGGTAATAAACTAGGACAGCAGCAAGGATCCCCAAACGATCCTCCACAAACGCACAGCAGGCATACCTCATTCAAGCACACCCTACTCCAAGCGAACCACAATCAACCCAACATACGCACTCTTATACTTCAGCATAGTATTCAGAAGAACTCTAGCCGCCTGAGCAAGAATGGAGTGGCATTCAATTATACATAACAATAAGATTCAATGAAGCTGACGTGAACTTTCTGCACCCTGTTCGAGAGAGGCATACATGATATAAACATGGCAGTGCATTGTAAGGAGATACAGAGATAGGATACACAAAAGTGGGAGTCTTGAGGGACTAGGATGGAATATATAGGGTCATGTAGTACAGAAATGCAATACAGAAATACTTAAGCACTCTATCCCCCGAAAAGCTAAGCTAAGCAATCCGAGCCAAAGAGTCCCTCCAAAGGGAACAATACTGCCTCCAGTGAGGCTGGGGGCGGGACTCATAAGTGTCCAATTCAAATCGTGCTTGGAGTTGCATCCTCGCTGTCCACATACAATAAGTCGGAACCTCTGCGGCAGCCCAGAACTGTAGGACGAGTTGTTTGCCCACGAGGAGCGCGTGGAGAATGTATTTGTGGGCCGGAAACTCTAGTCCATGGTGGGTAAAATCCGTGATATCTCCCAGTAACAGGGCGGGTGGGTTCCATGGTACGGCATGCTGCAAGACGGCCGCCAAATGGAGCTGTACCTGACTCCAAAAATGTAGTTTGGGGCATGTGAAAAAGGAATGAACATAATCACCCTTATGAGACGTACATTTGGTGCATGTGTCAGTACCCCACAAGCCCATGTGATAGCCTCTAGCCCTGGTAAGGTAGTACCTGTGTAATATTTTGTATTGTGTTTCCTGCAGGCCGGATGCCTTCACATATAAGTATAAGGTTTGAAATAGAGGCCTAAGATCGTCACCCGTCACCTGCATACCAAGCTCTGTGGACCACTCTCCCCCCACTATCCGTAGGCATCCCTCTCCTAGATGGTCCCTCCCCGCCTTATACCACGTGGAGATTTTGTTAGAAGCAGTAGGGGTGGTAAGGAAGAGTAAGTCCAAGGGGCCACTTCTCCAGGCATCCCCATGCGCACGAGCCCAGGAGTGAAAATAGTGATGAATTTGCAAATAAGTGTACATGTGTGCTGGAGGTAGGTGCCATGCTGTCCGCATTTGTGCAAAGGAAGGGAATTCCCCCCCGCCCAGGGCTAAGACATCCCCCACGGTCGTAGTACGTGCAGTTCTATCCCTCAATCCCGCCAGACCCCCCACCCCCGACGCAAAACTAGGGTTCCCAAAGAGAGAAAGAAAGGGCGATACCGTGGGCGATCTACCTTGAAGAGATCGCCACCAACGCCATGCCCGTCTGAATGGAAGGAGGAATGGTAAAGCAGCTGCGCGGGGTCGCGCACCCCCCCTCCCCGCTCCATGAAGAAAGGAGGAAAAGGTCCACGGCAAACAACAGTCCTCTATTAAAGAGTCAGGGGAATAGCGGCGTGAAGAAACTATGTGCTCATGAATCCAGCGAAGGAGCGCGGCCACATTATATAAGCGAAGGGATGGTAAGCCCAAGCCCCCACGCTCTCGACTCTGGGACAGTTTAATGGCATTAATACGTGCTTTCCTCCCCCTCCACACAAAAGAGCTAATAATGGATTGGTAGGTTCTCTCATCTGCACGGGTCACCCAGACGGGTATAGTTTGTAGGGGGTAAAGTAGTTTCGGGAACATCACCATTTTAACCAAGGCTACACGCCCCAGAAACGAGAGAGGCAGCGAGTGCCATTTAAGACATAAGGTTTTGATCTTTCCAATAGTAGCGGATATGTTAGCCTCGTACAATTTGCGTGGGTCCTGAAAAAGCATAATACCCAAGTATTTCAGCTTTCCAGGTGCAATACCTACTCCAAGATTCCGACACCACGGCTCCATCCGGGAGCCCCCTAAAATTAGAGCCTCCGTTTTCTCAAAATTAATCTTCAAACCAGAAAAGACTCCATACGCCTGGATGATGGACATCAGGGCGGGCATCGTCCGGTCAGCATGGTTGACATATAATAGCATGTCGTCCGCAAACATACTTATGCGAAATTCATTAGAGCCCACCCCCAGACCCTCCAACTTCGTATCTTGGCGAATACGCGCCGCCAGAGGTTCTAGCGAGAGGAGGAAAAGGAGGGGTGAGAGTGGGCAACCCTGGCGAGTTCCCCGTCCCAGAGAAAATGGTTGGGAGAGTCCTCCATTCACCAGGAGTTGGGACGTGGGACAATGATACAGAGCTGACAGCCAGGCCATGAAGTCTCCCTGAATCCCAAATCTACCCAGTGTCTGAAAAAGATGGGGCCAAGAGACCATATCGAACGCCTTTTCTACGTCCAAACTAGTGATAAGTGCCCTGTCGGAGGCGGTACGTTGTTGTTGTAACACAGCAAGGACCCGTAGGAGATTCATGGACGCATGTCTACCAGGTACAAAACCAACTTGATCTTCATGAATGAGCGTTGGTAAGAATTTATTAAGACGCGCCGCCAAGATGCTAGCCAAGAGTTTTACGTCCTGATTAAGCAGGGAAATGGGACGGTACGACCCCAAAGCATCAATTGGGCGTCCGGGCTTAGGAAGAATAATCACATGTGCCCTGTTATGCGAATTACCAGGAGGTAGGACACTCCGCAGTCCCATAAAGTATTGTTGAAGAGAAGCTAGTGCCGGGGGGTCCAACAATTTATAGAATTCAGGGCCAAAGCCGTCTGGGCCTGGAGTTTTGGCCAACCTGAGCTTTTTAATAGCAGTCTGTAGTTCTTCTCCTGAAATGGGACCGTTAAGGGCTTGGCATTGTGTGTCCGTCAAGGTCGGTAGACAGAGGCCCTGGAAGAAACGATCACTAGCATGTTTGTCATAAGGTTGCGCGGAGTAGAGGTCTGTGTAAAAGCGTACGAATTGGTCTGTGACGGCTGAGTGGGTAACATGTGTAACGCCCCCTTTATCTTTAATGGAGGTAATGGTGTGACGGGTTCTGTGTGGGCGCACCAGATTAGCTAACAATCTCCCCGTTTTATCCCCCCAGCGGTGAAGTTTATATTTGTAGCAATAGATGTTACGGTTAGCTCTTTGGTCCAACAGGAGATTAATTTTTTGCTTAACGTCATGCATAGCCTGTCTAGAGACATCGTCCAAGCGAGAGATATGAAGAGAACGAAAGCCGGCGAGGTCCCTCGACAGAGCCAAAAGTTCCCCGTCTCGTTTTTTATTCAGGGACGCTGCGTATGCCAGTATATGGCCACGCAGGACCGCTTTAGCCGCCTCCCAGTAGACAACAGGGTCCACGTCTGTAGGCGAGTTAGAGTTGTGGAACTCCTCCCATCGTTTGTGAAAGAAGTCACGGAATTCCACGTCTTTGTATAGGAAAGGAGACATCCGCCAAATGCGCCCCTCAACCTGTGTCCCGAAATGTAAGTCAAGGCTGAGCATAGCATGATCAGATACAAGAGGTGGCAAGATAGTCGAGGCCGATAGGGTCGAAAATAAAGAGGCGGAAATTAGGAAATAGTCGATGCGCGAGTGAGACTTGTGAGGGTGCGAGTAGAAAGAAAAATCAAACTCAGTGGGGTGTAGTGTGCGCCATGTGTCCAACAATCCCAGTTCCTTAATGAGGAAGTGTATACCCCTAGAGAAGTGGCCCCTTGGTACCGGTCTGGCCGGTCTACGGTCCCATTGAGGATTAGCAACAAAATTAAAGTCACCCCCCATGATGGTCGGTTGGGGCATGAGAGGTGCCAAATGACCCACCACTGAGGTGAAGAAAGTATGGGTGTAATTATTAGGGGCGTAAATATTGCATAAGATTAAAGGTTTGCCCCAGAGTTCACCCACCAGAATTAGAAATCTCCCATTGGGATCATCGATTTGGCTGTGGACATGGAAGGGTATGTTCCTGTGAATAAGAATAGCTACTCCGCATTTACGAGAAGTAAATGGGGCCGCGTGTACCTGGCCCACCCAGCCCCTGCGCAACTTCCCGTGCTCCCCAGAGCTCAGATGAGTCTCCTGTAAGAATGCTATATCAGTGTGTTCACGCTTAAGGTATGCTAGGATTTTTGTACGCTTAATGGGTGAATGAATGCCATCCACATTCAGTGATTTAACATGCAGTTGTACCATGGAACTTACAGAAATGCATATAAAAAACAATGATAAGCCATAGGACGAGCTGTGGAGGCCGTCCCAGCCAATGCCTCCACCCGCTCTCGAAATACCAAGTTAACCCGCTCAGGCTAAGCCATCCATCATACATACCCCTCATACATACCCGAGCCATACACATACACACTCCCCCATTCATTCTCATTCGTCCCTCCCCCTTCCGTACAACCTTCCCCAAAAAAACATACAAACCTTTCAATCCACAGGCACCCCAACACTCATTCTCCCTCCCCTCCCAACCCACCCAATATACATCACAGCGAGGAAAATCCTCGCTAATCCCCAACTGGTATGGCAAAAAACCAACAGGTAGCCCCGGGCCGCGGCAATGCAAGATAAGGGCTGTTACATCACGACCAAGGCCCTTGCAGAGATAAGGCGGACCAGACCCAGATAGTGGCAACAACAAAATAATAGTAAAATAAATATAAGTATAAAGGACAGATGGGAGCGAGATATCAGTCACTCAGGCCTCCTAGAAAGAAAAAGTGTTTTTTGTTTTTTGATGTTTACATGAGGATATACATGCTAATCAGAGGGAAGCAACTAAGGCTGATAAATTCCATAAGGCAAATATGGTGCACAGGTACCATTGGGCAGGTACAGCAGAAACATTTGCGCCACAGTGCGAGCAAGACTGAAAAAACAGGGAGCTCGGTATAACAGGCAGCCGAGCCCGAGCATTAGATGAAGGGCCGAGCGTTACCCAGAGGTGGTCCCCAATAGAACACAGATGCCCAGGCTCAGCTGCAGGGTCACCCCATGCCGGGAACATGTAGGAACTGGCAGCCTCAGCGTATCGCTGCCCAGCATAGGATTTTCAAAAGAGACGCCCCTGGCTCACCAGTGCAAAGTGAGGGGTCTACATACCAGCATCAACATCAGCAGCTCCCCGCCAGACTGCTCGCCCAACAAGGAACTAGAGAACAAGGCACATGTAGGCAGTCCGGGGATCAGGAAAAGAAGGAGTCCTTCACAGATCAAGAGACCCCCCGGTCCCCGCGTGCCATCGCAGGAAGGGATTTGATGAAGCCCTCCAACGCCTCTGGAGTATCATAGAAAGTGATGGTGTTGTTGTAAGATACTCGCGCCCTAGCTGGGTACAAGAGGGCAAAGCGGATGTTGCGCTTGAAGAGCTCGCCGCAGTACGGCGCCATGGCCCGGCGTTTAGATGAAACCTGAGGGGAGAAATCCTGGAAGAGAAGAATCTTTTGCCCCTCAAATTGCAAGGTCATATTTTTGTCACGACGGTAGGCAGCAAGCACCCTCTCCTTCACAGCGTAGTTGTGGAACCTTGCAATGACCGGTCGGGGCCTGATGTCATCCTCTCGCCGTGCTCCCAGCCTGTGGGCACGCTCAATAAAGAACGGCGCCGGCGTGTCAGGTAGGCCGACAGCCTTAGGCAGCCATTCCTCCAGCCAAAATCTCAGATCTACATCACGAATAGAGTTAGGGACCCCCACAAATCGGAGATTGTTACGTCGGCTTCTGTTTTCCTGATCTTCGAGGCGGTCCAATAAAGTTTTATTTGTAGATTCCAGTGTTCGCAGCCGCTCTTCATGGTTAGCCACAGCGTCCTCCTGCTGAGCAATGCGGTCTTCAGCTCTCTGCAGCCGCCCAGCCTGGGAGTCAAGACCTTCCTTGATGCCTTCCATGAAGGTGTGGATGGTGGCTAGCTTGTCCTCCATGACCAACGTGAGGGACCGGGTCAGCTCCTGAACTGCTGCTGCCTCCAGGGTAAAAACCGGCGCCTCGTGTCCGTCCGCCATTTTGGCGTCCGTTCCCCTCGGTTTGTCCCGCGCGGTTCGAGCGGGTTTAGCGGCCATCAACACTTCCCGCAGCAAGTGAAAAGGAGGTGAAAATCTCGGCCACTCAAGCAGGAACGATGTCGCGTGTAGAACGGGACCGGCGGTCACAGAAAAGCAGTGAGTTTTAGCGAGATATGCGCGCGCGGCCCGGAGCTACACAGAGGCACGTCCGATCACTCTCCCGGCATCACGTGCCCCCCATCTTTTTTCATTCTGAAGCCAAAAATAAGTGCAACAATATACAATCATATTACACTATAATAGCACCTAAATTCAATCAAAATTGTAATCCATGACAAATACATATGTCACCCCCCATCTTCATATTCAAAAATTGCACTGAAATTAAAAATATTTTCCAGCCCCTACCCTGGATGTGCATGATCAAGGGCCAAATTCAACAATCACTCTTTGCAAAATTTTGTCAATGGCTCCCAAATATCCAGAAACTTCTTATAATGCCCCCGTTGTATAGCCATAATACATTTCATTTTAAAGACGTGGCACAAAGACTCCCATTTCTGATTTGAAGAAAATGTTACCTTCAAAAACTAATTTTAAAAAAAGTATTGTTAGTCCAGAAAAAAGGTATCATCCTAATTTCTTTGATTTATTTCTATTAATTACCTTACAGAGACAAAAAAAAACAAAAAAACCACCAAATCATGAAGCAGACATTTTTAGGCAAAGTGAGTCCCCTGCTGGAAGTCTGCACACTGCACTATGATTGTTTTCCAGAAAAAGAAAGATATTTATGTCAGCAAAATTGAATAACACTTAGCACAAGAAATATTCAAGTAATTTTCCTGCACAGCTACCTTCCGTATCCCTCCCTTTTCTTTTTGTGGGGCCTACAGAGCCTCAAAACCACATCTCAAAGTCAATGGAAGCATTCAGATCAAAAATCCTGTAATGAAACAGGCAAATGTCAGTCCTTTACGTTTTCAAAAAGTACCCGGACTAGCAGATGTGCACTGCAGTTACTAAGTAGAGTAGTGCATTTAAAATAAATTTAAGACAATATTTTCCCCTCATCCTACAATTAAACTCTGGAATTAATGGCCAGAGGATGAGTTACATACAAGCAGTTAGGATAGGTGGACTTGAAAAGGTTTTGGATAAATTCCTGGAAGAAGAGTCCATAAACTCTTAATGGACTTTTCATCCAGGAATTTATCAAAACATGGAATCTTGCTACTCTTTATCCCTGCATAGAATCTTGCTACTTTTGGGGATCCATCCTGGCCACTACTGTAAGCAGGAGACTGGTCTAGGTGGATCTTTGGTCCAGCCCAGTATGATAGCTCCTATGTGCTGCCAAATTAGCCAGGTTTGTTTTATAGCTTCACAGCTTCAGAAATGAAAGTGCACTGGCCAAGCTTCAGCACAGAAAGGAGAAAGGCTTGGACTGGATGTTCATTAATTTTATCAAACTGCCACCCTTATAATCATCAACAAGGGTGATTGCTACACCTGCCTCCTCCATCTTTTGGTCCTCCTTCTCTTCATCCCCACCCTCACCCAAGCAAAATCTCCATTCACCATAAGGCAACTCCCCCCAACCACCCTTTCTCCTACAAGCAGCATACTCACTGACCCGGCTAATCCGTGACTCCAATTAGAGAGTTTCACGGGGACAGAAATCCCACCCATCCCCGCCAGGATCCTCTCCATCCCCACCCGTCCCCGTCAAGATCCTCTCCGTCCCCATCCATCCCCGCCCGTCCCCATAAAAAGCAGCAATTACTTCTGACAGGATCATCAATTCCACAGTTTCTTTTGTGTTTGCGCTGTTGTTTTCTTTGTGGAATATCTTTGGTGGAACCCTTTTTTTGTTTTCTGTTCAGGTAATTAACTTATAAACCCCCTCTTTTACTAAGGCTGACGTGTCCATTATATTATATGGACGAACCCTTCTTCCAAAGCCTTCCATCCCCAAGGGAGTCCCGTTGGCTCAAGGGGGGTCCCCGTGGGAGTCCCGTGGGCCAGAGGGGGGTCCCCGTAGGAGTCCCGTGGGCCAGAGGGGGGTCCCCGTAGGATTCCCGCAATCCCTGTTCCCGTGCAGACCTCTAACTCCAAGGTCTGCCAAACTTCTTCAGATCACCTTGACAACTGTGGTAACATTAACTTGCAACACATTGAGTGGGGGGGTCCTATGAGTTGACATATGCAATCATGGACGTGGCAGCCGCCCCTCACCCTCCTACTGCATGGCTTACCTGGTAACCTGCATCTTTTTTGGTATGGAGGGGCAGGGTCACCACAGAGCCTGTGAATGCATGGATCAGCTCGTAAACCCCACACATCATTTCTGGCAAATTGGTACTGCTGCTTCCATCAAAGCCAGAGAGAGATATGGAAAAAAGCTAGGGCAAACATCCTGCTCATTTCTCTCTACTAATTCATCAGCACCAGAATATTTGAGGAAACATTGCCCACCACCCACACACCTCCAGATTAGAAGATCGTGATCATGCAGACCTACCATGTGTTAAAGCTGATCCTTTTTGTCTCATTTTAAATTTAATTTCTGGATTTGTTTTGTTCACCTTTCCAAATAATGTTCACAGTGGCTTTTTAGGTTGGTTTGTTTTTTTAATTAAAGTATAATAAAGTATCTCTCCTAAGTGTACATCTGAGGACAACATGGGAGACAGAGTTATTTACTCCAGGTCACAAGGGTTTGTACCCTTGCTTCCTTGTTCTCAGTCCTCATTGTGTAACCCCTTGGACCCTGTGTTTAAAATGGTTCCTGCATAATTTCTATGTTGAATTTTATTTGTTGATTGACACAATGTGGTAACAGCTAACCTCTTGTACCAAAAAAAAAAAAGTCCAACAAGAAATCAACCCAGGGAAACATGAGTCAGAACAGGAGTGGGATGGGACCACCAGACACAGCACTGTGTTTCTGCAAATCATGCCTGCCTCAGAAGTCACACATGCACTGAACAGGAGCTATTGTGAACAAAATCAACAATGCTTATAAAAATCTTTGTGGACCACTTTACTGAAAATGTACCTGAGTTCTTGATACAGGAATCTCTTAAGCTGGTATCAGTTGCTAACAAAAGGATGAATTTCAGTGTGCTCTGGCTGCCATTGACAGGAACCCACAGCATCCCCAGAGGGATGGAAACAATAAATGTATGGCTTTATTGATCCTCTTGACTACTTTTCATTTGGAAAGGCAGATGTCCCATCCAACTACTAAGGAAACTAATTGCATTATCTTTGGGACAGTGCTGTGAATAAGACTGCCCTGAAAACTTCTAAAACCTAAGTTACTCAGAATTCATATTCTGCTCTTCTCACTGATTTTCAGCGTTATATCTGCTTAATTTCTCTTCTCTTCCACCCTGTTTCTTACTTTAAAAAAAATATCCCTTCTCTGTCCTCTGCTATAACTTATTTTCTCTTCCTCCTCATAGGAAAAAGGGTAAGACCTGGCCAACAACTCCACACTTGCAGCGCAGAAAGCTTTTCGTGAGCTTGGAGAGGGCTTAAAACCTTTTGTAAAAACTGTAGCTTTTTCTGAAGTACTGCCTGCATATGGAAAGGGAGAGCAAAGAGTAAAAAACACAGAGGACTTTAATAGATGGTGCAAAGCCTGGAGTCATCAAGGCTTCAGGTACATAGGAGGATGGGGTATACATGGAAGGACAAGAAACTATATTGTACTGATGGGCTACATATTACTACAGCAGGAAAAAGAATCCTTGCGGAGAAGTTTAAACAATATGTTTCTAGGCATTTAAACTAGAAGGTGGGGGTGGTGTATGTATGAAGGACAATTATAGAGACCACCCTCGGCAAAAGACAAGATGTGATGGTAGTAAAGATTGCAACGTAAACAATATCAGCAACTCACTTCTTAGCATTGCAACGGAAAATGAAACGAAACAAAAAAACTATACAAAAAAGGAGATTACGCTGAAAAATAGCTGGAAAGTGATGACCACAAATGCTCGCAGTCTAAGCAACAAAGTTCATTATCTGCAAGCCCTGATGTTAGAGGCAGATCTGGATATTGTCACTATCACAGAGACATGGTTCAGTGAATCCCATGGATGGGATGCAAACATCCTGGGATATAATCTTTTTAGGAAGGACAGAGATGGTCAAAAAGGTCGAGGAGTAGCTCTCTATCTAAAGATCGATATCCAAGTGACTAAAATGTAATGAACCTGGGGAGAGGAAGAAGCGATATGAATCGCTCTGAAAGAGAAGATAGAACTTCTATCTATGTGGGTGTAGTCTACAAACCTCTGACTCAATTGCAGCAAATTGATAAGGATCTGATTCTGGATATCCAAAAGTTTGGAAGGAAAGAGGAGCTGTTGCTGTTGGGAGATTTCAACCTGCCGGATGAGGACTGGAAAGTTCCGTCTGTGGAATCAGAAAGAAGTAGGGAGTTTGTGGATGCCTTGCAAGAGGCTCTGCTCAGACAAATGGTGACGGAACCCACGAGGGAAAAAACGATATTGGATCTGGTCCTCACAAATGGAGAGAGTATCTCTAATGTTCGAGTGGGTGTGCACCTGGGAAGTAGCGATCATCAAAGTTTGGTTTGATATAACTGCTAAAGTGGAGAGTAGCCAAACAATACTTAAAGTCCTAGATTTCAAATGTACGGACTTTAATAAAATGGGAGAGTACCTGAAGAAAGAGCTGTTAGGATGGGATGACATAAGAGAAGTGTAAAAACAGTGGTCTAAGCTGAAAGGAGCGATAAAAATTGCTACGGACCTTTATGTGAAGAAAATTAAAACAAGAGAAAAAGGAAACCGATATGGTTCTCCAAACTAGTGGCGGAGAAAATAAAGGCAAAAAGAGCTGGTGTTCGTGAAATATTAAAAACAAAAACAGGAGTGTAGAAAGGACTACCGGGTGAAACTGAAAGAAGCCAAGAGAGAGATACGTCTGGCAAAAGCACAGGCAGAAAAGCAAATGGCTAAAAATGTAAAAAAAGGAGACAAAATTTTTTTCAGATATATTAGTGTAAGGAGGAAGATGAAAAATGGAATTGCTAAACTAAAAGATGCTGGGAACCGATATGTGGAGAGTGATGAGGAAAAAGCAAACGTGCTAAACAAATACTTCTGTTCTGTGTTCATGGAAGAGAATCCTGGAGAAGGACCAAGACAGTCTGGCAAAGTAACGCGAGAAAATGGAGTAGATTCTGCGCTGTTCACAGAGGAAATGTTTATGAACAACTTGAAAAACTAAAGATGGCTAAAGCGATGGGACTGGACAGGATCCATCCCAGGATACTGAGGGAGCTCAGAGAAGTTCTGGAGGGTCCCATTAAAGACTTATTCAATAAATCTCTGGAGACGGGAGTGGTTCCTGGAGACTGGAGGAGAGTGGATGTGGTCCCTATTCACAAAAGTGGTCACAGGGATGAAACGGGAAACTACAGGCCGGTAAGCCTCACTTCGGTTGTTGGAAAAATAATGGAAGTGTTGCTGAAAGAAAGGATAGTGTAAGTCCTTGAATCTAATGGGTTACAGGATCCGAGGCAACATGGCTTTACAAAAGGTAAATCGTGCCAAATGAACCTGATTGAATTTTTTGATTGGGTGACCGGAGAGCTGGATCGAGGACATATGCTAGATGTAATTTACTTAGATTTCAGCAAAGCCTTTGATACGGTTCCTCATAGGAGGTTGTTGAACAAACTTGAAGGGCTGACGTTAGGACCCAAAGTGGTGAACTGGGTTAGAAACTGGTTGTTGGACAGATGCCAGAGGGTGGTGGTTAATGGAAGTCGCTCAGAGGAAGGAAAGGTGAGTAGTGGAGTCCCTCAGGGTTCGGTGCTGGGGCCGATCCTGTTCAATATGTTTGTGAGTGACATTGCTGAAGGGTTAGAAGGAAAAGTTTGCCTTTTTGCAGATGATATTAAGATTTGTAACAGAGTAGACACCGAAGAGGGAGTGAAAAATATGAAAAAGGATCTGCAAAAGTTAGAGGAATGGTCTAATATATAGGCTGATATGCACGGATGGGGAGAGGGACCTTGGGGTGATAGTGTCCGAAGATCTAAAGGCAAAAAAACAGTGTGAAAAGGCAGTGGCTGCTGCCAGAAGGATGCTGGGCTGTATAAATAGAGGAATAGGCAGTAGAAGGAAGAAGGTGTTGATGCCCCTGTACAGGTCATTGGTAAAGCCCCACTTGGAGTATTGTGTTCAGTTTTGGAGACCGTATCTGGCAAAGGATGTAAGAAGACTTGAGGCAGTCCAGAGGAGGGCGACGAAAATGATAGGAGGCTTGGGCCAGAAGACGTATGAGGAGAGACTGGAAGCCTTGAATATGTATACCCTAGAGGAAAGGAGGGACAGGGGAGATATTTAGTGGTGACACGAGGAAGTATTTCTTCACGGAAAGGGTGGTAGATCACTGGAACAAACTTCCGGTGCAGGTGATCAAGGCCACCAGCGTGCTCGATTTTAAGAATAAATGGGACATCCACGTGGGATCCCTACGAGGGTCAAGTTAAGGAACTAGGTCACTAGCACTCAAGGGGTGGGTCAATAGAGTGGGCAGACTTGATGGGCTGTGGTCCTTTTCTGCCATCATCTTTCTATGTTTCTATATGATTCAGATGTTCAAATACTTGAAGGGTATTAACGTAAAACAAAATCTTTTCCAGAGAAAGGAAAATGGTAAAACCAGAGGACATAATTTGAGGTTGATGTGTGGTAGATTCAAAGGCAATGTTAGGAAATTCTACTTTACGGAGAGGGTGGTGGATGCCTGGAATGCACTCCCAAGAGAGGTGGTGGAGAGGAAAACAATGATGGAGTTCAAAGAAGCATAGGATGAACACAGAGGATCTAGAATCAGAAAATAATAGTAAATATTAAAGAACTAAGGGCAGGGCAGGATTAATTCATCGAGGGGCCCTAGGCACACAAGTATAATGGGCCCCCTAGCCCTGCCCCGCCCATGCCCCACCCCCATTTATTTGCCTGTTTTCTTTACTTCTTTATTTCCACTTGTATTTCTCTTTTTCTTTTAGTATACAATTCAAAACAAACAACAAAGATTACCATACCAGTGCACAGTTTTAGTTCTATGCAAGCCCCAAACATCTCTGAACAAAACCCCCCTTCCTTCCCTTCCCACCTACTTGCCCAGGACTTTAACTCTGAACCCTTTCCATACGTATATAAAAGTGTTCAAATGCATAAGTCTATATTAATAACTAAGTTTCCAACTCCTCTCAACTGCCTCACTCTATGTCGTACAATTTTAACCCATATGTATGTATAAACAACCAAATCTGTATCTCCTCTGGTGTGTTCTACTCTATGTATGTTAATTTGTAAGAAAACAACAAGGCAAGCGGTCCACCAAAGAATCCAACGAGGAAGAAAAGAAGATCGGCAGACAATAAGGAGATTCAAATCAGATTTATTCAAGGTGCTAAATACTTTGCAAGTCTTATTTTAATTTATGTACTGGTCTTCGTTTATTAAGCAATACTCTCCCATTCAAGAATATAGTTATGAAGTACTTAGCTTCACGACGATGGAAGATCTCCGTTTCGCTCATATTATATTTAGAAGAGCTTCATCAGGAAAAGCACCAGCAATAACACTGTTTGTACCATCGGCATTGTAAAGTCAAGTTTCAATAGAATAGTGAAAGACTCCGTATTACAAAGGTCAGACCCTCTTTCCTTAGGTCAGTAAAGTATACTGCTGTTACAGTATCCTGTCCTGACTTGAGGAAGGAGATTTGGTCTCTGAAAGTTAGTCAAAAATGAATCAAAATTAGTCCACAGCATGCCTTCACCTCCTTTCCTTCACCCCTCCACTATCTCACTAACTCTATCTTTCTTCCCCCATCCAGCATAAGTCCTTTTTTCTTTATCGCTCCTTCCATCCAGTATGTGTTCTCTTTCTCCACTTCCATTCAGCATTTGCTCTCCCTTCTCCTCACTTCCATCATCTGCCCTCTTCTCTCGCCCCCTTCTCCCCACTTCCATCATCTGCCCCTTCTCTCTCTTTCCCCCCACTTCCATCATCTGCCCTCTTCTCTCCATCCACCACAG
The DNA here is from genome assembly GCF_902459505.1 of Geotrypetes seraphini. Classification (NCBI taxonomy): domain Eukaryota; kingdom Metazoa; phylum Chordata; class Amphibia; order Gymnophiona; family Dermophiidae; genus Geotrypetes; species Geotrypetes seraphini. Next base: position 476,138,180 of record NC_047084.1, read on the forward strand.
GCTAAACTCTCTCCCTTCCTCTCACCTTTCTTTCTGATTTTGGCAACAAGATCGGCAATGGGCCCCCCCCCCACCCCGCAATGACACTCAAGATCGGCAACGGGCCCCCGCCAGCTTCAACAGCACTTCAAATCAGCAATGCAATGCTCAGTCCAATGCTTCCCTCTGACTCAAACTGCCTGGGCGGAAACAGGAAGCTGTGTCAGAGGGAGTTGTGGGCTGAACACCGCGTTGCCGATCTGAAGTGCTGTTGATGCTGGGGGGGTGAAGGAGGCCCGTTGCCGATCTTGAGTGCCGGAGGGGGGCCCGTTGCAGATCTTGAGTGTCGGGGGGGTCCCGTTGCGAATAATCGCTGTTTGAAAAAAGAAAAAAAAAAGGGGAGCTCTCTCTTTGCCCTCCTTCAGCGGACCCTCTCACAGTTTCGGGCCCTGGGCACATGCCTATTGGGCCTATTGATTAATCTGGCCCTGACTAAGGGCAGTACTGGGCAGACTTGCATGGTATGGGTCTGTATATGGCCTTTTGGTTGAGGATGGGCTGGGGAGGGTTTCAATGGCTGGGAGGGTGTGGATGGGCTGGAGTGAGCTTTGACAGAGATTCCAGCAGTTGGAGCCCAAGCACAGTACCGGGTAGAGCTTTGGATTCTTGCCCAGAAATAGCTAAGAAGAATTTTTTTTTAAAATTTAAATTTAATCAGGTTGGGCAGACTGAACGGACCATTCGGGTCTTTATTTACCGTCATCTACTATGTTACCTGTTCTTAATTTTCAGGGAGGTGGAGAGATGTGACAAATTTGCTATTATCCCTTAAACCAACCTCCAACACACTTTTTCTAACCATGTGACAGCTGGTGTAAGCACACTGCCAAAAATAACCCAAAATACAACAAATTGTAAAGAAGGGGCAATGAATGAAAGAATGCTGATGGAAATATTTAATTATGGCACTATTCTTTGGCTCACCATTGAGTATCATGGCATTTGGTCCATGGTGTCTATGACTTTAAGCACCTGGCAGAAGCAGGAGGCCTTATCATAAGATAATTAAATTCAATGATAGCTAATACAAGGTCAAATATTTTATAATAACTTCTGCTGTGAAAAGCAGGATTCTTGTTTAAGATGTCCAATATGATTAATTTCAACCAACCAAGTCAACAATTAGGTATTTATTATTAATTAATTACTGGGAATCCGTTGAACAGCAACCATAATCACACTTAACCTAGCTCTCATTCAGATAAAAGGCGCTAGGAGTATGTAGGGCATACAAAATTCATCACCGTTCCCGTCCCCGCGGATAACCGCAGGAAATAATCCCATATCATTTTCTAGTATCTATTTCAATCTCAGTCCTTCTTCAAAGCATTCTTCAAAGCAAAGCTTGTGGGTCAGTGGTTGTGGCCATTCATACTCTGATTCTTCCCTCTCTCCTTAAAGAATGACATGAAGATGGTTTCCCGCGGTTATCCGCGGGGACGGGAACAGTGATGAATTTTGTCACCGTGTCATTCTCTAATACTAATGACTTTCCAGGCAGATGCTTTAACCTGGATTATTTCACCAACAATATATAAATAAAACCTTATGGCTCCTTCGGACCGGAATCGATAATGACTTTCCAGGCAGATGCTTTAACCTGGATTGTTTCACCAACAATACATAAATAAAACCTCCTTCGGACCGGAATCGAACCAGTGACCTAAGGATGTCAGTGCTATGAACAGCCTCTACAGTCCTCCGCTCTACCAACTGAGCTACCAAAGGAGACAAGCAGAGGGTGTTGGCCTTTTCTTTTGTGGAAATAGTAAATCTTTACTTGTTAATCTTTTTAAGTTTCATTAGTTGAGCCCCTATGTTTTCAGTTTGGGGAATAAGATCGGGCATCTGTCATTACTTAGAATGTATAGGGGTGCAAAGGTACTTCCAAGCAAGGAAGCTTTTGATTTTTTTTTATTATTTAAAAAAAAAAAAATTTATAAGGTTTTAGCGTGCACTTTTGTAGAACACCATTTCTGAGAGAGGATGATTTTGTCTACCTGACAGGCACGCACAGAACCACCCAATTTGCCAGCAGACGTCGTTCCGTAGCGGATTTGGGAACCAGAAGCCACTGTTGTCCTATACCTTGCCAAAGGAAACCCGGGCGGGTGGCGCTGGTTTATGACGCAAGGCGTCCTGCTACTAAACAATAATAGCCACACACGCACCCATTGGCTAAACTCTGAAACAGAAAGCAGAGGGAAAAGGTTATTCATGCTGCTACGTCTCCTTCGGTAGCTCAGTTGGTAGAGCGGAGGACTGTAGAGCTGTATGCGTTGCTGATATCCTTAGGTCACTGGTTCGATTCCGGTCCGAAGGAGCCGCAAATTTTTACTTACTATTAGGTAGAATAGTTAAAACAACCTCCTGGAAATTCATCGATCAGTGTGATACACACCTATTTTTGTGAATAAGCGAGTGAGAACTGGGAAATGTAAATATGACTGCTGTTCACCGAGAATTCTCAACAATATATAATGCATTTGAAACAGTGTTGAACTTAATCATTTTAAAGTTCTTAGAAATGCAATTTCTTTAACAGGCTCATACTTTTCACACCAGGCATTGTTAGAAAATTTGTTTTCTTGATTATTGCCACTTGCTGCACCCGATTCTCTTAAAAAACATATTAGATTAGTGCTATGACACTGAGTCAGGGTTGTGTGACAAGCGCTATTTCCCGATTCATTAGCCTGCCCTGTCGTTCATTGCTACTGCAATCCCTGGGAGTAACTTTCAGCCTTTATTTTTGGCAATGTGCTTGCACTTCTGCACTTACATACAAGTCACCATTGTGTTTTTTGAAAGCGGGGTAGTGGAGCGAAGTCTTCTTATTATTTGAACAATGGTTAAAAAATAGTCACTACCTTACCAATAGCTGCAGCTAAGGTACTGTCGAGCGTTTGGTGATCTAACAGGGGAAGAGAGTTTATCTGATAAGGTATTGGCCAGCGTTTGTTTGGTGATCTAATAAGGGGAAGATCTCTTATCTGTTTAGATTTTTCTTTACAGTAATAAACTATATTTAATTAAAAAAAAAAAAAAAACAACTAAACGAGTCCTTCGGACCGGAATCGAACCAGTGACCTAAGGATATCAGCACTGAAGATTACCTCTACAGTCCTCCGCTCTACCAACTGAGCTACCGAAGGAACGCTAAAAGCATTTTATTGGCTGCTGTCCCAATTTTCGCCCTCCCCTGATGATGATGCAATATGCAAGAATGTAGCAGAAGCAGAGCTGTCTTGTGACCAGATTAGACGTACTTTGAAATCGAAGCTAGAAAAGTGACGTCTGTGCTCCCCAGTGGGTTGATCTTTTAATTTACAGCATTTGCTACTCCTGCTGGTACATTCTGCTCTGAGTAGGTCGTCAAGCTTATCAAAAAGGAGTTGAGTTAGGCTTGGTATTATAGGGTAGTGTTTCTCAAATTCTTCAAGCCAAGTAACCCCTAAGCATAACAAATACCAGCCCAGTCCCAGCTCAAGCTCCGCCCCTGAACCCAACTCCATACTAATTGTAATGCAGTTTCTTCCATCCATTTGTAATATACACACAATCTTATCAATAAATAATGGTAACCACAAATTTTTTTTTTAAACCCACAAAGCACACTGTATGCAGAGAAAATATTCGGGGGGGGGGGTTTCAAACAGGTCAAGGCAGATGACTTTAAAATAGGCAATCAGTAATAACTATGAACAAATATAGAGCAAAATATAAACAGCAGATATAAATTCACAAAACTGACACATTTTAATCACTAAATTGAAAATAAAATTATTTTTCCTACCTTTGTTGTCTGGTGATTTCATGAGCATTTCCAATATTTCTTTCTTTCTGACTCCTGCACACTTTCTCTCCTCTGGACCCCATTCCCTTCCCCAACCAACATCTCTCTCTGTCCTTCCATGAGTCCAACTTTTCTTCTTCTCTCCTCCACCCCTATTGGCAATATGTCTCCCTCTCTCTCTCATTGTCCATCTGTCTTGAGAGATCCAGGCATCTCTCCCACCCCCTCTACTGCTCCATGCCCATTTCTCCTTCTATCACCCCTCTCCAGCACAATGCCACATTTCTCCATCACTATGTCCAACATTCCTTCCCCTTGCATCCTCTTCAATCTGCCCTCTCCACCACCCTATCCAACATTTCTCCCTCTCATCTTTCTATTCCCTCATGCATCTCTACCTCACTCCTCTCTCTCTCTGCCTAATTTTCCTTTCTTCCTTTCCCCAGGTGCACCATCTTTCACTCGCACACTCATGCACATCAATTCTCCCTTTCTATTCCCTCCCTTCTGTGTTGAGTTGCTGCCCCCTCCCCCTCCTTGCCTTTCAGCTCTGTTCCAAAATTAAGTTGCAGGCTGGAGATCCCTGCATGCCCTGCCCCGCCCACCTGTACTTCTCCCCTCCCCCGAAGCCGACCCGTCCATAGAAGCTAGGCAGCTATTGGCTGGCCCGGAACCTTCTCTTCAACATCAGAATTGGCGTCAGGGGGAAGGCTTGTGGGCCGGCCGCATGAAGCATGTGAATCACTGCTTGCGCCAGTGGCCTGTCCCTGTGCAGAGTTGCTGATGGGGGGGAGGGATGGAGCTTGCTGGCTCCGGTGAGGTGGCAAGGTCAACTTTGGGGGTGGGAGGTGGTGCAGGGAGGGATCCCCAGTGGCAGCTTCAGCAGGGGGTCAGGCAAGGATCCGCAGTGGGAGGCTGGGAGAAATCACTGGCAGCGGCCAGACCACATACCCCCAAGGGTACGCATACCGCATATTGAGAAACACTGTTATAGGGCACACTATCCATTAAGCTACACAGTGTCAAAATTTTTGGCTACTTTTTTTCAACATATCTGAGCTTGCATCAACCATTTGGAATTTTATTTTATTATAAACAGTTCCTCTTCTTTCCTAGATGTTTAAGGCAGGTCATCCTATAAATCTCAAGTCCACCTCCTCTCTTGGCTTTTTATATGGAAAAGATGGCAATATGAGCAGTGGAATAATAAGGGGTGGGCTAACATGTCCCAACTGAAAGGGCAGCATAACACCTTTATGGCTTAAAGGGCCAACTAGGGTTATCATATGGCTCCAGATAAAGGAGAATGGATTGAGACATCCGAGTTTTAGTTCCATTGCTTTCAATGAATGTCTCCATCCTCCTTGCTTCAATTGTTTTTAGTGGATGTAAAACCCGGGTATCTCAATCCATCCTCTTTTTTTTTTTTTTTTTAGCCTATGGTAACCCTAGGAATAGGAAGGGAGAAATGTGGGACCTGAGAGAGGGTGAGATGCTGGATCAGCAAGGGGAGGGGAAGGAGGGAGAGAGAGATGCTGGATCAATGGGGGAGAGACAGGACAAGAGAAAATGCAGGATTTGCTGTGGAAGGGGAAAGAAGGGAGGGAAAAGAGGGGGAGAGATTGTGGCCTCAGGGTGGAGTGTGTATGAGGAAGGAAAGAGAAAGGGATAGAGACTCAGAGAAGAGATTCTGACAATTCAGGGAGACTAGGAACAGAGACATAGAGGGGCAATGCTAGAAAAGGTTTTGAGTGGGGACTCAGAGAGAAAGATGCTGGACAGGACAAGATAGGGATATAGAGGAGAGATGCTGTATTTAGGAAGAGGATAGAGACACAGGACAGTTGCTGAATATTGAGGGGAGGATTCTGACAATTCAGGGAGACTAGGAACAGAGACATAGAGGGGCAATGCTAGAAAAGGTTTTGAGTGGGGACTCAGAGAGAAAGATGCTGGACAGGACAAGATAGGGATATAGAGGAGAGATGCTGTATTTAGGAAGAGGATAGAGACACAGGACAGTTGCTGAATATTGAGGGGAAGATAGGGACAGTGACTTAGAAAAGGGAGAAATAAAGATTAGAGCTGTACTATTCAACCAAATATGAATAATGAAAAATATTATTTGGCAAAATAGAAATACCGAATATGAATAATGGGCATTCAGCTTTAACAAAACAAATAATAAAAGAAGCAAGGTGAAATAAAAAAATCCAGTGTTTATTTCAGTAAGAATTAGCACAGTAGAGTCCCAAATTATTTGTATTAAAATTTAAATCACTATTTGGCCGAATATGAATAATATATTTGGGACTAAATTGAATCAAATCAAATAAGAATATTTGATACAGCCCTAATATACTGTAGATAACAGTCGCCTTCAAAATACAATATAAAGCAGTAATGATTTGCCATCAATTTTTGTATGGTAGCATACCAAAATTGTTTAAAAATAATATGCTTAGCTATACACCATACAGATCACTACGTTCTGAGAATTTAGCTCCGCTGAAGACGAAAGTTAACCCAAGGCTTGTTGAAACTGGCAAAATGACTTTATTCTGTGCAGGAGTTAAAATATGGAACACCCTTTCAGGACAAATATGAAACTAGTGAAAAGGGCATGTTTAGAAAATTACTCAAGACGCAATTATTTGTAAATGCCTTTTTTAGCCAATAATTTTCCTCTCTGCACAGTTTATGAATTATTCATGATTTTCATTATATAAGCTATGGTATTAGTTTGTAGATATGATTTCTGATGATTGTTTGTGTGTCTGTTTTATTATGTTTTTACAAAATTATGTATGTAAATTATGTAAACCATTTAGGTTTAAACGGTATAGAAATTTTAAAAATAAATAAAGAAATACAGGGGGCAATACTAGAAAAGGAATGGAATAGGGACACAGAGGAGAAGATGTTGGACAGGGCAAGATAGGCACACTGAGAGGGCAAATGATAAACATGAGAGGATAAGGACAGGGTATTTTCTTGAACATTCTTAGTAACCCCCCTTTTTCTAAGTTGGGGTAGAATTTTCCTTTCTTGGTTATGATAATGTCAATGAAAATAGGAGTTTAAATAGTTAAATGCCTCTATAAAATTAAGGGTGTTATCCCTTATTGATTACTAAATTTTATGTTACTATGTAATATAATTCTTTCTCCTCAATGATGTGGGCTTGATGGGATTTCTGATTTTCTAAGACTGATTTAAGTTGTATTAAGAAAATAATATTTCTATATTTTTTGTGTACATTCCCATATCCTGTATACTTGTTTGGATACATTAATAAATTTCAATTAAAAAAAAAGAGAGGATAAGGACAGGGACACAGAGGTAAGATACTGAACAGAATGGATAGTAATGCAAAGCAAAGATGGATGGTGGACATGGAGAGAGAAGAAATGTCAAATGGACAGAAGACCTTGGAAAGAGAGAGAAAAAGAAGAAAAACAGAAAAGAGACACTTGGACCAAATCAGATGGAAAAATACAATGCTCAGACATCAAAGGTAGAAAAGAGTATTGTATCTGGAATTTATTATTTGGAATATGTCAGTTTTTGGAAATGCAAATGTTTCTCTGTTATTGATGTGCGGAAGGGATGGTATCAGGACTGCAGAATTCAAACACAAATAGGAATGGAGGTGTGGTAGAAGGGGTGAACGAACATATGGATAAAGGTGAGCCAGTTGATATTGTGTTTTGGGATTTCAAAAAGCATTTGACAAAATACCTCATGAAAGAATTCTGAGGAAATTAGAATGTCATGAGATAAGAGGTAATGTCCTATTATGGATTAAGAACTGATTGAAAGATAGAAAACAAATAATAGGGTTAAATGCTCAATATTCTTAATGGAGAAAGATAAATAGTAGGGTTCCCCAGGGGTCTGAGCTGGGACCGCTGCTTTTTAACATATTTATCAATGATCTAGAGCAGTGTCTCTCAAATTTTTTCAAGCCGGGGCACACTGAAGGTAGTGGCCATGGCTCGAGGCACCCGGAAGTGCACAGACATCACCATGATGACATCATGCGCATGCATGACATCATCATGTCGACATCCACGCATGCGCAGAGGCCCTCCAGATAGGCCCTGAAATGCCAGTAGGGCGTGCCAGCAAGGAAGTCTAACAAATATCAAATGAGTACCCCAACCACAGATCACCCAAGCTCTTCCCCAGATCCCGCCCCCTTTACTAATTGTAATGTAATTTTTTTCATTCATTTTTCATATACACACAATATACACAGCAGATCTAAATTCTCAAAACTGACACATTTCTATCACAATATTGAAAATAAAATCATTTTCCCTACCTTTGTTGTGTGGTGACTTTATTTTTCTGTGCTTTTAACTATGTTTCCAGTGCCTTCTTATCCACTAACTGTTTTCTCTCCTTCTTCACTTTCTGCCTTGCATCCATCTTTTGCATTAACTTAACATTCAATTTTTCTGCTTTCTTCTCAAAATCTACTTTTCATCTCTCTCTCTTTCTCTCCTTCCCTCACCGTTTCCATGGTCTGACATCTCTCTCCTTCCCCCCCCCCCCCCAGTAGTCCGACATCTCTCTTCTTCCCTTCCTCCTACCAATGGTCCAACATATCTCTCCTTCCTTTCCCCCTTCCCAGTCTGGCATCTCTCTCTACTACTACCGCTACTATTATTATTTCTATTGCATTACCAGACTCCCCTCCTTCCCTTCTATTCCCTGGTCTGGTATCTCTCCCTTCATTTAGTCACCTCTCCTCCTCCCCCCCCCCCCGTGTAACATTTTTCTCTCTCTTCCTCCTTTCTGCCCCCTGCAGTCCATCTCCCTTCTCTTCCTCCTATCTGGCCCCGCTCCCAGTCCAACATTTCTCCCTCCTTTCCACCAGTCCAACATTTCTTTCTCTCATCCTTCTTTATGCTTCTTATCCTCCAGTCCTCCTTCCCTCCCCTAACCAACATTTCTCTCTCTCTCCCTCCATAAGTCCAACTTTTCAATCTCTGCCCTGCTCCTCCTTCCCCCCGAGTGTGACATTTCTCCTTCCCTCCTTTCTGTCCTCCCCATCCATCTCACCCTCTCCATGAGTCCAACCCTTTCTGCCTCCTGCACACTTTTTCTCTCTCTCCTTGCCTCTTCCCTCGACTGACATCCTTTCTTCCCACTCCCCAACCTATGTTCTTTCCCCATGCATCATTTCTCCCTCTCCTCCACCCCATGTCCATTTCTCCCTCTCTCATCACTCTTACGCCTCCTGTAACAATTTTCCTTCGTTCCCTCCCCCACAACCGCACTCATAGCTAATATGCTCTCTCCCCATCCACCATCTCACCCTCCCCTCCAGTGTATAGCATCTTTCCTTTCCCTCCCCTTCTGCCAGGTCCAGCAGCACCTCTTCTCCCTTCCCTTTCCATGCCCCCTGTCCAGCAGAACCTCTTCCTCTCCCCATGTCCAGCAGTACCCCTTCTCCTTTCCATCCTCTACCTTCCCCCTGTCCAGCAATACCCTTTCTCTCTTCGCTTTCTCTCCTCCCTTATCCAGCAGTACTTCTCCCATCTCTAACAGCAGCTCACTGTGTGCTTTTTAACTTGGTCACACAGCTACCGCTAGGATTAATTTAGACGCGGTTTCATCCAGAAGTCATGGGGCCTTTGCTAGGCCAGCCTGTTTCGATGATGCCGGCCGGCCTAGCAAAGGACCTGAGGCTCCTGGATTAAACTGCGCCTAAATTAATCCTAGCGGCAACTGTGTGACCAAGTTAAAAAGCACACGGAGCTGACACTGCTGGTCGGGGATGTGTATGTGTGTGCAGAGAGAAACACGACGGCAGCAGGAAGATGCTGCCTGTAAAACAGGGGGGGATGTGCAGAGAGAAACACAACGGCAGCAGGAAGATGCCATGCCGGCACTACAGGAGGTTCCTCGCAGCGAGAGCCAAGTCAGCTGTCTGGCGCTTCTCTTCCTCCTTTGTGAGCCGCGGCACACTTTGAATCTCAGGAGGCACACAGTTTGCGATACACTGATCTAGAGATGGGAATAACTAGTGAGATAATCAAATTTTCTGATGACACCAAATTGTTAAATCATGAGAGAATTGTGAATAATTGCGAGAGGACCTTGGAGGACTGGACATCAAAATGGCAGATGAAGGAAGCATTAATACAAGCAAATGCAAAGTGATGCATGTGGGAAAGAGATACCCAAACTATAGCTATATGATGCAGGGTTTCACATTAGGAGTCATCGCCCAGGAAAAGGACCCGGGTATCATCGTTGAGGGTATATTTTATAGTTTTATAGTTTTGTATTTATTGTCCACTTTATACAAAGCAGAGCACAAAAGAAAATACATAATAAAATATACAAACATTTGCCTAGCAGGAGTCGATTATGCTGGCGAGTACTAAGGTTTACAGTTGATATATCATCAAAGCACAAGCATTTGATTGGCGTCATAATGGAGAGACTGGTTTAGGTCCAGCCCTTACCTTCTTGGTCTTGTACTGATTCCCTGACGAAGCTTTGGGTGAACCGGGCCCCGTTGGAATCAGAACTCTCCAACCTAAAAGCTAAGCTATTTGATATTATTATTGCTATATTTACCACATTGTTATATACAGTATAAATGCACAAGAAGGTTTTTTGTGACCTATTATTACAGTGATGTCTTGTTCAACTGACCAGCTTCGGCTGCTTTGAAATGACACAATAGCTGTCTGAGGTCTTTTTTTCCCCTCTTTTTTAAATGATTTGCAGTTACGTTTGATGTGATCCTATTTGGGAATAGTTTCATATAAACTCTACTTTGTGTGTACAAAATTATTTCAAACATTAGCCATAACCCAGACATACAAAACAGTATCATATCTACCCATATAAGGTCACAGCTTCATCCCCCATACTTAATTTGACAAAACAAATGGCGTTTTAACAATCTTTTAAATATCTTCAAATTCTCTACCTGCTGTATATATTGCGGAAGCCTGTTTCATTCTGCTGGACCTGTGCAGAAAAACACTCCTGCTCTCATGGTTTGTCATTTTAGATCTTTCCTGGAAGGTATAGATAGATCCCAGTGTCCAGAAGAATGCAACTTGGGAAGTGTGATAAAATATGAAAGGCTCTCAGATAAATATTGAGGTGCCAACCCATGTAAGCTTAAATAGATAAGTAGCAGCATTTTATATCTAACACTAAATTCCATTTTAAGCCAATAAATCTTAATATAATAGTCAGTAGACGTTCACCTTTTGTCAGCCTAAACATTGTCTGAATAATTGAATTTTGCATGACCCGCAATGCGTGTAATATAGTAGAAGGAATACCCAATAATACAATGTGACATCACAGTGTATTTTTGTATCACTCCATGGTGCAGCTGCACCTCAAATACTGTGTGCAAGTCTGGTCGCTGCATCTTAAAAAATATATAGCAGAATTAGAAAAGGTACAGAGGGGAGGAAGTGATGTCACCATCCTAGATAGTCGGCTGAATGCGGAGCTCCGCATGCTTGGGCCTTAATTTAGCTCCTTCACTGTCCAAAATGCTTATAATTTGCGCAAAAAAAAAGAAACGTGGATGTAAGGTGCCCTCGCAGATCATGTTTGTACAGTTTGAATGGCCTCAGCCCCCCCCCCCCCCCCATAAAGCTCTGGAAGATTTTGCTTTTATGCTTAGCAGAGTGGAAGCCTCCAAAATGGTGGCACAGGTTGGGCAGTGTGCGGTCTCCCCAGCCGTGGCAACTGCCGCAGAGGTAGCGATGTCTACCCTAGCCCAGCCACAGCTGATGGCAGAAGTGAAAGATCTCCTGCATGAAATCAGAGCTGATATAAAATCAATGCGAGCCAGGCTCTTCCATGTTAGCTTCTGATCTCCGGAGCGAGATTGCGGATCTTGGCACCATGTCGGGGGGATGGACAAGCGACTGGATGAACACCAAGACCAGCTTCAAGAATTCGATGTGTGTACAAAAGATTTTTATATGTAGAAAACATATGTGTTAGGTAAGCTGGAGGACTTGGAGAATCGGGGATGTCGCTTTACTCTTCAAGTGCATGGTGTCCCCGAACTAGCTGAATATGTCAGCTGTGAGAGGGTGGTCCAACAGGTGGCTAGTATGCAACTTTCCACCAATACCTCTTCAATTTTTCCTGATACTAGTGGCATTGAAAGGGTGCATCAAGCCCTCACAGCACCCCGTGGCATTTGGCCACAAGATATAATTGCCTATTTCTCTGACTTCAAAACCTTGAGAGTGGTCATGAAAGCGGCTTGAACTCAACCTAATCTCAAGTGGGATACCTTTGAGATCGAACTGTACCAAGACCTAGCATCTGTGAGGCTTCGGAGGAGAGCGGAGATGAAACCAGTGTTGCTTTACCTACGGGACAGAAATGTGAAGTATCGGTGGTGACATTCGTTTGCACTAATGTTTTATCTGGAGGGAAAACTGCAGGTAGAGCGATCCTTAGAAGAAGCGGCCCAGCTTTTTCCTGCGGAACAGTTTCTTCAGGAAGTGGCCCCATCATCAGGACCTACCCCATCTTCAGTTTCACGGCTGCCATGGCCTCTTTAGCAAAGGGCTGCACCGGGGGCAGACTGACTAGGCAGTCCCTGGGGGCCGCCATGCATCCTGTATCTTCGACATGAGATGGAGCCTATAGAACGGGGAGTGGATCTGAGTTCATGAACAGTCTTCCAGACAGTGTCTAGGCACCTTTCAGACATTATAAGGGTGGCCCGGGAAAGTTGGACTGTTGTTGGGCCTTTTGTTACTGCTTCGGGTCCGGGGGTAATACTCTGTTTGTTTGATTGCTTAGATTGGATAAGTGTTGGGGTTACTGTTTGAATGATTGTTGTATATATGGTCTGAGCACATGGAGAGCCCTTTCTCCTGAAATCTGGGCATGCCGGGGGGAGGAGGGTCTACCTGTGATGGAGAGATGAAAGGGGGATGGTTGGGAGGGGGGTGGGGAAGAGTGGGAGGGGGGAAGTAGTTGTGGGGTAAGCTGTGAGATAACCACAGGGATCAGCACTAGCGAGGTAGGGGGGTCTTTCTTCTAACCTAGGAACCTATTGGGAGTGTTGGGGGAGCTGATGGCTTTCTTATTGCAGCTACATGGTAGTTGTAATTAATGGGTACAGTGTCTGAGCTGAGACTTCTATCAATAAATGCAAGATGGCTTAATGTTGGGCCTAAGAGACATCTGTTGTTTCGGGAATTGTTATGTTTCAAAGCCCATATTGCTTTACTTAAGAACATAAGAATAGCCTTACTGGGTCAGACCAATGGTCCATCAAGCCCAGTAGCCTGTTCTCACGGTGGCCAATCCAGGTCACTAGTACCTGGCCAAAACCCAAGATGTAGCAATATTCCATGCTACCGATACAGGGCAAGCAGTGACTTCTCCCGTGTCTTTCTCAATAACAGACTATGGACTTTTCCTCCAGGAACTTGTCCAAACCTTTCTTAAGACCAACTACACTATCCACTCTTACTACATCCTCTGGCAACGTGTTCCAGAGCTTAACTATTCTCTGAGTGAAAAAAAATTTCTCCCAATTGGTTTTAAAACTATTTCCATGTAACTTCGTAGAGTGTCCCCTAGTCTTTGTAATTTTTGACGGAGCGAAAAATCTATCCACTTGTACCCATTCTACTCCACTCAGGATTTTGTAGACTTCAGTCATATCTCCCCTCAGTCATCTCTTTTCCAAGCTGAAGAGTCCTAACCGTTTTAGTCTTTCTTCATATGAGAGGAGTTCCATCCCTTTTACCATCTTGGTCGCTCTTCTTTGAACCTAGCGTTACTATATCTTTCTTGAGATAAGGAGACCAGAATTAAACGCAATACTCCAAATGAGGTCGCACCATGAACTCCAAGAAACCCATTTTTTACCCTGTCATGAATATGTATTGAGACATCTCAGATTCCCGGAGATCTATTTGGCCTCCAATAAAAGGAATAAAAAAATATCTAAGGAAGTTGGCATTCTTATCACAAAAGGGGTACAGGTCGACTGCAGAAAGGTGATTTGGGATACTGAGGGCAGATTTATAATTCTGGTGTTCAACATTGGGGGCCATTGGTTTACTTTGATTAATGTCTATGCACCCAAAGAAAATCAGGGGGGCGTTCATTCAAAAACTTGAACTTTGTAATCAGAGGAATTTGGAAGGTACTTTATTAATGGGTGGGAACTTTAATATAACATTGAAACCCAAATTAAACAACTCTACTTCTAAGGTCCCTTACGGGCAATTGGATAGGACCAGATTTTGGTCCCTTTTGCGCCACTGGGATCTTTATGACTTGTGGAGGAAAATCCATCCTGCTGAGAGGAATTATACTTATTTCACTCAGGTTCACGCTTCCTCTTCGTGAATTGAACTGTTGCTGGGAGAATGGTCATTGATCTCCAAAATGAGATCTTGTCAAATAGTGAGCTGCTCTCTCTCAGATCATTCTCCTGTGTTGTTCGTTTTGCAGGGCCTTGAGGAGGCGCATCTGAGGCTTCCTTGGAGGTTCGATGATGCCTTACTCCTGGAACCGGGAAATGTGGAAGAACTATTTAAAGCTATTGAAGAACACTTGAAATTTAATGATAAAGAGGATATTAAGCTGGGGTTATTATGGGAGGCTATGAAAGTGGTAGTGCAGAGCAAGGTTATTGCATTATCAGTACAAAACAAGCGAGTGAGATCACTGAAAGAGAAGGAGATTAGGGAGGCTCTTTAGAACCTTGAGGGGATTGTGAGGGAGAGACAGTTCACGCCTCTTGAGCAGGATAAGAAACATGATTTAAAGGTACAGCTGCATGCTTTGGAGCTAGCTGTTGTGACCTTGCAGAGGTCCAGAAAACTCAGTAACCTTGCTGGACTTTGCAAAGGTCCAGAAAACTCAGCAACAGTATTTTGAATTTGGTAATAAGCCTAGCCGTCTTCTGACTCACAAACTTAAAAAACATGCTGTCCGTAATCACATCTCCTGTCTTAAACTCCTCAGCAGACAATGGAAATAGCTTCCATGATTATTTTCAAGAGATATACTGCCAGGGGGATACACTCTCGACTTATTTGGCACATGTTCCGCTCCCCACCATTTCTGAGGGGGAGGCCCTGCAACTGTCCCTTCCGATCATGATCAGTGAAGTGGAGGAGGCAATTGGGGCCCTTCCTGCAGGTACTTCCCCAGGGTAAGATGGATATACTAATAACTTTTATAAAAGCTTCAAGGGATTATTGGCTCCCATATTGGTTTGAGTTTTCAATTCCCCGACAAAATCTTTGACCAAGTTGACGCAGGTCTTATCGGCATATGGCCAGACATCCGGTTTCCGTGTAAACATGGAAAAATCGGAGATCCTCAATTTGACTTTGGGGGTGCAGTAGGTTCAGTAGTTACAATCCCAATTTCCTTTTCATTGGGTGCATGAATCCATCAGATATCTGGTGGTCCAGTTGACAGCAGATCCTGCGCATTTATTTAATGCTAATTTTCTGGCCCTGCAAAAGCAGTTGTTTCAGGAACTAGATCAATGGGAGTGAATGGAAATTTGGTGGATGGGGAGAATTACGGCTGTAAAAATGATAATATTACCCCAAATTCTATATCATTTTATATCACTTTATGGCATTGCCAATTGCAATTCCCAAAGCATTTTTTGTTGCTTGTTTAGAAAAGTGTTTGCATATATTTGGAGACACAAACCTCCTTGGGTATGGCAGGCAATTCTATCTCATGCAAAGCAGCAGGGAGGGATGGGAGTTCCAAACTTTTTTCTCTATTGTCAGGCTGCTTTGGTACATGAAGTGGTGGCATGGGTGGGCTATATAGATCGCCCCTGGATACATTTAGAGCAAGTCTTCTCCCCAGATATTTCTCTTTGGAGGTTACCTTGGTCCCCTATGGCGATACTGCGAGCCCAGCTCCAAATTTAAAATCCCTTTTTGAGGGTGATTTTGCAAACCTAGTATTCCCTGCGTAAGCACAAGTTGTTGCCCAAAGTTCCAACATTTCTTTTTTAGCTTTATTGGTTATATTTTATTCAATGCAGTGATTTTTATTCTTTCCAACTCAACACAAGTTGGAAAGAATTATACAAAAGGGATCATGAATGTCTGCTTGACTGTCCATCTGGAGGCAGAACAACTCATTGAAAATTTTAACAGAATGAGATGAAATTTCTCATAGTGAAAAAAAAACAACAATACACAGAGTTTGAAAATGAGGTCCCACAAAGTAATCCCCAGCTCTCCTCCCCCACTTCAAATAGCCTAATGCATTTCTATGGGAGAAATAGTTTTAGTTTCTGCATCACGGATAGCACCCCATATTTCTGCATAATATATTGACTTGAAATATTCAAAATAAACTTTGACTTAATCAAGTTCACCATGAAAATGTAGCAAACCACTCTCCATCTGCAATATGCATGTGGAAAGTTTGTCATTCCTAACATTAACATCCATTGAAGCATACTGTATTTCAGGGAGACTCATTGTTACCACTTGTTTGTTTGGCACTAAGGCCTAGATTCACTAAACTGCCCGATCCTGTCCAATCCGTGGCTGATCTGAGGCAGGCCGACGGATTCACAAATGGGGGCGATGCAAATGAAGGCGATTGGAGGCATGTCCCTTGCTGGAGAGCGATCTTTGAGCATGTGCAGACCATCTTTGTCTGTAGATGGTCTGCACATGCTTCCCGCCGCTACTTTGTTGTATTAAGTGCTGGAGGTTCTTCTCCCCTCGCTAATCCTTCACACTGAGGATATCCCCTTATCACTAATTATATCTCTATTTGATTTATAAGGCGTTTTTATTCTGCCTCCAGGGTTGGACAGACACCTCACTAAGAACCTATTGACTGCACTGCCTTTTTGTTTGTATCTTTGTAAGTTCCTCTGGCAGAATCTTTTGGAGTTTTCGAGTGGCTTTAAAGGTATCCAACATGCGCAGCCGAAGAAGGCGCAGTCATTCTGTCTTGGAGCTGTCTGAGTGGCCTTGCGGTGATCGGAGGGAATTGTGTGGGGGCAGTCCTGGTCCGTAATGCAGCTGGTGGCCATCTGAGTGTCCATGATTCTGTTTGCCTGCCATTCTATTTCTGCTTTACGGTCGAAGAGCCCTGATGGCCTGCATTGGAGTTTTGCCCTCCCTGCTCCACCATATTGACTGACTGTACTGTACTTTATTTATTATTTCTCTTGTTTTTACTTTAGTTTGTTTTATTTCTGTTGTGATATATTTAATCTTTCATCTTCCTATTTTATTTTTTATTCTTATTTTATTTCGCTAGATATGTATACAATTATAATACAGTGTAGTTAATTTTTCTCTATTTCCCTAGGCACTTTAGCTTAGGTAAGTTTGTACTAGAACGTACACAGGTAAGGCTAGACTCAAATAGGGCTCTGGTCTTTGACCTTTAGTCTGCCGCACAAGTGGACTGCGGGGCACGATGGACCACTGGTCTGACCCAGCAGCGGCAATTCTTATGTTATTATGAATGTGAGCCCATCTGGGACAGAGAGGGATGTTTTTTCTTAATATGCCTTAAGTCGTTGCAACTTACATATATTGTAATCTGCTCAGAATTGTGGATGTAGAGGAATATACATTTTTTTAATACATAAATAAATAACTTTGGCAGGTTTTTACAAAGGTGTGCTGCCAAGTAGCACATGATAAATGTTGAGCCACCCATAGGAATAGCATGGGCAGCTTGGCATTTAGCGTGTGTTGCCCAGCAGCGTACCCTGTAAAAGGACCCATCTGTGAAGTTAAAATTGTCTCAGATGATATAAAGATGACTCTTGGTCTGGACAAAAGTTGAGCAAAACTGAAAACATCCTTTTGACGGATGACCGTGAGATAAAAGAATTTGAAAATAAAGATGCATATAAATATCCAGGAGGAGCAACAATCAAGCATAAATCACTGAGAGAAAAGATCAGTAAAAGAATATTATAGGAGACTAAAACTGATATTGAAGAAAGCATTAACATCACTGAATAAAATATAAGCCATTATCAATTGGCAATTCCCTCACATTCATATAGTTTGGAATTGTAGACTGACCTCTTAAAGACCTTGAAAAACTGAATGTATGAAAGAGAAAACTCCTCCTTGCCTATGAAGTAATTTGTAAAATTAGTGTATGCCAAGGCTGTACATCTCTGAGCTGAAGAAGGTCTCACAGAAATTGATTGTGCCTATTGAGCTACTATCAAAGGATTCCAGCCTTATTTCAGCATCAGTAGCATAGCAACACAGCTGATTTAGGGTGGGCCTGAGTGCATAATGGGTGTGCCAACAATTTCATCTCTGCCCTCCCCCAACTAAAACAAATCCAAATTTAATTTCTGCTCCCCCCCAGGTAAATGGTATACCTATGCTGGTGGAGATCCCCGAGCCCCATCAGCCAAAGACCTTCTCCTCATCAAAGAGTTCACATGTTGGACGGCCGCCAACACTGTACTAGAGTTGCTGCCACCAGCCTCCATGCACGTATGCTAAGTTTCACACAAGCATGAAAACTGAGCGTGCACGAGGGAGGAAGTGGCCTGTGGCTGTGAACAGTAACAGCTCTGGGACAGTGCCAGCAGCTGCCCAACATATAAATACTTTCAGCAGGGAGGAGGTCATCGGCTGACGGGGCTTGAAAATTATTGCATGTCTCACTAAAGGAGATGACATTTTGGATGGGCCCGACCTCAGATTGGATGGGACCCAGTCCACCTATGGCTACGCATCATCAGATCCAAATGCACCAAAGGTGTTGAAATATAAAAGTTAAGTCCAGAATCCATTTCCATCATTAAAACTGGACAAGTATTTCAGTGAGTAGAAGGAATGAGCGAGAATCCATTGATTTCAAGTTAATCTTCATTAGATATGCCTGTTGATATGCTTGTATAGGTTTACGGTCAAATAATTTTAATTTTGCAGAAAACCAATACAGAATGCAAAAGTCACAAAACAAACCATCTTCCAGTACACTCATTTAGATAAGAACAACACCCACTGCCTCCCCCCTAAGGGCCCCAAGATAGGCCAAAAATAATTGCAAGGATACAGAAACAAAATCATAGCATGTCAACCATTCAATATTCGACTACGTGATCTTTGAGGTTTATAATTCACGAATAATAGGAGAAGTATAGTAATGAAAGGAACTACAATTTAGATAGAAAGCAAAAAAACCCCATAAAACTATGTCTTGGTACATAAACACTAAAATATTATAGCAACAGAACTAGCAGACTCTGTTTACTAAGCAGAGATCACTGAAAAGCAGGCGAAGTAAAAAAGGATCAGATATTGATACCAAAAAGGAGGAAAGCAACTGAATTTGTGAATGAAGAGGAAAAAAAAAACCCCTCTAAGTTATTGGAAAATCAAAAGGAAATTGCACAAGTACAGTAGGAAATACAAAGTCTTACTCCAGAAACCACTTGTTGATCAATAACAGACACATGAATGGTTAAGGAGAGGTAAACTAAAACATAAGTGATTGATAGCTGCAATCCAGGATAGCAGATTCTGGACAAGATAGTTTTCAGCAAGCCTGTAAATTCTGTAAGAAAGAGCTTGAAATGCTCATTCATCTCATAGATGGCAGAAAATTTCTATACAGATAAGCACAGCAAGGTGGTACATCCCATCCATTAGAAACTTTGTAAATATTACAACATTGTTGTACTTGAAAAGCACTGGGAACATACCCCTAACTAAGGTTGCCAGATTTTTGAATCGGAAAATCCAAACCCCTAGATCCAGACCCCAGACCTGCCCATCCTCGCCCTGTAATGCCCTAATCCTGCTCCCAGTCCCACCCTAGCCCTGGACCCCTACTGCCTGCACTCGTCGGTGAGGGCAGTGAGGGCATGCAATGATGTCACACACATGCATGTGTGCGCGTGACATCCGTGTATGCATGGACTTCCTCCATGTCTGACGCGATTTGAGGAGGTTTTTCAAAATCCGGACAAAGTGATTATAATGATTTAAAGTGGAGCAGTACTATTGATGTAGCCTTTAAAGCTAAAATCGAATCTATAAAATGCTAACCCCTGAATGGGAATGGGGTGGGATTACTACAACTAGTCAATTGGGTGGTTTATTTCATCATCACAGAGGAAAATCCTTATAGCTAAACTCAGTGGTATTCAAGCCAGGGTAACATACATACGAGGGCTGTTTAAAAATTATCAGACCTTAATTTTTCTTGAGTAAACAAATAAAGCTAGGGAGGCATAGTTTGATGCACATATGTAGATGACCCTAATGCGCATAATTGAATTTTTTCCCTTCTCTAAAAGCTGTCAGTCACCGGCAGACCACCGATGAGTGAGGAAGTATAAGTGAGCGCTGTCTGATTTTCATTTTTGACAAAATTACAGAAAAAGTTGAACATTACTGCATTAAATTTTGTGTAAAGCTTGGCGATTCCCAAGTGGAAACAATCCACAAGATTCAACAGGCCTACGGGGACAAAGCAATGGGCACCACACAGATAAAGGAGTGGTCCAACTGCTTCAGAGATGGCCGCACATCAGTGGAGTGAAGCACGTTCTGGTAGGCCCTCAACATCCAGAAATGAGATCATCATTGACCAAGTGAGGACTCTAATGATGCAGGATCGTCGAATCACCAAGGGGTACTGCCAAGAGGTTCTGTGTCACCTTCGTGATGCAAATGGCTGGACCTGTGGGCAGCGGGAAATTGGCAGCTCCATCACGATAATGCACCTGTCCATTCTTCACATTTGATATGGAGTTTCCTGGCCAAACACAACACACCTGATTCCTCTCACCCTACTCTCCCAACATGGCTCCGTGTGACTTCTGGCTTTTCTCCAAGCTGAAAATGCTCCTTAAAGGGACCAGATTTCAGTCAAGAGAAGACATCATACAGAATGTGACGCAATCTCAAAAGAGGCGAGCAATCTCTAAAGAGGCGTTCCAGTGCTGCTTCTGACAGTGGCAGAACTGTTGGAAGAAGTGTGTGGCAGCCCAAGGGGACTACTTTGAAGGAAATTAGTATAAGATTGTTGTATCTGAATATGAGTATTTTTTATGAATAAAGGTCTGATACTTTTTGAACAGCCCTCATATTGCATTAATATAAAGTGAGCAGTACAAGCAGAGGGAAAGCCTATTCACATGATAAAGACTTTGAGTTGTATTGGAGGCTCTGCCCAATTTGGGCCACGACCTATAGCCACAGGGTTTGGCAGAAACATTGAACATAATTGTGCCTGGAGAAGAAACTGTCCTAGAGGAAATATTCAGTGTATAGCATATGAGTCCAGGCACTTGATTTTTTTTTGTTCATTACTGGTGCATTAAGGAACTGTGTTGATTCCATGCTATGTTGAAAGAAGCAGTTTCCAGAGAATAAACTTCTGTTTAAATTTTTAACTCAAAGAATTGGAGTGCTTCTTGAAGTTTTGTTTTCCACATCCTTTACCAACTCCATATCTGCTTGGTTTGGCGCTTGGGGACAAGTTCTAGAGTATCAGTCCCACTGGCTAGTCACTCTTCCCAGCCACATCAGTGGGGCACCTTAGAGGTCACTGCTATGAACTTCACATAAAGGGTACCACACATACTTCTCAATATATACTGTACTTCTTATAATTTATGGTGAGCCCTTTAAAACTCCCCTAAAACCTACTATACCCACCTGTCTACCACCCCAATAGCCCTAATGGCTTTGGGTAGAACTTATATGGCAGTATAGTAGGGTTTTAGTGGGTTTGATGGGCTCATACTCTAACACCATAGATGTAGTTAGAGTGTCTTATGGGTCTGGCTCCTCCTCTCTATGGTTCACTAGCTTACCCACCTGGCTACTTGAAACCTGTGTGATGCTCTACTAGGATTTCCCATACCAGATGCAGCTGTTACAGAGATAGGTATGTTCTGTTTCATTCAGATTTTGGGGGGTGGAAAGGGGTCAATGACCACTAGGGAAATGTGTGTGGGTCATTCCTTAATCCCTCCAATGGTCATCTGGTCAGTTTGGGTAACGTTTTGGCATTTAGACACTTCCAAAAGAGATCTAGCCCCAAACTGCTAAGTTCCATCTAGGATGTCTTGGAAAAGGTTTGATTATCCCTGCAAAATGTCCAATTCTGGCATGTCCAAAGCCCACCCATAACACGCCTCTTAATATGCCCCCTTGAACTCTGGACATACAGTGGCTGAAACGCCTCACTAGACATCTAAGAAAACAGTTTTTAAAAAATTTGCATTTTTGGGGACATTTTATTTTTTTATTATGCCCCTAATAGTCTATTATGAGCCTCAATGAACATATTTCTCTTAAAAAGGGAATGAGAACTTGTATACTTCCTGTTTGTTGCTTTGGCATTTCCAAGCTGGCATTCAAAGCAGTGGACACTGGAGGATTCAGTGACTTATCCAGGGTCACAAGGAGTAGCACCAGGATTTGATCTTAAAACCTCTGGGTGTAGAGGCAGCAGCTCAAGCAGTGAGTCACAGCCCCTCCTCCTAGGTGCAAGAATGCTAGATGCAAGAAAACCATTCATAATAGTAAAATTTAAAAAAACAGTCAGGTTATAAGCTGAAAGATAAGAAATCTATAGTAATACCTTCATTGGGTGAGGTTTACAATAGGTTTAGATTTTATGTTTCTAACTAATTGTCTGTAATTATAGGTTATAGGAATTGCAGCAACCACAACCTCCCCCCGATAAAGGTCCATTGACTTAAACGCTCATGTAAAGGGCGGTTGTAGTCTAAAAAGCCAACGTTGGATCGGCAGTTTGCTATTTAAGAAAAGTGTTGCTGATAAGAAATTTTAAGTTACATAACTAATTGGCAAAAATCTATTAAATTCATGAACTATGATATTGCACAATATTAAGTTAAAGTATTATTATTAATTTATTAAGTTTTAATGAAATAAAATAAAAATAAAGATAGACATTAATTAATTAAGGGAAGGGAAGGAGGTTATGGTATAAATTATTATTCATAATGCGGTCTTGGGATAACATATGTTATGTGAGGTCCTATGCACTGAAATCTGTTTACATCATATGATATACCATCCTCTTAGTTTACTGTTTTTTGAGGGTTCAGTGATTGATTATAGGTTTTGAAAAAAAATAGCTTAATCTGATTATAAAAGGAAAAATGAATTTTAAGGTATCTCTCACCTTCCCTCCCTCCTCTCAGAGGACTGACCTCTCTCCTTCCTTACCCACCTTCCCACAGTCTGGCATCTCTCTCCTTTCCTTCCCACTGACTGGCATTTCTCTTCTAAAACAACAACAACTACTACTATTATTATTTCTATAGCACTACCAGACTCCCCTCCTTCCCTTCCATTCCCTAGTCTAGTATCTCTCCCTTCCTTGAGTCATCTCTCCTCCCCCCAGTGCAACATTTCTCTCTCCCTTTCTCCTTTCTCCCCCCCGCAGTCCAATATCTCCCCTCCCTTCCTCCTTTCTGGCCCCCCTTCCAGTCCAATATTTCTCCCTCCTTTCCACCAGTCCATCATTTCTTTTTCTCTTCCTCCTGCATGCTTTCTCTCCTCCGGCCCTCCTTCTCTCCCCTAACCATCTCTCTCTTTCTCTCTCCCTCCATGAGTCTACTTTTCACTCTCTGCTAATACCCCCTTTCCCTAACATTTTTCCTTACCTTCTTTCTGCCCTCCCCATCCATCTCTCCCCCTCTCTCCATGTGTCCAACACTTTCTGCCTCTTGCATACTTTCTCTCTTTTTCCTTGCCCCTTCCCTCAAATGTGACATCTCTCCTTCTCAGCCCCCAGTCCATCTCTCTTCAGTCCCACTAACAGCTAATGTGCTCTCTCCCAATGCACCATTTCTCCCTCTCCTCCACCACATGTCCATTTTTCCCTCTCTCATCACTCTTACTCCTCTTGCAACAATTTCCCTTCCTTCCTTCCCCCCTCAACTCAACTCACAACTAATATGCTCTCTTCTGATGCACCATCTCACTGTCCCCTCCAACATGCAGTACCTTTCCTTTTCCTCCCCTTCTAGTCCAGCACCACCTTTCCCTTCCATTTCTGTTAGGTCCAGCAGCATCTCTTCTCCCTTCTCCTCCCCCCTATCCAGAAGCACTTTTACCTCTCCCCTGTCCAGTAGCACCTTTCCCTCTCCCCATGTCCAGCCTCTCCTTTCCTCCCTCCCCATGTCCAGCAGTACCTCTCCTCCCTTCCCTTTCCCTCCCATCTCCCTTCCCCATGTACAACAGTACCTCTTCTCTCTTCCCTTTCCCTCCTCTTCTGTCCAGCAATACCTCTCCTCTCAGTAATGGCAGCTCACTGAGTGCTTTTAACTTCACCACACAGCTGTCGCTAGCGTTAGTTTAGCCTGTGATTCCATCAGGCAGCCTTTGCTAGGCTGGCCCACCTATGACAAAAGAGGAAGTTGCATCATCGGAGGCGAGCCAGTCTTTCAAAAAATGAAAACTATTTGATAATTTTAAAGTTAGCTAACATTTTAATGACTTTGTTGTTTCTGCTTTTTGTTAGAAAGCATTTGAATATTTGTTTACAGCATGGAGGTCCACAGTTTATTGATCATCTAGATAGGTATCAGTCATTTGTGACCTTAAGGGCATCTTGATTTTGGGTTAGATAGGAGAATGTAGATTTGCAGCAATAAGTGGTAGAAGAGCAAGAAAGCATTTATTGGGCATGTTGCTGAAGGCATTTTTCCATATTTCAAATGGATTTTTTCTTAGCATCAAATAATGACTTTAAAATGTCATCTTCTGAGACCTCAATCAATTCCATCTGAATTTCTTTAGGTGCCTTGGTGATATCAACTAGGTGAAGCTGAAATGCTGATTTGAGTGTGATGTCATGATTCTCAGTCGGTGAACCTTTCACTGTATTTTCCAATTAGTATGACTATAACAGTCGCGTATTCTTCAAATGATTCAAATATATAATCCTGCTCACCAATGTCCTTTGCTAACTGGGAAAATGTTCATCCAAAATTTCTTTTTGAAGATGTGTTTTGAAAAAGAGATAGCTTTTTTGCTAAATGCTTGGATTTTTTTTTTTTTGCTACATATCATATATAGACTTAGGAGTCCTTTTATCAAGTTGCGGTAGGGGTTTAGCGCTCGTAATACCGCGCGATAAACCGCCTGCCGCACTAGCCGCTAATGCCTGCATTGAGCAGGTGTTAGTTTTTTTAGCTGGCCACGGGGGTTAGCACATGATGAAATATCCAACACGCTAACCCCGCTAGCGTGGCTCGATAAAAGGACTCCTTAGGCCCCCTTTTATGAAGCTGCGTTAGGGTTTTTAATCGCCAGTCACTAAGGTAAAATCTCTGATGCTCATAGGAATTCCTACGAGTGTTAGAGCTTTTACCGCCATGGCCTGCGATAAAAATCCCTAATGCAGCTTCATAAAAGAAGGGGTTAGTTTTACCTTGCAAAGAAATATTCAAGTTGTTTTGATTTGACATGATATCACACAGAAATGCAAAAAACAAAAGGAATTGACCACAAAATCATACAGAAATGCAGCATTTCTATAGAAATCTTCTTTCAATAATTCACATTGCTGGTTCTGTTCTTCATAAAAAATGAACTATCTGTTCTCACAGAGAAAACATTTTGACTAAGACCTGTCCCTGCGATAGCCAATACACTTTAGAATGATACAGTAAAACCATACTGAATCCTTCATCGTTCAATTTTAACATGTTACAAAACCGACGATGCTGTGTTATGTTTGCACAAATATAGTTAACAATACTTATAACTTGTTGCAAAGTGTCATTTAAAATAGTAGCTTTAGCACAGAGATTTTGCTGATGCAAGATATAATGAAAAGAAATGAGAGCAACTTTATGTGTTAATAATTTTTTATTTGTGCAATAAAGCCCTTCATATTTTCCTGTCATGGAAGGTGCATACACTCACTAAATTTACCAAGTTCAGTCCAACTTCATAACATTTATCTTGAAAGTTGTTGAAGATATCTATTCCCCGTTTTCTGCTCACAAGAGTGCCCAAAACAAAGAGCTCTTCGTAGCAAAAAAACCCCAAAACTTCTGTTATGACCTGAATGAAGTATAAAACATGCACCGAGTCAGTAGTATCAGTTTCAAAATCCTGAAGGGCATAGAAAAGTTGTTCCAAAAAAACGCTCATGCAAGTGAAGTTGGCGGAGAGTAGCGAAGACTCGCTAACTTAGCATGTGCCCATCGCTAGTTATAGTGATGGGCACATGCACAGAATAAACAAAAAAACTCCAAAACACAACAACAGCAGGAGAGATGTCCAATGTCTCCCGCTACCAAACAAACATCCCCCAACTCTCCTCGGCAGCGGAAGAGTTGTCTATGCTCTCCCGCCGCCAACTGATATATACCACCAGCAGCGGGATAAATGGCCAGTCTCTCCCATCCAACCAACACCCCCTCAGGCAGCAGGAGAGATGCCCATTGTCTCTCGCCGCCAACCAACACCCCACCAACCCCCTCTCAGCAGTTGGAGAGTTGCCCACGCTCTCCTGCCACCAACCGACACCCCCCCCCCCCAGGCAGTGGGAGAGATGCTCAATGCCTCCTAGGATGCACCGGGGAGAGGAAGGCCCACCATTTTGAAGAGGTGGGCCTGCTGGCCGGAGGAAGAAGGCATCCCTCCGGCCAGCCATCTTAAAATAAGGTAAGGGGGAGAGGGCTGGGATTGTAAAAGGCACAGGGAGTTTGCATGGCGATGAGAGAGCATGGGCAACTCTCCCACAGCCTTGGGAGGGTTGGGTTAGTTGGCGGCAGGAAACACTGGGAATCTTTTCTGTTGCCTGGGGGTGTATCAGATGGGTGGGAGAGACTGGGCATCTCTCCCACTGCCGGTGGTGTGTGCGGGAGAGCGTATGCAATTCTCCTGCTGCTGAGGGAGGGTTTGGGGGGTGTTGGTTGGCGGCGGGAGAGATTGGGCATCTCTTCCACTGCCTGGGAGTATCAGTTAGTGGCAGGAGAGACTGGGCATCTCTCCTACTGCCAAAGGGGGCTATAATACAGGGAGCCCACAAAAACACTCCTTGATTTTAAATGGTTATAAAACCAAAATTGATTAGAATATTCTTTCACCTTTGAGGCTACAGTTTCATCAACTCATAAAGTTTCATATGGTATCTGTTGATTACATACACTCGATGTGTGCCCCACCTGTTACTCGGCAAACATCAATGTGATAATCGAGCTCGGACCAGACTCTCTGGAGCATATCCGGCGTGATCATATTTATAACTTCAGTATGTGTTCCTGCAGATCATCCACAGTTGCGGGTAGTGGAGGTACGTACACTCTTTCTTTCATGAACCCCCAAAGGAAAAAGTCACAAACAGTAATGTCCAGTGATCTCGGAGGCCATTTGAGGAACACCTGGTAATTTTGTTGCGTTGCATTCTCTGAATGGGCACCCTGTACATGCACACAAGAAGCGTGCTTTTACTCCTCCCACTAAAATATAAAATAGAATACAATTTAGGATTCTTCATGTAATTTTTTTTTCCATTAGCCACAGTCAAAACACACGCCACAAGATGCACTTTTAACAGTGCTTTCACTGTACCAGTTGCTGATTTTTGTTGCCAAAACCAACACCGCTCCAATGTATTATCCTTAATATGTATTAAGAAATGTTAGACAACAATTTAATATATTGTTTAATGCCTGACTACATATGATAGTTGTTTTAAAAATGCATTTAATTATCAATAAAAAGTTTAAAAAACCCCGACACCGCTCATGGAGAATAGCTCGGCAATTTTTAAGAATCGTTTCCTTAAATGAATAAGATAAAATGTAATTTATGAATAGTTGAGATATATGAAATACAAAATAATCTGAGTGGAGATAGAATTAAATATTAAAATGCATTTAATATTTTTTGTTTTATGTTATAAGATATTTTAATATATAATTGTTATCTAAAATGCATACATAAAATAATTTAGAGGATTGGATAAAATTAAATGTTTATAAATATATTGAATATAAGGTTGAGAAATTTTGTAAAGCAATGAAATTATTTGAAATTGTTTGAAATTATTTTACTATTTTAAAGGGTAGTGTAGTGATAATTCTAATGTATTTTTATTTTTTTTAATACTTAGATTGATATTGTAATTATAAGGGAATTTCTATTATACATTTCTTTATTAGAATTAATCCATATAATTTTATGTAGTGGGTTTGGGATATAATTGAATGAATAATTAAGGGGGGGGTTAGTATATAGATTGATTGATATGTATGATGAAAAGAAATATAATGAGATTTCTTCTAAACTGATAAGAAAAGACTTATTTTCTCAACAGGCAATGTATTATGGAAATTCAAATAAGGTGGGAAGATTATTGGCAAATTATCTAAAAGCCAAAAAACGGAAAACGAAAATAGTGATGGTGAAAGATGAAAAAGGGAATACTTATTCTCAAATTGGTTTGATTCTAGAACATTTTTTTTAAATACTATAAAGCTGTATATTCTTCTGAGCCTTATTCAGATAAAGAAAAGGAAGGATTAGAATTTTTAAATTTAATTAAGGGACCAAAAATTCCTGAGCATATAAAAGAAAGCTTAGGAAAGCCAATATCACTAAAAGAATTACAAACAGCATTGAAGTCCCTTAGAGTTGGATCCGCTCCAAGTGATGATGGTTTTACAGTAGAGTTAAGAACATATGAACATAAGAAGTTGCCACCACTGGGTCAGACCAGAGGTCCATCACGCCCAGCGGTCCGCTCCCGCGGCGGCCCATCAGATCTGTGACCTGTGAAGTGGTTCCTGACCATTTCTGTAACCTACCTCTACATCTATCTGTAACCCTCAATCCCCTCATCCTTTAGGAACCTATCTAAACCTTCCTTGAAACCCTGTAGTGTGCTCTGGCCTATCACAACCTCCGGAAGCACATTCCATGTGTCCACCACCCTCTGGGTAAAAAAGAACTTCCTTGCATTTGTTCTAAACCTGTCCCCTCTCAATTTATCCGAGTGACCCCTTGTACTTGTGGTTCCCCACAGTCTGAAGAATCTGTCCCTGTCCACCTTCTCTATGCCCCTCAGGATTTTGAAGGTTTCTATAAATCATTTCAAATTACCTTGTTACCATATCTGTTAAATTTATATCAGTTACAACTAACTAATGGTTGCATAAAGGATACTATGGCAGAATCAGTTACTATAGTTTTACCAAAGCCAAATAAAGATCCCACGTTGGTTTCAAACTACAGGCTTATTTCCTTAATTAATGTAGATGGAAAACTTTTGGCTAAAACATTGGCTTTATGTTTAGCTAAGGCTCTCCCCTTTATCATTGGTATGCACCGGACAGGGTTTGTTGCTCAGAGACATTCTTCTAATAACACCAGGCTGACTTTACATATGTTAAATTTGTTAAAACCCATCAATGATTCAGCCTTTTCTGTATCCCTGGATGCAGAGAAGGCTTTCGACCAAGTCGAATGGACCTTCATGTATCAAACAATGGAATGGTTTGGTATTGGATCAGGATTTATACAAATGATCCAAACATTGTATAGCTCCCCTGTTGCCAGATTATATATTAATAATAATTCTTCAGAATGTTTTAGTCTGAAGAGGGGGGTTAGACAAGGCTGTCCCTTATCTCCTCTGCTTTTTGATATAGTATTAGAACCCTTGTTATTAGCTATTCAGCAAGCGAAGGAGATACAGGGAATATAAAGTCTCTGCTTATGCAGATGATATTTTGCTTTATTTGAGAAATCCTGAGACAACCATTCCTTGCTTACTTGAAATGATTGAGAAATTTGGAAAATTTTCAGGTTACAAAATAAATTGGAACAAATCTGAAGTTCTTCCACTTATTGTCTATTGTACAAAAGGATTATTCAATTCATTTCCCTTTGTCTGGAAAGATGAGGGAATAAAGTATTTGGGTATATGGATAAAAAACACACTGGATGAAGCAATAAAAATGAATGAAAAATGTTTATTACAGAAGGCTACAGAATTATGTGAGCAATGGAATCCTTTACATCTATCCTGGTGGGGGAGAGTCCAAACTATCAAAATGACGATATCTCCTGTGGTTTGTTACCAAATGGGTATGATACCAGTTTTTTTTTCAGGGGGTCATTTTATAAAAAATTAAATAGTACTGTATTCTTACAAAATTTATTTGGCTGGGTAGACTTGCTAGATTTGCCTTAGTATCTCTACAAAAATCAATTGCAGAGGGAGGGGTAAATTTTCCAAATTTTTATAGGTATCATCAGTCCTATATCATGTGCCAGGGTATGTATTGGGTCCTCCCAGAACTCATGGAAAAGCTCCCAGATTGGCTGAGGTTGGAATGGCAGCTCCTGTTTCCTCTCAGGTTGTGTCATGTTCTTAGCATCAAAATGCCTAGGTTATATAAAGAAAACAAAATATTAATAGATACATGGAAAACTATAAGATATATTAATAATTTAACACCTATTCCAATACAAAATTCTACAAATCAAACTATATGGCTTAACTCCAAGATCCAAATTGGCGGATTTAAGATCGTCTGGAAGCAATGGATAATAGCAGGAATACGTATCTTAGAAGATGTTATTTCTAATGGTAAACTGCTTGATTTTTCACAGTTGCAACATAAATTTGGTCTTGATAAATCGCAAAGTTATAAATGGTTGCAAGTGAAGCAGGCCATTCAGGTGGGGTTCCCTGAATGGAAAAGTCTTAATAATCAATATAGTTTAGAGTTCTTATGCTTTCAGACGGACTTTCTGGGACACCAGGCCGCACAGCGGTACAAATTAATATCTGGATTAATCAATAAAAAAACAAGGACTGGTCTTAGAGACATTTGGAGCAATGAGATTAAGTATCCAATTACTGCATCTCAGTGGCCATGCATTTGGTCTTGGAGGATGAGATGTACAATGTCTGCATCTAAGAGACAAACATGGTTTTTCCTGTTGTATAGAGCCTTCTGGACCCCTGTTCGTTTAAAAAAATTAGAGAGCTCTAAGTCTGATAGATGCTGGCATTGTCATCTTGAAGCACGGACTGTAGACCATTTATTATTCTATTGTCCATTTATTATGGAATTTTGGAAATCAATTTGGAGCCAGATAAATTGCTTATTAGAAAATCATGTGGCATTAACATATGACACAGTATTATTTGGCATGGCGATGAGGGCCAAGAAACAAATATCCTCTAATAATAATAAACTATTGCTCATTTTGACAGGGGTTGCCATACAACAAATAACACATAATTGGAAAAGTTTGAATAGACTGAACTTTAGTTTTTGGTGGAATTCAGTATGCCATATTTATAGCAGAAGGCTGAGGTTTCTGTTGCTTCTGCTGTTGTTGTTTCTTGGGGGATGCTCGAGTGTAAGGAGCTGCCTCGGAGGATAACGCCTCTGATAGGATGGAAGAGGCCGAGAAGGTTTTGGAGGAACTGGCTTAAGTTTTGGTCTGACGATGGAAGCAAAGGATTTCTCATGCTCAGACAACTTCTTGGTGGTGGCCTCTATGGATTCATCAAAGAGGTCATTGCCTTCACAAGGAATATTGGCCAGACAATCCTGAATGTTAGGGTCCATATCAATAGTGCGGAGCCAGGCAAGGTGGCGCATCACTACTGAGAAAGCAGTGACCCTCGAGGAACGTTCAAAGCATCATAAGAGTGCTGGGCGGGAAGACACTGGTGCGGCAGACTCAAAACTTCTGAAGTTTTCTACAAGCAAGTCTGCTTGCGAGACTGTCTGCATCTGGGCTTTGTGAATGATGTCACCCACATGTGAGAATAGGCTGCCTGCTTGTCCTGGGATAAATAATTTTATTTTCAATTTAGTGATCAAAATGTGTCAGTATTGAGCATTTATATATGCTGTCTATATTTTGCTCTATATTTGTCTGTTTTTTCTATAGTTGTTACTGATTGCATATTTTAAAGTCATCTGCCTTGACCTCTTTGAAAAAAACCCCAGAATATGATTAACATTTTCTCTGCATACAGTGTGCTTTGTGGTTTTTAAATTTTGTGGTTACCATACTATTCAAGAAATCCATCAAGACAAACTAACTCCACAGGAAGCATTTCAATCTCCCCAAAATAACCCACTCAACTATGTAACTCTTCTAGAATTGTCCAGATAACATCTTTTGTAATCCGCCTTGAACCGCAAGGTAATGGTGGAAAAAAATTCACTGACTAATGTAATGTGTATATGAAAAATGGATGCAAGAAATTGCATTACAATTAGTATTATTATTATGGGGGCAGAGTTTGGGTGGGTCTGGGGTGGAGTTTGGCCGGGGGGGGGGGGGTTATTCGGTTGGTATTTGCTAGGCTTAGGGGGTACATACAGTACTTGGCTTGAAAAGGTTGAGAAACACTGGTCTAGAGAATAGGAAGACCATAGAGAGATTTAAGGGAAAAAAAACTGCCCCCCCCATTTTTTCCTGAATTTGTTAATTGAATACTGTGCATTGAAAAATGTGCATCCTCCCTCCTCACCGCTATATTGGGAGTACTGGTGTTATGGGGGGGGGGGGGGGAGAAGGGACTCATTCAGTCTTAGCTATGCTAGGATTTAATGCCCCTCACCCCTCAAATGAATCAACCCACAAATTTCCATTCCATTTCTCCCATATATTACACAGTTGTAGCCCATCTAAATTGAAAATAACTTCTTGCTTGATTAAATAAGAAAAGCATGGTTTTAGAGCTGCATTCTCTTCTAGGGGCGGCATCTTTTTTCCTTTGCCCCAGCGGTTTCTTCGTAGAGTCAATGTTGGCACTCCCGCCTGCTCCTGGTCCGCGGCTGTAAACTGGACCTGGGAATCCAGGATAGGGCAGCAAGGTTGCAGATTAAATCCCCCTCCCGGCTGACTGAACGCTGCAGTGCGCAGGCGCGGGGAGCAGGTGAGAGGCGGGAAGAGACGCTCGCGCGCCGCCCAGACACCTACCTCTCACGTGCTCCGGGCAACGTTCCGAAGAAAGTAACAAATTCTGTTTCCCCGCCCCCTCCCCCCTCCCCCACAATGCTATAGGATATGACTTATTAAAAAAACACAACACATCGTCGATAATGAAATTATTGCCTCCAGGCTCCAGTTTTTCCCTCACTCTTTGCGGGCGGTAGTTTTGGGGCATCGCTGGACCTCTGCAATTCCTAGCTCTAACCCCTGTTTCCCCCACTGTTGCCAGTACTATTAAAGAGCGCACCCCCTACGTTATTCCAGTTCTTTGCCGCTGGAAGATGAGCGAAGACGCTTTCCAAAAGCCCAAGGCTGGGGCGTTGGGGGGTGCCCTGGGGGGGAAGAAGTCCCCGCGTTTGCCCAAGTGCGCGCGATGCCGGAATCACGGCTACTGCTCACCCTTAAAAGGCCACAAGCGCTTCTGTATGTGGCGAGAATGCCAGTGCAAAAAATGTAGCCTGATCGCCGAGAGACAGCGCGTTATGGCCGCTCAGGTGAGAGCCCCCTCGGAACTGGACGGATCTTCTAAACCCGAAAAGAGGCATTGATTGAACTTTCCCTGATCTCGGAGATAGGGGGCAGGCACATTTTATACTTCTTAAATGGTTTTGCTTTGCCAACTGTAAATGAAACTTATTGATGTCTTTCCCCATCGACTTACACGTTAGTATTTTGGCTCATTCCAACGATAGTAACTTGGGGGCGTTCACGTGTTGGGGGACCGAGTTTGCTGAAACTTTGGAGCGGATTCGGGTTTTGGGCGAGAGAAAAGAACTATGTATTCATTAAAAAAAAAAAAAAAATTACAACTGTGATTTGTCTATAGAACTATCCAAGGCAACAAAATCTAGCGGTTTAAGAGGCGAAGCTTAAAAGATATAAGATGTTGGCTGTGTAGTGATGGCGTTATCTGTAATCTGGATATCTTAAGCTCTAGGATGATTATGCTTTTGTGAGTGTTTTATTTTATTTTGTGGTTGGTGTAGCGAGCCAGGCGTATATTAAACGCAATGTTTAAAAAAAAAAAAAAAAGAAGGAACGTTTACTGAAAACCGCTCTGGCGTTTCTTATTGAACTGCGGTAATAAATATAAAGATAAAACTTGATTTGCAAGCGGATGGAAGTGCTAAGTAAAGATTAGACGTTGTATGGGTACACAAGGACAAAAATTGTTTCCTTCTACCTTACTGTTGTGCTTTTATGTAACGACTCGATTTGGAAATGTTTGGCAGCTCAAGAAAAACAACAACCCACCAACATAATACCATTTAACAAAGTTGGCAGAACAGTTATACTTTCTAAATAGCTGTTTTTGGGGTGTTTTTGTTTTTTTTTCCTTTTCAACAGCAGCAGCGTGTTGTACTTTTAGTTTAGACTGGGGGGTTTTAACGAGTGCGTACTAAAGTTGTAGTTTTCCAAACATGTTTATGAAAGATGTTTAAACGAATCATAAAATGCGCCCTCCCCCCCCCCCCCCCCCGGACCGTTTCAGTTGGAGGGGGAGGCGCTATTTCGTTTGTGTGCTGCGCCTTCCGTTCTGCTTTGCTAATATTGCCAAGGATGCAGTATTTAAAAACTTTTTAAAAAAGAAACTAGTAGAAACCCGTTGAAAGAAAAGCAGCTGGTGGTCCACGAAAGGACCCGTTCAGTCGATCTGTGAAAGTAATAATGGGGATTTACCGGCTGTTTGTTCTCACCTCACTGGTAGAAAATTTACTGGAAACGCGTTAAGGAGACGGATATAGCGCTAATCCAGTACAATTAAGGGTTCAAGCCACAGTAGAT
The DNA here is from genome assembly GCF_902459505.1 of Geotrypetes seraphini. Classification (NCBI taxonomy): domain Eukaryota; kingdom Metazoa; phylum Chordata; class Amphibia; order Gymnophiona; family Dermophiidae; genus Geotrypetes; species Geotrypetes seraphini. The sequence continues at coordinate 476,172,794 of NC_047084.1, forward strand.
GGGGGTCTTTTAATGCAATGTCCTCTTTTAGATGACAGTATGGTTGCCTATTTGTAATGTATTACTTGGAAACATTATAGATTAGGGAGTTTTTCTCAGAACTATGCACTCTACTGACGGTACCTTTAGCTAAACTTTTCTGTTTCAATTAAATCAACCTGTTAATTCAGTGCAGTGTCTTTTATAATAATCCTGTTCTGCAGCAGTCTTTCAGTAATTTCTACTTAAAACTGATGCAATGAATTTCCAAACTCAAGTAAGCTTACTTTAGATCAGTGTCTCAAACTTTTTCAAGCCGGGGCATACTAAAGGTAGTGGTCACAGCTCGAGGCACCCAAAAGTGCACGGACAATGCCGTGATGATGTGGCGCGCATGCGTGGCATCATCACGCTGACATCCACGCATGCGCAGAGGCCCTGAAATGCCAGTAGGGCATGCCAGCAGGGAAGTCTAACAAATATCAACTGAGTACCCCCAACCACAGACCTCCCAAACTCCACCCTAGATTCACCTAAGCTCTTCCCCAGATCCCACCCCCTTTACTAATTCTAATGTAATTTTTTTTCATATAGACACAATATACACAGCAGATATACATTTTCAAAACTGACACATTTCAATCACTATATATAAAATCATTTTCCCTACCTTTGTTGTCTGGTGACTTTATTTTTCTGTGCTTTTAACTATGTTTCAGGGCCTTCTTATCCATTGACTGGTTTTCTCTCCGTCTTCACTTTCTGCCTTGCATCTATCTTTGGTGTTAACATTCAATATTTCCATTTTTCTGCTTTCTTCTCAAAATCTACTATCTCTTTCTCCTTCCCTTCCTATTTCCATGGTCTGACATCTCTCTCCTTCCCTCTTTCCCCTCCAGTTGTCCAACGACATCTCTCCTTCCTTTCCCCCCTTCCCAGTCTGGCATCTCTCTCCTCCCCATAATCTGGCATCTCTTTACTACTACTATTATTATTTCTATAGCGCTATCAGACTCCCCTCCTTCGATTCCATGGTCTGATATCTCTCCCTTCCTTTAGTCATCTCTCCTCCTCCCCTCCCCGTGTAACATTTCTCTTCCCCTTCCTCCTTTCTGCCCCCTGCAGTCCATCTCCCTTTCTTTCCTCCTTTCTGGCCCCTCTCACAGTCCAACATTTCTTCCTCCTTTCCACCAGTCCAACATTTTTTCTCTCCTCCTGCATCCTTGTCCTCTAGTTCTCCATCCCTCCTCTAACCAAAATCGCTCTGTCCCTCCATGAGTCCAACTTTTCACTCTGTGCTCTCCCCCTTCCCCAGAGTGTAACATTTCTCCTTCCCTCCTTTCTGCCGTCCCCATCCATCTTGCCCTCTCCATGAGTCCAACACTTTCTTCCTCCTGCATTTTTTCTCTCTCTGTCCTTGCCTCTTCCCTCAGTGGCTTCCCTCTTTCCCACCCCCCAATCCAACATGCTCTCTCCCCATGCATCATCTCACCCTCCCCTCCAGTGTGTAGCACCTTTCCTTTCCCTCGCTTTCTGCCAGATCCAGCAGCACCTCTTCTCCCTTCCTTTTACCTCCCCTATATCCAGCAGTACCCCTTCTACCTTCCCTCCTCTCCTTTCCAGCATTACCACTTCTCTCTTCCCTCCCTGTCCAGCAATACTACTTCCTCATTCCCTGCTCCCCATGTTCAGCAATACCCCTTCTCCCTTCCCTGTCCAGCAATATCTTTTCTGTCACTGCTAGCGGCAGCTCACTGTGCTTTTAACTTCACCATACAGCTGCCACTAGCAGTAGTTTAGCCCAGTTTCATCAGGCAGCCTCGGGGCCTTTGCTAAGCTGGCCCACTTCAATGATGCGATGTGGGCTGGCCTAGCAAAGGCCCCGAGGCTGCCTGATGAAACTGGGCTAAACTACTGCTAGTAGCAGCTGTGTGCCAAAGTTAAAAGCACACAGAGATGCCGCTGCTGGTCTGGGGGCACAGAGACGAGGAAGGCAGGAGTTCTGGCAGATACGTGCAACGCAACGGTAGAAGTCAGCTGACACAGGCCAGGTTTTCAGGATATCCACAATGAATATGCATGAGAGAGATTTGCCTGCACTGCCTTCTTGGTATGCAAATCTCTCTCTCATGCATATTCATTGTAGATATCCTGAAAACCTGGCCTGCCAGTAGATCTCGAGGACCGGACTTGGTGAAAGTGTAAAATAGTTAAAGATAAAATAAGAACCTTGTGTAATGGAATTAAAAATAAAGATCATATAAGAGCCGTGTGAATGGAGATAATTGGAAAATGGGCAAATATTTATGTGGAAATAGTGACTCATGCCATATCCTAGAGCAGGGATAGGGAACTCCAGTCCTCAAGAGCCATATTCCAGTCGGGTTTTCAGGATTTCCCCAATGAATATGCATGAGATCTATTTGCATGCACTGCTTTCAATGCATATTCATTGGGGAAATCCAGAAAACCCGACTGAAATATGGCTCTCGAGGATCGGAGTTCCCTACCCCTGTCTTAGAGGATAAGTGACCCATAGAGCAGGGGTCTCAAAGTCCCTCCTTGAGGGCCAGAATCCAGTTGGGTTTTCTGGATTTCCCCAATGAATATGCATGAGATCTATATGCATGCACTGCTTTCAATGTATATTCATTGGGGAAATCCTGAAAGCCCGACTGGATTGCGGCCCTCAAGGAGGGACTTTGAGATCCCTGCCATAGAGTGATAAAGATCATGTGAATGAATGCTATTTGTAGGTGTCAAGGTGATGGTCAATCATGATCCTAAACGCATATATTGTCCAGAATGTGAACCCCAAGTGAACTGCAATATTCGTAGATCCCTGATAATTTGTAGAGTAGCGCGTTTTTAGCTACTGAAGACGCGTACTGAAAGCACGTTTTAGCTACTGAAGACGCTGTCCCGTGTTCGGACAGCTTACACATAAAATGTTTGACTACCAGTGTTTTAATTGTCCACTACAGTGTCTTATATCCCCTGAAGAAGGCATCTACGGATGCAGAAACTGGGATCCTAGTTGGGACAATCTAGATCTTTTTTTTTTTACCAAGATTGATCTTCTGTTATAGATTCTAGGCGATCTTTTTACCAAGATGGACACTATGTTATAGATTTTATAGATATCCATTTGCATTAATAAAGTAACTAGTTGAATTTTTTTACATCAAGTTTGCCTCCTTTTGTTGGTTTGCTTAGCTAAATTTTTGAGGCAAATTTCTTCTTCCCTCTTCTGGTTTGCCTGTTGTCTTGTGCTGAATTCTGAGCGCCATTTATAGAATCCCTTTCTTAATGAAGACATGATTTCAGGAAAGTGAAGCCTCATTTTTACAGAGAATGTAGAGATTGGAATCGAGACATCCAGGTCAGGACATGCTCAGTTCCAGTGGTCTTTTAGAAAACAATCTGCTGAAGCAGAGCCTTTTTCTAAAATACCTACAGGTATGTGCAGTGGGAGCAATCATTTTACAAAGATACATGTTTAAAAACTGAACAGTAAGGATCCGGCTGCTTCCATGGTAAACATGGAAGCACTTACACATGGTAGTGCAACTTCCACATATAGCTGCTGTATTTTACATAATCTGTGAGGCTGCGATTTTAACATGGTTTTCATTTTAGAGGTGGAATTAAACTACAGTATGTAGGGGTAATTAGAATGATTCTTTTGTTCCTTTATGTGAGCACTTTTTGAATAGTTTCCAAGTTTATTTGTTATATACCGCCTATCAATGGAGATTGTCTATTTGTTTTTTCATTCAGGTATTCAAGCATTTTCTTTCAGCTGGTATAAAACCCAACTTGGAAAGCTTCTATTTATATGTATATTGTCCTTGTGAAATATGGAATAGACGAGTAAGTTTTAGTCCTGCCCTAACTTTGTCCCCTTAAAATCTCTGATTGCTGTGGATCTCCATCCATAATTGGCTTTCTGAAATTGGTATTTATTTATATATGTGACCCTGCATATGTAAATACTGCTATTTCCATGTGGATGTGTTTCAAAAAGAATGACCTTAATTTTAAAGAACTAACTATGTATGTATGCATATTTCAAAAGAAAATCTTTAGGAAAATACATTTTTGTGTAGCTAGAAAATTTACCCCACCAAGATTTAACCGTGACAATTGATGGTTTTAGTCCCCTTAAATGCTGGCTTAATATAATCTGTATATTCAGCATTAGTACCTTGATACTTGTCAGCACTGTATATCCAAATATTCTATTTTAACGCAAGTCCTGTTTTATTAAATTCGATCTAGTTACTAATAATTAAGGTTAACAGTAAAATAACATATCTTATTGGTAGCCCACGTAGATAATCCCCCCAAATATCCCTGCTAACCACATAACCTCCAGCTGCACTCATGCTAAGTTTCTGAATCCTACAGCGCTATCAGTACCAAGGTGGTCAGATGAACTAATCAGCTACAGTATCTGGTTAGTGCCGCTGAATAATCTACTGGTACATATCCGATTAGCATATCCAGTTGATTATATGAGTGATTAGACCAGTGGCATTCACTTCTGGCTCTTGGTGGCTACAAATGGGCCAGTTTTTCATTATATCCCTAATGCAGTGAATTGCAAACTATGCCGCAGCGAGATTCCAGGTGTTCCGCAAGAGACGTCCTGTATGCAAGTCAGCCATTATCTTTCCTCCTCTCCCTTCCCCCTCCCCCTCCCTGGCATAGTAATTTCAGGGTTAGCAGATAGAGGGATTTCCAAAACTCGGCAGTTTGACCAGTTATCCCAGGACAAGCAGGCAGCATATTCTCTACATGTGGGTGACGTCATCCACGGAGCCCCGTCGCGGATAGCTTTTCAAGCAAACTTGATTGAAGATCTTAAAGTTTGCTAGTTCTGCACTGCGCATGCGTGTGCCTTCCCACTCAGCTAGAGGGCGCGTCTCCTCAACATGGTCCTCAGTTCTTAGTTTTCCGCGGAGCCAGAAAACCCTGTCTCTTATCTGCGTTTGATTCTAAGTGCCTGCACCGCGGCTTCTTTTGTTGTTTTTCTTCGATCGGAGTCTCTGTGCAACGCATCTACAGTCCTTTTATGATTTTTTCCTTCGACCGTTGTCAAGGCAAACAGCGTGCAAGAATTTAAGAGCAAATGGGATGCCCATGTGGGATCCCTTAGAGGGTTAAGCTAAGGAAACCTGCCATCAGGTGTGGGATCCCTAAGATAGTAGACTTGGGGGTGGGTCAGTAGAGTGGGCAGACCTGATGGGCTATGGCCCTTATCTGCTGTCATCTTCTACGTTTCTCTGACCTGCAGCCCGACCTCGATCGAAGCACTGGTCTAAGCGTGCCTCTCCTTCGAGGCAGCGATCCGCGAAAAGACCCAGAGACTCTCCCCCTAGGCGAGGTCGGTCTCCGGGGCCTCGCACCTCGAGGTCCATTGAGGCGTTGGACCTCGTGCTGCCTGACCCTCATCCTCGGCGGCCTCCCATGCCTTCTCAGTCTCCGAGCCATGGAGCTTCGAGGTCGAGAACTGCCTCCTCACTACCTCGTCGGAAGGTCTCTTCTTCCTTGGGCTCGCCGGGTCTAACTCCCCGGGTCTCTGTCCCTCGGACCCCGGGTTCCTCGCTCTCCAGGCAGTCTAAACGCAAGCATTCGTCGACTCCCCCTTGATCTCTTAGTGGGGCTTTCTCGATGTCGGTGCTTGTGGACACTGACGTGCCGGCTCAGTATTCGAGGGAAGCTTCTCCCTGCCCTGAAGTCCCGCTCAGCCTTGCCTCTCGAAGGGCATTCTGCGGGCAAGACTTCCTCCTTCACCAGGTTCGTGGTCGACATGGATAAGGCGCTTCAACTGGACCTCCAGTCTGAATCCAGGTATACCCGAGAATATGGAAATGGAGCTTCCTCATCCACCGAGGGAATTCCTTTGCCTCCCGTTGAATCCGGTCCTGAAGCAGACTTTCTTCCGGAATTTGGAGACGACGTACACAATCCCTGCCATTCCGTCCAAGATGGAATCCCGCTATCGAGCAGTCCCGTGTAAGGGATTTTAAAAAGCTCAGCTCTCCCACCAGTCTTTGGTTGTGGAGTCTTCCTTGAAGAAATCTAATCCTTCCAAGGTCTACGTGGCTGTCCCGCCAGGCCGGGAGGGCCGGACTATGGACAAGTTTGGCAGGCGCCTATATAAAAATTCGATGATGGCGAACAGGGTTCTGAATTACAATTTCAATTTTACATCCTATCCCAAGCACTGCATCAAATCCATGCCGTCTTTTTAGGATGATCTGGTGGTCCATTGCCGGTCCGAATTTCGCCGGCTTTAGGATATGCTGTCGCAGATTCGCCTTTATATGCTTCAGGCTACTTATGATGCCTTTGAACTATCCTCGCGGGTCACCGCTTTTGCGATAGCCATGCGCCGCCTGGCCTGGCTCCGCATCGTGGACATGGACCCTAATCTGCAGGACCGTCTGGGAAATCTCCCATGCTTGGGCAACGAGCTCTTCGATGACTCCATAGAGGCGGTCACCAAACGCCTCTCTGAACATGAACGCTCCTTCGCCTCCTTGGTCAGACCCAAGGCGAAACCTACTCCTCCTAAGTCGTACAAGTTGCCACCCCGGCGCTATCCCCAGAAGTCCACGACGACCTTTTCTCGGCCGCCGTCCAGGTGCCCGCACCAGCAGAGGGCACCACAAAAGCCTCAGCCTCCTGCGGTGGCTAAGCCAGCGCCGTCCTTTTGACTATCCCGGTGCGAGCATGCCGCCCCCTTTCATCCTTGAGCCTTCTCCTCTACCCATTGGTGGCCGTCTCAGTTCCTTTTGTCACCGCTGGGAGCTGATTATATTGGACAACTGGGTCCTCTCTGTCATCAGGGAGGGGTATTCCCTTCTTTTCCAGACGGCGCCTCTGGAAATGTCCCCAGGAGAGTGTCTTTCCAACAGATCGCAACTGCCCCTTCTTCTCCGGGATGCTCAAGTCCTTCTTTGCCTCTGGGCGGTGGAGGAGGTCCCGGATTCTATTCCCGGTGCTTCCTAGTCCCCAAGAAGACCGGGGACCTTTGCCCCATCCTGGACCTCAGAGTGTTGAACAAATTCCTGGTCAAATTCCAGCCTCTCGCAGATTCCTTCATTTCCAGGTGGGAGATCTTCACCTGCAGTATTGGGTCCTTCTGATCGGGCTTGCATCATCCACTCTGGACCTCAGAGTGTTGAACAAATTCCTGGTCAAGGAGAAGTTTCGCATGCTCTCTCTTCCCACGTTGTATCCCCTGATGGTCGAGGGAGACTGGCTATGCTCGCTGGATCTCAAAGAGGCCTACACTCACATACCGATTCATCCAGCCTCTCGCAGATTTCTTCATTTCCAGGTGGGAGATCTTCACCTACAGTATCGGGTCCTTCCGATCGGGCTCGCATCATCCACGAGGGTCTTCACCAAGTGCCTCGTTGTGGTGGTGGCGGCGGCCCTGCAGTCGCAGGGCCTTCAGGTGTTCCCATACCTCGATGACTGGCTCATCAAAGCACCGTCCAGGCAGGAGGTTATTGCAGCAACCTAACGGACTATTACGTTCCTTCATCGTCTGGGCTTTGAGGTCAACTTCCCCAAGTCCCAGTTGTGTCCCATTCAGTCCCTGCAGTTCATCGGAGTGGTGCTGCACACAGTTTGCTTCCTCTCTTTTCTGTCTCAGCTTCAACAGGATGCCCTCGTTCACTTATGCCAGAGGGTCTCCCTTCAGTTGACGGTTTTGGCCAAGCATATGATGATTCTGCTGGGGCACATGGCCTCCACCGTTCATGTGACTCCTTTTGCCAGACTTCACCTCCGAGTTCCTCAATGGACCCTGGTGTCCCAGTGGAGACAGGACCGGGACCCTGCCTCCCAACACATTGCGGTGACTCCCTTCTTGAAGCGATCGCTCTGCTGGTGGATGCTCTCTTCCAATCTTTCCAGAGGTTTTCTCTTTCATGCGCCCCCACCGTAGAAGTTCCTAACAACGGACTCCTACACATTTGCGTGAGGGGCTCACCTCTATGGCCTCTGTACTCAGGGTCTTTGGTCCAGCGCCGACTGTCGCTGCCACATCAACCTGCTGGAGCTTCGGGCAATTTTCAATGCTTTGGTAGCCTTTCGGCATTTGCTTCAGGAACGCGTGGTCCTGGTGCGAACAGACAACCAGGTGGCGATGTATTATGTGAACAAGCAAGGGGGTACAGGTTCCCTGTCTCTTTGCCGGGACGCTCTTCGGCTCTGGGAGTGGGCGATACGTCACAACATCTTCCTTCGAGAGATCTACATCCAGGGCCAGCAGAACTGCCTGGCGGACAATCTGGTGGAGCCGCCTTCTCCAACCACACGAGTGGTCGCTCCACTCCTCCACTCTGCGTCAGGTGTTCGCTCGATGGGGGATGCCGCAGATAGATCTGTTCATCTCCCCCCTCAACCACAAGTTGCCTCGCTTCTGCTCCAGGATTTACTCCCCGGATCGTCTCGAGGCAGATGCTTTCCTTCTGGATTGGATGAACCAGTTTCTCTACGCGGTCCCTCCGTTTCCTCTGATTCTGAAAACTCTTGTCCAGCTCAAGTCGGTCCACGCCACCATGATTTTGATAGCTCCTCAGTGGCCCAGACAGCCGAGGTTCTCCCTTCTCCTCCGACTCAGTGTCAGAGAGCCTCTGCTTCTGCCTGTGTTTCCTTCTCTGCTGTCTCAGAGTCAAGGTTCGCTACTGCATCCCAATCTGCAGTCTCTACACTTAACTGCTTGGTTCCTCTCCACCTGACTTCCCCCTTCAGTTTTTCTCAGTCGGTGAGGGATGTTCTTGAGGCTTCTCGGAAGAGTTCCACTCGACAATGTTACTCCCAGAAATGGACTATATTTGCTGCGTGGTGTGCTGAGCATTGCCTGGAGCCACTGTCTGCCTCCTTGTTTTCCGTGCTGGATTATCTGTTACACTTGTCTCGATCTGGTCTCAAATCGACATCTATTCGAGTCCACCTCAGTGCGACTGCTTTCATCAGCCGCTTGATGGGAAACCGCTCTCGGTCCATCCGGTGATTTCCCGATTTATGAAGGGCCTCTTCAATCTCCATCCTCCACTCAAGCCTCCCCCGGTGGTTTGGGATCTTAATGTGGTTCTGGCTCAATTGATGAAACCTCCATTTGAACCCATTGATAAAGCTCATCTGAAGTATCTCACTTGGAAGGTCTTGTTCCTGATTGCCCTCGCTTCTGCTTGCAGAGTCAATGAGCTGCAAGCTTTGGGTCCGGACCCGCTTTTTACTGTTTTTCATCATGACAAGGTGGTCCTTTGTACTCATCCTAAGTTCTTGCCTAAGGTGGTTTCGGATTTCCACCTCAACCAGTCCATTGTTCTTCCGGTGTTTTTTTCTAAGCCCCATTCTCACCCTGGAGAGGTGGCGCTTCACACTCTTGACTGTAAGAGGGCGTTGGCTTTTTACCTCCAACGCACCCAATCTCATCGGACGTCTATTCAACTCTTCATATCTTTTGACCAAATCGGTTGGGGTGTCCTGTTTCCAAGCGCACCTTGTCCAACTGGTTAGCTGCTTGTATTTCCTTCTGCTACGCTCAGGCTGGTCTTCTGCTGCAGGGTCAGGTCACGGGGCATAAAGTCCGAGCGATGGCGGCATCTGTCGCTTTCTTCAGGTCCACGCCTATTGAGGAGATCTGCAAGGCTGCCACTTGGTCCTCGGTTCATACCTTCACCTCTCACTACTGTCTGGATACTTTTTCCAGACGCGACCGCCAGTTCGGCCAGTCGGTTTTGCGTAATCTGTTCTCCTAACTTGCCAACTCTCCCACCGTCCATCCTGGTTAGCTTGGAGGTCGCTCACATGTAGAGAATATGCTGCCTGCTTGTCCTGGGATAAAGCACAGTTACTTACCGTAACAGATGTTATCCAGGGACAGCAGGCAGATATTCTCGCAACCCTCCCTCCTCCCCGGGTTTGCTTCTTTGCTAGCTATCTGAACTGAGGACCACGTTGAGGAGATGCGCCCTCTAGCTGAGCGGGAAGGCACACGCATGCGCGGTGCAGCACTAGCATACTTTAAGATCTTCAATCAAGTTTGCTTGAAAAGCTGTCCGCTACGGGGCTCCATGGATGACATCACCCACATGTAGAGAATATCTGCCTGCTGTCCCTGGATAACACCTGTTACGGTAAGTAACTGTGCTATTTTGGAAGTCCCAAGCTTGGGACCCGTGTCTGGAGGGCCTCCACGCATGCGCAGACATCGACGTGGGGTGTACAGAGGCTCTCCAGACACGAACTTGAGTTTATTGTGCCGGAGCAGAAAAATTTGCAAGATGCTGCCCTAATGAGTATAAATGGACACATTTGCATGCATACTTGAATGCACATTTGAATGCATGCATTCCATTATATGCAAATTTATCTTGTACATATTCTAAAAGCTCAAACCATTTGTGGCCTTGGAGGGCAAAAAGTAATACCTCTGGACTAGCCTTTTCTTGGGTCATATATAACTAGTTCTTGGTGACCATCCTATGTTGATGGTTTCCAAAACTGTCTTGGGGTTACCTAGATAGTCATATTTTCAGGATATGTGCAATGAATATTCATGAGATTGGTTTACATTTACTGCTTTCACTGCATGCAAATTTCTCCTATGCATAGTCAGTGTAAATATTGGCTGGCTGGGGTTTCCCCCCCAGGAAAGGTTTGGAACCCACTGTTTTTAAGTAAATACATATGTATATTTTTTGGCAGTATTTTTCTGTTCCTTTGGGCTTCCAGTTCAGTTGGAATCAGTCACTTTTGTGCTATATTACCATGAATCTTCTTGCTCAACTACACATAGTATTTTCCTCTAGCAGGAAGGTATGGCTCACTGGTAGAGCTACTGCTTTCGCACCTAGAGGTTGTGAGATCAAATCTCAGTGCTGCTCCTTGTGACCCCTCAGCCAGTCATGTAATCCTCTACTGCCTACTTCTTTGAATGCCAAATCCACAAAAAAGTCAGTATACACAATCCTTATTTTTATTTCCCTCTTCCCAACTTATCCCAGGCACCACAGGGGCTATATAGCACAAGTAATGTGAATCCTAAGTTTGCCCACAAGGTGTCACAATTGCATAATGACTGGGACTCCCTCTTCAGCCTTAACAGTAGAGCTTTCCCAAATGGGGTCACAGCCTAGGTGTGCTCTTGATAGGTACATCATTCTGCATCTCCAGGGGGTTGCATTATTTTATTTGATCACAATCATGGGATTAGAGACACAGAAAGATTGGAAAACACTACCCAGCCTTATCTAACCTGGGAGCTGAGGCATGACTTGGGCAGCCATAGGTTTAGACATAAATAAATTAGACAACTGCTTAGAGCATCACATTTTGAAAGCACCAAACATCTGGGCTAAACAGGAGCCTGATTCCATTTGTTTCAGGACTATGCTTTATGGGGTCAGAGGAACTAATGGGCGTGGGGGGTGGGGTGGGTGGGGGCAGAGAGAGAGGGAAGTGGGTGACTGTTATATTAAAATGCCATACCCATTTGTTTATGCTGCAGCAGATCAAAATTTTACACTGTAAGTCATAATATTTATCCTAAATCAGCACATTTTATTAGTTGTTTCTTATTTTAAACATTTTCTACATTGCTTCTCTGATTCTTCTGGACTTGTGGGGAGGCACAATCACACATGAAACACTGTTAAAAGTTACCCTATGTAAAATCAGATCTGATTGATTTAAGTGCGAGTCAAGTTACTGTGACACTAGAACTAATATCAACCAATCAGATCTTGTGAAAAAGGTTTATGACCCTCCTCCTGCCCCATTTGATGAGTGCTGCTGTGCTGTACTGGGCCAAAGAAAAAAACCATAAAAAGATTTAGGGCTCCTTTTACTAAGTTGCATTGGGGCTTTAATGTGCGGAATAGCATACACTAAATTGCTGTGCGTGCTGCTGGCATTAGTTTTAGCCACATAGCGCGGGTTTAGCTTGCGCTAAAAAATGCTAACGCAGCTTTGTAAAAGGAGCCCTTAGTTGATACTGGTTTAGTGTAGGGATGATAAAGATGTAATTTTCTTTGAAAATATGAAACTTCTTCAGTCTCAAAATATTAAATAAGATATGATTGTACCATCTTTAAAAAATGGATTTTACAGTGGATTTTACAAAGGATCTTAAAATTTTATTTTTTTAAATACTATTTATTATTTATTAAATATTTCAAAAGCAAATTATATCACTTTTCTGTATAATCACACTGTGTTGTGATACATTTTTCTCAGCATCCTTCTAACACGCCCTCTTACCATGACTCTAGCCCTATCCATTTCCCGCAAATATATTAAAGTGTGTAAACTTTGTGAAGAACCCTTGTATTATTCGGTTCATAGACAGTAACGCGGAAGACAAAGGCGCGCGCCAACAACTGAGCGCAAGATGGAGGCGCGCTCCAAAGAAAAAGACTTTTTAGGGGCTGCGACGGGGGTTTTTGTTGGGGAGCCCCCCCCACTTTACTTAATACATATCGCGGCGGCGTTGTGGGGGGTTTGGGGGGTTGTAACCCCCCCACATTTTAGTGAAAACGTAACTTTTTCCCTAAAAACAGGGAAAAAGTTAAGTTTTCAGTAAAATGTGGGGGGTTACAACCCCCAAACCCCCCACAACGCGGCGCGATCTGTATTAAGTAAAGTGGGGGGGGGGGTTCACCCACCCCCCCCCCGTCGTAGCCCCTAAAAACAGTCTTTTTCTTCGGCACGCGCCTCCGCGCTGCGCTCAGTTGTCTGCTTGCGCCTTTGTCCCGGCGCGCTTTTGACCTGACACTGTATTATTCACCTTTGCAAACCTGAGCTCAGGTATGTAAAAAAAAAAATCAGATACAATCCTGTGCTCCAGAAAGGTATCTGAGGCAGCAGAGGGCTAATCTCTGGGGGAAGCACATCTGACAATCTGGTTCAGAACATACCCAAAACATATCTCCACACCAGTTGAAGCTGAAATGGCCATTTGAGCTGTCTAGTTCAACTTTCTTCTCTGTAAATTTCCTCTGGATACGAAATATGTAGCCATTCTAAAGGTCTTAATCTTACTCCCCCTTATTATAATTCACGTTCTAATTCAGCCCAACCATTATAGTGGCAGTCCTGAGCTGGGGCTCCAAACCATGGACTCCCATCACTAGGGAGTTCCTTTTGAATGACGTCTGAGACTTTCTCATATCAGGGGCTGTCGACACTGCAGTCTGCATTTCAATTGACATTTGGAAAAGTCTCAGGTAGAGGAAGTCTCAGAATTATTGATAGATTCATTATTTTTCCAGACCCCTTTGTGTGGGATTTTTTTATGCATATGAGAGGGCTTCTTTTTTCTTTCTACAATTGTCATTTTCTGAAATCAGTTTGTGGGTCATTTTGTACATACACAGTAGTAGTGGGGGGAAAGGCAACAAATCCTTTTGAAATGCATTGCACTATTTATCCCAGGACAAACAGGCAGCATATTCTCTACATGTGGGTGACGTCACCGACGGGCCCCCTAGCGGACGTTTTCGCAAACTTGCTTGAAGACCTTCAAGCTTGCGTTTGGCCATTGCATGCATGTGTGTCCCTCCCGCCCGATCTAGATCATGTGTCTCCTCAGCGTGGCCTCAGTTCAATGTTTTCCGTAGAGTCAGAAACACTGCTCCCTTGCTACGCGTGATCTCGTCCCTCTTGCACCGCAGCTTTCTTTGTTGTTTTCGTTTAAGTCGCTGTGCTCGCGTCTTTGTTTTTTCTTATTGGCCACTTTGCCTCGCAGGGCCGCGGCCGTCTTTTTATGTCCCGGCCTCTTTCTGTGTTTAAACACTGCACTAAATGCAACTGGGTTATCTCCATCACCGATCCCCATCGTTGGTGTATGGAGTGCCTGGGCGCGGAGCAAAGCGCTGAGTCGTGTCCATGTTGTGTGACTTTACAACCGCGGGCTCTTTGTTGGAGAGTGGCCAAGATTCTTCAACTGTTTGGCCCCATGGATCCTGCAGGAAGGCCTCTAGCTCGGCCCCGGCGTTGGGGACCTCGGCCTCGAAGTCCCCCTCGGCATCTAAGACCCCGGCCACGGCTCCTCCTGCTACTCTGGACTCGAGTAAGTCTCCTCTTGCCTTCTCAGGTGTGCCTGCTAAGAAATCTACCTTGGAGTCTCATGCGAGTGCCGTTTCGTCGGCCTCTTTGAGACATCATTCAAAGCGTGCCTCCTCATGTAGGGAATACTCTTCCTTGAGGTCGCCCCCGAAGGAGCGCACTGCTGCACCTAAGACCCAACCTCCTTTGGTCTCGGTGCCTATGTTCAAGGACATGCTTAAGGCTATGCTTACCTTGCAGCTTTCCTCGGTGGTGAGCCATCTGGTCCTGGCCTCGATGCCTCTGACCTCAGTCTCAACCCAGCCCCCATCTGACTAGCCTGAGCGTACCTCGCTTGTGTCTCGGGGCCGTACATGCAAGACTCGCAGGATTCCCTCGAGCGATTATTCGTCTCCGGATTCGGGACCTGTGACTTTCCGGGGACTCGTGACGGGGTACCGCTTTTCACCCGCTACTTTATCAAGGTTTGCCCCTCCTAAACGGCTGCGGTCTTCTCCGCCTCTTCGAGGCAGGTCTCCGACCGCGAAACCTTCCAGGCACACTCTTGTCCTCGAACTGGACTCTACTGTGTATTCCCCTTCGAGGCGCCTATCCACCTCTCACGGGTCTTCTAAACCGGTGGAGGAATTTTCCTTTGCCCCGTCTTCTCTGAGGCCCTGTGAGAGAATCCCTCGGACTCCGGGGTCCTCTCGGATCCATCTTATGAGGGGTCGTTCCTCGACGCCCCCGCGGTCTTTAGTCGAGCCTCCTCGTTTTCCCATTCGTGGGACTGAGGCCGTTCTCTGCTGCCCCGAGATCTCATTCGGGATCCCCTCCTAAGGATGAGTCTTCTCGAAACTCTTCCTTCACTCATTTCATTGCTGACATTGGCAAAGCCTTGAACCTGGACCTCCAGTTGGAGTCCTGTTATACTCAGGAATTCCTGGCGGAGATATGAGTCGCTCATCCGCCCCGTGAAGCACTCCGCTTACCTCTACATCAGGTTCTCCGGCAGACTTTTCTCCCGAACCTGGAGACCCCTTAAGCGGTCCCGGCTGTCCCCTCCAAGTTGGAAATCCGTTACCGGACGATCCCGGTTAAAGGGTTTGAAAATTCTCTACTTTCTCACCAGTCCTTGGTGGTTGAGTCTTCCTTGAAGAAATCCAACCCCTCGAAGGTGTACGCTGCCGTCCCGCTGGACATGGAGGGCCATACGATGGACAAGTTTGGTCTCCACCTTTATCAAAATTTGATGATGGCAAACCGTGTCTTCAACTATAACTTTATCTTCACGTCCTACCTCTGGTTCTTTGTGGAAGCCCTCCAATCGTTCCGGGCGGACATATCGGATGCTCGTCGTCAGGAGTTTCGTCTCCTCGAGGAGACTCTCTCCCAGCTCCAACTCTATATGTTTCAGGCGGCCTATGATGCCTTCGAGTTGTCCTCGAGGGTCACAGCTTTTGCGATCGCCATGCGTCGCTTCGCTTGGCTCAGAATTGTGGACATGGATCCGAATCTCCAGGATCGTCTAGCCAATCTCCCTTGCATGGGTAATGAGCTCTTTGATTCCATTGAGGCAGCCACCAAGCGCCTCTCGGAACATAAACGGTCCTTCGCCTCTCTGGTGCGACTTAAGCCGAAGACTCCTCCCGCTCGACAGTACAAAATCCCTCTCCGGAGATATCCGCAGAAAACTACTCCTGCATTCTATCGACCTCCTTCAAAGCGACCACAGCAGCCACAGCAATGCCAAGCTAAGGTCCGAAACCTGGGCCATCCTTTTGACAATTCCAGTATGAGTCTTCGGGCTTCCTTCCTTCAGGAGACTTCTCCCCTTCCAATCGGGGGGCGTCTCCATCATTTCTACACCCAGTGGGAAAGTCTTACCTCCGACAGTTGGGTGCTTTCCATCATCCGGGAGGGGTACTCTCTTCACTTCAGTCACGTACCCCCGGACCTTCCTCCAAAAGAGTTTCCTTCGGGCCGGTAACAGCTGCCCCTTCTGCAAGAAGCTCGGGCCCTTCTTCGGCTCCGGGCTGTCGAGGAGGTTCCTCCGGCCAGTGGAATACGGGTTTCTACCCCTGGTACTTCTTGGTCCCCAAGAAGATGGGGGATTCTGCATCTGATCCTGGACTTCCGTGCTCTGAACAAGTGTCTGGTCAGGGAACGGTTCAGAATGCTCACCCTTCCCACGTTGTACCTCCTCTTGGACGAGGGGGACTGGCTGTGCTCGCTGGACCTCAAAGAAGCGTACACGCACATTCCGATACATCTGGCCTCCCACCGGTTTCTGAGATTCCGGGTGGGGGATCTCCATCTCCAGTATCGTGTTCTTCCCTTTGGCCTGGCAGCCTCTCTGAGGGTTTTCACGAAATGCCTGGTAGTGGTTGCTGCGGCCCTGCGTCTCCGCGGCCTGCAGGTGTTTCCTTACCTCGACGACTGGTTGATCAAAGCGTCATCTCGCCAAGAAGTTTTGCGAGCAATGAATCAAACCATCTTGCTCCTTCAAAGTCTCGGCTTTGAGGTGAACTTTCCCAAGTCTAACCTCTGTCCATCCTAGTCCCTAGAATTCATCGGAGCGGTCCTGGACATGATTCGTCTCCACTCCTTCTTGCCTCGGCTTCAGTAGGAGGCCCTTGTTCGTTTATGCCAGAGGGTGGCCTATCTATCCTCGGCCCCGGCTCGGCTCCTGATGGTCCTCCTCGGTCACATGGCCTCTACGGTTCACGTGACTCCTTTTGCCAGACTTCACCTCCGTATTCCTCAGTGGACTCTTGCGTCCTAATGAAACCAGGATCGGGATCCTCTCTCTCGACGCATTGTCGTGACTCCTTTATTGAAGAAGTCTCTCCGTTGGTGGATGCTCTCTTTCAATCTTTCCAGAGGTTTTCTGTTTCATGCTTCTCCTCCGCAAAAGGTCCTCAGGACGGACCCGTCGGCCTATGCTTGGGGGGCTCATCTGGACGGTCTTCGCACTCAGGGTCGTTGGTCCAGTGCCGACCGACTTTGTCACATCAATCTACTGGAATTTCGAGCGACTTTCCTCGCCCTGAAGGCTTTTTGTCACCTGCTTCGCAACCGAGTGATGCTGATCCGCACGGACAACCAGGTCGCCATGTATTATATCAACAAACAGGGGGGCACGGGGTCCCAGTTCCTGTGCCATGAGACGATGCGGCCCTGGGAATGGGCCATTTGCCGCAACATGTTCCTTCGAGTGGTCTATATTCAGGGCCAGCACAATTGTCTGGCGGACAGGTTGAGTCGTGTTCTGCAACCTCACGAGTGGTCCATCCATTTCTTCACTCTGCGTCAGGTGTTTGCTCGTTGGGGGACTCCGGATGTCGATCTGTTCGCGTCCCCCTCAATCACAAGTTGCCCCGTTTCTGCTCCAGGGTTTACTCCCCTCTCAGACTCGAGGCGGATGCTTTTCTGGTGGATTGGATGAACCTGTTTCTGTATGCGTTCCCTCCATTCCCTCTGATTCTGAAGACTCTCGTCAGGCTCAAGTCCACGCATGCCACCATGATTCTGATAGCTCCTCAATGGCCCCAACAGCCGTGGTTCTCCCTTCTGTTGTAGCTCAGTTCCAGGGAGCCTCTTCTTCTGCCTGTTTTTCCTTCTCTGTTTTTTTAATTATCTATATATTGATTTAAATTATGATTATGATTCCTTTTTTCATATAGAATATTTATAATTGTTTATTATTATTCATCATAAAATTTAATGTATTGAATTGTTGATGGTATAGATTTATATGTGTCGGGCACTTATTTAATTTAATTTATTGCTTAATATTTAATATTAATAATTTTAATATAAATAATTTTAATTAAATATAAATATAAATATTATTATAAATGCTTGGTTTTTAATATTTAAAATTTAATATTTAAAGATTATTATTTAATATTTAATAACTGAATTATTTAAATACTTATGATTGAAGAGGTATTTATTTAAGTTCTTTATATTATTTTATTTCTCTATATTATCCAATTGACATTAGGTTATTACAAATTATTTATTGTAAAGTATACATTAGATTATTTACATACTTAAATTGATTTCCACATTGAAGGTATTTATTGAGTCATGATGAATTTGTAAAATAATAAACCTGTATAATAATAATTATGTAAAATTAATAATTAAGTAAAATGATAAAATGATAATTTAGTAATCTATTAATACATCATGTATTATTTATTTATATACAGACGGACCATATAAACTAACTATGGTTTTTATCTAGGTATAAAGTTAAAACACAGTAGTTCTCAGGACATGATGGTATAATAATTTGTTTATTCTATGTTTATTCTATATTGTAATATGTGTATTTTATATCATATAGTGCTCCCTGCTGGAACCCTTGAAAAAGCCATTGTTGGCAAAACGGGTCCCGTCGGGCAGTATTGCTTGGAGCAAGAATGTTTGAATGAATGAAGAATTTTCAATAAAAGAAATGAGAAGAAAGATACAAGTTGGTCTATTCTTCTATTGTGCATCCTTTCCTGTTGAGTGAGGATTTGTTTGGTTTGAAGTTCTCTGCTTCATCCCAACCTACAGTCTCTGCACTTAACGGCTTGGTTCCTCAAGACTTGATGCCCTCGTTCCAGTTCTCCCAGCCTGTGCTGGACTTCCTGGAGGTGTCTTGGAAGGAGTCCACTCGCCAGTGTTACCATCAGAAGTAGACCCGCTTTTCTTCCTGGTGTGCTACTCGACAGCTGGAGTCCTGCCTCCCTATCTTGGATTATCTGTTGTACTTGTCTGGCGCTGGACTCAAGTCTTCCTTGGTTCGAGTCCACCTT
Organism: Geotrypetes seraphini; assembly: GCF_902459505.1. Classification (NCBI taxonomy): domain Eukaryota; kingdom Metazoa; phylum Chordata; class Amphibia; order Gymnophiona; family Dermophiidae; genus Geotrypetes; species Geotrypetes seraphini. The sequence continues at coordinate 476,191,663 of NC_047084.1, forward strand.
AGTGCCATTGCTGCTTTTCACCAGCCGATTGATGGAAAGCCTATCACTGTTCATCCTGTGGTTTCCCGATTTATGAAAGGCCTTTTCCACGTTCACCTATCCCTTAAACCTCCTTCTGTGGTTTGGGATCTTAACGTGGTCCTTGCTCGTTTGATGAAACCCCCGTTTGAGCCACTAGCGCGGGCTCACTTGAAGTTTCTCACTTGGAAAGTTATGTTTCTTGTTGCTCTCACTTCTGCCCGTCAGGTCAGTGAGCTTCAAACCTTGGTGGTGGACCCACCTTTCACTGTCTTCCATCATGATAAGGTGATCCTCCATACCCATCCTAAGTTCTTGCCTAAGGTTGTTTCTGAGTTTCACATCAACCAATCTATTGTTCTTCTTGTGTTTTTTCACGAAGCCCTATTCTCACCCTTGAGAAGTGGCTCTGCACTCTCTCGATTGTAAGCGTGCACAGGCATTCTACTTGAAGCGCACCGCTCCTCATCGTTCAGCTCCCCAGCTGTTCCTCTCTTTTGATCCAAATCGCTTGGGGCGTTCTTTTTCTAAGCGGACCATTTCTAACTGGTTGGCCGCTTGTATCTCTTTCTGTTACGCTCAGGCTGGCCTCTTCCTATTGGGTCGAGTCACTGGCCACAAGGTAAGAGCGATGGCGGCGTCTGTTGCTTTCCTTCGCTCAACTCCCATTGAGGAAATCTGTAAGGCTGCCACATGGTCCTCAGTTCACACTTTCACCTCTCACTACTGTCTGGATGCTTTCTCCAGGCGTGACAGCCACTTTGGCCAGTCAGTTTTGCAAAACCTGTTCTCCTAATTTGCCAACTCTTCTTCCATCCCACTTGGTTAGCTTGGAGGTCACCCACAAGTAGAGAATATGCTGCCTGCTTGTCCTGGGATAAAGCACAGTTACTTACTGTAACAGGTGTTATCCAGGGACAGCAGGCAGATATTCTCGCAACCCTCCCTCCTCCCCGGGTTGGCTTCTTTGCTAGCTATCTGAACTGAGGACCACGCTGAGGAGACGCATGTCCTAGATCGGGCGGGAGGGGCACGCGCTCATGCGCGGGCCAATTGCAAGCTTGAAGTTCTTCAAGCAAGTTTGCTTGTGAAAATGTCCGCTACGGGGCTCCGTCAGTAACGTCACCCACATGTAGAGAATATCTGCCTGCTGTCCCTGGATAACACCTGTTACAGTAAGTAACTGTGCTTGTTTCGCATGGTGAAGCAGGAATATGAACAGGAGTCATGAGGGAGAAATGTCACCAGAAATGTCATCAGAAATGTCACTATTGATAGTCGCAATAATTGACTCGACACAGACAGTGTTTCAGCAGGAATTGCATATATCAAGAGTCTTAACAAAATCATAAATAAACATACACAAGTTAAAAACCATGTATATACATGTGCAGAAGGTAAAAACAAAACACAACACAAATTCAAATTCAATTCCACAGCATAAAACATTGAAAACACCTGAAGCAAAAGCATTTGAATACATTAAAAACTAGATCATATATGAAAAAAACCCCATAGAAACATTAGAAGTAAAATTATATAATGAGAAATGAATAATGAATACTTGTATTTAAGAAATGAAAAATAGATATGTTGCATATTTAAAAACAATCCCCCAGGAAAATGGGAACCAAGTGCATTATAAACCCTAAAAGGTTGGTGGAGAGTAGCGAAGGTTTGCTAAATTTGCATGTGTCTATTGCTGGTGGTAGCGATGGGCAGAATAAAAGTAGTGTCCCCCCAACCACAAAAAACAACAAATCGAGCTGCAAAAGTCAAGCAACCCCCCAGCAGCGGGAGAGATGTCCATTCTCCTGCCACCAAAGTGCCCAGCAACACCCCTCGGCAGTGGGGGAGAGGCCCACTCCCACTGCTGATGTTAAGCGAACCCCCTACCCTTAGGCCTCTGGGCCAATCAGAGCCTTAGGCCCCTCCCCTGTGCATCCTGCAGGGAAAGGCCCGCCATTTTGAAGAGGCATGCCTGCTCGCTAGGAGGAGTAGGGGGAAGGGGCTGGGGGGTTGTCAGAGGTACATGGGGTTTGGAGGTTGCCTGGCGGTGGGAGGTAGTGGGCATCTCTCCTGCCTGTGGAGTCTTTTGATGAGGGCAGGAGGGAGTAGGCATCTCTCCTGTTGCCAGGGCGGGTGTTGGGGGGGGGTGTTGCTTGGCTGGAGGGGAGTGGGCATCTCTCCTGCTGCAGTATTGAATGATTGTGATACGCGGCAGGAGAGTGGGCATTTCTGCCAATCTTCAATTTGGGTTGATTTTTAAAAAAAAATATTTTAATTTGTGATTGGGGGGGGGCCTGACCTGTCACCTTTACTTTCCTGTCAATGCCTGAGCCAATAAATGCTCAGGCACTGATCAGAAAGTAAGGCAACGACAGCTCAGACCTGTTTGCAAATTTTGGCCACAAATTTGGCACAACGAGGTTAGAAAATCACTCAGCAATTATAGAGAATCGCTTGGAGTGATCATTTTAATATTAATGACCTTGTTGTACTACATTTGCATGGCAGTATCGGAGAATGCTAGAAAACTCAGAAAAGACCTCAGTAAGATACTTTGATAATCCACTGCTAAAATACATGCACGCTAAACTGACTGGAACCAGTTTAGCAAGCATGTTAAAGGCATATTTTAGTTTTGAGAATCTACCCCTCAGTGCCTCCCAAAGCACATCTTTACCTTGGTAAGTCAACTGCTGGTTAACCAATATTTGTCTTACCATTCTCTGTAATTCCGTTACCTGAGCACTGTGTATTGATGCACCTTCTTGTCCTGTTTATCTGTCTTGACTAGATTGTAAGGGCTTTTGAGCAGGGTCTCTTGACTAGATTGTAAGGTCTTTTGATGTACAGTGCTGTATATGTCTAGTAGCACAATAGAAATTATAGAAAGAAGAACAAGTGTGGGTAGGGTTGAAGGAAGGAGACCATGGCCATAGCTACCTGCAGAGTTCTGCTGGTTTTCAAAATTCCATCTGTGGGAGTCTTAAAATATATTTTAATGCAATAAGTGTGTCATTCTGGACAGTAGGGTATTCTCCCCCTGCAGAAGGAATCCATTCCAGGTTTTCAAATCCTCCTCCTCCAGAGGGCTTTGCTGCCCACTTCAGTTTTTCCTTTTGCACGTGAGCCAGAAGATGTTTTTCTGATCTGCTGTATATATTTCTTTATTATTTTTCGGTATTGGGGGGGGGGTGGTTTGTGGCTGTCGGTGCACCAGAGCTCCTCAGTGCAGAGGAAAGCTGTGCGTAGAGAAGAAGCAGGCTTAGGTCTGCAGTCAGCAGGTTAATCCCTTGGGGACCTGTTTTGACCTGACCACAGGGTTTGTATCCCAAGCACCATAGCTCACCTACTGAATTGCAGGGACTTATTTATTTATTTAAAATATTTATAATCCGCTTAAATCCTAAGCGGCTCTCAATAAAACATACATAATATCGATAAACAGTCTCCCCTCCTTTGTGCGCATGGTTCCATGAGGGTTGAGGAGCAGTCCAACTGGCAGCCTGAAGATTTCCGTGTTTGGAGGACTGGCTGATTGAGGGAAGGATTCTTCTCCCAGATACAGCTACTTCTTAGAGCTGAGGCAGGCTGCAGTACCTTTAGAGCACATGTTACAGTGAGTAAGGTTATTACTAGTGCTGACATATTCATTTTGATGAATTGATTAAATCGATTTGTTTTCTAAAAAAAAAATCAGACTCACCAATTCAGTGAGTCTGTCTCTGGATCTCCTAAAGCAGTAGCAGCAATGGCGGTGGCTGGCCAGCAGAAGCAGCGCTTTGAATAGAAACATGATATCAGAAAAAAGCCAAATGGTCCATCTAGTCTGCCCATCTGCAGTAACCATTATCTCTTTCTCTCTCTGAGCGATCCCACATGCCTATCCCAGAGCTTCTTGAAATCAGACACAGTCTCTGTTTCCACCACATCGTCCAGGAGACTGTTCACGCATCTACCACCCTTTCTGTAAAAAAGTATTTCCTCAGCTCCTGGCCTGCCCTGCTGGTGTTTTCCCTCTGCTGCATTATTGATGATGTGGCAAAGGGAAGCCCTGGCAGGGCAGGCCAGAAGCAGTCTGTTCATAGAAACATAGAAATAGACGGCAGATAATAATAATAATAATAACAGTTTATATACCGTAATACCGTTAAGTTCTATGCGGTTTACAGAAGATTAGTGGAGTACAAGTTGAGTTGACGTACAAGTTGAGTTAACTTAAGGGATGTGGGAACAATGGGGAGAAAGGGCAAGAGAGGGGAAGGAGGGAAGTGGGTCAGCTGTCTAGGTATTTCAGGAATAGGTGAGTTTTGAGTCGTTTCCTGAATACCTCATAAGTGGTGGGCAATAGGAGTTGTTCTAGGTCTTTACCTCATAGAGCAGCCTGATGTGAGAGAAGATGCTCATGGTGTTTTTTTAGTTTGCATCCTCTAACCGGGGGAGAAACGAAGTGGGAGCTTCTCTTGTGTTTGTTGGCTGAGAAGGAGAATAGGTCAGTGATGTATTTAGGGGTTAGACCGTAGAAAACTTTAAAACAGAGGCAGGCGAACTTAAACTTTACATGAGCTTCCATCGGCAACCAGTGTAGCTGTTTGAAGTATGTCGTCACGTGATCGAACTTCTTTAGACCGAAGATTAGTCTGACCGCAGTGTTTTGCATTAGTTGTAATCGTCGCATATTCTTTTGGGGGATTGCTAAGTAGGCGATGTTACAGTAGTCGAGTTGACTTAATACGAGGGATTGTACCAAGATTCTGAAGGCAGAGTTATCAAAGTATGCTTTAATGGATTTAAGTTTCCAGAGGGCGAAAAAACTCTTTTTGATTAGGGAGTCCACCTGATCTTTCATGGTGAGGCATTGGTCCAGAGTTACACCACGGCCCATCTAGTCTGCCCACCCCAATGACCCTCCCCTACCTTTCTCTGTGAATAGATCCCGTGTGTCTATCCCATTTGGCCTTAAAATCAGGCACGCTGCTGGCCTCAATAACCTGAAGTGGAAGACTATTCCAGCGATCAACCACCCTTTCAGTGAAAAAGAATTTCCTGGTGTCCCCGTGCAGTTTCCCGCCCCTGATTGTCCACGGATGTCCTCTTGTTGCTGCGGGACCCTTGAAAAAGAAGATATCTTCTTCCACCTCGATGCGGCCCGTGAGATACTTGAATGTCTCGATCATGTCACCCCTCTCTCTGCGTTCCTCGAGTGAGTACAGCTGCAACTTATCCAGCCGTTCCTCGTACGGGAGATCCTTGAGTCTCGACCATCCGGGTAGCCATTCTCTGGACCGACTCCAGTTCACCGCATGTCTGCCCACTTGCCAGTGCTGCTGCTGCCGCTGCTGCTTTTGGAGGCCCAAAGGTATACCAGATCTCATAGGGGGAGTCAGTGAGGAACTACTGCACAGGGGGATGGGAAGGAGGGAGGGATGGAAAGCTGGATGAGGTGGAAGGGGAGGAAAACTGCAGCTTAGAGGGATGGGAGGGGAGGAAAGCTACTGCATAGGGGGGAAAGAGAGAGGAAGAAAATGTTGGACATGGGGTGGAGAGGAAGGAAGAGATGCAACAAAGGTAGAAATGGGTGAGAGGGAGAAATCCTGCATATGGTAGAGGAGAAGGAGACATGTATGGAGAAGAGAGATGGAGAAATGTTGGACCTAGGATGGAGGGCAGGGAGAGATGGTACATGGGGATAGAGAAAGAAATGTTGCACATTATGATGGAGAGGAGGAAGGGAGAGATGCTGTATGGAGGGGAATAGAGAGGTTTGACCCAGGGCATAAGGCAAGGAGAGAAAGAGATGTTAGACAGTGGGAAAGAACAGTTAGATATAGCAGTGGAAGGGAAGGTACAGAGATGGAAGATGGATGGTGAGCATAGAGAAAAAAGACAACGTCAAATGGGCAGGAGACCCTGGTGAATGAGTTAACAGAAGACAGAGACCAGAACTTGGGATCAACATGATTTGGATAATAAAATGACCAGACAACAAAAGGTAGAAAAAATAATTTTATTTTCTATTTTGTGATTACAGTGTCAGATTTGAAATGTGTATCTTGCCAGAGCTGGTGCTAAAAAGCGTAAACTAGGACCTAAAAAAGAGAGGAAAAGTCTTTTTTGTTAATTTTGTTTATACCACAGCGCTGGTGTGGTGTTGAAGAGGGCAAACGGGGGTGAGATGGGTGAAGAGGCTGCAAAATAAACCTGCCAGGACGTTTGAAAAATAAAAAAAAATGCGGGAAAAGAAAATTAAATCGAAAAATCAGTTCAATAGGCCAAATCAAATAGAATTTAAATTTTTTTCCCTGAATCGGGCATCACTAGTTATTACAGCCTATGGGCAAAATTTGGGAGTCTGGTTACTACAGCCTATGGGCAAAATTTGGGGGTCTGAAAAAAACTATTTCTGAAGGTTTCTGCCATATCCTTTAAGGTCCCCTACCTCTAAAATCCTGTTTTCTGAGTTTTTTTTTTTTAATTTTTACTAAAATCATTTTTGAGCTGTGTGGGGTTTTTTTGCGCCAAAACGCTGCAGCAGCCATCTTAGATTTCCCCAATTTTTTTCAAAGTTCTCCAGATCCTTCAAATTGCCTCAGTTTGCCTCAAAACAGTCAGGAATGGAGTCCTCAGGCTTTTTATCCCTAATTGAGTCAAAATTTGAGCTTTTTTGGATGCCAGAAGAACGCCCTTGTGTCATGTGCCACGCAGCATGTGAAGAGGTGTTGGGAACATCAGGCTTAGCCTCTCCTTTGATCTCTAGGGCTGAGGAACATTTGTGGGGAGCCTATCTACTGGGAGAAAATCCCTCCCAGAGTCCTGGAACAGCAGCGTACCTAAGTGTAAGAGCATGGAAGCTGTGGAGCCCAGGAGACGGAAGGAGAAGTTACCTAAAGGGAACTCTGCTGCCTACTAAAGCCTTTCTCCTGTATTTATTAATTTGATGTGAAGACCTTATATGAGGTCTGGCAGCGAGCCAGGGGTCGTGCAAAGGGGGTTGGGCTCCCAGGGTGCATCAGAGTCATTGGCAGAGGTTAACCAGGATTCTGTGGACCTTTCTGTCAGGGACATGGAAGGTGAGGGATCAGTCTATATGCTCTTGCTGTTACAGAACCAGACTTCCCTACTGGGCGATATAAGGTTGCAAATAGGAGCAAGTACACAGGAAGCAGTGGTGGCCCTTGGCCAAAGGGAAAATCCCATAGTAGGCCGGCTGTTCAAGCCTTTGGTACTATTGGAGCTCATTACTGACTCCCTGCAGGACTTAAAATCTCAGCAGATCCCTTCCACTTAATGTTCTATCCTGAACATAATGAGAACGCAGCCCATGTCTTTTACCTGGCATCCTGATCTGAATGTTATAGTCACAGAGCACTGGAATGCTCCTAAGGGCTCTTTACAGGTAGCCAAAATTGTGACTAGGCTTTATCCTATGGCACAGGAGTGGCAATAGATGTTCGCTCAGTGTAAGGTGGATTCCTTGGTAGCTCATGTAACAGACTGGTTTGTGGACTCCACAATGGGGCGCCCAGGAAAGTCATGCAGAGTCTTAGCAACAGTACAGAGACTTGTAGAAATTCAGGTCATATAGCCAGGGCCACCTGAAGAATTGGGCTTGGGCAAGAAAGTCTCAAAAGATTGGAGACGTATTCTGGATCTCACAGACGTCAACGGGACCCTGAAGGATCAATACCTTCACATGGAAACCGTGAAGGGAAATTACTAGCTTCCCTAGACTTGACAGAAGCCTACCTGCACATTGACATATTTCTGAAACATAGGAGATTCCTGAGATTCCATTTACTGGAGAGAGATTTTCAGTTCTTGATGCACCTGTTTAGATTGGCAACAGCACAACGCATGTTCACCAAGGTGATGGTGGTGGTAGTAGTGCATCTCCATAGGGTAGGATTGCAAGTGCGTCCATATCTGGATAACTGGCTGATCAGAGCTCTCATTATTGGAAGGGGAACAAGCAGTGGCTTGCAGATCCTGGGCTGGACAGTGAATTTTTGAAAGAGCCATCCAGTTCCATCCCAATTCTTGGAATATCTGGGAGTACTAATCAACACAGAATAAGACCGAGTTGATCTTCCATAAGCACGCAGACAGAAACTTTGCTCTCAGATAACGGACATGATGGCCAAGCCAGCTCCATCTGCATGACACTACCTTCAAGTACTAGGCTTCATGATAACCACTATAGATGTGGTCCCTTGGGTGAAGGCTCTCGTGTGTCCTCTTCAGAATGCAAATGACTCTCATGTGGACTCTGGAATTCTGCTGAAGTACGAATTGGTGGCTCTATTCACAAATCATTATTATGGGGCATGCCCCTCAGAATAACTTCATGGGTGATTCGCATGACAGATGCCAACTTGTTCAGCTATGAAGGCCTTTGCAATGGACACCCAGTACAGGGGTGGTGGTCAGCTTCCCAAAGTGGTCCATAGACTGAATGGAACCTCGAGTCATTCAAACAGCATTACAGAAGCTAGAGAAGACTCTGGAGGGACAAGCGGTCTGAGTCTTCTTGGATAGTGGTGTATGTCACTTGCCAAGGAGGCACCAAGAGTGCACAGCTGAGCCTGGAAGCCCACTTATTGTTCCAATGGGTAGAACTTTTCAAAAATACTAGGACTACTAAGTAGTAGATTTAAAACAAACCGGAGAAAATATTCCTTCACACAATGTGTAATTAAACTCTGGAATTTGTTGCCGGAGAATGTGAAATCAGTTAGCTTACTGGGGTTTAAAAAAGGCTTGAATAACTTCCTAAGTCCATAGGCCATTATTGAGATGGCGTGAGGAAATCCACTGGTTATTCTTAGGATAAACAACATAAAATCTGTCTTACTACTTGGGATCTAGCTAGGTACTTGGGATCTGGGTTGGCCACTGTTAGGATACTGGGCTTGATGGACCTTCGGTCTGTCCCAATATGGCAATTCTTACAGGCATGTAGCAGGAGTGGACACTATCCAGGCCGATTTCTTCATTAGATAGACTTTAGACCTGGGAGAATGGACATTATTTACATTAGCGTTTCAGTTCATCATTCATCGATGGGGTTGGCCAACTTTCCATCTGATGGCTATGGTGAGGAACAAGAAGATGGACCACTTCTTCAGTCAAAGATTTGAGTCTGGAAGCAAAGGCCTGGATGTCCTAGTCCAGCCGGAGCCAAAGAGCGAGCTCTTGTACTTGTTTCCTCCATGGCACATAATAGGACGTATACTTCACAGAATAGCAAGACACCCAGGGAGAGTGGCCCTTGTAGTACTGAATTGACCACACAGACTGTGGCCATGGACCTAGTTCGTCTTCAGAGGGACAAGGGTTTCAGATTGCAGGTACAGCATGGGTCTTCTGTTTCAGGGCCACTGATCATAGAAGATCCGCATCGCTTTGGTCTTGTGGCATAACTCAGTGCGCAGTGTTAGAAAAGAAAGGATACTCGGATGTAGTCATTACTGCTCTCCTAAGGACCAAGAAGTCTACAATGGTCTCCACTTATGCTAAAGCATGGGAAACATTTCAACACTTGTGCACGAAAGAGAAGGTGGAGCCGTTTAGTGCTCCAATCTCAGTGGTGCTAGCTTTCCTCCATGCAAGTCTTGACAAAGTCCTCACAGTGGTATCGCTCAGAGTCCAAGTGGCAAGCCTCTCATGTTCAGAGCAAGTGGACACAAAGCTCCCCTGGCTTCTCATCCAGGCACAACTATATTCCTAAAGGGGGCATTAAGGATCAGATCACTGGTAAAATAACCATTTCTATTTAATGTGGTTTTGCATGGCCTCAGACTTTGTATGAGCCTCTTCAGTAGTCATCCTTGTTGGATCTTATTTCAAGACTTTCCTCATGGCTATTAAGTTGTGGCTATTACAAGGCTCAGAGTTGCAGGAAGCCCTCCATCATGATTGAGAAGGTGGGAGCTTTCTTGTGCACGGTCCCATTCAGATTGTTTTGGCGTTTATGAAGAGGTAAAATCGTCAGCATTCCAGACCACAGGGTCAAAATTAAAGGACTGGATTCTGAGAAAGCTGGATGTCAGTCAGGCTAGACATGGTAGACCAGAGTATTTGGCTACCATTTCAAGTTGAATATGGATGGCCATCTCTTTAGCATATATTGAATGTGACAATTATCAGTGGCCTCCTTAAGAGCACATTGCACAAGAAGCGTGGCTTTTTTGTGGGCTGAAGTTCCCGCCAAAAAGATTTATAGATCATCAACCTGGTCTGCTCTACATATGTTCCCCAAGTTCTAAAGAGTGGACATGGCAGCATGGGAGGACACTGTCTTTGGGTCCTCAGTATTATGATCAAACACAGAGGTCCTGCCTTGTACCTCCTTACTGTCCAGAATGACACACCTATTGCCTTAGAAAAAGATTATTTATTTTAAAAGTTTCTATATCGTCTAATTCCAGGGTGGTTTAAAAATATGCACATACATAATAGCTAAAACATTACAAGAAAGGAACAAATCTACTAGATAGGTGTGTCATTCTGGAACCCCGCCCTGTCAGGATTTACTCAGCCTGTCTCCTGTCTCAATCATAAAGTTCAAGTCGAAACTGAGATTTTGGTGTTAGTCAGACCTTAAGGCAGTGTTTCTCAACTTCTTCAAGCCAAGTATCCCCTAAGTCTAAGAAATTTCAACAGAGTACCCCAACCAAGCTGCTCCCCAGATCTGCCCAAGCTTTGCCCAAGACCCCACCCCCATAATACTAGTACTAATTGTAATGCAATTTCTTCCATTCATTTTTCATATACACACAATATAAACTTATGAACAATACATAAATACTCCAACTGATGAGGACCCTCAAGCTATGTCAGCTGAGGACTTCCTTTGAAGGTGGCTCAGAGGTCTCTTTTACCAAGCTGGCAGGCGGCAGCAGCAGCATCCCTGAGTCACAGATGCTGTAAACTCAGTGGCTCAGGGATGTAGCCAGTGATTGCTACACTTGGTGGAGAGAAGTTCTGGTCACCTTTGGAGGAGGTCCTCAGCTGGTGATGCTTAGGGATCCCCACCAGTCACAACAAGGGTCAACAAGTATTTCCTTTTCTGTTGAACACAATACGAAGACATCTACTATATACATTTCCCAAAGCTAACATATTTCAGTCAATAAATTCTTTTTTTACCTTTGTTGCCTGGAGATTTATTTTTCCATCAAGTTGGTTCCAGTTTCTTTTTTCTGCTTTCCTGTCTTCTGCAAATTCTTCTTCAACTTCAAGCGGTTGCTGTTCATTGATTCCTCCTACCATGGTCCAGCATTTCTCTCTTCCCTCCCTCCCATATTACAACATTCTCGCTACCTTCTATCCTGGATCATTTTCCCTCTTTTCCCCTTCCCACTCCTTCACAGCATTTCATCCTCTCTCTTCCACTCCCATGTGCAACATGTCTCCCTCTCTCTCTCACTGTCTACCATCTCTTTTCTCTCATTCTCTCCCTTGCTGCAAAGAGGGTGGGGAAAGAGAGAGGGAGGGATCCAGGGTTCATCTCTCCCACCCCCTCTACTGCCACATCTAACATTTCTCCCTCTCTCATACCCCGGACCATAGGCATTATCTTTCACTCCTTTCCACCAGCCCCCCATGACCACCATTTATCCTTTCACCCCTCTTCAGCACCATGCCACATCTCTCTCTCCATCACTAAGTCCAGCATTCTTCCCTCTTTCATCCCTTTCAATCTGTCCCACTGTTCCCTCTCCATCACCATATCCAACATTTCACCCTCTCATCCTTCTCTTCCCCATTCATCTCTACTTCACTCCTCTCCCTCTCCATACCCAAACTTCTTTTCCCATGTGCACTCTCTCTTTTCCTCTCACTTACATGCTCATACCCAATAATTCTTCCTTTATATTCCCTCCCTCAACTCAGCATTTCTTTCTCTTCCTCCTGTGTCCCAAGTTTGTGTCCCCTTCCTCCCTCTCTCCTTTCTGTGTCCCAAGTTTATGTGCCCATCTCTCCTTCCTTCTAGACTTTGTCCCAAGTTTATGGCTTTCCCATGTCCCAACATTCTCCTTCCTTCCTTTATCCCACGTTCATGTCCCCTCTCTCTCTTACTTATCCCAATGTGCTTGCTCTCTTTAGGGCCATCCAGGTGGGCCGCCTTCTTCACGCCTTCAGCTGCACTTGCTTCTTCACAGGGCCGTGGGCAGCGGCTTCTGCATATGGCTGTCCTGGAAGCCTTCTATCTGACATCAGAGGGAAGGCTTCCGGGTCAGCTTCGGTGACATGATGGGAGCCTATATGCGGCTTTGTGAAGGGGTGTGTGTGGTTGGAGGGCAGGAAGAAGGAGACACTGTTGAGGCTGCTGGTCTTAGAGGGGTATAGGAACCAAATTGATGGCTATAGAGCCATTGTTAAAAGGGTGGGAGGATGCGGCAAGAGATGACGGGGCCATGTACCCCGTGCCTGGTACATGTATCCCCTAGGGTACATGTACTGCATGTTGAAAACATCTGCCTTAAGGGGATGAAGAATAATCTATTGTTATAACATATTGGGGGAATGTTTGAGCTCCATAAATGTTTCTGTTTAACATGTTTGTTTTACTTTCAAAGCATAACAGATTTATACTTGGGGAGTCTTCCTGTACCCCTCTTTTTTATGTGTTCCTATATAGGGTTATCACTTGCTTTGGTACAAACAAAAGGGGGAAGCAGAGCCCTCTGGAGAAGGATTTGAAAACTTGGAATGGAATCCTGCATGGCTCACGAGCATGGAGAGAGTGCCCTATTGTCCAGAATGACACATCTATCTACTAGAAAAGATATTAGCAAGGTAAGAACCTACTCTCTTTTTCATATTAGAATGGGGAACTTAACATGCTTGTTTTCCTAGTGTTCACTAAAAGATTAATCCTGCACTGACTATTAATAACCATTAGAATAAGCAGTTTGTTGGTGTTTTACTGTGCTGGAGAAGAGAGCTCATGTCTCTCAAAAGCTTGCCTGAAGTTAAAAAATAAACATTTGTTTGCTCTGAGTAGGGTTACCTTATTTGTGAAATTATAAAAGAGGACATATGACCACAACCTACCCATTCTGGCCACTCCCCGCCCTCCACCATTCACCTCAGTTCCCCTTCCCATTCTCTTTCAGTGCTTCTCTTACTCTCCTCCCCCCACACCTATGGGTGCTTTTTCTCTCTTCCCCCCAACCCACAGATGCTTTTTCTATCTTCTGCCCCCTCCAACCGTGGGTGCTTTTCTCTCTCTCTCTCCTCATCTCCTCTACCATGGGTGCTTTTCTCTGTCTGTCTCGCTGTCTCTTCCCCCCCCTCCCCATGGGTGCTTCTCTCTCCCCCCTTCCCCCAGCAGGATCCGATGGTGCGGGCTCTCTTTTCATCCTCAACCCACACCGGAATCGAATGGCTGTCTCATCCTCCACCTGTCTCCTCTGCCAAAATTAAATCTTCAGGCGGCCTGCCAACAGCATCAATGAGCTGATCCTGCTGCCATTGGCCTGCCCGAAAGCCTTCATTCTGCAGCAACTTCTTGTTCCCTCATAGGCAGGACAGTTGCAGAATGAAGTCTTCCAGGGCAGGCCATTAGCAGCAGGCTCACATTGTTGATGCTGCTAACATTTAATTTCACTGGAGGAAGTAGGTGTGGGATGGAGAAAGGAAAATCTGGACAAATTCCTCTCATTTTAGAAAGATATCCAGACTGTGTTCAGGTCCTTCCCTTGGTTCAGATGGGAGCTTGCTACAGGGGGTGGACCATGGTAACCTCAAATCAGTGAGTCCTGAAAGAAACTGCTTTGACCTCTGTCTTCTACTTAAAAAAGACCTTTGACACCTCTGCCTCCAGCTACCACTGAAATGCTTTCATGTTTCCCTTATATACAGCCATGTGAAAAAATTAGGACAGCCCATAAAATATTCAGTTTTCTTAAGAAATTTGTCACACATAGGTAAGAAGTTATGTAATTAACCAAAGATAGAATGTAAGTGAAATTTGCATTGATTATCTGATTGAATATGTACTTACACTTTATGTAATTTTGAAAATGAATAAAAATTTGGAAAGAAATTTGTCACACATTGATGTTGAATCTTTTTTTTTTTTTTTAATTTATTTATCTCTGGAAAAGAAAGTGATGTCGTTGCAGGCAAACATGCCTGGGTAAATCCTAATGTCTGATAACTCTGCCTTTGAGTTGTGGACAGGCTGTGATTTGACCTCATTCTACATCAGCATTGGCAATGTTTGAACCTTATTTGGGTTGGTGGGTTATGGCCCAGAGGGCTAAAAGTGTCACATATCATGGGCATCCATGGCTGATTCTGGATTGGCACTGAAGAGTACCGTTCAGATCTTGCCACTGGCTCATGACAACTGTCAAGGGAGTGAATGGAAGACATCAGGGGCTCCCACCCAGGAACTTTCCCTTACTTAGCATCTCCCTGCAGCGTTTTGCATATTGCAGTATTTATAAAGTTCATGAAGCAAATGCCTGTTAGTGATGGAATATTTTTACCCTTCTTTTCCAGGTGGCTCTGAGACGGCAGCAGGCCCAGGAAGAGGAGCTGGGAATCAGTCATCCCATCCCACTTCCAGGGGCTGCGGAATTGCTGGTGAAGCGGGAGAGTAATGGAAGCAGCTCTTGCCTGTTGTTGGACGGCAGCAGCAGCAACAACAACAGTAGTAGCTCTACTTCGGTGGCCAGCACCTCCACCACAGTAGCCACTACTGCATCAGGTGAGCATGCTGTACTTATCCCAGGCTTGTGTGTGCATGGGAACATGGCTTATGCCAAGTCCATGTGGTTGTTAGCCATGCAGCATGATGTCATCACCATGTAATAGGTCTGATTTGGACTTGGCATGTGAAGAGCAGAATCAGGTGTATATGGGAGTCTTATATGTATGTTGGGGAAATTCTTAATCACTTGGCAAAAGTGACACTATTCTCAGGCTCTGCTCTTCCACAGTCCATATAATAAACCTTGTTTACATACTTGGAAGCAACAGATGCATTTTTCTGTATGCGGTGTCCTTGTGGGTCAGATTTTCAGAATAAACCCAATGAATGTGCATGAATGAGATCTGCATGACCATTACCTGTGTTGTATGTAAATTTCTCTCATGCATATTCATTAGGGATATCCTGAAAAACTAGTCTGTTTTTGGGGCTTAAGGACTCAACTTGGACAAGCCTGTTCTAAACAGTGTATTGTATAATGGGATAATTTGTTTATTTAGAATTTCCCTCCTTTCTTTTATACTATTTGGTAGATATAACTACCAACAAAGTACTTGTGGGAAATAGAGCTAGTTTTTAGGTAGAAGCAAGTTGCACACGAAAGTGGAGTTCAGTCTCCCTTCTCTCACTTTGTAACTTTGCTTCAGGGCGTAAGTATAAAATGTACCTGAGATTTGGAGAAGGTGAGTAATAAATCTAAAAGGCAAATCCAAGTATTTTATATTGAACTGACTTAATGTTTGTGACTAAACAGTAAATTAACAAACGGTAACTCAGCCACCAATAATTACTCTATATTACTACCCAACTTTACCCAACTTGACATGAGAGAGTTTGCTATCATGGTCACAATAAACTGAATGGTAATACAGTTAATAATATGAGCCTCAGACAAAAGCAGAACACCAGAGTGCTGAAGACTCACTAAGTCATAAACATAGAAACATGATGGTAGATAAAGGCCAAATGGCCCATCTAGTCTGACCATCCGCAGTAACCATTATCTCTTTCTCTCTCCGAGAGATTCCACATGACTATCCCAGGCCCTTTTGAATTCAGACACAGTCTCTGTCTCCACCACCTCTTCTAGGAGACTGTTCCATGCATCTACCACCCTTTCTGTAAAAAAGTATTTCCTTAGATTACTCCAGAGCCTATCACTTCTTAACTTCATCCTATGCCCTCTCATTGCAGAATTTCCTTTCAAATTAAAGAGACTCGACTCATGTAGATTTACATTACGTAGGTATTTAAACATTTCTATCATATCTCCCCTCTCCCGCCTTTCCTCGAAAGTATACAGATTGAGATATTTAAGTATGTCCCCATACGCCTTATGATGAAGACCACATACCATTTTAGTAGCTTTCCTCTGGACCAACTCCATCCTTTTCATATCTTTTGAAGGTTCAGCCTCCAGAATTGTATACAATATTCTAAATAAAGTCTCACCAAAGTCTTATACAGAGGCATCAATACCTCCTTTTTCCTACTTAGCCATACCTCTCTTTATGCAACCTAGCATCCTTCTTTCTTTCGCCATCACCTTTTCAACTTTTTTGGCCACCTTAAAATCATCACATACAATCACACCCAAGTCCCGCTCTTCTGTCGTGCACATAAGCTCTTCATTCCCTAATCTGTACCATTCCCTCGGGTTTTTGCATTTCTTAGCATTAAATTTTAACTGCCAAATTTCAGATCATTCTTCAAGCTTCGCCAGGTCTTTCTTCATGTTATTCACGCCATCTGGCATGTCTACTCTATTGCAGATTTTCTTATCGTCCGCAAAGAGGCAAATCTTACCAGACAACCCTTTAGCAATATTGTTTATAAAAATGTTAAAAAGAACAGGCCCAAGAGGCATACCACTGGTAACATCCCTTTCCTCAGAGCGATCTCCATTAATCACTACCCTCTGTCGCCTTCCATTCAACCAGTGCCTGACCCAGCCCGTCACTTTGGGACACATCCCGAGGGCACTCAGTTATTTATTAGACGTCTGTGTGGAACACTGTCAAAGGCTTTGCTAAAATCTAAATACACCACATCTAGCGCACATCCTCTGTCCAATTCTCTGGTCACCCAGTCAAAGAAATTGATCAGATTTGTCTGACAAGACCTACCTCTAGTGAATCCATGTTGCCTCCGGTCCTTTAATCCACAGGATTCCAGAAACTTGACAATTCTCTGTTTTAAAAGTGTTTCCATTAATTTGCTTACCACAGAAGTCAGACGTACCGGCCTGTAATTCCCTACTTCTTCCTTACTTCCACTTTTGTGGAGAGGGACCACATCTGCCCTTCGCCAGTCCTCCGGTACCACTCCTGACTCTAGAGACTCGTTGAAAAGGTCAGTCAGTGGAGCTACCAGAACGTCCCTAAGTTCCTTCAGCACCCTAGGATGTACACCATCTGGCCCCATTGCTTTGTATACCTTTATTTTAGCTAGCTCCTCAGGAACACAACCCTCTGAAAATCAATCAGGGTCTTACTCCTCCATCCCTATTCACGTTTGTCTTCTGCAGTCCCGCTCCCAGCGCTTCAGCCATGAACACAGAACAGAAATATCTGTAAAGCAATTCGGCCTTTTCTTTATCAGCTTCTACATATTCTTCCCCTTCACCTTTGAGTTTCATAATGCCACTTTTGCACTTCTTCCTATCACTAATATCTACAAAATGTCTTGTCTCCCTATTTTACCGTGTCAACTATTTTTTCTTCAATTTGCATATTTGCTTTCCTGACTACATGACCAGCCTCTCTTAACTTTTCCAGATATTTTTGTCTGTCTTCCTCTTTCTGCGATCTTTTGTAGTTTATGAAAGCTAACTTCTTATTCCTTACCTTCTCAGCTACTACTTTTGAGAACCAAAGTAGCCTTCTTTTCCTCTTAACTTTTATTTACTTGCCTCACAAAAAGGTTTGTCGCCCTGGGCATGTTAATATCACCTATTAGCAAGACTTCCCCCTTTTTAGATATATTCTGAATATCTACTATTAAATCTCTATCTACTTCTTCCGTCTGTGAAGGAGGCCTGTATATCACACCAATGTAAATATATTCACCATTCCCTCTTTCCAAATTGATCCACAGTGCCTCTTCCTTGCCCTGCAGATCCTGCAATTGTGTGGCTTTAATATGTTCTTTAACATATAACGCTACTCCTCCTCCTTTTCTTCCTATCCTGTCTTTCCTGAACAGATTATAGCATGATATAACTACATTCCAGTCATGGTTCTCTGTGAACCATGTCTCTGTGATTGCCACTATATCCAACTCCTTCTTCCATCACAGCTTCTAGATCCAGAATATTGTTTCCCCATTCTTCGAGCATTAGTATATACTGCTGTCCAGACATTGCCCCCTTTTCCCATCCGTGTAGAGTTATTAAGTGATTTACTTACCTGAGGGCTTATACTCACCCAGGAGCTTTGATCACCCTGCCCCCTCTCTAGTAGATTAGCCAGCCTGCTGGCAAAGACACTTCTTCCCTTCTTTGATAGATGCACACCATCCCTCCTCAGCAGCCCTTGGAAGATCATCCCATGGTCTAGGAAGCCAAAACGTTCTTGACGACACCATCCATGTAGTCAAGCATTCATCTCCAGGATGCGAGCTTCTCTGCCCTGGCCTTTACCCTCGACATAGAAGATGGACGAGAATACCTGCGCACTTGACTGCTTCACCTTCTCTCCCAGAGCCACAAAGTCACTTTTGACACGTTCGCAGGGGTACCTGGCAGTATCGTTAGTGCCAATGTGGATGAGCAGCATGGATAGTAATCATCAGGCTTGATGAGTCTATTGTAACAGCTCAAAAGTTTGTAAATCATAGGTTCCTCTTGCCGATGGGGGAAGGCGCAGTAAAAAAATACTCATAGACTAAACATCCATTGAGAGAAACCTGCACCGCCTCCAGAGGAGAGCACAGAAACGATCTAAAGTTTTCAAGTGACACAATGCAAACAAAAATGTAGTGCAATATACAAAAAAATCACCACTCAAGGGGTGAAAAAAGCTCTTGACTTGGCTCAAAGGATGTGGAAAAACACAGCAGCTCCTTCCTCTGGGATCCCAGTGAAGCTCATACCACAAATTCTTAGCTGTTCCACGCTGCACATAAAGTCCAAACCGGAGCCAAAGTCAGAGGCCTTGGTTAGTTCACGCTTTCCTTTTCCCAACAAGAGCCTTGTTTCATTGAAACCTTGCTGCTTCAGGATAAAAGGACATTTTAAACAAACGCTTAACTAACCTGCAGGATAATTTCTTGTACTACCAGCTTGTACTATTTGTGACCAGCTTTCTAGAGAGCTATGATCTTTCTTCTGCATATTCCAGCTGCTAAGCAGTTAAGGTTGAAGGTTTCCAGGACTAGTATTTTTTCCTTTATAGTCCCCTGTGGATGGAACGAGATTCCAATGTATATATGACAGGAAAAATTGGAAAATTTCATACAACTATTAAAAAGACCTTTTTCTGTAAGATGAAGTATGGGACCTGAATTTTAGATTGTATGATGGAGTGCTGGTTGCTTACTTGCTTCTTTTTGGTTGTGATTGTTCTGCTATGTATGAATTTGTTGTGACCCACTTTATGTAGGGCGGGATGAAAATTAATAAACTATTAGGTCACGTTTTGCACTGCCTTTGTGAATGCAGCCTGCCTCTCAGTGAATGCTAGTGACAAATGCTTTATTTCTGTATATCCAAGCGGACTAACACAGAACAGCCAGACTTCTTCATTCAGTACTAGTTGGGAAAACTAAAATTCCTCAGTTTTTTTTCCCCCAATCGTGCTACAGCCCTCAGAGCACAGTGTGCTTTGAAGCTTATGCTAAGCCTGACTGCTGTGTCTTCTGCTGGATTTTTCTAGTAGGGCTTTATCTTCCTACCATCATTTGTGCTCTCTCAGATCTGCAGACTGAAATCCTTCCAAGAAAGAGAAACCCACTAAATTAAAGTATTCAGAGGTTTGGGCGCTGTGTGTCGCTTGTGGCGGAGGACATCTCATGTCTCGAATCCATGTGTAATCTTGCTGGCACTCATGCATAGGACCCAGAGAATCTAGTCTTGAGCTGTATTTTGTACACTGACCATTGGACTCCCTGAACTTCACGATTGATGGTACACTTGTGCTTACCAATTCCTGTATATTAAAATACAGCATGGAGTCTGAAAGTTGATGAATATGCCATGTGAATT
Organism: Geotrypetes seraphini; assembly: GCF_902459505.1. Lineage (NCBI taxonomy): Eukaryota > Metazoa > Chordata > Amphibia > Gymnophiona > Dermophiidae > Geotrypetes > Geotrypetes seraphini. The sequence goes on from NC_047084.1 coordinate 476,211,615, forward strand.
TGTTGACTGTTTTATTCCTATTATTTTTATCATTAATATTGACCAATTGACCAGTGTGTAACAAAGATTTCATTATCCTTACCCAGGGTACACATGCCAATGCTTTCAAAGTTTGTTACTCTAACAGCTTTCATTTGATAGTACCTTTTTATTTCTCCACCATAGATTTCATACAACTTGACAGTTTCCTAAAACACTGTGTAACCTATTGTAACGGTTATGGCTTCCTAAAATGTATCCTGTGTCAAAACTTGGTTTTTAAACTTGTATGATATTGTCCCTGATAATTTTAGCAGCTGACATTGATGAAGGATCAGGGATAGCTCTACCTTCTACCCAGAGTTATTTTTCTGAGATGGCACTGCCCAATGAAGAGGGCGCTAACCATTGTCCAGTGCTGTACATGAGTGGAAGAAATCCGAGAAAATCTGTAACTATAGAAAAGACTGCTACTATACATGTAGTTTTATTGTCATGTCAAGATTGAGACAAAGTTGTGGAGTTTTTAAAAAACATTTTTAAAAGAAATTGATCTGATTATTGGTTTTCATTTGAAGGTTGCATGCGACCACAGACTTTAGAGGAATTTCTGTCTTTATCTGAATAGGGTCAGTTTTCATGGAGTGTCAAGGACTGATATTCAGTCTCTCTTCCCTGGTTTTCCAGGGTACCTCTGGAATCCTGGCCTTAGAAGAGGAAGTGTTACGTTTTAAATTATGGTACTTTAGGCTTGAGTGGGAAAACCCCCCAGTGGGGCTGAGTGAACTGGGCCACTGGGAGGAAAAGTAAAGTTGCTTAAACTTTATTGTATTTAATCATTTGAACCTTCTTTTTTTGAAAGGAAGAAAAATAGGGGTCTTGAAAAAATTAAAACTAGGATTAAAATAAAGAGAATAGGCACTGCTAATTGGAATTCCCTTTCATTCTGCTAGGCCAGACCAGAACAATGACAATTATGTTACCCTATTAGCAGATGGAGACAGAGAGGCTGAACTCCTCCAGTGATATCACCAATATAAGGAGTGGCATAGCCTTAAACTTTTCAATATTTCTGTGCCTCCTGCAGGTGGTGGCTACAGAAGAGATGTGCAGGGCCATGAGGTGGTTATTGCTGCTTTTTATTTTTGAGTATGATTGATGTCTGGGTTAGGGGAAATAGTGCTGTTGTAGAGCACTGCTGGAGGGAGCTTTGCTTTCCTCCCACCCTGAAGGATAAAGTTTTTGTACATCCCGTTGGTCTGGAGTGGTCTAGGAGGATGAAAAGGGGGGGTGGGTTGAAATTTGGTTTTAACTGATCATTGGTTTTCCTTTATTTTTGCTAAACCAGTCCAAGAAGATCGCAGTTGGAGAATTTTTGCAGTGTCTGTTTGCTTTCTTGGCTCTTAGTACACTTAGGTTTTGGGTTTGTTTGTTTTTTTGGGGCTGAATGTTGCCCTCTTGTTCTTGTTTGTCTCTGATTATTTTAAGTTCCCAGTGTTACGGTTGTTTGAAGAATGAAATTACATGACAAGTTTTTCCAGTGATTTTTATCTGACTTATGGAATAGTCTTACCTAATGATGTCTAAGGAATTTCGGATTCTTGTACAATCCCACTTTATTCCGGGACCAGTGGGGTTTATATGTTCCTAGCAACCAAACACTGTAGAAAGCATCAGATGATTGAAGTCATAACTTTTCCTTCTGCTAGCATAGCCTGGAGCATGCCATTAGATTCCAGTCTTGCTTTCTACATTCCAAGCCTGTAGGAGCTTATCTCTTCTGCTCTTGTTTTCTTTTACTAGTTTTCAGTAATTTTTTTTCGGTAATTCCTTCGTGAGTTTGCCCTTGTGCTATGGAGGTTCCCTGCGTGGACATCCTTGCGGTGGGAGATCGCAGACCGTTGGAGCACATCTGCTTCTGAGGGGTTCCCTGCACATCAGTAAGCCCTCTGGACAGCCTGCAGGTCAGATTGGGGCTCTGGGATTGGGAGCTAGCTAGCTCACTCCAGGTTCATCCGCTAGTGGGTGTAGCGCAGGCTGAACGATTCCGTGGAGGCATGACTGTGATTGGAGCAGGAATGCGTGCCTCTGCCAGGTGGTTGTGTGACATATACGAGAGTGGCAGAGGTCATCGGTCGTAGTGGTCAGGCTGGTGGGGCAGTCGGAAGACTTGAAATCCAGCTTCCAGAGGCTTTAGATTTCCCTATATGCTGTTTCAGCATTGCTTGCATTCTCTCCCATTCAGCACAATGAAACAGTAAATAACAGAGTGACAGCCTGTTTTTGTGATTTTGGGGAGTCTTAAAAAGGGTGGGTGGTTTATCCCAGGATAAGCAGGCATGATATTCTCACATGTGGGTGACGTCATCTACGGAGCCCCAACGCGGACAGCTTTTCAAGCAAACTTGATTGAAGTTTCAAGTTTGCTACACTGCACCACGCATGTCTTCGACCCCGAAGTCGGCGAAGGGTAAGTCCTCACTTCCTTCTTCAGTTTCAGCCTCGAAGAAGCCATCCTCGAGTTCCTCGACGGGGGCGGGTGGGTCGTCCTCGGCCCCGCCTCAAGCGCCGAAGTCAGGTGCCCTGCGGGAATACTCGGTACCGAGGTCGCCCTCGAGGGAGCACCCGACGGCCCCGGATCTGCCGACTATGATGGGGGTTCCCATCTTCCAGGACTTGCTCCGGGCTCTCATCGCCTCGGAGCTGTCCGGGGCCCTCGCGCACCTTCAGCAGGCTTCGGCCTCGACTGCCCCGGCTTCGGGCCTGGGGGGGGGGGTTCGGCCTCGGCCCCGACCTTGCCCTCGACCTCGGTTGACCAGCCTGAGCGGAGTGTGCGGCCTCGGGACAAGGTGCGGCGAGTTCGGAGGATCTCTTCCTCTTCGTCCTCGTCGAGGTCCTCCCGTGGTTCCTCGCCCTCGGGTCGGCCTCGGGCGAAGCGTCGGTCGAGGAAGCCCAAACGCCAACGGGCCTATCCTCGATGCCGCGGTCGCTCCTCGCCGACCGGGGCGGAGACCCTGCGGGTCTCCGAACTGTGCCTCGATAACCCGAGGCTTTTCCGTTCTTCAGAGGTTGAGTGCTCGAGGGACTCTTCGCCAAGACGGAAGGGGCGTACCTCGGTGCCCCATACCCCGGGGACTTCCCGAAGGGGTTCCTCGGGGCATGGGCGGTCCCCGACCCCGTCCAGGTCGCTCGGTGCGGCTTCTTGGGTTTCGGGGTCTGGCACGGGGAAGGAACCTTGTTACTCACGCGAGGCTTCTCCTTCCTTCTTGGCGAGGCGCTCGTCTCGATCTCCCTCTCCGCCTTCGAAGCCCTCCTCTTTCTCTAGATTCATTCTGGATATGGGACGGGCTTTGGACCTTGATCTGGGAGCAGGATCGAAGTACACCAAGGAGTTTTTGGAGGAGCAGGATTTGCCCTCTCCCCCCAGAGAGACGCCTCGGCTCCCTCTCAATAAGGTTCTTACCCAGACCTTTTTGAGGAACCTTGACTCCCCTCTTACGGTCACAGCGGTGCCTTCTAAGATGGAGTCCAAGTATCGCACTGTCCCGTTCAAAGGCTTTGATAAGGCACAGCTGTCCCACCAGTCCCTACTGGTGGAGTCAGCTCTGAAGAAGTCGCAGCCTTCCAGGGTCTCTGCGGCGGTTCCCCCCGGATGGGAGGGACGGACCTTGGACAAGTTTGGTCGTCGCCTCTATTCCAACTCTTTGATGGCGACCAGGGTCCTGAATTACGCATTCACCTTCTCGTCTTATTTGAGACAGATGGTGAAGTCGTTGCCGAGGTATCATGGAGTCATGCCAGATTCCCATAAAGAGGATTTTGGGGCCTTTATGTCCAATTTGTCTCAGCTGCGTCTCTACCTCTTCCATGCTGTGTATGACGCATTTGAGCTCGCCTCTCGTGTGTCCGCCTTCGCGGTGGCGATGCGCCGCCTGGCATGGCTCCGTACCCTGGATATGGACCCAAACTTGCAAGAGCGTCTGGCCAATCTTCCATGTGTTGGCTCAGAGCTGTTTGATGAATCCTTGGAGGCGGCGACCAAGCGTTTGTCTGAACACGAGCGCTCTATTGCTTCATTGGTCCGTCCTAAACCCTGGGCTCCGCCGCAGAAACCGTTTAGACCTCCTCCGCGGCGGTACCCGCAGAAGTCGACGCCGGCCTTCTCCAGGCCTCCGCCCCGGCGTCCCCAGCAGCAGGGCAGAGCGTCCCAACCAAAGCCTCTGGCGCAAGGAGCGTCTAAACCCGCTCCGTCTTTTTGACGTGATGCGCGGTTGGGGGCGGGCCCCCTCCGCACTGTCAAAGGACCCCCTTCCTATCGGGGGCCGATTGCAGGCCTTTCTTCCAGCCTGGGCCGAGATCAAGTCGGACGCTTGGGTGCTCCAGATCATCTCCGAGGGCTACTCGCTGAACTTCTTAGCCACGCCACCGGAACATCCGCCGGGGGCTTCTCTTTACTATCGAGACCAGCTTCCTCTTCTCCTGTCGGAGGCCAGGTCCTTGTTGGGCCTTCGGGCGGTGGAGCCGGTGCCCCCGAACCAAAGGGGAAGGGGGTTTTACTCCCGTTACTTTTTGGTCCCGAAGAAGACAGGGGACTTACGCCCCATTCTGGACCTCCGGAGGCTCAACAAGTTCCTTGTCCGGGAGAAGTTCCGTATGTTATCCCTTCCAGTCCTGTACCCTCTGCTAGACTCGGGGGACTGGATGTGCTCCCTGGACCTAAAGGAAGCATATACGCATGTTCCGGTGCATCCCGCCTTCCGCCAGTTCTTACGGTTCCAGGTGGGGGAGTTGCACCTCCAATATCGCGTCCTTCCCTTCGGGCTGGCCTCGTCTCCTCGGGTCTTCACGAAGTGTATGGTGGTGGTCGCGGCTGCCCTGAGATCTCAGGGGCTGCAGGTCTTCCCCTACCTGGACGATTGGCTGATCAAGGCTTCATCCCGGGAGGGGGTTATCTCAGCGACCCGACAGACTATCATTTTTCTTCAGCGTCTGGGGTTCGAGGTAAATTTTCCCAAATCGCAGCTGTGCCCGGCTCAATCCCTTCAGTTTATTGGGGCCGTGCTGGACACGGTTCGCCTTTGTGCGTTCCTTCCCTCGTCGAGACTGGAGGCTCTGCTTTGCCTGGCCCGTCAGATTTTGCGGCAGCGCTCCGTTTCTGCACACAGGCTGATGATTCTGCTCGGCCACATGGCTTCAACAGTTCATGTCACGCCGTTTGCCCGATTGCATCTGAGACTCCCTCAGTGGACCTTGGCCTCCCAGTGGCGTCAGGATCGAGACCCGCTCTCCCTTCCTGTAACGGTGACTCCTTCCTTGAGACGATCGCTCCGTTGGTGGACCAACTCTTCCAATCTTTCCGGGGGTTTGCTCTTTCTCGTCCCTCCACATCGCAAGGTCCTGACCACGGACTCTTCGGAGTAAGCGTGGGGAGCTCACCTCGACGGTCTTTGGACTCAAGCGCTATGGTTGGCGGAGGACCGTCTTTGTCACATCAATATTTTGGAGCTTCGTGCCATTTTTCTGGCAGCTCGAGCGTTCGGTCATCTGCTGCGCAATCAGGTGGTCCTGGTACGGACGGACAACCAAGTGGCAATGTATTATGTCAACAAGCAAGGGGGACGGGTTCTTGGTCCCTGTGCAGGGAAGCTTTGCGCCTTTGGGAATGGGCGACCTCCCAGAACATCTTCCTGCGGGCGGTTTAAATTCAGGGAGAGAAGAATTGCCTGGCCGACAAACTCAGTTGTCTTCTCCAGCCGCACGAGTGGTCGCTGAACTCCCGAGTCCTGCGCGAGGTCTTCCACCGCTGGGGGACTCCTCAGGTGGATCTGTTTGCCTCCTCGGAGACTCACAAACTGCCCCTCTATTGTTCACGGATTTACTCCCAGGACCGTCTCGAGGCAGACGCCTTCCTTCTCGACTAGGAAGGGAGATTCCTTTATGCGTTTCCTCCTTTTCCTCTGATCTTGAGGACGTTGGTTCACCTCAAGTCATCCAGAGCCACTATGATTCTCATTGCGCCTCGTTGGCCTCGTCAGCACTGGTTCTCCCTGCTTCTTCAACTCAGTACCAAGGAGCCTCTACTTCTGCCTGTGTTTCCCTCTCTGCTGTCTCAGAGTTGGGGTTCGCTGTTGCATCCCAATCTTCAGTCATTACATCTGACGGCTTGGTTTCTTTCCCCCTGACTTCGGCGGTCAGGGAGGTGTTGGAAGCCTCGCGCAAGGCCTCGACTCGGCTTTGTTATTCCCAGAAGTGGACCAGATTTTCATCCTGGTGTGCCTCGCACCGGATCCGAGTTTGGTTCCGGTGTCCTCGGTTCTGGAATATTTGTTGCATTTGTCCAAGTCTGGGCTGAAGACGACTTCCATCCGGGTACATCTCAGTGCTATTGCCGCTTTCCATCGGCATCTAGAGGGACGTTCTCTCTCTCTTCATCCTCTGGTGGTTCGTTTCATGAGGGGTTTAGTTAATGTTAATCCTCCTCTGAAACCTCCTCCTGTGGTTTGGGATCTTAATGTGGTCTTGGCTCAGCTGATGAAACCTCCTTTTGAGCCGATTGATAAGTCTCTTCTTAAGTTTCTCACTTGGAAGGTGGTCTTTTTACTTGCGCTCACGTCGGCTCGTCGGATTAGTGAGCTTCAGGCTTTGGTTGCGGACCCGCCCTTTACTGTGTTCCATCATGACAAGGTGGTTCTTCGCACCCATCCTAAATTTCTACCCAAGGTTGTGTCTGATTTCCACCTCAATCAGTCTATTGTTCTTCCGGTGTTCTTCCCGAAGCCCCACTCTCATCCTGGAGAGGCTGCGCTTCACACGCTTGACTGTAAGAGGGCGTTGGCTTTTTATCTCCAACGTACCAAGTCTCATCGGAAGGTTCCTCAATTGTTTTTGTCCTTTGATCCTAATCGGTTGGGACATCCTGTTTCCAAGCGCACCTTGTCCAACTGGTTGGCTGCTTGTATTTCTTTTTGCTATGCTCAGGCTGGTCTCACGCTCCATGGTCGAGTCACGGGGCATAAGGTCCGGGCTATGGCAGCTTCTGTTGCTTTCCTCCGGTCTACTCCTGTGGAGAACATATGTAAAGCTGCCACTTGGTCTTCGGTTCATACGTTCACCTCCCACTACTGTCTGGACACTTTCTCCAGAAGCAACGGCCGGTTTGGCCAGTCGGTGTTACGTAACCTGTTTTCCTAAATTGCCATCCTCCCACCTGCCCTTTTTTGGTTGGCTTGGAGGTCACCCACATGTGAGAATATCATGCCTGCTTGTCCTGGGATAAAGCACAGTTACTTACCGTAACAGGTGTTATCCAGGGACAGCAGGCATATATTCTCACAACCCGCCCTCCTCCCCGGGGATGGCTTCTTTGCTGGTTATGGAACTGAGGACCACGAGGTGGGGATGCGCCCTCTAGTGGGCAAGAAGGCATGCACATGCGTGGTGCAGTGTAGCAAACTTGAAACTTCAATCAAGTTTGCTTGAAAAGCTGTCCGCGTTGGGGCTCCGTAGATGACGTCACCCACATGTGAGAATATATGCCTGCTGTCCCTGGATAACACCTGTTACGGTAAGTAACTGTGCTTTCCCTGCATGCCCTACCCCTCCCCACTTCCTAAAATCCTTCGGCACCCATCTTGGATTTTCCTGATTTTGAATAAAACTATTTTTTATAGTTAGGAGCTTCGTTTTTGCTCCAAACTTCTCAGATGGTCTTCTCAGGTTGAGATGGGTTGGATTCATGCCTCGTTTGTGGCGGATGGCTGTTGGATTTGCAGCTGTGTTCCATGTGTGCTGTGGCCCGTGAGGGGGATGAAGTTACATGGATGGTGCCTTCCACCTCTAGGGAGACCCTACTTGAGCCTTTTTCCCCAATTTCCGGGAAAATCGCATCTGGGGGCTCTTAGGAGAGCGCTGTTTGCGTTTCGGTGAAACGCAAGTGCGGTTCCGGTGAAAAACCTCATAAGTCATCCAAGCACTCTAAATCTGAGGTGCACAGGAGACCTATTTCCCCCGGCATTTGTGAATATGCTCTATCAGGCATACTTAGCTAAGAAGTCCATGTCTGTGGTCACCCCACTGACGTCTGGGCCATCTGTGTGTGTGTGTGTGGGGGGGGGTGGTTTGCTGCTGTTCGGTTCGAGTCTATCACTTGGTTCCCCAGCAGGGACTCCGGAGCGTAAAGGGATGAGGCCCACGATTGTGTCAGGCACTCTTTCGATCCCTCTGCTATCACGGGGAGGTTCGGCCATGGCCAATGATGTGGCAAATTTGGTAGAGCTTCACGATCAGGATCCGTGTGGGTCCTGGGACCTGGCTGACGATCCCACAATGTGCAGGTTCTTCAAACCTGCTTCTCTGGAAGACATCTCAGAATCTCTGCAGGAATTAAAACTACAGCCAGATCAGCCAGTCCAGGAGGAATGTTCTCTCATGAGTGATCAGAGGCCGCCAACTGCCTCTTTTCCTGATAACCCTGATGTGGTTTGTATTTTGTTGGAGATTTGGGATAATCAAATCAACATCTTTAGACTCTTCAATAGGCTGCTTTCAGATTTTGAATTCAATGTTTTGGCTAAGGAATTTTCATTTACAGAAAACTATCTTCTGACCCTACACAGGACCTTATAAACATAATTTCCCATGTGCTGATACAAGCTTTAGAAAATGGGGGTAGGATCAAGACTGGCAGAGAGCCTTTAGCAATTTGAAAAGAGGGAAGGCCCCCGCAGCATCTGGCTTCGTTATTGCTAGCTGGTTTAGCGGGACCGAAGGCAGGGCTGCTTACAATCCAGATGCGCCACATGGAGGGCCGCAGTGGCTGCCGTCAAGAGGAATCAGCTGCCTGTCTTGCATGTTGGGCCTGCCCCTGCCCCTTAACTCCATTCCCCGCAGCCCAGTATGCTTAAATTTGGATATTTTTTAAACTATGGTTAATTCAAATATAAACCGAGACACCCCCCATATTTTTTGGCCCCCAAATCTTGGTTTATGATACATAAAGAAAAGACTAAGCAGTAATATTACTGAGGGGGTGCTGAAAAGTTCTCTGCCCAACCAAGAAGAGAATGATGTGGATATATGGTTTATTCAATTATCTGAAACAATGTCAAAACATAGAATTAGGTTTCTGCAAATTGGTACTTAACAAAATAAGGTAACTACAGTGGTAAAATAACGCTCAGAATTTAGGAAGTTGTTTTGCTAAAAACTTTTCAGCACCCCCCTCGTATAGAAGTGGATAGTAGGCCTGCAACTACTACTACTTATTATTTCTAAATGCTGCTAAATATACAGATAGAATTATTGTGTGAGATAAGGGAGATAAGAAGAAGATATGTACAATGTTTCTTTAAGGGGTTTAGATGATATGAAGTAATTTGTTGATGGTTATTCATTGGCACTTTACTGTAGAAGTATAATAGTCAGGCACTGTTCAGACACAAGCCAACAGTGTTAAAACTCTTTCCAAATTGCAGGCTAGGTTGTTCTGGGTTGTCTGGAGAAGGGGGTCAAGTTTCCTGGACTGTTAATAGTTGTTATTGGAATAGCAAGTCAAGAGTACAGAATTCACTGGCCAGTGGATGAAACTACAGGCCAGAAAATAACAGCGATAAATGACTAAAATTCATTTTTATTCAGGTTGGGGGAGGGGTGGGGTGGACAGTGACAGCCAGATGGAAAAATAATAGTTACTTAAATCATAGGTGCAGTTTCCTTACTTCCTTGCTTACTCCCCCTTTTATGAAGCCGCATTAGCGTTTTTTATCGCCGGCCACAGCGATAAAAATTCCGATGCTGATAGGAATTCTATGAGTGTCAGAGCTTTACCGCCATGGCCAGCAATAAAAAAAAAAACCCCCACACACTAATGCAGCTATATGAAATGGGGAATTAGTTAATGGGGGTGGAGAGAGGACAAGGATTAGGGAAGCCATGTTAATGATGGATATGGGGAAGTCAATTCAGCACCTGGGCATTGGGGGGGGGGGGGGATCTGTCCTCTCCCCAGGCCTCCTCCCAGACTAATGCAGAAAATAAAAAAAGCTGGCAGAAAAAATTTAAATGCTCAGTGGGGCTGGAGGATGGGGAAATTTTTAAGAAGTAAACATTTGTATGGATAATTTTCAGAGTTAATCTAGACAAATTTTCTGAATACAGACCCCATGGCACATGTAGGCCTCTTCATTCCAGGCTGACTGTCTCCCACACCTCCCCCAGCTGCATGCAGCAATGAGAATAAATAAATATACTACACAAAGCAAAGCCACATCTCAAATTACCAAAAATATGCCTTGGTATTCATTTCTGCTATTCTGCTCAAACATTATCTAATGGGCACATGCTCAATGTGAATTTATTATAGCCAAAAAAATGGAACAAAAAGGCTGTAGAGAGATAATCTGTGGGCTGTATCCCTGCAGACGTCAAAGGTTAAAGTCACACATATTTTCTCAAGGTTTGTACTCCTGCAAAACCCCCCACACAATCCAGTGCTAATTTCTGGACTAAAAGAGCATGTTTGGCAATTACTTCCATATTATGCACATTTAAAAGGACAACAGAGTAAACAGGGGACCCATTTTAGAAAAGAGATTTTATTTATTAAAATAACAGTCTCCTGGAATTTAAAGATTGAGGTATTATTTCTGTTACCAGCTATATTCAGGAGCTCTGACTTAACTGGATATCTTTTTTTTAAAAAAAAAAACACCCAAGAATACAGGCTCTAATATTCAGCCAGTGACGGTCAGCATTTTCTTAAATGTTGACTGCCGTGGGCAGAATTAGGCCCCTAAATTCAATGCCATGCCATGCCTAGGCTCCAGCACTGAATATGTGGTCTGACTAGCTAAGAACTTGCTGCTGGGATTTATGTGGGTCCCAAAAGAAAGTGTGTCCCAGATCAGTCTTGAGTACCCCCTTGCCAGTCAGGTTTTCAAGATATTCACAATGAATATGTATGAAAGATTTGCATACAATGGAGGCAATACTGTATATGCAAATCAATCTCTTGTGGATATCCTGAAAATCTGACTTGCAAAGGGGTATGTAAGAACATAAGAATAGCCTTACTAGGTCAGACCAATGGTCCATCTAGCTCAGTATCCCATCTTCAGGGTGGCCAATCCAGGTCACAAGTACCTGGAAAAATCTCAAATAGTAGCAATATTCCATGCTACCGATCCAGGGCAAGCAGTGGCTTCCCACATGCCTGTCTCAATAGGAAACATGGACTTTTGCTCCAGAAAGTTATCCAAACCATTTTTAAAACCAGCTACCTTAACTGTTCTTATCACATCCTCTGTCAATGCATTCCAGAGCTTAACTATTCTCTGAGTGAAAAAAACATTTCCTTCTATTGGTTTTAAAAGTATTTTCCTTTAACTTCATCGAGTGTCCCCTAATATTTATAATTTTTGATGGACTAAAAAAAAAAAAAATCGATCCACTTACACCTGTTGTACACCACTCAGGATTTTGTAGACTTCAGTCATATCTCTCCTCAGCCGTCTCTTTTCCAAGCTGAAAAGCCTTAACCTTTTTAGTCTTTCCTCATACAACAGGAGTTCCAGCCCCTTTATCATATTGGTTGCTGTTTGAACCTTTTTTTGTTCCACTAAGAGGCATTATAACATTCTTAGTCCATTTTCTAATAATTCCTAGCATCTTGTTTGCTTTTTTGGCCCCTCCCACACTTTGGGCAGAAGGTTTCATTGTATTGTCTACAATGACATCTAGATCTTTTTCTTGGGCACTGACCCCCAAGGTGGACCCTAGTATGTGGCAACTATGATTCTTGTACAATTCCACTTTATTCCGGGACCAGTAGTTATTTCCGTCTACCTGTCAGGACTTTGTAGGAAGCCTGAAATTTCAGAGTCTTAAACCCCTTCCACTCATACCTCATCACTGGTTCTGTAAACATCAATCTTCCTTCCTACAAACCAGGCTGTAGGAGTTTATCTTTTCTGCTTATGCTTATTTTCATGTAATTTCAATATTTTGCATTTGCAGTTTTTGCCCTTGTGCTGTAGAGGTTCCATGTGGGGACATCCTTGACTGTGGGAGATTGCAGCCCTTTGGGAAAAGTCTGCTTCTAGGGGGTTCTCTGCTTGTCAGTAAGCCTCTTGGACAGCCTGCACATCTGATCAGGGCTCGGGGACCGTTCCCTTGGGAGTTTGTTCACCTCAGGTTCGTCCGCTAATGGGCCGAGTGCAGGCTGCGTGGTTCCATGGAGGCACACCTGGGATCAGAACCAGACTGCGTTCTTCTGCCATAGGCTTACCATATGGCTCCAGAAAAAGGAGGACGGATTGAGACATCCGGGTTTTACTTCTAATGAAATCAATGGAAGTAAGGACAGATAGACACATCTGGGTTTTACTTCCATTGAAAGCAATGGAAGTAAAACCCGGATGTCTCAATCCGTCCTCCTTTATCTAGCGCCATATGGTAACGATACTCTGCCAGGCATGCTGCAAGGCGTGTCCAAGGGTGGCGGAGGTGAACAGCCATGGAACTCAGATCAGTGGGGCAGTCAGAGTCAAAGTTCAGCTTTTCAGTAAGTTGAGGTAGAAGAGGATCTCCCTGTGAGCTGTTCAGCTCTGTCTGCAGTGTTTTCCCATCAGCACATATTTCTGTGTGTACAAGCTAACAGCTTGAATCTAAGATTTTGAGGTGTCTTTAAAAAGGGTTTTTTTATGTGGTTTCCCTGCATGCTCTAACCCCACCCCTAAAATCGTAATTTTTGAGGGTTCTCTTGGTTTTCCCGGGCTATTTTTAGTCAAAACAGGCTCTCAGTGGCCATCTTGGATTTTTCCAGATTTGATTTTAAAATTATTTTTTATACTTGCCAAATTCATTTTTGAAAGAAAACCACATAGATGACCTCCCCAGGGTAGGATGTCATGGATTCATACCTTATTTGCAAAAGATGGCTGTCGGATGTGCAAACGTATTCCACATGCAATGCAGCCCACGAGGGGTAACATAATAGTAAATGATGGCAGATAAAGACCTGAATGGTCCATCTAGTCTGCCCATTAGTTATACCCATTAAAAATACATGATTAATTTAACTTGTCTCTTTTTTGATATTTCTGGGTCATAGACTGTAAAGTCCATCTGGTATTGTCCTAGGTTCCAAATGCTGACGTTGTCCTCCAAGCTCACTCCAGCATATCCAACCATCCTGTTTGCAGGATATCTGCCATAAAGTTTGGCCAGTAACATCCTCATGTTCCAAGTTAGTGGAGTTCCCATTGATGTCCTCTCCAGCCCAATCCTACACCAAATCATCACATATGGGACACAGACCGTGCAAGTCTGTCCAGTACTGGCTTTAGCTCTTTAATTTATATTATTTGCTTTTTAATTAGAGATCTTCTATGGTTATCCCACACTTTTTGAATTCCATCACCGTTTTTCTCTCTACCACTTCCCTCAGGAGGGCATTCCAGGCATCCACCATCCTCTCCGTGAAAAATAATTTCCTAACATTGCTCCTGAGTCTTCCTCCTGGATTTGGTGCCTATAACCTTCATAATCACAAAAGTAAAATAAAACAGTTTCTTGATCATGTGTCTCTTTAGCTATAAATTACAATATTATTATTAAGACTTAGCCAAAAGGAAAGATTTATAAACTATAAAGAGTTTTACCTCATACAAAATTGTCATTTCTTTAATAAGTCATTAACATTTTTTTTTGAGGCCCTCCAAATATCTACAAATCCAAAATGTAGCCCTGCAAAGGGTTTGAGTTTGAGACCACTGTTCTAAGGCGACCTTGAGCCGTTGCCCTTTAAGGAACAGCTGCTGTTCGGCCAGGATTTGGATGACCTTATGGCCAGTGTGTAGGATCACAGGCTCAAGTCGCTTCCTGTGATTAGGTCCTACCCTTCCAGGGGTTCGGGTTGAATTAATTTTCATCCCTTCAGGAGCTTTCTTCTGTACTTGGGCACTTCCATTGGACAATGGTCTTCTTCTTCTGCCAGACCATGCTTTGGCGGGTCTTGATGTCAGCTGTCCATGGCGAGTTGTCCGGTCAGCTTCTGCAAGGAAACAGTTCTGACGCCAGGCCAGTGTCTCCTCCCCTGCGCATGGGGGGTGGGGTGGAGGGGACAGTTGTCAGCCTTTCTGATTTAATGGCAGGCCATTGCCTCCGATCATTGGTCCTGGAGGTTCTCAGGGATGGCTACAAACTGGAGATTCTCTGTTCTCTGACCGAATATTTTCTGGATTCACCTGCAAGCCGCCCCACAAAGGTGAATCGGGTGCAGGCCGCAGTCTGCAGTCTTTCCGCTATTGTAGCCATAGAACCCGTACCAGAGCGAGACTTGGGCTCTGGGAGATACTTGATGTACTTCATCATTCCAAAGAAAGGGTCCGATGATTGGAAACCAATTCTGGACCTCAAGGCGGTCAATGCAGCTTTGAAAGTGCCTTGCTTCTGCATGGAAATGGTGCTCTCAGTGAAGGCATCAGTGGTAGAGTTTCTAGCCTCCCTGGATCTGACAGAGGAGTATCTGCACATTCCCATTTTCTTGGACCATCAGAAGTATGTGCGGTTCCACGTCTTAGGGCAACATTTCCATTTTGCAGCGATGCCGTTTGGATTGACAACGGCACCCAGGATCTTTACCAAAGTGATGGTGGTGGTGGCGCCCATCTTCATACCCTGGGTGTGCTGGTTCATCTGTATCTGGCCGACTGGTTGATTAGAGCTCCCTCGCTATTCGAGGGGCGTCATGCTGTTCATCAGGTGGTACAGTTGCTGCAGCGCTTGGGCTGGGTGATCAATTTCAGGAAGAGCCACCTTGAGCCGACACAGGATTTGGAATACCTGGGAGTTCAATTTCACACAGGTCAAGAAAGTGTTCCTGTCTGTGTCTCATCAGGTGAAGCTTTGACAGGTTGTGAGGGACCTTCTGGCCACTCTGGTCCCAACGGCATTGCAGTACCTCCAGGTTCTGGTGACCATGGTGGCAACGATCGCTCTGGTCCCTTGGGCGAGAGCCCATCTGCGTCCATTGCTGGATGCTTTGCTTTCAAGCTGGACTCCCCAGCGGGACCCCTGCCCTGGACGTCTGTGAGGAACAGGTTTGCTTGGTGGTTGCGATCCCTCTTGCTTTCCAAAGGCCTTCCCTTCCGGATCTTGGATTAGGTGATTCTGTCTATGGATGCGAGTCTCAAAGGCTAGGGAGCGGTGTGTATTATCGTCTCTGTTCAGGACCAGTGGGCACCCTCAGAGCGCAAGTGGTGGATTATTCGCCTGAAGCTTTGGTGATGAGTCAAATTGAGCAGGGTGTCAGCGCGCTGGATTCAAACACTATTTTACAGCGATCCGAGGATGTGGGTAGGTGGGTAACCCCCCCACATAGAACTGTTGGCGCTCCCGTTGGGGGGGAGGAACCCCCATTACAGAGGAAACTAATTTTTCCCTAAAAAGAGGGAAAAAGGCTGCTTCCTCTATAATGGGGGGGGGGGGTTCCCTCCAACACCCCCCACATTGGGGAGTGCCAACAGTTCTAAGTAAACTGTGTGGGGGTTCCCCCCACACACCACCTCAGACTGCTTTAAAATAGTGTTTGAATCCAGCGTGCTGATGTCTTGTGCGCGATTGTCTCATGCGGTTTCGTCTATGTATCGGAGCTTTGGACTATTCAGCTGGCTCTTCTCTACTTCGAAGGTCATCTCCGTCATCGAGCCGTCTATGTCTTCTCGGACAATGCCATAGCAGTGGCATACGTCGATCGGCAGGGGGGCACAAGAAGTCCTTCCCTGAGCATGGAGGCTCTGCTTCTCTTCTGGGGGACAGAGAGACACATTGTGGTGCTGTCAGCGGTGCAAGTGGCAGGAGTGAACATCGTTCAAGCAGGTTTCCTCAGAGAGTGGTCCTTGTCTTGAAGAGCATTTGATTGCCTAGTAGATCAGTGTGGGTATCCCATGTTTGATCTCGGCAACTGCATCCAACAGGAAAGCGGATTGATTCTTTAGTTGCCATTGGAAGGCCAGCAGTGCAAGCCTGGATGCTCTGGTTCAGTCCTAGCTATGGGAAGATCTCCTCTGTCTTCCTCCGTGGTCAATGATAGGGCATCTGTTGAGGCGAATAGCGGCCCACAAAGGTCTGGTGCTTCTGGTTACACCCAACTGGCCAAGGCGGCCGTACTATGCCGACTTGGTTCAGCTCCAGCAGAATTGGGGGCTCTAGTTACCTTGTCATTCTCACCCCCTCATGCAGGGTCCGATTGAGCTGCAGGTTCTGGACTGCTTTGGTCTTACGGCATGGTTCTTGAACGTGCGGCCTTGACTTGCTGGGGCTATTCTTCGGCGGTGATTGACACGTTGCTTCACAGCAAACGGAAGTCCATAGGGGAAGCCTATGCTAAGGCTTGGAGTTGTTGCCATGCCTGGTGCACCCTGAGTCAGGTGGACCTGTCCGTTCCATTGATTCCTCGTGTCCTGGAGTTTCTGCAGGATGGTCTGATGAAGGGCTTAGCGGTATTTTTGCTCCAGGTGCAGATTGCTTGTCTTTCATGTATGGGCCATCCCTCTTTGAGGGGCTCATTTACAGCTCATCTGGATGTGGCTCATTTCCTGTGGGGCGCTCTTTGACCGCCTTTGCGCCTAACCTATCCCACTTGGAATCTTACTCTGGTTCTCAGTTCTTTGGCTCATCCACTGTATGAGCCTTTGGAACAGGTGTTCTTTATGGGCCTTACAATCAAAGCAATCTTCCCGGTGGCTTATTACCTCATCCAGTGGAGTTTCGGAGCTTCAGGCTCTCTCCTGCTGAGATTCCTTTATGCATATTGTGGATTCCGGTATGATGCAGCACACTGTTCCTTTCTTTCTTCAGAAAGCGGTTTCCCCTTTTCACGTGAATTGGGAAGTCCGACTTCCTGTTTTTTGTGTTTTTTTTTGCTTCTGGTTCGAGGGAGCAGGACCGGATATTGCGGTCCTTGGATGTGTGCAGATTTTTGTTGTAGTATCTGGAAGTCGCCAACGAGTTTCTCCTCTCTGATCACCTGTCTGTTCTAGTGGATCCTGCCTGCAAGGGTAGGGTAGTGGAACCTGCCTGCTTCTAAGACCACCATTTCCAGGTGGATCCTTATGGCTGTTCTGTGGCTTACATGTTAGCCGGAAAGAAGCCCCCTCCTCACAGTGTGGGCTCATTCTACCAGAAGTGTTTTTGCACCAAGTTTTACAGGTTCGATTTGGCGGCCAAGCAGGATGCTGCTTTTGATGCTTCTGTTAAGATAGCGGGCTCATCAGTCCCACCCTGATTCTCTGGGACTGCACTTGTTCTGGAATAAAGTGGGATTGTACAAGAACATAAGATTAGGTTCTAACCTTTCCTGATCTTCTTTCTTTTAAATCCACACTTTATCCCGGGAACCCGCCCTGTATTTTCCTGATTTGCCGGTTGTCTGCCTTTCAAGTACTGGTAAGCTGGATTTCTATTTTCTGACCAGCCTTTATAGAGTGTCATCTGTTTGGATTTTGTACTCAGTTTGGGAAAGTCCCTAGTTTGGGCACCCCCTTTTGTCAGTGCATGCTGTTTCTACTTATGGCACTGTTGTTATCATTCAGGTTACTAATGTTTGATATCCTGATTCAATTATGTTTACTTGTTGCTTTGTTGCTGTTTTGCATTTATAATTGTGAGCAGAATCCATTAACTTGTCAGGAAGTGTCCCCGTTTTCCCTCTGTCTTGTTATTATCCTCTACAGATATTCCTGGCTGCATTGCTACTGAATGATGTTTACAGAACCAGTGACAGTGATGAGGTATGAGGGGAAGGGATTAAAGTCTCTGAAGTTTGAGGCTTCCTACAAAGTTCTGGCGGGTAGATGGAAGTAACCATAGTCCTGGAATAAAGTGTGGATTTACAAGAAAGAAGATTAGCAAAGGTAAGAACCTAATCTTTTGTTTGGGTTATTCTTCCCAATGTGCATCACTTTGCATTTGTCCACACTAAATTTCATCTGCCATTTGGATGCTCAGTCTTCCAATTTCTTAAGGTCTACCTGCAGTTTTTCAGCGTGTATGCTTTTTAACAATTCTGAACAGTTTAGTGTCATCCGCAAATTTAATCACATCACTCATTCCAATTTTCAAATCATCTATAATTGCTTGTAAATTAAATAGCACCATTCCCAGTAGAGATCTCTGCGGCACTCCACTATTTACCCTCCAGTGCGAAAAATGACTATTTAACGTTATTCTCTGTTTTCTGCCAATAACCAATTCCTAATCCACAAGTAAACATTGAGGGGCATTTTCAAAACATACATCTAAATCCGATTTGGACGTATGGTGCTAGACGTCCAAAGTCGGCAGTAAGAAAATCCCTATTTTCGAAAGGCAAACCACTATGGGGCTCAAAATAATTTTTAAAAAAAACCCCAAACGTCTAAAAAGTGGCCTAAATGGATACTTGGACGATCATAAAGCCTGATCGTCCAAGTACCCATAATCAAAGCTGGTTTTAGACGTATCTAGAACTAGCTTAGGCCTTTCCCCTGCCTCTAAACACATAGAGCAAAAAGAGGCGTTTTTAGAGAAGGGGCATGGGCGGGAGGTGGGTCGACCTACACCTAGGCATACAGCAGGTATAACCAAAAGTTTAGGCAGGTT
Organism: Geotrypetes seraphini; assembly: GCF_902459505.1. Classification (NCBI taxonomy): domain Eukaryota; kingdom Metazoa; phylum Chordata; class Amphibia; order Gymnophiona; family Dermophiidae; genus Geotrypetes; species Geotrypetes seraphini. Next base: position 476,230,233 of record NC_047084.1, read on the forward strand.
GCCTAGTCGGCACTTAAACATTTTGACTTAGACCAAATCAAAACAGGTATAAGTGTCGAAAAAGGGGCCGCTGAGCTGATGGCAGCTGACCGTGGGGGCGGTCGTGGGGGGTTGCGTGGCCAGGAGTGCTTGGGCTCCCTTCTGGCCTGATCGTAATCGGCAGGGCCAGGAGGGCTTGGGCTCTCTCTTGCCCCGATCGTTGTCGGGGGGGGGGGGGGGTGGATTCTGTAATCGGCATTGTTTTGATCAGACACCGGTTACAGAATCCAGCTTTTAGGCGAAGTACTGGCTCCTCCTTCGCCTAAAAGCTCTTGTTTTGGGCGTTTGGAAGTTAGGCTTTTTTTAGGTTGATTATGTTGTTAGTGTAGATGTAGTGGTGGTCTGGGCGTTTAAACAGCTGAAAGTAGAGGCAAGCCATTATCAAAAAAAACCCTCCTTTTGGACTTTTTTTTTATAATGGACATTTTCCCTGCTTCTACTTTCAATGTTTAAGGCCTTAGGCCAAAAGGGGACTTAGACATATTTTTTGATTATGCCCCTCCACGTGTCTAGAAATAATTTTTTTGAATGAAAATCCTCTATCTGGACGTCCAGGCCATTGGGACACCCAGACTGCCAGGAGGTCTATATACCACTTTTTCGATTAAAATTTTGTCCAAGTCCCAAATGCCCAGAATAAAACCATTTGGACATGGGAATGGCCAGTCCTGTAATGGACTGGCCACCCAGACATGGCAACAGAGCAGTGGGGCACCTAAGAGGGAAGTGTTGTAAACTTCATTGAAAGGGTGCCAGATAAATCTCTCACCAGAACTCCCTAATAGGTTATGGTGAGCCCCCCCTAAAACGCCCACTAAACCCACCTGTCTACAACTCCAATAGCCCTTATGGCTGCAGGTGGCACCTATACGGCAGTAGAGTAGGTTTTTTTTTGGGGGGGGGGGTTGGTTGGCTCACATTTTCCACCATGAATGTAGTGGTTAGAGTGGCTTATGGGCCACTATGGTTCGCTAGCCCGCCCACCAGGATACTTAAGATATCTGTGTGGAGCTCTACTAGGCTTTCCTATACCAGGAATGCTGATGTTCTGGAGACAGGTATGTACGTTTGTATTCTGATCTTGGTGTGTGTGAGGGGATTCGTGATCACTGGGGAATGCATGCAGTGGTCATCTAGTCAGTTTGGGCACCTTTGTGGCACTTAAACCCTTCTAAAATAGGTATAGTTCCAAGCATATAAGTTCTGTCCAGGATGTGTAGCAAACTTAATTGTCGCAGCAAGATGTCCATGTCTAACTCTCTCTCGAGACTGCTCAAAGCCCATCCATAACACGCCTCCACCTTGCACAGAGGCTGGAACACCTCACTAGACATATAGAAAGACGGTTTTGATTATCGGCACTTGGACGTCCTGGCGATTAGGAGGTCCAAGCTGTGATTTAGGCTTCTTTTTGGACATCTGTCTTTTGATTATGGGCTCCATTGCCTCCTATCCCATGACTTTTTAATTTTCTCACAAGCCTCTCATAAGTAACTTTGAACAGTTTAGTGTCATATGCAAATTTAATCTCCTTGCTTGTAGTTCCAAATTCTAGATAATTTATAAATAAGTTAAATAGCACTAGTCTCAGCACAGATAAAGCACAGTTACTTACCGTAACAGGTGTTATCCAGGGACAGCAGGCATATATTCTCACATGTGGGTGACGTCATCTACGGAGCCCCGATGCGGAAGCATTTTCAAGCAAACTTGATTGAAGATTTAAGTTTGCTCTGCTGCTCCACGCATGCGTGCCTTCCTGCTCCACTAGGGGGTGCATCCCCTCGTGGTCTCCAGTTCACTTAATTAGCAAAGAAGCCAACCTCGGGGAGGTGGGTGGGTTGTGAGAATATATGCCTGCTGTCCCTGGATAACACCTGTTACGGTAAGTAACTGTGCTTTATCCCAGGACAAGCAGGCATGATATTCTCACATGTGGGTGACCTCCAAGCTGACTGAAAAGGGATGGAGGGAAGTTGGCAATTTAAGCAAATAGATTTCGTAAAACCGATTGGCCGAACCGGCCATCGCTCCTGGACAGAGAGTCCAGACAGTAGTGGGAGGTGAAGGTATGAACCGAAGACCACGTGGCAGCCTTGCAGATTTCCTCAATAGGTGTGGACCTGAGGAACGCTACGGAGGCTGCCATCGCTCGGACCTTGTGTCCCGTTACTCGACCATGCAGTGCGAGACCAGCCTGAGCGTAGCAGAAGGAGATGCAATCGGCCAACCAGTTGGACAAGGTGCGCTTGGAGACTGGGTGACCTAACCGGTTTGAGTCGAAGGACAAAAACAATTGTGGGACTTTCCGGTGTGACTGAGTACGTTGGAGGTAGAAGGCCAACGCTCTCTTACAGTCAAGAGTATGGAGCGCCACCTCTCCGGGGTGAGAGTGGGGCTTGGGAAAAAACACAGGTAAGACAATGGACTGATTGAGGTGAAAATCAGACACTATTTAGGCAAGAACTTAGGATGGGTGCGGAGTACCACCTTGTCGTGATGGAATACCGTGAAGGGTGGGTCCGCTACCAGAGCCTGTAACTCACTAACCCGCCGAGCGGAAGTGAGCGCAAGCAGGAAAATTACCTTCCAAGTGAGGAATTTTGGATGGCATTTGTCTAGGGGCTCAAATGGAGGTTTCATTAGTTGAGCCAGAACCACGTTGAGGTCCCAAACCACCGGAGGGGGTTTGAGAGGAGGGTGGACATTCAGAAGACCCTTCATGAAGCGAGAGACTAAGGGATGGAGCGAGAGGCTTTCCCTTCCAGGGGCTGATGAAAGGCCGCAATCGCACTGAGGTGTACTCGAATGGAGTTGGTCTTTAGGCCGGAATGAGATAATTGAAGTAAATAGTCAAGGACCAGAGGGACGGGGACCGACACCGGGTCCTGGCTGTGGGAGGAGCACCAGGTTGAGAATCTGGTCCACTTTTGGGAGTAGCAGGTTCTCGTCGAGGTCTTTCTAGAGGCCTCTAATATCTCCTTGACTGATTGAGACACGGGGAGAGCAGTCAGGGGGAGAGAAACCAAGCATTCAGATGAAGAGATTGAAGATTGGAATGTAACAGCGAACCCTGACCCTGTGATAGTAGAGAGGGAAACAGAGGCAGAGGCAGTGGATCTCTGACACTGAGTTGAAGTAGAAGGGAAAACCAAGGCTGGCGTGGCCAGCGAGGAGCAATCAGGATCAGGGTGGTTTGTACTGTTTTCAGGTGGACAAGCGTCCGCAGTATCAGAGGAAACGGCGGGAACGCGTATAGGAACCTTCCCTCCCAGTCGAGGAGGAAGGGGTCGGCCTCGAGCCGGTCCGGGGAGTACATCCGGGAGCAGAAGAGAGGCAGCTTGTGGTTGTGGGGGGATGCGAATAGATCTATTTGAGGCGTCCCCCACTTTTCGAACACCTGTCGTAGGATTTGAGAGTGCAGTGACCACTCGTGTGGCTGGAGGAGGCGGCTGAGTCTGTCCGCCAGACAGTTTTGTTCTCCTTGTATGTACACCGCTCGAAGGAAGGTGTTGTTGGAGATTGCCCATTTCCAGAGGCGCAGGGCTTCCCGGCAAAGGGACCAAGACCCTGTTCCCCCTTGTTTGTTTACGTAGTACATTGCTACCTAGTTGTCGGTTCGGATGAGAACCACTCGGTCGTGGAGCAGATGTTGAAAAGCTACAGCTGCGAGATAGATGGCCCGAAGCTCTAGCACGTTGATGTGGCAGCGACGGTCTTCTGCTGACCACATCCCTTGAGTGCGTAGGCCGTCCAGATGGGCTCCCCAAGCGTACTCCGAGGAGTCCGTGGTGAGTATCTTGCTGTGGGGTGGGGCGAGGAAGAGCAAACCTTTGGAAAGATTTGAAGAGTCGGCCCACCAGCAGAGCGATCGTTGCAAAGAAGGTGTCACTGTCACGGGGCGGTCGATCGGGTCCCGGTCTTGACGCCATTGAGAGGCCAGGGTCCATTGAGGAATTCTCAGATGGAGGCGGGCGAAGGGTGTGACGTGGACGGTGGAGGCCATGTGGCCCAGAAGAGTCATCATCTGCCGAGCTGATACCGAGGTCAGCAGGGAAAACCTTCGACTCAGGCTTACTAACGCCTCTAGACGCGGAGGGGGGAGGAAGGAACGGAGGCGAACCGTGTCCAGCGTGGCCCCGATGAACTGTAGGGACTGGGAGGGGCACAGTTGGGATTTTGGGAAGTTTATCTCGAACCCCAGACTTTGTAGGTAGGTAATAGTCTGTTGGGTCGCTGAGATAACCGCTTCCCTGGACGGGGCTTTGATCAGCCAGTCGTCCAGGTAGGGGAATACCTGGAGGCCCTGGGAGCGTAAGGTTGCTGCGACCACCACGAGGCACTTGGTGAAGACCCGAGGTGACGATGCTAGGCCGAAGGGGAGGACACGGTATTGTAGGTGCCAGTGCCCTACCTGAAAACGCAAGAACTTGCGGTGAGCGGGGTGCACTGGGACATGTATGTACGCCTCCTTCAGATCGAGGGAGCAGAGCCAGTCGCCCTCGTCGATCAGGGGGTAGAGGGTCGGTAGGGAAAGCATCCGAAATTTTTCTCGTATCAGAAATTTGTTGAGGCGTCTCAAGTCTAGTATTGGGCGTAAGCCTCCCGTTTTTTTCGGTACCAGGAAGTAACGGGAGTAGAAGCCCTTCCCCCGTTGGTCGGGGGGAACCTCCTCCACTGCTCTCAGGCGAAGCAGGTCTCGAGCTTCGGAGAGGAGTAGGGGTAGCTGCGTCTGGTTGGGAGGGCAATTCCTTGGGGGGTTTTCCGGAGGAATGGCCCGAAAGTTGAGAGAGTATCCTGATGAGATCACGCCATGGACCCATACGTCCGACGTGACTTGTTCCCAGCGAGGGTAAAAGACTTTGAGGCGACCCCCGATGGGAAGGAGGCCTGGGACTATGGCGGAGGGGGCCCGCCCCCTTCCACGTATCCCGTCAAAAGGACGGGGATGGTTTGGTAGTCGCAGGCGGTTGGGACTTGGGCATGGCCCGGTGGTGGGCTTGTGGACGCCTGGGTGGAGGCCGCGAGAAGGCAGGAGTGGATTTTTGTGGGTAGCAGCGCGGAGGGGCCCTATATGGCCTGGACGTGGGCGGTTTGGGCTTTTGTCGGACGAGGGAGGCAAACGAACGTTCGTGTTTGGAGAGGCATTTTGTAGTCGCCTCGATAGTGTCATCGAACAGTTCTTTTCCCACGCAGGGGAGGTTAGCCAACCGGTCCTGTAAGTTGGGGTCCATGTCGACCAGGCGTAGCCAAGCTAGTCGGCGCATGGCGATAGCAAACGCTGCCTCTCTGGAGGAGAGTTCGAAGCCATCGTAGGCCGCGTGGAATAGATGGAGGCGTAGGTTGGAGAGGGATTCCAAAAGCAGGCTAAAGGCTCCTTGGCGGGAGGCCGGTAGGTCAGTCTCAAAGGCTCTCAGTAGTCCAATGAGGTGTTTGAGGTAGGATGTGAAGGTGAAAGTGTAGCTTTGCACCCTAGAGGCCATCATTGCATTTTGATATAGTCTCCTGCCGAACTTGTCTAGGATTCGGCCTTCTCGGCCTGGGGGGACTGCCGCTGAGACCCGGGAGGGGTGAGCCTTTTTTAAGGAGGATTCTACTAACAGCGACTGGTGGGAGAGCTGTGGTTGTTCAAATCCCGGAAAGGGTACTGTACGGTACTTGGCCTCCATTTTGGAGGGCACGGCTGTGACCATATAGGGGGTCTCCAGGTTCCTGAAGAGAGCCTGTTGGAGTATCGGGTTAGGCGGTAAGTGAAGGGACTCTCTGGGTAGTGATGGCATATCCAGTTCCGCTAGGTACTCTTTAGAGTATCTGGAGTCGGACTGGAGGTCTAAATTCAAAGCGTGGCCCATGTCCTGGAAAAGCGTGAGAAGGATGGTCGGGATGTTCCCGAGGCCCCGTGGGGGGTCGGTGAATGAGACCTCCGTCGGGTGGAGAAGGACGGGGAGGCTTCCCTCGAGTAGCGAGGTTCCTGTTCCAATCCAAGCTCCGAGACCGGGGAAGTACTGTGAAAGTGTTCCGGGGTCGTGGATCTCCGACGTCTCGAGGAGCCCCTCGGAGACGATGCCAGGGTTCGGGGTACCGATCGATGTCGAATCGGTGACCTCGACCCGGACTCCCTTGGTGAAAGCCCGAAACCTCGGATCGGAGCCCCGGTCCGAGGGGGAGTTCGGAGGATGCGTGGGTTGGAAAGTGATAACTCTGCCACCTTCAGCGGTCCCGTACGAGGTGTAGGTGAACGGCCTCGTAGAGTGGGGGAACCCCGGGCCTTCTTAGAGGTACGGTGGTTCGAGGTTTCTGTTGGTTTAGCCCGCCGTTTTGCCCTGTGGCGGTCTGTGGAGGGAGAGCGCCTCGGGCGCCTTGGCGAGGAGTCCGAGGAGGATGAGATGCGGCGAAGTTTGCGCACTTTTCCCCGAGGTGGCTCGACGCGAGGCTCAGGCTGGTCTGGCACATGCGGGGTCGAGGTCGAGGCAGAGGCCGATTGTAGATGGGCCATTGCAGCGGACAGCTCCGACGAGATCATTGCTCGGAGTAAGTCCTGGAAGACGGTCACGGATAGTATCGAAGGCATGTCCCCTGCCTCGGTGCACTCCACCGGGGGCGACCTCGTATCAGAGTATTCCCGTGTGGTGGAGGCACGGCCCGAAGGCTTGGGGGGCTTCGTCGGGGCTGTAAGCATGGGACTTCCGCCATGCGTCGCCGGTGTCCCCGAGGTTGGTTTCTTCGATGATACAGAACCTGAAGAGGGAAGAGGGGACTTACCCGAAGCCGAGGCTTTCTGTTGTCCCGAGGACTTCGGAGTCGAGTCTCGAGGCGATGCCGAGGTATTCGGGACCGAGGTCAAGGCTGGGGCCGACCTCGAGGCCGAGGTAGAGGGTTGGTCTGGGGCGAAAAGATCCGCCATGCGGGCTTTCCTTCGACGGAGGGCCCGATTCTGGAAAGTAGCGCACTGGGGACAGGAGTCGGTTGGATGAGCGGCCCCCAGGCAGAGGATGCACCGGCGATGCGGGTCTGTGATGGAAAGAAGCCGCTCGCACCGGGTGCACTTTTTAAAGCCGGTCAAAGGCCGGGACATAGAATCGAAAGTGGCCGCGGCTCGAGTAGCCACGCGGCCACGGGGATCCGGAAGCCTCCGGGTCGGTCAAACGAAGCAGGAATCAAGTTGAAGAAGAAAAAATTTCGCGCACAGCGACTTAAACGATGAAAAACAAGAAAATCGCGGTGCTAGAAGGCAGTTGGGGCAGAGCCAGAAAAAACACGACTTCTAGGTTCAGCGGAAAATTTTGAACTGGAGACCACGAGGGGATGCACCCCCTAGTGGAGCAGGAAGGCACGCATGCGTGGAGCAGCAGAGCAAACCTAAATCTTCAATCAAGTTTGCTTGAAAATGCTTCCGCATCGGGGCTCCGTAGATGACGTCACCCACATGTGAGAATATCATGCCTGCTTGTCCTGGGATAATAATAATTCTTGTATACCGCATAACCATGGAAGTTCTATGCGGTTAACAGAAGAAGAGACTGTACAATTACAGTGAAGATACAATTTCGTTAATGTTACATTAACATTTTGGACAATGCATTTTTCAATCAAGTTAAATTTACAAATTTACAAATTTCAATCAAGTTAAATTTACATTTTAGACGATATATTTACGGAGAAATTAATTTTTGCAGGTAGGTAATATATTCGGAGTAGTTATGTTTGCTATGAGTTACTACAGCAGAGTTACAAATGGAAGAGTTACATACGGCGGTAAAGAGTCTGGGGAGGGTCGAGGTCAGAGGAGGAGGAGGGAGGGGAGGAGAACGTTCAGAGGAATTTGTCAAAGAGGTAGGTTTTAGTTAACTTCCTGAAAGTTTGATAGGGGGGGAATTGGAGATGAGAGTGGAGAGGCATTTGCTCCATTTGCCTACTTGGAATGCTAGGGATCAGTCGAGGAATTTTTTGTAGAGGCAGCCCTTCAGGGAGGGAAAAGAAAACAAGTAGGTATTTCGAGTACGAGAGGGGCCTGCAATTTCAAGGTGCTCAGATAGGTAAGTTGGAGAAGAGCCTGCTAAGGTTTTGAAGCAGAGGCAGGCAAATTTAAAGAAGATTCTTGCCTCCACCGGCAGCTAGTGGAGTTTGAAGTAATAGGGGCTGACGTGGTCATATTTTTTGAGGCCGAAAATGAGACAGACAGCGGCATTTTGTACTATTCTAAGACGTTTGGTGTTTTTATAGGCTCCCAGGTATATGATGTTACAGTAGTCCAGTATGCTTAGGATTAGTGATTGGACCAGTAGACGGAAGGAGAGGTGGTCGAAGTGGTGTTTGATGGTGCGAAGTTTCCAGAGGGAACAGAAGCATTTTTTGACCTGGGCACTGAAAAGGCTTAGGTCCCAATTCCTGCCCCATACTTTCTCTGCCATTTGGAAGTCAGATGCATCTGGGGACATATTGTAGAGGCCAGAAATGATCTCCAAACATGTCCAAATTTTATTATGAGTTTCACATCTTTTATATCATTCATGAATCAGTGTTGTCAGCATGTGTCAGCATGTGATGTAAACACAAACCATATATGGACACAGATCACATGAAACTTTAAAGACATCAGCATTTTTTCTATCTGGAGATTGAAGTCCAAAAGGTCAGAAAAAGCCTTAACCAGCAGAGCTTCTAATCTAAATCTGTCTGTAAATACGGCTTAACAAAACAATTGAATTCACTTCACAACATCTCTGTTCAAACATACATGTCCTTGTAGTATTTTCAAAGAGGGAAAGACAAACAGAGTCTGGCTTTCTTACAGCTGGAAAACATGGCCTAAGGACTTGATACGTGTCCCTTCAATCCCCTCTTACGTCATGAAAATGACATCATAAATACACAGCATGAGCTGGAAGGGAGTGATACTCTAGATATGTCTCTCAAGGAGGGGTTTTTTAGGAGCTGTAATACGAATAACACAGTACATGAGCAGTCAAGACAAGAGTGCAGATAATAATAGAGATTATAACAATAAAAAGGTCTTTTACCCAACCCTGCATTCAACTAAAGTGCTGATCCCAAGAATTAGATAAATCAGAGTTACATTTGAGCTCAGCAAAGAGGTCTACTAATTTCTGAATGTCCATAGTAGGACCTATATTGTCAGAAAGAAAAGTACAACAGCTTAAAATACTGGGAAGAATTTTTCCGCTAGAATCCTAGCTAGGGCCACACGATTTTGAAAACCATTTGAGAAGTGGAGCCTAATTGATAAGTAATACCTTGTAAGGCGTCCCTAGAGTAGTTCACAAAGTGTTGCTGATTATAATAATTTTAACTAATCCGATCAACATTCTTATTAATAGTAATAAAGGGAATAAGGAACTCAAACCCAGCCTTAACCTGAGCTCGGGCCTTAAATTCATCTGGGACCCCTCTTGGTACCCCTATAGCATCTATGTATACATGTGATCAGATTTATATCAAGACAAATAAAAGGAAAAACCATGTGAATAGGAAGGATGCCTTTCAGAAAGAATATGCAGAAGCATGGTAACCTTAACTAAAGTGCACTGGCCTATCCACTGGCTGGGTAGCTTAACAGGGAGCCAAAAGTCTCCATAAAGCCAGTAAATATCAAATCTGATGCAGCAACAATGGGGCATACCTATGAGCCAAGACAGAACAATAACCTGGGGGTAAATTACCTACAAAACTACCCTGTGTCAGATTAGAAACATGACATGTGTAATTACCCTTATAGATGGTAACGGCAATATCAAGCTTTTGCTGTCCTGGCAACAAAGGGTATTTAGAACACCACAGTGCACAAAGGGGATCGGTAAAATTAGAGGAGATATTGGTAAATAACCCAAAAAAAGCATGGTTGGATACCAGGAGGGAAGTCCAGAGGTACGGTTCCTAGATGGGGTCTAGCTTGAGCACATATGTAACAATTACTCTTATTATGTTGATCAGCAGTGAATTTCATCCATTCTAACCAAAGGTTACGTTCTGAAAACCCTACCTCAACAGCCACAATATCTTTAAAAGTGGGATTGGCAATAGCCATCATGTCAGTAAGTTTATTGAATGTAGGGGCCAGTGGGTTAGTATATTTTGGGGCCCCCACAAAATGGCGGGAGAGGATGAGTGGAGGTAGATAGATCCCGTAAGAAAACTGATGGGTCGGATAGCTAGACCCACCCTTAAACCACATGTCCATAATGTACATACCTTCATCAGTAGGTCTAGGGTTGTCAATAGTAAGAGAAAGCTTAATAATTTGTGCAGGAACACTTTTCCTATAACAGTGTCCAACCTTATGAAGGGTCATACAAGTAAGCAGTGATTTACCATTTTGGTCCACTGTTTTTCAGAGTATTTTCTAGTTTATAAGCCCAGTCAGTATCAATATTCCACCCTACCGCTCCCCAGAATGCACACTTATCCCCCAATGTGAGTCAGTAACATATATATATATATATATATATATATATATATGTCTTTAGTTTTTAGGAATCTCTGAGGACCAAGGGAACAGCCTTGGGATATCAATTGATGAACAGTCCACAATGTCACAATACTCAAAGGAGAAGGTGGCAACTTGCACACTGCTGGAATTATACCATAAGGTAGTATACTGTCTGTCTTTCTGGATTCCAATTGAAGGACAGCCTTTGCGAGGGAGTAGTCCAGCTTTACGTGTGTTCGCAAAGAGGTGCCGGGGGTGCTGTTTACAGCAGAAGTGTCATTTACAGATGGGTATGGGCAGAAAGTGTCGTGGACCCAAAACACATCATCCCTGTAGACCCAGTTAGAAATGATCCATACAGGGAGAAAAACTAGCAGCAATGGTGCCAATAAGAGAATGATAAAGTTGGTAGAATGCTGCAATGAGATCATCATGTTGTTCCACTGGAGGAGGTGAAATCTGCGCAGGAAAGACTTGCTTCTGGGGTTTTAGGTTAACCCTCTTCAAGCGACTTGCGTGGATCCTAACAGGAAACTCCTCAGTGAGTGCAGCGGGCCTGGTCACAGCGATCACAGTAGTGGGAAGGCCAAAGGGGAAATCCGTCTGCTTCCGATCCTTGGAAAGCTTCTGGACAATCACCAGGCTGGATAAAATGGGTAGGAATCTGTGGAGAGAAAGGAGAAGTGCAAGACACGTTTCTTTGAACAAGCCCTAATATTTCAATTAGCTTTTGGACGTATTCCTCCTGTATCAAGGGAAAATCTACCCATGGGGCGGGGAAAGGTCATCCCGTGAGAATCTCAAAGGGAGAGCAGCCAGATGTCTGTGCATACAGAAAGAGATACTTGAAAAGAAATGCTTGAAAAGCATTCCAAATATCATTCAGCAGCTGTACTCCAATGTGATCCAAATAAGAGATAGAAAACAAGAGAAACCATGTTGCCTGTACTGAATGTGGCAACATGTAACAATACCAATTCATTTACTTAGCATAGCTATGGCAAAAGAGAGACAATACTCAGTTACTTAAGGTTCTTAATTGAACAATCCAAAAGGATATGTTTTTATCATGCTGCATATAACTTATTATGCACTTCAGAGAGACCATACTGATGTACTGAATGTATTCAGAAATGTATATTGAATGGATCATATGTAGGGAACACCACAAAATAAACGCTGTATAAAGTAAAACTTTTTCTTAAACATATAATCCTTAACTAAACTATATTCAGAATATAAAAGCTATAAGTAAAAGAACATTGCGCAGTTAGGCTAGTAAGAAGTGGAAAAAGAGCTCTAGAAATGGCCAGTATTATGTATCCTGGGGTACCCACTAAACTAAAACAAGTAGACATGACACAGACAAAACATAAAGTTTTAAGCGTGGAGCTATTACTCCATCTGTCAAGTGTGCAGGGCTGAATTTAACTCTGCAAATAAACACATTGATATAAAAAAAACCAAAACTACAAATAATGTATATCATAACCATCTCATATTTAGAAAAGGGCATAAAGCTAATGTCTCTTTGGAGCGTCTCTATCTCTCCAGTGATAAAGAGGACCCGTGGAAAACATTAGAAATATCTGTGCCAAAACTGATCTGGGATGGCTATGTATAAATCCGGAAAAAAAATTTTAAATTAGCAACATCCTAATTTCAGCTAAAACAATAGAAAGGAATTGTATTTTCCAATTTATTTTCAATTCACAACCGTGCCAGCTGTAATTATCGAACTATATATCTCTGTATCAAGGAGCAAAAGGTCAAGAATGAAAATATCACTAGCAAGAAGTTAAAATGTCGAGCGAGCACTACGATAACCAATACCATGATATTGGGCAATGAATAAGGGAGAGCTAGCAGCTGGTATCCAGGGTTTCCCCTCTTTGCATCAAAGTCCGTCCAAAAGGGCGGCTTTGGGCACCTGCCAAACGCCAGGCATCAACTTCAGAGGGGGGGGGGGGGGGTAACAAAGGACTGAAGCTGTGAAAAAAGAGAGGAAGAGAATCCTGTTCACCCGTGAGACCCAGGAGCCCATTTAAAAGAAGGGCTTGTACATCGTGAAAAGTGTGAAGGGTAATGGGGTGACCAAGGGTCAGAAGAGTAACCATCTCTACCACCATAGCACATGCAGCCAGGGAACTTGAACAGGAGTGACTATAAAAAAAAAGGCAACAGAGCGTAACTTACCGCCATGTTCTCCCTTCATGGTGTTACAGTAGTCCCAAACAAAGAGATAAAACATGTGGGCATAAGCAGGAGAACCCAGACTTGAGCTAGAAACCAAAGCACATTTTATGAGTCCATCTGATAAGAGCAGTCATTTCAGAAACCAGGGTCTGTCTCAAAATCTGGTCATAGAAGGAACAAGCAGAGATCCATTGGCGGCAGTGACCAATCATATCAAGAAAAGTAAGCATGTCTTTCTTGGTAGCTGGGTGGGGCAGACTCAGAACAGCAGCAGTGCGGAAAGTGCAGATTTTCCTCTGACCATGAGACAGGACAAAACCCAGGTATTTCACTTCAGATTTACAGACAACCATTATAAAAGGTGCAAACTATCAGCCTGACAGGTCTCCTGAATTATGGAACACAAAAAGATGTACAAAATAAGGATAGGACCATGAGGGGCAGTGCATGACTGTAGAATAGCCCGAAGGACAATGAAGTCAACATAGCCCTGGGGCATTCCACCAGGTATACTGTTGCTTAAAAAAAAAGAGCTGAAAAGCCTCACCAACAGGGACAAAAATAAAACATTCTTTAGGACAATGACAGAAAAAAAAACATTGGCTGCCGGTGGAATGGGGGAGAGGAAGAAACATAAGTGCAATGAGAATTACCAAAACACTAACAGCCCTAAAGTCTAGGACGAAACGGGGAATGCCATCAGCTTTGACAACAAGAGCGATGGGCGTATTGTAAGAAGAGATGGTGGTTTTGATAATGCCGGAGAAAAGATAAGTGATAAGCAGTGGAATCACACCGTACTGCTTGATAAAAACAAGAATGAGTAACTTCAAAGAAACACTATAGGGGGTCAGTGTAAGCCCAAATTGAGAAGTCTGGGGGAAGGGGCAAAAGCATTCATGCACAGACCCTGATAATGAAAGCAAAGAACAGATTAGCTTTGCTCTGCACAAGAAAGAAAGCCTCTAAAACGGAATTTTTTCTTGTTTCTTTTTTTTTTTTTTTTTATGATCCAGCACAGAACACAAAGGAAGCAGCCGTAGAAGAAACGCACAAAATTAGTCAGGATCAAAAGGAAGACAAGAAATAGTGCTTGTGTACAAACTACAAGGGAAAGATTTTAGACTGATTCAAACAGCGCTTTCAATTCATTCCACATAACAGCACGTCCTACCTCAGTATTAAACATTGGTGACACAGAAAGATGTGAGCTGAAGGAAAAATGTCATACACACACAGCCGCACAAGTCTCATTTGTCTAGGAGTATCCTAAGTACCTTATGACTCATTACAAAACCAATATAACAATGCAAAAATATTCGCTTATCATACCTTATAAGCGAGGTACAGTAATAAGAGACAATAAAATCTTATACTCTATAAAAGTTTTAACCTTACAAATGACAGAGTGGGCAGGGGGGGGTTCTATAAATAATTTCATTCTTCCCGAAAGAATGGCAGCTGCTTCTATTCACGAGGGGCGCTTACCGAAAGTACCCCGAGATTTTTCCCAAAAAACTCCATAATAGAACCCAAAGCTTGAACTTAAAATAAAGGGTGGGTACAGGTCACCACTACCCAGTGAGTATTAAAGAACAGAAAAAATTCAGAAATACTCACAAAATATTGGTGATATCATCTGCCCATTGCGGACGTGCCCCCAACTGAAAAGGCTTAGGTCCCAATTCCTGCCCCATACTTTCTCTGCCATTTGGAAGTCAGATGCATCTGGGGACATATCGTAGAGGCCAGAAATGATCTCCAAACATGTCCAAATTTTATTATGAGCTTCACATCTTTTATATCATTCATGAATCAGTGTTGTCAGCATGTGACGTAAACACAAACCATATATGGACACAGGTCACATGAAACTTTAAAGACATCAGCATTTTTTCTATCTGGAGATTGAAGTCCAAAAGGTCAGAAAAAGCCTTAACCAGCAGAGCTTCTAATCTAAATCTGTCTGTAAATACGGCTTAACAAAACAATTGAATTCACTTCACAACATCTCTGTTCAAACATACATGTCCTTGTAGTATTTTCAAAGAGGGAAAGACAAACAGAGTCTGGCTTTCTTACAGCTGGAAAACATGGCCTAAGGACTTGATACGTGTCCCTTCAGGCACTGGTGTGGGCTTCGAAGGTCAAGCTTCTATCTAGGATGACTCCGAGTATTTTTATAGTGGGGTTGATGGGGTATTCTAGGCCGTTCAGTTTCAGGGAAGTGTTTGTTATTTTATTGGTAGGGCTTGCCAGGAAGATTTTGGTTTTTTCTGTGTTTAATTTTAGTTTAAATTGTGAGGTCCATTGTTCTAGCTTGGTGAGGATAGAGGAGGTGAGTTGTTCCGTCTGTTGAGTGAATGAAGTTAGGGGGATGATGATAGTGATGTCATCGGCGTATATGAATGATTTAAGGTTTAGGTCGGCTAGTATCCGTGCTAGAGGGGCCAAGTAAATGTTGAAAAGGGAGAGGGATAATGGGGAGCCTTGTGGGACTCCGCAGGAGTTACGCCATTGATGGGAGAAGGTTCCGTTGCTGTGGACCTGATATGTGCGGTTGGTTAGGAAGCTTGAGAACCAGTTAAGTACTTGGCCGGAGATGCTGATGGAATCGAGGCAGCGGAGCATGATGTCGTGGTCGACCAGGTCAAAAGCGCTGCTTAGGTCGAATTGGAGTACGAGGGCGCTTTTGCCCAGTGAGAATAGGTGGAGGAGGTAATTGGTTAGAGCAGCTATGACCGTTTCAGTGCTGTGGTTTGAGCGGGAGCCGGATTGAGAGTCATGAAGGATGTTGAAATTTTCTTGGTAGTTTGTGAGGTCATGGTTAATGAGGCCTTCTATGAGTTTCTGGAAGAGTGGTATGTTAGCGATGGGTCTATAGTTGGCAGCGGAGGAGATGGGTTCTTTGTTGTTTTTGAGGCGGGGGGATACGAGAATGTCCGAGTTCAGTCGGGAAGAGACCAGTGGACAGGCATAGTGTGACCCAATTGAAGAGTTCGGCTTTGAATTGGGGGGGGGGGGGGGCGGATTTGATGATGGCAGGTGGGCAGTTGTCTAACAGGCAGCTGGAGTTGGAGTATTTGGAGAAGAGTTTGAGAAAAAGGCTCCAGTCTGGGCTTTCGAAGGAGCTCCAGGTCATGTCGGCCCTTGAACCTGTTGTGTCTATTGCTGGAAGGTTGAATATTGTCTCGGTGTTGGGAGTAGTAAGAGATGATTTTAAGGTTTGGATTTTGTTGGCAAAGTGGTCAGCTAGGATTGTTGCGGGAGGCGGGAGTTCTGAGCTGTTGCAGCCACCAGCTCAGATCCCTGTTGCAGATCCCTGTTGCAGCCACCAGCACAAGCTCCGCCAAGCTTCCACTATCCAAGCCAAAGGCTTTTGGAGTGAATCCGTCTGTGGACAAGAAAGCTTCTGTCTGTGGACAAGAAAGCATATGAGCCTTCTCCCAAAGAACCACTTCTATAGTTGCTGTCATAGAACCTAGAACCTGGAGATAGTGCCATGCCATCGGAGCTAGCATTGTCAAGACATCTGAGATTTGTTTTATAAGCTTCCATTTGTATGGTTCAGGAAGATAAACATGACCTTCCACTGTGTAGAAGCATATTCCCAGGTATTCCAAGTTCTGAACTAGTTCCACATGACTCTTTCGGAACTTGATAATCCAGCCCAGGTCCTGCAACAGCTGGACCACTTGAGTCACCGCCCTCTCTCCTTCCCCAAAAGAGTGCCAATCTGTTTCCAAAAAGTAGAAGGATCACAAGGGGCATAAATATTCAGTATAGATATCCTCTGATCCTCCAGTTCCCCATGATTAACAGCATTCTCCCTTCTGAATCTTTTTTCAACAGCAGCCACTTGTAATGAGAAACCTTTCCTAAGCATAATGGCAACTCCTGTAATCTTCTTAATAGAGCTGGAAAACCCCCCTGAATAAAGTGTTTATCATACAGCAAGCATTGAGAGCTCCTGATCTAAAACAACATTGCAATTAAAGCTTTAAAATTCTGTAAAAAAAAAAAAAAAAGATCACTTTTACGCGGTGAATTCAATTCTTTAACATTGAAGGATACCAATTTATAAGAAGCAGAACCTTTCTCTGTAGCTCCCTTCTCCCCAGATCCTCATACCTTTCCCTATGCTACCCCTTTTATTACCCACCCCATCAAACCCTCTCCCATAAGATATTCTGTAGAAGTGAGTACTAGAGCAATGAACCATGCTAGAGCAAAGCCCAATGCTCCCAACCCTACCAGCCCCCAATACTCCCATTCACACATATCCTACCCTTCCACCCCAGTCCATGCATCCAGTATCCTAAAACTCCATCTCTCAACTTCTTCAACAAAAGGAAAACAGAAAAAGCTGAAACAGCCAGTCTCAAACCCTGAGGCAACCAAACCTCAGATCAATGAGAAGAAAAAGATTAAAGAAAGAAGATCATGTCATAGGAATATCAGATTTGCACCCAAAATGCAACACAGACACTGCTGATCCTCTGTCAGTTGAATTTAGGCTGAATTTGGTTGATAGACCTATCACAGCTCTTGCTTCCTCAGATAAACCTTCGGCTTGTAATTCCATCAGCTCTGCCCAGCTGAATATGTCACTCTCTTAGTTGTGACTCCAATTGTAAATGCTAGTGCAAAAGGGTATAACCAGCGGTATTTATGACCTGCTTCATGCAGGTGCCTGATAACTTTGTAATAGAGAAGGGATTTTCAGGGCATTATCGGAGAAAGGTCCTGGTATAACTCAATAGCCACTCCCTTTCATTTATATTTCTTTAATTTCTAGGCATGTTGAGAGATGAGATCTTTAACCATAAAACTGTTCAAACAGAGCACAATGTCTCTAGGCTTATTATTCACCAGTGTCCCAAAGCTTTCTGAACATGATTATAAAGAACAGGGGCCACATGTTAACCGCTTAGTTATACGTGGTTTAGAAATAAATAAATAAATGTCCTCTTCCACGTGCCTTACTAACTTAAGTCTTGGCAAATTTCTTGTACCACCTGTTTAACATCTTTGAAGGCTTCCTCCTCTAGGACCCCAGGGATCTACAGATTATACCTGCATGTACAGTTCTTGAGGTCATTAAGCTTCTCCCATATTTCCAATTCAAGTGTTGCACAGTAGACAGATTCTGCTGAATATCATTCATACCATCCTTCATTGACACAATCTGGGATTCCATCTCATTCTGCTGTTTACTTAGCTCGGTTAGATCCTGCTTAATCTCAACAAAAGTGTTGCAAATGTTGCCTCTCACCTAGCGAATCTCCTCTTGCTGTGTTTCAAGAATTGCTAATAAATTTGCAAGGCCAAGGGCTCAAAATTCTCTCCACCATCATGTGCTCCTGCTGGCATCTCTGCGGTGCTAGATCCCGCTACCACCGCTATTTTGATTTCACTGCCTGGGCTCGCTGGTTTCAATATTCCAGAGCTAGCTTTAGTACGCATGAACCTGGAGCTCTTCAGTTTTCTCTGGGAGATCATTGCAACAAAAGAAAGGGACACAAAAACTTTTGAAGAAAAGATTTCAGATTAGGAGAGAATTATGGCTCTCTAATATTGCAGATCCAATGGAGCTTCATCCGAGAGCGACCATCCACTCCAGTGATCTGACATTTTAAGGCAGAGGAGAAGACTTAAGAAGCTCAGTAAAATCAAAACTCTAGATGATAGGCTGTCCATGTTCACATGCTGAAGTAATGGCAATTCAACCTGCCATCTGAGGAGGAGAAGAGCACACAAACCTTAAAAAAAAAAAGAGTGAGGATTTCAGTGGTTTCTGCTTCCTTGGGAAAAATATTGTTCAAAATGTTGAGTCGAACCAAATATTCTTGAGGTCAATATTCAAATGATATAACTGGTCAGCAATGGCTCCTGGCTGGTTAAATTGCCTGAAAATAATCAGTTGGCACCAAACTGAAAACTGGATAGTTTGGTGGTGTTCCTGGGTGGTGTCAGCACTTGGTCAGTTAAGTGCCAATATTCAGTGCTTAACTGGCCAGGCTAACCATGTAAAGAGGACCACACAAAAGTTTCTATCTTTATGTGGTAATTCATAGTCGGTTAAGTGCTGAATATCACTTTTAACTGGCTATGCATTAGCCAACTCCAGAAACCCGGAAATTCAGTACTGGTGTCTGGACATGACCCAGAATTGAATTTCCAGGTTTAATGCTGGCAGTGGTCAGCAAAATGCTGATCACCACCAGCAGAATATCAGGCTCTTTATCTTCAGAAGTCACACATGTTTACATGTCAAGATATCACAAAATTCCATTTTGTTTATAATTATGCAAAAAGAAGTGTAGACCCGTATAATGCAGCTCAGTTTAACATGTGATCACGTAATTTGGACTAGGGTTGGACCCTATTTATTTTTTTCCATTAAATATTACACTGTAGACCCAATATAATGTAAGATGAAATTTGTTCTTATCTGCCATTTCTATTCCTTGAGTCATGCTAGTCCAGTCCAGACAGGGGACACTGACTTTCACTAATGTCATCACTAGTATAGTCAGTAGTGCAGTCTTGTAACCTGTTAGTATACTGCTGCTGAAGCTGAGGCAGAATAAACCCGAAAGAAAAACCAAACCACCATGCAAACCTTCATCACATTTCAAAACTAGTTCCTAATCCATTGCAAGGCTAAGATTATAAAATCTTAAGTCCAGAGTGAGAGACAATTGAGTGGATCCAAGGGCCTTAATCTTCCCAGGAGTTATTGGACTGGTCAAGTAAGACTTAAGGAATGGAAATTAGCTGCCAAGAACAAGTTTCACTTATGTTGTGGAGTTTATCATCCTGGTAGACCAGTCCAGACAAGGATTGTGGATGAAAAATAAGGCCCTTCTGCCCACTCCAGTGAGGGGGCCATTTTCTCTTGGCTGCTGTGCAAACTATAATGCTTGACAAAGAAATGCAACAACCAAGTTGCCACCTTGTAGATCTCCTCCAGAATAACTGCCCTAGATTTCACCCAGGATGTTGCCTTCACTCTTGTAGAGTAGGATTCTAGGTCCGACAACACCTCTCTCTGATTCAGAATATAAAAGGAGCAGACAGCCTTCTTAATCTAGTGGAAGATGGATGATATAAGAGCCATCTTGCCTTTCCACAGACCTGCTGAATAAAACAAGGAGATGATTTGACTCTCCTTTGCCCCAAATACAAAAAAAACACCAAACAGATTGTGAGCCCATTAGGGACAGAAAAGTATGTAAACTGCTTTGGTTGTACCAAATACATTACTCTTAATACTTGTAAGAAATCTAAGGTCCCAGATGCCACTTGATTAGAGTATATTATGCCAGTTTTGATGAGTTCTAACAATTCACAAGTTGAATGGAAAAATACCTAAGAAATACAAAACCATTCCAAAAAAGTATAATAAGAGTGAAAGTGCTCAAGCAACACAAGTAATAACTATTTTATAGGAAACTAGTGTTTAAGCCCATTACATTAATGGGTGCTAGAATAAATTAGTCTGATCTAGTATGGCTATTTTTCTTATGTCTTACCCCCCATATTCAGGCTCCCATTTCCACTTTTACCTTCCCTATTTCCACCTTTTTTCACCAACTTAAAAATCTGTCCCTTTAATCTGTCCGTCACCTCCATAGAACTCCCTCTCCATTTCCCCTTTCCCCATCAACCTTCACTTAGGTTTTATTATTGATGACAATTTTGCATGAGGTAAAACTCTTTATAGTTTATAAATATTTCCTTTAAGTGTTAAAGGAAAGATTTATAAACTATAAAGAGTTTTTACCTCATGCAAAATTGTCATTTCTTTAATAAGACATTAACTATTTTTTCTGCAGCCCTCACAGTTAAAGTTTAACACCTTTCCTTTCTCAAAACTGACTCATTTCAATTACTATTGTTGTCTGGTGACTTTATTTTTCTGTGCTTTTAACTGTGTTTCCAGGGCTTCCTGCATGCTTCTCTTCTGGTCCTCCTTCCCTCCCCCAACCAACATCTCTCTCTCCCTCCCTCCATGAGTCCAACTCTGCCCTCTCCCCCTTCCCCAGTGTAAAATTTATCCTTCCCCCTTTTCTGCCCTCCCCATCCATCTCACCCTCTCCAGGTCCAACACTTTCTGCCTCCTGCACACTTTCTCTCTCTGTCATTGCCTCTTCCCTCAGTGGAATCCTTCTTTCTCACCCCCAACCCAACATGCTCTCTCCCCATGCACCATTTCACTCTTACCTCCAGTGTGTAGCACCTTTTCTTTCCCTCCCTTTCTGCCAAGTCCAGAAGCACCTCTTCTCCCTTCCTTTTACTTCTCCCCTATCCAGCAGTACACCTTTATCTCTTCCCTGCTCCCTCCTGTCCAGCAGCACCTCTTCTCCCTTCCTTTTATCTCCCATGTCCAGCAATACTCCTTCCCTGCTCCCCCTGTCCAGCAGTAGCCCTTCTCCCTTCTTTACCTCCCTCTGTCCAGCAGTACCCCTTCTCCCCCTGTCCAGCAGTAACCCTCCTCCCCCTGTCCAGCAGCACCTCTTCTCCCTTCCTTTATCTCCCATGTCCAGCAATACTCCTTCCCTGCTCCCCCTGTCCAGCAGTAGCCCTTCTCTCTTCTTTACCTCCCCCTGTCCAGCAGTACATCTTCTCCCCCTGTCCAGCAGCACCTCTTCTCCCTTCCTTTATCTCCCATGTCCAGCAATATTCCTTCCCTGCTCCCCCTGTCCAGCAGTACCCATTCTCCCTTCCTTTTACCTCCCCTGTCCAGCAGTACCCCTTCCCTGCTCTCCCTGTCCAGTAGTACCCATTATCCCTTCCTTGCTCCCCCTGTCTAGCAGTACCCTTTCTCCCCTGTCCAGCAGCACTTCTCCTTAAGAAGAGGAGTCCCAGCAGTGTATAGCTGGCAGAAGGCAGGAAATCAGCTGACGCCGGCACGGGTAATGGCGGCAGAAGGCAAGATTATTCTACTATGCATGTGGAGGCACGAAAGCACAGGCATGGAGTTTCAATTGTGCATGTGCAGTTAAGGGTTTTATTATTGATGGGAGAAAAGACCTCAGTGTCACCATGGATTTTAGGACTAACTTGCTTCAAATTAAAAACTGAAGACAGGAAACACATCCTTGGTCAGAAAAACTCCATTAGCATCCAGAAATGCAATAATATGATCAGTACTTATTCATTAGACATACTTATCTGCACTTTATTGAAGCAGAAAGATTTATTTCAAAGTGGTTCTCCCTATGAAGCAACTGCAAAACAGGGGCCCTTTTGAGAATCATAATATATGGAATGTTTGAACTTTGGATTAGCGGTCTTGTGATACCGCAAAGATTTGATCCTACTATTTAAGATCCAGAATTCTGCTCTTTTTACTGAACAGTGAATTGGACTACTTGCAGATAAGTTTTTCTAATTTCTAATAAATAAGTACTGATCATATTATTGCATTTCTGGATGCTAATGGAGTTTTTCTGACTGAGGATGTCTTCAGTTTTTAATTTGAAGCAAGTTAGTCCTAAGGATAACAGTTTTTTACTGAATTTGTGGTGATACTGAGGTCTTTTTTCCATTTCCTATACAAATAGTTATGATAAGCTTACATTGCTTCCTGTTTTTTTTTTGAGGGTTCAGTCCAAAGCCATAATAGTTTGAGGCGGTTTACAACAAAGAAGTGCTGGACAATCGGAATAAAACACAATATAAAATCATCAATACGTACATACAACGTGAACGTAAAATCAGTAAAACCTTAAACTTACAAATTGATTAAATAATTTTGTTTTTACTAATTTTCTAAAACTGAAGTAGGATGAGGAATGCATAATGGTATTACCCAACCATTTATTTAATTTACCTGCCTGGAAAGCAAGAGTTCTTTCCAAGAATCTTTTATATCGACAGGCCTTTATTGAAGAGCTACAGTATGAATTGAACCCAGTTTATAAGGATCAAGGCCTGCTGCGCTAACCATTAGGCTGCTACTCCAAGCAGGTCGTCTCAATCCATCCTCCTTTTTCTGGAGCCATATGGTAACCCTAGTTTTATACGATGAAGCGCCTTTAAGTATTGCTTCATCATTTAGGATTTATCAGCCTTCACACCAGTTGAGGTTATTGAATAAGGGATTCTTGGAGTTACCAACACTCCACCAAATTCAATATGTGGATTCTCATGCTAGGATTTTTGCAGTAGTTGGACTAAATTTATGGAATTTGTAACCTTATTAAGGTCTATTCCATCTTTTTAGGCATACTTTTCCATATAGTGTAATAATGAACAGGTAATGTGGCTGGAATATGGTTATATAACTAAAGGTAAAAGGGTCATGGACTTGATAGACCACCTATCTGTGGGTATAATCAAAGTGATTTACATATACTATTTGCTGGTACTTTTTTGTCTCTTGTGGGCTCACAGTCTAGTTGATACTCTGCCTGCTGCGGTTACTAACCTCCCTCTTCTACGAAACTGCTAGTGGTTTCTAGCGCAGGGAGCCACACTGAATGGCCTGCGCTGCTCCCAATGCTCATAGGAACTCAATGAGCGTTGGGAGCAGCAGGGGCCATTCAGCGTGGCTCTCTGTGCTAAAAACCGCTAGCGCGGTTTCATAAAAGAGGGGGTATGTTTTTAAATGCTAACTGTCAAGTCTAAACTTCTTTCTTCAGGTCAGTAAAGTATAATGCAGTTATGGTATCCTGTCCTGAACTGAGGAAGGGGGTTTTGGTTTCTGAAAATTAGTCAAAAATGTATTAAAATTAGTCCAATAAAAGGATCACCTTATTTCCATTTGCTATTTATAAATGTTTATCAACACAGCTACAATACTACTTTATCCTAAAGCAAAATAAATAAAAGAAACTGAAAAAAAATGTTCTACCTTTGTTTTCTCTGGTTTCTGTTTTCCACATCGTCTCATCATTCTCTTCCATCCACTGTCTGCCTTCTTTCTGCCCCTTCCATATGATATCTGCTCTCTTTCTATGCCCCTTCCATCTCTTCCACCCTCCCCACCCCTTGGTCTGGCATCCATTTCCCCTTCTGTTACGTCCCTTTCGGATTCCATATGCTAGGTGTTCAATCTCTACCTGCAGTCCGGGTGTTGCAGAAATCCATATCTTTTCTGAACACATACTCCAACTCCCCCCTCCCCTAATGTGAGAGTCCGTAAACAACCTTAGTTTCAATTTGTACAAGCAATCCGAGCAGAAGTCTTTTGCAGTTGCTTTGCTTCTGTTTCTTATTGTTTTACTTTAAGTTCGCTTAATCTTCGTTTCTCGGTGGCTTCAGTGGTCTGCATCAGAGGAAAGGACATAGTCTTGCGATGCTGGACTGTAGCTTCACAGAGAATCTCTGGTGGATTTGTGAAGCCAGCCTGCTTTGTGCCACCTTCTTACTGTACCCGGTGTCCCTTTCTGTGGAGTTTGATGGCCGGTAACCCTGCCATAGGTTTCTAGTGCAGGCTGTATGCGCCTGGACAGAAATCCACCCGGGTATCAAGGTGCAGGCTGCCTTTCCTGCCCCCGACTGCGTGGCAGAGAATCCATGGGGGCGGAGGGTGTAGTCGGTATCTGGCTGGCTGGCAGTCTGAAGATCTTCAATTCCAGTGAATTTGGAGCTGTTTCTGAGGCAGAAAGTCCTTTCTCTCTACACAGAGAATGTGAGTACCTCCATTTCCTATGGGAACTTCAGGGGTGGCTTGTGGATCAATTTAAACTTTGTTTTTCACAGTTTCTGTGAACCCAAATTGCTATTTTTTATTTTTAGAGTTTGTTTATTTTTGCCATTTATGGCACAAATTCGTGACGGAGGCCATCTTGGATTTTAAAATCTATCTTTTTTTTAAACTTTAAATTTTGCCTCAAAACCCCCTCGATTTGATTCAAAATCAATTGGGATGGACTCCTCAGCCCCTAATCTATTGGATGTGGACATTGATTGCACTGGATGGGTGTCGGATCAGCGATTTTGAATCACATGCTGTAGCGCACCAGGGGAGGGAGGCGGGATCGTCAAACTTGCCTCCTCCGTGTCCTCTTGGGCTGGGGAGCCGGCCTGGGTCTGTGCCTTCTGAATAAAATCTCGTCTAGGGGCCGTTCTGGAGTCTGGCGCAGTTTGCCTGTGTTCCAAGTCTGGGGAATTTTTTGATGTGCCTGTCATTCCGGCCTGCGCAATGCGTCCTCTGTTGTGGTGCATGCTTGTCCTTCACTGGTGTGGGTTGGTGTGGCTGCAGTGCCGGACACTCTTTATGATCTCATTCGAGTCTTAGTACATGTTCTGCTGGTGCAGAGTCTGAGTGCCAAACTCTTTGGATCTGTCTTTGGATAAGGACATTGCCTCAATGATCTTCTTCAGTGGCCATCCTTTTAAGGGCCGAATTCTTGGTATAGGTTGGGATGACCTCTTCTCAGGTGTGGTGAATGCTGCCCTATGTTGCTCCCTGTTGGCCATCAGGAGAGGATTGTACTTCTCTTCGTTCCTCCTGCAGGTGTTGTCAGGGATATTCACAGGTTTTTCCTCCTAGAGACATTCCCAGGGCTAAGCCTCCATTACCACAGTTCTGATTCCAGACATCCTCAGATACCTGTGCAGTGGATATGTCCCTCCAAATAATAATGAAAGCGCCAATGTAGCCTGGGGCGGGAGAGGCTTCCTCACTCACAGGCTGTCTACTACTGTTTTGTCAGGAGTGGACTCGACTTTCATGAGCCACTTGTTAATCCTACTTTGCCTGCCTCCGGCTTGGTTTCTGGACTTCAGCAAGTTGATAGCAACAGAGTCCAGGGTCTGCGATATTCTACAGTGTCTCTTAGTCTTTGGCATGCTTGAACCTGTTCCAGTCCACGAATGGGGACTTAGGTGGATGCTCCTTATGCTTCCTTGTGCTAGCAGGGTTCAATAATTGCGAATTCCCCTTTTCAAAATAGACAACAAAGTACACTGTGTTAGCTGCTAATTCCAGGGCAGTTTCTAGTTTCTTTGGATCTCCTAGAGGTTTACCTTCATATTTCATTCTGCCAAGAGCATCACAGGTTTCTGTGTTTTCATGTTCTGCAACAGCGTTTCCAGTTTGCAGATCTGCCTCTTGGCCTCATGACGGCTCCCACACATTCGTAAAAGTGATTGTAGTTGAGGCGGATTTCCACCAACAGGGAGTCCACGTCCATCCTTCCTGGGACAGCGGGTGCTCTGGGCTCCATCTCGGGTATATGAAGGCATGGTGGGAATGGTAGTGTCTCTGCTGCAGGCTTGGGCAAATTCAGGAAGAAACGTGGGGCATCTTCACAGTCCCTAGATTTTCTGGGACTTCTCTTCATCTCTAGATGGGGTCTTGTGTTTCTTCTTAGGGCGAGTAGACAGAACCTTTGTCAACAGATTAGAATTCTCTTGGCTTGTCCGTCTCTCTCGGCCTGGGTGTATCTGCATGTTGTGGGGTCTCAAGCTGCCTTCCTGGTGTCAATCCCCTGGACCAGAGCGACCACGTGCCCTTGATGAGTCCCTCTTCTCTTGATGATCCCTCTAAGTTTTTTCCCCCCCCCCCCCCCTTCAGAGGCTGCTCTTCTGGATGGAGCCAGATAGCAGCAATTGTAGCTGGTGGCTTCAGGGAGTGGATAACTCTTAGCATGGATGTCAGCCTGTTGGATTGTGGGCTCCTTGTGGGGTTTGCTCCATTCAGGGGTAGTGGACTCCTTGTCTGCAGCAATGGTTGTCCTTTTGTCTGGAGCTTTGGGAAATTCGGCTGGTGTTACTCTCTCCAGTCCCCTCAGAAAGATCGGCGGTGCAAGTTTTCTTCGATGCCACGGCTGGGGCATATGTACTTCCTGAGGGAGCTCTAGTGCTCTCTCTCTCTTGGGCCAGAAAGATCAGCATTCCACTGGGCGGAAGAACTGCTTCTGTCTTTCTCGGCGTCCCATGGGGCCGGAGTCGACAATGTTCTAACAGTCTTCCTCAGCTGACAGTTCCTGGTCTCAGGAGCATGTTCCTCTTGCTGGAGCCATTCCGTATGTTCTTATAAGAGCTGGGATTAACCCTGGTGGGTCTTGTTGGTTTCAGCAGAGATCTTGAAGGCCAGGCGCCTTTTTGGTTAATGAACAGCATGAAAACTTGGGCTGGATACCTTGGTTTGGCCCTGGCTGGTTCCTGTGCGATGTTCCCTCCGGAGCCTCTGGTTGGTCGAATCATCCGCTGGGCACCAACATCCTGGCTGGTGTCTTTAGTGGCTCCGGATTAGCCTCGCCGCTTGTGGTATGAGGTTCTCGTATGTCTTTAGCGGGATGTGAAGCTCCGGTTCCCTTTTCATCGATATCTTCTCAGTCGGGGTCCAGTGTCTATGGAGAACCTTGGTGTTTGGCCTTATGGCATGGCTCTTGAGCCTTGGAGGTAGTTTTCTCGTCTCTTTTTTGCTCAAAATACCCTCTCCTATGGCGTCTGCCAAACCCTGGTAGGCTTTCTCACAGTGGAGTGCTAGGA